>NC_053392.1:115193485-116674318 GCF_905171765.1 Bufo bufo
GAGATTATTCAGCCCTGGTGGAACCACTCCAGATGGAGGATTATCCTTATGTGAGAGCTGCCAAGTGCCTGGTGAACGTCTCCCAAGGTAAAGTACCTGTCCGTCTGATTAATCTGAGTAATCATCCTGTTGCGCTTACTAAGCATTGCCCTGTTGCCCAGCTGTCCCAGGTGTCCTTCCAAGACATCATTCGTCTTCCAGTGACAGAAAAGCCGCCAGCTGCAGACAGCAGATGTTCGCCGGTGACCCAGCCACAAGTGCCCTGGTGGGAAGAGCTCCATGTAGGGGACGAGAATACCCCCCAACGGCAACAAGAAGGGATTCTACAGCTGGTCAAGGAGCACCACCAGGCCTTCAGTAAGCATGCCACTGATTATGGAGAGGTGAGTGCCATACAACACACCATACCTACTGGCTCTCATCCTCCTATCAAGGAGAGATACCGACCTTTACCGCCTACTTCATATCAGACTGTAAAGGAAATGATCCAAGAGATGAAGGACTCTAATGTAATCCGGGACAGCCGTAGTCCGTGGGCTGCACCCCTGGTCCTTGTAAAGAAGAAGGACGGTGGTATCCGTTTCTGTGTGGATTATAGGAAAATTAATCAAATAACCCACAAAGATGCATACCCACTGCCCCGCATTGAGGAGTCACTAACTGCTCTGGGCTCCTCTGCCTATTTCTCCACATTGGACTTGACCAGTGGCTACTGGCAAGTACCCATGGCCCCTGCAGATAGAGAAAAGACTGCCTTCACTACTCCCATGGGCCTGTTCGAATTCAATTGTATGCCGTTCGGGCTATGTAATGCCCCAGGAACTTTCCAGAGACTAATTGAGCGGTGTTTGGGTCACAAAAACTTCGAAACAGTGCTGCTGTTTCTAGATGACGTCATTGTGTACTCAAAAACATATGAAGACCATCTAAAACATTTGGCAGAAGTATTTGAAATCCTTATCAAATATGGCTTGAAGGTAAAGCCATCCAAGTGTCACCTGCTCAAACCTGCAGTAAGATACCTGGGGCATATAGTAAGCGGAGAGGGAGTGCAACCTGACCCTGATAAATTGGCAGCTGTCTGTAATTGGCCGGTTCCTACTACTGTCAAAGAGGTGAGGAGTTTCCTGGGTTTTGCCGGCTACTATAGACGTTTTATCCCCCATTTTGCTCAAATAGCTGATCCTATCCAGGAGCTCTTGAGGGGGCAACCCAAAAAGAGTCCTAGAACTCCTGTGCCCATTGAGTGGAATGAGAAAAGAGAGATAGCGTTCCAATTGCTAAAAAAGAAACTGACCGAGCCTCCAGTGTTAGGTTATCCAGATTATAGCAAGCCCTTCCATCTCTATACTGATGCTAGCAAGCGAGGCCTGGGAGCTGTGTTAGCCCAGATCCAAGAGGGAAAAGAGAGAGTGATAGCATATGCAAGCCGCTCCCTGAAAGGAGCTGAGAAAAATGACCAGAATTATAGTTCCTTCAAACTAGAGTTCCTGGCATTAGTGTGGGCGGTGACAGAAAAATTCAAGGATTATCTAGCCGCCACCCCGTTCATTGCATTCACTGACAATAACCCTCTGGCACATCTCAATACAGCTAGATTGGGGGCCTTGGAGCAGAGATGGGCCTCTCGCCTTGCCAACTATAATTTCTCTGTAAAGTATCGTGCTGGACGTACTAATGATAACGCTGATGCTTTATCCAGGCTTCCCACAGAGACAGCTCCTGATGATGTGCGAGATGCTTGGGAAGATGTAGAGATGCCGGCTTTCTATAACAAATTTGCTCAACAGGATCAGGCTCGAGCTACCAATAACAGAGCTGCAGTTCCTTCACCCTCCAGTAGGCCTGAACCTAAAGAAGAAAGGTGGGTGAAACTACAGTCTGAAAGTAGAGTGCTGGGTGAGTTGTTGGACTTCATTACTAGTGGCAGAGCCCCTGAGAGGATCCGGCATAAGAGTGCAGATCCTGAGCTCATCAAACTGTGGAGACAGCGCCATCAACTCTTCATACAAAAGGGCCTATTGCTACGGAGAAGCCTAGACCCAGTGTCCAACGAAAGAGTACACCAGATTCTCATACCCCGACGAGATGCAGGTATGGTGTTGGAGATGTACCACAATCAATCCGGTCACTTTGGGGTCCAAAAGACTGAGGCTACTATCCGCCAGCGGTTTTACTGGGTGGGCATGAGAGAAGACATGGAAAAGTGGTGTCGAGAGTGTGTAGCCTGTGCCTTAAAACGAAGTGAGCACCATGATCAGAGGGCACCACTAAGACCCATTGTAAGTACCCGTCCTCTTGAACTTGTCGCCATCGACCATGTAAAACTGGAGCCTAGTCGCTCAGGGTATGCTTATGCCATGACTATTATTGATCATTTCACAAAGTTTGTTGTAGCAGTGCCTGTGAGGGACCAGACAGCCAAGACTACAGCCGAAATGTTCTGGAAGCACTTCCTCCTGCCCTATGGATGTCCAGAAAAGATCCTCACCGATCAAGGACCTGCTTTTGAGTCCCATCTGTTCCATGAACTGTGCCGCTTACACAACTGTAAGAAGATCCGGACGACGGCCTACCATCCTCAAGGTAACGGATTATGTGAAAAAATGAATCAGACCTTGATAGAGATGCTGAGGGCCGTGCCTCCTGAAAACAGAGGAGATTGGCCCAGTCTGTTGCCACAGCTCATGTTCACATACAATCATACCATACATTGTTCCACCGGGTATACCCCTTTTTACTTGATGTTTGGGCGCCAAGGGACATTGCCTGCTGATCATTCATTGGACATACATGTGCCTGATTGCATTAACCCATTACCTAACACCAACTGGGTTGCTGAGCACCAAAGGCGATTAGATGCAGCCAAAGCCATTGTTCAGGAACGTATGGACCTTGCTAGAGACCGACAGCAGAGAGACTATGATCAGGCAGCCCATGCAGAACCCTTGACCATAGGGGCCGTGGTATGGTTAAAGAATAACCGTCGTACCAGCAAATTGGACAGTAAGTGGGAGCGAAGTCCCTATGTTGTCACTGCAATCCCAAATGTTGGAACTCACACTTATGAGATCACCCGGGAAGACAAGGGATCCCAAATTGTACACCGAAACCGGTTAAAGCTCTGCCTGACACCAGAACCTATCGACGAGAGTTCTGAATCTGAATATCCTGTGTCAGAGTCAGCACTACAGCCCGAGGATCCTATGCAGGCTGTCAGTAATCTCAGGTATGACTCTGATCCCATGCATTGGCTTCTGACACCGTGGTTGAACTTGCTGGTGCCTGCTCCGGCACCTACTGTAGTTTCACCTCCAGAAGAGCCGGTTCAAGATGCCCTGGATCCAGTTCCCCCTGTAGTGGATATTGTTGTTCCAGTTGTTCCTGTTGTTCCAGTTGTTCCTGACCGAGGTCTCACGGATGGAGACCCTCCTGTTGCTGCTCTCCCTTCTACCTCGTTGCTAAGGGAAGAGGAGACCCCTGTTTTGAGAAGGTCTACCCAGATGACCAGGGGACGCCCGCCAGTCCGTTTAGGAGACTTTGATTATTCTGGTGGTGTCTCCTCCCAAACAGTTGCCACGGGCAATACCTTACTTGACATTTGTGCGCAAGAATGGACTCCTCCACGTGAGCCCTTGCCTGTGATACACCCACGGGAAACTCCTGGGTAGTTCCGTTATTTTGCTGTTCTATCATGGACTTATTCATTGTCATGGACTATCCTGGTTATAATGTTACGCTGTGCCAGGTCAGCGCCCCCGTTCCATTCACTATCCTGAGAGAAGAGAACGACGCCCCTTGTCACTACACTTCACCTTTGCCAATTGGACCTGATGTAAATGTAAATGCAGATGAATTACATGTATGTATGCCTGCATGTCTCTTTTTCTATTTCAGGTAGAGATCCCAGTTGGGCGACCCATGATGGAGTACGAGGTCGTACTCAGCTTAAAGCAGTGGGGTATGTAGTGTACGGGGACTGTAATACCCGTCACTACCAAAGTGTCACTTGGTGTGCTGTCGTCCCTCCTTAGTTATGGAGAAGTTGTTATATGTCAGTTTTATAAAATGTCATGTAATGCAATGCTATGTGATTTCCTGTTACTGAAACTTGCATGTACAGGCCTGCAGGGGTGTCATTCCAGCTTCTAGTCAATAGAGGGAGCTAGAGAGCCCTAGTTTATATAAGGCCCAGACAGGGAAGCAAAGGCCAGTCTAGACCACAGCTCAGAAGTTTCTAGAGCCTGAGGAAGTGTCCAGAAGTTGAGAGAGACAGAGGCAAAGATCAGGAAAGCCAGAGGTACTCAGAAAGACAGAGGAGGTACTTATAGAAGCCATAGCCAAGGATATAAAGCCAGAATTAGGTTAATGGGCCTTGGTGAAGAATTGCTGTATTCCAGGATCAGACAGAATTAGAGTGCAAGCTCCGGTGCTGCAAGTCCTGTGTTCAACACTCTGTAGTTACCCTGCTATAACTGAATTGCCTGCATCGACCGAATTGCAAAATCGACTGTATGCTAAGGAACTGCATTTCCATTATTGTCTCTGCTTGAAAAACTACTAAAGTTGGAGTTCTGTTTTAATGCTACGTTTCTTCAATTTATTCCTGCATCCGCAAACGGCGTGCCACCGTTTACTTGGCACTGGCGTCACAAACTATCTTTACCTATACCTGCCCTTGCAGAGAGTCAGCTGTACCAGGTTAGTGTATATTGCACTACATCACCCAGAAACACCTACTACACACAACTTGAGTACGCTGCAAACTGGTCTCCTATCCAATGACTCCTGATTGTCGACACAGGGGTTCAACCTCTGCCTTAACTGTTCACCCCCTAGACAGCCTTCTACTTCTGCAGACACTGGAACCGGTACATACCCGGTGGGTCCGTCGTACATACACAAAGAATATACCCTCTCACCTCTTGAAGACATTGTCCTGATTGGGGATAAGTACCGCCTTATGCCTGCATGATTGTCCTATTTCGCTCTATGATGTATTGTTCTAGCCTAATAACATGCTCTTCTCTCCCTCACAACTCCACTTTATCTGACTATGTAATGTTCAGGGTGTATAGAATGTGTATTTTGATCATATGCAGCATCTCTTGTTAAAATGTATTGTACTAACTTTAGTATCTAGATGGGCCTGCGTGCCTCTATCTTGGTACATTGTTACCCCTTGTTTATTGTTGGAAAAACCAATAAAAATATTAAAAAAAAAAAAAAAAGAGAATCAGTCTTCATGTCATAGCAGAGAATCAGGCTTCATGTCACCCACCACTGGAACAGGCCACTGTCAGATATTTTTAGGCCCCGGCACCCAGACAGAGGAGAGAGGTCCCATAACAGAGATTCAGGCTTCATGTCAGCAGAGAATCAGTCTTCATGTCATAGCAGAGAATCAGGCTTCATGTCACCCACCACTGGAACAGGCCACTGTCAGATATTTTTAGGTCCCGGCACCCAGACAGAGGAGAGAGGTCCCATAACAGAGATGCAGGCTTCATGTCAGCAGAGAATCAGTCTTCATGTCATAGCAGAGAATCAGGCTTCACGTCACTCACCACTGGAACAGTCCATTGTCACATATTTAGGCCCAGGCACCCAGGCAGAGGAGAGAGGTCCCATAACAGAGATTCAGGCTTCATGTCAGCAGAGAATCAGTCTTCATGTCATAGCAGAGAATCAGGCTTCACGTCACCCACCACTGGAACAGTCCATTGTCACATATTTAGGCCCCGGCACCCAGACAGAGGAGAGAGGTCCCATAACAGAGATTCAGGCTTCATGTCAGCAGAGAATCATTTTTCATGTCATAGCAGAGAATCAGGCTTCACGTCACCCACCACTGGAACAGTCCATTGTCACATATTTAGGCCCAGGCACCCAGGCAGAGGAGAGAGGTCCCATAACAGAGATTCAGGCTTCATGTCAGCAGAGAATCAGTCTTCATGTCATAGCAGAGTATCAGGCTTCACGTCACCCACCACTGGAACAGTCCATTGTCACATATTTAGGCCCAGGCACCCAGGCAGAGGAGAGAGGTCCCATAACAGAGATTCAGGCTTCATGTCAGCAGAGAATCAGTCTTCATATCATAGCAGAGAATCAGGCTTCATGTCACCCACCACTGGAACAGGCCACTGTCAGATATTTTTAGGCCCCGGCACGCAGACAGAGGAGAGAGGTCCCATAACAGAGATTCAGGCTTCATGTCAGCAGAGAATCAGTCTTCATGTCATAGCAGAGAATCAGGCTTCACGTCACCCACCACTGGAACAGTCCATTGTCACATATTTAGGCCCAGGCACCCAGGCAGAGGAGAGAGGTCCCATAACAGAGATTCAGGCTTCATGTCAGCAGAGAATCAGTCTTCATGTCATAGCAGAGAATCAGGCTTCACGTCACCCACCACTGGAACAGGCCACTGTCAGATATTTTTAGGCCCCGGCAACCAGACAGAGGAGAGGTTCATTCAACTTTGGGTTGCCCCGCAATATAATGGTAAAATGAAAATAAAAATACGATTGAATGCGGAAGTGCCCTGGAGTACAATAATATATTGTTAAGGGGAGGTAGTTAATGTCTAATCTGCACAAAGGATGGACAGGTCCTGTGGGATCCATGCCTGGTTCATTTTTATGAACGTCAGCTTGTCCACATTGGCTGTAGACAGGCGGCTGCTTTTGTCTGTAATGACGCCGCCTGCCGTGCTGAATACACGTTCAGACAAAACGCTGGCCGCCGGGCAGGCCAGTACCTCCAAGGCATAAAAGGCTAGCTCTGGCCACGTGGACAATTTGGAGACCCAGAAGTTGAATGGGGCAGAACCATCAGTCAGTACGTGGAGGGGTGTGCACAAGTACTGTTCCACCATGTTAGTGAAATGTTGCCTCCTGCTAACACGTTCCATATCAGGTGGTGGTGCAGTTAGCTGTGGCGTGGTGACAAAACTTTTCCACATCTCTGCCATGCTAACCCTGCCCTCAGAGGAGCTGGCCGTGACACAGCTGCGTTGGCGACCTTTTGCTCCTCCTCTGCCTTCGCCTTGGGCTTCCACTTGTTCCCCTGTGACATTTGGGAATGCTCTCAGTAGCGCGTCTACCAACGTGCGCTTGTACTCGCGCATCTTACTATCACGCTCCAGTGCATGAAGTAAGGTGGGCACATTGTCTTTGTACCGTGGATCCAGCAGGGTGGCAACCCAGTAGTCCGCACACGTTAAAATGTGGGCAACTCTGCTGTCGTTGCGCAGGCACTGCAGCATGTAGTCGCTCATGTGTGCCAGGCTGCCCAGAGGTAAGGACAAGCTGTCCTCTGTGGGAGGCGTATCATCATCGTCCTGCGTTTCCCCCTAGCCACGCACCAGTGATGGGCCCGAGCTGCGTTGGGTGCCACCCCGCTGTGAACATACTTCATCCTCATCCTCCTTCACCTCCTCCTCATCCTCGTCCTCCAGTAGTGGGCCCTGTCTGGCCACATTTGTACCTGGCCTCTGCTGTTGCAAAAAACCTCCCTCTGAGTCACTTCGAAGAGACTGGCCTGAAAGTGCTAAAAATGACCCCTCTTCCTCCTCCTCCTCCTGGGCCACCTCCTCTTCCATCATCGCCCTAAGTGTTTTCTCAAGGAGACATAGAAGTGGTATTGTAACGGTGGTCATCGCCACTGGCCATGTTGGTGGAGGACTCAAAACAGCGCAACAGGGCACACAGGTCTCGCATGGAGGCCCAGTCATTGGTGGTGAAGTGGTGCTGTTCCACAGTGCGACTGACCCGTGCGTGCTGCAGCTGAAACTCCACTATGGCCTGCTGCTGCTCGCACAGTCTGTCCAGCATGTGCAAGGTGGAGTTCCACCTGGTGGGCAAGTCGCATATGAGGCGGTGAGCGGGAAGGCCGAAGTTACGCTGTAGTGCAGACAGGCGAGCAGCGGCAGGATGTGAACGCCGGAAGCGCGAACAGACGGCCCGCACTTTATGCAGCAGCTCTGACATGTCGGGGTATTTGTAAATGAACTTCTGCACCACCAAATTCAGCACATGCGCCAGGCATGGGTGTGCGTCAAACCGGCTAGTCCCAGAGCTGCAACGAGATTTCGCCCATTATCGCACACCACAAGGCCGGGCTTGAGGCTCACCGGCAGCAACCACTCGTCGGTCTGTTGTTCTATACCCCCCCACAACTCCTGTGCGGTGTGGGGCCTGTCCCCAAAAACAAATGAGTTTCAGAACGGCCTGCTGACGTTTACCCCGGGCTGTGCTGAAGTTGGTGGTGAATGTGTGTGGCTGACTGGATGAGCAGGTGGAAGAAGAGGAGGAGGAAGCTGAGTAGGAGGAGGAGGAGACAGGAGGCAAAGAATGTTGCCCTGCGATCCTTTGCGGCGGAAGGACGTGCGCCAAACAGCTCTCCGCCTGGGGCCCAGCCGCCACTACATTTACCCAGTGTGCAGTTAAGGAGATATAGCGTCCCTGGCCGTGCTTACTGGTCCACGTATCTGTGGTTAGGTGGACCTTGCCACAGATGGCGTTGCGCAGTGCACACTTGATTTTATCGGATACTTGGTTGTGCAGGGAAGGCACGGCTCTCTTGGAGAAGTAGTGCCGGTTGGGAACAACATACTGTGGGACAGCAAGCGACATGAGCTGTTTGAAGCTGTCTGTGTCCACCAGCCTAAATGACAGCATTTCATAGGCCAGTAGTTTAGAAATGCTGGCATTCAGGGCCAGGGATCGAGGGTGGCTAGGTGGGAATTTACGCTTTCTCTCAAATGTTTGTGAGATGGAGAGCTGAACGCTGCCGTGTGACATGGTTGAGATGCTTGGTGATGCAGGTGGTGGTGTTGGTGGTACATCCCATGTTTGCTGGGCGGCAGGTGCCAACGTTCCTCCAGAGGCGGAGGAAGAGGCCGAGGCGGCGGCAGCAGCAGAAGAGGCCGAGGCGGTAGCAGCAGAAGGGGTAGCAGGGGGAGCCTGAGTGACTTCCTTGTTTTTAAGGTGTTTACTCCACTGCAGTTCATGCTTTGCATGCAGGTGCCTGGTCATGCAGGTTGTGCTAAGGTTCAGAACATTAATGCCTCGCTTCAGGCTCTGATGGCACAGCGTGCAAACCACTCGGGTCTTGTCGTCAGCACATTGTTTGAAGAAGTGCCATGCCAGGGAACTCCTTGAAGCTGCCTTTGGGGTGCTCGGTCCCAGATGGCGGCGGTCAGTAGCAGGCGGAGTCTCTTGGCGGCGGGTGTTCTGCTTTTGCCCCTGCTCCCTCTTTGTCTTTTGCTACGCTGTTGGCTCGGTCTCACCACTGCCTCTTCCTCCGAACTGTGAAAGTCAGTGGCACGACCTTCATTCCATGTGGGGTCTAGGACCTCATCGTCCCCTGAATCGTCTTCCACCCAGTCTTGATCCCTGACCTCCTGTTCAGTCTGCACACTGCAGAAAGACGCAGCAGTTGGCACCTGTGTTTTGTCATCATCAGAGACGTGCTGAGGTGGTATTCCCATGTCCTCATCATCAGAAAACATAAGTGGTTGTGCGTTAGTGCATTCTATGTCTTCCATCGCTGGGGAAGGGCTAGGTGGATGCCCTTGGGAATCCCTGCCAGCAGAGTCTTCAAACAGCATAAGAGACTGCTGCATAACTTGAGGCTCAGACAGTTTCCCTGATATGCATGGGGGTGATGTGACAGACTGATGGGCTTGGTTTTCATGCGCCATCTGTGCGCTTTCTGCAGAAGACTGGGTGGGAAATAATGTGAACGTGCTGGATGCACTGTCCGCCACCCAATTGACTAATGCCTGTACCTGCTCAGGCCTTACCATCCTTAGAACGGCATTGGGCCCCACCAAATATGGCTGTAAATTCTGGCAGCTACTGGGACCTGAGGTAGTTGGTACACTAGGACGTGTGGCTGTGGCAGAACGGCCACGTCCTCTCCCAGCACCATAGGGTCCACTAACACCACCACGACCATGTCCGCGTCCGCGTCCCTTACTAGATGTTTTCCACATTGTTACCGTTCACCACAATAAGAAAAATATTATTCGGGCCAATGTATTGAATTCAAATTCAGGCCTTTTTTTACAGACACCTAACACTATCTGGCTATCTATTTAGGTACCGTATTACACTAATACAGGCACACCAGTAATGACAGATTTAGCTAAATATAAATTTGAGGCCTATTATTTAGGCGCTGGGTGACAGGTATACGTTTAATCACAGAATTAGACTTGGATCTGCACTGTAGCGTGTGTGTGAAGTTATTGAGAATGACCCTATCAGCACCTTGAATCTAATATACCCTTTTAGGGATAGATTTAAAGTAGGCCTGATACAGCAGAAACCACTAATTTTGAGAACTGCAAAATTTGGGATTGTATTTCAACCCAGAACAAAAAATGTGCTTTGACGGACACTAAATAACTTGACCAGCTAAAGCAGTAATGACAGATTTGGATGAATATAAATGTGAGGCCTATTTTTTAGGCGCTGGGTGACAGGCTCAGCTTGCCCCTGATGTAGTATATGGCCAAAAAATAACCACAATATTGATGGTTAAATGCACTTGATGAAAGCTTGACCCTGATGTAGGATATAGCAAAAAATAACCACACTATTGATGGTTAAATGGACTTGGTGGCAGCTTGTGCTGGCGCACAAGCAAGCCACAAAATGGCTGCCGATCACCCCAGAAAAAAGTGACCGAAAAACGCTCTGGGCAGCCTAAAAACACTGAGCAATTGAATAGCAGCAGTTCAATGATCCACAGCTGTAGATCGATCACTGAATGAAGTGTTTTGGAGGAGTTAATCACTGCCTAATCTCGCCCTAACGTCGCAGCTGCAACCTCTCCCTACACTTGTATCAGCAGAGTGACCTGCAGCGCTACGTGACCCAAGCTTATATTGAGGCTGGGTCACATGCTGCACTGGCCAATCACAGCCATGCCAATAGTAGGCATGGCTGTGATGGCCTCTTGGGGCAAGTAGTATGATGCTTGTTGATTGGCTGCTTTGCAGCCTTTCAAAAAGCGCCAAGAAAGCGCCGAACACTGAACTCGAACCCAGACTTTTACAAAAATGTTTGGGTTTGGGTCCGTGTCACGGACACCCCAAAATTCGGTACGAACCAGAACTATACAGTTCGGGTTCGCTCATCCCTAGTCATGACTAGTGAGGAGCGAATTTCATATTTTGAAATTCGTTCACGCTTCGTTTCGTGGTAAAATCAGAATTGCGTTATGGATTCCGTTACCACGGACCATAACGCAATTCTATGACGGAATGCATAATGGAATGCCTTTACAGTTCTCTCCTGCATAACAGAAACCGGACAGATCAGTTATGCAGGCCATAGACTTCTATTATGACGGAATGAATAATGGAATGCCTCTAAAGGCATTCCGTTATGCATTCTGTCATAGAATTGCGTTATGGTCCGTGGAAACGGAATCCATAACGCAATTCTGCTTTTACCACCAAATGAAGCGTGAACGAATTTCATAACATGAAATTCGCTCATCTCTAGTCATGACTGTCTTCACTGACACCTCCTAGTGGGGCACCTTCTTTTCTCCTAAGAGATAACACCTCAGGGGCTAAGGAAGATATTTCAGAAAGTGTTCCTGTTGATGAATTGCCAGAGAACAGTCAGTGTTTTAACTGCCATGAGGAGGAGGTTCGGGGAAGGTGGAGGATATGATGAATGAAATGTATAGTTATGGTGGTGATGATAGTAGTGGCATATGTAGCTATTGTGTTGTAGAGATAGGTGCACTGGTAGCCATGGTGATAGTGGCACATATAAAGGTGTGAGTTAAGAGGGTTAGCAAGGAGACAATGAAATATCACAATCTGAGAAAAGAGGTGGGAATGAACATGATAATGATTGTGTGTTGGACAGGACCAGGATCAGGGTGGCGAGGTGGAGATGATATCAGAGGAGGAGTGTGGTGATAGATATAAAGAGCAGAGCCAATGTACTGCAAAACACCAAAACACATGTTGGGGCAGATTTGCTTCTACTGTGGTTAGCCCAGGAACAAAAAAAGGGAAAGGATTTTAGATTTGTGTCCCTTACCCAATTCAATGCGAGTGCAGGAGTCATTAAGAATGCAATTAAAAAAAAATGGTCTGTCCTCAAATATGATACAGTATTGGGATCTATGATTCCAGATAAACCAGATTAAATATATAGAAAAGCACCAAATTTAGAGTCATTTGGTCCAGAGTTGTATTCCTACAAAAGTAGAGAATACCAAGAAGCGCAAGTTCACTTGGTGTGGTTTCTGTCTCCCCTGCAAAAATCACAAGAGAGAGAGAACAAAAGAATAAATGTACAGGAAGTACAGTCCATGAAAAAAAGCTTGAAATATACAGGGAGTGCAGAATTATTAGGCAAGTTGTATTTTTGAGGATTAATTTTATTATTGAACAACAACCATGTTCTCAATGAACCCAAAAAACTCATTAATATCAAAGCTGAATATTTTTGGAAGTAGTTTTTAGTTTGTTTTTAGTTTTAGTTATTTTAGGGGGATATCTGTGTGTGCAGGTGACTATTACTGTGCATAATTATTAGGCAACTTAACAAAAAACAAATATATACCCATTTCAATTATTTATTTTTACCAGTGAAACCAATATAACATCTCAACATTCACAAATATACATTTCTGACATTCAAAAACAAAACAAAAACAAATCAGTGACCAATATAGCCACCTTTCTTTGCAAGGATACTCAAAAGCCTGCCATCCATGGATTCTGTCAGTGTTTTGATCTGTTCACCATCAACATTGCGTGCAGCAGCAACCACAGCCTCCCAGACACTGTTCAGAGAGGTGTACTGTTTTCCCTCCTTGTAAATCTCACATTTGATGATGGACCACAGGTTCTCAATGGGGTTCAGATCAGGTGAACAAGGAGGCCATGTCATTAGATTTTCTTCTTTTATACCCTTTCTTGCCAGCCACGCTGTGGAGTACTTGGACGCGTGTGATGGAGCATTGTCCTGCATGAAAATCATGTTTTTCTTGAAGGATGCAGACTTCTTCCTGTACCACTGCTTGAAGAAGGTGTCTTCCAGAAACTGGCAGTAGGACTGGGAGTTGAGCTTGACTCCATCCTCAACCCGAAAAGGCTCCACAAGCTCATCTTTGATGATACCAGCCCAAACCAGTACTCCACCTCCACCTTGCTGGCGTCTGAGTCGGACTGGAGCTCTCTGCCCTTTACCAATCCAGCCACGGGCCCATCCATCTGGCCCATCAAGACTCACTCTCATTTCATCAGTCCATAAAACCTTAGAAAAATCAGTCTTGAGATATTTCTTGGCCCAGTCTTGACGTTTCAGCTTGTGTGTCTTGTTCAGTGGTGGTCGTCTTTCAGCCTTTCTTACCTTGGCCATGTCTCTGAGTATTGCACACCTTGTGCTTTTGGGCACTCCACTGATGTTGCAGCTCTGAAATATGGCCAAACTGGTGGCAAGTGGCATCTTGGCAGCTGCACGCTTGACTTTTCTCGTGGGCATGGGCAGTTATTTTGCGCCTTGGTTTTTCCACACGCTTCTTGCGACCCTGTTGACTATTTTGAATGAAACGCTTGATTGTTCGATGATCATGCTTCAGAAGCTTTGCAATTTTAAGAGTGCTGCATCCCTCTGCAAGATATCTCACTATTTTTGACTTTTCTGAGCCTGTCAAGTCCTTCTTTTGACCCATTTTGCCAAAGGGAAGGAAGTTGCCTAATAATTATGCACACCTAATATAGGGTGTTGATGTCATTAGACCACACCCCTTCTCATTACAGAGATGCACATCACCTAATATGCTTAATTGGTAGTAGGCTTTCGAGCCTATACAGCTTGGAGTAAGACAACATGCATAAAGAGGATGATGTGGTCAAAATACTCATTTGCCTAATAATTCTGCACGCAGTGTAAGATTAAGGGAGAAATCACATGTGAACATTCCAGAGTTATTTATCTACTGGACTGACATTGTGGCCTCCAGTATGTGGGACAGACTATGAGGAAACTAAAAAAACAGAATCTAGGAACATCTTCGAAACATCAAAAAAGTTGTGGACACTCATAGTGTCTCCGCACATTTTGGGAAGGTGCATGGTAGAAACCCTAGTGGATTGATATTTACCGGCATTGAACGGGTTAATCAAAGATGGCGGGGGGAGGGGTGGATCCAGTAGCAAGAATTAATCAATGTGAAGTGGAGAGGATATATAGGATGAGTACACTGCAACTGCAACTCAAGAAATAGATACTTGCGAATATGTTTTATGTGTTTATTATTATTTTTGTAATGGATTTTATTAACTATGAGCAATGACATTTTATGATGTATTGAGTGAAGATAATTATCAATGAGCTATGGGAAGAGCTTTCCCTTCAATTTGGACTTGTATATAATAGAAGCCCTGGAGTGGGCGGGATAGAAGTCCCTGAAGAAGCGAAAGCGAAACCTAGGTTGGGCGGACACGAGGGATTGTGCTGATACTTTGATGTGCTGTTGATGTTTTTGCTTTTGTGAGTATAATAAATACTATCACTTGTAGATTTAATAGCGGTGCTTCACTATTGGTGCTTGCTCTCTTGGCTACAAACAGGAGGTCACTATTGGAAGGAGAGGAAAGCCTTTCTACAGATTCAATTATTGACTATATCGGACTTTTGCACTTGGCTCAAGTGAAACTTAGATTGTCTCTGAAATTTAGAGCAGTGCGGTCCCCAATTTAGCGTTTTGTAGACCAGGTGATGCTGCTGCTGTTATTGATGCAGAGTCAAAATCTGTCAGATCTAGGCATGAGCGCAAGGTTTGGGCCAGACAAAAACTGGTGCACGTACTATAATCAATGGGGTCCCTATCCAGCTAGGCCAGTTATGATGAACTCTGGCAGGCTGTTCCTCTGCCAGATAGTTTTTCCGGTGTGGAACTAGCCTTACTCAGTATTGCATTACTGCTATACTTACTATTTATGAAAATTTTAAACTCTTTGTGTACATTTTCGGTCAAAATTGTGTTGGACTCATTTACCAACAGCAAGGTATCTTCTACAGCTCAAAGATTTTTTAAAAAGTATAATATAGCTGTATCCTAATAGCCCTGTTGTTTTTTATGCTTTACGCCCCAAAGAGGCAATTCTGATTTCTGTGTTAGTTTTCTATCGTCGGTTTTGCGACTTTTTTCATGCCAGAAAATTAGCATGGGGAGAATGGTAAATTCCCCCAATAGTTTTGTGGGTTAAGATTCAGTAGGTTCTTATTGAGCTAAGGAGAGTGGAATGAACGGAAACGGATGATTAAGGGCCAAGACTGACGCTTAGTATCACGCTATCACGTAATTTGCGACACTACCCTGAGTATTGGTGTACTGATCACCTACAGTATATGCTGGTTTAATTAAATTGAACAAGCCCGCAAAAAGTTACATTTCAAGCATGTGGAGAAATAAATAATCGGAAATGGATGATTTAGGCCTGACGTCTAATATCACTAAACAATTTCAATAACCCCCACCCCCCAAAAAAAGTTGGAACTTGGAAGAAAGAGATTTAGCCCTCATATTACATTATCAATCACTGATTCATGTGGTTTTTCAAACTTAAAACTAAAAATTAAATATGTGAGATAGATGCACCGACAAGGAGTTCATACTAGTATTCTGTATCATATGCTAGATTGATGGTAGAACATGTTTCTGTTAAAATTGGAAGAAAAAAAAAAGTAATGTCCTTTCAGGTAGCTGCTTTTGAGGTTTGCAGAAGCTGCAGTTGTGTTAGGAGGCACAGCAGTCTCAGCTCCTCACTTCTCACTCCCTGGCTGACAGCTTTCCCTGCCTGTCTCTATTCTACACACACAATTGTTCTTCTTTGTTATTCTAGCATTTCCCTTCACTGTCCCTGGCAGTAGAATACAAGCTTCACTGATTTTTGTCCTTATTTGACTTATTTTTCTGGCAGACATTATTACACCCAACTACCCTTATTCACAGGGCAACACAGAATGACATTCTGCTCATTCTGCTAGGTCACATCCCTGTCTGCTGCAGCACTGATTTGCTACTGTAGGCTGTCTGTATGCCTGGGAGCCAATCAGGGCAAGCCCTTCTACCCACTTCCTCTCCGGTTCATGTGAGCACTAGTGATGATCGAGCATCTCGATGCTCGGCACATGGCGGTATTTGGCCGAATACCGGATGTGCTCGAGCGCAATGCTCGAGTCTCTGCCCCGCACGTTTCTTGGCTGCTATGCAGCCAATAAACGTGCAGGTAAGTACTGCCCTCACTGTAATGCCGTAGCCATGTTGGCTGCTGGCATTACAGTGATTGGCTGGCCGGAACGCGCCATCATGTGCTATATAGCACACGATGACGCATGTTCGGCTCATTCTTAGTCAGGGAGAGCTGTGCTGAGGAAGGGACAGACAGTATAGGGAGTGATTTAATAATATTTTTACCACCAAAGTTTTTCAGAGACCCAAAAGTCCTTTTAAGGACTATTGTGTCTGGCACCAGCAATCTATATTTTTAGCGCAACCTGCGCTAAATTGCTAAAACTTTACAGACCCAAAAGTCCTTCTAAGGACTATTGTGTGTAGCAGCAAATATCTATTTTTAGCGCATCCTGCACTAAATAGCGTACAATAGTTAGGCTGCTGCAGACAGCGACATTACCTGCGCCACATCTCCAGTGTAAAGTGTGCGCATCCCAAAAAAATCTGTGACATCCACTGTACTTTTTCCCTAGACAGCGTCCACTGCGGATAGTGACATTAGCTGTGCCACATCTCCAGTGCAAAGTGTGTGCATCCAAAAAATATCTGTGACATCCAGTGTACTTTTTCTGTAGACGGTGTCCGCTGCGGACAGTGACATTAGCTACGCCCACATCTCCAGTGTTAAGTGTGCGCATCCCAAGAATATCTGACATCCAGGGCACTTTTTCCATAGACGGTGTCCGCTGCGGACAGTGACATTAGCTGCGCCACATCTTCAGTGTAAAGTGTGTGCATCCAAAAAATATCTGTGACATCCAGTGTACTTTTTCCGTAGACGGTGTCAGCTGCGGACAGTGACATTAGCTGCGCCCACATCTCCAGTGTAAAGTGTGCGCATCCAAAAAATATCTGACATCCAGTGTACTTTTCCGTAGATGGTGTCCGCTGTGGACAGTGATATTAGCTGCGCCACATCTCCAGTGTAAAGTGTGCGCATCCAAAATTATCTGTGACATCCAGTGTACTTTTTCCGTAGATGGTGTCCGCTGCGGACAGTGACATTAGCTGGGCCACATCTCCAGTGTTAAGTGTGCGCATCCCAAAAATATCTGACATCCAGGGCACTGATTCCATAGACGGTGTCCGCTGCGGACAGTGACATTAGCTGCGCCACATCTCCAGTGTAAAGTGTGCACATCCCAAAAATATTTGTGACATACAGTGTCCTTTTTCTGTAGACAGTGTCCGCTGCGGACAGTGACATTAGCTGCGCCACATCTCCAGTGTAAAGTGTGCGCATCCCAAAAATATCTGTGACATACAGTGTACTTTGTCAATAGACGGTGTCCGCTTCTGACAGTGACATTACCAGGGCCACATATTCAGTGTAACGTGTGCGCTTCAAAAATGTATCTGTGACATACAGTGTACTTTTTTGCATAGACGCTGCGGACAGTGACATTACCAGTGGTACCTCTCCTGTAAAACGTTTCCTCATTCCAAAATACCTGTGTCATTCCGTGTAATTTTTTATTAGCTGCTGGTGACAGCATTGACATTACCTGCGGGATATCTCCTGTGTGACGTTTCCACATCCCAAATACCTTTTAAAATTTGTTTGCGCATACACTTCCAAATCCAACGCTACTGTACGTGTGACAGAATTTCAATTATATATAACATTTAATATGAAAAAGGCGAGCAGTAAGGAACGTGGCAGTGGCCGTAATGCTGATGGTGCGCGCAGAGGCCGTGGCCCTGGGAGCGGTGAAACTGTGCCTGCTGCCAGAGCACAAGAAAAACAATCATCCACGATACCTAGCTTCATGTCCCAGTTTGCAGGGCAGCGCAGTGAACCCAGGTGGTCGGTTGGATTGCAGCAGATAATGCTTCCAGTCGGTTAAGCACCACCCTGTCTTCCACCAAGTCCAGTCTCAGTAGCCAAGAGTCTGCTCAACCCAATCCTCACCCTGATCCTCCTTCCTCCCACCATGGAGAGTCTGGGAAAACAAGTGATCCCACACTCAGATATTCTGAGGAGCTCTTTTCAGCGCAATTCCTTGATTTGGCCCTTTCGCCAAGCACGATTGAGAAGGGACAGATCTTGTGCCCTGATTCCCAAACTCTTGAGGATCCACAATAACAAGAAGATAACGTTAGGGAATGGCAATTAGTGTTTAATGAGGTGGATGATGATGAGACACAGTTGTCAATAACTCATCTGCAATTACTATCTCAAGAGGTTGATGAAGAGGATGAGACATAGTTGTCAATCACTGAGGTAGTGGTTAGGTCAACAAGTCAGGAGGATGAGCAGAGTCAGGAAGTGGAAGAGGAGGCGGTGGACGATGAAGTCACTGTCCCAACCTGGGTAGGTGGAAAACTGAGCGAGGACAGCAGTTCAGAGGGGGAGGAATCTTATGCACCGGAAAAGGCTGGAAGAGATGGAGGGGTGGCAAAAGGGAGAAGGCGGGCCACACCAAAAATGCCCGCAACTGTTCCACGGACCACCCCTTTGCGGAAATCTCCCTTGCCAAGGGGTAGGTGTTCCGCAGTGCCATACCAAAATGAGCTGGGGCGTAAACACTAACAACCTCACCACCACCAGCATGATCCGCCACATGGCATCCAAGCACCATAATAAGTGGGAAGAACACCTGGGTCCACAATCTCTGTCTGCGGGTAACACCACTGCCTCCTCTTCCCCTGCGTTACGTGCTGGCCAATCCCCTGTTCAAGACGCAGGTGCGGATGCCTCCCGCCCTGCACCTGGACATTCGCAAGCACCATCAGCGACCACATCCACTTCCGTGTCCCAGCTCACCGTTACCCGTGGTCACCAGGGTTTGCGCTGAAAATAACATTAAAAGTTTATAGGGCAGACATCCGAATGGATCGTCGCCGTCACGGGGACATGCGATTGGCCCCAGGTTATCTAGAGTCACCAAAGCGGCAGCAGGCCCTCTCCTATAATGTTTAAAAAATGGTCAGATCAGCATGCCTTGCTCCAAATGTTTTTGAGGGTCACCAGCAGGCCATCAATCATAATTTTTTAAAGCTGTGTATGATGCCCTCCTTTATGTGTAACAAAGGGTGTATTGTAGTGCCGGTTCCTTGTAATTTTTGGCAGCCCTTTCGCTTGGTGCATAGGCTTTATGAGTGTAGGAGTCCCACTACATGAACAATTGTACCACAATGTAATTGAGGCCCTCCTTTATGTGATATATAGGTTGTATCGGAGTGACTCTTCCTTGTAATTTTTGGCAGCACTTGCACTTTATATACAAGTAAATATACAGGAAAGAATGTTTCCTAACAATTTTTCCTCTAAAATCGATTTTATTTTCGGTTTTGTGCGTATTATTGTCAGTCTGTAAAAGTGGCATACTACTCGGACAACATTGTTCCCAGAAGCGACCTGGGAGTCCAAGATGCATCCAGACATCCTCCCCATGCTGTTCCCAAACCATTTCGGTGGTGTTTCCATCAATTTCTGACCTTTTCCTATAAACCAAGCACCCCCCCCCCCCCCCCTCTTCAGAGCAGGGGATGCTTGGTTTAATGCTTGGGTTCTCTCATTGACTTCCATTATACTTGGGTGCTCGGTAGAGCACCTGAGCATCCCGATTTGTTCGGCCAGAGCACCCGAGCACTTTGGTGCTCGATCAACACTAGTGAGCACCCTTCTTCTTCCTCCCTAGTGCTTTTTTCCCTCCAATGTGCTGTAAAATGGAGCTACGTGCCTTTTTACTGGATTCGTCTGAAACAAACCTGAAAAGGTTCAGGTTTGTCTGTCATCCAAAAAATTGTCAACCGGTTCGGTACAAACTGGTTCTCTCATCTTTAGGCTACATGCACACGACCGTATGTGTTTTGCGGTCCGCAAATTGCGGATCCGCAGAAAAATAGGATGACGTTCCGTATGGCATCCCTTTTTTTTAGCGGATACGTTTTTTTGTGGATCCATTGTAATAATGCCTATCCTTGTCCGCAAACTAGAAAAAAATAGGACATGCACTATTTTTTTTTTGCGGGACAACAGAACAGACATACTGATGGGGACAGCACACGGTGTGCTGTCCGCGTTTTTTGCGGACCCATTGAAATTAATGGGTCCGTATTTTATCCGCAAAGAAAAACGGAACGGACACGGAAACAAACAACGTTCGTGTGCATGTAGCCTTAGTCTGTAGCAGAGTTGAGCCAGCGTGCAGACTATTGGAGGAAAGACAGTGTGCAATATTGCGTGCTGCATGGTATAGATAACACACTAGATAAAAGTGTGCACAGCGGTTGTGAAGTCAGATGCTATAACCTGGGAGAGTCTGTTAGAGACTGCAGATTGGGTGATACCACAAGGAAAGGTATGAGGTGATAAGTGCAGATAAGGCAATTTACATTGCTACCAGTGCCACTCTAAGGCTTTGTTCACATCACCGTTCAGCCTTTCCGTTCTCCTGCTCCATTTAGGAGCAGGAGAACGAAAAGGACGGATTCGGCACATAACTGAACATGGATTTTATTGCTCAAAACGCGTGAGCATCTTTTCCAAACCTTGTGATGTTTTTTAAGGTGTGATAATAAAACCTTGAATAAAACCTTCTTGGCATCTATTTTGAATATCCATGTCTTTCTGTGATGACCCCCTTAAAGTGGCAGTGTCATATTTGTCCATTACCACTTAAAGAGATAGTGTATCCTAGAGTGAGGAGCCACACATACCACTCGGCCCGAAAAGATCCTCCTTGCATATAGACTAGATGGACCACAAGGTCTTTTTTCTGCCATCATTCTACTGTATTTCTATTCAGTGTCTATACTACTTGAACTGGGATTATTATTTATGCACTGTCGGTTGTATCTAAAGTAAATAATTTCTCATAATCGCCCTTCAAATATAAATTCTAACATCATTGGCATATTCTGCATTACATTTTTTTATATTTTGCCACCATCCAGAAGCTGCTGCTGATGGCTGTAATATTTCGGAGTACTTCTTTCTTTTTTTAGTCTGCTTGTGGATGCACAGCAAGTCATTACCGCCTTAATATCCCCAGCTACCCTGCTCATTAACACATTAGAGTCATATATTAATCAGATTCGCTTACTGCTCATGCAATAATGAAGAGTTGGGTATTTGTTTGTTAATGAGCTGCATTGTGAGCACTGTATTGTCTGGTATAAAAGGTCAAATTTTACTAAAATGCAGATTCAAGCACAAAAACATTTTCGGAAAGGATGAGCGAGATGTCTGCACAAGGTGTGAGTTTATATTGAGTTACAAAATAGGAAGCAAGCTGAAAATCTATGGATCCAAAGTGGTTGGAGATGGGAGAGATTGGGGCATAGATTGTTTAATTTATTTATTTAACATATTTTTTGCATTGTAACGTGCACCCAGGTTGGGACATTCAAAGGTGGAAGAAAGTTTTATTCTCTGATGAGAAAAAATTTAACCTTGATGGTTTCCAACGTTACTGGCATGACAAGCAGATCCCACATGAGATGTTTTCTACGCGCCACAGTGGGGGGGGGGGCCATAATGGTCTGGGGTGCTTTTTCCTTCAGTGGAACAATGGAGCTTCAGGAAGTGCAGGGGCGTCAAACGGCCGCTGGCTATGTCCAGATGTTGCAGAGAGCATTCCTCATGACTGAGTTTTGTGGTAACGACTGGGTTTTTCAACAGGACAACGCTACAGTACACAATGCCCGCAGGACAAGGGACTTCTTCCAGGAGAATAACATCACTCTTTTGGCCCATCCCGCGTGTTCCCCTCATCTAAATCCAATTGAAAACCTTTGGGGATGGATGGCAAGGGAAGTTTACAAAAATGGACAACAGTTCCAGACAGTAGATGGCCTTCGTGCGGCTGTCTTCACCACTTGGAGAAATATTCCCACTCACCTCATGGAAACGCTTGCATCAAGCATGCCGAAACAAATTTTAGAAATGATCAACAATACCGGCGGAGCTACTCATTACTGAGTTCATGTTTGGAAGTTGGATTTCTGTTTTGGGGGGGGTTTAGTTTTTTTTTGGAGGTGTGGTCCTAAACTTTTGATCAGCTGAAAAACAGCCTGTTTCAGTTTATTCGTTGTTTTCATTAAATTGAATGCTCAAAAAATGTTTTGTCTCACTCCCATTTCTTCTTGTTGCATGTTGAAGCTCTACTTGGAATCTTGTTAAGATCCAGCCATGCTAAATATGATTTTTTGCCATTTTTCAAGTGGTCTTAAACTTTTGATCAGGACTGTATAATGCTCTCCTTGATTTTAACAGCCAAATTTGGCATATACTTTCTTTCATAATGAGATCCTGCTGCTTCGCAGTATAAGACGCACTGAAGTTTTGGCCACATGTTCTAGGAAAAAAGTGCATCTTCTAGTGTGAAAAATATGTTATTTTTTGTACACAACAAAGATTTATTTAAAAAATAATAATAAGCTAGTTGGGGTAGTTAGAATCAAAATACAGCTATAGTAACATCTGTCAGCAGCAACTAGCCCGCTTGTTGACAAGGTCCAGATAGCAACTGATTTATTGCTACACTGAACAAATATATAACAAAAAAACAATAAAAAGGAAATGAAACTACATGACAAAGATGACAGGTTGATGAATATATGGCCAATGTAAGGCTATATTTACATCTGTATTTCACCTTTGTGTCACGAGTTCTTTCACTTTTGATCGCAAAAAATATATATAACATAATTTTTGTTGTCAAAAGGATAGAAACCACTAAGTTACCACGACGGACCCCATTCTGTTCTGATGCATCATTTGATGTAGTCTACATAGTGGAAATCTGTACATAGGGCCCTTTTTTAATACCTTTTTCCAGTTTTGACTACTTGAGTATGGTATTAGAGTTGTATTAATATTGCTACTTTATATAGGGACCCTCTACTCCCAAAACCAGTTACTGACTGACCCAAACATTTTATTACATTTCTGCACTTTAATAAAACAGTTCTCACCCTCCCGCTGCTACAGTATCTGCAGTCTCCTGCTGTTGCTACCTGAAGAATATTCGTGGACATTTGTAAACTGTTGCCTGGATACTTGGAGAAGTACCATCAATTTACTAAGCGTGTTTCTTTGATATTCTTTAATGAAGGCTGCACTAAGAAACATCATGATATCCACCTTTTGTTATCCATTGCATATGCTGAGATCATAAGGGTTATGTAGCTAGCGTACTTTATCTATGATTGAATTTATATTTCTCATGACAATCATAAGACCAGAAGACGACTTTTCTGATTAGAGACCATCATCTGCCAAAGGCATTCCTTAACCACAATACTGTTCAGCCTATTCATATAACATATCAGGCTTGTAATGGAGGTCATTAATCTCTTGACGTAAGAGATGATCCATTCTATTTATTAAGAGTTGATCCAGCCTGTTGGCACGATACAGGTGCCGGTGTTTAGTGAAAAATGACTGGCGTGAGACTTTGTATTCCATCCAACTCCCATTAACGTACACTGGCATAGAGAAAGTATGCAAAATTAACTCTAGGAGGGACCGAGATTATGAGATACAACATATGTGCATGGCCAATGACTAAATTATCAGCTGAACAGAAGCCTATGTATTTCATTAAGGATTACAGTATATTTGTGTTTTAAGGTAAAGTGGTTGTCCAACCATATAGCATTGAAAGCATAAAATAACAATGCCATTCCCAGGCTGACGTCTTTGTGGTCGCCAAAGTTTTCTATTTACCAGACTTCAGCAATGAAATGGTGTGTCGACGCATCATCTCTGTAGCAAATCACTGGCTGTAGCGGTATTGCGTTGACACTATTGAGGTCACCACTGTGGCCAGTGATTGGTGTCGGAGGGTAAGCAAGGGATTGGTAAAGTGGTATGGTGTGTCGACGCATCATCTTTGTAGCCAATCTGTTGTCAATCACTGGCTGTAGCGGTAATACGTTGACACTATTGAGGTCATCACTATGGCCAGTAATTGGTGTCGGAGTGTAAGCAAGGGATTGGTAAGGTCTTGCTCCTTCTGTTATTTTATAAAATTGTAAGCTGTGCAGTTATTTTGCCACTATATCTTCTTTATATGTGATTTGTGGTTTTATATTGGATTTGTGGCGAACAATAAGCATTTTTACATTCTACTTACCCTAAAGTAACATAATAATTTTCCTCCAGCGAACCATGATCTACCTGTCGTTTTTTCAATAATAAAAAAAATAATCTGTTGCTTTGTATATCACATCAGCAAGTTGACTTTAAGGGGGCATTTCCATAAAATTTTTACACATATTAACAGCTGTGACACAGTAAGAGGTTTGATCTGGGAAAACAGGTATTTTCCTCCCAGCATGTGCTGCTGGGCTGATTTAGAGCCAGGTGAGGTCAAATACTGGACCGGATTTTAAATGCAGGTTTGGGTTTTGGCAGCACCTGGCTGTCCTTAAATAGGCTGCTGGGCTCAAAAGCCATGTCTCTGGTGGGATCTGAGAACCGTGTCTGGATGAAGGCTTGCTACCTGTTTGGCGTCATCAGGTGCTGCTATCAGCAAGGACTCTTTGAGGCAGAATTGCCGCATGGTGTGAATTACCACCAACACCACAAGGTGACTTTTTGTTTAAATATGACTGCTTGTTTTGTCACTTGCCTAAAGTTTGAATAATGAACTATTTGATCCAAAGAACTTGTTGTTGCCTCTATACCGAGTCCGCTAATCCTGTCTACCAGAGCGAGTCCCCACAATTGGTGTAGGATGCGGGCAAGAGCAATGAGGCTGGCCAAAACGCTGATATTTTTGGTTTCTGCATGGTTGTATGTTGTACATTAAACCAACTGTATTACAACCAGTGCCCCACGACAAAATGGAAGCTGTTGTGAAGGCCCTCATGAAGGCTAGCCTGCATCAGCGAGAGACAAACCTGCAGCAACGCTAATAATCAGCAGCAGGAGACTAACCAGTTGCTGCTACGACACGTGATGGCTTTCCAGACAGCAGAAACAACCCCGGGCGTCCACGATGCCTGGAAAGCAGTCCGTGCCGCGATTCCAAAGATGACCCCTGCAGACGACATCAAAACCTACCTGGTGATGTACGAGAAAGTGGCCATCAGGGAAAAGCTACCGCGTGACCAGTGGGCTGAGATCATCGCTCCATTCATGGCATTACATTCCCAGTTGGTGTATTTCGACTTGCCGGACGATCAAGAGGCCGACTACCAAAAAGTAAAGGGTGAGATTTTGGCAAGACTGGGGGTGAATGTGTTGGTCCGGGCCCAGTGGGTACATCAGTGGGGGTTTAAGCCGGCTGAGCATGCAAGGACCTAGTATTATGACGTTTTCCACCTCTTGCAAAAGTGGCTACACCCTGATGTGCTGAGTCCCCCAGCTATGCTGGATAGACTATTAGCTGATATGTTCTAGAGGGCTTTTCTATACCCTCTCCAGCACTGGATCGGTCAAGTGTCTCCTGGCAATGCCCTTGAGATGGTGAACCTGGTGGAACACTATGAAGCTAATAGGAATCTAAAGGAGGGTTCTGTTGGGAGGGGGGTTGGCAAACCCCAGAAATCTCCACCCCAGACCCGGAGATTTGAACTGATAAAATCTGTCCGGGATGTACCCACAGTCTGCTGGCGGTGTCAGGAGCTTGGCCATGTAAGGGCTGACTGTCCCCATTGGGTTGAGCCCATGGACACTAACTATGGCTACCGTCAGTCGCTATATGCCAGGAGGCTGTGTGCAGAAGGTACCCCAGAGGCTCTAGATCACTTGTGCCAGGTGGAAGTCGGAGACACTCCGGCGGAGGATCTGCTGGAGTCAGGGATTCTGGTGACCCTAGTAAAGGCTACCCTGGTGCGGTCCACTGAGTATACTGGCCGTAAAGTCTTTGGTGATGTGCATCCACGGAGACTTAAAAGATTACCCCACCGCGCTGGTGTCTCTAACCACGGTGGGCGGTAGATGGACCCACAATGTGGCTGTCGCCACAAATCTACATTATGAACTCATAATAGGAAGAGACTTCCCGGGCTTCACGGCAGTGTGGCCTGCTATGAGAGTATTTGATACTCATGAGACAGGGGTAACCCTAGCAGGGTGGCCTGGCTCAGGGGGGAGACCAGAACTCTGGGAACCTGAGACCGAAGGGCCAGCGGTAGGGGTGACCGCCACTTTGGTGGAAGAGGGGGAGACAACCCCGGTAAGTGTGATGGTGGGAGACGTGGAGGATTTGCAGCTGAGTCCTGAATTGGCAGACATCAATGTCTCCGGGGATAATTTTGGTACTGCCCAACGTCGGGACCCAACCCTATCCCACGCCTGGGAAAATGTATTAATAGTAGATGGTGAACCACAACAACCTGGGGCAAAGTCAGTGTTTCCCTGTTTTGTGGTTCATCAAGATATGTTGTATCGGGTAAACCAACTACGGGGTGAGCCTATTGAACAGTTGGTGGTCCCTAAGGCTTGTCGCAAGCTTGTGTTAGATCTAGCCCACCAACACGTTCTCGGGGGTCACCTGGGGCTGCAGAAAACTCAGGATCGTATTTTAGAACGGTTTTACTGGCCCAGCATATTCAAAGAAGTGGATGAGTTTTGTAAGTCTTGCCCAACCTGCCAGATAACTAGTCCCCAGCCACATTTACGTAGTCCCCTAGTACCTCTCCCGATTATCAAAGTAACGTTTGACCGAAGAGCTATGGACCTCAAAGGCCCAGTACCGAAGTCCGCCAGAGGGCATCAACACATCTAAGTCATTCTAGACCACGCCACTCGGTACCCGGAGGCAGTGCCACTGCGACATACCTCGGCCAAACTCATAGCTAAGGCGTTAATGGAGATGTTTTCCCAAGTAGGACTACCTAAAGAGGTTCTGACCGACCAAAGGACCCCTTTTATATCCAAGGTGATGAGGTAACTCTGTAAATTGCTGCACATAAAACAACTACAGATGTCCGTTTACCATCCGTCTGGTAGAATGGTTTAACTAAACATTAAAAAATAAATTGAAAAAGGTAGTGTCTAAAGATAGGAAGGACTGGGACTTCCTTCTGCCCTATCTCATGTTCGCAGTGCGAGAGGTACCCCAGGCCTCTACTGGGTTCCTGGGTTCTCGCCCTTCGAATTGCTATATGGCAGACACCCTTGCGGTCTCTTGGACATGGCTAAAGAGGCGTGGGAACAACAACACACTCCAAATAAAAGTGTCATTGAGTATATTACCCAGATGCAAGATCGGATAGAGACGGTGTTGCCACATGTTAGGGAGCATATGGAGGCAGCTCAGCGAGCCCGGAGTTGGGTCTAAAATCGGCGGGCTCGGGTCCGGATCTTTAACCCGGGTGATCGGGTTTTGGTTCTGGTGCTGACCATGGACAGTAAGTTCCTGGCTAGGTGGCAGGGGCCCTACGAGGTACTCAAGACAATTGGAGATGTACACTACAAGATACGCCAGCCAGGGCGGCGAAAGCCGGAGAAGGTTTAGCATGTGAATTTACTCAAACCGTGGAAAGATAGGGAAACCTGTACAGAAGACAGCCCGCGGCCAGGTTTTCTAGAAGAAGAGGTACTGGCCCCTCTGTCTGATGCAAGAGAGGCGGCTGCCACAGTAAAAATTGCTGACAGCATCTCCTCTAAACAGACTCAGGAGGCCAGGGAGTTCGTTAGTTGGAATACGGATGTGTTCTCGTACCTCCCTGGATGCACTTCCATAATCCAGCATGACATTGTCACTGAGCCTCAGGCTCGGCGACAAGCCATATCGGAGGAGGTGCAACTAATGTTGCAGCTAGACGTCACTGAGGACTCAAAAAATGAGTGGGCCAGTCCGATAGTATTGATACCCAAGCCAGACAGGACGTGACGGTTTTGTAACAACTTTCGAAAACTTAACGAGGTTTCCAAATTCGATGCGTATCCCATGCCCCGGGTGGATGAGCTCATCGAGAGGTTAGGACAAGCCCGGTATTTTTCTGTTTTGGACCTCACTGAAGGGTACTGGCAGGTGCCCTTAACGGAGGCTGCCAAAGAGAAAACTGCCTTCATTACGCCTGAGGGGCTGTATCAATATAAGGTATTACCCTTTGGTCTGCATGGCGCCCCCGCCACTTTTCAGCGACTAATGGACATTGTGCTTCGTCCACATCGTTGGTACACTTCGGGCTCCCCCGGTCCACACACTAACACGCCCCCGCAGGAACCTTAAACATCTCAACTTTCACTTGCTTTCTGACTCTCTTCTCCCACTCTGCCACTTTTTCCCTCCAAGACCCAGATACTGCCACCACCCTGTATAACACCACAATAAGTACAGATCTGGACTCTGTTGTCCCCCTCACACACAATAAAACCCAAGAAATCAACAGACAACCCTGGCACACCAACCTGACCAAAAAACTCAGACAAGCTTCCAGGGCTGCAGAACGGCGATGGAAGAAATCCCATTCTAAGGATCACTTTACCGCATACAAGAAATCCCTCTTCATTTTCAAATCCTCACTCGCTGATGCAAAACAGGCCTACTTCTCATCTCTCATATCTTCCCTGTCCCACAGCCCTAAACAACTTTTTAACACTTTTAACTCCCTTCTCCATCCCCCAGCGCCCCCACTCTCTCCTCTCATCTCAGCTGAGGACTTTGCCACATACTTCAAACAAAAGATCGTCAACATTAGAGAAAGCTTCTGTGCACAGTCCCCACAGACCCTCTACACAACTGCTCAGTCCTCTTCTCCCAAAACCAACTTCTCCACCATTACCGAAGAAAAACTGTCCACTCTACTCTCCGGATCACATCTTACCACCTGTGCATTTGACCCAATCCAATCCCACCTCATCCCTAACCTCACCACAGTGTTTATCCCAACCCTAACTCATCTCTTCAACCTATCACTAACATCTGGTGTCTTCCCCTTTTTAAACATGCTACCATTACACCCATCCTCAAAAATCCTTCACTTGACCCATCTGCTTTGTCCAGTTATCGCCCCATATCACTTCTTTCATTTGCCTCAAAGCTACTTGAGCAACATGTCCATTCTGAACTGTTCTCTCCTCCTGCTCCCTCTTTGACAATCTGGCTTCCGACCCCACCACTTAACTGAGACTGCCCTTACCAAAGTCACCAATAACCTACCAACAGCCAAAACCAGAAAACATTACTCTGTCCTCCTTTTCCTTAACTTGTCCTCTGCCTTTGACACTGTCGACCACTCCCTTCTGTTAAAAACTGTCTCATCTCTTGGCATCACTGACCTGGCCCTCTCCTGGATCACATCATACCTCACAGAATGGACATTTTGCGTCTCCCACTCTCACACCACCTCCTCGTCTCATTCTCTCTCTGTTGGTGTCCCGCAAGGCTCTGTCCTAGGACCCCTGCTCTTCTCTATCTATACTTTTGGCCTGGGACAGCTCAAAGAGTCCCATGTCTTTCAGTATCACTTTTATGAAGACGACACACAAATCTACCTCTCTGGCCCTGACATCACCATCCTACTATCCAGAATCCCACAATGCCTATCTTTCATATCCTCCTTCTTCTCCTCTCGCTTTCTAAAAAGTAATATGGACAAAACAGAATTCATCATCTTTCCCCTATCCTGCTCAACCCCCCCAACAGACCTATCTATCACAATCAATGGTTGCACACTCTCACCGGTCAACCAAGTCCGCTGCCTTGGAGTGACCTTGGATTCTGCCCTCTCCTTTCAGCCACACATCCAAGCCCTTTCCACCACCTCCAAATCAAAAACATCTCCCGCATCCGCACTTTCCTCAACTTTGAGTCTGCAAAACTAATTGTACATGGCCTCTTCATCTCCCGCCTAGTCTACTGCAACATTCTCCTCTGTGGCCTTCCATCTAACACTCTCACACCTTAACAATCTATTCTCAACTCTGCTGCACAACTGATACACCTCTCACCCTGTTACTCCTCTGCCTCTCCCCTCTGCCAATCCCTTCACTGGCCCCCCATTGCCCAATGAATTCAGTTCAAAATACTAACATATATATATACAAGGCTGTCCACAACTTGTCCCCTCACTACATCTCTGAGCTACTTTCCCGATACATCCCCACACGCAATCTCTGATCCTCACAAGACTTCCTTCTCTCCTATCCTCTTATCACCTCTTCCCACAATCGCCTCCAAGATTTCTCTCATGCATCCCCCATTCTCTGGAACTCACTACCCCAACATATCAGACTCTTACCTACAGTGGAATCCTTCAAAAGAAACCTAAAAAGCCACCTCTTCAGACAAGCTTACAACCAGTGACCCTGCTGCCTCTATACCGCCATGACCAGCTTCACCCTCACCTACTGTGTCCTTCTCCCATACCATGTAGATTGTAAGCCCTAACGGGCAGGGCCCTCTCTCCTTCTGTACCAGTTTGTAACTCGTCTTGTTCATGCTTAGTGCAATTGTATGTATTATGTATGTATACCCCTTTTCATATGTACAGAGCTATGGAATGAATGGTGTTTAAATAATAAATAATAGTTTAAAAAAAGGGGGGGGGGGAATAGTCACAAATTCAATTTTTTTCTAGTGGAAATATCCCTTTAAGCTGTTAAAAGATCTATATCAGCAATGGCAATCTATGCCATTATAATCATTGCATAGTATTTCACATCGTTACTGAAAACGTAGGTTGAGACCTTTGGGGCCCCTCAGATAAAGTTGCTGGGATGGGACTTCACTACAGCCTGATTATCTTCAGCAGTTAGTTCAAATGTTGAAAAGTTTCTGATGCTTTGGTCTTCAGCCTGTATCATGAGTCTTTTCCTAATGCACAAAGGGAACATGTGAAGTAATGTTACAGTTCATGGATAATGGACATAGTGATATCACTGTGCAGGCATGCAAAGTACCCAGTGATATCACAGTACATTGACAATGCACCAGGCAGACATAAACGGTGATGTCACAGTGAAGTCATAATACTCAAAATAATTGAGAAAGCCAGTCAGATGACTACCAAAACATCTTCAAGTGGAAATACAAGTTCACTTGCTCTGACTACTACAAAAGTTTTGCTTTACTACTTAAAAAAAATAAAAACATTTGTGTCTAGAGAGCTCTGTGCGGATTTATTTTTGCAGGACAAGCTGTAGTTTATATTTGTAGCATTTTTGGGTATATAAGACTTGTATTAATGATTGCAGCTACAATTGCACTTTGTACAACTGTAGGTGCAATCATTAATGAATGTCTAAGTGCAATTCCTGAATGTAAGTGTGCCTGTCAATATAAGATTTTATATAAGAAAAATGGTGAATTGCACATGTAACACCCCAGAGTTGTGTCACGAAACTCTTCTACCCCGCTACAATCTCCTAAGAGTTGTAGATAAGTATGAAAGGCACACTCTCACTAGTTGCTGCACGGAATGAATTTGGAAGCGGTGATAATAATAAAATAGTATATTTTTATTTTATAATATAAAATATTAAAAATTCAGTAAAAAGGGTACCAAAGCAGTAGGGGTGGGGGGTCCTCTCTACGTGTTGGATATCTGCATTGGGATTTCTCTGCAAAAAACCATATGATGTCTAATGCTGGCTAAGTATGGACTGAGTATACTGGATTGTGACGTATATCCGGCTAGGATGCATGGAATTGTAATGTGTTTAATCACAATTATACATAATTTCCAACATTGCTGAATACATCAAATATATAAACACTGAAAATGCCAAGTGCTAAATATAGTGCTGGATACATAGATATGCTGAGTACATAGATTTAGAGATAAACTTATGCTGGATACATAGAGTGCCAGGTCTTGGTTGAATACAAAAATATAAACGCTGAATAAATCGAGTGCCAGGTGCTCAATATAGTGCTGAGTACATAGATATGCCGAGTACATGGATATATGAACTTATGCTGGATACATGGAGTGCCAGGTCTTGGCTGATTACAAAAATAAAAGTACCCCTTGAAAAAGCTGTACGCGAAACGTGCGTTGGGGAGTGGACCGGTGGTGTTGCTGTTCGGTACATTACAACTGTGTGGTCAGTATCATACTATGTGCTGGTATAATTTTATTTACCCTATTGCCTCAGTTAGCCATTTGTGGTGTGTATTATCACTCCTATTCTGGTATCTGTTGCACAAACAAAGCATTTAGGGAAATCATGTAAATCTTGAGCCATAATATATAGGTATAACATACCTTTCTTCTAATGAATGACCAATCAGAAAGATTGTTTGCACGTGCACTTTATTTATATATACCGGCAGTCCACCATCGGTCCCCTTGGTTTTTAATATGTTGTGACCTGTATTAAATGTCTTTATGTGACTTGTGTCAATCATGTGTCTCCCCGTGATTTTCTAATAAAATTATGTTAGTTTTTTGACTATCTTTTTACTACTTGTGTTATTTGCAATTTATTTGACCCACTCCTTTTGGTCGGTTTTCATGCTCTATACAGGGGTGGGCCCTGAACTTTATTTGGGCTTCATATAGGTTCCTGATTACAAAAATACTGAGTATTAATTAAAACCTCAGTAGAAATATGGACTTTTGCTTCTTGAGAAATGGGGGACGGTACACATCAACTATTTCCCAAAAATATTCGGCCTGTTTGGATGGTAAATGTGATGTTAGTTCATGGGTGATACCACAATGAGTATTGCCAAAGGTAATGCCCACATCCTGCAGCTTAGGTCGAGAAGGAAGTTAGTGTGAGTGTGCCAGCCACCCCTGTTGGGGAAGGCTGTGCGTGTTAGGAGCTCCCAGATATAGGGAAGAAAGCCAGGATCTTGTCTCATGCTGAGACATTGATGAAATCCCCAGCCTGAGCCCTGCAGCCTCAGCTGGATGAAACAGCAGACAACCTCCAGTCCCAGGAAATAGAGGTAGTATTTACTCATGGCAGTGGTCCTCACTCAAATACATCCTTGACAGTGCATTGAAAGGAGGGTGCCCCCTTGTTCCCACAGTACAAGGCAATGTAATACAGTAGCAATGCAGGATGCACACAATGATGAGGCTGGTGTTAGGTCAAACAGTTCAAACTGTATTTTACTGAGGCAGTTAGGAGCTACACAATGGCACTTTTAAATGCAAGCACAGTCTTTATAGGGGTCTTTAGACAATTTCCTCCATGGTTATGTATATGGGAGGGTAGGCAGTTTACTAGTCTCCTCTGAGTTTGTCTCTCTCTCTAATCAGACTATCAGTTTTGGCCTAAGGGGTGTGCTTTGTCTGTCTTCAGATCTATACACATGCAGCATCCTCTGCAGGGTGCAATTTCTTCCAAAAGATGGCCAGTCTGTACGTTCAACATGGTAAGGGCCCTGATGTATATTGTCCCAAACACAATGCAGGGAAGTCAATAGCCAAGGCTTTCTATTGTCTAGTTCTTTCTCTCAAAGGCTGGTATATATGCTGTTTCTTTCCTGGCACAGAACTCACAGCTTCTTACTGTACACTTTCTCACAATTTCCACAGGACTACTCTACTTTCCTTTAGAGGACTGTACGACATTAGTTACTAAGGGGCTGGCTGGGAAGTTAAGTCCCCACTCCCCACACACAAGCTGAGAGATGCACAGTGCATGACACCATTTCATCAATCCCTTATGCAGTTGTTCACCAGCACGCTGCACATACAAAAGCTTAACGCAAATGATGTTAAGTAGTTAAAGAATACATGTCAGCACGATCATGGAAGATAAAGATCTGAGGTGCATTCAGATGCTAGGCCCCATCCCTCACTGCACTGAAGCCCTAATTTGCATAAAGATATTTTTTTCTTGGAAATGTCTGATATTCAGGTATCTGTTTGATCAGCAGCATGAATGCTACCAGCCAGTATGGCTGGCTTAATAGAGTTGATCCTGCTGACAAGTGGTCTTGAAATCTATCCATTTTAGATCCATCTAAGAGATATTAAAACAGAATAGAATATAAAGCAAAGGAAATAGTTAATAAAGGTTTCAAAGCTAAAGACTTAGAAGGACAGGGAGCAGATGGATATTATATGATGTACAGATCACAGTGGACTATGTCCCATTGTACAACGTCTAACTTACAACATCTATTCTGACATTGCTCCTCAGGCCAGACATAATAATGTGTTTATATACAAGGAATTATGGGACGAAATCCTTTCCACTGAATGTCTGAAACGACAGAACAGCGTAATAGAGGCTGACATGACACTTACTGACCAGTAATTCCAGCTATTTCCAGTCTCCGTTTGATGTACACTTCCTTTAAGATGCAAGCTGACAAGCCAGAAGTGTCGCCATCAATATATTCATGCAGTTTGCTTAATTAGAAAGCATTGGAATATTTATTAGGTATTTTGCATAGAGCTGTATACAGCAAAGACAAGGCATTATTTACTAAAGAGATAAAACAGAAAAGTGACCATTAGGGGTAGTAGTCTACAAGGATTATAGTCAGAGTCATTTTCTAAATGTACAGTTGTGGCCAAAAGTTTTGAGAATGACACAAATATTAGTTTTCACAAAGTTTGCTGCTAAACTGCTTTTAGATCTTTGTTTCAGTTGTTTCTGTGATGTAGTGAAATATAATTACACGCACTTCATACGTTTCAAAGGCTTTTATCGACAATTACATGACATTTATGCAAAGAGTCAGTATTTGCAGTGTTGGCCCTTCTTTTTCAGGACCTCTGCAATTCGACTGGGCAAGCTCTCAATCAACTTCTGGGCCAATTCCTGACTGATAGCAACCCATTTTTTCATAATCATTTCTTGGAGTTTGTCAGAATTAGTGGGTTTTTGTTTGTCCACCTGCCTCTTGAGGATTGACCACAAGTTCTCAATGGGATTAAGATCTGGGGAGTTTCCAGGCCATGGACCCAAAATGTCAACGTTTTGGTCCCCGAGCCACTTAGTTATCACTTTTACCTTATGGCATGGTGCTCCATCGTGCTGGAAAATGCATTGTTCTTCACCAAACTGTTGTTGGAGTGTTGGAAGAAGTTGCTGTTGGAGGGTGTTTTGGTACCATTCTTTATTCATGGCTGTGTTTTTGGGCAAAATTGTGAGTGAGCCCACTCCCTTGGATGAGAAGCAACCCCACACATGAATGGTCTCAGGATGCTTTACTGTTGGCATGACACAGGACTGATGGTAGCGCTCACCTTTTCTACTCCGGACAATCCTTTTTCCAGATGCCCCAAACAATCGGAAAGAGGCTTCATCGGAGAATATGACTTTGCCCCAGTCCTCAGCAGTCCATTCACCATTCTTTCTGCAGAAGATCAATCTGTCACTGGTGTTTTTTTTGGAGAGAAGTGGCTTCTTTGCTGGCCTTCTTGACACCAGGCCATCTTCCAAAAGTCTTCGCCTCACTGTGCGTGCAGATGCGCTCACACCTGCCTGCTGCCATTCCTGAGCAAGCTCTGCACTGGTGGCACTCCGATCCCACAGCTGAATCCTCTTTAGGAGACGATCCTGGCGCTTGCTGGACTTTCTTGGATGCCCTGAAGCCTTCTTAACAAGAATTGAACCTCTTTCCTTGAAGTTCTTGATGATCCTATAAATTGTTGATTGAGGTGCAATCTTAGTAGCCACAATATCCTTGCCTGTGAAGCCATTTGTATGCAACGCAATGATGGCTGCACGCGTTTCTTTGCAGGTCACCATGGTTAACAATGGAAGAACAATGATTTCAAGCATCACCCTCCTTTTAACATGTCAAGTCTGCCATTTTAACCCAATCAGCCTGACATAATAATCTCCAGCCTTGTGCTCATCAACATTCTCACCTGAGTTAACAAGACGATTACTGAAAGGATCTCAGCAGGTCCTTTAATGACAGCAATGAAATGAGGTGGAAAGTTTTTTTTGGGATTAAGTTAATTTTCATGGCAAAGAATTACTATGCAATTCATCTGATCACTCTTCATAACATTCTGGAGTATATGCAAATTGCTATTATAAAAACTTAAGCAGCAACTTTTCCAATTTCCAATATTTATGTAATTCTCAAAACTTTTAGCCACGACTGTATATGAAAGAACCACTTTGGCAGGAAGCTTTGACGATCTGATATAGTTTTGTTCATAAAGTTAAAATTAAAAATTGATTTGGAGGAGAATGGATCCAGTGCTATAGAGAAAAGTAAAAGGGGGTTGCAAACATTAGAAAAATGTGGCTCATTTCTTTTAAAAACAGCTCCATGCTGGTCCACAGTCTTGTGGTCCAGCAAAAGAAAAGGCTTTGGTACCATGTCAGCCAGTAGTGAGAAGTCTTGATGCTCTCAAAAATAGAAACAATATACAATATTGTAATTTGATACCTTTTAATGGCTAACTAAAATAAATGATGTTATAAGTCAAGCTTTTGAGACTTGGAGGTCCCTTCTTCAGGCCAGAAATGTTCATTTCTGGCCTGAAGAAGGGACCTCCGAGTCTCAAAAGCTTGCCTTATAACATCATTTATTTTGGTTACCCATTAAAATGTATCATATTACAATACAGGTGAAACTCGAAAAATTTGAATATCGTGCAAAGACCATTTATTTCAGTAATGCAACTTAAAAGGAGAAACTAATATATGAGAGACTCATTACATGCAAAGCGAGATATTTCAAGCCTTTATTTGTTATAATTTGGATGATTATGGCTTACAGCTTATGACACCCCAAAGTCACAATTTTGAGGTTACCTTTTCTCAGGGGGTATGGATTAATTAGCTGACTAGAGTGTGACACTTTGAGCCTAGAATAGTGAACCTTTTCACAAAATTTAAATTTTAAGCTGCATTAATGCAATTCCTTTTAATTTGCATTACTGAAATAAATGGACTTTTGCACGACATTCTAATTTTTCGAGTTTCACCTGTATATTATATTGTTTCTCTTTTTGAGAGCATCAAGACTGCCTAGCAAATTCACTTCAGTAGAGCCTTGATGCACCACCAGACACACTGAGGAGTACCCTAACTTAGGTTTGTCTCAATCCCCTTTGCTTTGGGTGTTGTGAACCTGAAAATGACTTCCATTCTCTACGGGAGCCAAGCGGTTATTATCTCCTACAAGACATAATTACAGATAAACCTTTGTGAGGTGACATAAAAACACCAACAAAATGTAGACCCTATTCTATTGTATAAAATGGTTCTTCATCACTTTTCTTCACCTGGAAGTTTGGGATGATTAGATAATCTAGTACCAGCAGATGGGTCCTATGTCAAGTTTTGCTATCGGACCCTCTTTATTTCACGTATACTCTTGTTTATGACAGAAAAGGGTTAGGCCCCATTCACACGAGCGAGTATTCCACATGGGTGCAATGCGTTCGCATCACGCATTGCGCCCGCACAAAATCCAGACCCATTCATTTCAATAGGTCTGTGTACATCACTTGCAGCATGTTGTATATACTGCTATTTTTACGCAACGCTGGCCCCATAAAAGTGAATGGGGCTGCGTGAAAATAGCATCGCATCCGCAAGCATGTGCGGATGTGATGCGTTTTTTACTGATGGTTGCTATGAGATGTTGTTTGTAAACATTCAGTGTTTTATCACACGCGTGCAAAACGCATTAAATCACATTGCACCCGCTCGATAAAAACTGAACTGAAAAACAATCGCAGACAAAACTGAACTTGCTTGTAAAATTGTGCATTTTTCACTGAACGCATCTGCAACGCATCCGTACCTAATCCGCTCACGCTCGTCTGCAACGGGCCTTAGAGTGAGCTTGTCATCTGGCTTGGAACCACTAAACCACCAACAAGCCAGGAAGCTGCTCTGATGTCTGAACTCCTGACAGCTCATAAACACTCATTTAAATCATATTCGTATCAGTTTGGTAATAATTTAGCTACATTGAGTGCGTATGAGCTGTCAGGAGTTCAGAGATAAGGGCTTCAGATCGAGTCATCAGAGCAGCTCCCTGAAGAATTCAGTATCTGGGAGAGAGCAATCGTCTGCAGATGTATTGAAAGGGAAAGCTGGAAAGCAGCTGAGGTTCAGGGCACAAAGTCTGCCCACATCAACCACATCTGCCCCTGCAAAGAAAAGTACATGAAAATCAAACTTATCAGGCGAAGAGTCCAGGACTCGTCTCCAGCAGGATCAGGCAGATGTGCACTGCTCTGGTGAATCTGAGGATGGTACACCTGTTTTTACTGCACTGCTCATGTGTACAGTGCTGGTGACGGCAAACTCCATCTAGTCTGCTTATTCTTATTGGCCGGCTGCACAATAACCGCTATCACTCTGCCTCCCACTTACAAATAAATAAGACTACTATTATAGACAAGGAACGCCTTTATGAACTACAATATTCATTTCTGAATTCAAGGCCTCATGCACAAGCTAAAGGTGCAGTAATATGAGACTTATAGTATATTCTGTCCTTCTGTACCCGTCTACATCGGATTTCATATGTATTTTTTTATTATGTAGGATTTAATATGAATTTGACAGCTTCTTGTAGATATATTCTCTTTTAGAAGCAATGATTTAAAGGCTATGGACACCTCTGGACAGTGTCGGACTGGGGTGCCTAGGGCCCACCAGTAAAAAAAAAATTGGGTGCCCACCATACGGATACAGATGGCAATCATGCTACCAGATTGATTGAATATGGTGGTCCCTGCAGCAACTTTGAGAAGGTAGGTCCCGGGGAAAAGAGGATAGTGGCAGCTTTCCTCTATACCTAGAAACCATTTCTTTAATAATTTATCAAGTTTTTTTATGTGAACATAGGCTGGTGGAGGTGCTGTACATTGAGTAAATGTATGTATTGCAGTAATTCTACTGTGTTATGTGCCACTTGTGCAGGGAGTGGGAGACCTTGCTCAGGGGCCCACTGGGGGATTCACCTGTACCCCTGTGGGCCAGTCCGAGCCTGCCTCTGGGGGCTGAACTTAACTACAAACAGCATCATTGCATTATTCTCCACAGTACTGAGCTGTTGTATAGTGCCACATTGCAGAGCTATTTTGCTTAGAAGCATGTCACATCTTTCTGTTATATGTACACTCACCTAAAGAATTATTAGGAACACCTGTTCTATTTCTCATTAATGCAATTATCTAGTCAACCAATCACATGGCAGTTGCTTCAATGCATTTAGGGGTGTGCTCCTGGTCAAGACAATCTCCTGAACTCCAAACTGAATGTCAGAATGGTAAAGAAAGGTGATTTAAGCAATTTTGAGTGTGGCATGGTTGTTGGTGCCAGACGGGCCGGTCTGAGTATTTCACAATCTGCTCAGTTACTGGGATTTTCATGCACAACCATTTCTAGGGTTTACAAAGAATGGTGTGAAAAGGGAAAAACATCCAGTATGCGGCAGTCCTGTGGGCAAAAATGCCTTGTGGATGCTAGAGGTCAGAGGAGAATGGGCCGACTGATTCAAGCTGATAGAAGAGCAACGTTGACTGAAATAACCACTCGTTACAACCGAGGTATGCAGCAAAGCATTTGTGAAGCCACAACACGCACAACCTTGAGGCGGATGGGCTACAACAGCAGAAGACCCCACTGGGTACCACTCATCTCCACTACAAATAGGAAAAAGAGGCTACAATTTGCACGAGCTCACCAAAGACATTCAAATGGTAGAGTCCGAATTTTGCGTAAACAGAATGAGAACATGTATCCATCCTCTGATGGCTACTTCCAGCAGGATAATGCACCATGTCACAAAGCTCGAATCATTTCAAATTGGTTTCTTGAACATGACAATGAGTTCACTGTACTAAAATGGCCACCACAGTCACCAGATCTCAACCCAATAGAGCATCTTTGGGATGTGGTGGAATGGGAGCTTTGTGCCCTGGATGTGCATCCCTCAAATCTCCATCAACTCCAAGATGCTATCCTATCAATATGGGCCAATGGGCCAACATTTCTAAAGAATGCTATCAGCACCTTGTTGAATCAATGCCACGTAGAATTAAGGCAGTTCTGAAGGCAAAAGGGGGTCCACCCTTTTGCCTTCAGAACTGCCTTAATTCTACGTGGCATTGATTCAACAAGGTGCTGATAGCATTCTTTAGAAATGTTGGCCCATATTGATAGGATAGCATCTTGGAGTTGATGGAGATTTGAGGGATGCACATCCAGGGCACGAAGCTCCCGTTCCACCACATCCCAAAGATGCTCTATTGGGTTGAGATCTGGTGACTGTGGGGGCCATTTTAGTACAGTGAACTCATTGTCATGTTCAAGAAACCAATTTGAAATGATTCAAGCTTTGTGACATGGTGCATTATCCTGCTGGAAGTAGCCATCAGAGGATGGATACATGTTCTCTTTCTGTTTACGCCAAATTCGGACTCTACCATTTGAATGTCTTTGGTGAGCTCGTGCAAATTGTAGCCTCTTTTTCCTATTTGTAGTGGAGATGAGTGGTACCCGGTGGGGTCTTCTGCTGTTGTAGCCCATCCGCCTCAAGGTTGTGCGTGTTGTGGCTTCACAAATGCTTTGCTGCATACCTCGGTTGTGCATTATTATGGACCTTATTAGTATGGTGTTCCTAATAATTCTTTAGGTGAGTGTATATGATAATGGGCTGTACTACAGGAACTATGCTTTATGTATACTTCCTGTTCTGCCCCCTGCAGTGCCTCTGATGCACAGCGGCACCTTCACGTCTTCCAAGCCCTACTGTAAGTAACACCTGCCATTATTTTATACTCATTTCTGGCTAGATAAGGTCCATAATAATGCATAACCATTCATACCTCCTGAGAAAGCGAAAGGAATTGAGGTTGATGAGGGTCTACAACTTGGTTACATCTGCACTTTATTAAGTACCTATGTATCATTGCTGGCATTTTTAGCCAAACTCTAATATGCAGTTGTTATAATTGCCCTTTACTATTATTGCTGGTTCTTATTATTACATTTACACTTTAATTGTAAATTATACAATGCAATATATTATTAAGTTTTATTACTTGGTAAACATTTTTTTTACACAAATTGAATTCATGGCTAATTTAATATCCAGCATATGGTAGAATTATGGTAATGGATATTAATTCACAATTTTTTGCTGCAGTGGAACTTTATGTGTTTTTATTTTTTATGAGATTTGAAAATTGTGTAACTTTGTTTAATTTTTATTATCAGTAAATAAAAATAATATTGCAAACAATATTTTGGTAGTATTTGTGATCAACTGTCATCAACAAAAGGTGTTTGAATTGTATGTTCTTGGTTTTAAGGCGGGGTTCACATCACGTTTTTTCCCATCCTTTTAATGTATCCCAAAAAAATTATATGTTAAACGGATGCCTCAGACTGATGCCATACAGTGGCATCCTTTCACAATACAGTTCCATTGTAAAAAAAAAAACGTATATGTATATGTCAAACGGAGGCATAAAATGTGATGTGAAACCACCCTAATTGGGTAACATCTAATATATAGGTTTTATATATCTTTGCGTGTCTCTATATGAAATTGGAGTCCATATGACTTGCAGGCAGTATGATGTCATAATATAGTCGTATGTATAAGGGACAATCAGAATGCATTCAAGAGGTATTTGCTGCATTAGGCTGAATTCACACGACCATTTTTTTTTTCGTTTACGGCCCGTTTTTTGCGTTCCGTATATGGTCCATATACGGAACCATTCATTTTGATGGTTCTGCAAAAAAAACGGAATGTACTCGTATGCATTCTGTTTCCGTATTTCCTTTTTCCGTTCCGTTGAAAGATAGAACATGTCCTATTATTGCCCGCAAATCACGTTCCGTGGCTCCATTCAAATCAATTGGTCCGCAAAAAAAAAAAAAAACAGAACATGCATCCGTATGTCTTCCATATCCGTTCCATTGTGGCGGAACCATCTATTGAAAATTTTTATGCCCAGCCAAATTTTTTCTATGTAATTACTTTATACTGTATACAGTTGCAAGAAAAAGTATGTGAACCCTTTGGAATGATATGGATTTCTGCACAAATTGGTAATAAAATGTGATCTGTTCTTCATCTAAGTCACAACAATAGACAGTCACAGTCTGCTTAAACTAATAACACACAAAGAATTAAATGTAACCATGTTTTTATTGAACACACCATGTAAACATTCACAGTGCAGGTGGAAAAAGTATGTGAACCCTTGGATTTAATAACTGGTTGAACCTCCTTTGGCAGCAATAACTTCAACCAAACGTTTCCTGTAGTTGCAGATCAGACGTGCACAACGGTCAGGAGTAATTCTTGACCATTCCTCCAACACCTCCAATCTCATCTCATTGATTGGACTCCAGTCGGCTGACACCTCACTCCAATTAGGTCTTGGAGATGTCATTAGTCTAGGGCAGGAATGCTCAACCTGCGGACCTCCAGCTGTTGCAAAACTACAACTCCCAGCATGCCCGAACAGCCTACAGCTATCAGCCTACAGCAGGGCATTGTGGGAGTTGTAGTTTTACAACAGCTGGAGGGCCGCAGGTTGAGCATGCCTGGTCTAGGGGTTCACATACTTTTTCCACATTCTATGACCAATTTGCGCAGAAATCCATATAATTTCAAAGGGTTCACATACTTTTTCTTGCAACTGTATGCCATACGGGAAAACGGAACGGAAAAACAGAACAGAAACACAACGGAAACAAAAAACGGAACAACGGATCCGTGAAAAACGGACCGCAAAACACTGAAAAAGTCATATGGTCGTGTGAAAGAGGCCTTAGAATTCACACATCTGCGGTCCGGACTGGCATCCTGCTTAGTGCAGGAGCACACGGCGTCATTGGTTGCTATGACGCAGTGCGCTTTATGATCTTTACGAGTGTATTACTGTACAGCAGCGACGGCACAAAGTGCACGGCGTCATAGCAACCAATGACGCGGTGTGCTTCTGCACTAAGCAGGATGCCAGTCCGGTATCTCACGGACCGTGTTCGACGGAAGTGTGAATTATTTCCTAATGCAGCGGCTTTCATCTAGACTCAAGACACTGAACGTTATGTACTGTGCATAACAATAGATGGAGGAAGAAACAAGATGTGCATTGTAATTTATATATTACTTGATGGTATAGCACTTAGGGGGACATTTATGAAGACCGGCGTTTCTGCCGGCCCCCTTTTTAGACCTAGAGTGAGTGGCGGAAAAGGGGAAAAAGTTGCAGGTTCCCTCGCAAATCACCTTTGCCCTGCAATCTGCAACAGATATACTCCAAAAAGTGTTGTATATCTGTTTGTAAATGATACCCTTAGTTCACATTCACAGAAACCGCTTTACGCCAATTTGTGACTTTTATAATACATTTGAAACATTTTGTTCCAGCGTATGAAACTTCTGTCCCAGCCCCATTACTATCAGGGTAGAAGGCTTGTATTTTTTATACCTATTCAGCCTTAGTTATGGTAGAACTGCTCTAGACATATTCAAAGTTACTTTCTGCCAGTTTTGTAAATGATTCTGATTACTACAGAAGCCTCATTAGTTAAATCAGAGTTCCGTACCCTCCTAAACATTACATAATAACAGGTTAATGCAGGAGCGCCTTTCCTATAGCCTCTAATTGGTACACATTGTAGAGCGAACATTAAAGTTGCTTTTTTTTTCTTACAGCTAATTACATTAAAATTGTATTCCTTGAATCTGATTTTTTTTTATTATTATTAAAGAAGCAGAAATTTATGGTCCTCTCTCTAATTACAGTTCACCTGAACAGCTAATTAAAAGACTATTAAAAGACATGCATTTTATTTCCAATTACACCCTCACAGTATACACTGGCGGAAAGGCGTACAGTCTGTGTTGTGTCAGGCTTATAATTAATGCTGAGGATGAAAATTCTCCTGAACATTAGGACAGTCTAACAGCGGCTTTGTCACATGGACAATTTGTCTAGTCTTACCCAGAATTCCCACTCCATTAGTTAATGCCTCCAACATTAAACTGCAGCAATGCTGTCAGCATGATTTGTAAATTGCGCACAATGTGTTTGCGTAAAAGGTTAAAAAGCAATGTAGGAGGAACATATAATGATTAAAATAATTACATCTGTGGTTTAAAGCACATAATAATAACATCACCATATATGCCAGAACAGAAATATTGACCTTATTAAAGAGAAAAATAGGAGATAATAATATCCCGTTAACTTCATATCCTGCAATTTATTTATTTTATTATATGCGAGCAGGGGAGTAACAGGTTACCAGGAGGCCTCGTAGTAAAACTCGTAATGGGGCAAAATCTACAATGACCACCCTAGGCAGCACGTTCAGAACATGAGACACTTTGATTATTTGGTCTCCATAATGCACATGAATAATGAACACAATGATGTCACAGTACAGGGATAATAAATAGTGATGAGCGAATTAAAGTATACAAAGTGATATCACCATACATAGATAATACACACTGATGTCACAGTACAGATATAATGAACACTGTGGTGTCACAGTACAGAGATAATACACACTGATGTCACAGTACAGGGATATTAAACACAGTGATGTCACAGTACAGATATACTCAGTGATGTCACAGTACAGAGATAATACTCAGTGATGTCGCAGTACATGGATATTAAACACAGTGATGTCACAGTACAGGGATATTAAACACAGTAATGTCACAGTACAGATATACTCAGTGATGTCACAGTACAGAGATAATACTCAGTGATGTCACAGTACAGGGATAACGAACACAATGATGTCACAGTACACGGATAATAAACACAGTGATGTCACAGTACAGGGATAATAAACACAGTGATGTCATAGTACGGGGATAATAAACACAGTGATGTCACAGTACGGGGATAATAAACACAGTGATGTCACAGTACAGGGATAATAAACACAGTGATGTCATAGTACGGGGATAATAAACACAGTGATGTCACAGTACGGGGATAATAAACACAGTGATGTCACAGTACGGGGATAATAAACACAGTGATGTCACAGTACAGATATAATACACAGTGATGTTACAGTAGAGGGCTAATGAACACAGTGATGTCACAATACAGGGATAATACACACAGTGATGTCACAGTACAGAAATAATAAACACGGTGATGTCACAGTACAGATATAATGAACAAAATGATATCACAGTACAGATATAATTAACACTATGGTGTCACAGTACAGAGTACAAATATAGCACCCTTTGACATTGCAGTAGATGAAAAATGAATACAGTAATGTCACAGTACAGGAATAATACACAGTGATGTCGCAGTACAGATATAATGAATGCAGTGAAATCACCTTAAAGAGATAATACACAGTGATGTGATGTAGTCGTACAGAGATAATACCCAGTGTCATCACAGTAGAGGGATAATGAACACATGATGTCACAGTACAGGAATAAGGAACACAATGATGTCACAGTACAGGGATAATAAACACAGTGATGTCACAGTACAGGGATAATAAACACAGTGATGTCACAGTATTGAGTTAATAAACACAGTGATGTCACAGTACAGGAAGAATAAACACAGTGATGTCACAGTACAGGGATAATAAACACAGTGATGTCACAGTATAGAGTTAATAAACACAGTGATGTCACAGTACAGGAAGAATAAACACAGTGATGTCACAGTACAGGAAGAATAAACACAGTGGTGTCACAGTACAGAAAGAATAAACACAGTGGTGTCACAGTACAGGGATAATAAACACAGTGATGTCACAGTACAGGGATAGTAAACACAGCAATGTCACGGTACAGAGATAATATCCAGTAACGTCACAGTAGAAGTATAATGAACAAAGTGATGTCACGGTACAGGAAGAATAAACACAGTGATGTCACAGTACAGGAAGAATAAACACAGTGGTGTCACAGTACAGAAAGAATAAACACAGTGGTGTCACAGTACAGGGATAATAAACACAGTGATGTCACAGTACAGGGATAGTAAACACAGCAATGTCACGGTACAGAGATAATATCCAGTAACGTCAGAGTAAAAGAATAATGAACAAAGTGATATCACAATAAAGAGAAACGAACACAGTGATGCCATGTTACAGGGATATTACACAGAGTGATGTCAGAGTACAGGGATAATACAGTACCCAGTGATTTCACAGTACAGAGATAATAAACACAGTGATGTCACCATGCAGAGATAATACCCAGTGATTTCACAGTACATGCATAGTGCCCATAGCATTGTTACAATACAGGAAAAATATACACAGTGATGTCACTATACACAGGTAATGAACGCAGTGATGTCACAGTACTGGGGTAATAAAGTGGTGTCACAGTACAGGGGTGACAAAACAGGGATTTCACAGTATACAAGAAAGGTCGCCATGTACATTATGACATCACAGTATAAAGGAAAATGTAATGATGTCACAGATAAGGAATAATGCATAAAATAGTTCTGTAGAAAAAGAGATAATGCAAACAAAAGAGGTATCATGGGCTCCATAGTTGGAGTTAGAATATGGCCACACTAAATATTCATCATCTAATGTCACCAGTAACTGCACCATACATCTGTGTGGAAATAAGGCCCTGTAATTATGGGGCCCCATAGCAGCTGCAAAGTCTTCTACCCTGGTAGTTGCACCCATGTACGCGTGTTATAAGTGTCACAGTATCTCTGTATCTCAGCTCAGTAACTGAGTTAAGAGTTCTTCATCCGAACATTACTGAGCCTGTTCAATTACCAAAGTCAACAATTCAGTGTCTCACATTTGCTCTCTTTTCTGACTATGGTTTCTCACTTTCCTTGCCTTCTCAACTTGGTTCAAACTTGTTCTAGTTAGTATCCTGCTCAAAGGGGTTATCTGAAATGCACCGCAATCCTGTGCGGCTGCCACTTCTGGGATCGTGATTGTCGGGTTAGAAACCGCATGGCATGCATGAGTCTGAATCTTTTGCAAGTGCTTTGGTAAGAGAATCAGACTCGCGCTTGCGCAGCAGGTTGTTATCTCAGTCTGGAATTAAGCACCTTCTGTCAGTAACTCTATGTGTCCTACTTGCCACCCCCAATACTATGCCTTCTACTGTACCTAATACTATGCCACCTGCTGCCCCAATAAAGTAAAATGCTGCTGCTCAAGTTCCCAAATACTATGCTTGCTTCTAATGCCTTCAAAATACTGTGCCAACTGCTGAATCTGAGGTCCCTAAAACTGTGCCTAAAGCTGCCAATGGCGAAAACTACTCTCCATACTTTTTTTAACTGTCCGCTAAAAGTTAATTGTAAGTGGACAGCAACTGGACACTCACATTTCACCTCTTCCTCCTAGTAGATAAGGAATATGGCAATTGGCGGAGCAAGAAATATATTGCATTGCGTAAAAGACCTGATAATCGGTGCTGGTGAAACCTGCGCTGATGATCTTGCCATTCCAGTAGTGAACAGGTTAAACAATAATGGCATGAGTTACATAGATGAACAGATGCCAGTGGTTATTCTCCTTTATTGTGCGGCGGCAGAGCTTTCCACAGTAATTTCTTGATCTATATGAACAGTCTCTGGGGTATGTTTAACAGATCCAATGATTTCCAATTTCCCAGCAATTTTTTCATCTTGAATTGCAGGACATTCACTAAGTGATAGAAGAGACTGGATAATTGTCAGCTTTGCATTGTAAGATGGTAGGCAATAGTGCACGCACGTACACAATGAAGAGCTTTATTCTTCAAGAAGTAAAAATGTAATCTATTGGAACTTCTGATGCATGTAAAATTACAAACCCCGTGTCAATGACAGTCCAAATCCAACAAAAAGCCATGTTAACAAATAGTAGAACTCAGCCGGGAAATAATATAAAAATCAAAAGATAAAGACGTCACTGGAATCCATCCTTCTCCATAGTACTAGAGAGTTCTTCAGCTGCTATACATGCTATTGGATAACAGGTCCAACAGGTCCATGCAGTTCTTCTCACCTCCTTTCTTTGGTGCCCAAATGTTATTGCATCATGGGGACTAGGCTTGAGCAAATTGAGCTTTGGATCATAGATCCGAAGTCAAGTCATTCCAACACTTCGTTTTAATGCTGTATGAAGACCAGCCTCTGTACGGCATTCGAATGTATTGCTCCGTGGAGGCAAAATTCTTTTCAACCAAAGTAGCCTTTGAATTTGAAATGAAATCAGTTCTGCATCTTTAAAAACATATAAAATTAGGAATCCGAAGTCAGGATTGGTACCGTCTGGTACCTCAGTACAAAAGCCTACTTCAGATTGCTATTTTGAAATGTTTTGAAATATGCAGAAGTGATTACCGAATTCATTCTTGACCGACTTCAGGTGAAACAAATTTTGCCTTTACGGAGGCAATACATTTTAATGCTGTATGGAGACAGGTCTGTGTGCAGCATTACAACAATAGTGATGGTCGGCAGGGGTCATATTCGATTTCGCAATATTTCGCGAATATTTTGTAGAATATTCGTCGAATATTTGCGAATTCGAATATTCGTTATATTCTACATTCTTTTTTTTTTACTCGGAAATCGGCAAGGTAATGATCGCGTAATATACAGGCATGGGTCAAAAACGAATATATAGCACTATAGAATATAGTGCTATATATTTGTTTTTTAGAATATTCGTCATTTTTTTCCATCACAAGCAACTTAAGCAGGGAGGAATCATAACTTCAGATGGAAAAAAATGACGAATATTCTAAAAAACTAATATATAGCACTATATTCAAAATATTCACAAATTTTCGAAGTTGCAATATTCGCGATAAATATTCGTAATTTGAATATTCGCGCTCAACACTATACAACAAAGTATTTGAATGATTTGACTTGGGATCTATGATAAGATAATCTTTCTGGGTACTGTAGTCCACCCATTCCAGTTATTACTTTAGTTACCCTCCTCTGAACCCTCTCCAGCTCTGCAATGTCTGCCTTGTTCACAGGAGCCCAGAACTGTACACAGTACTCCATGTGTGGTCTGACTAGTGATTTGTAAAGTGGTAGGACTATGTTCTCATCACAGGCATCTATTCCCCTTTTGATGCAACCCATTATCTTACTGGCCTTGGCAGCAGCTGCCTGACATTTTATTTCCTGATTCTCTATACTACCACTCTTCTCCACATCTACCCCATAGAGTGCCTGGTCAGTGAGCAGCAAACTCTTTTCCAAATTTCCATCACTTCTCTGTGTTGAAACTCGCTCATTTAGATACAGGATATGTGATTCCAAACAAGTTGCTCACATTTTGAATAAGATATGCATCCTTAACCGGATGTTCCAGGACTGCATAAATTTGACAAGATGTGCACTGGATTGCATTGTCAATAATGGAGTGGATACTAATAGGGATTACATAAGAAAAGCGAAAGAAAAAAAACAATAACACAGTGCAATGAAAAGCAACTGACTTAGTATAGTCCCCTCCTAAAGTCCCTAGGCCAGATTTATCATTAGCTCAGGTCAGAATAATGGAGTGAAAAAGTCCCAAAAAAAGTCCCAAATGCTAAAACTGCGCACAAATTTGCGACTTTTTTCTGCTCTGCACTATGCTCGCCAGTTTTTGAAAGTGGGCGTGTTTTCTTATGTAAATGAATCTCTAGACAGATTTACTATTGGGACTATTTAAAAAGTCGCAAAAAAGTCGCAATTTCACTCCAGTGAGGACCATGCTTATCTTATGAGACTTTTTAATAGAACATGCGACTTTTTCATAAAAACGTGCGACTTTTGTAAAGCTGCTTACTGACGGATAAACTGCTACCGTCAAACCACATTTATTATAGTCTTAAAGGGCCGATCATAAATCTGACTTGGCTAAAACTGACTTTAGCCATATGTTAAAGTGGAGTGAGCTGTCAGTCTTGATAAATCTGGCCCCCTGAATCTAAACTCACTTAATCTTAAAGGGGTTGTCTCACTTATCATGTAGAGAAAGTTAATACAAGGCACTTCCTAATGTATTGTGATTGTCCATATTGCCTCCATTACTGGCTTGATTCCTTTTCCCATCACATTATACACTGCTCATTTCCCTGGTTACGACCACCCTGCAACCCAGCAGCGGTGTTCGTGCTTGCACACTATAGGAAAAAGCACTGGCCTATGTGTGCTACCATGGTCCAGCCACCAAAGAGGCCAGCACTTTTTCCTATACTGTGCAAGCACGACCACTACTGCTGGATTGCAGGGTGGTCGCAACCATGGAAACAAACAGTATATAATGTGATGGAAAAATGAATCCGGGAAAAATGTAGTAACTTTCTCTACATGATAAATGCTATTTGCTGAAGTGGAATTACCCCTTTGTCATACACTTAATACAAACACACACTTGAAAACAAGCACGAAAACGCTCACAAACTCGCGTTTTTTGTCTGATTGTATAGGTGCTTCTCCCAAACAACTTCAAACCAAGCTGCTTTTTTTCCCCTCTGGATTGTATGATATATACATTTATAATGAATGGGTATATGGTTAGTGAAACAACTTGTAAGGGGGTTTGAGCCGTAACCCCTAACCAAATTGACTGTATGCTTTTATAACATATTGTTTTACAGTTTTTTGTGTATGTAAGGGTACTTTCACACTTGCGTTGTTTGATTCCGGCAGGCAGTTCCGTTGCCTGAACTGACTGCCTGATCAGGCAAACTGTATGCAAACGCATGTCATTTTTTCTGACCGATCAGGCATTTTTCAGACTGATCAGGATCCTGATCAGTCCTGATCAGTCTGAAAAATGCCTGATCAGTCTGAAAAATGCATTGCAATACCGGATCCGTTTTTCCGGTGTCATCAGGCAAAACGGATCCGGTATTTATTTTTTTATCATTTTCTCATTCTGGTATTTTGAATGCCGGATCCAACACTAATACATTCCTATGGGAAAAAATGCTGCATCCGGCATTCAGGCAAGTCTTCAGTTTTTTTCGCTGGAGATAAAACCGTAGCATGCTACGGTTTTCTCTTTTGCCTGATCAGTCAAAATGACTGAACTGAAGACATCCTCATGCATCCTGAACGGATTACTCTCCATTCATGTGAAAGTACCCTAATCCAATGCATTAAAGTTATATTTGTAAATTAAAGGGGTCTCCCCACAAAGAATACTTATCTTATATCTATAGGTCCCCCAGGAATCACAAGAACAGAGGTCCTAAAGTGCTTGCATCAGAAAGGATCAGTGGTGCACACGGTTAGTGGGCAAGAAGCCTTTAAAGAAGAACTCCCACAAAAATCTTTATTCTCTGACCTGTTAGAAAGGTACATGATGTAAACCGTAGTGAAGGTAATCTTCTTACCAGTGACTATATTTGTGAGTTATAACCTGTGAAGGAGAGCCCTTTCACTATGGATTCGTTTGCACCTTTTTGTTCGTTTATTTCCTTCATCTCGGCTGTTTGTTCGGTCCCTGAGTGAAGACCCTCCCCCTGAAATGCCAAAACCCTGCGTCTGTTCAGGAAAATCACATCAAAGGAGTGTTTTACAATACTGTATTGGTCTGTCCTGGGGAAGTTGGGGGTTGGCTTAGTTTGTAACTCAATCATCTCCCAGGCTGTGGGGGGGGGTGTTATGTCCACTGTATAATTGGATGTGTGTGTGCCAATAAACTCAGACTTGTTTTACCCAGCATTAAGCCTCGGCTCATGTGTGGGGGTTATACTAGTCTACCTGTATGGCTTAATTGCAGTCCGGCTGAAGAAAAGGGGAACCCGTGACGGTGACAATTTGTCAGACCATCTCATAACCCCCTCCTGCTTTCCTTTATTGATGGCCTATCCTTAGGATAGGTCATCAATATCAGATCGGTGGGGGTCCAACTATGCTGCCTCCTCTTCACTGTTTACATGCTCGCCTTCGACATTGCATCAGTCAACAGGTGTACTGTAACTGCAGCTTCTCCATCCTCACTCATTTTAATCTGACTTCAATCAGTCAGAGTGTAACTGCTCCTTCCCATTGAAGTGTATGGGGATGGAGGATCTGCAATTCGGGTACACCTGCTCACCGTTGCGATGTTGACAGCGATAAGGTAAACAGTGAAGAGAAGGCAGAGCTCGCATTAGACCTGCGTTCTCTTAAAAGGGGGTGGTGCTGGGAGTCAGGCCCCTCCCAATCTGATATTGAGTGTCTGTGACATTCTAGTGAGGTACCTCCTACTTTCAATGCCCTTTCACAATTTGGGCTCCTTTGGCTTTTCTTAGAAGACGTGACACCAGGGAGGTGCCTAAACTATAATGGGCTAATGGGCCAACCCGGTGTCTCTTGGGCCCTATTAGCCATTTATATTTCAGAAGAAAAAGAAAAGGTAACCACCATATAAGATGTGATTAGAGGTGCAAGGTGCACAAGACTCTTAAGTAATTAAGGGGTCTACCAGACTGTGTCTAATGCTATGTTGGCCTGTTGTTTTCTAACAAAATATCATGTGAATTATCCTCACTTCAGCCAGAGAATTTTTTTTTTTGTATTACTGACACTATAGTGAGGCCTCCTGAACCATTAAACCATTCAAGTTTTTTCATTACCTCTTGTGTGCAATCAAGCATTGGGTGATCACTGAAAGGGAGGTTCTCTTTCTACCAGGTTTCAATATGACAGGTTCAGTAGCAGTGTGCCATATTAAAGACCCACTGGAGCCCCTTCCCATTTAGTAAGTAGAAACAGTGATTCCACTAATTTCTGTGAAAGCTGTACCACATAACTCGTTTACATTCTGATGCTAGTGTGGTTGAGGGACAACCAGACATTTTACTTCCTCACACTGAGGTTTAAGGATAAAATTTGGCCACAGAATGGGAGTTAGATCAGCATGTACCAGTTAATAAATTAAATTCATCCAATTCCTGAACCATTGGATGGAATAACTTATTAGGGGAAATAGTTTGTTCCCAAGAATGTTAAAAGCTATGAACACCTTTGGGGGAAAAGTATTAATGATTGTATCTAGGCTGAAACCTAACCCTGTAGGACAAAAGCTGTGGAAAATGTTTAATAAAGACCAACTGAAAAAATGATTTTTAGCCCAAAATTCCCATTATTAAATAAACTATACGTGTGATACAGCGCATACACCACACCTACTAATAGTGGTATCACCACTGAGAAAACACTATGGATACAAATCGCTAAGCCCAAGGGTACTTCACCTTGTTGCAGACTTCAAATCCAGTGGTTTTTTTTTCTTGTATATGGCGATCAACTCCAGTATCTATGATTAGGAGTGTGCCCCTGCTGGTGGCTCAACTCTTTTTCCTATCCAAAGCTTGCGCTCATCTAGAGTACCTAGTGATGTTACTGTATGAGCTACGGGTGCTTGGATGTGCCAAAGTTTGGCACATCCAGTCAATACGCAATAGCTAGAGCATTGTAGTGTGACGAGGGAACTATAAACACCATTATGTTGCTGTTCTGACGGTTGAATATATAGTTCTTATCTCTACCATTCATCCCCCATACTCTGGAGCTCTCTACCTCAATATATCAGTTGTTCAACTACTGTGGAAACCTTAAAAGAAACCTAAAACCCCACCTATTCATACAAGTCAAAAACCTAGAGTAACTCTGCTGCCACTATACTACGGTATGACAAGCCTACCTGTACCTACTTGTGGCGGAAATAACCTCTCCACTGGGTTTTGGAAGGGCCTGTTTGCCAGCCTCTTGCCTTAGGATTTTGGCCCATGTACATTCTGGAAGGAGAAGACAGACTGGCCGCACAGCCTAAATCTGTGGAACTGTTTTGGGCAGGAAAGCCATGCTTGCGGTTGGTCAAATGTGACTTCCGTGAATTTCGGGAACCCCTGCTCGGATCTGGGTGATTTTTGGATATGTTGTTCGCCAAGATCAGAGCTATCTAGGGAATTTAGGGGGGTTTTGAGGTGTTTTCTGTGTTTTGGGAAAAATGTGTGTTTTCTGCCTGTGAGTGATTAAGTTAATTGTGTTTGGTAATTGCATCGCAGGCAGAGCCCATTGTATTTTGTTAATTGTGTCACAGGCAATGCCCATTGTATTTGTTGATTGCGTCACAGACAATGCCCATTGTATTTGTTAATTGCGTCACAGACAATGCCCATTGTATTTTGTTAACTGTATCATAGGCAGAGGGGGGGTTGTGTACAATTGCTGGGAATGTTTCAGTACTGTAAATGCAAGTGATTGGCTAATGTCAAAATGATCTCAGTCTTCCACAAGGTCCCCAGGGGGAATGTCCCTTGCTGGAAGACTTGCATAAAAGGCTGATAGGTAGCCCCATTAAAGAGTTTCTGTTTTACCCTCAACATAGAGCCTCGTCTCATGTGTGGGGAAAAGGTTGAATCTACACCGGGGATTGCTATATTCTGTATACTCCCCTGGCTATAATCACTGAGCTCTTTTAAGAGCTTGTTCCTGTGTCGCTCGCTGAAGCAAGAGAAGTCCACCCAGTGGAGCCTTGGCGTAGGTCCAGAGTGGGTAGGAGGCAGCGAGACCCCAACCAAGCTGCGGCGGTTCGTGGGGTCTGCAGTGCTTATGGTGTCAAGCGGAGTGCTTAGAGTCCTCGGGAAGCACTAGGAGCATCCATCAACGGAGGTACCTAGTCAGGGTGCCAGGAGATCCGTTACACTACTGTATCCTTTCCCCATCCCTTATAGATTGTAATCCCTTGTGGGCAGGGCCCTTTCTCTTTCTACACCAGTATATAACTTGTCTCGTTACATAGTTTTATATTATTTATGCACACCCCTTTTCATACAATATGCATAGCACCATGGAATGCCGTTTAAAAATAAATAATCTCTCAATTCCTGACAGCTCATAAACATTCATTATAGATACATTCTGAACAAACAGAATTTTAACCCTGTAGGACAAAAACTAGTAAACATTTTTTAATGAAGACCAATTGAAAAAATGATTTTTAGCCCACAATGAGTAAAATTCAATCATAAAAAAATTGCCCCCTGAAGGTGTTCATAGCTTTTAAAAAGGAGGCTTAGAAAATAGTAGTCATTATAACAACACATACCAAAAATGTCTAAATTGGGCCTGAAACGCCCCGGTCATTAATTACTGAAGAGTCCATCTGTTAACAAGGCTACACACATTAACACTGCGCAGAGAAGTAGCACTTTCATTTGTTTCTTTTCTTTTCTTCTACTTTTTCTTTTTTATAAGGCCTCAGCTTTCAACTTATAATTAATTCTCCTCTCTTCAGTCCCAGAGTGAACCTGCTTCATGATTAATTCATTTTCTGCACTGGACATCATAGTTCAGTATTAAAGACCTCTGCCCACTGACCTTCTGACAAATTCATTTTTGTTATTCTGCCATTGACCAGTCAGTCATTACCGTAGCACATTAAAAAAGCACCATGGAGATAGAAGATGCATAGCTAATTTGCCAGTCTTCACTTCATATTTAAACAAATGCACCACACAGCACGCCTCCTGAAGCCAAGGTACAGACACTATCAAACAAGAGGATTACGCTTTTATAATGTTTGTAACTTTTGTATATGTTCTTTAGCCCAAAAATGTAAATAACCAGTAGGTCAGATATTAAGGGAGACCAGTCACCTCTCCTGACATGTCTGTTTTAATAGCTACTTACATTCCCCAAGTAATAACAGTTCTGAAACATCTATTCTTATGACTCTATGATGTGCCATTCTTCTCTGCTAGAAGGTACAGATGGGTGTTACCAGTTAGGGATATGTCCCTGCACAGGCTGCCATTAGCAGCTCTTATTGGACAATGTCAGTAACAGCTGGGCCCCTGCTATTGATTGCAATAGCGCGTGTGGGGAAGTGGGTTAACTGCCCGGATGAGAATGCTTGTCCTAATGCAGGAAGTATTTGCTGTTTAGGACAAGTATTCACATCCCGCATCCCCAAGGAGATCACATATTTTTGTTATATTCATTTCACATTTACAGTCCATTTTCTTAAACCATGGCTTCACCAACTCATACTGAAATACAGGCAGGCGCAGATGCTGGCCTAAAAGGATCTGATACAGCAAAAACCATTATCAACCAATGTCTGTGCACTTCATCATACACTACAGCCAAATATCCAATTGATGCTTTCACGGAATAGCGTTAATGATTTTGGTTTCATAGTAATGTGAAAATAATAGAAATGGTAACTATTCCACAAGGAAGGATTTGGCTGTTATTATTTCTCTCTTAGGGTTCATACACGGATACTGGCCATGTGCATTCTGCATTTTGTCCATTATGTGGACTATAATTGGACGTTCAATTTTTTTGCGGAGCGGTCATGCGGACATATGAACACAGAATGCACATTTCAGTTGTTTTTTTTTTGCAAACCCATTGAAGCGAATGGTTTCACATATGGGCCAGAAAAAAAAACGAAACAGACACGGAAAAAAAATATGTTTGTGTGCACAAGCCATTATAACGTATAACCTGTGTGAGTTGTAGATTCCAGTGCTGAATATAAAGACCTGCAACCCCTGTGATGGTACCTCCCAACATATTCCTAACTTTACGCCATTACCTCTAACATCATTACTAGAGATAAGCGAATCAAATCCCATGAAGTGGAATTTGATCCGAACTTAAGGATAAATATGATTCGCCGCAAAGCCGAATTTCCTCGTGCTTCGTGGTAGCAAATCAAATTTCCCTGAAATAGTGTAAAAAACTAAAAAATTCATACTTTCCTCCTCCATTTGCTTGTGACGGGCCACCTGCCGCTATCTTGATTGAAGATCTTGGCCAAAATCCCATCTGGCCGGCGTGACCACGTAATCTCGGGTCACATGAGATTTCGCTCTGGATCTGGAGGAGGTAAGTATGATTTTATTTTTTCTGGAAATTTCACACAGTTTTTACTCAAAGATGCCACAATCATGTATGAACGCAGCATCTGAGCGGTACAATGATGGGGAGCGGCGCTATCGCAGCTCCCTGGCATTGCTCCTGCTACTTACAAAAAATGCGCTTTGTGACAAAGTAATTAGTCACAAACCGAATTTTTTTGTAAAATTCGATGAAGCAGCCGAATCGAATTTACCAAAACTGTGCTCATCTCTAATCATTATCTCTCAGGTCACCACCCTTTATGGAGCTGTAAACATTATATATTATGACATCATCATTGTGGTGATGTCACCAGTTCTAACATCATCACCATTGAGATGAGAATGCATACAGTGGCGTCCAACAGTTGCTGGTTTCACACCTCTTTGATTTTTGTAATGTATCGGTTCCCTCATTTTGTACAGTATGCATGAATTACGATAAATCGGGTATGCCCAAACCACTTGACCTAATCATATTCATCCCACTTGGTGGCCCAATCTCAGTGTTAATGGCTTGGAACTTAAACTGCAGGGAGAGTATAGGGGGACTGTATCACCCTGTCTATTACGTTCTAGTGCACCCACATTGATATCTAATCCATTCTGTAGGTATTGTGCCATCAGTATTATATAGGTATAAGTCTTCATCACTGTGCAGTGCACCAAGATTCATAGTTAATCCTTTCTGTTAAACAAAAGAAAAGCATATAGCTCTCTTCAGTAAAGCCAAAAACCCATGCGTACCCCTGCAGGAGCTGTGTAAAAATGGATCCTTAGTGGAACAGAATAAAGAAATTGAGGCATTGCCAATAAAGTAGTGGAGAAAAAAAAGTTAATTTAATGCATGTTGTGTCAGTTCAAACAAATGCTTTTTAATCCCTTCTGTTAGCTGTCAAATCACTGTGCGTCAGTATGACAGGTCACTTTTACTGTCTGGTCTAATTTATCACTGTGGACTTAATGGTGCCGTTGTCATGGTGGGGAGTGGGGGGAAACTCCCCACCGCATAGCGTAGGAAAACAGGGAAGCATCTAGGCCTGGACACTAGCAAAAGGGAGCAGGTCACCTCCTAATGACGCCCTAATCCTGGCCCTGACTCCTAACCGTATGAGCAGACCCAGATGGTAGGTGGGCTGATACACAGGAACCTCGGACCCTGAGTTGCCCTGAAGATCCCTGCAATGAGGTTAGAAGCAGGAGACGACTTGTTAATCCCAGACACGGATGAACAGGAGTCTCCACTGACCTAGCTACTAGGAAAGGGACAGCCAGTGAACAGCCACTGGATCAGCAGGTAAGAGCCCAGAAACAACATGCACTTACCTGCCATGACCACAACCACCACCGGACTCCCATGCAGACAGGAATCAAGGCGGCCCCAGGCAGAGCTGCTCACCTACTTGTGATTCCCCCTCCGGGGAACCCAGAAACCCCCTTCCAGAGGGACGACAGAGAGACTGGAAATGTCTAGCAACCATGCTGGAATTCAACACCAAACAAACCAAAACAGAAACACACCTCCAAAACACCAACCACACCAAACAATACAACAAGTGAGGATGGGAAAAGGACAGAGGGAAACAAAGGGGAGACATCATGGTGACATCAATGTCTAGCTAGGAGGCCCTCCCACTGGACAGATGGTATTTCCAGGAAAGGAGCAACACTCCAGCTAACACAAAGGCTTTGAGGGCAACTGACCTCAGACTCACAACACAACATATAAAGAGCCAAGAGGCCACACCCAAGACACACCTAAATCCACACCAGCCAAATAATTAACCCCTCCAGCACCAGACAGGGAAGGACCTAGGGTAAAGGAGTAGCCACCTACAGGCTGTAACAACAACACTGTGTTACGGTGCACACAACAGAGGCTGTGACAGCAGTGCCCTAGGATTCAAGTAGTGGCCCCATGACATGAGTGGGGAGGGTGGCAGCAGCAGTGGCAGTAACAGTGACAATAGTTACCCCATAACAGAGTGGGGAGGGGGGGTGGCAGCATCAGTGGCAGTAAGGCTGTGTTCACATCACTGTTTATTTTTCCGTTCTTCTGATCCATCAGAAGAACAGAAAACTAAAAAATAAAAATAAAATCCTGTATTTTGAGCATCCATAAAACCTCTTTCAGATGGTCAGTACTTGGTCAGTATTTTACATCACTATTTGATCAGTACTTGTATGCCAAAACCAGGAGAGGGTCCAAAACAAAGATAAAATGTAATAGAAATATTTGCTTCACTTCTGTGTTTTGGACCCACTCCTGCTTTTGGCTTTGAAATACTGATGCAAAATACTGACCGTGTGAAAGAGGCCTTATGCTCAATTTGCATCCATTTTGGCTTTGTCTGAAATCAGTTTTTTTTAACAAGGTAAAAAATCCTGCGTGTAGGACTTTAATGGCCTCTCCCACAGTCAGTATTTGGTTAGTATTTTGCATCAGTATTTGATCAGTATTTGTAAGCCAAAAACAGCAATGGGTCCAAAACAGAGATCAAATGTAATGGAAATATTTGCATCTCTTCTTGTTTTGGACCCTCTCCGGCTTTTGGCTTACAATAACTGATCAAATACTAACCAAATACTGCCCGTGTGAAAGAGGATTTTTAGTTGCACTGTCCCTGCACTGTCCCTATCCAATATTTTTTAAACAGTTTTCAGCAACACTGTCCCTAGTGCATGGGCGTTTTTCACATCTCTCGCTATGCTCAGCTCACAGTGAAATGGCGGAGACCATGCGGGAGGAGGCTTTTATAGAGCTGTGACATCACAGAGGCTGGCTATCTGTGGATTGGCTGGCTGCACGGCATTGTGGGCGGTCTCGTGTTTCCAGGGTTCTTACTTTCACTTTATAACATGTGCAGCCGCCATTTTAGAAAAAAAAATGATTTGTTACAACAAAGCGCTAGGAAATTCGGATTTGTGGTGAATCGAATATTTCTTAAACTTCAGATGCTTTTATTAGCTCAACACTACACATAACACAAAAAAGCATCAAAATAAAAACCTGCCCGTCTGGGTTCTAACTAATACGCAGGTTGTCTCTATGCCACCAATATGACACAGTTTACACAGGAGGAATCAGGAACAGACAGCTAGCATGTCAGCTAGCTTCCCAGGCTTTCTGACCCTGACTAACAAATTGAGACCTGATTTTATTTCCCATTAATGATCCCAGCTGTAAAACCTGAGATCACCTCAGGCTAGGAGAAATAGCCATGCTGGAAGGGTGTGGACTCGTGGATCCCACTTCCACCTATCCACCAGCCACCAGTCCAAAAAATCCAGCCCAGAACAGAATCTAACCAACAATCTCATTGCAGCTTTCTGGATTTAATTTCCCTGCTATTTTCTCCAGCCTATGCTCCATTCTGAAATTAAAATTCTGCAAGGAGAGAAACCACCTATTTACTCTTTTATTTCTTGCCTTTTTTGCTTCATCCAGACCAGAGAAGTATGGTCAGTTACCAAAACAAACTTTCTACTCAGCAGTTAATATTTTAGTGCCTCCAAGGCCCATTTGATGGCTAAATACACACTTTCTACTATGGCATAATTTGTTTCTGCTAGGGTCAATTTTCTCTTTAGATACATTACCGTATGTTTCTCCCCATTCACTCCCAAGCCTGTATCAGACACATCAGTCTGAACCAGGAACTCTTTCCTAAAATCCTAATAAATGAGTACCGGCTGTTGACACATGCAAAAATTTAAATCCGCATTTTACCCTACCTCCCCTCATCCCTCCTATCCCTGAGAAAAGAAAAAAAATCGAAATCTAATATATCATAGCTTATTATTCAACCAAATTTTCCAAAAATTATCAAAATAATCCTTCTTTCCTCTATTATTATATTATGCTCTCCATTTTTACCATATTCTCCACCGAACTCTTCCAATCCGCGACCAAGGGTGGGTCCTTCACAATCTACTTTTTAATTATAACCAACCAATCTTGCTTGAAATAAGAGTTTACAAAGTACTCTCTTATCCGTTTTTAAGAGACAAAATTGTAGTGTGCCTCCCAAAATACAAGTGACTGGGTCTTCTTGTATTTGTACTCCCAATATCTTTTTGATTATATCTGCTATCCCTGACCAATAACGGAATCATTTGGGACACCTCCAAACTAAATGATAAAAACCTGCTTGTTCCATACCACATCTCGGACATTCATCTGAGGATCTCAGATCCATCCTTTTAAGCAACATTGGAGAGGGGTACAGTCTATGAATAAAAAAGAACTGGGAAACCCCATGAGAGGCCCTCATTGAGACTAATGACCTGTTCCTTAGTAAATCTTCCCATTGTGCTTCTGATGTACCTTCAATATCTCTTTTCCACTTCTCTTTTGCCGGAATCTTAACTATACCCTGTTTCATTTTCATCAATACTCTATATCTTCTTGAAATACTCCCTTTTTCTTTTCTATTATCAAAAAACTGCTTTATATTTTCCATAGGAGCCTTTTTATATTTCTGAGAATCTGGCTGTGTTGATCCAATTGCATCCCTCAGTTGCAAATATTTAAATAAGTCTTTATCTAAAATCCCAAATTTCTCAATTGTGTCCATTACTCTAACCAACTCCAAACCAGTATCAGCCAAGAACAATAAAATATTGTCTGTATACATTATTTTCTCCCTTATATTACCATATTGTAAACCCCGAATACTTTCATTCTGCCTTATACTGATAGCCAGAGGTTCTACTGCATTTGCGAAGAGCAATGGGGATAGGGGACATCCCTGTCTAGTGCCCCTAAAAAGGGTAAAAGGCAGGGACATAACCCCATCCACTGCTACCCTCACTCTGGGATGTGAGTAAATCAACTTTATCCAACTGATAAAGGAGTCCCCAAACCCAAAACGCCTGAGGACCTCCCAGAGGTATTCCCACTCTATGCAATCAAATGCTTTGGTTGCATCCAGTGACTACCTCGCTTTTTTAGTATCTTTATCTTTATTTTCTTCCATATTCATATAAAGTCTCCTAATATTAGAGTATATCACTCGCTTGGGAATAAATCCTGTCTGATCTTCATTAATTATTGTTTTTATTACTTTAGACAACCTATCTGCCAGTACCCTGGCTAACAATTTTATATCCGTATTTAAACAAAGAAATGGGTCTATAAGATTCTAGCTTTGTTAACCCCTTAAGTACCGGGCCATTTTTCACCTTAAGGACTAGACTGATTTTTGCAAATCTGACGTGTCACTTATCCAAGCCATTCTGAGATTGTTTTCTCGCCACATATTGTACTTCATGACAGTGGTAAATTTGACTCAAAATATTTCATTTTTATTTTGCAACTTTCCAAATTTCCATTTCTCTGCTTTTAAAACAGATAGTGATATCCCATATAATAGTTATTACTTTATATTTCACATATGTCTACTTTATGTTTGGATCATTTTGTGAATGCCATTTTATTTTTTGGAGACTTTAGAAGGCTTAGAAGTTTAGAAGCAAATATTAAAATTTTTCAGAAAATTTCAAAAACCCACTTTTTAAGGACCAGTTTAGGTCTGAAGTCACTTTGTGAGGCTTACATAATAGAAACCACCCAAAAATGACCACATTTTAGAAACTACACCCCTCAAGGTATTAAAAACTGATTTTATAAACATTGTTAACCCTTTAGGTGTTCCACAAGAAATAATGAAAAATGGAGATGAAATTTCAGAATTTCACTTTTTTGGCAGATTTTCCGTTTTAATAATTTTTTTTCTGCTAACAAAGCAAAAGTTAACAGCCAAACAAAACTCAACATTTATTGCCCTGATTCTGCAGTTTACAGAAACACCCCATATGTGGTCATAAACTGCTGTATGGCCACATGGCAGGGCGCAGAAGGAAAGGAACACCATATGGTTTTTGGGAGGCAGATTTTGATGGACTGGTTTTTTAACACCATGTCCCATTTGAAGACACCCTGATGCACCGCTAGAGTAAAAACTCTAAAAAATTATGAACTACACCCCTCAAGGTATTAAAAACTGATTTTACAGACTTTGTTAACCCTTTAGGTGTTCCACAAAAATTTATGGAAATTGGAGATGAAATTTCAGAATTTCACTTTTTTGGCAGATTTTAAATTTTAATAATTTTTTTCTACTAACAAAGCAAGGGTTAACAGCTAAACAAAACTCAATATTTATTGCCCTGATTCTGTAGTTTACAGAAACAACCCATATGTGGTCGTAAACTGCTGTACAGGCGCACGGCAGGGCGCAGAAGGAAAGGAATGCCATATTGTTTTTGGAGGGCAGATTTTATTGGGATAATTTTAACTTGCCATGTCCCATTTGAAGACCCCCTGATGCACTCCTAGAGTAGAAACTTCAAAAAAAGTGACTGCATTTTGGAAACTACGGGATAAGGTGGCTGTTTTGTTAGTACTATTTTAGGGTGCAGATTATTTTTGGTTGCTCTATATTACACTTTTTGTGAGGCAAGGTAACAAAAAAATAGCTGTTAGGCACTGTTTTTATTTTTGCTATTTACAACGTTCATCTGACAGGTTAGATTATGAGCTATTTTTATAGAGCAGGTTGTTACGGACAATACCATATATGACTACTTTTTGGGGTTGTTTGTTTCAGTTTTACATAAAAAAGCATTTTTGAAAAAGATTATTTTTTTAGTGTCTCCATATTCTGAGAGCCATAGTTTTTTTCTGGGCAATTGTCTTAGGTAGGGGCTCATTTTTTGCAGGATGAGATGACAGTTTGATTGCTACTATTTTTGGTTGCTTATGACTTTTTGGTCACTTGCTATTACACTTTTTGTGATGTAAGGTGACAAAAAAATTGCTTTTTTGACACCGTTTTATTTAACTTTTTTTACGGTGTTCATCTGAGGGGTTAGGTCATGTGATATTTTTATAGAGAAGGTAGTTACAGACATAGCAATACCTAATATGTATACTTTTTTTATTTATTTAAGTTTTACACAATAATATCTTTTTTGAAACAAACAAAAAAATCATATTTTAGTGTCTCCATATTCTGAGAGCCACATTTTTTTTTCTTTGAGCGATTGTCTTAGGTAGGGTATCATTTTTGCAGGATGAGGTGATGATTTGATTGGCACTATTTTAGGGTGCGTATGACTTTTTGATCACTTGCTATGTAAAGTGACAAAATGGCTTTTTGATGCAATTTTTATTAGATTTTTTTACAGTGTTCACCTGAGGGGTTAAATCATGTGATATTTTTATAGAGAAGGTCGTTACAGACGCGGAGATACCTAATATGTATACTTTTTTATCTATTTAAGTTTTATACACTAATATCATTTTTGAATAAAAAACAAAATCATGTTTTAATGTCTCCATCGTCTGAGAGCCATAGTTTATTTTTTTTATTTTTTTTATTTTTCAGGCGCTTGTCCTATGTAGTGGCTAATTTTTTTGGGGATGAGGTGATGTTAGATTGGTACTATTTTTGGGGGCATATGACTTTTTGGTTGCTTGGTGTTGCACTTTTAGTGATGTAAGGTGACAAAAATACCTTTTTATTTTTATGGTGTCTATCAGACGGGGTTTATTATGTGATATAGTTATAGAGCCGGTCATTACGGATGCGGCGATACCTAATATGCGTATTTTTACATATATTTTATATATCCACCCAACCAAACTCTGTTATTAACCTAGCCAAATTAGTATGACATTTCTTTGTCTTATATACACAACAGGTATGGGGGGGCACACTACAAAAGGGAACACCAGGCAGTATACTATAATACACTTTATTGTGTTAAAATAATTAAGAACATACCCCTAAAATATACATAAAATATAGACCATGTACAAATCTATGCAATGCACACAAGGTAATACCGCAAAATATAACCGTGAAGCGGCTGGTGGTAAGTAGTTGCAATCTTATATTAATATCCACAATCACTGCATGAGCCAGCAAATGTCCAGATATGGTGGATTGATACTAGACAGTTTCTTATTGATGACCCATCCTTATTGATGACGGCTCCTCCTAGGCTACAATATTAACAGAATTCCCCACTCTCGTCTGGCAAAAGTATCTCCAAATTATCTCCAAATCATCTCCAGTTCATTAGCCTTCCATTAATAGGAAGAAACGCAACAGAAAACGCATGTAGTACAATAGCGGTTTCAATGCGTTTTCTGTGCGCTTTTTGATATTTTGTACGTGACTTTGTAGTCCTCTCCAAGTGTCTATATTTTAACGGGGTCTATATATATAAGGTCTATTTATTGTTTTATGGTTTTTATGTATTGAACTGTTGTAATGTACATATATAAATGCACAGATGACCCGCTCCATTACGGGAGAATCCACTCCATAAAATACAATATGCATAAGAAATATGGAGGATGGTGGGCGGAGCTTACCATTTATAAAGAGTGAGGATCCGTTCACTCAGTAGGCCACTGAGGAAGGGGCGAGAGACCCCGAAACGTGTCTGGCGGTTGTTAGAGTGAGCGTTGATCCACCTATAACCAAAGAAAAGGAACAAAGCCTGCAAAGAAAGGAAGAAAAGCCAATTCAGCAGTGCTGCTGTGAAAGCTGTCGCATAATATTGACGTCACCAAGTAAGCATCCGGTCTCTTTGGATACCCGGTCACGTGGGACGCTACGTTCAGGCAGAAGCACACCACGTGGGACGCTGCGGGTGTGCGGCCTTCAGACCAACGCTGCAGTAATAGCAGTGAAGATCGGTAAGACCGAGCTCTGTCAGAGCATATACATCCTACTGTGGGAGGCAGCGGTATTGAGCCTATCATTATAGGTTATACCCAGCAAGTGCCATGGATGAAATTTGGCCCTACAGTTTAAGACTGTCATTCATATTTCTGGGGGTCATCAATAAGAAACTGTCTAGTATCAATCCACCATATCTGGACATTTGCTGGCTCATACAGTGATTGTGGATATTAATATAAGATTGCAACTACTTACCACCAGCCGCTTCACGGTTATATTTTGCGGTATTACCTTGTGTGCATTGCATAGATTTGTACATGGTCTATATTTTATGTATATTTTAGGGGTATGTTCTTAATTATTTTAACACAATAAAGTGTATTATAGTATACTGCCTGGTGTTCCCTTTTGTAGTGTGCCCCCCCATACCTGTTGTGTATATTAGTATTCCGATTTGGTCCTGAGGGTGGGACCTGGGGGTGAGCACCTTTTCCGTGTAGAGAGGAGGTGAGCCGCTGTACCTTGTCTATATATTTTTTGTGCAGCACCCTACACAGCTGAGCTCCCTGTCTCTCTAATATGGACATTTGGGAACACCTTAACAATAAATATAAGAAAATAGAAACCTTCACCTTCAATGTGGAAGGAGAAACATTGGCAGGGAACGAAAGATCAATAGATGATATTTTTAAGACATTGGAGAGGATGTTGCAACGTCAGTTGCGGAATAAATGGGAGATAAAGTCACTCACACAATATTTGGACAAGGGGCTCATCCCCAAAGGTTTGACACTCACTAAGATGCCAGCCATGGACTTAGTGGATGATAAATTCAAACAAGAGTGGGATGCTTTCCTGAAAATACAATCAGGAACCCTTGTCCAGATGATTATCAAAAGGAGGATACAAATGTCAGAGGAAATGACGGGACAGATAGACACCCTCAAACGAGAAATGGAGACATTCCCAGATACCGAGGTAGTACATAAATGGCATGAAAGAATTTGCAGAAATCTAGACTCCTTGGAAAGGGAAATAATAGGGAAAAAATCTAGGAAGCTACATTACTTGGAGAGGAAGATAGCTACAGATGTCAACATACATAGGGAAGTTGAGGATACAGACAAACAGGGTGAAAACACAGAATATGGGAATGTTAAAATTTCCAATAGATTAGAAACACTAGCGACACCTCATTTTTTAGACTACACTCCACCACACCACAGAGCACGAATGAGAACTACACGCACTCCTACGCCACCACGACAGAATACAAGGAAACACAGTCACAGACAGGGGTACACACACGATTACAATTTGAGAGATCGTCCGATGGAACACACACGGAACAGGGGGAATCATCAACCACCAAGACAAGAACACAGGTATCACCAGAACACGGAACACTATTACACGCCGACATTGACCAGGTCAAAACGGCAAGAACACAAAGGACAATTAGAAGAGGACGACACGCACACAAGAAGGGAGCACAGAAATCTGTACAATCGACGACCAACATAATTAACATAAGTGACACTGTACTTACAGACACACAGATACAGTTACTAAACAAAGGTCTGAAATTTGCCCCGTCCAACCCTGTGGATAAATTTGCTACATACATTGGGGTAGAAAAATTTATTAGGCGGTTATGCCTCAAAAAATATTTCCTAAAAAATCCAATTAACAGGGAAATGGATATTGAAGGAGATATAAGTAGATATTCACACACTGATCTAAAAGCGAGATCAAAGAAATTTCCTAGGCAGGAGATCAGTAGTGAAATGGCCACTTTTAAAAATAATGTTGAACGGGATTTGAGAGGAATGAAAAGCCGGAAGATCAATACAAATCTGAACAAAGAAGAGATTAAGGCTATAAAATCACTACAAGAGATAAATTAGATCATTATTAGGCCTGCCGACAAAGGCGGGGCTGTAGTGATACAGAATATGGCAGATTACCTGAATGAGTGTCATAGGCAATTAGAGTCACAAAACACGTATCAGAAATTAAGGGGAGATCCAACAGAGGAATACTATAAAAAGCTAAAGGTGTATTGCGAAAAGGGATTGGAGATGGGCTTTCTTTCTGAGCAGGAAGCGAGGTTCATTTTGAATACGGAAAAAAGGATCCCGATGTTTTATTGCATCCCCAAGATCCATAAAAATCTCCAGTCACCTCCAGGTCGCCCGATAGTGTCAGGGATTGAATCCATATCATGTAATTTATCTAAATATATTGACCAATGGCTTCAACCCTACGTGAAACAGGTGCCGTCATATATACGCGACACCACTGACATTGTTGGTATCCTGGAGACAATTAAGTGGGTGGATGGATGGATCTTGGGGACGCTGGACGTAGGATCCCTGTACACAATTATAGATCATACTCAGGGTGTGCAGGCGTTAGAGGAACAAATGTCGGGAGAGGTCGGCCTCCCGAGTGAACAGTTGGAGTTCCTATTGGGCGGGGTAAGATATATACTGGCCCATAATTATTTCGCATTCGATCAGGAGTTCTATGTACAGCGCACTGGCACCGCCATGGGTACCAGATTCGCCCCCAGCTATGCCAACCTTTTTTTGGCGCAATGGGAAGAGGAGGTCATCAAGCCCAGGCTGGGGACGGATCTGGTACTATGGCGGCGCTACATAGACGATATCCTGTTTATATGGCAAAATACGTCTGAATCTTTGGATGTATTCCTTCAGGACATTAATACAAATGAAATAAATTTGGTGTTCAGCCCCACAGTGAGTAAGCTAAAAGTGGAATTTTTGGATTTGGAAATACAGGCAAAGGGGGACCAATTATATTGCAATACTTATTTCAAACCAGTCGCTAAGAACAGCTTTATTAGATATGCTAGCTGTCACCTACCTCGTTGGCTGGTAAATGTGCCAACCAGTCAATTTCGGAGACTCAGGCGAAATTGTACTGAGGATAATAAATTTGAGGAGGAAGCGACTGTGTTGAAGCAACAATTGCTAGAAAGAGACTACCCAGTTCAGGTGATAGATAGGTCACTGGAAAAAGTGAAAAAAATGGAAAGAAAAAATTTATTTTTGGCTAGTGATCCCCAACCACAAGATGAGGTATTGAGAATTATATTACCATTCAATTCTCAGTACAAAACAATGGAAAAAAGTATCCAAAAACATTGGGGACATTTATTAAATGACAAGGTAATTGGTCCCCTTTTGAGTGAAGCCCCTCAAATTACGTACACTAGGGCAAATAATCTGGCCGGCAAGATAGCTCCAACAGTGAAGTTGAGGAAAGAAACCAAGAAAAAAGAAAACTGGTTAGCAGTCAATGTTTTTTTTTGATGTGGCAGGTGTGCCAACTGCAAAATTACTAGTTTCCCAAAAAAGACCACAAAAGTAGTGTCGACAGTTAACTCATTTAGTTTGGAAATACAGGAATGCCTAACTTGCGATTCCACAGATGTGATATATTTGTTACAATGTGGATGCAAGAAACAATATATAGGCAGGACAAAAAGAACATTAAAGAAGAGAGTAGGGGAGCATGTGGCAAATATTAGGAAAGGCCTGGAGACGCACTCCCTATCCAAACATTTTAGAGTAATACACAACAGTGATCCTACGGGGTTGAAGTTTGTAGCAATTGAAAAAGTAAAAAAACCCTGGAGAGGGGGGAACCATGTTGCACACATGTCGCGTCAGGAATCCCGGAGGATTTTTGAATACGATACCATCATTCCTAGGGGCCTTAACGCTGAGATGGAAGTGTTCGGGTTTTTGTGAGGGCCTGTCCGGTAGGGATGGGACATCGCAGTTTGGTCGTTTATCGACACTGTGATCTCCCCTCCTTGCCGGACGGCTCCTCCTAGGCTACAATATTAACAGAATTCCCCACTCTCGTCTGGCAAAAGTATCTCTAAATTATCTCCAAATCATCTCCAGTTAATTAGCCTTCCATTAATAGGAAGAAACGCAACAGAAAACGCATGTAGTACAATAGCGGTTTCAATGCGTTTTCTGTGCGTTTTTTGATATTTTGTATGTGACTTTGTAGTCCTCTCCAAGTGTCTATATTTTAACGAGGTCTATATATATAAGGTCTATTTATTGTTTTATAGTTTTTATGTATTGAACTGTTGTAATGTACATATATAAATGCACAGATGACCCGCTCCATTACGGGAGAATCCACTCCATAAAATACAATATGCATAAGAAATATGGAGGATGGTGGGCGGAGCTTACCATTTATAAAGAGTGAGGATCCGTTCACTCAGTAGGCCACTGAGAAAGGGGCGAGAGACCCCGAAACGCGTCTGGCGGTTGATAGAGTGAGCGTTGATCCACCTATAACCAAAGAAAAGGAACAAAGCCGGCAAAGAAAGGAAGAAAAGCCAATTCAGCAGCGCTGCTGTGAAAGCTGTCGCATAATATTGACGTCACCAAGTAAGCATCCGGTCTCTTTGGATACCCGGTCACGTGGGACGCTACGTTCAGGCAGAAGCACACCACGTGGGACGCTGCGGGTGTGCGGCCTTCAGACCAACGCTGCAGTAATAGCAGTGAAGACCGGTAAGACCGAGCTCTGTCAGAGCATATACATCCTACTGTGGGAGGCAGCGGTATTGAGCCTATCATTATAGGTTATACCCAGCAAGTGCCGTGGATGAAATTTGGCCCTACAGTTTAAGACTGTCATTCATATTTCCGGGGGTTATCAATAAGAAACTGTCTAGTATCAATCCACCATATCTGGACATTTGCTGGCTCATACAGTGATTGTGGATATTAATATAAGATTGCAACTACTTACCACCAGCCGCTTCACGGTTATATTTTGCGGTATTACCTTGTGTGCATTGCATAGATTTGTACATGGTCTATATTTTATGTATATTTTAGGGGTATGTTCTTAATTATTTTAACACAATAAAGTGTATTATAGTATACTGCCTGGTGTTCCCTTTTGTAGTGTGCCCCCCCATACCTGTTGTGTATATTAGTATTCCCATTTGGTCCTGAGGGTGGGACCTGGGGGTGAGCACCTTTTCCGTGTAGAGAGGAGGTGAGCCGCTGTACCTTGTCTATATATTTCTTTGTCTTACTCTTAGACATTCTATCTATATCTGGGTCCATTACTGAATTGTAATCCACAACTGCGACCAATATACATTCTTGTCTTTCCAACATGTACTTATATAACTCATACTTCGGGTTTGTACGGCAGGGGAATATATATATTTGCAATTACCATCGCCATACCATTAATTCTACACTGGAGGAAAAGGTACCTGCCCTCGTCATCCTCTTTAGATGACCCATACTCATATTTAATTTTATTATGTACTAATATAGACACCCCTCTTGAATCTGAAGTATATGTTGAGTGATAACGAGCCCCTATCCACCTTTTTTCTACACATTTTAACAATTTCTTATCTAAATGAGTCTCCTGTAGGCATATGATGGCCGGCAAGTACCTCCTCATCCAGTCAAAGATAGCAAATCTTTTTAATCTGTCTCTTAACCAATGTATATAAAACTTGATATTAGTGGCTGAAAGTGTAATACAAGCAGAAAGTTATACGCACAAAAACTACTAAAAATACAAGTCATATGTACAGTTTATACATGGTGTACTCCTATATCTATATACAGATATCTTTATAAATTTCCAGAACTAGAAAGATCAAAAATCTGGTTTTAAGGTGGCAATTTTTAAAAAGGTAAGTACTAGGGATGAGTGAAGCGATTTCGGATGGTACATCCAAAGTCGATTCGCTAAAAACGTTGTTCCCGCTCTGTACAGTATTAGAATGTATTGGCTCCGATGAGCCGAAGTTATTACTTCGTGAAGTCTTGCGAGACTTCGTGTAAAAACGTCAGGAATTATTACTTTAAAAAACCTTGTAGCCAAACTCGGGTTTGGTTCCAAGATATCACTAGGAACCGAACCCGAGTTCAGTACCAAGGTTTTTTACAGTAATAATTAATTCCCAAAGTTTTTACACGAAGTCCCGCGCGACTTTGCGAAATAATAACTTTGGCTCTTCGGAGCCAATAAATTTTAATACTGTACTGAGCGGAAACTCTGTACAGTATTACAACAGAGGTTTTAGTGAATCGACTTCGGATGTACCATCCAATGTCGATTCTCTCATTCCTAGTAACTACCTATAAAATACAAGGATTACAATCCTTGTAAAATAAGTACACTGCTAAACCCTATATTTTACAGACATTTGGACATAATTCACATATACAGTAAGCAGAAGTTTACACACAAATAATATGTAAAAATCATATATCAAGATGTGCAAAGTTTCCATATAACACACGTGTATACATCAACAAGAGCTTATGCTTTCAAAAACACTGAAACAGAGGTCATGTAATATTTGGACTTGATACACAAATGTGTGAAAATATATAATGCAGGCTGCAAACAACTACTAAATTATTCATTTTCTGACAACACAGCATGTCATGTATAAAACATGCAACTGAATAACTAATATACACAACCACCTTCATGGAACTTCACTATCTTCAAAAGAAAAAACATATCCCATGGGCCAACCTTACAACTAATCAGGTATGTGCTCCACCATAAGTACTTGTCGTTTGGGAATTACATATACCTTCAATGTATGGGAAGTGCCATAGGCATTAAAATGTCACCACAGTATGTCAAACTGTTGACGGGTAAACTGGAGAAGGAATTTTTTATCAATATACAGGGTGGGCCATTTATATGGATACACCTTAATAAAATGGGAATGGTTGGTGATATTAACTTCCTGTTTGTGGCACATTAGTATATGTGAGGGGGGAAACTTTTCAAGATGGGTGGTGACCATGGTGGCCATTTTGAAGTCGGACATTTTGAATCCAACTTTTGTTTTTTCAATAGGAAGAGGGTCATTTGACACATCAAACTTATTGGGAATTTCACAAGAAAAACAATGGTGTACTTGGTTTTAACGTAACTTTATTCTTTCATGAGTTATTTACAAGTTTCTGACCACTTATAAAATGTGTTCAATGTGCTGCCCATTGTGTTGGATTGTCAATGCAACCCTCTTCTCCCACTCTTCACGCACTGATAGCAACACCGCAGGAGAAATGCTAGCACAGGCTTCCAGTATTTGTAGTTTCAGGTGCTGCGCATCTCGTATCTTCACAGCATAGACAATTGACTTCAGATGATACGAGATGTGCAGCACCTGAAACTACGGATACTGGAAGCCTGTGCTAGCATTTCTCCTGCGGTGTTGCTATCAGTGTGTGAAGAGTGGGAGAAAAGGGTTGCATTGACAATCCAACACAATGGGCAGCACATTGAACACATTTTGTAAGTGGTCAGAAACTTGTAAATAACTCATGAAAGAATAAAGTTACGTTAAAATCAAGCACACCATTGTTTTTCTTGTGAAATTCCAAATAAGTTTGATATGTCAAATGACCCTCTTCCTATTGAAAAAACAAAAGTTGGATTAACCCCATAGGGACATAGCCTTATTTCACCTTAAGGACCAGGCCATTTTTTTAAAATCTGACCACTGTCACTTTAAGTGCTGATAACTTTAAAACGCTTTGACTTATCCAGGCCGTTCTGAGATTGTTTTTTCGTCACATATTGTACTTCATGACACTGGTAAAATGAAGTCAAAAAAATAAATTTTTTTGCACAAAATAATACCTAATTTACAAAAAAATTTAAAAAATTTGCAAATTTCAAAGTTTCAGTTTCTCTACTTCTGTAATACATAGTAATACCCCCAAAAATTGTGATGACTTTACATTCCCCATATGTCTACTTCATGTTTGAATTGTTTTGGGAATGATATTTTATTTTTTGGGGATGTTATAAGGCTTAGAAGTTTAGAAGCAAATCTTGAAATTTTTCAGAAATTTACAAAAACTCAATTTTTAGGGACCAGTTCAGGTCTGAAGTCACTTTGCGAGGCTTACATAATAGAAACCGCCCAAAAATGACCCCATCTAAGAAACTACACCCCGCAAGGTTTTCAAAACTGATTTTACAAACTTCGTTAACCCTTTAGGTGTTGCACAAGAGTTATTGGCAAATGGGGATGAAATTTGAGAATTTAATTTTTTTGCCTAATTTTCCATTTTAACCATTTTTTCCACTAACAAAGCAAGGGTTAACAGCCAAACAAGACTGTATCTTTATTGCCCTGACTCTGCCGTTTACATAAACACCCAATATGTGGTCGTAAACTACTGTACGGCCACACAGCGGGGCGTAGAGTGAAAGGTGCGCCGTTTGGTTTTTGGAAGACAGATTTTGCTGGACTGGTTTATTTACACCATGTCCCATTTGAAGCCCCCCTGATGCACCCCTAGAGTAGAAACTCCATAAAAGTGACCCCATCTAAGAAACTACACCCCTCAAGGTATTCAAAACTGATTTTACAAACTTTTTTAACCCTTTAGGTGTTGCACAAGATTTAATGGAAAATAAAGATACAATTTCAAAATTTCACTTTTTTGGCAGATTTTCCATTTTAATATTTTTTTTCCAGTTACAAAGCAAGGGTTAACAGCCAAACAAAACTCATTATTTATGGCCCTGATTCTGTAGTTTACAGAAACACCCCATATGTGGTCGTAAACTGCTGTACGGGCACACGGCAGGGCGCAGAAGGAAAGGAATGCCATACGGTTTTTCGAGGGCAGATTTTGCTGGACTGTTTTTTTTGACACCATGTCCCATTTTAAGCCCCCCTGATGCACCCCTAGAGAAGAAACTCCATAAAAGTGACTCCATCTAAGAAACTACACCCCTCAAGGTATTCAAAACTGATTTTACAAACGTTGTTAACCCTTTAGGTGTTGCACAAGATTTAATGGAAAATAAAGATACAATTTCAAAATTTCACTTTTTTGGCAGATTTTCCATTTTAATATTTTTTTTCCAGTTACAAAGCAAGGGTTAACAGCCAAACAAAACTCATTATTTATGGCCCTGATTCTGTAGTTTACAGAAACACCCCATATGTGGTCGTAAACTGCTGTACGGGCACATGGCAGGGCGCAGAAGGAAAGGAATGCCATACGGTTTTTGGAAGGCAGATTTTGCTGGACTGTTTTTTTTTACACAATGTCCCATTTGAAGCCCCCCTGATGCACCCCTAGAGTAGAAACTCCAAAAAAGTGACCCCATTTTAGAAACTACGGGATAGGGTGGCAGCATTGTTGGTACTAGTTTAGGGTACATATGATTTTTGGTTGCTCTATATTACACTTTTTGTGAGACAAGGTAACAAAAAATAGCTTTTTTGCCACTTTTTTTTTTTTGTTATTTACAACATTCATCTGACAGGTTAGATCATGTGGTAATTCTATAGAGCAGGTTGTCACGGACGCGGCGATACCTAATATGTATGCTTTTTTTTTTTTCATAGTTTTTTCAGTTTTTGGGCGATTATCTTAAGTAGGGTCTCATTTTTTGCGGGATGAGATGACGGTTTGATTGGCACTATTTTGGGGTGCATATGACTTTTTGATCGCTTGTTATTACACTTTTTGTGATGTAAGATGACAAAAAATTGCTTTTTTTACACCGTTTTTATTTTAAATTTTTTACGGTGGTCATCTGAGGGGTTAGATCATGTGATATTTTTATAGAGCTGGTCGATACGGACGCGGCGATACCTAATATGTATACTTTTTTTTAATTTATGTAAGTTTTACACAAGGATTTCATTTTTGAAACAAAAAAAAACATGTTTTAGTGTTTCCATAGTCTAAGAGCCATAGTTTTTTCAGTTTTGGGGCGATTATCTTGGGTAGGGTATTATTTTTGTGGGATGAGATGACGGTTTGATTGTTACAATTTTGGCGTACATGCGACTTTTTTGATCACTTTTATTACCTTTTTTTGGGAAGTAAGGTGGGCAAAATTTCAATTTCATCATAGTTTTTTATTTTTTATTTTTATGGCGTTCACCGTTCGGGTAAAGTAACATGACCGTTTTATAGATCAGGTCGTTACGGACGCGGTTATACCAAACATGTGTAGGGAATTTTATTTTTTTCATTTTTAATCAGTGATAAATGTGTTTTTTGATTTTTACTTTTTTTTCACTTTTTTTCACTTTTTTTTTTACCCAGACCCACTTGGTTCTTGAAGATCCAGTCGGTCTGATGTCTATATAATACAGTACAGTACAATATATATTGTACTGTACTGTATTTTACTTACACTTTGTCTGAACAGATCTCTGCCTTTAGCACAGATCTGTTCAGCACCATGAACAGCAGGACGCCTGAGACGGCGTCCTGTTGCCATGGGAACCTTCCCCGTCTGCTCAGAACTTCGCAGACGGGGAAGGGTAAGGACGGGGCTGTCGGGGGGCTGTCTGGGAGCTCTCTCCCTCTCCCATCGGGGGGCTGCAAAGGCACTGCAGCCCCCCGATGGAAGAGGGAGGGAGCTCCCTCTTACTGTTAACTTTTTCCATACAGCGGTCCGTACGGACCGCTGTATGGAAAGGGTTAAACGGCTGACATCGCATCACAGATGTCAGCCGTTTATACCAGGGTGCCAGCAATGTGCTGGCACCCTGGTATACCCACTAACCACCAACGATCATTCAAGGGGAGGCGGGCGGGGGATCGCGATCCCGCCTCCCGCACCGCCCGCACCGCCCGCAACCCTCCCTCTGCACCTCCCACCGGGCTAAAATCACTCAGGGGTGCAGGGGGGGGGATAATGATATATTTTGGACATTATAAAGTTTCTGATCCTCGCGGTCAGGGACCGCGGGGATCAGAAACTGCAAAAAGCGCATCAAACCGCAGGTCTGAATTGACCTGCGGTTTGTTGCGATCGCCGACATGGGGGGGTCACGGGACCCCCCCGCGCATTTAGCCTAGGTGCCTGCTCAATGATTTGAGCAGGCACCTTGTTCCGATCACTGCCGGCCGGGCGGCAGTGATCGGAACAACACATGACGTACCGGTACGTCATGTGTCCTTAAGTACCAGGACATCATGACGTACCGGTACGTCATGTGTCCTTAAGAGGTTAAAAATGGCCGACTTCAAAATGGCCGCCATGGTCACCACCCATCTTGAAAAGTTTCCCCCTTCACATATACTAATGTGCCACAAACAGGAAGTTAATATCACCAACCATTCCCATTTTATTAAGGTGTATCCATATAAATGGCCCACCCTGTACTACAGGACTAAACCTCTAGCATACTTCCGGTAGATTGATGGCCTACTATTAGCCTGGACAAGCTCTAGAAATCAGCTGCTGGCCTTCCACAAAAACTTCAACAATTTAAGGCCAACCATCAAACTCACTCTTAACTAATTAAAATCCCAGATACACTTTCTGGATGCATATATATATATATATATATATATATATATATATATATATATATAAAGAATAACCCCATATAAACATCAGTCTACCATAAACCTACAAGCCATCTAACATACTGTACCTAAGATGGGAAAGCTTCCATCCAGAACACTCAAAGAAGTCCATCATTTACATCCAAGCTCTGCAATATACCCAGATCTGCTCAGACACTGAAGACAGAAAACATCTGCTTTCACTGAGGAATACCCTTTTACAACAAGGACACCATCCATTGATTATAGATGAACAGATCCACAGAGCCACAAGGATTCCAAGAAGCAGCCACTTGAATTACAAATAAAAAGACAACAGATGGGTGACCCAGAACGAACATCTTGGAGAAAATTGCTGCTGATCTCTAACCAATATTCCACAAAGATAACAAACTGAAACATGTTTTTCAATATTGACTTCTACTCTTCTACAAACAACCACCAACTTAAGGAATCTCCTGGTCAGAAGTTCTCTGTCATCACCATCAGAGATGGGCTCATCCCCCTATAAAAGTAAAAAATGCAAAACCACATCCTATCAACAGACACCATCCACATACCCTACACACAGTATGACTACAAAATCACTGGCACCTGCTCATGTGCATCCTCCAATGTTGGACACATGATACAATGCACAAAGTGCCCCAATGACGGCATCTATATTGTAGAAACCATGTGGAATCTCCGTTCAAGGATGGATTTACATAGGCACACAATGAAGGAAACATTGGACACAGCTGCGGGGAAGCACGTCTGTGGACCAGACCACAGTAACATGGATTTAAAGTCCATCTGTCAGCAGATTTGTACCTATGGCACTGGCTGACCTGTTACATGTGCACTTGGCAGGTGAAGGCCTCTGTGTTGGTCCCATGTCCATATGTGCCCGCATTACTGAGAAAAATTATGTTTTAATGTATGCAAATGAGCCTCTAGGAGCAGTTACCATTACACCTAGAGGCTCTGCTCTCTATGCAACTGCTGCGGTCTCTGCACTTTTATTGACTTTAGGCGTCAAGGGCCGAACGTGATGACGTTTACACTGCCAGGCCTCAGCAGTTGCAGAGAGAGCAGAGCCGCGAGTAATGGTGACACCCTTTTTGCTCCTAGAGGCTCATTTGCATATATTAAAACATATTTTATTTCTCTAATGCAGGCACATATGAACAAGGGACCAACAGAGATGTCTTCAGCTGCCAAGTTCATTTGTAACAGGTCAGCCAGTGTCATGGGTACAAATCTGCTGACAGATGCCCTTTAAATATCTTAAAGGGGTTATCCCATGCTTAATGTGAAAATGAAAATCATATGATACATTCCAGTCTCTTTCCAATAAAGTTAGAACCAGCCCTGTACCTCACATGGATCCAGAGATCTCCCCATTCATTGCTCTGCTAGATTTACGTCAAGCTGACAGCTGAAGGGGAGTGTCCTTTCTGCTGCAGCTCAGGGGGCGTGTCTCATCTGCTGCAGCTCAGGGGGCGTGTCTCTTCTGCTGCAGCTCAGGGGGCGTGTCTCCTCTGCTGCAGCTCAGGGGGCGTGTCTTTTCAGCTGAAGAGCTCTCCTTAAAAAGATCAGGAGGCAGTTGAAGGATGAAACTAAGTATGTGCAGCCTTCACAGTGAGCCGGACAAAGAAATAAGAAAAAGAATAAACAGCAGGTAGTGCTATACAGATACATTAGTGAATAACTCAGTGGCTACACAAAAATTTTAATTGCATGCAATTACAAAAGCATTCAGATTCAGGTGCTGCTTTGAAAACTGTAGAATATTTCACATAAATTGAATATTTCATAGACTGTAAGCTCTTGCGAGCAGGGCCCTCATTCCTTATGTTCAAATTATTGACTTGTCTGTTGCTATGTTATTTATGACTGTTTGCACCTGAACCCCTGAATTGCAAAGTGCTGCGGAATATGTTGGCGCTGTATACCGTAAATAACGATTATACCGTATATACATTTTTTGTTCTTGTGGGACAACTCCTTTAAAACTGAAAGGTCATTTTAAAGCCAGCAGAGATAGAGAAATCTGGGAATTCAAAATTATAACAACATTCCAATCATTAGAAAGAGGACTCAATTTGACACTTGGATTTATGACACATTATATGGACAACCTTCCCATTTGACTGACTCCAGATTCAACTTCAGTCTGGAGTGTCTGATGAGCAATTTTCCTTAGCCACCTACTGAAGAAACCACTGAACAGCAGCAGGACATCCCGCAGAACCTCAACAGCAGGCGATGGCATACTTGGACTGCACCCTGCCACCCATGATCCAAGGACTACTTGGATCGCAACTGGCCGAGTTTGCCATGAACATGCATTCCTGCCTGGCCAGAAGTGTGGTATCAGAGCGGGTGTGCAGTGTGGTGGGGGCATAGTTACCCCTAAGAGAACTCTCCTTTCCTCCCAAAATGTTGAGATACTAATCTTCATAAAGATGAATCAGGTGGATCAACCTGGATTTCCAGACACTGGTGCCAGATGTAACAGAATAGATCATTCTGCTACTAATGATCATACTGTACTGGCATCAGGGGCGTTGTTAGGTCAAAACATTTGGGGCTTGAGCCCCGGATGTTTTGTCCAGTGCCCCGAATGTTATGCTGGCCTGGTAGCATTTTTTATTTGGCTATTCCAGGGCCCTTTAATATTGATTGGACCTGGGCAACCCACCACAAATCATCCCCCCACTTGTGGGCTGCTCGGGCATGAGTTCAGTCACTTCCTGCGGCGCGTGATCCCGCGAGACCCGTTCCCTCCCACTGAACTCATGCCCGTGCAGTCCGCAAATAGCGGATCAGCGGAACAAGTACAAGGGGGGTGGGGGGATGATCTGTGGGGTTGCCCAGGGTCCACTCACATCAATATTAAAGGGCCCAAGCAAAGATTTCTGCAGTGGTTAGGAAATGAAACATAACAGATATTGGAAAGTTACCGAATGTTGTATTATATGATGACTGCCGTCTGCAGTACTGCCCTTCATTGGCATAAACCAGAACACCCCTTTAAGCATGCAATTTCAACACAGTGGGCTTGTGCCCTGGATGTTTTAAGACCCTAGCAACGCCCCTGACTGGCACACCGGAATATTCTGCAAGATGGGCCCTTACTTCTGGCCACATGCTGCTGCCAACATTCTGATGCTGCCACATGTCTGATGCCACCCCCCTGCTGCCTCTCCTGCCATTTCTACAATGGGGTTTCTTCGCCAACTGATATTTACATGTTACATTTATACAAGGATATGCATACCAGTGGCCCTGGCTATCAGACTGCTGTTGTTGGGTTCTGCTACTACTGCCACCATCCTGTGCTGCATGCCACTGCTGCTGCCCCCCCTCCACACTCTGTCATGGGGTCACTACTGTCACTGTTACTGCTGCTACCACCCTCCCCACTCTGTCATGGTACCACTACTATCTCTGCTACTGCCACCTTCCACATTTCGCCATGGGGCCACTATTGTCACTGTTACTGCCCGTGCTGCCACCCTTCCCACTCTGTCATGGGGCCACTACTGTCACTATTACTGCTGCTGCCACTCTCCCCACTCTGTCATGGGGCCACTACTTGAAGATTGGTTCACTGCACATTTATGTACACGGCGAAAAATTGTAGCAGAGTCTGTAGTTCAGCAGTCTCCTACGCTCTCCCTGCAACTTAACTTCCAAGCCTTCACACTTAGATTGGGCCACCAAGTGGGAAGAATATGATTAGGCAGAGTGGTCTGGGTATACTGTACCTGATTTATTGCAAATTTGCGACGAATTAATTAGGAACAAATCAAATTTCTTGTTGAAGCTGCCATATCGAATTTTGGGATTTGGAGTTTGCATAATTAAAACAGAGCTCTCACCTCTAGAAAGATATACTAAGAAATAAATCAGCATGGATACATTTTGGATCTTAACGCCATCATAACACAGCAATTTTCCATTTTTGCTTTTCGTTTTTCACTCCCACAGCCAAAACTTTTTTTATTTTTCCTTTCACATAGCCATATGAGGGCTTATTTTTTTATTTTTATGTAGTGGGATGCTGGAAAAAAAATTCCAAATGGGAACCCATTAACTTTATTCTCCAAGTCAGTACAACTTCACATTATAGTTTATCTTGTGTTTTAATACAAAAAAAACTTTGAACAATAAAAAAATATACATTTTTTTTTTAGCATTACCATATTCTGACCCCCATAATTTTTTTATATTTATATTGTCTACAGAGCTGTGTGGGAGCTCTTTTTTTTGTGCAGGGCGTTCTGTAGTTTTCAGTGATCCCATTTTGGGGTGTGTCAGCCATTTTGATTTTTTTCCGTTACGTTGTTCACCATATGAGATCACTACGTTTATAGTTTACTAGTTCAGGTGTTTTCGTGACATGGCAATGGAAATGATCTTTAGTTTTTGTTTATTTTTATTTTGGTGAAAAGGGGTGATTTAAATTTAATTTTTTGATATATTTAATATTTTTTTTATTTTTTTTACTTCTGCATTGGCACTTGCAGGCCTACATTGGAACATAACTGTCATAGGCCTGGTAGCCTCGAACAATCTCCAGCCTATCACCAGCTGAGATTAAGGAAGCGTTCAGGCCCCAGGAGCGCAACGCTCCTGGAGAAAGCCTCCTCAGATGCTGTAGTCAATTGTTGCAGACATAAGCCACACAGGTATCTGCTGTTATGTATGGCAGATGTCGTGAAGGGGTTAAATGGGTTATCCAAACCTTCTAATGCCCGGGCCCTTCACTCAGGTTGTACTTACCTTGTCCCCGGGCACCTGTCGCTCCTGATGCCCTCACAGCTGCCGCTGCATCTCCCCGTCGTGCGGATCAAAACATCTGGCGATGGGGGTGGCAGCCAATAGCAGGCGGCGACAGGGACAAGCCTTCCAAGCATCTCGGGTGACGCTAGGGAGGCTCATCCCCGTTTAGGCTGCCCTCAGGGGTGTAGCTATAGGGGAAGCAGGGGAAGTGGCTGCTTTGAGGCCTGAACTCAGAAGGGGCCCACCCAGGAGGAGGACTAAATTATTTTATTGTCAGGACTCGGAGGAGAGGGTTGCAAAGAAGTTACTGGTGGGGGTGGCCCCGTTCCATAATTTGCTGTGGGGCCCTAGTCTAGTTACGCCTCTGGCTGCCCCCCACCCTGTCGCCAGATGTTTTAATCCACGCAACAGGGAGAAGCAACGGCGGCCATGTGGGCTTCAGAAGCGATGCGAGTGCCAGGGGTGTAAGGGGCCCGGGCATTATAAAGCCACATAGTTTTAATAGATGGATATTTACTTTAATTTCCCTTTATGGCATTGACATTCAGTCAAGTATTACAGCAGCACTAAAAGGGAATTTCAGGGTAAAGCAGTGTACAGATGGGCAGCTGCTAGTGTATTTCAGCGATTTATTTTGCACTTTACATGGAGAGGAAACTAGCAATTATGACATGTTTAAAGGCTGAATTGAGGTAAAAAGAGGGAAGACTTTATAAACACAGCTTTATTTACAGCAATTGTCCACATTAATAGATCTTGGTTTAATGCACATCCACCTGCTCCATTAGATGAGCTCGCATTGTCGATCGGGAAGTGTTTTTTTGACCTTCTGGGGCCTTGAGCATTTTAATAAGGATGTCAGTGATATTTGTTTGCGGTTTGACCATAGAGTAACAGCTGGTTTGGTTTTTATGTTTCAATCAGACATTTAGTGGAATTCTTGCTATCTATGCTCACATTCTTCATCTGGAAAAAGCAAAACTGGAAAGGTAGATAACTAGAGCAAGGACTATACAGTAATACAGTACGTACTCTGTGCAAAGGAATTTTTTCTATTGATCATGGTAAAAACACGGTCGTTTTTCTATGCACTGACATTGTCCTTACAAAGTTATAGCATAAGGATATAAAAACATGGCTGCTTTCTTCCAGACACAGCGCCACTCTTGTCTGTGGGTTCAGTCTGGTATTGCAGCTCAGCTCCATTTACCACACTGGCTGAGCTGCAGTATTAACAAGCACAGCATATGGACAAGAGTGGTGCTGTTTTTGTAACAAAGCAGTTATATTTTTTCTAATCTCATAAACCCCTTTAAACGGGTTGTCAAAGATTTTTTTAACTGATGACCAATCCGCTGGATAAGTCATCGGTGTCTGATTGGTGGAGGTCCAAAACCCTGGAAACCCACAGATCGCCTGTTTGAGAAGGCACGGGTGTTCGCAGTAGCGCCACAGCCTTCTTGTAGGTTTGCCCAAGCCAGTGACGACACGTTCATCGGTCACATGACCTAGTTGCAGCTAAGCCTGATTTAAAGTAAATGGGACTTGGCTGCGATATCAAGCACAGGCACATTGTACAATGTACAATACTGTGCTTGTGTAATATCCCAGAGTGGCATTACCACCTTTGTCTGGCCCCCACTATCTTTAACCTCTTCAGGACACATGACGTACCGGTACATCATGTATAGTTCCGATCACCGCCGCCCGGCGGGCAGTGATCGGAACCCGGTGCCTGCTCAAATCGTTGAGCAGGCACCTTGGCTAAATGCGCGGGGGGGGTCCGTGACTCCCCCGTGTCGGCGATCGCCGCAAACCGCAGGTCAATTCAGACCTGCGGTTTGCGGCTTTTACCTGTGGTTGCGGCGGCTGGCGTCGGTGCCATCGAGTCCCCATGCGGCTGTAGGGGGGACCCGATGGCATGGAAGGCAGCGCAATGCCTAAGGAAGGCATCCGCGCTGCCTTCCGGTGAAGAGCCTGTGAGATCCAGCCCCCTGGATCTCACAGGCTGGAAGCTGTATGAGTAATACTAACTGTATTACTCATACAGCCAATGCATTCCAATACAGAAGTATTGAAATGCATTGTAAAGGATTAGACCCCCAAAAGTTGAAGTCCCAAAGTGGGACAAAAAATAAAGTGAAAAAAAAAGTTGAAAAAATAAAGTTTCCCCCCCAAAAATTTTTTACATTTCAAGTAAAAATAAACAAAAACGTCATTTTCCCCAAATGAAGTTACCAGTGTCATGAAGTACAATATGTGACGAAAAAACAATCTCAGAATGGCTTTGATAAGTCAAAGCGTTTTAAAGTTATCACCACTTAAAGCGACACTGGTCAGATTTGCAAAAAATGGCCTGGTCCTAAGGTGAAATAAGGCTGTGTCCTAAAGGGGTTAAGGGTGTATCCTGTGCATTCTGTGTCATCTTATATATTTAATATCATGTCCTGCATAATGTTTATATAGATTTCCTTTCTAATTACTGCTAACATGTAATGTGCCTGGTTCACCAGGAGATGGCGGAAACAGTGGCAGAGTTTGTTTCCCTGGAGAGGAACCTTCTAGTTCCATTCCAGCCCTCTCTAGAGAAGGAGGAGTTTAGTTAGTGTGAGGCAATCTAGCCTTCCCCTTCTTGGGGACAGGTTGTGTGGAGTCTAGCTTAACCCCTGTAAGGGGAAGTATCAGGCCCTCGTCCCTCCTGGGCGAGCCTGTAGAAAGTCAGTCTAACCTACTCCATCTTGGGGAGAGGTTGTGTCCAGCTTACCCCCTGCAAGGGGATGGCTGTGTACCAGCCAGCAGAGCACTGTCTGCTTGGCTCGGCCAAAGAGGAGAAGTAAAAGAAATTCGGAGCCAGGAGGAAAGATTGCCTGGTTAAAGAAAGAGAGAGACAGAGCTAAAGACAAAGATAGGAGAAAGAGACTGATCAAGATAAAGACAGAGTCAGACTACAAGAAGTTAAGTTGCATCATACACCAGAAAAGGAAAAGTTTCTATTTAATCCAGCCCGCATAGCAGAGCTGAGTGAGTACAGTTAGAGCAGAGCAGAACTGAAGCTAAAATCTGCTGAAAACCAAAATAAAGTTTGGAAGATTGTTCCTTGATGCAAGTTTATTCAAGTAAAGCTGTGTTCAACGTTGATAAAAGTCTGGACTCAATTTCTTCTACCAAATCCCTCAACTGTTAACCCTTTTATCACTGCTTTGGACGAAAACTCTTGGGGTTATGGATATCCAGGTAGGAGCATCATGACAAGTGCTAAAGCCACACCCAAGGGACACTAAAGGCAACCTTACACCACTCTGGCAATCCTACACCTGGGTTCCACCATCACCTTCTACATAGGGGGATCTAATCCCTCTTTGCTGAAATGCAACTGGCGTCACAATAAAAACTCTAGAAGAGACCCCTGGCGCGGGACTGGCCCGTTGCACTTGGCGAGCTGAGAAAGGCGACGGTACCTTCTCAAATAGCTAATCGGCGGGGATCCCGGGTGATGGACCTCCACTAATCAGACACTTATGACCTATCCAGAATATAGGACGTCAGTTAAAAAATCTCAGAAAACCCCTATAATATATTCATGTTATATGATATCAATACATCTGCTGCCAGCACATAAATGAGCGGCTGCTTGCAAGGGTGAGTTGTGAGATATTTGATAAAGGGGTCGTCCAGCTTTCCAACCCCTTTGGGCAATCCTTCTCCCTGCTGGACCTGCCTTTGCAGGGAAGAATACTTACCCCCTCCCCACCGCTCGGTTCCTCTGAATCCCTGCTTATAAACTTCCAGAGTGGACTTTAGTCCTGCGGCCAGTCCTTGGCTGCAGTGGAACACATTACCCCCGTCCACTATGGGAGTTGACAAGGTGGAATCTGTGGGAATTGAAGGAGCTGGAACCAAGTGGCGGCAAGCAGGTTAGTATTCTTCCCTCGATAGGTCCATTAGGGAGGGAGGGATGCCCAAAGGGGTTTGAAAGTTGGACAAACCCTTTAAAAGGGATGTATCACCTACAACTGTAGAAAAAATAATAATAAGAGACTACTCAGGAATACATGCAATACAATATGCCAATTGGATAAAAAAAATATATCATTCTAAGTGGAAAAATTATTACCTAGCATATGCCATTTAAACTATAAATAATACATTATAAATTATTAGATAATTATAAATAACCAATAAGTTTATTACATCAATATTAAGCTCGAGCTTAACCGCTGCAGAATTCACTTATAAACAATTGTACCCCAGGTTAACAAACAGTAATATACAAAGACAATAAATAGGGAGGGAGGGCGATCAGTCTACATTCTTCTGATCGTCCTCAGGCGAGTCACCCGAAGCCCCTGGTGAGCTCTACTTTCATTTATTTTATTATTTAATATTTATTTATTATTATTTAACTTTTTATTTTTTTTAACTTGTTTTATACTTTTATGTCTACCCAGCCCACATGAAAACCCATTCCCCAATGACCTGCCTGTCTCTGGGAATTGGGATAATCTTCCCCCAGCAACAGTGTAGATTGGTTGGACTACTTGTCCAATCATACTCTGTTGATACTGTGGACAAATTTGGCCAGTAATGGCAACACATCTTTTGGTGGGAAAACTGTGGGATCACCATAGGATGACTATGATCCCATATGGATCCCTCCTTACAGTCCAGGATCCTGCCATTCTTGCAAAATGCATGAAAAAAGCGACACACCTAGATGGAGCTTCACCGAAAGCTGCCATTACAGCTATGGTATCAGAAGCCACAGGCAATAATACAAATGGAAGGTGTATTATTACGTCTATTCATTTCTACAACCTGTGACCTTCAAGGGCATAACTCACGGACCATAATAAATGACATTATTGGAAGTCATTAGTCATAATAGTCATTTCAGTGTCCTCTCCTTATGACAGCCTTCGGGTCCATTCACGCGTCCGTATGTGCTTTGCGGATCCGCAAAACACGGACACCGGCAATGTGTGTTCCGCTGTTTTGCGGACCGCACATTGTTGGCACTTTCATAGTCCGCAATTGCGGACAAGAATAGGACATGTTCTATTTTTTTGCGGAACGGATGTGCGGATCCGCAAATGTGGATGCAGACAGCACATTCCGGCCCCATTGAAAATGAATGGGTCCGCACCTGTTGCGCAAAATTGAGGAACGGATGCTGACCCATTTAGCGGACGTGTGAATGGACCCCACAGGAGGGGATCCAAGTAGTAATACCCAGGTATGATAGAGATGTTACAAGATGAAATCTATGATCAGAGAAGGCATTGTAAGGGTCGTGTTCCCCGGGACTGTTCTACCATAAAATAAATGGTAAAATATCCCTGTTTATTAAAGCGTGTTTCTCAATCTTCCTTTCCACCAGCAATTTCTGCCGCACAGCCTGTGAGATCAACACAGTCCCATATGCTCCATTCTTCAGAAAGCTGGGAAAATGTAATTAGGTTCAGGACGTGCCTATGAATGTAAGCAGCTGTTTTTGTTTCATGTACCGTAGCACATATCTACATAATTGGAGTATGTTCTTCTAATTATTGCTAAGCCGCAGCTGGAAGGAAGGCCGTGCACACCCATAGAAAATATGTGATAGCGGCGCTGTACAATCAAGTCTAGCAAGGACCATTGGTCATACTTCTGCATCGTTTGCCATGGCTTTTGATGAGGACCACAAAGAAGACCGTCCTAGCTGTAAGTCTAAACAGATACTGAATGAAAATTAGACTTAATCCTGTTATCCATTCGATTAGACTCACAGATAGGACAGAATATATTGGGCGACGTTCCCAGTCCTGATCCCCCTGCGCTGAAGATGCGCCTAGCCTTGAGAGAGCTGGCGTAGCCTTGAGATCTAACTTAAGCCAGTTTCTTGTGCAAGTTATAGTAAATCTGTCTGGTAAGCCCCCCTCCTTTCGCGCCAGTGGTGAGAAGCTGAAAATGTTGCAAATTATGGTGCAAATTTAGTGTGTGCCATGCGGTAGTTTGTGACTTTTTTATACTCCACAATAATGTCATAAAAGCGTTAATATATGCCCCCCCCCCCCCATTATGTTTGTTGGAGAATATAATTCTTGGATTTCCATCTCCTGGTTTCTGACTCTAGTACTATGAAGATTGGTAGTGAAACGCCTATCATCTAATCTTTGCTTCTTACCTGTTGTTCATCATGCCTCTATCGCAGGTAAGTCACTGGTAGGAAACAAGCAAAGATATAGGGGCTCTTAAAGCAGTCCATACAGCTGCTATGGGGCCCGTCCAATAGAAGAAGGAGCTCTGTTTCCTTTGCCATGGGATTTGCAAACCTGCATATGGCTCCCCATCTCCCCAATCAAATTAGCTAACTGGAAAGGAGTGGATCATAAAAAAAGGAAAGAGGGTCCCAGAAACCCTCATAATCTTGGGTAATCAAGTGCTAAGGCAGTAATGGGGTTGTCTTACTTCAGCAAATAGCATTTATCATGTAAAATAAGGTTAATACAAGGCACTTACTAATGTATTGTGATTGTCCATATTGCTTCCTTTGCTGGCTGGATTCATTTTTCCATCATATTATACACTGCTCGTTTCCATGGTCAGTACCACCCTGCAATCCAGCAGCAGTGGTCATGCTTACACACTATAGGAAAAGACACCGGCCTATGCACACTCCGGCATTTTTCCTACAGTGTGCAAGCACGACCATCACTGATTGATTGCAGGGTAGTCGTAACCATGGAAATAAGCAGTGTATAATGTAATGGAAATTAATCCAGTCAGCAAAGAAGGAAACATGGACAGTGGCAGAAAGCGGGGGGGGGGGGGGGGGGGGGGGGCTGTAGGCAATAAAGAAAACTTACACTGACCTTTTAAGTGTCCCATTACTCTCATGCCCCCACTTCACTATCCCTCTGATCCCTGTTGGGCCTACTATGATCATGTGACCACTGCAGCCAATAACTGGCCTCAGCAGATAGGATATGCCCCCTATGTAAGATAGGTGCGGGTCTCACCTCTGTGACCCACATCTATCTCTAGAACTAGGCTCCAAAAGTTAATGAGAGTGAATTGTGAAAGCTGTCCACCTTCTATTCACTTCTAAGGGGGTTCTGAAAATAGCTGAGAGCTGGCTCGGCTAATTCTAGCAGTCCCATTGAGGTGAATAGAGAGATGGAACTTCCGAAAATAGCTGAGCACAGGGTGGGCACTATAATATTCTACAGTGCAAGAGCTGAAGGACCTGCGATGATATCACTGTCGTGATCAGTGTAGGAGGGGGCCAGAGCTCAGCAGTGGAGGGGAGAAGTCGTAAGGACCTGTGATGAGGTCACTGTCATGCAATCAGTGTAGGAGGGGCCAGAGCTCAGCAGTGAAGAGGAGAAGTGGTAAGGACCTGTGATGATGTCACTGTCATGTAATTAGTGTAGGAGAGGCTTGAGCTCAGCAGTGGAGAGGAGAAGTTGTAAGGACCTGTGATGATGTCACTGTCATGTGATCAGTGCAGGCGGGGGCTGAGTTCAGCAGTGCAGAAGTGATGAGCCAAATAAACCTTGGAAGCTATAATCCTCTCTTATAGTCCCCCTCTGAATTGTCTTCTGATATCTCATAATAATGGCCTGGACATGCTGGGAGATGTAGTTCTCTCCTCTTAAACCCCCTTGCTGAAATATCCTCTGATATCACATAATAACAGCCTGGTCACACTGAGAGTTGTAGTCCTCTCCTCTTATACTCCCTCTCTGAATTATCCTCTGATCTTCCGTAATAACAGTCTGAACATGCTGGGAGTTGTAGTTCTTTCCTCTTAAACTCCCCCTCCCTAAAATAACCTCTGATATCCCATAATAATGACCTGGACATGCTGGGAGTTGTAGTCATCTCCTCTCATACCTCTTTCCTGTAATGTTCTCTGATGCTAGTATATAGATTACGGCTTCTATTCTGTGTATTGTATCCTCACCCACTGTCCTGGGTGTGGCGCCCTCCTGTTTAGGGGTTATGAAAGTGGTCACTCAATGGAAGATGTAGATGTACACCATGTGTGGGTGGGATAGGACTGATCATAATAGAATACATGAAAAAGTGTATGTGCTATACCTAGACATTTGAGTAAATTCATGAGTAAAGTTCAGCCTCTAGCTCCTGCCATGTCCCCTCCAAGCTCCTGAGGCAATGCTGTATGAAGGAACATTTTGAATGAACAACGAGGAAAATTTATGAAACAGTCTGAAATAAAACTATCTGTTGCCTATGGCAAACAATCACAGTGCAGATTTTACTTTGTATTCTGCTCTTGAATAATGAAAGCTGCACTGTGATTGGTTTCTATGGTTTCATCAATTATCAAGTAACTGGTAGGTGTGTAAAGAGAAGTGAGCACTGAGGCCTATGACTAGCCACAGCAGTCACAGGACCAGGGGCTTTTTTGATGTTCGCCTCGTTGGCCAAATTTCCTAGAAACTGCCTGGTGATGTAGAAAGTTGGCAAGGTTTGTTAAAGGGTTTATCCCATGAGTGATGTAAAAAAAAAAAATCTGACACCATACAGTACATGAAAATCTCTGTCTAACAAAGCTAGAACCAGTCCTGTACCTCACATGGATCCAAAGAGCTCCCCATTCATTGCTCCAATCTGTGGAGTACCTCCAATGGAGGCAGACCTTACAGCTGCTATGGGGCTAGGGTTGTCACCTGGCGGGTATTTTACCGGTATAGCTAGTATTTTGTTCTGAAAGCCGATGCCGGTATGTTTTGTAGCGTCCCCTGTCTCCGACAGTACATGCGCTGCACACACAGGACCCTACTGAACGCCTGTCAGATATAACATTTATCACTACCTCAGCGTAGCTAAACAGTGCAGAGAAGTCCTGCTGAAGACCTGTCATGGCAGTATGTGAAAGATATAGAAAAAAAGGAGCGTAAGTTGGGGGAGGAATATGTAATGGGTTAGGACAAATGGGGAGATAGTGGGAAGGTGGACAGTAGAGGATGGAACCGAATGGGAGGGGAAAAAAGAGAGTGGGGAAGGAAAAAGGAAGGGTCGACGTGGGACTGACGGGTGAGTGGAAGGGAAGGACGTAGGGGGGTGAGGCGCCAGGAAGTACCAAGGATCGTTCCTAGAGAAGGGCCTAGATCATGAGGCTGCTCATACCAAAAGACTCTGACTCGCAGGCCAAAACAGAAGAAGATAGGTGATTAAAAAGACCGGTGGAGCGCCAGAAAGCAAACGGTAGTATGGAAGGAATGCTGGAGGTAATTTAAATCCACAGAGTGCTAATCTCAGTTAGAATGAGGTGCAATTACCCCAGGATTATTGTGGGTGCACAAAAGAAAATAAGTAATAAATAAATAGATAAATAAATACATACAAAACAATATATAAAATTGTATATTACTAACACACTATTGTGCTTCAGTTAAAAACTTATATATACACATAAGTTTTTACTCACTTCACGGGGGAGGGGGGGGTGGCGCAAGATAAAGCTCAAGACACTTGACGCCATGAACCCCCCCTCTCGCCGAGATCACCTGTAGAGTGTGAGATCTCCTCGTGGTCCCGTATATAGATGACCAGGTGGATTCCAATTGTTGAACAAGGTATCCTCTAATAAATAAGTCAGCTCGACTCGTTTCAGGGTTTCAGGGTGTACAGAGACCCCTTCCTGAGGAGCATATAAAATCGAACAGACAGTGACCTATTTATAGGGGAATAAAACACTTGAGGGCATTTCACTGGTTCAGAACGCTTCCTCCCGATCACATGACCCGGAACCGGAAGTGCGTTCTACTCTTGAAACGCATGCCTTCCGGTTTGGATTGGCTTAAATATAAAATAAACGGTAACTAAGATGAAAGATAAACAAAGAATAAACAAATACATGGGCTGGTATGGGTGTGGATAGGCAATATATATCGGGTATAGAAAGAACCAATAGGTCATCGGGTCCACAACTCACAGCTCCGTGACGGGAATATACTTCCGGTCGCGTGATTGTGCGCACCGGATATGCATTCCAGTGGTGGAACGCAAGCTACTAGTGGCGCTGCTTAGGTAAACTGGAGGTGTTGCCCATTCATTTGTCATGTAACACTAAGTGTCGGGATTTAGTCATGTGGCATTGAGTGTCGGAAATGCATTCCGATGGTGGGACGCATCCCCTCCACATTCTTGAACTATTCAACATTGAATAAAACTACAGGGCAGAGGGGGAGTAAAAAGAGGGGAGGGGGGGAGGGTTAAAATTAAGAACAATATTGGTAATGGTGGCAACATTAGTTATACAGAAATAAAATTGAAGGTAAGAAAACAAGAGAGGATCGTTATGCAGAAATATCATAGCTCCCTGTATGACTGCAGGGTGTAGACACAATAAAACGTGTTGAATAAAATAGTGTAAGAAATTCATCATTATAATTATAGTACATATTAATTCTGATTCTGTTTTGTTTTCCTGGTTTTTCACATAAAAAGAAGGAAAAAAGGATCCTCATTCTTAAAAAAATAACTGGATTCATGAGGTTTTGAATAAGCCAGGGGCTTGTTCCCATGATAAATATATAATGTGGTGATGACTCTAGTGTAGTATGGAGTCCTACATGTATATAGAACCTGGTTAGTGATTGTGAATTTAATAATGGCTGTACTCCAGGCTTTTGTATATCCAGTATATTTCTCGTCTGCACAGCTGGGAGTAGGATTGTGGAATAAGATCTATGGGAGTTATTTTAAATCCCGTATGATCACCTGCATGTGCTTCAGAGAAATGTCTGGACCCCCCATGTTTGAAATACTGATATGGCACACAAGGTAATAAGACTAAACCCCAGGGAAAGTATCAAAGTGGCAGGAATCCCTCCACCGCAAAACAACAATACTGATTTGACAGCACCAAACTGACTCAACAAGTCAACATTTTCACCCCATACCAAGAACCCTACTGTCAATACATCTCATAAAACACCTTCTATTGGAACCCCAGAAAACCCACCTGGTCCAGTAATAGTGTTCCACACACCCCCTACTAAGCCAACCAGTCCCACTGAACCCCAGCATATCACCCCTACTGAAGAAATAGACAATATCTCGGTCTATAGTGAGGATCTGTCTAGCCCTGAAACATTTTTTTCTTTACCAGTCAATCTGGCAGATCAATCCTCTCTCACCCATTTGTCTCCCTCTTCTGACATTCAAACTGGATCTAGACTAGTGTACTCCAGCATTCAGCTACTATCCCCCTGTTTGGTCAACCCACCACCAACTCAACCCAATCCTTCTCAGAACATACGCTCACAGCGAAATCAGAAAATAACCCAGTTCTACAGTCCAATCCAGCCACTATCCTGGAAAAACAAAAGAGCCATGTCTGGTGAAGAGGGTGTAAAGGAGGAAAGAGAGGTAGGTCCAGATGTAAAAAAATTACGACCCAAACAGCGGAGCCAACATTAGAGCCCAACAAACACCTAAAAGAGAAAGGAATATTCAACCTCTCAAGCCATAATCTTAGCACTGTTGAAGTGGAGGTACTCTCAAAAGGGCTATCATTCTGTCCTGCAAAGAGGCCCGACATGTTCGAATTATTCATCGACTTAAATAAATACCTATGCATATTAACCTTGAAACGACATTTCTCATTAAAAGACCTGGCCCCAAACTCCACCACTCTAACCACCACTAACTTCCCAACTGTCACAAGTTAGGAAGATGATATAAATGCTCTACTAGATGATCTTTTTGTACACCCCATCCCATCCCAATTCAAACCACCATCCACATTTTATCCGATTGAACACCGCGGTCCACATTTAGAGACATTCTACAACATGGTACCGATTCAGTCTCGTCAACTACAAAGAAATGAGACCAAAACAAAACCTCACCAGAGCCCATGATAGAGCTTTCTCTTCCCTGAAATCCAACAAATAACTGGTCATCAAAAGTGCTGATAAAGGTGGGGGATATTTATTCTCGATTCTGGCGCCTATCACACTGAGGCCATGAGAATTCTGTCCGACGAAGGCTATTATATGAAACTCCCAGGAGACCCAACTGAATCCTTTAAGAAAACTCTAGTCACCCTTATAGATAGGGGTCACATAGAAGAAATCCTTACGAAAAAGGAGACCCAGTTTCTGAAGTAACCATTTCCATCTATTTTGTATTTTTATTTCCTACCAAAAATCCATAAAAGCCTTATCAACCCCCCGGGCCGTCCAATCATTTCAGGGATTGATTCACTAACATCAAATTTATCTGCATACATAGATCACACCCTACAGAGGTACGTAAAACATTTACCATCATATCTGAGAGACTCCAGCCACCTGATCTCACTCCTACGGGACATTAAGTGGGAACCAGGGCTGCTATGGATGACATTAAACATCTTGGCCCTGTATAGTAACATCCAGCACCACCTGGGCCTAAAAGCAGTCAAGGCCTCTTTGAATGAGGATATCTATCTACCTTCTAACCAAAAGACCTTTATTTTGGATTCCATCGAATATACAGTACAGACCAAAAGTTTGGACACACCTTCTTATTCAAAGAGTTTTCTTTATTTTCATGACTATGAAGGCATCAAAACTATGAATTAACACATGTGGAATTATATACATAACAAACAGGTGTGAAACAACTGAAAATATGTCATATTCTAGGTTCTTCAAAGTAGCCACCTTTTGCTTTGATTACTGCTTTGCACACTCTTGGCATTCTCTTGATGAGCTTCAAGAGGTAGTCCCCTGAAATTGTCTTCCAACAGTCTTGAAGGAGTTCCCAGAGATACTTAGCACTTGTTGGCCCTTTTGCCTTCACTCTGCGGTCCAGCTCACCACAAACCATCTCGATTGGGTTCAGGTCCAGTGACTGTGGAGGCCAGGTCATCTGGCGCAGCACCCCATCACTCTCCTTCATGGTCAAATAGCCCTTACTTTCAAAGTTTTCCCAATTTTTCGGCTGACTGACTGACCTTCATTTCTTAAAGTAATGATGGCCACTCGTTTTTCTTTACTTAGCTTCTTTTTTCTTGCCATAATGCAAATTCTAACAGCGTATTCAGTAGGACTATCAGCTGTGTATCCACCTGACTTCTCCTCAACGCAACTAATGGTCCCAACCCCATTTATAAGGCAAGAAATCCCACTTATTAAACCTGACAGGGCACACCTGTGAAGTGAAAACCATTAAAGGGGACTACCTCTTGAAGCTCATCAAGAGAATGCCAAGAGTGTGCAAAGCAGTAATCAAAGCAAAAGGTGGCTACTTTGAAGAACCTAGAATATGACATATTTTCAGTTGTTTCACACTTGTTTGTTATGTATATAATTCCACATGTGTTAATTCATAGTTTTGATGCATTCAGTGTGAATCTACAATTTTCATAGTCATGAAAATAAAGAAAACTCTTTAAATGAGAAGGTGTGTCCAAACTTTTGGTCTGTACTCTATATTAACGCATAATTATTTCCAATACCAGGGGGAATTTTACCTCCAAACATGTGGAACTATGCTGGGAATAAAATTTGCTCCGTCATATGCAAATCTGTTCATGGGAGCCTTCGAAAGTGGAGAGGGTGTGCTTAAATATGAAAACATTATCTTTTACAGATGTTTTATCGACGATATCATTTTCATATTGAAAGGGAGCCAGTCCTCCCTCTCCACCTTCATTCAGCAATTAAACCAGAACAACTGAAATTTAACATTCACTGCCCACTCTAATCCATACTCATAGTCTTTTTAGACCTTCACCTCCAAAGCAATGGGAATCAGATCATGACCAGTACACACTTCAAGGAAGTTGATGCCAACAGCTGCCTTGACTTCAGTAGTTGCAATTTTCATAAATGAAAGAAGAACATCTCCTACGGACAGATGAGGAGGGTCCAGAGAAACTGTTCAGAAAATAAAATCTTGACTGAACAACTAGACCTACTACAAAAGAGATTCAGGGACGAGGGCTATCCCAAAAAACTTATATGCGATTGAAGGTCCCGAATTTTAAAAGAAAGCCAGGTGGATTGCTTGAATCCCCGCACTACTACCCTCGAAACTAAACCACATAATATACAGTTTAATTTCTACACTAGGTACAACTCCATAAAAATGATACTCCAAAAACACTGGTCTATTCTCCACCAAGACCCCATCATTGGAAACATGAATTGTAACTTTAAATATGTTATTTATATGCTGGAGTGCCCTTGTGGCCTATAGTTTATTGGTAACACAACACAAACACTAAGGGAAAGACTCAAACATGGGGTGTCTAGACATTTCTCTGAAGCACTGTCACGGTAGGTAAGATAAGGGAAGGAAACAGGAAAAAGCAGAGCAAACAAAACAACTGACTAGGCCCCAAAAGCTAGGAAACAAAAGGGTCACCTCCTAGCAATCCCTAAAAGACTTTCCCTACACTGCTATGCCCATGTGCATATCTCGATGGTAGATATGCACATGCCCACATACCTAAGCTGAAACACACTGGACCAAACCCTCAGCAGTAAGGAAAAGGGAAAGAGACTACCAGCTCCTTCAAAAACCGAAGGAGCTAGCGTCACTCTAGGGGCCTAGTAAAAGCAGACACAGAAGAGAAAAGGGAAAAGGACTTATCTTTAGATGAGTTGGAGCAGACAATCCACCAAAACACACAAACAAGGAAGAAGTATAACCCGCAAAGGCTATAGGGAGAGGGAGGAATAAATAGCCTCCCCAATGACCAAACGAACCACACCTGATAGGAGGTGGGATTCTGTTCAAACCCAAAACAAAACAAACTGTCAGATTGAATCACGTGCAGCAACTCTGGCAGATCGTCTCAGAACACCCACAGGGCAGGGCGTGACAGTACCCTCCCCCCTTCTACGGGTGACATCGGTAGAAGCGTTACAGCGTTAACATCGGTAGCCGGAACCCACATTCTTTCCTCGGGACCGTATCCCCTCCAATGCACCGGGTACTGAAGGGAACCCAGAAGAACACGTGAATTGAGAATTCTGGAGATCTGAAACTCCAGATTACCATCAACCAAAACAGGAGGAGGAGGCAAAAGAGATGGTTTCACAGGTTCCACATATTTCTTTAACAAGGACCTTTGAAACACATTATGGATCTTCCAGGCCTGCGGAAGTTCCAGACAAAACGCCACCGGATTGACAATGGCCGAGATTTTGTAAGGGCCAATAAATCTTGGACCCAATTTCCAAGAGAGTACCTTCAGCTTAATGTTTTTAGTTGACAATCACACCAAATCACCCACACACAGGTCCAGACCAGTCATACGTCTCTTGTCAGCCATCCGTTTATATCTTTCACCCATTTTTTTTTTCAAATTAACTTGAATATTCTGGCAGATAGATGACAAAGAGGAAGAGAATCTCTCCTCTTCTGGTATCCCAGAAGATTTGGTCCCAGAAAAATTACCAAACTGAGGGTGAAAACCATATGCGCCAAAAAATGGTGACTTATCAGTTGACTCCTGCCTACGGTTGTTCAAGGCAAACTCAGCTTAAGACAAAAAGGAGGACCACTCATCCTGATTCTCAGCAACAAAACACCTCAAATAAGTCTCCAAGTTTTGGTTAGTGCGGTCAGTTTGACCATTCGACTTAGGAACTAGCAAAACCATTAACAGATTTATTTAACCAATCACTGGCAACAGGAGTCGTCCCAGAAGATTGGAAATTAGCAAATGTTGTGCCCATTCACAAGAAAGGTAGTAGGGAGGAATCGGGCAACTATAGGCCAGTAAGCCTGACATCAATAGTTGGGAAATTAATGGAAACCATACCTAAGGAGAGGATTGTAGAACATCTAAAATCCCATGGATTGAAAGATGAAAAACAGCATGGGTTTACTTCAGGGAGATCATGTCAAACTAATCTTATTGATTTATTTGATTGGGTGACTAAAATAATAGATGGAGGAGGTGCAGTAGACATCGCTTATCTAGACTTTAGTAAGGCTTTTGATACTGTCCCACATAGAAAGCTTATCAATAAAGTGCAGTCTTTGGGCTTGGACTCCCATATTGTTGAATGGATTAGGCAGTGGCTGAGGGACAGGCAACAGAGGGTTGTAGTCAATGGAGTATATTCAGACCAAGGTCTTGTTACCAGTGGGGTACCTCAGGGATCTGTTCTGGGACCCATATTGTTTAATATCTTTATCAGCGAAATTGCAGAAGGCCTCGATGGTAAGGTGTGTCTTTTTGCTGATGACACAAAGATTTGTAACAGGGTTGATGTTCCTGGAGGGATACACCAAATGGAAAAGGACTTAGGAAAACTAGAGGAATGGTCAAAAATATGGCAACTAAAATTTTATGTTGATAAGTGCAAGATAATGCACCTGGGACGTAAAAACCCAAGAGCAGAATATAAAATCAGTGATACAGTCCTAACCTCAGTATCTGAGGAAAGGGATTTAGGGGTCATTATTTCAGAAGACTTAAAGGTAGGCAGACAATGTCATAGAGCAGCAGGAAATGCTAGCAGAATGCTTGGGTGTATAGGGAGATGAATTACCAGTAGAAAGAGGGAGGTGCTCATGCCGCTCTACAGAGCACTAGTGAGACCTCATTTGGAGTATTGTGCTCAGTACTGGAGACCATATCTCCAGAAGGATATTGATACTTTGGAGAGAGTTCAGAGAAGAGCTACTAAACTGGTACATGGATTGCAGGATAAAACTTACCAGGAAAGATTAAAGGACCTTAACATGTATAGCTTGGAAGAAAGACGAGACAGAGGGGTTATGATAGAAACTTTTAAATACATAAAGGGAATCAACAAGGTGAAAGAGGAGAGAATATTTAAAAGAAGAAAAACTGCTACAAGAGGACATAGTTTTAAATTAGAGGGGCAAAGGTTTAAAAGTAATATCAGGAAGTATTACTTTACTGAGAGAGTAGTGGATGCATGGAATAGCCTTCCTGCAGAAGTGGTAGCTGCAAATACAGTGAAGGAGTTTAAGCATGCATGGGATAGGCATAAGGCCATCCTTCATATAAGATAGGGCCAGGGGCTATCCATAGTATTTAGTATATTGGGCAGACTAGATGGGCCAAATGGTTCTTATCTGCCGACACATTCTATGTTTCTATGTTTCTAGGATGGAAAGCCGAAGAGAAAGACAACTGAATACCCAGACGAGATCAAAACGCCCTCCAAAACCTGGAAACAAATTGCGTCCCCCTATCAGACACCACATCAGAGGGAATGTCATGTAATTTCACAATGTTATCAATGAAAACCTGAGCAAGAGTTTTCGCATTGGGCAAACCTGATAATGGTACAAAGTGAGCCATCTTGCTGAAGCGGTCCACTACTACCAAAATCACAGTTTTCCCAGAGGAACTCGGCAAATCAGTAATGAAGTCCATGGACAAATGCGTCCAAGGACGAGATGGGATGGACAAAGGAAGAAGGAATCCTGATGGCCGAGTGTGCGCCACCTTCGCCCATGCACAGGTCCCACAAGCTGCTACATAACTCTCAACACTTTTACGCAACCCAGGCCACCAGAATCTCTGGGAAATAAGATCTACAGTGGATATACTTCCAGGATGTCCCGCAAGGACAGCAACATGATGCTCCTTGAACACTTTGTATCGCAGTTCAGAAGGAGCAAACAACTTCCCTGGAGGACAAGAATCAGGAGCCTCCTCTTGAGCCGCCAACACTTCCGTCTCCAGCTCGGGGAAAAGAGCGGAAACCACCACCCCATCAGCCAAAATCGGAGCGGGATCCTCCGATTACCCCCCCCCCCCACCCCCCGCAAAGTTACGTGACAACGCATCCGCTTTGACGTTTTTAATCCCAGGGCGATAGGTGACCGCAAAATTGAACCTGGTAAAAAACAACAACCATCTAGCCTGCCTAGGATTTAAAAGCTTTGCAGATTGCAGGTAGGCCAGATTCTTATAGTCAGGAAATACCGTAATCAGATAGGTAGCCCCTTCTAGCCAATGGCGCTACTCTTCAAAGGCCAATTTGATGGCCAGCAACTCTCTATTCCCAACATCATAATTTCTCTCTGCGGCCGAGAGTTTCTTGGAGGAAAAAGCACATGGGCGCCATTTGCTAGGAGAGGGACCCTGCGACAAGACTGCTCCGACTCCCACTTCTGACGCGTCAACCTCCACAATGAAGGGTTGAGACTAGGGATGAGCGAACCCGAACTGTATAGTTCGGGTTCGTACCGAATTTTGGGGTGTCCGTGACACGGACCCGAACATTTTCGTAAAAGTCCGGGTTCGGTGTTCTTGGCGCTTTTTGAAAGGCTGCAAAGCAGCCAATCAACAAGCGTCATACTACTTGGCCCAAGAGGCCATCACAGCCATGCCTACTATTGGCATGGCTGTGATTGGCCAGTGCACCATGTGACCCAGCCTCTATTTAAGCTGGAGTCACGTAGCGCCGCACGTCACTCTGCTATGATCAGTATAGGGAGAGGTTGCAGCTGCGACGTTAAGGCGAGATTAGGCAGATTAACTCCTCCAAAAGACTTCATTCTGTGATCGATCTGCAGCTGTGGATCATTGAAGTGCTATTATTAAATTGCTCACTTTTTTGAGCGTTTTTAGATCACTTTTTTTCTGGGGTGATCGGCGGCCATTTTGTGACTTGTGGTGCGCCAGCACGAGCTATCACCAAGTGTATTTAACCATCGATAGTGTGGTTATTTTGTGCTATATCCTACATCAGCTGCAGGCTGAGCCTGTGTCACCGAAGTGCATTTAACCATCAACAGTTTGGTTATTTTTTGCACAGTTTTAGCTGGTCAAGTTATTTGTAGTGACCGTAAAAGCAGACTTTTTGTTCTGGGTTGAAAAAGCATTCCCAAATTTGCCATTCTAAAAATAACTAGTTTGTGGTATTTGAGGCCTACTTGAAATCTATCCCAAAAAGAAAATCTTACATTGAAGTTATTGATAGTGTCATTCAGAAAAACCTAAGACACACGCTAGCGTGCTGATAGAAGTGTCATTCTGTGATTAAACCTATAACTGTCACACAGCGCAAAAAAAAACAGGTCTCACATCTCTATTCAACCAAATCTGCACAGTTTTAGCTGGTCAAGTTATTTGTAGTGACCGTAAAAGCAGACTTTTTGTTCTGGGTTGAAAAAGCATTCCCAAATTTGCCATTCTGAAAATAACTAGTTTGTGGTATTTGAGGCCTACTTGAAATCTATCCCAAAAAGAAAATCTTACATTGAAGTTATTGATAGTGTCATTCAGAAAAACCTAAGACACACGCTAGCGTGCTGATAGAAGTGTCATTCTGTGATTAAACCTATAACTGTCACATAGCGCAAAAAAAAAACAGGTCTCACATCTCTATTCAACCAAATCTGCACAGTTTTAGCTGGTCAAGTTATTTGTAGTGACCGTAAAAGCAGACTTTTTGTTCTGGGTTGAAAAAGCATTCCCAAATTTGCCATTCTGAAAATAACTAGTTTGTGGTATTTGAGGCCTACTTGAAATCTATCCCAAAAAGAAAATCTTACATTGAAGTTATTGATAGTGTCATTCAGAAAAACCTAAGACACACGCTAGCGTGCTGATAGAAGTGTCATTCTGTGATTAAACCTAGAACTGTCACACAGCGCAAAAAAAAACAGGTCTCACATCTCTATTCAACCAAATCTGCACAGTTTTAGCTGGTCAAGTTATTTGTAGTGACCGTAAAAGCAGACTTTTTGTTCTGGGTTGAAAAAGCATTCCCAAATTTGCCATTCTCAAAATAACTAGTTTGTGGTATTTGAGGCCTACTTGAAATCTATCCCAAAAAGAAAATCTTACATTGAAGTTATTGATAGTGTCATTCAGAAAAACCTAAGACACACGCTAGCGTGCTGATAGAAGTGTCATTCTGTGATTAAACCTATAACTGTCACACAGCGCAAAAAAAAACAGGTCTCACATCTCTATTCAACCAAATCTGCACAGTTTTAGCTGGTCAAGTTATTTGTAGTGACCGTAAAAGCAGACTTTTTGTTCTGGGTTGAAAAAGCATTCCAAAATTTGCCATTCTGAAAATAACTAGTTTGTGGTATTTGAGGCCTACTTGAAATCTATCCCAAAAAGAAAATCTTACATTGAAGTTATTGATAGTGTCATTCAGAAAAACCTAAGACACACGCTAGCGTGCTGATAGAAGTGTCATTCTGTGATTAAACCTATAACTGTCACACAGCGCAAAAAAAAAACAGGTCTCACATCTCTATTCAACCAAATCTGCACAGTTTTAGCTGGTCAAGTTATTTGTAGTGACCGTAAAAGCAGACTTTTTGTTCTGGGTTGAAAAAGCATTCCCAAATTTGCCATTCTGAAAATAACTAGTTTGTGGTATTTGAGGCCTACTTGAAATCTATCCCAAAAAGAAAATCTTACATTGAAGTTATTGATAGTGTCATTCAGAAAAACCTAAGACACACGCTAGCGTGCTGATAGAAGTGTCATTCTGTAATTAAACCTATAACTGTCACACAGCGCAAAAAAAAACAGGTCTCACATCTCTATTCAACCAAATCTGCACAGTTTTAGCTGGTCAAGTTATTTGTAGTGACCGTAAAAGCAGACTTTTTGTTCTGGGTTGAAAAAGCATTCCCAAATTTGCCATTCTGAAAAGAACTAGTTTGTGGTATTTGAGGCCTACTTGAAATCTATCCCAAAAAGAAAATCTTACATTGAAGGTATTGATAGTGTCATTCAGAAAAACCTAAGACACACGCTAGCGTGCTGATAGAAGTGTCATTCTGTGATTAAACCTATAACTGTCACACAGCGCAAAAAAAAAACAGGTCTCACATCTCTATTCAACCAAATCTGCACAGTTTAAGGCTACTTTTACACTTGCGCTTGATCGGATCCGTTCTGAACGGATCCGATCATATTAATGCAGACGGAGGCTCCGTTCAGTACGGATCCGTCTGCATTAATAACTTAGAAAAATTTCTAAGTGCGAAAGTAGCCTGAGCGGATCCGTTCAGACTTTCAATGTAAAGTCAATGGGGGACGGATGCGCTTGAAGATTGAGCCATATGGTGTCATCTTCAAGCGGATCCGTTCCCATTGACTTACATTGTAAGTCTGGACGGATCCGCACGCCTCCGCACGGCCAGGCGGACACCCGAACGCTGCAAGCAGCGTTCAGCTGTCCGCCTGGCCGTGCGGAGGCGAGCGGAGCGGAGGCTGAACGCCGCCAGACTGATGCAGTCTGAGCGGATCCGCATCCATTCAGACTGCATCAGGGCTGGACGGAAGCGTTCTGCTCCGCTCGTGAGCCCCTTCAAACGGAGCTCACGAGCGGACAGCAGAACGCTAGTGTGAAAGTAGCCTTAGCTGGTCAAGTTAGGCTACTTTCACACTTGCGTTCGGAGCGGATCCGTCTGATGTTTCATCAGACGGATCCGCTCCGATAATGCAGACGTTCGCATCCGTTCAGAACGGATGCGTCTGCATTAAAACTTAGAAAATTTTCTAAGTGTGAAAGTTGTCTGAGCGGATCCGTTCAGACTTTACATTGAAAGTCAATGGGGAACGGATCCGCTTGAAGATTGAGCCATATAGTGTCATCTTCAAGCGGATCCGTCCCCATTGACTTACATTGTAAGTGTGGACGGATCCGCTCGCCTCCGCACGGCCAGGCGGACACCCGAACGCTGCAAGCAGCGTTCAGGTGTCCGCTCACTGAGCGGAGCGGAGGCTGAACGCTGGCAGTCGGATGCATTCTCAGTGGATCCGCCTCCACTGAGAATGCATTGGGGCCAGACGGATGCGTTCGGGGCCGCTCGTGAGCCCCTTCAAACGGTGCGCACGAGCGGACACCCGAACGCTAGTGTGAAAGTAGCCTTATTTGTAGTGACCGTAAAAGCAGACTTTTTGTTCTGGGTTGAAAAAGCATTCCCAAATTTGCCATTCTCAAAATTGTGGTGAACGGGAACAATGAGGAAAACATCTAATAAGGGACGCGGACGCGGACGTGGACATGGTCGTGGTGGTGTTAGTAGACCCTCTGGTGCTGGGAGAGGACGTGGCCGTTCTGCCACAGCCACACGTCCTAGTGAACCAACTACCTCAGGTCCCAGTAGCCAGCAGAATTTACAGCGATTTTTGGTGGGGCCCAATGCCGTTCTAAGGATGGTAAGGCCTGAGCAGGTACAGGCATTAGTCAATTGGGTGGCCGACAGTGGATCCAGCACGTTCACATTATCTCCCACCCAGTCTTCTGCAGAAAGCGCACAGATGGCGCATGAAAACCAAGCCCATTGGTCTGTCACATCACCCCCATGCATATCAGGGAAACTGTCTGAGCCTCAAGTTATGCAGCAGTCTCTTATGCTGTTTGAAGACTCTGCTGCCAGGGTTTCCCAAGGGCATCCACCTAGCCCTTCCCCAGGGGTGGAAGAGATAGAATGCACTAACGCACAACCACTTATTTTTCCTGATGATGAGGACATGGGAATACCACCTCAGCACGTCTCTGATGATGACGAAACACAGGTGCCAACTGCTGCGTCTTTCTGCAGTGTGCAGACTGAACAGGAGGTCAGGGATCAAGACTGGGTGGAAGACGATGCAGGGGACGATGAGGTCCTAGACCCCACATGGAATGAAGGTCGTGCCACTGACTTTCACAGTTAGGAGGAAGAGGCAGTGGTGAGACCGAGCCAACAGCGTAGCAAAAGAGGGAGCAGTGGGCAAAATCAGAACACCCGCCGCCAAGAGACTCCGTCTGCTACTGACCGCCGCCATCTGGGACCGAGCACCCCAAAGGCAGCTTCAAGGAGTTCCCTGGCATGGCACTTCTTCAAACAATGTGCTGACGACAAGACCCGAGTGGTTTGCACGCTGTGCCATCAGAGCCTGAAGCGAGGCATTAACGTTCTGAACCTTAGCACAACCTGCATGACCAGGCACCTGCATGCAAAGCATGAACTGCAGTGGAGTAAACACCTTAAAAACAAGGAAGTCACTCAGGCTCCCCCTGCTACCTCTTCTGCTGCTGCCGCCTCGGCCTCTTCTGCTGCTGCTGCCGCCGCCTCGGCCTCTTCCTCCGCCTCTGGAGGAACGTTGGCACCTGCCGCCCAGCAAACATGGGATGTACCACCAACACCACCACCTGCGTCACCAAGCATCTCAACCATGTCACACGGCAGCGTTCAGCTCTCCATCTCACAAACATTTGAGAGAAAGCGTAAATTCTCACCTAGCCACCCTCGATCCCTGGCCCTGAATGCCAGCATTTCTAAACTACTGGCCTATGAAATGCTGTCATTTAGGCTGGTGGACACAAACAGCTTCAAACAGCTCATGTCACTTGCTGTCCCACAGTATGTTGTTCCCAGCCGCCACTACTTCTCCAAGAGAGCCGTGCCTTCTCTGCACAAACAAGTGTCCGATAAAATCAAGTGTGCACTGCGCAACGCCATCTGTGGCAAGGTCCACCTAACCACAGATACGTGGACCAGTAAGCACGGCCAGGGACGCTATATCTCCCTAACTGCACACTGGGTAAATGTAGTGGCGACTGGGCCCCAGGCGGAGAGCTATTTGGCGCACGTCCTTCCGCCGCCAAGGATCGCAGGGCAACATTCTTTGCCTCCTGTCTCCTCCTCCTCCTACTCAGCTTCCTCCTCCTCTTCTTCCACCTGCTCATCCAGTCAGCCACACACCTTCACCACCAACTTCAGCACAGCACGGGGTAAACGTCAGCAGGCCATTCTGAAACTCATATGTTTGGGGGACAGGCCCCACACCGCACAGGAGTTGTGGCGGGGTATAGAACAACAGACCGACGAGTGGTTGCTGCCGGTGAGCCTCAAGCCCGGCCTGGTGGTGTGCGATAATGGGCGAAATCTCGTTGCAGCTCTGGGACTAGCCGGTTTGACGCACATCCCTTGCCTGGCGCATGTGCTGAATTTGGTGGTGCAGAAGTTCATTCGCAACTACCCCGACATGTCAGACCTGCTGCATAAAGTGCGGGCCGTCTGTTCGCGCTTCCGGCGTTCACACCCTGCTGCTGCTCGCCTGTCTGCGCTACAGCGTAATTTCGGCCTTCCCGCTCACCGCCTCATATGCGACGTGCCCACCAGGTGGAACTCCACCTTGCATATGCTGGACAGACTGTGCGAGCAGCAGCAGGCCATAGTGGAGTTTCAGCTGCAGCACGCACGGGTCAGTCGCACTGCGGATCAGACCCACTTCACCACCAATGACTGGGCCTCCATGCGAGACCTGTGTGCCCTGTTGCGCTGTTTCGAGTACTCCACCAACATGGCCAGAGGCGATGACGCCATTATTAGCGTTACAATACCACTTCTATATCTCCTTGAGAAAACACTTAGGGCGATGATGGAAGAGGAGGTGGCCCAGGAGGAAGAGGAGGAAGAGGGGTCATTTTTAGCACTTTCAGGCCAGTCTCTTCGAAGTGACTCAGAGGGAGGTTTTTTGCAACACCAGAGGCCAGGTACAAATGTGTGAAAAAAGGGGTAGTGACGTTTTAAAACCTAACTTTTAATAGGATAGTTATAAATCCCACCGATTTTAGTACCAAAGAGAACCAGTTACAGAATACAATAGAAAGGTACCAATACCATCTGAAGGAACGAAAACACAGGCAATTCGCTAGGGATTCCCAGGAATTCAAGGAGAACAAGGCCTATTTATTCCTCACTGCCCCAGACTATTCTCAAAGAACGGACGTGTCTTCTACCGATACCGACGTCTCAGATAGTGAGAGGGATAGATACCCTAGAACTAGAGGACGTGGGCGTGGTAGATCTAGACGCCGGGGAGGTCGGGGCGGTCGCTATAACGCCTACCAGTCATACGACCAAGTACCATGCGCGCTTATCAACCAACAACCCTCTGCTCCGCAACCTTCATCATCTGCCTCTTTTTTAGAACAAACTATGCACTACCCACTCCGAAACCGCAACATCAACCCCCCACCCAACTAGTAGGGCATACTGAAGATAAACTAGTCATTAACCTCTCATCCCGTCCCTTAACAGAGACAGAGTATAAGGTACTCAGACGAGGCTTGTCTTTTGTCCCTACCACGCAATTTGATCTTTTCCGCTGGACCAAGGATCTCCACCTGTTCGCCCGTAAGTTGAAGTGGCACAAATACTTCAAGCTCAAAGACAAGAAGGAGAGCCGTGAGCTGGGCGTGCCGGTGGAGATCCTGAGCGATGTGCATTTTCTGTTCAACCTGGACACTGTTCCAGACTGTCCAGATGGCACTGGTCCCTTCACCAATCTAAAAAACAGGAGCACCAAAATGCCTCCGGTGGGGGACATTTCCTGTGTGGACGTTTTTCTCAGACAGACTACCGCTGAGCTGTCCAAGATTACTACTAACCATATGAGATCCAATTGTAGCTGGAAGGAAAGACAAGCCATCTTAGAGTTGTCAAAGGACAGTAATATAGTGATCAAGCCCTCCGACAAAGGGGGGAATGTGGTCATACTGGACACCTCGGCCTACCGAGACATGTGCCTCACGCTTCTCAGAGACAAACAAGGCTACGAGATATTAACATCTGATCCGACCCCCAGACTCCAGCAGGAGCTAAGGGAGATCCTATCTAAAGCTAAAACAGATAGACTTATTAGCAGTGAGGAATTCGAATTCCTTTACCCAGCACATCCCATAATGGCCACGTTTTACGGCCTACCCAAGGTCCACAAGGGTACCTCGCCTCTCAAAGGCCGGCCCATAGTGTCAGGGGTAGGTAGTCTCCCGCAAAACTGCGGAATTTATGTGGATCGCATATTAGGGCCCTTCGTGCAATCCCTCCCCTTGTATGTGAGGGATACAGGTGACTTACTCTCGAAACTTGAGCACCTCAACCTCGAACCTGGATGGTTCCTGGCTTCCATCGACGTTGAGGCCCTGTATTCTTCCATCCCCCACGACAAGGGTCTTGCAGCCACTGCCCATTATCTGAGGGCTAGAGGTTCACAGTTCACGGCGCACAATGAGCTCGTTATCCATCTTTTGAACTTTGTGCTTACGAGCAATTGCTTCCTTTTTGACGGACGCATCTACCACCAGCTCAGGGGCACCGCGATGGGCAGCTCCTGCGCGCCATCGTATGCCAACTTGCTCCTGGGCTGGTGGGAAGAGACCACTGTCTTCAGTGACGTGCCTGGGTGGTACACGGAGTTCATCGTCCTCTGGGCCCGCTACATAGATGACATCTTCATCTTGTGGAGCGGCTCAGAGGACGACTTCGGTAGGCTGGTGGAAGAGTTAAATCACAACAGTATTAATCTGAGGTTTACTTCATCCATTGTACAGAACAACCTCCCCTTCCTTGATCTATGTATATCGAGAGACACTAAAGGGGGTTTACAGACCACCATATACCGCAAGGAGAGCTCCACCAATTCCCTGCTTCGCTGGGACAGCTGCCATCCCGTCCCTTTGAAGCGGGGTATCCCTGTGGGCCAATACTTGCGGCTCAAACGTAACTGTTCTGACCAGCAAGAATTCACACGGCAGGCAGGTGAACTGAGAGAACGCTTCTTGGCACGGGGATACCCAGACAACACCCTCAGACAGGCCTACCAGCGAGCACAGCAGACGACGCGCACTAGACTGCTGCATCCAACTGGGGACCAGAAAGTGGAGAGTCCTAATATACTAAGAGTTATAGGTACTTTTGACACTGCTGCAGCCAAAATTAAAGAGATTCTTGGACGGAACTGGAGCACCCTTTTGATGGACCCTGACCTGGTCGACGCAGTTAGCCCCCACCCGTCAGTGACCTTTAGGAGGGGGACTAATCTGCGAGACCGTTTCGTCCACAGCCACTATAATCCCCCTAAGAAAAATACGTGGCTGCCTAGTCCAGTCCGTGGTTGTTTTAGGTGCGGCCGCTGCACCTTCTGCAAATTCATCATACAGTGTAAGTCCCTGCCAGCGGATGCGGAGGGCTTTATCCATCATATCCGCGATTTCATCAATTGCCGCACCACTGGGGTTATCTACCTTCTAACCTGTGAGTGCGGCATGAGATATGTGGGCAAGACCCGCAGGGAGCTGCGGGTACGCATAGGTGAACACATGGGGGATATCCGCAAGAACAGGGATACCCCAGTGGCAAGACACGTTCATTCTGCCCACGACGGACGCCAATCAGTCATCACTTTCATAGGCCTAGAACACATTAGGAGACCACCAAGAGGGGGAGACTGGGACAAAAAGATCCTCCAGAGGGAGTCCTGGTGGAGTTTTAAACTTAAGACCACCCAACCCCTCGGCCTGAATGACCAATTACAATATGGCTGTTTCCTGTGATCCCCTCCTAGGTCAGCTTACTGTACATTATATACAGCATTAGCACACAGTCTTTTTAAGATTGGCTACCTGCAGCATGGACCACATACACTTACCGCTTACATACTTGTCTCCCCTCCCACTGGGACCTTATGTGTCTGGAGCCTTACCCTTAATTATCTCCACCAGCCCTAATTCGCATATTGCGGTTTCCATCTCTGACCCCATACATGCCAGATATACCATGGGCTGATTTCTCATGGTACGGACCAAATCAACCTGGGGGCCGCTCTGCGATATGCGATATGGGATATGTCATCACTATTCTAGCAGGGGGAAGTTATATTCCAGCTATGCCCCCCGTTTGATGGTTTGATTGTCTGTTTGATTGACTTTCATCCGGTAGCGACTCTCTGTAGTTAGTCTCCTACCCTAATGTATAGCCGTGCGCTGTTTGGCCTATATTGCTGTTATTATTTCTTTCTATGCCCGCCAATGGACTGCCAAATAAGTCCCCTCCTTGGTCCCATGCTGGGGTGGATTGCCACTCTCTTCCCCCAGCATCGGTACGTATGCTGTTGTAGGGGCTGGACTATGACACATAGCAGCCACTCCCATACTTACAGCTGGACAGCTCCTGCAGCGATCCGTCACTGCCACGCCCCCATCACATGACTAATATGGGCAGGCGTGACGTAGTGAGCTCACAACGTGATGCGGCTGCCAGCTCTATTATCTGCGCATGCGCATTCAAGGACGCGTCCGCCCGCGTCACGTGACACCTTCCCAAGCACGTGAGCGGCGGCGGCGCCCACTGCGCATGCGTTCAGGACCTCCTACCTCACATTTAAACCTCTCAGCGCGCCCTTTTGCACTGTCAGACGCCAGGCAGATGGTCGGCACCTGTATCTGCTGTGCCGCATCCTATGAGGAGAAGTCACATGACCCCCATGCCTAACAGTAAGTAACTTTATTCAACATGCCATCAGACTGAGTGCCATATTATGCAACCATATCTAGGTATTGCGCGCCCCAGACTGACTGCACCACTATGTGTTTTCTCTCATTTTATAGGATTCTGGGTTATCTAGGACTGTCTAGTCCCGTCAAGTCTGCGCCACTTGCATTTTCTCCCTCCCCTCCCCCATATCTGTCCTGATCATACAGATAGGTTGCGAGTAGGGGAGGTATACTGTACCCTTTACCCCTGTCCCCCGACGAGTTGTGGGGTTTGCCATAGGCAACTACCTATAGTTCCTTTATTTTAGGACATATATAGCATCCTTTTACTCTCCAACGAAACGCGTAGGGACACAGAGTATTTATCTACACTAGTGTAGGATTTCTTTATACATCTATCCACATTAGCACCCATATCCCCTTCCCTCTCTCTCTCATTGGCTGACCCAGGCCATTTGAGCCCCTTACAGGGCTATCTAGGGTCACTGTTTTTAGGGCTAGGTTCCGGACGGGGCCACCCCTTGCGGGGATCGGACCCCGTATTAGCAGGCACCTCAGGGCAGCTTTAGGCCAAGTAGGGCAACACCAGGGACAGTTTCTTCCCTGTGGCCCTCCTGCACTAAGTGACCATCATCCTGCACAAAGGGACGCATCCATACGTGCGAACATCTCCCCTAAGGGCACTGGACCGGCTGGTCCTCTTGCCCATCCACCGGTAAGACCTACCCTTTCTTTTTTGCATCCCTGACATGCTTATAGACCACGGCACAAGCCACGGTCTTCAGTACCAGCACTATCTTGCTTACTTACGCTTATTGGTCAAACACTCACGTCCCGCCCCACCCCGGGACGTGCCTGTTCATTTGACCATTGGGTGTACCTGTCACACCAGGTCCCCTGTTCTTTTGTGTCTATGTTTTGTTTGTCAGGTAGGGGTCCTTTTCCCAGGTGGGATTTATAACTATCCTATTAAAAGTTAGGTTTTAAAACGTCACTACCCCTTTTTTCACATTTTTTCTGTCTATTTACGAGTAGTCTATTTTGGGGTAAACCCCAAGGGACCACCCTTCATTATTTTTCAGGTACAAATGTGGCCAGACAGGGCCCACTACTGGAGGACGAGGAGGACGAGGATGAGGAGGAGGTGGAGGAGGATGAGGATGAAGCATGTTCACAGCGGGGTGGCACCCAAAGCAGCTCGGGCCCATCACTGGTGGGGGGAAACACAGGACGATGACGATACGCCTCCCACAGAGGACAGCTTGTCCTTACCTCTGGGCAGCCTGGCACACATGAGCGACTACATGCTGCAGTGCCTGCGCAACGACAGCAGAGTTGCCCACATTTTAACGTGTGCGGACTACTGGGTTGCCACCCTGCTGGATCCCCGGTACAAAGACAATGTGCCCACCTTACTTCCTACACTGGAGCGTGATAGGAAGATGCGCGAGTACAAGCGCACGTTGGTAGACGCGCTACTGAGAGCATTCCCAAATGTCACAGGGGAACCAGTGGAAGCCCAAGGCGAAGGCAGAGGAGGAGCAAGAGGTCGCCAACGCAGCTGTGTCACGCCCAGCTCCTCTGAGGGGAGGGTTAGCATGGCAAAGATGTGGAAAAGTTTTGTCAACACGCCACAGCTAAGTGCACCACCACCTGATACGGAACGTGTTAGCAGGAGGCAACATTTCACTAACATGGTGGAACAGTACCTGTGCACACCCCTCCACGTACTGACTGATGGTTCGGCCCCATTCAACTTCTGGGTCTCCAAATTGTCCACGTGGCCAGAGCTAGCCTTTTATGCCTTGGAGGTGCTGGCCTGCCCGGCGGCCAGCGTTTTGTCTGAACGTGTATTCAGCACGGCAGGGGGCGTCATTACAGACAAACGCAGCCGCCTGTCTACAGCAAATGTGGACAAGCTGACGTTCATAAAAATGAACCAGGCATGGATCCCACAGGACCTGTCCATCCCTTGTGCAGATTAGATATTAACTACCTCCCCTTAACAATATATTATTCTACTCCAGGGCACTTCCTCATTCAATACTATTTTTTATTTCATTTTACCATTATATTGCGGGGCAACCCAAAGTTGAATGAACCTCTCCTCTGTCTGGGTGCCGGGGCCTAAATGTGTGACAGTGGCCTGTTCCAGTGGTGGGTGACGTGAAGCCTGATTCTCTGCTATGACATGAATACAGATTCTGCGCTGACATAAGGCCAGATTCTCTGTTACGGGACCGCTCTCCTCTGCCTGGGTGCCTGGGCCTAAATGTGTGACAGTGGCCTGTTCCAGTGGTGGCTGACGTGAAGCCTGATTCTCTGCTATGACATGAAGACAGATTCTGCGCTGACATAAGGCCAGATTCTCTGTTACGGGACCGATCTCCTCTGTCTGGGTGCCGGGGCCTAAATGTGTGACAGTGGTCTGTTCCAGTGGTGGGTGACGTGAAGCCCGATTCTCTGCTATGACATGAATACAGATTCTGTGCTGACATAAGGCCAGATTCTCTGTTACGGGACCTCTCTCCTCTGCCTGGGTGCCTGGGCCTAAATGTGTGACAGTGGCCTGTTCCAGTGGTGGGTGACGTGAAGCCTGATTCTCTGCTATGACATGAATACAGATTCTGCGCTGACATAAGGCCAGATTCTCTGTTACGGGACCTCTCTCCTCTGCCTGGGTGCCTGGGCCTAAATGTGTGACAGTGGCCTGTTCCAGTGGTGGGTGACGTGAAGCCTGATTCTCTGCTATGACATGAATACAGATTCTGCGCTGACATAAGGCCAGATTCTCTGTTACGGGACCGCTCTCCTCTGTCTGGGTGCCGGGGCCTAAATGTGTGACAGTGGCCTGTTCCAGTGGTGGGTGACGTGAAGCCTGATTCTCTGCTATGACATGAAGACAGATTCTGCGCTGACATAAGGCCAGATTCTCTGTTACGGGACCTCTCTCCTCTGCCTGGGTGCCTGGGCCTAAATGTGTGACAGTGGCCTGTTCCAGTGGTGGCTGACGTGAAGCCTGATTCTCGGCTATGACATGAATACAGATTCTGCGCTGACATAAGGCCAGATTCTCTGTTACGGGACCGCTCTCCTCTGTCTGGGTGCCGGGGCCTAAATGTGTGACAGTGGCCTGTTCCAGTGGTGGGTGACGTGAAGCCTGATTCTCTGCTATGACATGAATACAGATTCTGCGCTGACATAAGGCCAGATTCTCTGTTACGGGACCTCTCTCCTCTGCCTGGGCCTAAATGTGTGACAGTGGCCTGTTCCAGTGGTGGCTGACGTGAAACCTGATTCTCTGCTATGACATGAAGACAGATTCTGCGCTGACATAAGGCCAGATTCTCTGTTACGGGACCGCTCTCCTCTGTCTGGGTGCCGGGGCCTAAATGTGTGACAGTGGCCTGTTCCAGTGGTGGGTGACGTGAAGCCTGATTCTCTGCTATGACATGAATACAGATTCTGCGCTGACATAATGCCAGATTCTCTGTTACGGGACCTCTCTCCTCTGCCTGGGTGCCTGGGCCTAAATGTGTGACAGTGGCCTGTTCCAGTGGTGGGTGACGTGAAGCCTGATTCTCTGCTATGACATGAATACAGATTCTGCGCTGACATAAGGCCAGATTCTCTGTTATGGGACCTCTCTCCTCTGCCTGGGTGCCTGGGCCTAAATGTGTGACAGTGGCCTGTTCCAGTGGTGGGTGACGTGAAGCCTGATTCTCTGCTATGACATGAATACAGATTCTGCGCTGACATAAGGCCAGATTCTCTGTTACGGGACCTCTCTCCTCTGCCTGGGTGCCTGGGCCTAAATGTGTGACAGTGGCCTGTTCCAGTGGTGGGTGACGTGAAGCCTGATTCTCTGCTATGACATGAATACAGATTCTGCACTGACATAAGGCCAGATTCTCTGTTACGGGACCGCTCTCCTCTGTCTGGGTGCCGGGGCCTAAATGTGTGACAGTGGCCTGTTCCAGTGGTGGGTGACGTGAAGCCTGATTCTCTGCTATGACATGAAGACAGATTCTGCGCTGACATAAGGCCAGATTCTCTGTTACGGGACCGCTCTCCTCTGTCTGGGTGCCGGGGCCTAAATGTGTGACAGTGGCCTGTTCCAGTGGTGGGTGACGTGAAGCCTGATTCTCTGCTATGACATGAAGACTGATTCTGCGCTGACATGAAGCCAGATTCTCTGCTATGGCATGAAGAGACTGATTCTCTGCTGACATGAAGCCAGATTCTTTGCTATGGCATGAAGAGACTGATTCTCTGCTGATGTGAAGCCAGATTCTCTGCTATGGGACCTCTGTCCAATTGATATTGGTTCATTTTAATTTTTTTAATTTTAATTTTAATTAATTTCCCTATCCACATTTGTTTGCAGGGGATTTACCTACATGTTGCTGCCTTTTGCAGCCCTCTAGCTCTTTCCTGGGCTGTTTTACAGCCTTTTTAGTGCCAAAAAGTTCGGGTCCCCATTGACTTCAATGGGGTTCGGGTTCGGGACGAAGTTCGGTTCGGGTTCGGATCCCGAACCCGAACATTTACGGGAAGTTCGGCCGAACTTCTCGAACCCGAACATCCAGGTGTTCGCTCAACTCTAGTTGAGACACATCAGGTTGCATCAGAATGGGCACAGAAGCAAAACATTTCTTAATAGCAGAAAAAGCCTGTAATGCCTCATCCGACCAGACAGAGAAGTCAGCGCCCTTCCTAGTCATATGTGTCAAAGGTTTGACAATGGTGGAATAATTCAGGATGAACTTTCTGTAGTAATTAGTAAATCCTAAAAAACACATTAGGGTTTTCTGATTCTCCGGCCGATCCCATTCCAGTACCGCACGGACCTTTACAGGATCCATACAAAAGAGGCAGAAAGCAAGTACCCCAAAAACGGCAGCTCCTAAACAGCAAACACACATTTTTCCAACTTAGCATACAATTTATTCTCCCAAAGGATCAATAACATTTGTCTCAAATGATCCTGATGAGTCTTCATATCGGGAAAGTAAATTAGTATGTCATCGAGGTAAATAACCACGAACCTCCCCACCAAATGATAAAAAATGTCATTGATAAACCGCTAAACGACTGCTGGAGCCTTAGTTAAACCAAAGGGCATGACTAGGTTCTCGAAGTGACCCTCGGGGGTATTGAAGGCCGTTTTCCACTCATCTCCTTCCCTGATTCTGATCAGATTATAAGCTTCTCTTAAATCCAACTTAGAGAACACCTTAGCACCAACCATCTGATCAAAAAGATCCGGAATCAAGGAAAGAGGATAAGGATCACGCACTGTAATGAGATTCAGTTCCCGGAAATCTAGGCACTGTCTAAGGGATCAGTCTTTCTTCTTTACGAAAAAGAAGACAGCGGCCATAGGAGACTTAGATGGTCTAATATGTCCCTTTGCCAAACTCTCGGCAATATACTCCCACATAGCTACTCTTTTGGGTTGAGAAAGATTATATAACCGAGATTTTGCTCCGGGGATAAGATTGACCAGACAATCATACTCCCGGTGAGGGGGCAACTGCTGAGCGCCGCCCTCCAAGAATACGTCCGAAAAATCGGAAAGAAACTGAGGCAACACCTTAGTGACCACCCTCGAAATAGAGGCACTAAGACAGTTGTCCATACAAAATTCACTCCAATTCCTGATTTGTCTTGTTTGCCAGTCAATGGTAGGGTTATGTTTTATCAACCATGGTAAACCCAGAACCATCGGAGCAGGCAAACCTTTCATAAAAAAACAAGAAATGAACTCAACATGAGAATCACTCACCTTCAAATGAATATCCTGAACAATATAAGCTAGACATCTTTGCGAGAGGGGGGCGGAATCCATAGCAAACACAAGTATCTCTTTGCTTAATGCGGTAGTTTTAAAGCCATGACTCTGAACAAACTGAAAATCAATAAGATTAACCCCTGCACCACTGTCAACAAATACCTTTAACTCTAAATTTCCAGAGTCTAGCACCACCATGGCTGGCAGGAGGAATGGGGTACTGCAGGTAGGATACAAATATGCCTGCTCTGACTCCCCATTCACACTACCAAGAGTAAGGGAGTTTTTTCTTTTTTTCTTTGAAGGGATTCCCTATTTGTTTTTCATTACCACTTCAAGGTTTAATAAAAGGGCACACATTAAAGAAATTACCTTCTTTACCACAGAAGAAACACAGTCTATTCAGCTTCCTAAAACCTGACCCAATTGCATAGGCTACTCTCCAGCCCCTAATTCAGGTGTCAGAATACCCCGAGGGACAGAAGGGACTGATTCCCCACCAGGCAGTACCCCCTGCCCGAAGGGAATCTTGTATCTCTCCCTAAGCCTATTCATCCGTACGGCCAGAGACATGGCCACCTCCAAGGAATCAGGTTTTTCATGAAATGCAAGGGCATCTTTTAATCTCTCAGATAGCCAGTGACAGAACTGACTACGGAGTGCAGGATCATTCCACTCCGAGTCAGTCGCCCATCTTCTAAATTCAGCACAATACTACTCAGCAGTACGTTCTCCCTGGCACAAGCTGCGCAACTTAGATTCAGCCATGGAGACCCGGTCAGGGTCATCATAAATCAGACCCAGGGCTCCGAAAAATTCATCCACCGACCGGAGGGACTGAGAACCGGTCGGCAGAGAAAAAGCCCAGGACTGAGCGTCATACTAGCGCCACAGTGTATAACGCAGGCGCGCCGGACTGCAGACACTGCTGGCAGTTTGGGAGTTAAAATCCCACTGTCTTTCTGCTGAAGCAACATAGCTGGTTGTTGGTGTTCGCTCCCCCCCTCCCTTAGGCGGGGGGCGGGGTAATGGGTGAAGATACCACCCTTAGAGTTAATAAAAAGGAGGGTCATCCCTGTGTCTTGCCTCTTTGTCTCCGGCACCTCTTAAGGAAGCTTCCCCCCCTCCCTCCCTTTTGGTTATTGTTTCGATGTTTTTGCATGTTTCTTTTCAGATCTGATTTAAGTCACAGCAGGAGGTCGGAGGATTACAAGAGTTACAACGGAGGGGAAGGCGGACTTGCGCACCAATGTTTGGTGTGGCATAGCGCTTCTCGGACTCCGGGGACCGGCTTTGGGCTGGGCAGTTTATAGTTGATGGTTATTCTTAAAGGATTGAGTCAAAAATAATGAATAAGAATAAAGCTGTGACCGACCTTTCACCCACAAAAATTTGGCTGTTAGTGTCATTTTTCCCAGGCAGAGAGAGACAGAAGTTTGTGTGAGGTGTGTCAGTTGTCTGCAGTCCCTTTTAACAAAGAAACTCTCTGGTTTTCATCTCCAGATGAAATCGGACGCAGACAAAAATATAATTTACAGGACTCCCTGAACCGGACAAAGTTATCACTTCCCCCGGAAAACCTATCAGGGAGAGCGACCTTAGGTTCCAGGCAGACCTGGTTTCCCCCAGCATCAACAGACGCCAAAGTACTCTGACACTGAGCAACCGAATTCCGGAGGTCAGCTACCTCCAAAGACAATCCCTGCATGCGATCAACCAAAGCATCAGTAGTCTCCATTTTGCAAAAAATGATGGTACGGCGGGTTATAATGTCCCGGTAGGTAGGATAAGGGAATGTAACAGGAAACAGCAAAGCAAACAAAACAACTGACTAGGCCCCAACAGCTAGGAAACAAAGGGGTCACCTCCTAGCAATCCCTAAAAGACTTTCCCTACACTGCTATGCCCATATGCATATCTCGATGGTAGATATGCACATGCCTATGTACCTAAGCTGAAACACACTGGACCAAACCCTCAGCAGTAGGGAAAAGGGAAAGAGACTACCAGGTCCTTCAACCACCGAAGGAGCTAGCGTCACTCTAGGGGCCTAGTAAAAACAGACACAGAAGGGAAAAGGGAAAAGGACTTATCTTTAGATGAGTTGGAGCAGACAATCCACCAAAACTTCAAACACACAAACAAGGAAGAAGTATAACCCGCAAAGGCTATAGGGAGAGGGAGGAATAAATAGCCTCCCCAATGACCAAACGAACCACACCTGATAGGAGGTAGGATTCTGTTCAAACCCAAAACAAAACAAACTGTCAGATCGAGTCACGTGCAGCAACTCTGACAGATCGTCTGCAGTGTACTCAAGTTGTGCGTAGTAGGTGTTTCTGAGTGTAGTAGTGCAATATACACTAACCTGGTACAGCTGACTCTCTGCAAGGGCAGGTATAGGTAAGGAATAGTTCGTGACGCCAGTGCCAAGTAAACGGTGGCACGCCGTTGCGGATGCAGGAATAAATTGAGGAAACGTGGTGTTAAAACAGAACTTGAACTTTAGTAGTTTGCAGGCAGAGACAATATTGGAAACGCAGTTCCTCAGCATACAGTCGATTTTGCAATTCGGTCGATGCAGGCAATTCAGTACAGCAGGGTAATTACAGAGTGTTGAACACAGGATTTGCAGCAAAGGAGCTTGCACTCTAACTCTGTCTGATCCTGGAATGTAGCAATTCTTCACCAAGGCCCATTAACCTAAGTCTGGCTTTATATCCTTGATTATGGCTTAAATAGGTACCTCCTCTGTTTCTCTGAGTACCTCTGGCTCCTCTGATCTTTGCCTCAGTCTCTCCTAGCTTCTGAATGGTTCCTCAGGCCCTTAGGCTAAGATGTTCCTGCTTCTGCATATGGGTATTCAGGAGGGAATCTTCTCCTGAACAGCAGGCTTCAGGCCTGGACTTGTCTCAGACATTGTCTAATCTCCAACTGTAGCTTACTGAAACTAGACTCCGTCTTCCCTTGCACTTCCCTGACTGGGCTTTATATAACCTAGGGCTCCCTAGCTCCCTCTATGGACTAGAAGTAGGAATGACACCCCTAGCAGGCCTGTAAGTGCAAGTTTCAGTGACAGGAAAATACACACATTACATTACATTTTATAAAACTGACATATAACAACTTCCCATAATTAGGAGGGACGACAGCACACCAAGTGACACTTTGGTAGTAACGGGTATTACAACTCCCGTATACTACATACCCCACTGCTTTAAGCTGAGTACGACCTCGTACTCCATCATGGATCTCCCAACTGGAAACTCTACCTGAAATAGAAAATAGAGACATGCAGGCATACATACATGTAATTCATCTGCATTTACATTTACATCAGGTCCAATTGGCAAAGGTGCAGGGTAGTGACAAGGGGCGTCGTTCTCTTCTCTCAGGATAGTGAATGGAACGGGGGCGCTGACCTGGCACAGCGTAACATTATAACCAGGATAGTCCATGACAATGAATAAGTCCATGATAAAACAGTAGAAAACGGTATAAAAGTTCTTGGAGGCTCAAATAACAAACATGAGTCCGTACCCAGGTTATTTCTTATAAATCACAGAGGCTCTCATGCGGTGGAGTCCATCTCTGGGCACAATACTTTTAAAAGAGTAAGAATCTCAGAGGCTCAGGTACTTTTGAGTCTGTCTCCGGGCACGGTTCCTTGGTAACTGGTTGCACAATAAAATGGACAGCAAAGACAAGTGCTGTAACACCCCTGATCAACCTGAAAAGGGGGTGAAGGGTAAAAGGTGCAACAAAGGAACAGGCACAACTTGGCGTGGGTAGCAAAAGCAGGCAGGAGGTCCTGGAAACAAACGTGGCCTTGCTGACTTTGTGATTTCAGTGGTCAACACCTACCACTGAGCCGTGGACAAACTGGCAGCTGCAACAAAGGACCAGCAACATAGGACTCCTGTCCTGGAAGGGTTAACATCACCTTCTGAAGAAATAAATCAAAGGCCTAGCAGAAATTGCTATTCGGAGTTAGTGACTTTTAAAAATACCTTTATTTTGTTATAGTGCGGGTATAGGTATGTTCATACCAAAAAAGGTGTACTACAATTTCAAAAGGATTTATATATAAAATTCTTTTGACAGGGGAGTAGTGACCCCTGGTTAACACATATGCTAGTGACACAAAAAAACTGTCAATCGATTCAGGCGGATCGAGGATTAAATCGAAAAAATAGTACACGGTCTGAGGAGGGCAGGGCAGACAGGATGCTTACCCTAAAAGCCCTAAAAACTGCTCAGCCCAGGGTAACCCCCTGATGGTGGAGGTTCCCTGTCCCCGAACCTAGGACTGTCAAATCCCTAGATTAACCCTAACCAGGGAAAGATAATAGAAATACAGTGACAGTATCAAAAAAATATAATTATACACCGGAGGGGACCGGTGGTTAAGATGGCCAAGGTCACCACCCCTCCTCTCCGGAATCCAAGAATAAATATAAACAAGTGGGTGGCAGGGGGTCCAGATACTCTGTGGATCACCATTCCACTCCAATACACAGTACGCACGTTTTTAAAAAAAAAAATATGCCAATCTTATAACACAAACCTCAACGCGTTTCACCTGTATAGAAACAGGCTCATCAGGAGGTAGGTAAACATTTGGACAGAGTCCAGCAAAGATGTAGATGTGACCAATGATACAAAAAAATGACAATATAATTAAACCGATACTTAACTATAGATGGTCAATGGAGGGAGCGTAGATATAGTATTACCAAGGGCAGGATAACTACATCAACACGTGATACATAGTGCTGGTGCTGGCCAAGACTCCCCCAGTAGCCTGCTTTCCTGCCCTTGGTAATACTATATCTACGCTCCCTCCATTGACCATCTATAGTTAAGTATCGGTTTAATTATATTGTCATTTTTTTGTATCATTGGTCACATCTACATCTTTGCTGGACTCTGTCCAAATGTTTACCTACCTCCTGATGAGCCTGTTTCTATACAGGTGAAACGCGTTGAGGTTTGTGTTATAAGATTGGCATATTTTTTATTTATTTTTTTTAAAACGTGCGTACTGTGTATTGGAGTGGAATGGTGATCCACAGAGTATCTGGACCCCCTGCCACCCACTTGTTTATATTTATTCTTGGATTCCGGAGAGGAGGGGTGGTGACCTTGGCCATCTTAACCACCGGTCCCCTCCGGTGTATAATTATATTTTTTTGATACTGTCACTGTATTTCTATTATCTTTCCCTGGTTAGGGTTAATCTAGGGATTTGACAGTCCTAGGTTCGGGGACAGGGAACCTCCACCATCAGGGGGTTACCCTGGGCTGAGCAGTTTTTAGGGCTTTTAGGGTAAGCATCCTGTCTGCCCTGCCCTCCTCAGACCGTGTACTATTTTTTCGATTTAATCCTCGATCCGCCTGAATCGATTGACAGTTTTTTTGTGTCACTAGCATATGTGTTAACCAGGGGTCACTACTCCCCTGTCAAAAGAATTTTATATATAAATCCTTTTGAAATTGTAGTACACCTTTTTTGGTATGAACATACCTATACCCGCACTATAACAAAATAAAGGTATTTTTAAAAGTCACTAACTCCGAATAGCAATTTATGTTAAACTTCTGTGATAAATTAATCCAATAAAAATCAAATTATTAGGCAATCAAAGGCCTAGCAGGCTGATCACAGTGGCAAATTGTAGCTGCTTGGCTCTGCTGGCAGGTATCGTCTGTAGTAGTCCTCTACAGGAGGATGTGCCCACATAACAGTATCAGGGGGCAGCTGCAGGGTAAAGGGGCCCCTAATAGGTATTGGCCCCATAGGCCTAGGGGTGAACCCTCTGATGGACCGTGCCGGCCCTGGCATAATCACTGCAGGGTGTGACATGCTTGGCGCCGCCGCAGCAAGCGGTCCGGTGCTCTGGGTGCAGCAATTCACGGCAATCGCGGGTCCGGTCTGGGGCACTGACGGAGCGGTGACAACAGAAGGCGGTCGGCGGGTGGTGACAGGCACCCTTACCTCATCCTTCCTCGGCGGTGTCTGGATCCTGGCGGTGTAGGTCTTACGCAACTCCCGCAACTTCTCCTCCAGCCGGACGATCTGCTCACCGATACTCTCTGTGTCGGAGTCGCTGTTCTCTGCTGGTGCCGCCGGCGCAGGTACAGTCACCGATGACGCAGACTCGGCCTCTTCAGGTTCTGGACTTGCATCTGGTCTCCGTCCCATCCGGATGTTCTCAAAGGTAGCACTAAGTCCTTTTAACTGTTCCAGCTCAGATATTGTCTTCTCCCGACGAGGCAGCTCGGGGGAAGGATAGGGGCTCACCCATTTCTCCAACACGGTTGGCTGCCAGAAGACGTTCGGCCCGATGAAGGAGCTCCGCTCCTGAAAGGCATGATGGGCCGGCTCTGGAGAGCGTTCCGGTTCTCGCTCGCAGCCAGAGTAGTCTTCTCCTTCTTCTGCCTCCCAATCCTCAGGTCCTCGCTTCGGACGGGTCACAGCAGTCGCATAGGGGCCTCGCAGGCCCTCGGCAGGGGTGTACTCCACTTCCTCTCCCTCGCAGAGGCTGTGCTGGTACGAAGGGAGGTAGTCTCTTTTGACAGACCTTCGATTGACATAGAGGTCTCTGCCAGTAAGATAGTCCTGAATAAACCCGTAGCCACTGGGTTTGTCAAACGACAGCACCACTCCCTTTCTCCTTTCCAGGCGGGGTTGGGTGTGTGTATGCTTCTCGTGAATGGTCTTGGTCAATTCCTCATACACGATCTTAGTCTTGGTATTTCGCTTGATAGCGGCCTCTCGAATCTCCGCCATCAGGGAAGACCATTTGAACGATGGCTGAAAAAAGTCCCTCCATGAGCCATAGTAGGGCTCGGGTTCTTTCTCCCTGGTGCGGCAGGCGGGTTGCTCCGGTCCCGGAGCGTAGGCCGGTGGAGCCTCTCCTGGCTCTACACCGGTGTCGGTCATCTTTTCAATCCTTGGTACGGACGCTGCAGCAACACTCTGCTCACAATCCAACATGCTCGATCCTTCTGAGGAGAGCGATAGGGTCGCGTCAATTAGAGTAGCCAGCTCCTCCCACTGCACTGGGGAGCCGCCCCCCAGGTATTCCAGTATATGGAAGGCGGTGTCCATGCTGGCAGACATGCAAATGTCCAGATAAGCCGTGGCGCCTGCCCTTGACCTTCTTCCCGCTTTTTCCTCAGAAAGGCGCCAATTTTTCCCGCCTTTTCGGGATGAAGGTGACGCAGCAGTAAATTCAGCAAGCCCAGCGGCCATCTTTAGGTACAAACGCTGTCTATTCACTGACGGCAAGCAGGAATGTTTAAAGTCCACAAAACCACACTCCAATGCGGCGATTTTCTTCCTCTGTGCAGCGCAATACTGTACAGCGCTTTTTAGAAGTTTTTGACACACTTTGGTTATGATTTTTAATCCACAAAGTCCACTTGAGTAAAACAGGAAAATGTCACTTTGGTCACAGGGCAACGGTATAAGGCACAAAGTTCACGCTTCTTGCACTAGAAAGCGTGCGTATCCTGTTCGTGACGCCAAAAGAGATGTGCAGTGTACTCAAGTTGTGCGTAGTAGGTGTTTCTGAGTGTAGTAGTGCAATATACACTAACCTGGTACAGCTGACTCTCTGCAAGGGCAGGTATAGGTAAGGAATAGTTCGTGACGCCAGTGCCAAGTAAACGGTGGCACGCCGTTGCGGATGCAGGAATAAATTGAGGAAACGTGGTGTTAAAACAGAACTTGAACTTTAGTAGTTTGCAGGCAGAGACAATATTGGAAACGCAGTTCCTCAGCATACAGTCGATTTTGCAATTCGGTCGATGCAGGCAATTCAGTACAGCAGGGTAATTACAGAGTGTTGAACACAGGATTTGCAGCAAAGGAGCTTGCACTCTAACTCTGTCTGATCCTGGAATGTAGCAATTCTTCACCAAGGCCCATTAACCTAAGTCTGGCTTTATATCCTTGATTATGGCTTAAATAGGTACCTCCTCTGTTTCTCTGAGTACCTCTGGCTCCTCTGATCTTTGCCTCAGTCTCTCCTAGCTTCTGAATGGTTCCTCAGGCCCTTAGGCTAAGATGTTCCTGCTTCTGCATATGGGTATTCAGGAGGGAATCTTCTCCTGAACAGCAGGCTTCAGGCCTGGACTTGTCTCAGACATTGTCTAATCTCCAACTGTAGCTTACTGAAACTAGACTCCGTCTTCCCTTGCACTTCCCTGACTGGGCTTTATATAACCTAGGGCTCCCTAGCTCCCTCTATGGACTAGAAGTAGGAATGACACCCCTAGCAGGCCTGTAAGTGCAAGTTTCAGTGACAGGAAAATACACACATTACATTACATTTTATAAAACTGACATATAACAACTTCCCATAATTAGGAGGGACGACAGCACACCAAGTGACACTTTGGTAGTAACGGGTATTACAACTCCCGTATACTACACGTCTCAGAACACCCACAGGGCAGAGCGTGACAAGCACATGCTGGTGATCATACGGGACTTATATTAACTCCCAAAGATCTTATCCCACAATCCTACTCCCAGCTGTGCAGGCGAGAAATGTACTGGATATATCGGTTCAATACACTCTCCCCTTTTGGCCTAAATGAAAGCCTGGAGTACAGCTATTATTAAATTCATAATCACTAACCAGGTTCTATATACATGTAGGACTTCATACTACACAGTTAATTTGGGTTGGACGACCGACCCCCCTTGAAGGATGATTCCATACCCTAAATGTCTATATGTGTATATATATATGGGTAGATACTTTCCACCTCCAAAAAACGAGATAAGAAAACTAGAGTCATCACCACATTATATATTTATCATGGGAACTAGCCCCTGGCTTATTCCAAACCCCATGAATCCAGTTTTTTTTTTAAGAATGAGGATCCTTTTTTCCTTCTTTTTATGTGAAAAACCAGGAAAACAAAACAGAATCAGAATTAATATGTACTATAATTATAATGATGAATTTCTTACACTATTTTATTCAACACGTTTTATTGTGTCTACACCCTGCAGTTATACAGGGAGCTATAATATTTCTGCATAACGATCCTCTCTCGTTTTATTACCTTCAATTTTATTTCTGTATAACTAATGTTGCCACCATTACCAATATTGTTCTTACTTTTAACCCTCCCCCTTCCCCTCTTTTTACTCCCCCTCTGCCCTGTAGTTTTATTCAATGTTGAATAGTTCAAGAATGTGGAGGGGATGCGTCCCACCATCGGAATGCATTTCCGACACTCAATGCCACATGACTAAATCCCGACACTTAGTGTCACATGACAAATGAATGGGCAACACCTCCAGTTTACCTAAGCAGCACCGCTAGTAGCTTGCGTTCCACCACTGGAACGCATATCTGGTGCGCAAAATCACGCGACCGGAAGTACATCCCCGTCACGGAGCTGTGAGTTGCGGACCCGATGACCTACTGGTTCTTTCTATGCTCGATATATATTGCCTATCCACACCCATACCAGCCCATGTATTTGTTTATTCTTTGTTTGTCTTTCATCTTAGTTACCGTTTATTTTATATTTAAGCCAATCCAAACCGGAAGTTCAAGAGTGGAACGCACTTCCGGTTCCGGGTCATGTGATCGGGAGGAAGCGTTCTGAACCAGTGTTTTATTCCCCTATAAAAAGAGGTCACTGTCTGTTTGATTTTATATGCTCCTCAGGAAGGGGTCTCTGTACACCCCGAAATGCATTGTGCAGATTTCTTTTATTAAAGGATACCTTGTTCAACAATTGGAGTCCACCGGGTCATCTATATACGGGACCACGAGGAGATCTAATGTTCTACAGGCGATCTCGGCAAGCGGGGGTTCATGGCATCAAGTGTCTTGAGCTTTATCTTGCGCCACCCCCCCCCCCCTGGTGAAGTGAGTAAAAACTCATGTGGATATATGTTTTGAATTGAAGCAGAATAGTGTGTTAGTAATATACAATTTTATATATTGTTTTGTATGTATTTATTTATCTATTTATTTATTACTTATTTTCTGGTGTGCACCCACAATAATCCTGGGGTAATTGCACCTCATTCTAACTGAGATTAGCACTCTGTGGATTTAAATTTCCTCCAGCATTCCTTCCATACTACCATTTGCGTTCTGGTGCTCCACCGGTCTTTTTAATCACCTATCTTCTTATGGCAGTATGTGAGGAGAAGGGAAGACACATGGATTCAATGTAAGAGCAAGGGAAATGCTGGGAGTTGTAGTTGTCTCCTATTATGCCTCCTCCCTGTATTTTCCTCTGATATTACATAAAAATGGCCTGGACATGCTGGGAGTTGTAGTGCTCTTCTCTTATACCTCCTCCTTTAATTACCTTGAATATTACATAATAACGGCTTGGACTTGCTGGCAGTTGTAGTCCCATCCTCTTACATCACTTCCTGTAATGTGCTCTATTAAATAATAATGCATACCTCCCAACTTTCGAAATGAACAGAGAGGGGCACATCGTGCGGCGCGCAAGTGCACAATTTTTCCAGCACTAGGCCACACCTCTAACTCCACCCAAAACACTATGCACCTAATCCCAACCAGTTCTATTAATTCCCCCACATAGTAATTATTCCCCGTTCATGCCACCGCACAGTATTTATGCCCATATTGTGCCCCCTCCCGGAATTATGCCCAGCTGTTCCCACAGTAATATGCCCAGTTATGTGCCCCCAGTAATATGCCCAGTTATGTGCCCCAGTAATATGCCCAGCTGTGACCCCAGCAATATGCCCAGCTGTGCTTAAGTAATATGCCCAGCTGTGCTTAAGTAATATGCCCAGCTGTGCCCAAGTAATATGCCATTATGTGGTACAGATAGTGGATAGCTCACCACCTCTTTCGTACGGAACTGGTGCTCTAGCCTAAAGACTGAACACCCAATCAGTCAAAAGGGTTAATAAATGAAACAAATGTAAGGCTGGCACTCAAATATGCGGGATCAATAGAGGTAACAATTTATTCAAATGTAAAATACAGACATCAAATAAGACCATATAATAAATATAAAAACAATGATGATAAAAATATATGAGATATGGGTATAATAATATATATGAAACAGTATATAAGAAACCGCAATTGCATAAATAAATAAGCACTGGGGGCGGTGGACTGTGGGTAGTTGTGTGAGCAGTCTGAATCATATACTTTCTCCCTGGACTAATATTCATATCCCTGGACTGTTATCTACATTTGGCCAGAGGCCATCTTCAGATTAGTGCACACCTGATTCAGAGGACTTTAGACAGAAGGTCAGCACTTCATATTAAGATCTATTTTCAGATCTCAGGGGTTATTGACAACTACCCACAGTCCACCGCCCCCAGTGCTTATTTATTTATGCAATTGCGGTTTCTTATATACTGTTTCATATATATTATTATACCCATATCTCATATATTTTTATCATCATTGTTTTTATATTTATTATATGGTCTTATTTGATGTCTGTATTTTACATTTGAATAAATTGTTACCTCTATTGATCCCGCATATTTGAGTGCCAGCCTTACATTTGTTTCATTTAATATGCCATTATGTTCCCCATTAATATGACCAGCTGTGCCCCCGTAATATGCCCAGCCAGCTGTGCCCCAGTAATATGCCCAGTTATGTGCCCCCCAGAAATATGCCCAGCTGTGCTCCAGTAATATACCCAGCTGTGCCCCAGTAATATGCCATTATGTGCCCCAGTAATATGACTAGCTTTGCCCCCATAATATGCCCAGCCAGCTGTGCCCCAGTAATATGCCCTGATGTTTGCCTAGTAATATGCCCAGTTATGTGCCCCCGTAATATGCCCAGCTGTGCCCCCAGTAATATGCCCAGTTATGTGCCCCCAGTAATATGCCCAGCTGTGTCCAAGTAATATACCCAATTGTACCCCAGTAATATGCCCAGCTGTGCCCCATGTAATATGTCCAGCTGTGCCCCCAGTAATATGCCCAGCTGTGCCCCTAGTAATATGCCCAGCTGTGCCCCTAGTAATATGCCCAGCTGTGCCCCAGTAATATGCCCAGCTGTGCCCCATTTAATATGTCCATCTGTGCCCCCAGTAATATGCCCAGCTGTGCCCCTAGTAATATGCCCAGCTGTGTCCCAGTAATATGCCCAGCTGTGCCCTCAGTAATATGTACAGTTATGTGCCCCAAGTAATATGCCCAGTTATGTGCCCCCAGTAATATGCCCAGCTGTTCCCCAGTAATATACCCAGCTGTGCCCCAGTAATATGCCCAGCTGTGCCGCATTTAATATGTCCAGCTGTGCCCCATTTAATATGTCCATCTGTGCCCCCAGTATTATGCCCAGCTGTGCCCCTAGTAATATGCCCAGCTGTGTCCCAGTAATATGCCCAGCTGTGCCCTCAGTAATATATACAGTTATGTGCCCCAAGTAATATGCCCAGTTATGTGCCCCCAGTAATATGCACAGCTGTTCCCCAGTAATATACCCAGCTGTGCCCCAGTAATATGCCCAGCTGTGCCGCATTTAATATGTCCAGCTGTGCCCCATTTAATATGTCCAGCTGTGCCCCCAGTAATATGCCTAGCTGTGCCCCTAGTAATATGCCCAGCTGTGTCCCATTAATATGCCCAGCTGTGCCCTCAGTAATATGTACAGTTATGTGCCCCCAGTAATATGCCCTGTTATGTGCCCCTCACAGAAAGTAAAAAAAAATAAGCACCACATACTTACCTTGTTCCTAGCAGCAGGACATCGGCTGCTCTGGTCTGTGGAGGAGGCGGAGCCGAGGCAGACTGCCAACTGGCCCCTCCCCCTGCACAGTCAAGAGGTGTGGAGAGCTGGCAGGGGGGAGGAATGCTGAAGCAGGAAGCCAGTGCGGGCTCTCTGCTTCATCATAATACAGGCAACTGTCTCTGCTTCCTATGGATGCAGGGAAAGCTGCCAGAAAGCGGGACATAGCTCCCCCATACTGGGAAAGCGGGACAGACACTGAAATCTGGGACTGTCCAGCCGGATCCGGGATGGTTGGGAGGTATGATTAATGGCCTAGACATGCTGGTAGTTATAGTCCTCTTATATCTCCTCCTGTAACGTGCTCTGATATAAAATTACAAGAGCATAGTAAGTCCTCTCCTCTTATACCTCTTGTAATGTTCTCTTATATTACATAATAATGGTCCAGACATGCTGGGAGTTATAGTCCTCTCCTCTTATACCTCTAGTAATGTGTTCTTATATTATATAATAATGGTCCAGACATGCTGGGAGTTACAGTCCTCTCCTCTTATACCTCTAGTAATGTGTTCTTATATTACATAATAATGGTCCAGACATGCTGGGAGTTACAGTCCTCTCCTCTTATACCTCTAGTAATGTGTTCTTATATTACATAATAATGGTCCAGACATGCTGGGAGTTATAGTCCTCTCCTCTTATACCTCTTGTAATGTGTTCTTATATTACATAATAATGGTCCAGACATGCTGGGAGTAGGGTTGCAATCCGGCCGGCTCCAGTGTGATCACATCTCACAGGTCCTGCTGCTTCCAGTTAGAGCTGCGAAACGTCATCACGCTGGAGCACAGGTCCTGCTTTTGTAGACCTTTGAGACTCTATTAACACTACTATCAAAATAAGGTCATCTAGAGAAACTGCAGGTTTTTGAAGTTCTTTTTTTCCTGTGGGTGTTTAGGTATTAGAATAAATCAAATGAAAACTATGTTTTAACATAAGAAACAAGGTTTTGTTTAGCTCCTTGGCTATAAGTTTTTCCATACATAAACCTCCACATTAAGTGCCCAGCAGCAGATAGAAGCCTGCAGGGCACACTGGGACTTCTGGTGTGACATCACCTGGGCACAAGCCTGACACTTCTCTCATGGTCTTTGCTCAGCTGTCGCTGGGACTTCCATCAGCAGCTGGCAATGGTGCGGAGGTGGAGCACGCCGCCCTTTTTCATAATAAATTAAATGGTAGCTGCTGCTGCTTTGTTCAGCGCGTGGGAGAAGGAGGATGAGAGGAAAGGCCAATGCCACGGCTGTACGGAGCTCTATTATTGGAGCTATCAGTCACCAGCAGTATTGCTGTGCTGCCCATGCCGTTCACAGCGCTCAGTGCGCTCATGAATAGCAGTGAAAGTATTGTGCGTATTCACGCGCATTAGACATTTTTTAAGGAGTAAAACTGCCAGTACAGGCGTCTATGACGCTTGTAAACGTGTGAATGGACCCTTCGGCTTCTTGCACACAAACCGCAAATTGTGGTCCGCAATGCACGGGCACCAACCGTGGGCCAGCCACATGCGGATCGCGACCCCATTAACTTGAATGGGGTCCACGATCCGTCCGTTCCGCAAAAATATAGGACAAGTTCTATCTTTTTGAGGAACGAAAGCACGGAACGGAACCCCATGAAAGCACTCCGTAGTGCTTCCGTTCCATGGTTCCGTTCCGCACCACATCTCTGGATTTACACTTCCAGTGTCCGGTGTATTGCGGACCAGCCATATGCAGGCCGCAATATGGCCACGGGGGACGCACGGTCGTGTGCAAGAGGCCTTAGGCTGAGTTCACATGTCAATTATTTGGTCAGTTATTTCCATCAGTTAGGGCTCATTCAGACGGCCGTATGTTGTCCGCAAAAATGCGGATCTGCTTTTTTGCGGATAGTTTAGCATGTCTGCAAAAAAAAGGATTGCATTCCGTATTTTTGCAGACCCATAGACTTCAATGGGCCACGTCCTGATTTTCACTGACAAGTATAGGACATGCTTCATTTGTTTTGCGGAACCATGGAATGAAAGAAAAAGGGCCCATAGAAGTAAATGGGTCAGCACCTAATCCGTAAGAAAACTGATCCACATTTTTACGGATAGCACACAGCCGTCTGAATGAGCCCTTATTGTGAGCCAAAACCAGTAGTGAAACCTACTCGGAGATCAGGTGTAATGATTTGATTTGCACCTGTTCTGTGTTTTTGACCAACACCTGGTTTTGGCTCACAGATAACTGATCTAAATAACTGAAGTGTGAACTCAGCCTTATCACGATGCACGCGGTTCTCGGCCATACCCTAAGTTCTCACAGTCATTGAGGGAGATTTATCATGTGTAAAGTAGAACTGGCTTAGTTGTCCATAGCAACCAATCAGATTCCACCTTTCATTTTTGACAGCTCCTTTGGAAAATGAAAGGTGGAATCTGATTGGTTGCTATGGGCAACTAAGCCAGTTCTACTTTACACCAGCTTGATAAATCTCCCCCTTTGTTGCTACTTCTGTTCTCCCTTCACTGCTTCAGCATAGGCTTAGGCCCCTTTCACACGAGCGAGTTTTCCGCGCGGGTGCAATGCGTGACGTGAACACATAGCACCAGCACTGAATCCTGACCCATTCATTTCTATGGGGCTGTGTACATGAGACATTTTTTTTTTCACGCATCAGTTCTGCGTTGTGTGAAAAACGCAGCCTGTTCTATATTCTGCGTTTTTCACTCAGCCCTGGCTCCATAGAAGTGAATGGGGCTTCAGTGAAAAATGCATCGCAATCGCAAGCAAGTGCGGATCCAATGCGTTTTTCACTGATGGTTGCTAAGAGATGTTGTTTGTAAAACTTCAGTTTTTTATCACATGCATGAAAAACGCATCAAAACGTATTGCACCCATGCGGAAAAAAGTGAGCAAATGAACACAATAGCAGACAAAACTGACTGAACTTGCTTGCAAAATGGTGTGAGTTTCACTGAATGCACCCTGAACGCATCCGGAGCCTATCTGCCACGCTCATGTGAAAGAGGCCTTAGGCCCCTTTCACACGAGCGAGTATTCCGCGCGGATGCGATGCGGGAGGTGAACGCATTGCATCCGCAAGGAATCCTGACCCATTCATTTCTATGGGGCTGTTCACATGAGCGGTGATTTTCACGCATCACTTATGCGTTGCGTGAAAATCGCAGCATGTTCTATATTCTGCGTTTTTCACGCAACGCAGGCCCCATAGAAGTGAATGGGGTTGCGTGAAAATCGCAAGCATCCGCAAGCAAGTGCGGATGCGGTGCGATTTTCACGCAAGGTTGCTAGGAGACGATCTGGATGGGGACCCGATCATTATTATTTTCCCTTATAACATGGTTATAAGGGAAAATAATAGCATTCTGAATACAGAATGCAAAGTAAAATAGCACTGGAGGGGTTAAAAAATAATAATAATAATTTAACTCACCTTAATCCACTTGCTCGCGTAGCCCGGCATCTCCTTGTGTCTCCTTTGTTGAAGGACCTGTTGTGAGCATTAACTATAGTTCAAGGACCTGGGATGACGTCACTCCGATCATCACATGGTACGTCACATGATCTTTTACCATGGTGAATCACCACGGTAAAAGATCATGTGACGTACCATGTGATGACCGGAGTGACGTCATCACAGGTCCTTCAACAAAGGGGACACAAGGAGATGCCGGGCTACGCGAGCAAGTGGATTAAGGTGAGTTAAATTATTTTTATTTATTTTTTAACCCCTCCAGTGCTATTTTACTTTGCATTCTGTATTCAGAATGCTATTATTTTCCCTTATAACCATGTTATAAGGGGAAATAATACAATCCACAGAACACCGATCCCAAGCCCGAACTTCTGTGAAGAAGTTCGGGTTTGGGTACCAAACACGCACGATTTTTCTCACGCGAGTGCAAAACGCATTACAATGTTTTGCACTCGTGCGGAAAAATCGCGGGTGTTCCCGCAACGCACCCGCACATTTTTCCGCAACGCCCGTGTGAAAGGGGCCTTAGAGTATCCAAAAATGTATATTTGCAATTAGAGACATAGCTATTAAACAATGCAATTATAATAGGTAATTTCCAGATATATAAATGTACAGTAGAGGGGGTTTCATAGTATAATATAATTCCTAGCTAAATGTTGTACTTATTTATAGGGTTAAATAAAGATATGGCCAGCATATAGGAATCCTGCCTTTAAATAAACCACAAACTAAATCCAGAAAAAGGCTCCCTGTTGCCATCTGGTGGTTAAACATGGTAACTAGACTAAACTTTCAGCTACTTCACTGATTGCAGTTTATGGACTGCATTTTATGATGATTAGAGATGAGCGAAGTATTGGAAAATTCTAATTACGAATTACTTCATCACGAAGAGCATTTCTTTGTAAGTAGCAGGTGCAATGACAGGGAGTGGTGATTGCGCCTACCCCATCATTGTACCCCTCAAATGCCGCGTTCACAGCTGAATACGGCATCTGATAGTAATAACAGTGTAAAATAAAAAAAATAAAAAATCATACTTACCTCATCCATTTGCTTGCGACGGGCCGGCTGCCGCCATCTTGATGGAAGATCTGGCACAAAATATCACGCGGCCCGTGATAACGTCATACGTCACCGTGCACAGGACTTTGTGCAACATCTTCAAGCAAGATGGTACAGTAAGTAGGATTTTTTTTGTTTTTTTACACTATTTCAGATAAAATTGATATGCTACCATGGAGCACCAGGAAATTCGGCTTCACGGCAACTTAAATTCATCCTGAAATTCGGATCAAAGTCCACTTCGTGGATCTCGATTCGCTCAACACTAATGATGATTTAGGCTACTTTCACACTTGCGTTTTTGCCTTATCCGGCAGGGATCAGCAAAAACGCTTCCGTAACTGATAATACAATCATCTGCATCCGTTATGAACGGATCCGGTTGTATTATCTGTAACATTGCCAAGACGCATCCATCATGAACTTCATTGGAAGTCAATGGAGGACGGATCCGTTTTCTAATGTCAGATTGTGTGAGAGAAAACGGATCCGTCCCCATTGACTTGGATTGTGGGTCATGACGGATCCGTCTTGCTCCCTCCGGTATGAGAACGGAACGGAATGCATTTTGGAGCACTCCGTTCTGTTCAGATACATTTTGTCCCCATTGACAATGAATGGGGACAAAACTGAAGCCTTTTTTTTGCCAGTATTGAGACCCTATGACGGATCTGAAAAGCGGAAAATATTAACGCTAGTGAGAAAGTACCTTATTATAGTGCATGTCACTTGTATTACTTTTTCATCCAGTATACTTGGACACGGTACTTAGTTGACAGCAATTAAATAAAGGAGGTGTTGTAAAAAAGAAAACTACACGTTGAGTGTACAGAATACTTGAATTAGTGGAGGTTTGTCTCCGTCTTTTCATGTCTTGCTCTTCTGAGATCTTGTACACGCTGTGAAGGGTCTTGTTTGCACGCAGTGTCAGCGGTAACAAGGAGGACATTTGTCTCGCAGCACAATGGCACATACCTCTCATCTCTCTCTCTTCCATGTATTCATATACTGAACCAACAGATCTGCGGAGGGTGTTTTTATTCATTTTTATTGAGTGCAATTTAGAATCTTTATTTTTTTTATACAATATTTTTTTTCCCTCTTCTTTGAAATTACTTTTACAAACTCCAACATTTTGAACACAGGTGACAAATCTGTGGAGGGGGTAATTGTACAATGCAGGAAATTACAGAAATATATATGTAGTCGTGATGGAAGCGAGGTTGGGGGCGAGAGGTCAGAGAGTCATCAAAGAAGACCAATCCACGCCATCTTTTTTGGGGACAGACACGTAATTTCGCACCATCAGGTGACATCAGCTGCTGTCAAATGCTCACTGGGCTGGACCCTGCAAGGAAGATAAATCATAATAATGAATTTGGATACTGACTACATCATAAAACTGATTTAACTAATTAGATAGCTGCTGGACATATCTTCCGTCTCAGCATAATCATGGCTGACAGCGTCTCATACATAAAGAACTTATGGCAGAATATATTGCATAAAAGGCATATAAAATCCCGTAACAAAATATGTGCAGCAACTTGTATCCTATCAGGACCTATAGCCAATACGATGCAGTTGGACGCAGTAAATTCTGGGGACACAGAGACGTTCAGCGCTGAATAGACTATGTCAAACTGTGTAGGGACATGCTCTATTGATAAGAAGCTTCCTACATTTCCAGGAGGAATAACAGTCGGATATCACAATGCATGTTCCCTAGTTGTTATATTGTTATTTTACAATAAATGCAAGCATTTACAAATACAGACATTATTTCCCATGCATACTGAAATAGGATGAAAACACCTAGGAGACCGGTACAGTATGTACAGATGGAGCAGTTCTAAGCTTGAGTGTGACATCACATCACAAAAGTCACTGAAAAAGACAAAAGCAAGTTTCTTGCTATTGTTTACTTAACTCGTGAAGGATCAAAATGAGGATTACTACATCTGTACCTTCAAAGAATGGTTAAGAGTCACTGAAGATCAAACACAGGTGTGACAGGTTCTCATCCTTATGTGCTTGTGACAGGACATAGCCACCACCCTCCTCTTATCAGCCATGGACCTACAGACTCTATTAGAGTAGTGTACCTTATAGAGATTCGGGGGGAAGGGGCTGCAAACCATTTTCGTGTTGCTGGGTGCTTCACTGAATAAACATTTTGTAGACTGTCCAGAGACACATCACCTTGGAATGTGGTGGAGAAGGCAGGACAGCATGGACTTCCTCACCTTCTGATCATGGACCATTCAGAAGGTCCTGGATGGTTGGGGGTTGGGGGTGTTTCCTCCGCTACCTACCAATGGGTTGGGAGGAGTGATGAGAAGGCAAAGTAAAGAAGTTGGGTGTGGTAGTTGTAAGTTGCTGTTTTCTACTGGAAGGGTCAGTATTCGAGTTGGGGCCAGATCTTGGGACCACGTGTAAGGATTGCCTGATTAGAGAGACGTGTTGAGGCCATACCCTGAGATATTCCTGTTGTACTGTATTACAAATAAAAGAGTTGAGCTCCATCTGAATCGTCTGGCTGCTGTATGAAGGAACCTGGAAACAATGCCCTGTGACAACAGGCTTGTCCAACTTATCGCTCCCAAACTATTATGAGACAATAAGTCCCATTGTTTCTCGGGAGTTCTAGGATGCTGCTCCTGCAGGTTCCCTTTCCATCTCCGAACTAAAAGCTCTTAATGCATAAAAAAAAAACAAAAAAAAAAAAAAACATCATGAACCGTATATTTAGCAAGTGCAAATTTACCATATAAAATGCCATATTTATATTTCTTTACCCATCATAAAAACTTTCTCGCCATGAATCCCAGGTGTGTCTCGCTCTGCTGAGATATATTTATTTCTGTGACAGACACAGAGCTCGTTGTATACCCAGGTTGTTATTATGTTAATTGCTGTGAAATGAGTTTATATTTATATATTTCCATATATAACCATATGTACCGCACCATCAGCAAGAAGAGACTGGTGGATGGGAAGAGGGGGGGCCTTCTCTTAGATTTATACTGGGAGTCTGAGAAATCCTGAATAATTCTTCACATGAACAGAAGAGCGGTAGACAGGTTATGTAACTGCCATACATATCATCCAAAGCAGGTAAAACAGATCATAAGTGCAGAGCATCGTCCTATTTGATAGCTTATATAGTTATGATGGAAGATAGAGATTGATATCTAAAAGCTACATCAGCTAAAACAGTTTTACATGCATCTGATTGGCTAGTTAATAGTTGGTGCTTGAGTATGTGCTGGGATATCATGCTGGGAGAAGGGAAGAGAGCTGCTTTACTCAGAATCTGAGGATGCCCACTCAGTTTATGGCCTAAAACTGCTATAATAAAAATGCTGAAATTCCAAAACCCCTTTACGATCAGTTTATACTTTTATTTTCAAGCATAATCAGTTTCATATGTTAAAGGGGTTATCCAACCCCTATAATGAACCGCCCCCCCCCCCCCCCCCCCAATGCCTGGGCCCCTCACATTGATTATACTTACCCCAGTCCCCGGCACCCATGTCACTTCTGATGCCCACACAGCCACCGCTGCATCTCCCCGTCGCGCAGATCAAAACATCTGGTGACGGGGGGAAGCAGCCAATAGCAGGCCACGACAGGGACAAGCTTCCCTAGCATCTTGGGTGACACTAGGGAGGCTTGTCCCTACCGTGGCCCGCTATCAGCTGCCCCCCCCCCCCCCCCCGTCACCAGATGTTTTGATCTATGCAACGGGAAGATACAGCGGTGGCCGTGCAGGGATCCGGATCACCGTGGGAGCCGGGGAGCAGGGTAAGTATAATCTATATGAGGGGCCCGGGCATTGGGGGGGGGGGGGGGGGATCATTATAGGGTTGGATAACCACTTTAACATATAAAACTGATTATGCTTGAAAATAAAATATGTCTTTATTTGGCCCATTGATTCCAAGAATATGCTAAGATAGTCGTTCCTGTAGTTCCTCAGACAAATCAGCCTGTCTTGAACACTATGAACTCAAGAACCTGTAAATTTGTAGTAAAAGCAGAACACATGTCTCCTTAATGATGACTTGCCAAGTTGTGGACGTTAACCATGATTGTTGTATGATAAATGTCACATTGGAGATGTAACCAGTAGATTACTATTTTTTCTCTCCTGACAAATGAATGTTTCATTTTGCAAGCTTAATTTTCCCTGTAAATTATATTTTTCTATTATTAGACTACAGTCGGAACAAGCTCACTAATTGCCACGAGGAGATGATCAGGTAACTGAGGTTATAAGGAATGAACCACTGCTCCTCAGCATTCTTCTACTGTGAAGCAGATGGTGGAGGGAAATCCCAATTAACTGCATGTTCAGAAGCAAGTGTAAGGAGAATGAGGAGACCCTCAAGGAGAACAGACACTGAAGCTATTAAGAACATGAAGAACAAGTAACCGCTCTCCGATAAGCAACAAACCATGTATGGTCATAAGAATAACAATCCCCATATATCCATAAAGAGTAGAACACAAACAATAGCTGCTCTATAACAGAGCCTGTGATAACAGATACAAAGAGTGACCTGACATAGGCTGTGGGCAGTGAATGGATAGCATTACGAATCTACATCAGGCCTTCAGTTGACAAGCTCCTGGCACAATGTACCTCAGACTACTTTCACCCTAAATGGCAAAGTTATCTGATGAATCGAAAGCATCACCATGGGACATACTACTGATGTTGGACAACAAAGATGCTCATGACTACATCTCTCGATAGACATACTGTGAAGCAGCAGATGTGGTGCATTCCCACTTCTTCAGGCTACATAGCTTACATCTCTCAACAAAACCAAACAACCAAGAAAATGTAACATATGTCTTTGTTATTTGCTCTTGTTTCATTAGCAGAGGTCGCTCAATTTTTTTTCAAGAAGAGTACAAATACTCCTCCGACCATTTTTGAGGAGTATTTTTACCCGAGGAGGAGTATTAGCAGTAACTCAAATACATAATATATCGGCCTACACTTGCTCACATCTACGTTTGGAGCCTCTGTTGCAGATTCTGTCTAAAGACCGGACAAAAAAGCCTTGTATGCAGCACTTTTTTGGTCTGGTAAAAAGACAGGCTCATGAATAAAAATTGAAGGGACTCCATCATAGTAAGCGGGGTTTGTTCAGCTTCTTCCCTGTGAGTTAGGCTGGGTTCTCAGGACATTTTTGCCATATATTAAATGTACACACAAAAAACATATATACCTTAATAGATGCCTCAGAAAGACGCCATACTGTGGCATCTGTCACCATAGAATTCCATTGTAAAAAAAAAAAAGATACGTTAGCCTACATGTTTTTTTGCTGGACTTTGCAGGATGGAAAAACATGGAACACTAGGCTTTCCCATCCTGCCAAGTACTTTTTTTTTTACTATGGAACTCCATGGTGATGGATGTCACAGTATGGCATCTGTTGTGTATGTTGATCGTATGACAAAAACCAAGCCTTACGTGCCCGATCCAGCATTTCCGTTATTTTCATTGTTCTGCTCCTTTAGATGAGCAGAACAGAAATAAATAGTGGTGATGTGAACAGGGCCTAAGAGGTGGGGATTTATGCAGGGGACCATTACTGGTCTAAATAACATCAAGCTATTATAGCGAAGTTATAAAGTCCAGTCCAATATGACAGATCTTTCCTGTACTTTACCACTTGGCTATAATAGCCTGTCTGCATTCAGTACATACTGCACCACATCCCCCAGGAGCCGGCCCCTCCTTCTTCCAGCGCCTGCCGGCTTCCCCTGATGCAAGACTTGTATTGCTCCTGCCCAAACTAACCAATAGCAAAGCTCCTTGCTGTCCAGGGCTTTGCTATTGGTTACTGCAGGCATGGGCAGCACTGCTGCACTGCCTGTGCCATTCACTGCGTGTCCTACGCTGATGAAAATCAGGGAAAAGTCTAAGGTGTACGCCTTGGTACGCCTTAGACTTTTTCCAGGGCGTAAAATGGCCAAAACAGGCATCTATGACGCTTGTACAGGCGTTATTGCGACCTCTGTTCATCAGATGTCACAATTGCAGACCATGAAACAATAGGAAAACATTGCAGTGTTCTCTCAGGCTGCAGCCACATCTTCTCCCTCCTCTTTCTCCCCCCTTTGATGCTAGTGAATGTGAGCTAGGAAGTTTCGGAGAAGCAGGGGGCCTGGTTAGGGTACATAATTTTTATTTTTATTTTTTTACACAGGGTTTCCTGTACCAATATATTGAGGACTTTCCCATTCAGTTAAATAGGAACATCAGCTGCAGTACCCCTTTGTATGGAGCTGTGGTGTCCCACGTGTTTCCTTTCAGAACTTTCAGCTGTCAAAAACTGCTGATTGTTAGTCCACCGGGTGTTGGATCCCAACCAATCTCATAAAGGCCATTTATATATGCAAACAAGGTGAGAATATTCATACACCAGAAACTTAGGCTCTTGTAACCCTGAAAAGCCCTAGGATTATTGACAGGGTCTGAAACTACTGGTTCCTTCCCAGATGAGCGAACCAGCGTCTCCCTGAGGCCTAGTAAACAACAAGCAAATGGGAGCAACAAAATACCAAGAGAAGTACACTGATCTTCAATAGAAAATGGATGAGCAGGAACTCAGATGAGGACCGCACACCAGCTCTTCCAACTCCAGGCAGAGAATATCAACCGCATGGTATGAAGTGTGAGTCCAGACTAAATAGAGGAGCAGTAATGACCACAAGCTACACCTGAGACAAGAGGTGTGGTCATTACCAACAAAAGCAATGCAACAAGTGAAAACAGATAGGCTGTCAGATGACCTAACGTGCAGCCAGTCTCTCAGATCTTCTAACCTCTGTCACTGGAGGGACTGTGATAATGACATACTGATAGTAGAAAATGTGGCAAGAAAAATAAATAAAATAAAGTTTCCTGTCTATGTTATTAGGGGTAGATGTAATGTTTGCATTTGTATAGTTTTTATAAAAAAAATTGTGGTAGTTTTTTTTTACAGTAGATTTTACATTGACCATACAGTGTAAATAACATGATAACTTATTCTCTTACACCAAATTTATGCACATTGTTTTTGCTGTTTTTGTGTGACCACATTCGAAAACCCATAACTTTTTTATTTTTCTATCAATGGAGCTGTATGAGGGCTTATTTTTTGTGGGAGTTTTCACTGGTAACATTTTGGGGTACATGCGACTAGTGATGGACGAACATCGGCAGGGACGGTTACGAACACGATCGCACAAATGCGATCAAAGGCTTGCGAACCGCAAGTTTGCGGCGGGCCCTAATCACTTTAATGGCAGGCGAACCAGAAAACCTTCAGCTCATATTTGCAGCCACCAAATACTTATTAGAAGTGTACAAATAGTCCCACAACATGGACGGTTACATACTAGAGGGGGATCAATGACAAAAATTCCAACAAAAAATATGTATTTTAATCAGGGAACATTTTTATGTGTCTTAAAGGGAAAATCTCTGAAATGTGCCCTGTTGGAGCCTAGAAAAATTGTATTTTAGGCCACAGGAGTACTGGCCTTAAAAATTAGGCATTCACCAAACATAAAAGAAATTCTGATTATGTGGCTCGAGGTACATTATGCGGTCAGTGGATAAAAATTTTACTGTAGGCCACTGGACTACAGGCCCCAAACATTAGGCATTCACCGGACAGAAAAGATCAAGTGATTATGTGGCCAGAGGTATATTATACGGTCAATGGATATCAATTTTACTGCAGGCCAGTACAAGTGCAGCTGAAATACATATGTTTAAAAGAACTAAAAATATAAAATTGGATTAAAAACATGGCTAACGAAATCCCTCCTCTTGAAAAAAATGCTAATAATATTTGTTGAAATTCGATAACACAAGGTCGTCACAGGTGTTGAATTCCTGAGGCCCCAACTATTAGGCATTCACTTCACCGTACAGAAAAGAACAAGTAAGTACACTATGTGGCTGGAGGTAGATTACACGGTCATTGGATATCAATTTTACAGCAGCAAAACCGCAAACAAATGCTGCACTACCCAAATGCACTATATAGAAAGTATATTATTCGTATATAACACCCTGCTTCAATCAATTTTTTGGGGGGGCAACTGGTATATCACACCAGTAGAAATTATTTGTTCCAATGGCGTTGGTCTCTCTGTATAGCTGAGGTAACTCAGCTAAGGCTACTTTTACACTGGCGTTTTGGTTTCTGTTTGTGAGATCCGTTCAGGGATCTCACAAGCAGACCAAAACTGATCAGTTTTGCCCTTAATGCATTCTGAATGGATAAGGATCCGCTCAAAATGCATCATAGAAACATAGAATACGACGGCAGATAAGAACCATTTGGCCCATCTAGTCTGCCCAATATACTGAATACTATGAATAGCCCCTGGCCCTATCTTATATGAAGGATGGCCTTATGCCTATCCCATGCATGCTTAAACTCCTTCACTGTATTTGCAGCTACCACTTCTGCAGGAAGGCTATTCCATGCATCCACTACTCTCTCAGTAAAGTAATACTTCCTGATATTACTTTTAAACCTTTGCCCCTCTAATTTAAAACTATGTCCTCTTGTAGCCGTTTTTCTTATTTTAAATATTCTCTCCTCTTTTACCTTGTTGATTCTCTTTATGTATTTAAAAGTTTCTATCATATCCCCTCTGTCTCGTCTTTCTTCCAAGCTATACATGTTAAGGTCTTTTAATCTTTCCTGGTAAGTTTTATCCTGCAATCCATGTACCAGTTTAGTAGCTCTTCTCTGAACTCTCTCCAAAGTATCAATATCCTTCTGGAGATATGGTCTCCAGTACTGCGCACAATACTCCAAATGAGGTCTCACTAGTGCTCTGTAGAGTGGCATAAGCACCTCCCTCTTCCTACTGGTAATGCCTCTCCCTATACACCCAAGCATTCTGCTAGCATTTCCTGCTGCTCTATGACATTGTCTGCCTACCTTTAAGTCTTCTGAAATAATGACCCCTAAATCCCTTTCCTCAGATACTGAGGTTAGGACTGTATCACTGATTGTATATTCTGCTCTTGGGTTTTTACGCCCCAGGTGCATTATCTTGCACTTATTAACATAAAATTTTGGTTGCCAGATATTTGACCATTCCTCTAGTTTTCCTAAATCCTTTTCCATTTGATGTATCCCTCCAGGAACATCAACCCTGTTACAAATCTTTGTGTCATCACCTTACAATCGAGGCCTTCTGAAATTTCCCTGATAAAGATATTAAACAATATGGGTCCAAGAACAGATCCCTGAGGTACCCCACTGGTAACAAGATCAGTTTGGCTCCGTTCCACCTCCATTCCGCTTTGGAGGCGGACACCAAAACGCTGCTTGCAGCGTTTGGTGTCCGTCTGACGAAACTAAGCCAAACGTATCCGTTTCAATGTAATTCAATGGGGACGGATCCGTTTTCACTCACACAATATGGCACAATAGAAAACGGATCTGTCCCCCATTTACTTTCAATGGTGTTCAAGACAATAATACAAACGGATCGATTCTGAACGGATGCATGCGGTTGTATTATCTGAATGGATGCATTTGTGCAGATCCATGACGGATCCGCTCCAAACGCGAGTGTGAAAGTAGCATTAACCGCAAACAAATGCTGCACTACCTAAATGCACTATATACAAAGTATATAATTGGTATATCACACTTCTGCTTCAATCTGTTTTTTTGGGGGCAACTGGTTTATCACACCAGTAGAAATTATTTGTTCCAATAGCGTTTGTCCCTCTATCTAGTTGTAGTATCGCAGCAGAATCGCACACAACTGCTGCACAATACAATTGCACTATAATATACTTTCTATGCTAGAAAGTATATTATAAGTATATTACATCCCTCAGTATGCTCCATTGTTCCACTGAAGGAAAAATCACCCCAGACCATTATGGTGCCCCCTCCACTGTGGCGCGTAGAATAAAATCTCAGGTGGGATCTGTTTGTCATGCCAGTAACGTTGGAAACCACCAGGACCATCAAGGTTACATTTTTTCTCAACAGAGAATAAAACTTTCTTCCACCTTTGAATGTCCCATGTTTGGTGCTCTCTTGCAAAGTCCAAACGAGCAGTTCTGTGGCGTTCCAGGAGACGAGGTCTTTTAAGACGTTTTTTTGTTATTGAAGCCCTTCAGTCTCAGATGCCGTCTGATGGTTATGGGGCTGCAGTCAGCACCAGTAAGGGCATTAATTTGGGTCGAGGATCGTCCAGTGTCTTGACGGACAGCCAATTGGATCCTCCGGCTCAGTGCTGATGAAATTTTTTTGGGTCTTCCACTCGACTTTTTTGTTCCATAACCCTCAGGAGCATTTAAGAAATTCCATATGACTGTCTTACTGCATCCCACCTCAGCAGCGATGGCGCGCTGTGACAGACCCTGCTTATGCAGTTCAACAACCCGACCACGTTCAAAAAGGGAGAGTTTTTTTGCCTTTGCCATCACAACGTGTGACTACCTGATAGAAAATGACAATGAATTCACATCTTTGCACAGATTTGGAATTTTAAAGGCATGTGGTCCTAAAATTTGGATCAGCTGAAAAACAGCCTGTTTCAGTTTAATCATTATTTTCAATTAATTGAATGCATATAAAATGTTTTGTCTCACTCTCATTTCTTCTTGTTGCATGTTGAAGCTCTACTTGGAACCTTGTTAAGATCCAACAATGTAAAATATGATTTTTTGCCATTTTTCAAGTGGTCTTAAACTTTTGATCAGGACTGTATATATATTTTTTTATAGAAGTGACATCAGCGAGGGTTCATAGTTTTCTATTTAAAGGGCAAAGCTTCAAAAAACACTCCACTAAACACATTTGCTAAAACAAACTGGCCCATATTTATTAATGTCAGTAGAACTAGACACTGTTGTAAAATTTGCTAAAAGTCTTGGCACAGTTTGGCGCATCTAGTAGAAATCCTCTGCACCATACTGTGTGAAGGAGACCTAATAGGAGTGAAGTTAAAGCGTGCCTTTCAAAATTTAAGTATGGGCCATGTTTATCCCAGCTATTCCAATCTGGATGGCCCTAAAGTTACATGCATAAGATTCCTCTCTCTAAATGGAAGTCAACTTTTAGTAAAGTACCCATATATTTATTGCATTATGAAATGTTATATAATTTTCTAACATAATAATGGGGGGGGGGGCATTTATCTTCAAGGTTTATATCTGAAAACAGATTCTCTGTTGATGTACTTTGCTCCAAAAATGCTACTAAAAATGCAAATTTTTAGGGATCTTTTAAAAACAATTTGAGGAGATAAATCTAGCGTGAATTGAATTAGCATGGCTAAACATGCCTAGTTTCCCACCAGGTCTTCGAAACTAGAGCGAGGGGTGTAAAAATGCAATAAGTGGCAAATAACACCAAAAAGTCTCAAAAGCCCTACTTTGCTACTCTTTAACTTCTGGAGAGAAAAGCTTGATGATGAAACACCCCCTTTGTGTTTCTGTTTTATACACTTGTCAAGATCAAGAGATTGCTTGTCTTTCTACAGAGTACCTTTATTCTTGTCATGTGATGGACACATGGGTGCATGGCTCGTTACAATTGCAGGGAGGTCATATTGCGACACGCCACTAAAATATTGGTACGAAGGGTCAGCAAAAATTTTGCATAAAGATGTTTCAATTAAAGTGCTGATTATAACTAATGGAATAAAGGACAACGCATTGGAGGAATCAAGGAACTAACACAGGGGGAACTAAGGTTTTGCAGTCCATTCAGCGAGGCTTTGTGAAGGGTTCCATGAACTGTTATTAGAAGAAATTATTTTCCACTACAAACACAATCAGTGGATAGGAAAATACATGTTTATGTAATTTAGCATACATTAAGAGTCAGCCTCATCATCTGCAGTAAAGTGCTGGGTGATTATGTCTACTGGAATGCTCATCCTATGTGTTTATAACCTCAATGAAAAAGCAGTGATAATGGTGATTACACTGCAAGCTGAATTTGACTTACTAATTCTACTGCTGGGGTAAAATTATCTTTCTATAGAAATGCACTACCAGATCGTTCTATAACAGGAAAAAGTAATTTTAGCTACAAATAATTTGTTCTATTCAAATCTCTTTTAAGAGCTGGAGGGAGCACTGACGCATACCCTATGGCAAGCTAATGCACAACAGGCAGGAGAGTATGCCTCAGACAGAGTGGAGCAGACAAAGCAGGGCTACTTTTGCAGCTGTGGTCACCTGGAAGGATGAGACACTGTAGGAGAGAAACCACCAGAGATGGTGTAAGTGCCTACCGGGAGCAGAGGAGTACCGGCGGGCACAGACCACCAACATCACAACAATTCAGGTTGAATGACAGAATTCTGCAACCACTATGGAGTGCATATGACCTTATTTCAAAGTACCAGTAAAAGTTAGGCAAGATTCGCACATCCGGACTCCGACCAGACCACCAGTTTAAAGATGTTTTAATACTCTTTTCCTCTCCCAGTCACTGCATTGAATACCAATTTTCAGGGGCGGACTGGGAACTTAAAGTGGCCCTGAAAAAAAGAAAAACATATTCCAGCCAGCGTCCTGGGATACCTATGGCCCTGCATCATTTGTACACTGCCTCATATAGTAGCCTATAGTCTATGAGGGTGAACAGCAGGGTAGGGAGCCATGGTTTCCAATTGTCTGCATACAGTATTCAACTCTATTACCATCCTGAGGACAGCCATACAGTTGAATTCAGGAGGCCATCTGCAGCCGCCTACCAGGTGCGTAAATATCCGATTCTCCCAGTGAAGAGCATTAGATCATTATGTATCTGGTGAGAGGTAGTGAGGAGTGCTTTGGTGGCCCCCTGGGCATTGACCCACAGAAAATTTCCCTGTAGGGTCTATGTCCAGTCCACCCCTGCCTATTTTTCCTGGCTCAAATTCTCATCTACAAAGCTATACATCTCTTTTCCATCCTACTTCTGCTTTCTGATCTGCTAATGATTTGCACCAACCTGATCAATACTTCCCATTCCCATTTATAATACTTCTCCTGTGCTGCCTCTGTGATCTGGAATGAAATTACACCTCAGTCCATCATCTACTGATCAACATTTTACTAATATCTTGAAAACCCACCTCTTGAGGGATTTTTACTACATTTCTCCACCACTGTAGCCAGTCTCAGAATGGAGTTTCTTTGGCCCACCAGAGGAAATTATTCTCAAGGCCAAACCCCTAAATCATTAATAAAGTTTAATAGGCTTTTAATCAAAGAAATAGACCCTAGTGGCGAGTTATTGGCTCCAAAGGTCAAATGGGTATTTTTCTCCTGGATATTTGCAACCCATTATGATATCAGAGCCTGAGCCTACTACATGATCCTTTGGTACTCTGATGGGTCAGTCTGATCCTGGTTTTAGCTTTTTCTCTCACCCATCTACATGTTCTAATATTTACCAATAAAGGTGCCCTTCAGAGGCACAGCTTTAAGCTCCTGGGCCCTATCATAGAGCCCTTATCTGAAATGTAATAATCACTGTTAAAGAGCCCTCTGAGGCAGGGTCCAGGTGCAACTGCTGCCTCTGCAGTCCTTCACATGGTGGTTTCTAAAGCAGAATTTGGCGCAGAAATTTTGCTGAAATCCTACTGATGGCCGAATCCTCTTTGCTCCCCTAACATCTCAATGGGACGCAGAGCTGAGGATCGTGGAGTGGGGGCTTAAAGCCACAGCCACACTGAGAAGGGACATGTCCATGGCAAAATTCCACTTAAAAAACTACCATGTGAACTTTTGCTCCTGTTGGGAACCTGTTATAGAATGCCCTCAATTACCAGTGGTCAATACTGTCTTTATATTTTAAAATCAAATCTACTGTATGCCTCCTCCTTTCCTGAATTGTACTGCTTTGCAGAATATGTTGCTGTTTCTGGTAGTTATGGCAGACTTTTTTTTTTAAACCAGGAGGAATGGGATGAGAAGAGCCATACCCCCTCCCAGAAAGAGCAGTTCTAAAGTACTTAGAAAAAAATTAATTCATCTAGTAACCTGAATTTATAAGACATTAATGAGTAAGTAACGCTGAGTCCGTAAGTGCAATCTACAGGGCCCTCCTGGAATAGCTCTTCCAGCTAATAGGGTCAGCTCTGTTTTTATAAATTGAATGGAATGTGTGAGCTGGATAGATAGAATAGATTAATATATTTGAGATGTATAGATCACCAACACCAAAAAGGCCTTGGAACTACTTGGCTAAAAATGCACAATGATTCTGTTATAAATCATGTTTTGCTCAGTTAAAACGTGGTTTGACCTTCAACACAGTAAAGCCGATAATGCAACGTCTGTTTCCCAAGAGGTATTTTTAGAAAGTTTTAATAACTATTCACCTTAAAAAAAGACATGTGAAGTCCTTATATATCTAATTTGCCAGGCAATAAAAGATTAATCTCCTCCTAAATTAGTTTCCCTTTTATTATGAATTAAGTGCAGCTCTCTTCAAAAGCTCATCATTTCTCAAGCTAAGGATTTATCTCCACAAGATTATCTTTCCAGGAGTGAGAGAAAGATTTATGCCGCGTTCCATATTTCCAAGGCAATTACTTTTGAAAAACACTTCCACGTAGATAATAATATGTATACATGTCTTGTGGAATTTAATCAGTTTACTGGTTACTGTCTGGAAGATGAGAGATCTGAATCTCCGGCTAAAGGTAATCTATGCATCAAGATGAAGTTTAAAAAAAAAAAAGAACATTCAATTTTAGATTTTTAGAGCGAGAGGTATGGGGAATTCACTGTTTGGGGATTGTATGCAACAGCCACATTCAGAGAACCTTCAAGATACTGACAGATCCCCAAGCTGAATAGAAATTATATTTGACATCCAAAAAGATTTGAATGTAAAATTTTGATTTTTGCTTCCCAGCACCGATGTTAAACAAATGTGATTAACGTAGGAGGTGGAGATAAAACTCCGGCTCCCTTCCATCGTCTTGTCATTTTCCCAGTTAAATCCAAAGGTTAGTATCCTCCAGGTGGTAGATGGGCAGCCATAATTCAGTTAAAGCTGCCATGAATTCTCAGAACAGGATTAACAAACACACGGTTTACCTCCACTCCCGCCAGAGGGGAGGATTAGGAGGGTAAAAATAATTGGAGCTCAGAAAGGGAATTTGCAAAGACGCTGTAACACCTAGGGTTTAGATTCAAATGTGAAATAAAGCATGTTATATGTGTCATGTCACTACAAGAGTATGTTGGAAAAAGTTGAATGTCACCACTTTTTATTAAAGAGAATACACAAACAGTTCCCTCTATAAAAATAACACATACCAAAGTTCATTTTTTCATTTTATTTAATTAGTATTTACTCAGCCTTCTGAGCTGTTCTGTGTCCAGATGTTGAACTTAACAGTTGCCTCTCTTACTCTCTTCCCAGCAGGAAGTACTAACATGATCTGAAGCACCAATTGGCGTTTGAACGCGTAAAGTAAGCAGATATCTGATATCACAAAAAAGCGTCCCAAATAAATAAAAAGGAAGATGGTATGCCTAGTTTTGTTACTACTTAGGCTACTTTCACATCTCTGTCTTTAACTCAGGTTTTGAGATCTGGCAGATGATCTCAAAATCTGAATTAAAAGGATCTGTTCCATTTAATATATCCTGATGGTTCAGTTTCAGCCAGATCCGGTTGTATTAAATCAAAACTGAACAAACCTGATAGGCGCCTGATCTGTAACAAAAAAACAACAACACACAGATCAGGCACCGTTGACTTACATTGATTTTCATTAGTGTTGAGCAAAAATTAGATTCAGCTGCTTCGCATTTCTTCGTAAGTAGCGGCTGCAATGACAGGAATGGCGATTGCGTTGCCCCCTGTAATTCAACGGCTCAGATGCTGTGTTCATCGCTGATCATGACATCTCAGAATTATAGTGAGGACTTTCAGGGTTTAATCCATAAAAAAAATAATAATAATACCTTATCGATTTGAGAACGAAACGGCAACCGCAGCCATCTTGATTGAAGACACCGTGTATGACGATGTAATAATGCTGGCGTGGTGATGTCATATGTCACCATGCATGAGATTTTGAGTGGGATGTTCAATCAAGATGGCCGCTGCAGCCTCTTCACGCTCAAATGGATGGTTAGTATGTTTATTTATTTTTTTACTACCATTTCAGGGAAGATTGATTCGTTACCTCGAAGCATGAGGAAATTTGGTTTCGCAGCAAATTTTCCTGAAATTGGAATCAAAGTCCACTTCAGATACTTCAATTCTCTCAAACCTAATTTTCATGCCTTATCAGTTTTGTTCAGTTTTACAAACTGGACACAAAAATGCTGCTTGCAGAGGTTTTGCATCTGGCCCCAAATCGCAACTGAATTGAACTGATGCATCATGATTAGTTTTGTCCCCATTGGCAATGAATCGGGACAAAACTGATCGGTTTAAGTCCGGTATTCTGATTCTCTGCCGGATCTCAAAACCTGAATTAAAACCGCAGATGTGAAAGTAGCCTTTTACAGTAAACATTTTAATTATCAATATCAAGATCTTCTGAGAGATATCTTGAAACAAGGTTGCAGATTCTCAACTAGGAGACCTTTCACATTAGGTACTCTTTTATCACCTAATTTAACTAGACCTGTGCCAGTTAACAGGGCATTCCAGTTGTTGAAAGTAATCCCCTATTCATAGGATAGGGGATAACTATGAAATTGGGAGGGGGGTCCTTTAGCTAGAACCCCCACCGATCATCAGAACCCATACCCCCTGCCGCTCCCTTGAAATTAATGGAGCAACTGGTCGGGCATGCATGCGGCTGCTCCAATCATCTTTATGGGAATTCCGGAGCTATCCGATTGCTTTACTCGGCTATCTCTGGAGCTACCATAGAAATGAATGGAGCGCCCGTGTGCATGTGCTTGAAGCTGCTCCATTCATTTCAGGAGGGCTCAGCCAAGAGGATGACATGATGAGCAAGAGAGACTTGGCGCATTTTCTAAAATCGTGATGGCCGCGTCAGCCTCTCCGTGAGCAAATCGATGAGGTATGTATTTTTTTGTTTTTTTTACCACCATTTCAGGAAAAATTGATTTGTTACCATGAAATGAGAGGAAATTAGGCTTTGTGACAAATCAAATTTTTCCTGAAATTGGGATTGAAGTCCACTTTGTAAACTTTGATTCACTCAACACTACTGTCAATCTAAAGGAAGTGTCTCCTGGTACTCCAATAGCTCATGAGTATATTTATCATTAGCATAAGTTCAAATTTCTCCAGAGCATTACTACCTACAGATAAAAGATATGCATCATTTTAATCAGCGTCAGCAACCCTAGCAGGCTATATGCCTGATTGTAGAGAGTTGATCTCGGTGACAGAGCCGCTTTAATTGGAATAATTTAAATGTTATGTCCAGTACACCCCTATAACCATTATCTATCACTCTGACTCATCTAAAATAAAAACTCAAGCAGAATACATTCCATGTGCTAACGTGATAAATGTTAGAACATTCACATCAATTTAAGCAGCACTGCAGTAACCAGTTCTGTCCACTACACAATGGACCTCTGGCATCGGAGCTACTCCGAAACAGCTAACTGGCTGAGGTACGAGGTGTTGGACTTCCGCCAATCCCATTTTGTTGGTCTATAAATATTGAAATCCTGGTCAACTCCTTTAAGGTTGAGTAAATATATAATATCATTAAATATTGCTTTCATTGAGCCTCACCAGCTTCATGGATCTAAGGGGAGCAAAGTAAGCAGTTGTCCCCATGTCCGAAGGAGTCACAATGTCCTTCTGCCACATAATAATGATACCTTCCTACATGAAATCTCTGATCCTCACAAGACCTTCTTCTCAACTCTCCTATCTCCTTTTTCCACATTCGTCTCTAAGTTTTCTTCTGTGCATCCCCTATACTCTGGAACTGTCTACCCCAACACATGAGACTCTCACCTACCGTGGAAACCTTCAAAAGAAATGTGAAAGCCACCTCTTCAGCTAATCCTACAACCTACAGTAACTCTGCTGCCATGACCTACTGTATCCTTCTCCCATCCCTTGTAGATTGTAAGCCCTTGCAGGCAGGGTCCTCTCTTCTTCTGTACCAGTTTGTAACACCTAATGTTCTTGTTGTACTTGTTTTTTTTTTTATGTATGTAAACCACATATCATATGTAAACGGCATGGAATTAATGGTGCTTTAATAATAAATACTAACAATAATGGTGGGGTTCACAAACATTTGTGGGATAATTCGGGTGTCAAATATCTTTCTGTATAAATAAGCTCCATACACCCAGCCTCTTACCTGTCCATCCAATGCAGCATAATTGTATCAATTAAGCAAAGTGTTGAGCGGCAGTCCGGTCACAGCTTGTAGCTGCGGTGCATCACTTATTCTAGTTATATGCCGGCTGCAGTTCACTGCCTGTTTACCAGCACATGATGAAGTTGTTGTATAACAGACCAGAAGTGGTCAAACACAGCCATCTGTAATGAATACTCGACAAAAGTGGTCTCTGTGCAGACAGCTCTTCAGATCCTTCAAGGATCCATTCATCATTGTGGAGACTGCTCAAGTAGATGTGTATGTGATGAACGACACCTCTATGCTTATGAATGGTGCACCCCTGACCCAAATTTTACTTCTTCCCTGGAAGTTTACATGTAGATGCACACCAAAAAGATTACAGTAAGTGCATGTATTCAGAATGAGGACAGCAGCAGGACAAAACAGTCCAAAAGAATATATATGCATGTACATATATTTATTTTGGCACTGCAGTGATCCAGAAGATCACTGCTAAAATTGGTTGTCAAGCATAAGTTAAATATTGCAATTTATTGTTAACCCCTTCAAGCCTATTTTTGTTTTTATTGGCACCATTTTTGTGGTACGTACGACTTTTTGATCACTGTTTTTTCATTTTTTGAGAGAGACAAGGTGACTAAAAAATGGTCAATCATTTGTGTTTTTCTTTTTTTTTTTCTGTTACTCTGTATAACAAACTATTATTCTTATATTTAAATATTTTGGAAATTTTCAGATATCTAATATGTTTATTTTTTATATGTAAAATTGGGAAAGGGGGGTTATTTAAACTTTTAATGTATTTATGTTTTTTTTTTTTTTAAACATAAAAACATTTACCCACCTTTGGGGAATAGAACATGGGATCTTTAGATCCTTTGTCCCATTCATCCTAATAGAAATGCATTAGGGTGTACAGGATTTTGCCGCTCTATCTGTTGAGCTATGCCTCGTACATAGCTCAGCTGGCTGATTACTGCGACAGTGCTGGGAAGCCTCAGCACGCCATTTCAGGCAATTTACCGGCATGGGCTCTAATCAGAAGGCAGAGGGAGCCGCATCCCTCTGCCTTATCTCACAGATGGTGCAATCGCTGTTGTTCTCAGAATATTAAGGGTTAAATGGCGAGTTTCAGTGCAATCACCATTCCCCTTTAGTGTGGCCAGGTGCGTGCTCTATTATACAGCTGGCAACCGCCGCATGTGGAGAGGATTCATCACAGCAGTATATAAGCCCTCACACGTTATCACGTACATGTAGTCGTAATGCGTGAAGGGGTTAAGGCACTTATTTCCTTGTTCATTTCCTAATGGTTGTGTATGGGCAACAGAAAGATTAACACTTGAAGTCTTAGCCCAGTTTCCAGGGTGTTAGCATGTGTGAACTCCTACAATTTAGGCTTAAAGAGAAGCCTTATCCAGGAATCACCATGAGACTGAAAGACTTCCAGAGAACAACTTAACTGAGAGACTACCCCTGAGGAAAAGAGACTAGGCAATCACAGTGGTAGAGGAAAGGGTATATTGCTTTGGCATTCCGCTTTTAGATGTACTGGCCATCCAGATCCTGGGTCTGCACCCCGCAGCCCTGGGAACTGCAGAAAGAATTAATGAGAATGGGATTGCATACCTGTGGTTATTTGGGAGGACTGCAAAGTGTGTCTAGGCAAAAACTCAAGGAGCATTACTATGCAAATATTGGGAGAAGCCTACTCTGTGATATACCTCAGAACAGTGTCTTTTACTACCGTATGAACTACTACTCCCATTATCTATTCAGAAAAGCTAGACTTTATTTATTGCAACCAAATGGACCTGGTCACTGACTCCATCAACCTTCTGATGGCCTTACTCCTGCCCTCCTGCCTTGTACCCTTCCAACCATCCACCATTAAAGGCACCGTAACTACCACCAGACGGGAGTCCCTAAAAAAGGCCCAGGGCGTGCCTTGAGGGAAGAAATGGTGCGCCTTCCTTTTACTGCATGGCTCCGGGAGAGCGTTGGGGAGTAGCACCACCATCGCTCCTATCAGTGTCACAACTACCACCGCCCTCCTCCCAACTCTCCCCCTTCAGGCTGCTGTACAACTAGTAATAAATGTTTTATATGACTCTTATCCTCCTAGCTAGTATGGCCAGCATCAATGTCCACTTTGTCTATGCTGGATGTCACCGGAAAAGATTTTGATCTTGTAGTCTTTTTTATTCTGGGGCGTAACAAGTAACCACAGAGCCCCATAGAACATGGTAAATGAAAGAGTACATACACATAGTTTTGATAATTTTGGTCTGCACTTTGTCTCTTCTCCTTTCCTAAAGGCACATGTAGATACTGCGAGGAGCAGTCAATTGCCAAGAAGGAAGCATTCCCTCCCGACAATTGGCTACTCGTTAGGTAGAGGTGAAGCCCTGCCTTTATATGCAACAATTACCTCCACAGTAAGAGGAGGATTGATGGCTGATGCTATTGCTCATCCCCATACAAAATCATTGTTCCTGGGCAGCAGAGAGCTGCATAGACAGCACAATCTGCTGCCCGGGAATGATGACTGAGACAACCTCACTTTAGATCATTTCACCCAATGAATGAGCTTTTTTCCAAACATCATGCGGTGTACAGCCAGCTTTAGTTTACCAGAGATCTGTATTCTTTTTCCCATTCCAACCTTCCATAGTACACTATCTTCACCCTTTAGAAGCTGTTCACTTCATATTAGTTGTTATGTCTGCTAACCTTGCACGTAGATATTAAAGAATAACTTCAGAACACTACAGGGGCACAGCAAGAAAATTATGGGTTTGATTCATAGGTCTATTGAGCACTCACTATTACTGACAGTATGGTTAGGACTACAAAAAGAAATCTCCTCTATTATTGGTGATTATATTTCAAGACCTGGCTTCATCTAAAAACCTTACATTCGGTTATTTTGTGATATAATATATAAATAACAAAGTTCAAGCTTCCAAAATCCAATCATATAGTGGTTCCATTGTCCAAAAAAAACACCAGGGTCAGAGCTTTCAATCACAGATATAGTCAGGCTGGGTTCACCTGTTGTGAACAGACCATGGTCAAGATGAGTCAGCGATGTGGCATGATTTTCAAATTGGCATCAGCTAAAAGCTATTTCATTTTTATTGGCAATAAGTTTATGCAGCAGGTTATTGAGTGACCATCAGTTATAAATATGCTCCTATCTGAAGCTAATTTGAGGAGCACATCAATATCCATGTTACTATTGTTTTGGTCACATTGTGGACACATCTCGACTGCAGTGTGTCCACATGTAAATCCAACCTCACAAGTCAAAAGTTACATCTTACGCAAAAGCCTATGAGGAGGGCAATTGTAGTTCTAAGCAGAATGTGGTACCACAAAGTACTGTATGTATCTACCTCTAGCTCTGTGTTCATAATTGTACTATGTTTATTATGCAGGCTATTCTAGAAAGCATGAAGTCAAAATCTTCTGCCATCTGGCCAGTTTGGCAAACTTAAGAGGTATTTGTATCTTATTATGGAAAACATATTGAATGGGTGCTTCCTAAATGTCTCTATAAACCTGACATATCCCAAGATGTATGGCACGAGATGTTAATCATGAAAAAAACATATACTGTATGTCTGATGGGTGTCTCAACAGATGCCATCTGTCAGCCATTTGTCATCCAAAGGCTACTCACATGTTAAAAAAACATGTGTATATGTTTTTATATATTTTTTTGAATAGGAAAATGCACAACTCTCTTGCATTGATATCATGACAAATTGCATAACAATTCAAGAAAGGGGTGGACACATCTATATTGTGACATAATTACAATATTGCCGTGGGGGTCCTAGTTATGATGTTTTGAAAACTCTTCTGCTGCTATGTCAGGGAGATATCTGTAGACAAGCTGCCACGTCTCATGGAAGGGTAGACAACTAAACACAGTAAGAACTTCAGAAACTTTGAAAAAAGGAAGAAGAACTTGATTCTAGATATCAGAGGGAATTGTCATCTGATTTGGAGTTACAGTGGCAGATGGCTCAGGATTCTTATAATAATTATTTCCAGAAATCTCAAGAACAGGTTTTTCTCAACTTGAAGGATATTTTTTAAGCTAGTAGATCGAGTAGTCTCCTGGAATCCATTATTTCTAATCAAAAGGCATTAAAAATAATTAGGGATGACTTAATAGACTTCAGATGAAACATCTGAAGTCAATTCACATAAAAGTTCGGTCCAATACTGTACAGAGCGAGCTCTCCGTACAGTATTAGAATGTATTGGCTCAGATGAGCCGAAGTTACTACTTTGCGAAGTCTCGCATGACTTCACATAATAACTTCATAGATTAATTTTTACTGAAAAAAAAAACCATTTCCCAAACTTGGGTGGAACATTCTAATACCGTACGGAGCGCTCGCTCCGTACAGTATTGGACCGAAGTTTTATCCGAATTGACTTCAGATGTTTCATCCGAAGTCGATTCACTCATCCTTAAATATAATATGAGTCATAAAGTCTGATGGGGAGCTGATGGCTACAGATTTAAAAAAATGCAAATAAATTAGCTAATTATCATAAATTGTTATATCTATCTAAACTTGACCATCGAGTAGATCATATTAAAGAATATCTTGATTTTATTCAACTGCCTTCTACAACAAAAGTGCAAAGGGAGGAATTGGATGGACCTCTTTCTATTGAGGAACTTGATTTGGCATTGAAGCAATATCCTAATTAAGGATGAGCGAACTTGTGTTTCAAGTTCAGCATACAAGGTTTGGGTTTGGGTTATCTAAGAATTGCGTTATGGATTCCGCTACCACGAACCATAAATTATGATGGAACTATTTGACACATTTAACGCTGCCATTCTTGAGGATGCTTTGCCGTCATCCTCTATGAATTAAACTGTTATATCATTGATACCTAAGAAGGGCAAATCTTTGGTTGAGATTAATGGATACTGTCCAATTTCTCTGTTAAATACAGATATGAAGTTGTTGGCTAAATTATTATTTTATCGGTATTAAGTAATTGAAACAATAATAGATGTAGATCAGACTGGCATTATACCCAGGAAATCTATAGCTTATAATATAAGATGTGTTTTTTTTTTTCCAAGTCTGCAATATCTGGTCACGGATGCCTCTTGGCAATTGATGCTGCTAGAGCGTTCAACACGATAGAGTAGGGTTTTTGTGGGTTCTCATAGAAAAATTAGGTTTTGGGGAAGAATTTATGGGATGGGTGAAGTTATTATATAGGCATCCAAGGGCTAGAGTGATGGTGAATGGGAAGTACTCTGAATGGATTAAATTGGGTCATCCTCTTACCCTTGTTGTTCGCCATCGCGATTGACCTACTGGCCTTCATGATCAGAGCGGATACTTCAGAGTTTTTCTATTTTCCGTTGTAAGGAACAGATTTCAATGTATACAGATGAAATGCTCTCATTTATAAATGATATTTAGGAGGTGAAGCATGTCATTTGCATGTATGGAATCTTTTCAGTTTTTTTTTTTTTTTTTTTGTTTAGAAATTAATTAAAATGAGTCTTGTTTTTTACCATTGGGGAATGTTAGGGATATTGAGGTATTACAATATTGGATGGAAGTAGTAGATATAACCCAATGTTTGCATATATGGATATCTGGTAATTGTCTGGATATTAATAAGTTACATGTTCTTGTTAGAGTATTTGAGGGGAAGGGAGAAGGCATGGAGGAAGTTAATACTGAGCAGAGCATCTAGAATTGGTGGTGGTGCTTCCAAAAACTTCCCAGTATGGATTACCAGTGCAGTTTTCTATACAACAAAGTCAATTATCAATCATATTATAAAAGTGAGGGTTTCACAGGTCTTAACACCTCTGATTAATAAGGGTGGTTTTAAACTCTCTGACCTTAGAACTTATTTTTACGCATCACAACTGCATCACTTACTAAGGAATTGTATGTGTTTAAACTACAACATAATATTTGGTCAGATATTAAAAGTAGAGGCTAAGGGTTTTTACAATTCAGCCCTCTGTGAAATAGCTATTATCTCTGGGAACTTAATAAAGTCATGGATATTGATTTTTGGAATAAGAAGGGTATATATTTGGTAAGTCATTTATTTTTGAATGGGAAACTAAAATCTGTCAAATCACTAAGGAGAGTGTTTGGACTGAATAGTCAAGACTGTCTTTAATATCTGCAACTTTCATCTGTTTGGGACGTATATTTCTTCACACTGAAGGTTCTAGGTAGTCTGGTGCGAATCACAGTTAACAAAGTGGACTTCGATCCAATATTCTGGAAAAATTCCATTAGTCACGAAGCCGAATTTCCTCATGCTTCATGGTAAAGAATAGATTTTTACTGAAATGGCAGTAAAAAAGAAAATAAATACTCACCTCATCTATTTGCTCGCAGAGAGACCGTCGCGGCCATCTTGATTGAAGGCAACGTGCCAAATCTTGCTCGCACTGACATGATGATGTCACCACTAGAGTTGAGTGAACACCTGGATGTTCGGGTTCGAGAAGTTCGGCCGAACTTCCCGGAAATGTTCGGGTTCGGGATCCGAACCCGATCCGAACTTCGTCCCGAACCCGAACCCCATTGAAGTCAATGGGGACCCGAACTTTTGGGCACTAAAATGGCTGTAAAACAGCCCAGGAAAGAGCTAGAGGGCTGCAAAAGGCAGCAACATGTAGGTAAATCCCCTGCAAACAAATGTGGATAGGGAAATGAATTAAAATTAAAATTAAAAAAATAAAAATTAACCAATATCAATTGGACAGAGGTCCCATAGCAGAGAATCTGGCTTCATGTCAGCAGAGAATCAGTCTCTTCATGCCATAGCAAAGAATCTGGCTTCATGTCAGCAGAGAATCAGTCTCTTCATGCCATAGCAGAGAATCTGGCTTCATGTCAGCGCAGAATCAGTCTTCATGTCATAGCAGAGAATCAGGCTTCACGTCACCCACCACTGGAACAGGCCACTGTCACACATTTAGGCCCAGGCACCCAGGCAGAGGAGAGGTCCCGTAACAGAGAATCTGGCCTTATGTCAGCGCAGAATCTGTCTTCATGTCCTAGCAGAGAATCAGGCTTCACGTCACCCACCACTGGAACAGGCCACTGTCACACATTTAGGCCCAGGCACCCAGGCAGAGGAGAGGTCCCGTAACAGAGAATCTGGCCTTATGTCAGCGCAGAATCTGTCTTCATGTCATAGCAGAGAATCAGGCTTCACGTCACCCACCACTGGAACAGGCCACTGTCACACATTTAGGCCCAGGCACCCAGGCAGAGGAGAGAGGTCCCGTAACAGAGAATCTGGCCTTATGTCAGCGCAGAATCTGTCTTCATGTCATAGCAGAGAATCAGGCTTCACGTCACCCACCACTGGAACAGGCCACTGTCACACATTTAGGCATTTAGGCCCCGGCACCCAGACAGAGGAGAGCGGTCCCGTAACAGAGAATCTGGCCTTATGTCAGCGCAGAATCTGTCTTCATGTCATAGCAGAGAATCAAGCTTCACGTCACCCACCACTGGAACAGGCCACTGTCACACATTTAGGCCCAGGAACCTAGGCAGAGGAGAGAGGTCCCGTAACAGAGAATCTGGCCTTATGTCAGCGCAGAATCTGTCTTCATGTCATAGCAGAGAATCAGGCTTCACGTCACCCACCACTGGAACAGGCCACTGTCACACATTTAGGCCCCGGCACCCAGACAGAGGAGAGAGATCCCGTAACAGAGAATCTGGCCTTATGTCAGCGCAGAATCTGTCTTCATGTCATAGCAGAGAATCAGGCTTCACGTCACCCACCACTGGAACAGGCCACTGTCACACATTTAGACCCAGGCACCCAGGCAGAGGAGAGAGGTCCCGTAACAGAGAATCTGGCCTTATGTCAGCGCAGAATCTGTATTCATGTCATAGCAGAGAATCAGGCTTCACGTCACCCACCACTGGAACAGGCCACTGTCACACATTTAGGCCCTGGCACCCAGACAGAGGAGAGAGGTCCCGTAACAGAGAATCTGGCCTTATGTCAGCGCAGAATCTGTCTTCATGTCATAGCAGAGAATCAGGCTTCACGTCACCCACCACTGGAACAGGCCACTGTCACACATTTAGGCCCAGGCACCCAGGCAGAGGAGAGAGGTCCCGTAACAGAGAATCTGGACTTATGTCAGCGCAGAATCTGTATTCATGTCATAGCAGAGAATCAGGCTTCACGTCACCCACCACTGGAACAGGCCACTGTCACACATTTAGGCCCCGGCACCCAGACAGAGGAGAGCGGTCCCGTAACAGAGAATCTGGCCTTATGTCAGCGCAGAATCTGTCTTCATGTCATAGCAGAGAATCAGGCTTCACGTCACCCACCACTGGAACAGGCCACTGTCACACATTTAGGCCCAGGCACCCAGGCAGAGAAGAGAGGTCCCGTAACAGAGAATCTGGCCTTATGTCAGCGCAGAATCTGTATTCATGTCATAGCAGAGAATCAGGCTTCACGTCACCCACCACTGGAACAGGCCACTGTCACACATTTAGGCCCCGGCACCCAGACAGAGGAGAGGTTTATTCAACTTTGGGTTGCCCCGCAATATAATGGTAAAATGAAATTAAAAATAGTATTGAATGAGGAAGTGCCCTGGAGTAGAATAATATATTGTTAAGGGGAGGTAGTTAATATCTAATCTGCACAAGGGATGGACAGGTCCTGTGGGATCCATGCCTGGTTCATTTTTATGAATGTCAGCTTGTCCACATTGGCTGTAGACAGGCGGCTGCGTTTGTCTGTAATGACGCCCCCTGCCGTGCTGAATACACGTTCAGACAAAACGCTGGCCGCCGGGCAGGCCAGCACCTCCAAGGCATAAAAGGCTAGCTCTGGCACCGTGGACAATTTGGAGACCCAGAAGTTGAATGGGGCCGAACCATCAGTCAGTACGTGGAGGGGTGTGCACAGGTACTGTTCCACCATGTTAGTGAAATGTTGCCTCCTGCTAACACGTTCCGTATCAGGTGGTGGTGCACTTAGCTGTGGCGTGTTGACAAAACTTTTCCACATCTCTGCCATGCTAACCCTGCCCTCAGAGGAGCTGGGCGTGACACAGCTGCGTTGGCGACCTCTTGCTCCTCCTCTGCCTTCGCCTTGGGCTTCCACTGGTTCCCCTGTGACATTTGGGAATGCTCTCAGTAGCGCATCTACCAACGTGCGCTTGTACTCGCGCATCTTCCTATCACGCTCCAGTGTAGGAAGTAAGGTGGGCACATTGTCTTTGTACCGGGGATCCAGCAGGGTGGCAACCTAGTAGTCCGCACACGTTAAAATGTGGGCAACTCTGCTGTCGTTGCGCAGGCACTGCAGCATGTAGTCGCTCATGTGTGCCAGGCTGCCCAGAGGTAAGGACAAGCTGTCCTCTGTGGGAGGCGTATCGTCATCGTCCTGTGTTTCCCCCCAGCCATGCACCAGTGATGGGCCTGAGCTGCTTTGGGTGCCACCCCGCTGTGAACATGCTTTATCCTCATCCTCCTCCACCTCCTCCTCATCCTCGTCCTCCTCGTCCTCCAGTAGTGGGCCCTGTCTGGCCACATTTGTACCTGGCCTCTGGTGTTGCAAAAAACCTCCCTCTGAGTCACTTCGAAGAGACTGGCCTGAAAGTGCTAAAAATGACCCCTCTTCCTCCTCTGCCTCCTGGGCCACCTCCTCTTCCATCATCGCCCTAAGTGTTTTCTCAAGGAGACATAGAAGTGGTATTGTAACGCTGATAACGGCGTCATCGCCACTGGCCATGTTGGTGGAGTACTCGAAACAGCGCAACAGGGCACACAGGTCTCGCATGGAGGCCCAGTCATTGGTGGTAAAGTGGGTCTGATCCGCAGTGCGACTGACCCGTGCGTGCTGCAGCTGAAACTCCACTATGGCCTGCTGCTGCTCGCACAGTCTGTCCAGCATATGCAAGGTGGAGTTCCACCTGGTGGGCACGTCGCATATGAGGCGGTGAGCGGGAAGGCCGAAGTTACGCTGTAGCGCAGACAGGCGAGCAGCGGCAGGGTGTGAACGCCGGAAGCGCGAACAGACGGCCCGCACTTTATGCAGCAGCTCTGACATGTCGGGGTAGTTGCGAATGAACTTCTGCACCACCAAATTCAGCACATGCGCCAGGCAAGGGATGTTCGTCAAACCGGCTAGTCCCAGAACTGCAACGAGATTTCGCCCATTATCGCACACCACCAGGCCGGGCTTGAGGCTCACCGGCAGCAACCACTCGTCGATCTGTTGTGCTATACCCCGCCACAACTCCTGTGCGGTGTGGGGCCTGTCCCCCAAACATATGAGTTTCAGAATGGCCTGCTGACGTTTACCCCGTGCTGTGCTGAAGTTGGTGGTGAAGGTGTGTGGCTGACTGGATGAGCAGGTGGAAGAAGAGGAGGAGGAAGCTGAGTAGGAGGAGGAGGAGACAGGAGGCAAAGAATGTTGCCCTGCGATCCTTGGCGGCGGAAGGACGTGCGCCAAACAGCTCTCCGCCTGGGGCCCAGCAGCCACTACATTTACCCAGTGTGCAGTTAGGGAGATATAGCGTCCCTGGCCGTGCTTACTGGTCCACGTATCTGTGGTTAGGTGGACCTTGCCACAGATGGCGTTGCACAGTGCACACTTGATTTTATCGGACACTTGTTTGTGCAGGGAAGACACGGCTCTATTGGAGAAGTAGTGGCGGCTGGGAACAACATACTGTGGGACAGCAAGTGACATGAGCTGTTTGAAGCTGTGTGTGTCCACCAGCCTAAATGACAGCATTTCATAGGCCAGTAGTTTAGAAATGCTGGCATTCAGGGCCAGGGATCGAGGGTGGCTAGGTGGGAATTTACGCTTTCTCTCAAATGTTTGTGAGATGGAGAGCTGAACAATGCCGTGTGACATGGTTGAGATGCTTGGTGACGCAGGTGGTGGTGTTGGTGGTACATCCCATGTTTGCTGGGCGGCAGGTGCCAACGTTCCTCCAGAGGCGGAGGAAGAGGCCGAGGCGGCGGCAGCAGCAGCAGAAGAGGCCGAGGCGGCAGCAGCAGAAGAGGTAGCAGGGGGAGCCTGAGTGACTTCCTTGTTTTTAAGGTGTTTACTCCACTGCAGTTCATGCTTTGCATGCAGGTGCCTGGTCATGCAGGTTGTGCTAAGGTTCAGAACGTTAATGCCTCGCTTCAGGCTCTGATGGCACAGCATGCAAACCACTCGGGTCTTGTCGTCAGCACATTGTTTGAAGAAGTGCCATGCCAGGGAACTCCTTGAAGCTGCCTTTGGGGTGCTCGGTCCCAGATGGCAGCGGTCAGTAGCAGGCGGAGTCTCTTGGCGGCGGGTGTTCTGATTTTGCCCACTGCTCCCTCTTTTGCTACGCTGTTGGCTCGGTCTCACCACTGCCTCACCACTGCCTCTTCCTCCGAACTGTGAAAGTCAGTGGCACGACCTTCTTTCCATGTGGGGTCTAGGAACTCATCGTCCCCTGCATCGTCTTCCACCTAGTCTTGATCCCTGACCTTCTGTTCAGTCTGCACACTGCAGAAAGACGCAGCAGTTGGCACCTGTGTTTCGTCATCATCAGAGACGTGCTGAGGTGGTATTCCCATGTCCTCATCATCAGGAAAAATAAGTGGTTGTGCGTTAGTGCATTCTATCTCTTCCACCCCTGGGGAAGGGCTAGGTGGATGCCCTTGGGAAACCCTGGCAGCAGAGTCTTCAAACAGCATAAGAGACTGCTGCATAACTTGAGGCTCAGACAGTTTCCCTGATATGCATGGGGGTGATGTGACAGACCGATGGGCTTGGTTTTCATGCGCCATCTGTGCGCTTTCTGCAGAAGACTGGGTGGGAGATAATGTGAACGTGCTGGATCCACTGTCGGCCACCCAATTGACTAATGCCTGTACCTGCTCAGGCCTTACCATCCTTAGAACGGCATTGGGCCCCACCAAATATCCCTGTAAATTCTGCTGGCTACTGGGACCTGAGGTAGTTGGTTCACTAGGACGTGTGGCTGTGGCAGAACGGCCACGTCCTCTCCCAGCACCAGAGGGTCCACACCACCACGACCATGTCCACGTCCGCGTCCCTTATTAGATGTTTTCCTCATTGTTCCCGTTCACCACAATTTTGAGAATGGCAAATTTGGGAATGCTTTTTCAACCCAGGAAAAAAAGTGTGCTTTTACGGTCACTACAAATAACTTGACCAGCTAAAACAGTGCAGATTTGGTTGAATAGAGATGTGAGACCTGTTTTTTTTTGCGCTGTGTGACAGGTATAGGTTTAATCACAGAATGACACTTCTATCAGCACGCTAGCGTGTGTCTTAGGTTTTTCTGAATGACACTATCAATACCTTCAATGTAAGATTTTCTTTTTGGGATAGATTTCAAGTAGGCCTCAAATACCAGAAACTAGTTATTTTGAGAATGGCAAATTTGGGAATGATTTTTCAACCCAGAACAAAAAGTGTGCTTTTACGGTCACTACAAATAACTTGACCAGCTAAAACAGTGCAGATTTGGTTGAATAGAGATGTGAGACCTGTTTTTTTTTGCGCTGTGTGACAGGTATAGGTTTAATCACAGAATCACACTTCTATCAGCACGCTAGCGTGTGTCTTAGGTTTTTCTGAATGACACTATCAATACCTTCAATGTAAGATTTTCTTTTTGGGATAGATTTCAAGTAGGCCTCAAATACCAGAAACTAGTTATTTTGAGAATGGCAAATTTGGGAATGCTTTTTCAACCCAGAACAAAAAGTCTGCTTTTACGGTCACTACAAATAACTTGACCAGCTAAAACAGTGCAGATTTGGTTGAATAGAGATGTGAGACCTGTTTTTTTTTGCGCTGTGTGACAGGTATAGGTTTAATCACAGAATCACACTTCTATCAGCACGCTAGCGTGTGTCTTAGGTTTTTCTGAATGACACTATCAATACCTTCAATGTAAGATTTTCTTTTTGGGATAGATTTCAAGTAGGCCTCAAATACCAGAAACTAGTTATTTTGAGAATGGCAAATTTGGGAATGCTTTTTCAACCCAGAACAAAAAGTCTGCTTTTACGGTCACTACAAATAACTTGACCAGCTAAAACAGTGCAGATTTGGTTGAATAGAGATGTGAGACCTGGTTTTTTTTGCACTGTGTGACAGGTATAGGTTTAATCACAGAATCACACTTCTATCAGCACGCTAGCGTGTGTCTTAGGTTTTTCTGAATGACACTATCAATACCTTCAATGTAAGATTTTCTTTTTGGGATAGATTTCAAGTAGGCCTCAAATACCAGAAACTAGTTATTTTGAGAATGGCAAATTTGGGAATGCTTTTTCAACCCAGAACAAAAAGTCTGCTTTTACGGTCACTACAAATAACTTGACCAGCTAAAACAGTGCAGATTTGGTTGAATAGAGATGTGAGACCTGTTTTTTTTTGCGCTGTGTGACAGGTATAGGTTTAATCACAGAATCACACTTCTATCAGCACGCTAGCGTGTGTCTTAGGTTTTTCTGAATGACACTATCAATACCTTCAATGTAAGATTTTCTTTTTGGGATAGATTTCAAGTAGGCCTCAAATACCAGAAACTAGTTATTTTGAGAATGGCAAATTTGGGAATGCTTTTTCAACCCAGAAAAAAAAGTGTGCTTTTACGGTCAATACAAATAACTTGACCAGCTAAAACAGTACAGATTTGGTTGAATAGAAATGTCAGGTCTATTTTTTAGGCGCTGGGTGACAGGCTCAACTTGCCCCTGATGTAATATATGGCCAAAAAATAACCACACTGTTGATGGTTAAATGCACTTGGGTGACACAGGCTCAGCCTGCACCAGATGTAGTATATGGCCAAAAAATAATCAGACTGTTGATGGTTAAATGCACTTGGGTGACACAGGCTCAGCCTGCACCAGATGTAGTATATGGCCAAAAAATAATCAGACTGTTGATGGTAAATGCACTTGGGTGATACAGGCTCAGCCTGCAGCTGATGTAGGATATAGCACAAAATAACCACACTATCGATGGTTAAATACACTTGGGTGACACAGGCTCAGCCTGCACCAGATGTAGTATATGGCCAAAAAATAATCAGACTGTTGATGGTTAAATGCACTTGGGTGACACAGGCTCAGCCTGCAGCTGATGTAGTATATGGCCAAAAAATAACCAGACTGTTGATGGTTAAATGCACTTCGGTGACACAGGCTCAGCCTGCAGCTGATGTAGGATATAGCACAAAATAACCACACTATCGATGGTTAAATACACTTGGTGATAGCTCGTGCTGGCGCACCACAAGTCACAAAATGGCCGCCGATCACCCCAGAAAAAAAGTGATCTAAAAACGCTCTGGGCAGCCTCAAAAAAGTGAGCAAGTCAATAATAGCACTTCAATGATCCACAGCTGCAGATCGATCACAGAATGAAGTCTTTTGGAGGAGTTAATCTGCCTAATCTCGCCCTAACGTCGCAGCTGCAACCTCTACCTATACTGATCATAGCAGAGTGACGTGCGGTGCTACGTGACTCTAGCTTAAATAGAGGCTGGGTCACATGGTGCACTGGCCAATCACAGCCATGCCAATAGTAGGCATGGCTGTGATGGCCTCTTGGGCCAAGTAGTATGACGCTTGTTGATTGGCTGCTTTGCAGCCTTTCAAAAAGCGCCAAGAAAGCGCCGAACACCGAACCCGGACTTTTACGAAAATGTTCGGGTTCGGGTCCGTGTCACGGACACCCCAAAATTCGGTACGAACATTATACAGTACACCGAACACTATACAGTTCGGGTTCGCTCATCCCTAGTCACCACATTATCACACTGGCGTTGCGCGGTGACAACGTGGTGACGTCATCATGAGCAAGATTTGGTACGTTTTCTTCAATCAAGATGGCCGTGACGGCCTCTCCGCAAGCAAATGGACAAGGTATTTTTTTGTTTTTAACCACTGATTAACCCCTGAAATGCCTCAATGTGACTGTGAGATGCCCCGATCAGTGTTTGATGCGGCATCTGATGAGCTCAATGACGGAGGAGGGCGCAATAGAAATTCCCCGTCATTACACCTGCTACATACAATGGAATGCGATTTGCAACAAAGTAATTCGTAACAAATCACATTTCTTGGTGAACTTTGACAAAGCAACCAAAACAAATGTTTGTGGACTTCACTCATCTCTAGTTCTGGGATTTATGTGGACCCATTAACTTTGGTCATGTGAATGGACCCTAAAGCTGAGCTCAGGGTCAGCTTTAGTGTCCATAGAGATGGATTCTGTAAAAGGGATTATGTGTAAAACATGCATCATGATACAGGTGACATTGTGGTCAGATATGTTTTTATCAGTTACGTACAAACATCTGACAGCTTAGGCTACCTTCACACTAGCGTTTTTGCTGGATCCGGCAGGGTTCAGCAAAAACGCTTCCGTTACTGATAATACAACCATCTGCATCCGTTATGAAGGGATCCGGTTGTATTATCTATAACATAGCCAAGACGGATCCGTCATGAACTCCATTGAAAGTCAATGGGGGACGGAACTGTTTTCTATTGTGTCAGATTGTGCTGCGGTTTGCTCTCCGGTATGAGAACGGAACGGAATGCATTTTGGAGCATTCCGTTCTGTTCAGTTACGTTTTGTCCCCATTGACAATGAATGGGGACAAAACTAAAGCGTTTTTTTTCCGGTATTGAGACCCTATGACAGAATTTAATACCGGAAAGTATTAACGCTAGTGTGAAAGTAGCCTTATTCTAAAAAATCGCCTGAAATTATGGATGCACTTTAAATAGGGTCTGCAATGGAATTCAACTAAATTATGTAAGGTATGTACCTAAAAGCAGGTGGATGGAACTGTGTAATTTCCATGCTAGGACACTATTTGATAAGGTGTCAATAACGCTAGATAGATTTTGCAGTAAACATCACTATAGCAAAAAGCAATGGTTCATCAACTTCATTATCCAACCCGAGTTTCCGTCATTACCTTTCATGGCTTTCCACCGAGCAAATCCTAATGACACCGGTGCTGCTCTGAGCGCAGCGTAAATGATTGCTACACAGTGACCTAAACCGAAAGGTTTAATAATAAGCCAGTCTAGATCTCTCATGAAGAACAAGCTGCAAGATCTGTAATGTTTTCCTGTGACTTGGTACAAATAATGATCCTGGCTGCCTGTTATTTAAAAGCTAACCTCCTGCTGTGTTCACTGCCTTTCTGCCGTCAGCTGCATTTAAAAATTAAAATCTCCTCTGCGCTTGCCCAGGATTTCCTCAATAAATTATCTCAGCTGTGCTTAAGAAAATGACAAATCTTGAATATATATCAGCAGAGAAGTTAGCTTTTTTTGCTTTAAGAAACTTTTCATTGGGAACTAGGAGGGAATAGAAACGGTTAGGGCTATATTTTCCAGGTGGACCCTAAGAAGCCCTAATCCAGAGTATCTGAACTTCAGAATTACTATCAGGGGTACTATTTCTCCTTGGGGAGAGAGTGCCTTAGTTGACATGAGAAGACTTATATTTATAGGCTGTTCTGGAATTATGGGAAGGGATGAAAATGAGCTCTCTGCCTCTAATTCTGCCAGATGTAAGGGGTATCTCTGCTCTGCACTGATGAGGGGCAATCACCCCGAAACAGCTGTCTGCAGATGAGGCGCTGGCTTATTTAATATCCAAGTCATGTCTCAAGGCCTATTTAAAGGGTTGAATATTGACTTACAGCATAGCTGCCTTACATCTATTGGCATTAGAGGAAGAGCTTATTAAGAGCTCATTTGCATCCCTTTCTTCCCTGAACTTTAGAGGACACACATGAAATGTTTTGTGGTCTGTGCCCAATTAACACAACAGCCTTAGTTCCTTGTTAGGAGATTTCGGACATGGTCACATAGCAAAAATACATATCAGAAAAATCTGCCATGTATTTTTGCAGAGGCACCTGAAGCAGAAATCCAATGCTGATCCCAGATTTCTGCTAGGTTTTTGCAGTTTGCACTGCTGCGGAATCCATCTGCATGTAACTACTCCACTGCCGTCTCTACAAAGAAAGAATTGATGTCAATTCTTCTATTTTTACTAAATAGAATTCAGTTCTACATTCGGAGAAAAACAATGGGATGTGCACTGTAAGCGTTTTAGATGCAGATTTCAGCATAAAAATACACTAAAAAACAAGGGTATATCCTCATGGGACTGAAAATCCACAATAAGGCCTGATTCAGACGTCAGTGTTTGGTCAGTTATTTCCATCAGTGATTTTGAGCCAAAACCAGGTGCAGCTCTAAACCCAGAACAGGAGCAAATCTTTCCCTTATATCTTATGTCTGTGGAGACTCCAATCCTGGTTTTGGCTCACAATGACTGATGGAAATCACTGACCAAATCACTGACGTGTGAATAAGGCCTAAATCCATGGCAAAATCAACATAAGTTACATGTGGCTTTTGATTCAGATTTGCCACATCTTTCAACCATTGCTTGCTGCAGAATAGAAGCTTGCACCCCAGGTCAAGTTAATTGCTGATTCAGGTTTGGAAATTTTGCAGTTTGGATGTGCTTTGCTGCCACCGTATACACTGGATTTTCTGTATGCAACCTCCACAGCATATCTACAAAGTGGACATACAGGACTCATGAGTTAGTTTTGTCCACTAAAAACTGGTAATTTTTCATCCATGTTGAATCAGTTCTGTCTCTGACTGAACTTCATTTGTCCATTTTTTCCTTCATATGGTATCAGTATGTCCATCAAAAAAAAAACAAACAGAATGCCCACCCAGCACTTTATAGAAACCATCTATGAAAAACGGACTGCACATTAAGGCTTTTCTTTTTGGGACAATGAGTCTCATGAGTCTAGAATAAAAATCGGCCCAAAATAGTCCATGCTCAGATTTTCTCAGCACCAATGGTCCATGAAGAATTCGGGTATGTTAACTGGCATATTGACTTTGATGGATCAGTGTTCAACCCATGTGCTGTCCATTCTACATTCAGACAGTGCATGAGCATGAAAATTGCTTGTCTGGATGAATCCCTAGGCTATTACTATACCTCAGCTTTGGTCATGCAAATTTCAAGTCTGCACGGTGCGTGGCTCCATAAGGCTTTAAAAATCCATAGGAAGGTTTCTGCTACCTGTGATCAGCACTTGAGTAATGACATTTGGTATTTCGAGAAGGGATATGTGCAGATCACAAATTACTGATTGGAGCTCCAGTTAAGCTCCTTCTTGCCAGCAATCAGTGGTCAGACCCAAATAATTTAACACTGGTCACATATCCAGTGGATAGGGGAAAAATGTTTTTGGCTAGAATATCTCTTTAAGACATCCAGGTTTGGTGAGAGATATTCAATACTGCCACAAAGATTTAATAAGAAAAAAAGCCAAAGACCCTTAATTAGATGAATAACTCGCCTCTTGGATTTATGCTCTTAAGGAAAATACATTTTCTCTCAATACAATAAAACTTTCGTATTTGCATTTATGAATAATGTAGAAATCAGCAATAATAGTAATCTGAGATTGTTTGCCCTGAAAACAACAATTTACAGAAATCGTTTTGTACTTTGGCTCCTAGAAACCTAATAATGAACATAAATTGCACAAAATGATATTTAATCAAATTCAATTAATATGGCAAATTGCTTTATACAAAGACAGATACATAGGGTACCTTGTGATGTCACAAAGTGTAATGACATCATCACCCTGACATCAATAGATCCATTTTTATTCACTGGATTATGTTACAGGATATTACCGAAGTAATGATGACTGTAAAGTTTGAGTGTGAGGAATATGGAGTATGATTTCATTCCTGCCATTTGCTCCAGGAGTGGCAGAGGAAATCAAACTCCACAGGGGGGCCCTGCTTCAAAGCGCAGCCAGATAGCAGAAAACTCCTAGCAGGCCACATTTGGTTACATTTCACACCTCCATTCAGGAAAAACGGATCCTGAAGCCATTCCCCAGTTCAATCAAATCTAGCAGACAGCATGGAACCAGCGATTTATAAGGAATTATGAATCGCCCGGCCATCACAGGCACAAACCGGATACATATTTGTGTCTCGGTGGCCACAATGAACATGCCCATGGTCTTAGTTTGGTGGTGGGATGCCAGGGAAGGGAAATATACATATCTCCCCACAGAAACCCAATAACAGTACCATGCTTGGACTCTACTGGTAGCCGGAACCCAGGCGGATGTACTGGTCCCAGAACCATCTCCCTGTGACCTTCTGGCCTGGAGCTATGAACCCTAAAGGGTTTTGTGGGTCATTTGCTGCCAGCCCAGCAGAGGGGAGAGTGGACCCCTCCCAAAGGCCGGGAAAGGAGGGACTGGCTACAGGTAAAAGGCTTGTGCCATAATGGAAAATAATAGCATTCTTTAATACAGAATGCTAAGTATAATGTGAATTGAGGGTTAAAAATATAATAAAAACATAACTCACCTCATCCACTTGATCATGCAGCCAGCATCGTCTTCTTTCAGGACCTGCAAAAGGACCTTTGATTAGGTAATCGCGCTCACCACGTGGTGAGCGTGGGAGCGTGGTGACGTCAACTCAGGTCCTGCTGAATGAAGATGATGTCAGCGAAGGTCCTTTTGCAGGTACTCAAGAAGAACAAAGAAGAGGATCCCAGCTGCGCGATCAAGTGGATGAGGTGAGTTATGTTTTTATTATTTTTTAACCCTCAATTGACATTATACTTAGCATTCTGTATTAAAGAGTGCTATTATTTTTCATTATAACCATGTTATAATGGAAAATAATAAAATCTACAGATCACAAAACTCGAACTTCAGTAAAGAAGTCTGGGTTCGGGTCTGGGTACCACATTCAGTTTTTTCTCACGCGTGTGCAAAACGCATTGCACTTGCGCAGAAAAAACTGAACAATGGAACGCAATCACAGTCAAAACTGACTGAGATTGCGTGGCTACTCGCACGATTTTCCCTGAACGCACCTGCATTGCATCTGGCCCTCACCCGCGATGCCCGTGTGAAGGGGGCCTTATGGGTTCCTTCACATGTTGCAGATTTTGTTGAAGAAATTTTCCTCAACTAAAAATCTGTTTCATTCACCTGATCCTTGCGCTTGCCACCAGTCAGCCCCATTCAAATGAATGCAATGTCTTCTCAACAAAATCTGCCACAGGTGAGGGAACCTGTAAAAGGGTTGTCCAAGAATAGAGAAAAGATGGCTGGTTTCTTTTAGAAGCAGCACCACACCTGTCCACAGGTTGAGTATTGTACTACAGCTCAGTCCTATTGCCTTCAAAGGAGCTGAGATGCAATACCAGGCATGAGCCATGGAGAGCTGTGAGGCTGTTTTTGCTTTGAAGAAAATTATCAGAACAGAACTTGAGCCTTTGGATTAGGATCCATTCAGACGTCCATAGTGTTTTGCAGTCTGCAAATTGCAGACCGCAAAACACTGACACCGCACATGGCCGGCACTATATAGTGGATTCCGCAGCTGCGGACAAGAATAGAACATTCTCTATTTTTTTTGCGGAGCTGCATACTGGAAGTTCGGGGCCGCAGACAGGAAATGCGGATGTGGACATCACACTGTGTGCTGTCCGCATCTTTTTCGGCCCCATTGAAAATGAATGGGTCCGCACCCGTTCTGCACAATTGCGGAATGGGTGCGAACCATTCATTCAGATGTGTGAATGGACCCTTAAACAAATAGTGAGATCTATACTTAGGAGTGTGCCCCGGTCAGTGGCACAGCTCTGTTCCTGTATATTGAAAGCTAATTCCCTGAGGAAGGATAGAGATTTATCCGAAACGCATTGGTAGACACCTGTAGCTCAAACAGTGACATCACTTGTTGCTCCAAGGGAGCGCGAGCTTTCAATATACAGGAACGGAGCTGTACCACCGGCCGGGGCGCCAATATACCCTGGATTCAACACTGCATAAAAGAAAAAGAGTATACCCCCTAGAGACCAGAGAGTTAGCGGGTGTGGATTGTACGCTGCATCTTTGATATTCATTATATATACATATGTGGTTTGTGTGCAGCAGTTAGTGCGGTACTGCTGCGAAACCGCAACGCAACATAGAGTACTGGACAGTAGCGGGGTACAAGAGCCAGTGGACTAAAGAATAATCATTTGCCATGAAATAGTGTGATCTGGCAAAGGATAAGCAACTAAAATCTACTGAAGCATGATCACACATTGCGATCGTGTGGCATTTGCATCGCAGTCACATTGCTGGACTGCACTGTTTAGTCAGTCTGTATGGTTCATGTCCATGCACCACCTCCAATACCTCACGGCCATTAACAATACAGACTGACTAAACACTGTGGTCTCGTTTCTTTAAATAGAGCCCACTGTGGCCCATACGACTGCGTAGTACTTAAGTGCAGCACGTCTGCGTCATAAGTCCCACAATACACTTTTTAGTTAGGCTGACTGCAGCAAAACAGACTTATTGTGGTGCGAAAACCTAGCTTCAGGAGACAAGGAGAAGGGAATGGTTATGCATTAGACCCAGCTTTGGAGATCTCACTGCCATATGTACTTCACCCTTCTGGTCACACTCTTGGCACAGGTTAAACTTCAGCTGTGGGTCTCCAGAAGCTTTGGGGAAAAACTGGCACTACAACCTTCTCATTGAGTTAGGGTAGGGACATGCGTTGTGCCATCCGTATGCAACCAAACATGCAGGCACTAGTCACTGCGTGGGTATAGTTAATTCTGCATGCAATACATGTCCCTACCCTTCTAATTATGCATTGATATAGGCAGAGTGGTCCTTAGTGGGCCGCCATTTTTGGGCTAGAAAGTGTGTACTGTACTTCCATCCACAAAGACTGTATAAGACTGGGTGGTGAATTTGTATTTGATCGATACTACCATCACTTGAGCACCAATATTCTGCAGTGCCACGCTATGCACCAATGAAAATTTTGCTCCATAGGACAGTACCCTTATTAACAGATTTCCCATCTTTCATGTTGTGTCATTCAGCTCCCTAACTGCTATGCTCAGCAATTGCAGAGGCTTACAGGGAACATTGATTATGACTGATAGCTTGAAAAACACTGCTTAAGACTTTGCTGTATTATTCAATGTGGACGCAAAATCATACAGATGTGTATAAAACAATAAAACATTACAAAAACTGAAGAAAAAAATAAATATTTTGGCACCTGCTAAAATCAAACGCATCCATTGTTCTCAATGAAGCAATCAGCTCAGTATTTTTCTAAACTATACAACCCTTTATGATAGATAATTCAGTTCCATACTATGTATTATATAATACATATGTGTTCCAAACTGATTCAAATGTCCATGTCTACAAAAAGGCGTCATTCTCAAAATGTTTTTTGTGACCTGCGTTTGGTTTTTGGATTTCCAGCTGGCCGTTTATCTGCCCGTTGCGCTTTACCTTTATTTGCCGAGACCCAGAATTTGAAGTATGAGCTGTCAAAAGTCTCAGAGCAAATCCAGTACACGACAAAAAAAAAAAAAAAAAAAATCAAATAAATAATACAAAATACTAAGCTGGGATTTTACTGTTGCTATAGAAATGCCGTGATGAAAGTGACAATTCAGAAGCATCTTGTACTTGATAGCGACAATGAAAGAGACAGAATTGTTGGCATAAAAAGCGGGGAGGAATAATAAAGAAGAGATGGAGAAATGCAACGTGAGAGACAAGAGAGCAGTCCGATTAGTAAGTACTGAAAGATAGCAAGTGCCACCTTATTTATATTCTGATAACACAACATAGCAGTACTTAGAACACTGTGCTATTGTCTTAATTGTAGCTGGTCTGCTTTATAATCACAATACAGAACATACAATAAGAAAATATCTCAAGCAATCAAGAGATGGGATAAAACCTTCTCATCTCGTAAAAACAATAGGAAAAGGTACTTGGAACGAAAAGAAATTTGGGGGGTATTTCATTATTCTTTAACAGCGTAAATATATCCGGCAGCGGTTTACCATCCAGACGGGGCACACATACAAAACACGGCTGATGATGTCCCTTGGAGAGCTCACATTCCAAAATGAATGATGAGATTTTCAGAACCAAGATGATGAATTATCCAAGGAGGAATACAGAACTGGAGAATGTAATAGCGGTGCGATGATTAGCATTCCCATCAAGCATTTGAAATTTGTGCTGTCTTACTGGTTTTGTTCCTACGGGTATGTTAATTGGCCATAAAGTGTCTGAGAGAGTATAGATCATAGGAGATCACTGCAGCATAGGCCAAGGATGGGGACATAAATGTGTACCCCTCAGCTGGTCTAATCTTAGAACTACTAAAGTTGAAATACCAATGTCCCTATTGCATTTTTATCTGCAGCATATTTTTAAAATGTTAGGTAGAGTTTACAGATTTGTTGAACTGATTGGAAGCATAATGGTCCATTTATACAGTGTGGGGACTTCCAATCATTAAAGGGATTGTCCAGCAGGGCCAAATTTAGCAACATGCTCAGAATGGTATAAAAAAAAATAAAAAAAAACATGAAATAATGAATATTCACCCCTCACCAATCCCCCACCTCTGCCATTCTGAAACTGATCTCCACTACCTGGTCTGAACTTTGCACACAGGCAGGAGATGACTACTCAGCCAATCACTGGTCATCGCAGTGACCTGCCTCAGCCAGTGATTGGCTGACTGGTCATCTCCTGCCATTTCCTGTGTGCAGAGCCCAAACCGGAAAACAGACCAAGCATTGGAACTGCTCAAGGGATAAGTGAGGGTCTTGATCCTACGTTTTTTAACCATTCTGAGTAGTTTTCTAGTTTTCTACAAATTTTCCCTCGCTGGACAACCTCTTTAACACATATGTTTCAATACTATGATTAGACAGGTCAATGCCAACATATATAGTTATATCCACCAGCTTGCAGTCACTGCAGACATAATAGTCTTCTGAAAGCTGGAGAAAATCAGCTCTTCCCAGGAATACCTAAATGACTGCAAACATGGTATAGTCATTAAAAAATTTATTGCTCCCTATCACCACTGTCCAGTCCCATGAGGATCCATTTTTCCAGGTTATACAATGACATGCCATCCTGAGGGCAAGCAGAAATTGTTGCAACAAACGGTGCATGACTGCGGTAGCCCATGATTGACCCACACAATCTTGCATGTAGTCTATGGACAACAGAGGCCAATAGAAGGAGTGCTGTGGAACTCGAAAGTAGCAGCAGAAGAATAGAGCATCTTTTAAAAGGTAAATCCTTGGCTATGTTTACCTGATGCTACATAATCCAGTAAAAACTCTTCATTCCTGCAAAGTCACTGTTTTGTGACCATCTTCCAGTATGAACAAGATGCCAAATAAATTCCCATTAATCCGCTTCCGAGAAGCCTATGAATGTAACATAAGAATGAGATACTGGATTGAATTTTAGTCACAGCAGATTGTTTTAGGTTTTCTGTGACGTTAAAGAGGTTGCTCAGGATTAGAGAAGAGGATTAGCTTTTTTTCCCCCTTAAACAGCATCACTCTTCTCTAAGGGCAGTGTCTTATATTACATTCTCATCCACATTTAAGTGAATAAAGCTGAAGTTCAATACCATGTGCGCCCCATGGGTAAGACTGGCATTGTTTCTGAAAATACACAATACATTTCACGATACATTATTAAATAGCTCTCTTAGACTTGATGAAGCTGGAAGACTTGCTCTGAAAATCCACGTCAAAATGGCTGTATAACCATTTTTGAATTTTTTTCTTCAGCTCTATTGGAATGCTCATTTTAATATCAGGTAAGAAACCTTTCAAAAAGGATTATTCATCCATTCTGGCATGGATTTTCAAAGTAGGTTCACTGGCTTCATCAGGTCTAAGAGATCTATTTCATAATAAATGTAGTTTGCATGGTGAAACAACATGATATACACTGTATATAGTATTAGAAAACAAAATCATTATAATTACCAAATAAGCAACAAAAACTAAAACCTATGGAAATATATAGTCAATGTATTGGCCACTGGATGCACTTTACTCTTACGGCGATTCTTACCATGTTTGGAGCAAAACAGCAGCATAAAACTAGCTTCTTCCCAGCTTTATGTTTAGATACTCATAATTGTCCGTTCATGAAAAATGCATGTGGTATGTAACCAATCAATAAACAGATTATATTTTATAATATGGGAGATGTTGATGACCAAAGCAAACACTGGTAACTACAGATATGTCCTTCCTTACCTTTTCTCTTGGCTTAACATATCCTGAAGTGTGTGGTACAAAACGATATTACAATGTTATGTCCCATGATATCTATCCTATATGTTTCTATGTGTGGCCAACAAGTGGTTGTGTTGTGCATAGAGGCCAATTGAGAGTTTTGCTAGAATGTTGTGAGATTGTATTGATTTTTTTCAAGAGGACTTAGGAATCCATAATAAATTCCACCAAGGAAAGGGTGGACAATACTCCAAAATTAGTTCACAAGTGGAATGTTATAGGAGACATGAAAGGCTTTATTGTCATCGAGATGTGTGATAGATAAGAAAGAGTAGAACACTTTTGAAATAAATATTTGAAAGATTCCCTAGTGGAGTTATGAGCAAGAGTAGACAAGTAAAGTGCTCTGAAAAGTGTACTCAACAAGGCCAGTGTTGTGCACCTAGCATAATAGCTACTCAGACTAGATGTTGAGTTGATAAATCAATTTTAATACTGTACAACAGAACATACAACAAAGCCCAGTACTGACCTCTTAAACTAGAAGATGTCGCTGCCATGATCAGCATTAAATATTTCCACACAAGACAATAAGACTGTCTTAGGGTAAAAATCACATGAGCCCAGTAACATTTGTGCCATGATACTCCAAAATCCATGGTGCACCAACCACTGCCGATGTCCTCATTGTTCCCGTCTGTGAGCTGGTTCTTTGCAGTGTTAAGCTTCCGAGACAAAGTCTGCTTTTATCCCTATCAATTTCCAAGAGGAGAACTCAACAAAGTCCTCTATGTTTTTAATTTTCATTCCCTGATCCTCTCTATATACAAACATTGAATCCGCAGCTGTGTATTCTGTATTTTGATTTATGCATTTCTTTGACATACAGGACACAAAGGTAGACACATTGTCAGGTTTTCTTCCTGATTTTTTTTTTTGTTGTTTTTCTCTTTTTTTTTGCCAAAAAAAATGCAAGCAAAAGAAGAAAAAAATGTTAGTTCTTCCATACAACCTCATCTTCAATATGAAGACAATCAAAACAATATAAAGAGAAGATGGAAGTGTGCCGACAGCCTCCCTCCCTGATGCAGCAGCAGTTTCAATATGAGGAGATGTGGGGCATCCATTCATGGGTGAAGCAGGCTCAATGTGGCGTCCTCGGTCTCTTTGCAATTTATAATATAATAAAATTAAGCACCTTTCCAAATTTCCAAATGACCAGTACCTTTGATGTTCACAGTTAAGACTTCCCTAAACAAGATTCCATGGATTGTAAATACCAGTTTTTCGCAACCAATGATGGATGTATTACCTGCCTTTAAATATCTTCAGCGCTTTTTTTTTTAAAATAAGACAACTAGAGCATTGGTCTTACAATGCTGATGGACAGTCCACCATCGACATTGAAGTGCTACTTTCTGAATTGCAAAATGTGTCTTTCCCCACTGCCCAAATGCTTCCTATCTTCATCCACTTCTCTTTCCCTCCCCCACCCTCAAGGACTCCCTCACCAAGCCCAGAGTCTCATGCTATTGAGGTGGGAGACTGGCTCATTTGGACCCTCATGGATTGAATACAGTTCAGGATTTTTTTCTGGTGTCCAGCTAGTGTTATTCCTATCCTCAGGAGGTCTCTAAAAAAAGAGGAAAAATAAGAAATATGAGAAACAACCTCTACAAACTATTCACTGAATATTTTAGGAAAACCCTGCAGACAACTCTTTTTGCCCACATATGTATAGGAGAACAACTCCTCTATAAAAGCATAACTACTATAGCAGGACAACAACATATACTTCAGCCCTTTTGTGTGTCAATAACAATTCCAAAATATCATATATCATATTATCCTATTTTACTACTTACTCTAGGGTCATCTGGGCAACAAGCTGTAGAGAGGTGAAACCAGAGCTCAGGAAGTTATCTCTGTACTGTCCCATTTTGATAGCACTCAACCAGTCATCTACTGAGGTAAAGGCTGTGAAGTCTGGGATGGAGCGGTCGAGCAGCGGCTGGGAAGGCCTATAAAATAAGAATAAGCCATAACCATTACCGTAAAGCTACCTAAAACTTAGCTTAAAGCATACCTAAACTTTTCAACATATTTGCTGAATAAGCTTTCATGTGTGTAAACATGAGAGACAGCAATATATCTGGACATTATACGACTTGTATGATGCATTATTACGTAGTACTATGTCTTCAATGCTGAATGCCTAATTTTAAAATGGCTTTACACTTCCCAATTGCTAGGCAGATTATCAGGGATGAATGTTTGTATAAATACTCATTCCCGGTTATCTGCCCAAGTACAGGAGTTGCCCATCACTCGATGAAGGGGCAAAATGAGTGAAACAATTGTTCATGTGGAGTTGGACACCTCAATCATCAGTTACATGATCTCAAGCCCAGAAGCAATGAATCTGTATCAGGACAAGCGATAGCAGCAGCCATCGCCCATCCCCACACAGTGAAGAAGTTTGCCATATGTAATTAGAAGGAACACTTCCTTCCCAACATTCACCTGCTTCATCGGGCTGTGTAAACCGGCATTTAGGTGTCTCTGAGCTGGTGGGGGGACAAGTTGCCCCCCATAGGCTATTCAGGGACACAGCATATTCTGCTTCTTATCTCTCACTCATTTACTCATAATCACTCAAAAACACTATATAGGACATAATGGGGAAGTACTGAGCAGTATAGATGTAAATAAAACACTTGGGTGAGAGTAACAATTACTAATAGTTATTGAATAGGCTGAATAATGTCTGTTTCCCTTCTGTCTGCTTGTTTCTTTCTGAACGTCCTCCTTCCCTCTCTCAAGACAGATTTCTCATAAACGTGAGAAAAAGTGGGAGGTAGGGGGATAAACAGCTAATAACTCCAGAACAAGAAATTTTTTCTCTGATAAGATAAATTATAAAGTTTCTTAAGATTGCCTGTACTATTGATTATGCAAAGCTGTGTGAAATTGCAGTGACCATTTTAAGCTATATAAATTAATAATGCAACAAAAAATTCCTCAACCAAAGGCTAGGATGAGAATTGATGATTGGATTGTAGAGCTAAATTTATCTGGTTTACCCTGACAATGGTCATTTTTAATTAAAAGCCTTCAAATCCATGCAACAAGAGAACAAGAGAGCATGAGCAATGTAAAGCTGGAGCTCTAAAGTGTTGGTTGGCAGGACAAGTACCTAACCCTTTTCCATCCATAATATTAGCAAAGCACTTGCATTGAGAGTGCAATTTCAGCCCTCATTATAAACAGGATGCTCATCTTCATCAAAAGCTACTGCAGAGATTGCTCCTGCAGCCAAACTCACACAGCAGGGATGGTGGCCACTGTCTTGAGGCTGGCGGGGTTCCGGATCATCTTGTCCAGAGTATTGACAATCTCCCCAAAGCGTGGCCGGCTGTTTCGATCCTTCTGCCAGCAGTCCAGCATGAGTTGGTGCAGGGCAGCTGGACAGTCCATGGGGGGAGGCAAGCGATAATCCTGCTCAATGGCGTTGATGACCTGTGCAGGAAGGGAGAAGTAGTGAGGAAGCAGCTTTTACAATCCAAATAGTAATAACATTAAGATTAAAATGATGAAAAAAGGCCATAAAACGGTAAAAGAACAGCAGAGCCAGAGAATCATATTACAGGGCATCATAACATGAACTCTTGCTTACTTCACCTAGTTCGAGCAATACCAGACAGTCCTCATATAGAATTCACACATGGGATATTAGGATTTACTTAACAGTACCAATATGTATTATCAAATTAGCTGAAATTATTATTACTGCATTTACCTATGTGCATGAACTTAATGTACGTATGCATCGAAATAGCTACTTCAGGTACATCAAATGCTTTAGAATTACATGTCCATGAATTCCTACAGATGCATCAGAGCTGCATTTGTCATTTATCCCTTAAGGCAGGGATGCTCAACCTGCGGCCCTCCAGCTGTTTTAAAACTACAACTCCCACCATGCCCTGCTGTAGGCTGATAGCTGTAGGCCGTCCAGGCATGCTGGGAGTTGTAGTTTTGCAACAGCTGGAGGGCCGCAGGTTGGGCATCCCTGCCTTAAGGGGTACATACTGTAATAGTGGAATGTTTGCAGTCATGCAGAATGATCATATGGTATAGCACTCTGCTTCTGACATGAATCTTATACCATTACTATACTAGTTCCCCCACTGAGAACTGCTAGAGTTCAATATATCCACACAGACTTGAATTAATTACTACCTGGAGCTCCCCTCCTGTGTGACTACAGTGGCTCCAGGAGAGAGGGCAGTGACACAGACAAGGCTAGAGCAGGTTAATGACAGCTGCATACTGTTCAGAGCATTGTTCTGCTCTCTCCTTCATTATTTCTGCCGCACACTACATTACGGTAAGAGCAGAGCATCTCCACCAGCCTGAGATATCTTCAAAGCTTCTTCAAGTCCAATTACTTCCCAGCGCACTGGCTGCACTTTCCAATTTTCTTGCTTTATGTGGATTCTTTTCTTCTTTTCCAGACTGATCCATCTGACACAGCAGTAGTTTCAGTGTTCACCCGCCAGTCAACCCTCCCTCCTCGTTTCTCAGGCTTTGATTTTTTTGCAATATTTGAACATAGCACTGGACAGGAACAGCTCCTCTGCTCCACCTCAACTGTGTGATGATAGACTCTAGGTAAACCACCGGCAGGCTTCTTTGAGTTACCCTTAGTGTGCCTAATCCGCAGATATGTATCTGTAAGATGAGGCCTAGTGGATGTGATCAGCTTACGTATGTACTGTAGATAGCCCTGGTTTATGTACTGTAATTGTGTCAGCACAGTAGGTCTTATGTATATGAGCAGAAGATATGAGGGTGAGCGCAACGCAATGAATCATACTTTCCTCCTCCATTTGCTCGTAACGGGCCAGCCAACCCCATGTTGATTGAAGATCTCGGCCTAAATCCTGTGCGTGGTGACCTATGACGTCAGCATGCTGGTCGGTGTGATGATGTCAGATCTTCAAGCAAAATGGCGGCGGCCGGCCCGTCACGAGCAAATGGAGGCAGTAAGTATGATTTAATTAATTTTACACTGTTTTAATCTCAGATGCCGCGATCATGTATGAACGCGGCCTCTGAGGGGTACAATGATGGGGAGCGGCTCCCTGTCATTGCACCCGCTACTCACAAATAAAAATGCACTTCGTCACAAAGTACTTAGTCACAAACCAAATATTAATTTTTTTATTCGGCGAAGCAGCCAAATAAAATTTTTCAAAACTTTGCTCATCTCTAGACATTATATACACTGCCCGACTTCTCCAGATTATTAGTTTCTGATGCCTAAAGTGAATTCTTTCTTAAAGTTCAATTTAGATTATGCTAGAAATCTTACATCCTGGTTGGACATGTCCCAGTATGGCCTCTCTCCAAATGACATCACCTCCCACATGACAATACCATAGCTCCAAACGTCACTGGCTGACGTGAATTTGCGGTAGGCGATGGCTTCAGGTGCTGTCCATCTCACGGGGATCTTCCCACCCTAAAACAACAAAATAACACACGCAATTAAATCCATTGCTAGCTCAGTCATTCTCTTTATAGGCATAAAGGATGTGAGGATCTAATAAATAAATTACAGTAGCCTTGATCAATATTGACATCTGTAAATGTTTTGTTAACTCCATCCAGCTTATGTTTCTGATAGACAACATGGGGTAAATATTCTTCAGCGAGTACCCATGTCCACTCAAGACATTAGGTTACATCAACAATATAAGCACAGAAAGAGAGGAGGCATTAGAGAATTCCCATGCAAAACAGTAAAAGCCCCTGGGTTGTCATATTTTGCTGTTCATGAATGTGCTTAATTTACGATGTAAGGGATTTCTAAAGATTAGAACCACAATGTGCCCAAAAGGATTGCACCTTGCTGTCACCAGGCCCTGAATTACAAATTGACTGGTGGAAATTATTGTTTCTCAACAGCTGGAGATCCGTAGGTTGAAATGAGATCCACTGACCTAAACCAACCCAAACCCAATTCTTCTTTCCAACCTGTTCTAAAGACACAGTTGTTCTGGAGTTCTTATACCTTCCCTATGAACATGGAAGCTCAGTAAGAACTTTATCAAGTATTATTAGTTTCTCATAGATTAGATAGTACTTTAGTACATGGAACTATAGGAGAACAGACAAAGACAAAAAATAATAAAAAATAAAAAATAAAACACTCACCTGTCATGAGTGTTCTGGGTCCAGCTCTGATCTCCCATTTCTGCCACTTCTTGTCCCTGCTGGACCATGAGTTTGACGTGCTGTGTAGATGCATGTCATTGATGTCAACCAGAAGTAGCAGAGATGGGAGATTGTTACTGGATCATAAGCGCTCGTGAGCTTGTGACAGGTAAGTCTTTTTTCTCTTTACTTTGGCACCCTGTCTGCCCGCTGACCATGTGTCCCAATCCCAGAGAACCCATTAAAAAAATTGCAACTGCAACTGTATCTACAATCTATAAGTGCTTTCTGACCTATCCAAATAGTTTAGATGGCCATAAACCTTAGAAACCCCCACATATACACAAGATGGTTGGCCAGTTACACCAAAATGGACGAATAGGACTGTCTTTTATCAAATAAGTATCACCATCTTAAAAAGTCAAATTGTAATAACATCAAAATCCTGTTGTAAGCATTGTAACATTTCTACAAAAACATTTACAAGTCTCATTGGTTAGTCCTTTTTAATACAGGAATGCTAAAGTGTACAAAGAAGAACACAGTGGATCACAATGAAGAATCGTACATTGGTTCAGCAAGAGGTGAGGTGGCAGCTCTCAGAAGCACTAAGCAACTTTATTAATACTGCTGCTTATTTCAAGGGCAAAGGAAACCTTGACTTGAGAAAAATGCATTTAATCTAGTGTGATAAAGACATCTCATTCAGGACCTCGCCATATCTACTCAGCAATGAATTCTCCTCGGCATCTGACTAACACAAACTGAAAACTGCTTTATTCAATCATCACTTCCACGAAATAAGCTATGCATTATGGATAGGATTTAGATGGGATTACAGGACGCCAAAAAGTAAGAAGAAGGGGAGAAAGAAAGAGGGAACCAGGGAATATATAACGCTGACCAGATGTGAGCTGAGCTCGGAGACAAATCAGTTTCATTTAAGCAGGCTATCGCCATTATGTTTGTGGAGCAGAAATTTGGTATTATAGAGTGTCAGATGAGGCTGGTATAGTTGTGCTTTTTTATTTAAAAACTCTTTATTCCTAAGACATCGGCCCTTTGTTTTTATTACTAGTTATATAAATAAAATGTCTCATGGAATCCCAATAACGGGAAGAGCAGAGAAATCATCAGTGCCAACAATCTAGCTATAGTAGACTCTAAACCAGTTATACATCAATGCGGCCAGTGATCTAGCTACAGTAGACTCTGAACTATTTATGCATGTAAAACAAAAATATACAATTTTTAAATATAATAAATTCAGGGTCACACTGGCTTATTACAGAATCTCCAACACAGGGACGTAGCAATAAAGGGTGCAAAGGTCCCTAACCTACGTAAATAGCCTCCATTGTAGTCACATAAAGGTAGTTTTGGGGTCTGTTTCAGATTTTGCATTGGGGCCCAGAGAGTCAACTCCTGCCTCTGCTTCAGTGTGCCCAGGCTCTGATACAATAATCAGCCCAAAGATCCAGTAGTAGACAAACCCTTAGAGTCAATCACTCACCATTAGGATGTGATTCAGAAAGAACCTATTAGACCTTACATATAGTTTGTAGTCTGAGTCCAATTATAACAAAAAGTTTAAAATGCAATAAAAAGTGGGGATGCAGATATCCTGTGTAGATGGAGGTTGGCCTCAAAATCATTTCCTGTGGTGGTCCCAAAGAATACTACAGCCCTGTGACTCTGATCCTTCAAAGATTCTTTTGCAGAAGATTTTTTTGAGTAATTGCTTGAAAGGAGGGTGAAGATGTAAGGTGGACAATGTTATTAGGTAAATGAGTATTCCTGCTCGTCACTGGAAATATCTCTAATCATGTGGCAGCAATACATGGCAAAAAAAAACATTCAGAATTATCAATTCAGATCAACACCAGAAGAAATATGTTTTGAGTCCATGACCAAGAAATGACAAAGTGGTTTGAGTTAAGGCCAGTGGTGTACCTCCAATAGAGGCAGACCACGCAGCTGCTATTGGGCCCCTGGGGGAAGGCGGCCCGCAGTGGAGGATAGGCCACGCCCACTAATTACACTGATTTAGCCACTACCTGTTAAAAGAGAATGTAAGAAGTGGAGAAGGACCTTTGGTGATGTCATCAACCATGTGACCAGTGCAGAGCCCTGGTGAAGGACCTATGGTATGTTTCTGTGAGGGGGCGGAGCTTCTGTGTTGTGCCTGGATGAGAGGTTAGTGGTGTCCTGAGATAGCCCATATAACGTGCTATAAAAGCTGGGAGTTGTAGTTCTGTCCTATTATATCCCTCTCCATGTAATTTCAACTTATTCCTTAGTACAGTCTGGTAATGCTGGGAGTTGTAGTTCTGTTCTATTATATCCCTCGCTATGTAATTTCAACTTATGCCCTAGTACAGTCTGGTAATGCTGGGAGTTGTAGTTCTCTCCTCTTATACCCCCCTCTCTGTAATGTATACTAATGCACCATAATAAGTCTGGCCATACTAGGGGTTATAGTTATTTCCTTTGAAAGCTCTTTCCTAGTAAAACTGGATGATGCCCTTTAATAATCTGGACATGCTGGGAATTTTAGTTCTCTCTACTTAGGCTGGTTTCACATCACCGTTTAGTTTTCTGTTTTGCGTGCAGGGCTTTTTTCTGTCTAAAATAACGAATCTCAGACTCAAACGGATGCGGAATGTGCAGAACTGATTCTTGAAATGCAAGATAATTTTTTTTTCTTTATGTTTCTGTTATTCTGACGGATCAGAAGTACGGAAAACTAAACAGTGATGTGAACCCGGCCTAATACTCTCTGTGCAATATCCATTTGTATCCAATAATAACAGCCTGGTCATGCTGGGAGTTGTAGTTCTCTCTGCTTTTACCTCTCCCTTTGTGGCCCCCAAATTTCCAATAACAATAATCTGGTGATGATGAGACTTGTAGTTCCCTTGTCACTATTATAATGTTCTGCAGATTCTTAGGTGTGTATTAGGCTTTGTTCACACGTGTGCTGGTGACCTTCACTGTTTTGCCGTCATAGGAGCACAACAACGAAAATCGCCATAGTTCCGGATCTGGCGCTTCATGGACAACAACACCTGACGTATCCCGCTGACCATAATGAGATCTGATAGGTTCCCATCTGCCAGGCTATAAAATTGTGTCCAGCATTTATGACCTAATCTGCAAATGAGGCCCCAGCACAGATGTGATTAAAGCCTTATATGTTCTCTAGCATCATTATGATGTTCTGCAGCAGCTGAGGTGTGTATTATGAGGTTCTGCAGCAACTGAGATGTGTGTTATGATGCTCTACAGCAGCTGAGGTGTGTATTATGAGGTTCTGCAGCGGCTGAGGTGTGTATTAGGACGTTCTGCTGCAGCTTAGGTATGTATTATGAGGTTCTGCAGCAGCTGAGGTGTGTATTATGAGGTTCTGCATCAGCTGAGATGTGTGTTATGAGGTTCTGCAGCAGTTGAGGTGTGTGTTATGAGGTTCTGCAGCAACTGAGATGTGTGTTATGATGCTCTGCAGCAGTTGAGTTGTGTATTATGAGGTTCTGCAGCGGCTGAGGTGTATATTTGGAGGTTCTGCAGCAGCTGATGTGTGTATTAGGAGGTTCTGCAGCAGCTGAGGTGTGTATTAGGAGGTTCTGCAGCAGCTGAGGTGTGTATTAGGAGGTTCTGCAGCAGTCAGAGAAACATCAGTTGTGACTGGATTAAAGCCTATTGTTTTCGGTGTCTGCACTTTGTAAAATGTCCCTATCCTGTTCCTCCGTCAGCATACGTCTCACTGTGACCTGACTGACCAGTCCGGACCTGACCTGATCCAGCAGCGTCACCAGTCCAGACTCCAGTCCAGCTTAGTGAAGATTTTCCCCAGGCCCTGACAGTGCTCTGACAGCAACACAAACAGTAAGTCAGCATTGGTGAGGAGGTGAAGCAGGAGCAGGCACAGTCCATGGGGGAAGGATGGCACACTATATAAAGTAGCAGCAGCAGGCACAGTCCATGGGGAAGGGTGACACACCATTTAAGAAGTAGCAGCAGCGGGCACAATTCATCAAGTAAGGCTAGGTAATCACTTGCGATCAGATTTCGGTATTCTGTTCCAGCCACCAGCAGAATACCAGAATCGCCAGATCCAGCATATGCCAAACAGTGCTGACACCTGCCGGATCCCATTCACAATAATGGGGTCATTCGAGATCCCACATTCAGCATTATTTTGCCCTTTGTTTTTGCCAGAATCTGCAACAGAGGCTTCTGCTGGAACCTCTGCAGCAGATGTGCACATACCCTAAGGGGTGCTATGGGTCATTCACAAGAGGACCCAATTCAGAGTCTTGCCATGGGGCCCAGTGATTTCTATGTACGCCCCTGGTTAAGGCCTCTATACACATTAGATCATTGTCGGCCAAACCCAAAGATTTAGGTAGAGCCCACTCTGAGTATCTAATGTGGGAAGTTGGAGGAGAGAAGGATCAGGCAAATAGATTTTCAATGCCGTTCCTTTTGTTGTGGCAGGAGATAAGTTACCACCACAAATATTTGGACCACAAGTTTGCTCAGCTCAATTGGGTAGGCATGTGTATAGAAGAGTCAGGTAGAATAGCTGTCAGCCAAACGACAGTTATTGAAGGTGTATTGGCACCTGTAGACTGCTGATCTCCCAAAATGTTCACACACAGCAGTGTCTAGCTTTTCAGAATTGACTTTGTGGACCTAAAAAACATTTAGTGATCCTCATACTGTTAAACAGGTCAATCACTTTGGGCATACTCTCTTGCACCTGGAATTTCTAGTGATCAGCTGTAATCTATGGGGAAACTCAGCAAGAAGTATTCTATTCTATTACAGTGCCACCGCAGGAGAAATTGAGCATTACACATGGGTTGTGGAATCAAACACTACCTGCAAAACCACACAACCATTAACAATGAATTAAAAAATCAGACTGATTTTCGGCAGAGCTGTGCCATGTCCGCTATGTTTGAACTCTCCCTAATACAATTACCTTGCTTTGCTTTTTGAAAATGCTGTGTGTTAATATTGCCACATATGTTCTCCATAAATGTAAGATATCTTACCAAGGAGCTGGTATATGTTGGATCCGACGTGTCATCTTGAAGGTAGCGAGAAAGTCCAAAGTCTGACACTTTACAGACCAAGTTGCTGTTCACCAGGATATTCCTGGCTGCCAGGTCCCGGTGAACATAATTCATTTCAGAGAGGTACTTCATGCCAGCTGCAATCCCTCTGAGCATTCCCACTAGCTGGATCACTGTAAACTGTCCATCATTTTGCTAAAGAAGATAAAAATTAAGAAAAATGTCCAGTTAGAAGTTAATATAAAAAAAATGAATGTACATTCCCTTATAAAATATACAAAAATCATCCCTAGTAAAAGAGTCCTTAAGTCATCCTTCTCTATCAAGTTGGTTAAAATCTTGTTTGTTTTTTTGGTATATCATCAGCTAATGTAGACCATTACTGCTCCCAAATGGGCTGTTCTCAAAGTTTTTCTAGACCCTAGAAGAATTGTTTTAAAAACATTTTTGCGACTTCCATATTCTGCTGAATGGTGCCTGCAGAAATTTCAGGCTTTGGACGCATCACATCAAGGTCAAATTAAAATGTAAAATTTTAAATTGAGCAAATTCAATCTGGAAAATATGGGTGGCAACGAGAGATGAGCGAATTTCTTAAAATTTGTTTTGGCCCACATTGCCCAGGAAATTCGATAGGAGAACAAATTGATTCTACCCTAATCAAAAAGTGCTTTGGAGGACTGGAAAACTACCACTCCATCTCTATCACTCTAGAAAAATCCTATCAAATGAATCAGAATTGAATTGATTTGTTCATCTTCAGTGCCAGCCACTGATGGCCATATTGTCCTCCAGCCTCCTCATACTATTTCAAAGAAGAACACAAATCTCTTTTGATTTTTGGTAGAACAGTTCTTTGAAGTGCCAGTTCCTGTTATTTTTCAATAGAAGAAAATAAACCGTTTTCGAGAATTGCAAAATGAAAATAATCCTGGAGATCGGAGTGTTTCGTGTTTACATAGATTTGTTCTACATCCCGCTCAGCTCTCAGAAACCTTATTCAGATACTGCCCTTTCTTTCTATACCGCAAAACACCAAGAACTTCATATTCAATGCAGCTCATAAATATAACAAAAAACACACAGAAGCGGCTTTATTCAAGCTCTGTGCGAAATATAATAAGCTGGCTGTATTCCTTTCAGTACATATGCTTCTGTCAAACATGCAAGGGTGCCAGCCAGTCACAATACATCTGTAATGCTGCAGCAACCAAGCTGACAATTCTCTTCATTACTGGATGTAAAACCTATTAGGTGTTATAACAGGGGTGGTGCCCGCCAACTATCAAAAGAGCAATTCAAGCCTATGTAACATATGCTTGTGGAACATTAACATTCAAAATATGTAAATGTATTAGACACATTAGGAGCATGCCTGAGTGGCATACTGCACTGACACCAAACATGTTCCTCGGCTCTTTGCTTGTTTTGGTAGGAGAAAATGCAAAGCACATACGTTTGGCAGGGAAGAAGAAAATAATAGAAAGTAAGTTCTCCATGTGTTTGTCTTGGCCTCCCCTGGGTACTCGGGGTAACTTCTGCACTCCAAAAATATACTGGTAAGTTGGTTAAAATAGATTCCATGGAATTGGACATAGCCTGTGGACTTGTATATGCAAAAGAAAGCATGGTGGTTCAGGGATAAGCTAATTGATTCTAAAATTTGGAAATTCGACCTGAATTATTATTTTTTTTAAATGTTGAGTTATTATTCCCCTTATCAAGTCTGGGACTATCAGTACTGATTGGGCAGAGTCCAAATCTGCAGAGACACAACCCAGATGATATTTGGGGTCTATGTTATGACCACCATGAGCATAGACTGCATCTTAACTATACAGCTTGTCGATCCGCGTTGAGTCCAGTAGAGTTCATCAGCTGTTCTGCAGTCCTAGTTGGGACCCTTGAAATATGGTTACATGATGGCCATCTGAAACAGACCCAACTACTCAGTGCTGTTCCTCTTCTATACAGTACAGCTCTATTAGAGAAAAGATTATGGGATATGTATTCAGTATAATGCAGTCAGCATGCTCTATATGACACCTGCACCAGCTGCCAGCTATTAATTCTCACTAATTGCCATTGACGCAGGGATAATCATACCATATGTACTCGACATATAGAGGTAAGTGAAGAAAAATCTCTGCAGAAAATGTGATGACTTAGGCAGAAAAGACAAACATATGACTTATCCAGACCCCGATGTGCAGTGTTTGGGTGAGCAGGTTTGTATTGCAATGCTCATTCTCACACAGGAGGCCCCAGTGGGTTGGATCTTATAACCTACTTTCAGGAGTTACCAAGGTTCCAATTAATGTCCCTATTTTTATCCTGAGGCTGAAACTAGATTTTTTAGGTCATCTGCAGCAAGCATTTGGCTGGTGCTTCATCTTTACAATCACACAGCACCGTCTCCTGACAACTTCATCAATATAGCAAAACCATGCCCAAGCGTACACCTATGTGTGTATTACATATAGTATAGCGTCAGTCTGGTATAACGTATACAACAGCAACCAATGTCTGAATGCATCACATTGCTACATAGTAAACCCTGTAAGTTAGGTTAAAGGGAGAGTGTTGCTTTTATTGCTTTAGAAACTGGAACATATTCATTTTTTATTATCTGTTTTTATTTCTGATTTTATTTTCCTTACAAGAGTATGGGGTCATCCACCATGTGCTGTATAATGAATAGCATGGCACCTGAACCTTAGAAAACTCATTGGGGGAGATTTTTAGGAGGAAGCTTTGTAAAGTCAGCTTTTTAAGTCTGTTTCCGTAATTTGCTCCAAATTAACCAAATGTTGCTTGATAAATTCAGTGCATCTTTAAAGGGGTCTTCCGAGTTTTGTAACTCATGACCTATCCTCTGAATAGGTCATCAGAATATGATCAGTGGGGGTCCAACACCTGTAACCCCGCCGATCAGCTGTTTGAGAAGACACCGGCGCTCACAGTAGTGCCAAGGCCTTCTTGTAGTTTTGCCAAGACCATGTGACATCACGTTCATTAGTCTAGGAGCAGTTCAGCCCCACTGAAGTGAATGGGGCTGAGCTGTGATACCAAGCCCAGCCGATATACAATGTACAACATTGTGCTTGGTGAGCCGAGAGAAAGCCATGGCGCTACTGTGAGCGCCTATGTCTTCTCAAACAGATGATCGACAGGGGTCCTGGGTGTCGGACCCACACCGATTAGATACTGACGACCTATCCAGAGGATAGACCATGTGTTGAAAAATCTCGAAGAAACACTTTAAGTCTAACACTTCTGTCTTGAGATGTTACTCCATTTTCTGCACCATTTTTGATAAATCTGGCTTAAATGGTTCAAGAGACTAACCAAGCCCTACTTGTCACAAAGCGAGTCCAAAAAGTCACAAAGCCATATTTTTTCCTTTCCAACTTTTCAAAGCAGGGTTTAAATTCACCCCATTGACCTCTATGGGAAAGTGCTGTGGCCATGCATTGTGTGTATGCAGGGGGTACTATGCAGGGTGGGGAACTCCCATCACCTATTGTCATTGGTGAATCTTGTGTGTTATATGCCTCTAGTCTTTACAGTAGAAGTGATACCTATCATTGTAATTCTGCCTGTGCCTGCCGAGAAGGCCTGCCGAGAAGCGATCTCAACAGAACAGGAAATCTCTGCCTAGTAAGAGGCTCAGTAGTCAGTGGGAAAGCTTCAACATTTTAAGATCTGTTTCAAATTGTAGTTAAAAATTTTATAAAAAGATATTTAAGAAATATAATAAAACTCTTTTCACTGCTGACATATTTCTCTGAACAAATCAGTCATGAAAACCCAGCTGTTTTCCAACACAGGTATGCAAGATATACATGAACGAAAGGCTGTGATATAATGTGTGTTTTATATATTCAGATTGCTTGTATTATATATCATGTATAATAGATGACTACCAGTGGCTGAGTGTAATACTGAGGGCTCACCCGAAGGAAGGAGTCCAGGGCTCCGTTTTCCATGAATTCTGTGATGATCATAACAGGTCGACTCTTGGTGACCACACCTTCCAGTCTGATGATATTGGGATGATCAAACTGACCCATGATGCTTGCTTCACTCAGGAAGTCCCGTCTTTGCTTTTCTGAGTATCCAGCTTTGAGAGTTTTTATGGCAACATAAATTTCCCTTTTCCCAGGGAGTTTTAGACGGCCCTTGTACACTTCGCCAAATTCTCCTGCAGGTCACAGAAAATTGGTAATGTGAATTAGTTCTGCATTAATCTAGCGCTTCTTTAGTAAAAGTACGAATGAGAGCCACACTTTTACAACCTCAATATTTCCTTATGGGGAAAAAGTTGGTGTCCCATGTAAAATTCTTCTAAATTTCTAACCCCATAGAGATATGTAGAGGACATAAAAAAAAAAAACGTGTGAACAGAAAAGGGTATGATGTGGATAAGGCACTTGCTCAGAGCACATGATTTTCAGATCCATCATATACTATCCATATTGGACAACTTATTTTAGAGGACAAGTCTTCTTAATGCCATTTACCATATTTTTGTCCTATAAGATGCACTTTCTTCCCCCAAAAGTGAGGTAAAAATGTCAGTGCATCTTATAGGGTGAATACTAATGAATGCTCCCATTATTAAAGTGCTTATTAGTACAGCAGTACCGGGGAGCGGTGAATACAGAGATCCTTGAGCTGGCTCTGTGCTCACTGCGCCCTGGTCCTGTCTGCAGGTGCCGCACTCTGTGAAGTGACCTGTGCAGTGTGACAACATAGGCATGCTTTGTGACCTTATTCTGTGCGACGCCAGGTCACAGCACAGCGTGGCAGGAAGAGCGTTTGATCCTAGGAACAGCGTCAGTGTCCTGTACAGGAGAAGGGAGTTGATTTCTTTTTTTTGTCTAATCTGAGGTCTGATTAACATTGAGGCTCTGATCTGAGGTCTGATTAACATTGGGGGTCTGATCTGAGGTCTGTTTGGAGGTTTGATCTGAGGTCTTTTTGGTGGTCTGAGCTGTGCTCTAATTAACATTGGGGGTCTAATCTGAGGTCTGAGTGGAGTTCTGAGCTGAGGTCTCATTAACATTGGGGGTCTGATCTGAGGTCGGTTTGGGGGTATGATTTACATTAGGGTCTGAGTTGAGGTCTGATTAACATTGGCGGTCTAATTGGGGGTCTGAGCTGAGGTCTGATTAACATTGGGGTCTTAGCTGAGGATTGATTAACATTGGGGATCTGATCTGAGGTCTGATGAAAAAAATATTTCTTCTTATTTTCCTCTTTTAAAACCTCGGTGCCTCTTATGGGCAGGTGTGTCTTAGGCTACTTTCACACTAGCGTTCAGAGCGGATCCGTCTGGGGTCTGCCCAGACGGATCCGCTAATATAATGCAGACTTTGGATCCGTTCAGAACGGATCCGTCTGCATTATATTGTAGAAAAAATTCTAAGTGTGAAAGTAGCTTCAGACGGATTCGTCCAGACTTTACATTGAACTTCAATGGGGGACGGATCCTTTTGAAAATTGAGCCATATAGTGTTAAATTCAAACGGATCCGTCCCCATTGACTTACATTGTAAGTCTGGACGGATCCGGTTGCCTCCGCACGGCCAGGCGGACACCCGAACGCTGCAAGCAGCGTTCGGGTGTCCGCTTGCTGAGCGGAGCGGAGGCTGAACGCTGCCAGACTGATGCATTCTGAGCGGATCCGCATCCACTCAGAATGCATTAGGGCAGTACGGATGCGTTCGGGGCCGCTTGTGAGAGCCTTCAAACGGAGCTCACAAGCGGAGCCCTGAATGCTAGTGTGAAAGTAGCCTTATAGGGCTAAAAATATGTTAGGAGGTTTCACAGACTTTCAAATGCTGATAGCATATACTTAAAGGGACACTTTCATCTGAAAGGATAATTTTTTTCTTAAATTTAATAAAACTATATATGTTCATATACAGTCAGGTCCATAAATATTGGAACATAGACACAATTCTAACATTTTTGGCTCTATACGCCACCACAATGGATTTGGAATGAAACGAACAAGATGTGATTTAACTGCAGACTGTCAGCTTTAATTTGAGGCTATTTACATCCAAATCAGGTGAACGGTGTAGGAATTACAACAGTTTGCATATGTGCCTCCCACTTGTTAAGGAACCAAAAGTAATGGGACACTTGGCTTCTCAGCTGTTCCATGGCCAGTTGTGTGTTATTCACTCATTATCCCAATTATAATGAGCAGATAAAAGGTCCAAAGTTAATTTCAAGTGTGTTATTTGCATTTGGAATCTGTTGCTGTGAACTCTCAAGATGAGATCCAAAGAGCTGTCACTATCAGTGAAGCAAGCCATGATTAGGCTGAAAAAACAAAACAAACCCATCAGAGAGATAGCGAAAACATTAGGCGTGGCCAAAACAACTGTTTGGAAAATTCTTAAAAAGAAGGAACGCACCGGTGAGCTCAGCAACACCAAAAGACCCGGAAGACCATGGAAAACAACTGTGGTGGATGACCGAAGAATTCTTTCCCTGGTGAAGAAAACACCCTTCACACCAGTTTGCCAGATCAAGAACACTCTCCAGGAGGTAAGTGTATGTGTGTCAAAATCAACAATCAAGTGAATACAGAGGGTTCACCACAAGATGTAAACCATTGGTGAGCCTCAAAAACAGGAAGGCCAGATTAGAGTTTGCCAAATGACATCTAAAAAAGCCTCCACAGTTCTGGAACAACATCCTATGGACAGATGAGACCAAGATTAACTTGTACCAGAGTGATGGGAAGAGAAGAGTATGGAGAAGGAAAGGAACTGCTCATGATCCTAAGCATACCACCGCATCAGTGAAGCATGGTGGTGATAGTGTCATGGCGTGGGCATGTATGGCTGCCAATGGAACTGGTTCTCTTGTATTTATTGATGATGTGACTGCTGACAAAAACAGCAGGATGAATTCCGAAGTGTATCGAGCAATATTATCTGCTCATATTCAGCCAAATGCTTCAAAACTCATTGGACGGCGCTTCACAGTGCAGATGGACAATGACCCAAAGCATACTGCAAAAGCAACCAAAGAGTTTTTTAAGGGAAAGAAGTGGAATGTTATGCAATGGCCAAGTCAATCACCTGACCTGAATCTGATTGAGCATGCATTTCACTTGCTGAAGACAAAACTGAAAGGAAAATGCCCCAAGAACAAGCAGGAACTGAAGACAGTTGCAGTAGAGGCCTGGCAGAGCATCATCAGGGATAAAACCTAGCGTCTGGAGATGTCTATGTGTTCCACACTTCAGGTTGTAATTGACTGCAAAGGATTTGCAACCAAGTATTAAAAAGTGAAAGTTTGATTTATGATTATTATTCTGTCCCATTACTTTTGGTTCCTTAACCCCTTAAGGACACAGCCTTTTTACACCTTAGGACCAGGCCATTTTTTGAAAATCTGACCAGAGTCCCTTTAAGTGCTGATAACTTTAAAACGGTTTGACTTATCCAGGCCGTTCTGAGATTGTTTTTTCGTCACATATTGTACTTTATGACACTGGTAAAATGGAGTCAAAAAAAAATTTTTTTTTGCACCAAAAAATACCTAATTTAACAAAAATTTGAAAAAAATTAGCAAATTTCAAAGTTTCAGTTTCTCTACTTCTGTAATACATAGTAATACCCCCAAAAATTGTGATGACTTTACATTCCCCATATGTCTACTTCATGTTTGAATTGTTTTGGGAATGATATTTTATTTTTTGGGGATGTTATAAGGCTTAGAAGTTTAGAAGCAAATCTTGAAATTTTTCCGAAATTTACAAAAACTCAATTTCTAGGGACCAGTTCAGGTCTCAAGTCACTTTGCGAGGCTTACATTATAGAAACCACCCAAAAATGACCCCATCTAAGAAACTACACCCCTCAAGGTATTCAAAACTGATTTTGCATACGTTGTTAACCCTTTAGGTGTTGCACAAGAGTTATTGGCAAATAGGGAGGAAATTTGAGAATTTCATTTTTTTGTCTAATTTTTCATTTTAACCCATTTTTTCCACTAACAAACCAAGGGTTAACAGCCAAACAAGACTGTATCTTTATTGCCCTGACTCTGCCATTTACAGAAACACCCAATATGTGGCCGTAAACTACTGTACGGCCACACAGCGGGGCGTAGAGTGAAAGGTGCGCCGTTTGGTTTTTGGAAGGCTGATTTTTATGGACTGGTTTATTTACACCATGTCCCATTTGAAGCCCCCTGATGCACCCCTAGAGGAGAAACTCCCTAAAAGTGACCCCATCTAAGAAACTACACCCCTCAAGGTATTCAAAACTGATTTTACATACGTCGTTAACCCTTTAGGTGTTGCACAAGAGTTATTGGCAAATGGCGATGAAATTTGAGAATTTCATTTTTTTGCCTAATTTTCCATTTTAACCCATTTTTTCCACTAACAAAGCAAGGGTTAACAGCCAAACAAGACTGTATCTTTATTGCCCTGACTCTGCTGTTTACAGAAACACCCCATATGTGGCCGTAAACTACTGTACGGGCACACAGCGGGGTGTAGAGTGAAAGGTGCGCCGTTTGGTTTTTGGAGGGCTGATTTTGCTGGACTGTTTTTTTGGCACCATGTCCCATTTGAAGCCCCCCTGATGCACCCCTAGATTATAAACTCCATAAAAGTGACCCCATCTAAGAAACTACACCCCTCAAGGTATTCAAAACTGATTTTACAAACTTTGTTAACCCTTTAGGTGTTGCACAAGATTTAATGGAAAATAGAGATACAATTTCAAAATTTCACTTTTTTGGCAGATTTTCCATTTTAATATTTTTTTTCCAGTTACAAAGCAAGGGTTAACAGCCAAACAAAACTCATTATTTATGGCCCTAATTCTGTAGTTTACAGAAACACCCCATATGTGGTCGTAAACAGCTGTACGGGCACATGGCAGGGCGCAGAAGGAAAGGAACACCATATGGTTTTTGGAAGGCATATTTTGCTGGACTGGTTTTTTTGACACCATGTCCCATTTGAAGCCCCCCTGATGCACCCCTAGAGTAGAAACTCCAAAAAAGTGACCCCATTTTAGAAACTATGGGATAGGGTGGCAGTTTTGTTGGTACTAGTTTAGGGTACATATGATTTTTGGTTGCTCTATATTACACTTTTTGTGCGGCAAGGTAACAAGAAATAGCTTTTTTGGCACCGTTTTTTTTTTGTTATTTACAACATTCATCTGACAGGTTAGATCATGTGGTAATTTTATAGAGCAGGTTGTCACGGACGCGGAGATACCTAATATGTATACAATTTTTTTTATTTATGTAAGTTTTACACAATGATTTCATTTTTAAAACCAAAAAAATGTTTTAGTGTCTCCATAGTCTAAGAGCCATAGTTTTTTCAGTTTTTGGGCGATTATCTTAAGTAGGGTCTCATTTTTTGCAGGATGAGATGACGGTTTGATTGGCATCTATTTTGGGGTGCATATGACTTTTTGATTGCTTGCTATTACACTTTTTGTGACGTAAGATGACAAAAAATGGCTTTTTTTACACCGTTTTTATTTTTATTTTTTTACGGTGGTCATCTGAGGGGTTAGATCATGTGATATTTTTATAGAGCCGGGCGATACGGACGCGGCGATACCTAATATGTATACTTTTTTTTTATTTATGTAAGTTTTACACAATGATTTCATTTTTGAAACAAAAAAAATCATGTTTTAGTGTTTCCATAGTCTAAGAGCCATAGTTTTTTCAGTTTTTGGGCGATTATCTTGGGTAGGGTATGATTTTTGCGGGATGAGATGACGGTTTGATTGTTACAATTTTGGCGTACATGCGACTTTTTTGATCACTTTTATTACCTTTTTTGGGAAGTAAGGTGGGCAAAATTTCAATTTCATCATAGTTTTTTATTTTTTATTTTTATGGTGTTCACCGTTCGGGTAAAGTAACATGACCGTTTTATAGATCAGGTCGTTACGGACGCGGCGATACCAAACATGTGTAGGGAATTTTATTTTTTTCATTTTTTATCAGTGATAAATGTGTTTTTTGATTTTTACTTTTTTTTCACTTTTATTCACTTTTTTTTGACCCAGACCCACTTGGTTCTTGAAGATCCAGTGGGTCTGATGTCTGAATAATACAGTACAGTACAATATATATTGTTCTGTACTGTATTTTACTTACACTGAACAGATCTATGCCATTCAGCACAGATCTGTTCAGCACCATGGACAGCAGGACGCCTGAGAGGCGTCCTGTTGCCATGGGAACCTTCCCCGTCTGCTCAGTACTGCTCAGAACTTCGCAGACGGGGAAGGGTAAGGAGGGGATCTCTCGGGGGGCTCTCTGGGGGCTCTCTCCCTCCCCATCGGGGGGCTGCAAAGGCACAGCAGCCCCCCGATGGGAGAGGGAGGGAGCTCCCTGCGCTGTTAACCTTTTCCATACAGCGGTCCGTACGGACCGCTGTATGGAAAGGGTTAAACGGCTGACATCGCATCGCAGATGTCAGCCGTTTATACCAGGGTGCCAGCAATGTGCTGGCACCCTGGTATCCCCACTAGACACCAACGATTATACAAGGGGAGGCGGGCGGGGGATCGCGATCCCGCCTGCCGCACCGCCCGCCTCCCGCACCGCCCACACCGCCCGCAACCCTCCCCCTGCACCTCCCGCCACCATAAAAATCATTCGGGGGTGCAGGGGGGGGTAAATAAAACTTTTTTTTTGGCATATAAAGTTTCTGATCCCTGCGGTCAGGGACTGCGGGGACCAGAAACTTCAGAAATCGCAGCAAACCGCAGGTCTGAATTGACCTGCGGTTTGCCGCGATCGCCGACACGGGGGGGTCACGGGACCCCCCCGCGCATTTAGCCTAGGTGCCTGCTCAATGATTTGAGCAGGCACCGGGTTCCGATCACTGCCAGCCGCACGGCAGTGATCGAAAATACACAGGGCGTACATGTACGCCCTGTGTCCTTAAGTACCAGGGCACAAGGGCGTACCTGTACGCCCTATGTCCTTAAGAGGTTAAGAAGTGTGAGGCACATATGCAAACTTTTGTAATTTCTACACCGTTCACCTGATTTGGATGTAAATACCCTCAAATTAAAGCTGACAGTCTGCAGTTAAAGCACATCTTGTTTGTTTCATTTCAAATCCATTGTGGTGGTGTATAGAGCCAAAAATGTTAGAATTGTGTCGATGTCCCAATATTTATGGACCTGGCTGTATGTATATATATATATATATATACACACTGGAGAAAAATGGCGGCACCAGCTAGATGGGAAAAATGTGGGTGCACGTTCTCAAGGAAAAAGACTTCTTACCCCCAATAATAGTCCAGAAAATGAACGGCACTCCTTTGAATGGTGAAAATATAACTCCTTTATTCACCCGTGCAGTGCAACGTTTCGGCTCAGCACTAGAGCCTTTTTCAAGCAAAGAAAAAGGCTCTAGTGCTGAGCCGAAACGTTGCACCGCACGGGTGAATAAAAGAGTTATTTTTTCACCATTCAAAGGAGTGCCGTTCATTTTCTGGACTATATATATATATATATATATATATATATTCATACAACTTTTTTTTCCATTTTTGGCTTTTTTCCCTTTAGTTCTTTGCCATTAAAAATAAAATGCAAACATTGCCATTCTGTCTTGGAGAGATAAAGGTTTCAATGGGAGAGCAAAGTAAGCCCAGTGCACAGAGCATGCTTCTCTTTAGACTTGCAGATGGAGGACTGGAATAACAGCTCTATTCTTCTCTTGATAGAAAACACGCATACAGAGGAGAATTACATTGATAAGTATCATGTGAGAGGCCCTCACCAGCCACACTACTGGTATTGCCTAGGTGTCATGCTCTAATTGAGTCACCACCACCCCTTACTCCTCCTCCCTGGTCTAATTGATGGTCTGATGGAGAGTGTTAAGTGAGATTCTCTGACATTCTCTGGACAAGAATTAGTAAACATGAAATGACATTTTTTTTTAAAAGCCTCGGTTGTTAGAATGTGATAATTTTATTGAAGTATCTCTTTAAAGCTCATATTTGTACATTAGTTTTGCTTATCATGTGTAGAATAATAAAATTTTAAAAAGTGAAATATGTCCAACCTGCCCCAATGACTTCCTCAATCTTTACAAAAGAGACGTCAATTTCTTTAGCAAACTCTCTGACAGCCTCATTGGGATCTTCATATGTAAAAGGGTCAATGTAAATTTTCATCCCTGGGGAACCTGCAGGCAAGAGAACCACAGAAGTTAAAATGGACGGTTAGATACAGTTTCAAACAACAAGTTATTTACATGCTGATAAATTTATTGTCTCCAACATAATGAGGTTTTGAAGGTGCCCCATGGCTATTATCGTCATTACAGATCATTGACCATCATCTTCTGTCTGGGGTTTGACAATAAACAAACAAACATGTTGCGACAAATACCCTACCCTGACTGACATGAAATACGTAGGGCCAGTGAGATACGGTATGGTCACTGGTTACCAAGGCGTGACATTACGCTGTCCCTGAGGAGCAGGTAAGGTCAGCTTGGTACAGTTTTCACAGATTCCTCCTGTCCACACAGGCACAGAGAGGCAACAAGCTGAGAGAGCCTTTTCACTGCCCCAGTGAAACAGCGCTTCCTCAGTCCAGGAAGACTGCCAGCAGCTTCTCATTTAATAGAAGCCCGGTCCGTTAACGGGATTATATAGGATTAGAAACCAACCTGTAGTAGCGTATAACTATGCCGAAACACGGACGTGGGAATTTGAAGTTACTGTAATTCTTGGCTGTCGTCACCTGGGAGGCAGTGATGTCAGCCATTTCCTGGTCCCTTCCAAACACATGATGCAGCGTGACCCCCCCTTAAAAAAAAAGAAACACCAGCTGGCTTGCATAGGCCTTTTGACCAGTAGCCAGCCCCTTCCCTCCCTGCCTCTGGATGGGGTCCACTCCTTCTTTTCAGGTGCTGGCAGCAAAGGACTCACAAAACCCATTAGGGCTCATAGCTTCAGACCAGAAGGTCACAGGGAGATGGTTCTGGGACCAACAGATCCGCCTGAGTTCCAGCTACAGGTAAAGTCCAAACATGGTACCTTTATTAGGTTTCTGTGGGGATATCTGTATACCTCCCCTCCCTAGCCTCCTATTACGAACCAACGACCAGGGCCATGTTTGTTTTGGCCACAGGGTCACAAATATATATCTGGTTTATGCCTGTGATGGACAGGCGATTCACAATTCCTTATGAATCACCAGTTCCGTGATGTCTGAGGGGTATGATAGATTTGGGCAAGGGCTGAGACCCCCTACAGAGAGGTTTTCTTGTATGATTGGCTGGCCTCCGCGCTGACTGGTTGAGGTGTGAATTTGTAAGCATGTGGCCTCCTTGAAGCCAGAACCCCTGTGGAGTTCACTACCTCTGCTATCTGACAGCAGATGGCTGGAATGAGATCATGGCTGACATTAAACAATAATTCTACATTCCTCACACATGTTAAGAATGATTCTCTTGATGGTGGAACATTTGCCAGATTGTACATTCATAGTTTCATTCTAATGGACTATATGGACTATGTTTTTGCATTGACAACATGGTAATTTATTGGGCTATTTAGTAAGCTCTATCATCAATAATAACAAGCTACTATTAATATAGTAAGTTATTATTATAATGATAGAGCTTATTGAGCTTATTGATTGATGTTAGAGCTTAGGCTACTTTCACATTCGCGTTTTGGGGCGGATCCGTCATGGATCTGCAAAAACGAATCCGTTACAATAATACAACCGCATCCATCCATCATGAATGGATCAGTTTGTATTATCTGTTACATAGCCGAGATGGATGCGTCATGAACTCCATTGAAAGTCAATGGGAGACGGATCAGTTTTCTATTGTGCCAGATTGTGTCAGAGAAAACAGTTCCGTCCCCATTGACTTACATTGTGTGCCAGGACGGATCCGTTTGGCTCAGTTTCCTCAAGCAAAGAGCAAAACGCTGCAAATGAGTGTGAAAGTAGCCTTAGTTGTGTACCAAAAATAGAGGCAAGGTACGGAGGACGGACAGGCAAGCTGCTTCCTTCATTTAGTCAATTCCAAACTGAGCGATTTCACCATCTGAACATCTCCTGATCATTGAGATATCTATCTATCTATCTTTATATTTATTAGGGATAAAAAGAGATGAACAAATGAGGGAGAGAGATGCGCACACGTACTACACCTACTAGGCATTCTCCATAATGAGAGAGAGCACCCCCTAGACAACACATATATATTGCCCAGAAAGCCAGAGTAGCATACTAGGTTACTAGGTTTTCTGTCAGAAAATTGGGTTTGTTATAATTTGAACATTTGGAAAATTCAGGGTGAATCGATTCACTCATCCTTAATATATATATATATATATATAAAATTAAGGTGCAAGAATTTTATTCAAAAGGAAAAAATAAAATTTTGCATGTTGACATAAGTATTCACACTCTTTACAATGACACTTGAAATTTAGCTCTGGGGCCTCCCATTTCTCTCAGAGTGGGGTCTTACTCGAAAGAGGCAACCTTGTGGTGAGTGAGCTCATGCATTTTGATAAAAATGTATACAAATGGCATCGTGTACAGTTAGTAGATTATGGCTTTGTATACTCTTAATTGTGCTGAGTGACAGGTATATGTTCGATCTATGTTTTCTTTTGATGGATGGATGTCTTTTTTTCTACCATATTACCTATCTAACTATGGAAGAGTGCCAGAATGAAATGTCTCCTTAGTAAGAAAAAAACAAAAAACACATGAAAGCCAACCTGGAGTTTGCAAAAAAGCACCTAAAGGAATCTCAGACTGTGAGTAAATAGATTCTCTTGTTTGATGAGACCAAAGGTGAACTTTTTTACCTCAATTTTAAGTGTCATGACTAGCGTTAAGCAAATTTTTGAAAAATTTGATTCGGCTGCTTTGCCGAATATCACAAAGAAATTTGCTTTGTGATCAATTACTTTGTCACAAAGCGCATTTCTTTATAAGTAGAGGGTGCAATGATGGGGAACGGGGTTTACGCCGCCGCCCGTCATTGAACCTCTCAGACGCCATGTTCATCAATGATCGTGGCATCTGAGAATAATAGTGAGGGCTTTCAGGGGTTAATCCATAAAAAAAAAAAAAATAATACTCACCTTATCCATTTGAGCATGAAGAGGCCACCACGGCCATCTTGATTGAAGATCATACACAAAATCTTACGTGATGACGTCATACGTCTCTTCAATCATTTTGGGGCCCTGTTCTTGAGATAGGAGAGGGTCCCCCCAGAGGTGGGACCTGGACCAGCAACTTTCAGACATTTATGTATAACCTATTGAAGTAGAAGTATCATAAATGTCCCAGATGGGAATACCCCTTTAAGTATTAGCTGTGCATTCTTTTTTCCATAAAGTTGCTACATTTTAAATTTGATGCTATTAATTTAGTGTATTTAATTCTCTATAATGGTTGCAGAGGTGTGTGTATGTCGGGGAGAAGACCTCTCGCACAGGGCACCTCATTTCTGTTCCTCATATTGTCACTCTTCAAATCCACTGACTGGAGCAGGATAAAGTAAACCACAAGTGAGGTACAGACTGTGGGCCAGTCATTTCGAGCTGGCTCGAATCTGTCATATATATAGGAGAAATGCATTCCCTTGGATATGACAATCCTTCACAGATCAGGATTAAATCTTCCACAGTTCTTGTCCAGCATGTGAGGAAATGAAGACTTGATACCGTATCTCATCCCTTCCTCCCCCTCCCTTCTCGACAGGTTTATCTTACCTTGTGTGTCAGTATCTCTAGAGAGCCATCACCGCTCGCCTTACTCGCCTCTCAACACTCACCAACCCCCCCCCCCATCTTGCTCTCTGCCCTCGTTCTTTACAGGAATCTTACTTCCTTTCTCTTAATCCTTCATCCCTCCTCCCCCCTTGACTTGGCTTTATTTTCATTCTATAATGAAATCATCATTCCATTATGCTCACACTTTATCACTGTGTCCTGGGGTAAAGGAAGTTTTGTTTCCCCCGTCCCAGGTTCTCTGGGCACCGCCATCAATAATATGGACTTTGTATAAAAAAAATTCTATTTACAATTCTTTCTATTCGGCTTCCAGGAAGTCATTGGCATTTCAGTATCAACTTGATCATTTGTTCTTTCACAGCCTCAGATGACAGCAACACATTGCAAAAGGAGGTTAATCTTTCTGATCTTAGTGGGTTAATTAATTTTCACCCTGACTGCAGCCAAGAAGCTTTCTGGGGAAAGGACAGACATGGTTTCTAGAGGTTTTCTGCAGCTCGCAGACCGCCGTAAACAGATTGTTTAATTGGAGAGGCATCTATTTGCCTAAAGGACACACGAGCACAAGCTGGCAAATGACATTTCTTGTTCGGCCCCGAAAGAAACCATTTTTATGCATGTAATTCAGTATAGATAAAGAGAAAACACAAGCTGAGCATGGCTGAAAGTTGTTTAAGACATAACCGCAGAATTGTTCCGGGTCAAGTGTGATTAGCCAATCCCTATTATTCTTAAAATGTTACAACGAGTTACTTCTTTGATAATTGATAGAGAAGATAGAAAAAAAACACAAAATAGCAGCACAAGATAAAATTGAAAAATGAGGTACATGCCCAAGGGGACTCAAAATCTCAATAGGTAAAAATAGCAAAAAAGGCAGCCCCCTCTGGGAGTTAAAAACTAAGAGGTCTTTTATTCCCCAAAACTAATTGCAACATTTCAGCTCAACAATACAGCCTTTTTCAAGTAAATACAGGGATAACAATACCAAATATATATATATATATATAGAGCGCAACACTCAAGTGAACTGTATGACTCCTGGAGAGTGCTGTTTTTTTTTTGCTATTTTTGGATGATATATAGACAGACAGGCAGATAGATAGATAGATAGATAGATAGATAGATAGATAGATAGATATGTGACAGATAATGTGATAGAGAGATAGATAGATAGATAGATAGATAGATAGATAGATAGATAGATAGATAGATAGATAAAAGATATGGGATGGATGGATAGATAGATAGATAGATAGATAGATAGATAGATAGATAGATAGATAGATAGATAGATAGATAGATAAAAAATATGGGATGGATGGATAGATAGATAGATAGAGAGATAGATAAAAAGATAGATAGATAAAAGATATGGGATGGATGGATAGATAGATAGATAGATAGATAGATAGATAGATAGATAGATAGATAGATAGATAGAGAGATAGATAGATAGATAGATAGATAGATAGATAGATAGATAGAGAGATAGATAGATAGATAGATAGATAATAGATAGATAGATAAAAGATATGGGATGGATGGATAGATAGATAGATAGATAGATAGATAGATAGATAGATAGATAGATAGATAGATAGATAGATAGATAGATAGAGAGATAGATAATAGATAGATAGATAAAAGATAGGGGATGGATGGATAGATAGAGAGATAGATAAATAGATAGATGAATAGATAGATAGATAAAGGTAGATAGATAATAGATAGATAGATAAAAGATATGGGATGGATGGATAGATAGAGAGATAGATAAATAGATAGATAATAGATAGATTGATAGAGGTAGATAGATAATAGATAGATAAATAAATAGATAGATAGATTGATAGATTAAGATAGACTTTAATTGGACTTTCTTTCCAGCTTAAGGCCTCATGCACACGACCGTTGTTGTGTTCCGTTCCGAAAAATGGGGTTCCTTTGTTCCGTGATCCGTTTCCGTGTGTCTTCCTTTTTTTTTGGAGGATCACCAGACATGAAGGAAAGTAAAAAAAAATCTAAGACAGGTTTGCCATGCAAATGATAGGAAAAAAACGGACGCGGACGACAATCATGTGTGCTTCCGTGTTTTTAGCGGTCCAATTGACTTGAATGGGTCCGCAAACCATTTTCCGCGAAAATAATAGGACAGGTTAGATTTTTTTGACGGACTGGAACCACGGATCATGGACGCGGATGACAAACGGTGCATTAGCCGAGTTTTCAACGGACCCATTGAAAGTCAATGGGGTCCGCAGAAAATCACGAAAAACGGCACAACGGACACAGAATAAAACAACAGTCGTGTGCATGAGGCCTAATTGTCAGCTTCTGTGGTCAACACTAGAGATGAGCAAATCGTCCAAGATTCGGTTCGTTTTGGATTCACCAAATGTTTCAAAAAGTTTGACTCGGGTCTGAATCTATCCGTTCCAAACCAAAGCTGCTCCAATTGCCCTGGAAATTGGTATATTGTTTAACCCCCTCTACTCCTCTAAAACACAGATTTTTTTTATGAAAAGCTCCCATCTCGTTTTGTTAATTTTTTACAAATTTTTTGATTTTCCCTCACCCGTCCCTTCGGTCTGATACAGTGTCAGGTGTAACTGTATCTACTTTTATCTTTGCAGCCAAAAACTGCGGTTGTTGCTTGGCTGCAACTGCATTACACTATTAATTGCTTATGTGCTGGGCGCCATTTTACAAGATTTGTCCGAATCGAACCGGAAAAGATTTGGGTTCCTAAAAAAAATCTGAGATGCGGAATAGATTCGCTCATCTCTAGTCAACACTGCTTCATCTCTTCTTTGCTCAGGACATCTATCTCTGCGTTCCCCAGCTGGTTTAATATGAGAATGTGGGACACTATGTGCTGAGACTGACAGATTGGGGACAGACAGTGTTATGCAGACTCCAAGCATGGCTATTATTTACTGTGTCATAAGAAACCTATTAGCAGATAAATGAAGGGAAAACTCTACCAAGAAATCAAGATTCATCACATGTGACAAGAACCTGAGATTGGAGGCCACAGCAAAGGTGAGAGCGAGCAGCTGCAGCCACTGAGTGATGTGCAATGGGACACAGGCCTGATAAGAAGTGATGAGAAAGGAGAAAACAGAGAGGGGATGGCAGATCCAGGTAACTGAGAGGACAGTACTAGAAGGAAAACAGAAGAATAAGGCCATTGTGGATATCTGCCATTTCCAGTCCTGGTTTATTATCAAAGGAAAATATTAGACCTATGCTCCAGTTTTCTCTGGTAGTTTAAAACCGCAAAAATGAAAAGCTATAAAAGCCATTTTTTTTATCTCCTCTGAAAAGATTCGGTAGATATTCCAAAATGTAAACATTCCAATAAAATATTAAATCAAAAGTTAGCAGGCAGGAAGCCAAAAGGCGGTCATTTTGTTATAATTTTTCTATTAAAAAGATATTAGCATTTATATATTTTTTTTGCAGTAGCCATATGTGATAGCAGGAAGGGGAACCATTTTGAATTAGCTTCTCAGCTACAAGGGGGAAAAAAACACTTTGTTATTGATCAAACCTGCTGACAAAATGATAGTTGGATAACAATCTCTAAGAAACGAATTCAACCAATATGGCTGCGCTTTTTCAAAACTTGTCAGGTAATATCTCTGTGAGTAAACACGTAGACCCAGATGTATTAATCACATAGACGTCGTAACCTTAGACAGGCTGTCTACACCAGATTTATCACCGAGGCTCAGGCTGGATCATGTGGTGCAGGGATAGACACTTTTGTCTAACTCTATGCCAACCTTTGGTTGATTTACTTTGAGACAGGATTTTTCATCAGAATTGTGGCACAATTTTGGCACTACACGTACATTTCAAATACACCTCTTTCCTGCAAATGACCACCCCTTCCCACCTAGCCCTGCTCCCTTTTTGAGCAAGTCAGACAAAAAAGTGTAGAAACCCCAGCTGCTTAAAATCTCACCAAAATTGTGCCAATATGTGCCACTTTTTAGATAGATCCTAGATGCAAACACTTTGGTAAATCTGGGTCCTAATTACCAAACCTTGGCTAACTTCTGAACTACCTTAAAGAGGTTGTCCAGCCAGAAAAAAAAAGTGTTTAGAAAACCGCTTAGAATGTTTTAAAGTAATAAAATAAATACATATTAATAAAAGAAGTCAACCTTACCTTAAAGCTTCCTCTTTATCACCTGCTTCCTCTCCACACGGACATGTGACCTCTACAGCCAATCACTGCAGTGTTCACATGTCTGTGTAGAGAGGGAGCATAAAGTAGAGACTGGTGGGGAACTTGGGAGGCATCGGAGCGAGAGCAGCGGTGGATCGGTAAGGTGAATATGACTTCTTAACTTATTTAAGAACATTCTAATCTGTTTTCTAAATATTATTTCCTGGCTGGACAACCCCCAATTGTATTTTGGAAGAAAACCTCTATAATACTTGGAGGTCATACAACATACAGATATTTTATCCGACATATTAGTTTATAATGCATTAAACTGGCTATCTTATCACGAATATTCTTGTCCATATGTCCTTGTAGAGCAAGATGACATCATAAAAGAAGGTTCCCCACTCGAAACCCACCTTCATGAGCCAGAGTTGACTCATCTCTCACTCTGTCACGCTTGGGATATCCATGTTTTACATGGACACCCATTCATCTTACTTCCTGGAGTGTAAATGTACTTCCTGTACAGTTGACCACGTCTTTCCCCAGAAAAATCAATGCTCACTGAGGGTCTCAGGATTTGGAGAGTGGCAGTTCTCAGGTTGAAATATATCATCTGTGGTGAGCCCTTTGTGTGGTCTAGCAGTGCATTATCCTGCTTTAAAATAACTAGTACAAAAGTGCAAATCATGCCCTGAATATGCATATCCATCATCCACACTGGGTACATCCATTTAATACAGCCTAACCATTTATGACAAAGTCCTTCTTAAATGGAGCCACTTATTGCGAAGGCATTCTGTTCACAGATATATTGACTCATCCAACAAAATGGATGACCTCATGTCTTATGTTGACAAATGCACTTTAAAAATGTTGAGTGTTGCTGTACTTAGAATGAATGCTTAACGGTAAGCTTGAGCTCTGCTGACATATCTTCTCCCTGGTGGCAATGTCTTACCTCTGCCCGTGCTGTAGTGCTGCAGTTTATCACTGTACACTGCCTCTTTGCTGTACGTTCTTTTCCTGAAATACAAAAATACACTACACTTGAAAAATAATGATGCAAGCGGCAATAATATAGTCAGCTGGAAGATCAGACGGGTCATTTCTGTACTGTGTTTTCTGGAAAACAGCTGAATATATTGAGGTCACCAGGAAGTATAGCCAGTTGATGTCTACATTGGCCCTGTGGAGATCAGTACAGGCAGTATGTATTCTACCCTCAGAATGTTACTGTCAGGAATTCACTCAGCCAAACCACTGTGCATTGCTGTGCTGGTTTGCCTGTCAGTGTAAGTGAAAGTAGAGCCAATCAGTCTTCGGACTCCGAGTCCATTCCCAGAGCTAAGTGAGGGATTTGAGACTGCTGATTCCTGATTGTCCTGCTGGTTATTTGTTTGTATCAGGGCTCTATACTATGCGATATCCTGTTTATATTGACTCTCCTAGTAACTGACCTTAGCCTGTCTCTGTATTTACCCTGTAGATGCTGTTCCTGCTTATATTCACTCCCTTGCAAACTGATCGTGGCTTGTCTCTAGATTAACCACTCATTTACTACATTAACCATGTCTCTCTCTCCTGTTTTGACCCTACTTGCTGATTTCTCTTTGTACCTCCCTGGTGATTCTGGAGGGTATGTTACTAGTGTACTTGCACCATTTTCACCATTTTCACCTCCCACAGTGGTTTCAAAATATTGATAGCAGTTTTGGGACGGCTGTAACACCCCAGAGTGGTGTTACCACTCCTGCACCTTGCTACTGTCTTTATTGGTCTAACCTGTATGTCATTTTATGTATTTTGTTCCAGGTCCTCTCCATAATGTGCATTCCTAATCTTTTTTTGCAACTGTTTTATTACATGTAATGTGCCTGGTTCACCAGCAGGTGGCAGCAAATATGGCAGAGCCATCCTTAGAGAGAATAGAACTTAGCATTCCATTATCCCCCTCTTTGGGCAAAAGTGGGCCAGTCCTGCTTGCTACCAGAAGGAGGTGGGAAAGTTTTTGTTTGTTCTGGTTGAGACTCCATGTTGGAGCTGCCAGGATTCTAACCTACTTTTTGGCTAAACATAATTCTGACTACAAGAGTGAACTGCAGCATAAAGAGGAAACCAAGACACCAAGTAAGCTTGTCAGTACAGCAGAGTGAGAGAAAGATATAGCAGAGTTAAGTTTGCCTGCCAGTTTAATGCTAAAGCCTGCTGGAACCAAGACAAAGCCTAAAACTGTTTGGAGAAACGTTTATTCAAGTAAAGCTGCCATTGAACTTCATCTCAACCTCTGGACTCAAGTTATTTCTTCAAATCCCTCAATTATTCCCCCTATTTATTGCTTCGGAGCCAAAGCCTGGGGTCCAGCCGTATCCAGGTAGGAGCACCGTGACACACCTAAAGAGACATTATGGCCGCACTACACCACTCGGCATTCCTACCAAACCTGGGTCGCGATATAGAGGGCCCTGGGGGGAGGCCGCCCGTTGCACATCTTAACTGGATCCTCTCGAATGGACTACACACTTAAATACAGTTAAAAATCAGATTTGCCCATGATATACTGGAACAACATATGCTAAACTATGCAACTAAAATCCATGTAGAAATTTCACTGTGGTCTCCTTTTCTCTAGCAATTGTTGAAGACCCCTACGAATAAGATCTTTGGCCAACCCATGATTCTATCAATCAGAACAATTGATTAAAATATGATCATTTGAACTCACTAATTAAACCTGGGGATATTTAATGAAAGTGAATCCGTCAGCTCCAAAGTAACCATACCTCCATATAGGACAGGTGCCATGAAATATAACCATAACTTTCATGTGAAAATCCAATCCTCTAATTCTGAAATATGCTTCTTTGTATCCTTAGGCCTCATGCACACGACAGTTGTTTTTTGCGTCCGCAAATTGTGCGTCCACCCAAAATAATGGATGCGGCATCCGTTTTTTTTGGAGGATCCGTTTTTTTCCACAGATCCCTTGTAATAAATGCCTATCCTTGTCCGCAAATGTAAAAAAAGTAGGACATGCACTATTTTTTTGGCTGAAGGGAAACACGGACGCGGAACACAAACGGATGAACTATCAGCATTTTTTTGCTGACCCATTGAAATGAATGGGTCCCCATCCTATCCGCAAAAAAAAAAACGTATCGGAGGCCGAGAAAAACAACTGTTGTGTGCATTTAACACTGACAAATGTAAAGTTATGCACATGGGAAGGAATAATGCAAGTCACCCGTACATACTAAGTGATAAAACACTCGGTAACACTGACATGGAAAAGGATCTAGGAATTTTAATAAACAGCAAACTAAGCTGCAAAAACCAGTGTCAGGCAGCTGCTGCCAAGGCCAATAAGATAATGGGTTGCATCAGAAGGGGCATAGATGCCCGTGATAAGAACATAGTCCTACTACTTTACACATCGCTAGTCAGACCACACATGGAGGACTGTGTACAGTTCTGGGCTCCTGTAAACAAGGCAGACATAGCAGAGCTGGAGAGGGTCCAGAGGAGGGCAACTAAAGTAATAACTGGAATGGGGCAACTACAGTACCCTGAAAGATTGTCAACATTAGGGTTATTCACTTTAGAAAAAAGACGACTGAGGGGAGATCTAATTACTATGTATAAATATATCAGGGGTCAGTACAGAGATCTATCCCATCATCTATTTATCCCCAGGACTGTGACTGTGACGAGGGGACATCCTCTGTGTCTGGAGGAAAGAAGGTTTGTACACAAACATTGAAGAGGATTCTTTACAGTAAGAGCAGTGAGACTATGGAACTCTCTGCCTGAGGAGGTGGTGATGGTGAGTACAATAAAGGAATTCACGAGGGGCCTGGATGTATTTCTGGAGGGTAATAATATTACTGGCTATAGATACTAGAGGGGGGTCGTTGATCCAGGGAGTTATTCTGATTGCCTGATTGGAGTCGGGAAGGAATTTTTTATTCCCCTAAAGTGGGGAAAATTGGCTTCTACCTCACAGGGTTTTTTTTTTGCCTTCCTCTGGATCAACTTGCAGGATGACAGGCCGAACTGGATGGACAAATGTCTTTTTTCGGCCTTATGTACTATGTTACTATGTTACTATGAAGCCTTAAGCAAATATGTTTTTTCTGTCATGGTCGGTGGGGTTGTTCATCTGCACCATCGTTCTGCTAGCAAAACCCTCAGTGCCTCCGCCTCTTAGATTTTTTAGCTGGTAGCAATGGTCGTGTTGATGGGGGTAAAGTTGAAACAACCAGAATACCCCTTACATTTGAAACTGATTTTGGAGGTGACAGATTCCTTTAAATATGAATGATCCTTACAAGTAAAAGTATTCATTGTGAAATGAACCCTTTCTGTTCCCCCTATTAGGGTCTTCTAGGTTCTCACCTTTAGAGAAAATTTGAAGATATGTGTTTCCTTACTGAATACAACAATCACAATCTATAATATTGCATTAGAACTGTGATTTTAATCAAAAAGATGAAGCAATTTATACATTTTGTGACAGAAGAATTGCAGGGGTGGCGCTCAGTGGGTGCTGTCTGCAAGAAGCGGCGGTATCGCGGCAAGAACCACACAAAACTGCCGCACTGGAAAGGCAATGAGGTGTATTTGAGATACTGCGCTGAAGGACAATTTTTAGAGGTTTATATTGTTAAACAGTTATTACAACTTGGTGCAGGCTGGCATACGAGGATATTTCACTATACAGGTATTTAAGCTGGTTTGGAGACCGCTTACCTGTAGCGAAGACCTCAATTGGCGTGCTTCTGTCTGCGTCCCTGTAGTTTCAGAAAGTCGGCTTATTTCTCTTTTCTTTTTCTTTTCTCCGCTTTTTTGCTGGTTTATTCCTTTGGATGTAAGTTTATTTTTCTTTCTTCTTTATCGATGCTTTGGGTTAGGATGGGGTAATCCAGCTGCAGGATGGGTCGGCGTGCTGTCTCGTGCCCCGGCCGGTGACACGCTGCTGCCGCAGGTGGAGGTGTGTGTGGGGGAGTGGTTGGCGCTCACTTGGAGTTTGTTAGTGACGTCACTAAAGCGGTCAGGCAATGACCGACAGGTGCCAGGTATCCTCCAACGCGTTTCGAACAGAACGCTGTTCTTCCTCAGGGAGTGCTGCCTGGCTGTTTGTGTACCCTTTTTATAGGTACTTCTCCAGCGCTTTAACCTCTTCCCTGCCAATCCTGCATGGATTCAGTGTTATTTGCCTATTCAAAGGCGAACAGTTCCAGCTCTGCATTTAGTCCGTTTGGTATTAGGCTATCCATATTAAATATCCATTTGGATTCAAATGGATATTTAATATGGATAGCCTAATACCAAACGGACTAAATGCAGAGCTGGAACCACTCCCCCACACACACCTCCACCTGCGGCAGCAGCGTGTCACCGGCCGGGGCACGAGACAGCACGCCGACCCATCCTGCAGCTGGATTACCCCATCCCAACCCAAAGCATCGATAAAGAAGAAAGAAAAATAAACTTACATCCAAAGGAATAAACCAGCAAAAAAGCGGAGAAAAGAAAAAGAAAAGAGAAATAAGCCGACTTTCTGAAACTACAGGGACGCAGACAGAAGCACGCCAATTGAGGTCTTCGCTACAGGTAAGCGGTCTCCAAACCAGCTTAAATACCTGTATAGTGAAATATCCTCGTATGCCAGCCTGCACCAAGTTGTAATAACTGTTTAACAATATAAACCTCTAAAAATTGTCCTTCAGCGCAGTATCTCAAATACACCTCAATTTATACATTTTGTATTTTGTGTATTGTGGTAATGTGCTGTCATCATACATATATGTGTACCGTAGCACATCCATCTATCAGGCACCATGGACATCCAGCCATCCCCACACACAATAAAATATATTTTTGTATCACTATTTGCTTTAATGTGACGCAAGCTTGCACTGTAACCCCATCAAGTGACATAAAAACAGGAGCGCATACTCACTTGCTGCAAACAATGGAGATGGCCACCAGAGACACTATGAAGACGACACCTGCGGCAGCCGAGCCGGCAATCAGGGGAAGCTGCTCTCTGAGCTCGGATTTGTAATCCTCTGAAAGAGAAGATAGGAGAAATTACACAGGGCGCTGTGAGGCTGGCCTACAACAATCAGACTTTTGTAACGTAGCCTATCATTTGTGTCAGATGGAGCATGGAAGGGAATCTACAAATCTAGACCTTGAGTCAGATCTTTATTATATGTATGTTCCCATTCACGATTCATGTTGAACCATCTAAAATGTCAAGTTGCCATTACGAACCTCCACTCTTTTCACCCAGCAAAGGTCAGAAAATCTGTCAGAGACCTATCTCCCAGAAATTTCTTGTGTATGTACAAGTATATTCATATGGTTCGGCTGATAAAAGAACCTCATATCCAGCATTCTCTTTGTACCCGATGTTAATCGCATAGATTATTGTCTTGTGAGCAGGGCCCTGGCTTCTATTGTTTGAATTGTTAATATAAAGGGAACCTGTCACATTGAATATGTGGCGGGTGGCGGCTGTATAATACAGCAGACACACGGCCGCAGTGACAGAGAATGACTATGACGCGGGACCCCCTCATTTAACCTCTCAGATACTGCATCTGTGAGGTTAGGCAGACCGATGCAACATTCTTTCCCCCCACCTTCTGAACAAAGCTCCCGCAGTGAAGTTGTAGGGCTCCAATCGGTTATCTGACAGCCTGGGCCCTGCTGGAGTTTCCCAGGGCTCCCATAGTAAGCCTACTGCTAAGCTAGGCACAGCTCAGCAGGGAGTGCATCACAATACCAATCACCATGGGATCAAAAGATCCCAGGTTCTAGCCTCCTAAGGGGGCCAATAGTTATTAAGTTTTAAAAAAAATGTTAATTTTTATTTATTTTTTAAAACAAAAAAATATTCCAAATTTAAATCACCTCTCTTTCTCAATTTTACATATAAAAATATATAAACAATAAATAAAAAACAGGTATCACTGTGTCTGAAAATATCTGAACTATTGAAATATAAAACAAAACAAAAAAGTTTTTTCTATACAAGTTTGGTAATGCCATAATCGTATTGAACTGCATAATAGGAATGTCATGTCATTTTTAGCACACATTGAACTCCGTAACTTCAAAACCCCAAAAGCCTTGGCGGAATTGTGCTTTTGTTTTGTTTTTTCCCATTTTACCCCACAAATAATTTTTCTGAACTTCCAATACAAGACATGGTCAATTAAATGGTGCCATTGAAAAATGCATTTTGTCCCACAAATAATAAGCCCTCATATGGCTGTGAACGAAAAAATTTATGGAGCATTGCACAAGGATAGGTAGGGGGTGGATCCTGTGTGTATCAGCAATCTTATTTTACTGTACAGCTGGGATTGTAGCCCCGATCTTTGGGTCTGCAGCTCCGCAAAAAGATAGAGCATGTCCTATTCTTGTCCGCAGCTTGCGGACAAGAATAAGCATTTCTATGGGGGTGCCGGGCTGGTGTGTTGCGGACCAACAATTTGCGGGTCCGCAACACACCACGGACGTGTGAATGCAGCCTTATTTATATATTGCTGACCATCAGATTTACAGTACTTTATTTTTTTTGCATAACTGGGACAACCCCTTTAAGGTGACAATATACCTGAATGTTAATTTTGCCAACAGATATCACTTCCCCACTCCCCTTACACATGCATGCTCGGCTTGGTGGAGCATGTATGTGTTATTAATGTGAAGAGGGGAATAAGCCAATGCCAGATATCTCTGGTGGGAGTCTATCTTCCTTCAGAACAAAGGATGGGGTAAGTTGTAATTCAGCATGCCCAACCCTATTTTCCCCTGACATTTGCTGAACGAATGTGGGACAGACATCTAAGGCAGTGTTCACACATCATAACACAGTCAGTCTTGAGCAAGTCTTCACAAGTATAAACAGAAGACAGAGGAGCATTGCTAAGGCTCAAAATGGGCCACTTTAGAGCTACTTTTCTAATAGAAATGTACGATTTCAGTAATTAAAGTATATTGCAAAAATGGTCGGTTCACCACCCCTACACATTACAAAAATAAAAAAAAGAATGACAGTTACACTTTAACCACCTCAGCCCCCAGTGCTTAAACACCCTGAAAGACCAGGCCACTTTTTACACTTCTGACCTACACTACTTTCACCGTTTATTGCTCGGTCATGCAACTTACCACCCAAATGAATTTTACCTCCTTTTCTTCTCACTAATAGAGCTTTCATTTGGTGGTATTTCATTGCTGCTGACATTTTTACTTTTTTTGTTATTAATCGAAATTTAACGATTTTTTTGCAAAAAAATGACATTTTTCACTTTCAGTTGTAAAATTTTGCAAAAAAAACGACATCCATATAGAAATTTTGCTCTAAATTTATAGTTCTACATGTCTTTGATAAAAAAAAAATGTTTGGGTAAAAAAAAAATGGTTTGGGTAAAAGTTATAGCGTTTACAAACTATGGTACAAAAATGTGAATTTCCGCTTTTTGAAGCAGCTCTGACTTTCTGAGCACCTGTCATGTTTCCTGAGGTTCTGCAATGCCCAGACAGTACAAACACCCCACAAATGACCCCATTTCGGAAAGTACACACCCTAAGGTATTCGCTGATGGGCATAGTGAGTTCATAGAACTTTTTATTTTTTGTCACAAGTTAGCGGAAAATGATGATTTTTTTTTTTTTTTTTTTTTTCTTACAAAGTCTCATATTCCACTAACTTGTGACAAAAAATAAAAACTTCTATGAACTCACTATGCCCATAACGAAATACCTTGGGGTCTCTTCTTTCCAAAATGGGGTCACTTGTGGGGTAGTTATACTGCCCTGGCATTCTAGGGGCCCAAATGTGTGGTAAGGAGTTTGAAATCAAATTCTGAAAAAAATGACCTGTCAAATCCGAAAGGTGCTCTTTGGAATATGGGCCCCTTTGCCCACCTAGGCTGCAAAAAAGTGTCACACATCTGGTATCTCCGTACTCAGGAGAAGGTGGGGAATGTGTTTTGGGGTGTCATTTTATATATACCCATGCTGGGTGAGAGAAATATCTTGGCAAAAGACAACTTTTCCCATTTTTTTTATACAAAGTTGGCATTTGACCAAGATATTTATCTCACCCAGCATGGGTATATGTAAAATGACACCCCAAAACATATTCCCCAACTTCTGCTGAATACGGAGATACCACATGTGTGACACTTTTTTGCAGCCTAGGTGGGCAAAGGTGCCCAAATTCCTTTTAGGAGGGCATTTTTAGACATTTGGATACCAGACTTCTTCTCACGCTTTGGGGCCCCTAAAATGCCAGGGCAGTATAAATACCCCACATGTGACCCCATTTTGGAAAGAAGACACCCCAAGGTATTCAATGAGGGGCATGGCGAGTTCATTGAAAAAAAAAAAAATTGGCACAAGTTAGCGGAAATTGATTTTTTTGATTTTGTTCTCACAAAGTCTCCCTTTCCGCTAACTTGGGACAAAAATTTCAATCTTTCATGGACTCAATATGCCCCTCAGCGAATACCTTGGGGTGTCTTCTTTCCAAAATGGTGTTATTTGTGGGGTGTTTGTACTGCCCTGGCATTTGAGGGTCTCCGCAATCATTACATGTATGCCCAGCATTAGGAGTTTCTGCTATTCTCCTTATATTGAGCATACGGGTAATGAGATTTTTTTTTTCCGTTCAGCCTCTGGGCTGAAAGAAAAAAATGAACGGCACAGATTTCTTCATTCGCATCGATCAATGTGGATGAAAAAATCTCTGCCAAAAAAAGAAAAAGGAGGGGAAAGGCGTCTGCCAGGACATAGGAGCTCCGCCCAACATCCATACCCACTTCAGCTCGTATGCCCTGGCAAACCAGATTTCTCCATTCACATCAATCGATGTGGATGAATAAATCATTGCCGGGATTTTTTTTTTTATATATACAAAGTGTTTGCCAAAGTATATGAACACCGCCACCTCCTCAGCTCATATGCCTCGGCAAACGTATCTTTTACTGCAGAGGAGAAATCTCGTCTTGCAGCGCCGCATACACCGACTTGCGTGTAATCTGACAGCAGCGCAATGCTTCTGTCCGAATGCACATCAGTGCTGCAGCTAGTCGATCGGTTGGTCCACCTGAAAGGTAAAAAAAACAAAACAAAAAAGAAAAAACCAGGCCGCAAAGCAATAACTTTATTAACTGTTGAACAGAACATAGAAACTTTTTTTAAACTTTTTTAACTGAACATTTAACTTTTTTACTTACCGGTATTTTTTTTTTTGTTTAGTTTTTTTTACCTTTTATAGAACAAACCTCTCCTTCCCCATGGGACAATGTGCAAAGCGCAAATCGCCCAAAGATGTGGCGAAGTACATTATGCACTTTATCCCAGGTGAAAGGAGAGGTTTGCAGCAGCTGTGAGTGAATGGGCCCTAATAGCCCTGTGTGCCTGTCCTGGTGAGATGTGATCCCTATGCTAAGTGTACCTGTGTGTGGTACTTCCGGAAACACTCTCCATAGCATAGGGCAGGGTGGTCAGCACAGTCAGGACAGAAATAGCGGGTGTCACGCCTTATTCCACTCCTGCTACAGACACGACATCTTTTTCGGGGTGACGGTTGGGTTGAGGTACCAGGAACGACACTGGGGAAATGTCGCTCGTGTAGACGGCTAACTACACTGGTGGATGGGGCCACGGAACCTCCTGGGTAAAGGAGGTTCTCGATGATCTCTTCCTGGAATTTGAGGAAGGATCCTGTTCTCCCAGCCTTACTGTAGAGAACAAAACTATTGTAGAGCGCCAATTGAATTAAATATACAGACACCTTCTTATACCAGCGTCTGGTTCTGCGGGAAACTAAATACGGAGACAACATCTGGTCATTGAAGTCCACCCCTCCCATGAGCGCATTATAGTCGTGGACACAGAGGGGCTTTTCAATGACACGGGTTGCTCGCTCAATTTGGATTGTCGTGTCTGCGTGAATGGAGGAGAGCATGTAAACGTCACGCTTGTCTCTCCATTTCACCGCGAGCAGTTCTTCGTTACACAAGGCAGCCCTCTGCCCCCTTGCAAGACGGGTGGTTACAAGCCGTTGGGGGAAGCCCACGCGACTAGTTCGCATGGTGCCACAGGCGCAAATCCGTTCTAGAAACAAATGCCTAAAGAGGGCCACACTTGTGTAGAAATTGTCCACATAAAGATGGTACCCCTTGCCGAATAAGGGTGACACCAAGTCCCAGACTGTCTTCCCACTGCTCCCCAGGTAGTCAGGGCAACCGACCGGCTCCAGGGTCTGATCTTTTCCCTCATAGATCCGAAATTTGTGGGTATAGCCTGTGGCCCTTTCACAGAGCTTATACAATTTGACCCCATACCGGGCACGCTTGCTTGGGATGTATTGTTTGAAGCCAAGGCGCCCGGTAAAATGTATTAGGGACTCGTCTACGCAGATGTTTTGCTCAGGGGTATACAAATCTGCAAATTTCAGGTTGAAATGGTCTATGAGGGGCCGAATTTTGTGGAGCCGGTCAAAAGCAGGGTGGCCTCTGGGACGGGAGGTGGTATTGTCGCTAAAATGCAGAAAACGTAGGATGGTCTCAAATCGTGTCCTGGACATAGCAGCAGAGAACATGGGCATGTGATGAATTGGGTGCGTTGACCAATATGACCGCAATTCATGCTTTTTTGTCAGGCCCATGTTGAGGAGAAGGCCCAAAAAAATTTTAAGCTCGGAAACTTGGACTGGTTTCCACCGGAAAGGCTGGGCATAATAGCTTCCCGGGTTAGCGGTTATAAATTGTGTGGCATACTGGTTGGTCTCTGCCACGACTAAGTCCAAGAGCTCCGCAGTCAAGAACAGCTCAAAAAATCCCAGGGCCGAACCGATTTGAGCCGTCTCAACCCGAACTCCAGACTGGGCGGTGAAAGGGGGAACTACTGGTGCGGCTGAAGTTGGTGACTGCCAATCAGGATTTGCCAGCACCTCAGGGACTCTAGGGGCTCTACGGGCCCGTCTTTGCGGTGGCTGCGACGGGGTAACTATTGCACGTGCCACCGTACCAGCTTCAACTGCCCTTCTGGTGCTCGCTACTTCACCAGGTTGTACGGCAGTGCTGGTACTAGGTCCAGGAAGGGCTGCGCTGCTGGTGTATGCCTCACCACGTGATCCGGCAGCGACAGCCCCACTCTGCTGCTCTTGAAGCGGATCCTGCGTAACCTGTGGTCTAGCGACATGGGGCCGGGTACGCCTGGTGCTGCCAGGGACCTCCACCTCCTCGTCCGAACTTTGGGTCAGAGAGCCACTGCTTTCCACAGGTTCATATTCTGACCCGCTAGATTCGTCAGATGAGGGTTCCCACTCCTCATCCGACTGGGTCAGAATCCTGTAGGCCTCTTCAGAAGAATACCCCCTGTTTGACATTTTGGACTACTAAATTTAGGGGTATTCCCTGAGACTACCCAAGAAAAAAAGCAAGCCTGTCTTACAAAGGGGAGGCTAGCGAAGTACCGGAGGCTGCTGCGGTTGATAAAAAATATCAAAACTGATTTTTTTATCGCCGCAGTGCGTGTAAAATGAATGTGCAGTGATCAAAAAATAATAATTTTTTGTCACTGCGGTGGGGCGGGCGTGGGTGAACGCACGTGTGGGCGACCGATCAGGCCTGATCGGGCAAACACTGCGTTTTGGGTGGAGGGCGAGCTAAGGTGACACTAATACTATTATAGATCTGACCGTGATCAGTTTTGATCACTTACAGATACTATAAAAGTACAAATGCTGATTAGCGATACGCTAAACAGCGAATAAAAGTGACTGCGGTGCGGTGGGGTGGGCGCTAACTGACGCTAACTACCTAACCAAGGGGCCTAAACTATCCCTAAAACCTAACAGCCAATACCAGTGAAAAAAAAAAAGTGACAGTTTACACTGATCACTTTTTTTCCTTTCACTAGTGATTGACAGGGGCGATCAAAGGGGTGATCAAAGGGTTAATTGGGGTGCAGGTGGGTGATCTGGGGCTAAGGTGTAGTGTTTGGTGTACTCACAGTTCAGTCTGCTCCTGTGCTGGATCCAACCGACGAAAAGGACCAGCACAGGAGCAGACAAGCCATATAACAGATCATATTTACTAATATGATCTGTTATATGACTTTGGATTGGATTTTTTGAAAATCGCCAGCCTGCCAGCCAATGATCGTTGCTGGCAGGCTGGTGACGAAATACTTCTTTTAATTTTGCCGGCCCGCGATGCGCATGCGCGGGCCGGCTTTGAGCGAAATCTCGCGTCTCGCGAGATGACGCGTATATGCGTGACTCTGCGCAGCGCTGCCACCTCCGGAACGCAATCCTGCGTTAGGCGGTCCGGAGGTGGTTAAAAAAGAAAGTGTATGTTATATATATTTTTTTTTAAAAGAGCCATTTATTCCATGATGGGGTATACAGACATAATATAAAAACAGAAGTACAATAGGCATGCACGTATACATAGATATATAAGGTTATTTTTCATCGTATGGGTGTCATTGCAGACGTGAGGTATGGTAGTGACCATGATGACTACTCAGAGAACAACACATGGCATTCACTATATTGATACATACAGATAGATCTCCTCTTTAAATGCTAGTCCTGCAGCGAAGGACCAAACATGCTTCAAACACGCTCTGCTGGTTCTGAATCCATTTATTATCAGCAGAAGATTGCTTTTATTTTCTATTTTATTTATTTCGTCTCTGTTTGGAGCATTTGAAGAAAAATGATCAATTTGCAAACAGCGGCTCAAGGACAAAGAATGAAAACTGTAGACATAAAAACCTAACATAATGGGAAGAACTGTAAAAAAAAACATCAACACAGATCTGACACTGCTAATTTCTATGCCCCAAATCTGCAGTGTTTTACAGCACCAGCAATGTGGTTGAGATTTTAGGAAAATAAAAATTGCAGTGTAAATTGACATGCATGGCAATTTATACTGTGGATATTCACTGTCGTTTTCACCCTTTGCAAGGGTGTGAGGGTGAAATCTGTAGCAATTCATTGATTTTACCCCAGAAATACAAAATCAACAGTGGAAATTCCACCTTGTGTGGCTGCACCCTAAGGCCCCTTTCACACGAGCAAGTTCCACGCATCGGACTCGCAGCGTGAGTATGCAGCAGCTCCCGTCCTGACCTCCCAGCACAGATGGGGTCGCATAGCATTATATTGAATAATGATGCTATGTAACCCTTACAGTTCTAGAATGTATTGGATAACACTGACATAATGCTGTCAGTGTTATCCAATACATTCCAGAACTGTAAGGGTTACATAGTCAATAAAAGAAGAAAAACTGCTTTAAGAGGACATAGTTTTAAATTAGAGGGGCAAAGGTTTAAAAGTAATATCAGGAAGTATTACTTTACTGAGAGAGTAGTGGATGCATGGAATAGCCTTCCTGCAGAAGTGGTAGCTGCAAATACAGTGAAGGAGTTTAAGCATGCATGGGATAGGCATAAGGCCATCCTTCATATAAGATAGGGCCGGGGGCTATCCATAGTATTCAGTATATTGGGCAGACTAGATGGGCCAAATGGTTCTTATCTGCTGACACATTCTATCTTTCTAGGTTTCTATGTTTAATAAATCAATATAATGCTATGCGACCCATCAGTGCTGGGAGGTCAGGACGGGTGCTCTTGCTGACACACGCTTCGAGTCCAATGCGTGGAACTCGCTTGTGTGAAAGGGGCCTAAAAGTATGTTCACACAATACGTGTTATGTGGATTGCTAAAGATTTTTATCTGCAGCATTTTAATTCTTTTTGCACATTCTCACATTTGAATAACTTAAGAGTTCTCCAGGCTATAGATACAAATGGCCTATCTTCCAGATAGGTCATCAGTGTAAGATTGGTGGGGGTCTGACTCCCAGCACCTCCATCGATTAGCTGATTCAGGAAGTCGCTGGTGCTGGAAACTGTATAGTGTATGGAGCAGGAGGTAGACAGCGCCATACACTGTGTGGTGGCCTGCTGAGGTACAGCAGCTTAGCTCCCATTCAAGTGAATGGGAGATGAACTTCAGTATGCCAGCGCCGGAAACTACACAGTGTACAGAGCCTTCTTCTGCTCTATATAAAGTACAGTCTCCGACGCCACAGCAGAAAAAATAGCTGATCGGTGGAGGAGCCGAATGTTGAACCTCCACTGATTTGATATTGATAATCTATCCGGTGGATAGGTCATCAATATCTGTAGTTCAGAGAACCCTTTTGAGGCATGTTTACTTGTAGTTATTATTACTAGGTTTCAAACTAGCTTTTATATTTATCGTCCTGACTCCTGCATATTGATAGTCTCCATTAAATATATAGGCATTTACTGTTTAAGGCTCCTTTTTGACAATACCTTTCTTGAAGTAGGTTCTCGGAAGAACTGGTTGATTACATGAGTCCCACTATTGGGAAAATGTAGAATTACATACCACCAACTAAAATTAGCGGGCATCCATGTAATAAATGAACATTATAGTGCAAAACCCCTGGTTGTAGGTCTCTTCTTAAAAAAAGAGAGGATCCGTATAGGACAGGGATGATCAACCTTTGTCCCTCCAGCAGTTGTTAAACTACAACTCCCACCATGCCCTGTTGTCGGCCAACGTTCATGCATCACATGTCAGGGCAAAACAGGATCGGGCATGTTGAATCATGCCAGATTTTTTGTTTTCAAGGGAAATAAGCCATCTTTATTGGTATTTGGAACCTAATTATCTCCCCACTGAAAACACTTGGCCAAACTGAGCATATACATGTGTATCGAGTATGGGAGAATAGCTGTTGACCCAATGAGTGTGTGGCCGACTGAAGGTAAATGGACATCTTTCGTTTTTTTTATTTCCATTAAAGAACCCAGGATTAATGGAAAAAAGAATGTTCTGCTTATTGGAGGTCACTGAAGATAATAACTTTCCATTGTTCACTGTTGTATGGTATATAATTACATGACAGGCAGTGACATGTTTTTCTTCCCTTGGACACCTCATTGACTAGTTTCCCTCCCTAGCGCTCTTCCTGCACTTGCTTTATCTTATCTTCCTGCCCTTGTTCTCCTCCTGAAATTTCCTCCTGTTTAACTTTCCAGGGCTTATGAGTTTAATATTTTCCACATGATTGTCCGAGCCCTAGAACTCGTTGACACTAATGAGCAATCAGCCAGGAACAAGGTGGTTCTGTTTCTGATGACCACATTTCCGTGTTGATAACAGAGATACTTCATAAAGGCTTGAAGGTGGGTAAAGGATGATCAGGCGTAGGAATTCATCCTAAAGGACAAGTGGTATCGGAAATGAATGACAGGACAGGATGGACACTTTTCTCTTATCTGTTCTCTTGTTTTCTATCACTCCATATATAATCCATTGTTTTATTCCCATTATGTGAAAACACTGAAGAAGAAATCCCCTCCGCTCAATCTCGGCCAACTTCCATCTAACCTTTATCAGGCATGAATTCCAAAAGAGGATTGGCAGGGAAGGTGTTAAGCTCTTTGGAACAATACATAGGCACAGCATCTCTTGGCAACTCTACCTCCCTTCCTAATGCCCAGACTTGGTAAAGAGTGATGCCCAGCAGTGTTACGCATGCAATAGCCTGGCGCCGTGCCCCGTGCCAGTGTGGGTGGAATGTTTCCGCTGGTGGAAGAGAACCCTCGTGTCTGTCACGCAGTGATACATGTGTTGGAATTTGATTATTTAGTAAACGGGGGAAAGATGAGAATTTAACTCTTATACACTGATGGAGCCAAGATAAATTCCAAAGGGAATAGACCAAGAATGAGATATTCTGGAGGAGTTCTCTGGTGGAAAGTTCCTAAATGTAAATACTCAGGATGCACATTGTATGAATTGTGTATGAAACACTCAGGTTCAATGAGGCATATATATAGAGTTTGAAATCTAATATATGTTCCATTTTACTCTTCATTGCCAACATCAGACTACGTTAACATGCCAATCAATTCTTCACATGGAATCTAATGGTGGTAACCAACCAAATGACCCATACAGATTGCTCATTTCCCTACATATAGATAGTTAGAGAAGAAGACATAATATATATCATATACATCATTGGATTTCTGCAATGTTGTACAGCGCGTTGCCTCTCTAGAAGTAGCTCTTAACCGCTGATTATGTCTGGAGAGAACTGGTTCTGCTTTTCATCACTCAAAATCATTGGAGACTGATGTCTATGGGCATAGATACCATAAGTATGGGCATAAATCACAGGGACCAGAGTATATAGAGCACCAGAGTGCGCTGCATGTACAATAAGTTAAGGGGTTAGCATCTTTTTTTAACATCCCCTTTAAAGAGGACCTGTCTCCTGATGTCCGTTAATACTTTCTGAAGCATCTTTTCTTAAAACTCTGCATTGTGCTGTTCCTTCTGATACTCCTCCGCCTCTGTATATTTTGGACCATTTAAGTATACTCTGGGCCTATCTCTGTACATTTTGGCCTGCCTCTGCACATTCTGGCTTGTTAATTTACAGATCGGGCCTACCGCCTACATTCTGACCCGTCACTGTACAGATTGGCCCCACCTCCATACATTCCCGCCCACCTCTTTAACTCCTGCCTGCCCCTCCTAAACGTTTGCTGCCCGCCTGCCCTGCTTACAAGTGTCCTGATGTAACATATGTGGCGCCCCTGCAGTAGACAGTGCAGTCGGTCCTATGAAATGCCATCTCCATCTCCCTTCCTATGCTTATTACTTCCTGTGATGGCGCCAGGGGATTAGTCCTTCCATGATGTGCAAGTGCTTCAGTGTGGGCATTACGCTGTACTGCACATACCATGCAATATTCTCATTCTCTGCTTCACAGGTATATGACCCGATAAGCAAACATTTGGAAACATGAGGCAGTGTTCACATATAGCCTCTGTATTGCGTTTTTAAATGACTACAGTTAAATGCACTTTCATTTCTAATGGCATAACTGTGTGAGCATTAAAATGAAAGTGCTTGTATCTGCAATCTTCTAAAAATGTGTCAGTCTCCATGGCAACGTAGTTTTTGGCGCATCACCCGCGTACCTTAGCCATGATGTGTGAACATGGCTTTACAGGCTCCATAACAATGTGTCATCAACAGATGTCTCCCATAACACTGTGTCACCCACAGATGTCTCCCATAACAGTGTGTCACCCACAGATTTCTCCCATAACAGTGTGTCACCTGCAGATGTCCCCCATAACAATGGGTCAGCCACAGATGTCACCCATACCAGTGCGTCACCTGCAGATGTCCTCTATAACAGTGAGTCACCTGCAGATGTCCCCCATAACAGTGCATCATCCAAAGATATCCCTCATAACAGCGTGTCACCCGCAGATGTTCCTTATTAACGTGTGTTACCTGCAGATATTCCCCATAACAATGCATACCCGCAGTTTTCTCCCATAACAGTGCATTACCCACAGATTCCCCCCATGACAGTGTATCACCCATAGATGTCCCCCATAACAATGCATCATCTGCAGGTTCCCCATAACAGTGTATCACCCGAAAGTGTCCCCTATAACATTGCGTCATCCATAAAGTTCAATGGAGCTGACAGACCACATGTGCAATAAAATCTGAATGAGGATAAACAATGCAGCCTATGTCATTGTATAGTGCAGATTTTGGGTATCATTAGTGGGTCCCGTTAGCCATTCTTCAGTTCCTCTTCTTGTTCTGGAAATATAAGGCAGGACTCTACCTCTTTGCATATTGTTTTCAAATGGAGCATTGTCACTAAAAGTCTCCACACACAGCCGGTCTCCTTAAGGACAGCCAGCACCTCCGGAGCATATCCAAAGCATATCACTTGGCTAGCCAGAATCCTACTCCGTACTGTTGAGGCGCAAGCACCCCAAAACAGCTGCCTATGGATGGATACTTGGCTTGGCTATTTTCCCTTGTCATGTCCCAAGGCTTGTTAAAAAGTTGGACTTTGACTCTTTCTTTGAGAACCTCTTGACACTGCTTCAGCCCGATGTTCACCAGTATAACGTCATGCCTCCAGCAAAAAGTACATACATGACCTGCTGCCATGAACATTCAGGCAAACTAAGCACAGATCTGTCATGCTACTGCTCAGTCAAGACGGAGCCCTGAGGTTCTTAGTCATGTGACCACTTACCGTCAGTCAGGGTTTGGAAGCACATTTTTCCGCTGTATTTCCCATAACCTGCCACAGTTCGCGCTCGGACCTGCACCACATAGACAATTCCTGGCCTTAGTCCTTCTATGCTTGCTGTGTTTGTCTGGCTCTTGGCTATCGAGGAGTTAAATTCATTGTGGTCCTAATGATGACAAGAAATTACAGGTTCAGGTGTTTAGTAATGTCACATACTGTTCCATCAAACATCAGCTCTGCTCCATCACATTTTTTGTGGATCAGTAAATGCAGTAACCGTCCAAAAAGGAGAAAATATATGTTTTGTAGAAAATGCTGTTCAGTGGACATCTAGGGGGGAGATTTATCAAACTGGTGTAAAGTAGAACTGGCTTAGTTACCCATAGCAACCAATCAGATTCCAACTTTTATTTTCCAAAGGAGAATAAAAGGTGGATTCTGATTGGTTTTCCTTTACACCATTTCCCTCACCATAACAGACGCCACCCTGAATGTCCAACACACTATGGTTCTTGGGTATCAGACATGTTCTCTCTACAGGGGTCAATGACCTCTTGGATAGGAGAAATTCTGCTAAAAGGTTTACTCACCCATACACTGAAAACAGCACAAAGCACAGTGCCACTGTTGTCCATGGGTTGTGTGTGGTATCGCAGCTCAGGCTCCTTCACATGAACAGGGCCGAGCTACAATTCCAGACACAGCCTGTGGACAAAAATGGGTCCCACTTTTGGCAATTTTGCCAGGGGAAGACAAAGCCAGTGTTTCCACTGCAGACAAAATGTAGTATTAGGCTAGGTCTACACGACGACATGTGTCGCGGGACAATAAGTCGCGCAACACATAGGGCACAACTACACTGCAACATGTGTTGCACAACATTTTGTCGCACCAATGTCGTGTGACAATTTTTATAATGGTAGTCTATAATGTTGCAATGCGACATGCTGCGACTGCGATGCGATAGTCGCAGAAAAATCCATCTCGAATAGATTTTTTCTGACTGTCGCGTCGCCATCACAGCATGTCGAATGTTGCAGTGCGACACCATAGACTATCATTATAAAAACTGTTGCGCGACATTGGTGCGACAAAATGTTGCAGTGTAGTTGTGCCCTATCTGTCGTGCCACTTATTGCCTAAGGCTAGGTCTACACAACGACATTTGTTACGCGACAATTTTTATAATTATAGTCTATGGTGTCGCACTGCGACATGCTGCAACTGCGACGCGACAGTCGCAAAAAATCCATTCGGCGGTCGCAGCATGTCACAGTGCGACACCATAGACTATCATTATAAAAATTGTCGTGCGACAAATGTCGTCGTGTAGACCTAGCCTTGCATGGCAGCTATTCAGGACGGCTCAAGTCCACCAGAACGGGAGCCGCTGACACAGCATGGCTGAATAGGGGACTCCTGTAAGGGGGAGGGGGGGCAGCAACCATCCTACAAATTAATGTTACTGTCTGTATTCAGGTTCGTGTTAAGCCTCATTCACACGTCAGTGTTTGCAGAACACGTAAAGCACACGTTCACACATCAGTGTTTTACCACGGTCCGTGTTTTTACCGCCGATGCATGCTCTTTTTTTGTCCTTGTTCACAGATCCATGCCTATTATAGTCTATGGGTCCATGAAAACCACGGATGCAACACAGATGCCATCTGTGTAGGAAGAGACACTTTGAAAATTATTTTTCAGCTGTGCAGGGTCAGTGAAACACGGGTGACACATGGACAGCAAAAAACGGACACGTGGACCAAACACGGATCCATCACGGACATCCTCACAAAGGCTGTTAAAGTATGGAAGGGTGGACAACACACCTAGTAAACCAGCAGTGGGTGCACGTCTCCTGGGAAAATGGTAAGCTTCCCCATACTTGATAGGGTAATCCACATACAAAAGAAGAAGGGGTGGAGACAGCACGTCCTTTTGTTGAAATTTGTTCCAGATGCAACGTTTCGGCTAAGGAGCTTGACAAAGTCTCCTTAGCGAAACATTGCATCTAGAATAAATTTCAACAAAAGGACGTGCTGTCTCCACCCCTTCTTCTTTTGTATGTGGATTATCCTCACGGAGGCATCACTGACCACCTTTTCACGGATTTAAACATGGATATGTGAATGAGGCTTTAGAGAATGTTATACAGTTGATACGTGTTTCCTTCTCTTTTAGGAAGGACTGTCTGGGGTGGTGAAGGGTTACATTAATTGTACAGTACATGTTCAGTCATTCATACGCTAATATTTGCAATGCACTAAGATGGCGGTTTTTCATTCATTTGTTATGTCAGAGTCTGTATGGTAGTATAGGGGAGGGGAAGATTCCTAGTGGCTAAAAGTTGTGACATTGATGCTACTTGGATACAGAGCTGGTGTACCGAGCTGATAAAGAAGTCTGTTTCCAGAAGTTTGACTCACGCTCACGAGTTTGGCTAGAGAGAGAACGTGTTGACTTTGGAGAAGACACCTGTAGCGGTATCTCCTCATTAGGAGAACAAGAGAGCAATCCTGTTATTGAGTGGTGCACAGGGTATGGAGTACCAGGCTGAAAGCAGTTGGACCCAGTGTGAAACAAACCCAGACGTCTTATTGGTTTCCATTTCCATTGATAATCCATGCGCTTTCCACATCCGTAAGTCAGTTCCACAAAAGGATAGATTATGTCCGCAAAATGCTTACTACGTACCCATTGAAAACCGTGAGTCCGCAATAAAATGCGGACAGCATACAGACCCCATCCATATTTTCATATTGGCGCACCAGAAAACGGATACAGTCGTGTGCATGGGGTCTTATGGAGTAAAGACAGCGAGTTAAGTTCTCTGCCTGCCGCCTTTTAATGATGTGCTCCTAACCTGAATATTCCAGCTCCAGAAGGACATCTGCCTCCCCCACCTTATACTTCTCGTTTAACACACATAATGGCCACCAGACGTGTTCACAGAAGACAAAATCAGCAAATAAAGAGCTGCAAAAATGCAGCGTCGTTCTGCTTGTAGCAGGTGATTCATGTATTAATTGGAATTTCTTCACCAGCAGAGAAGAGACAATAAATCTAATCATCAGTATTGTAATTTCAGCCAAATACACAGAAATCAATGTATTGTCTGAAAGTCTGATAACTGCAGATCAATGGACGGCTCCGTGACCACCATGATTGGATATCCACGAGAGGAATTTCACAGTTAAGGTGGAACAGCATAGATTTTTAAGGAAGCCATCAGAAATGTTCCTATAGAGGGGCATGGCAGATCCCAGACACTCCGGCTTCCAGAAAATCCTACTGTTCTCATACTTTATACAGGTCCCGTGTTCTACACAGAGCCCATATTTTGCGCTACCAATTTTAAAATCCTAGTGATGTCTGAGCAGGTGGGACACAGCATTAAGAACAGCAGCCAAGAAGAACTTCGCGAAATTAGTAAACATTGCGCTCTTTATGGATCATTAAGACTTCCAAAATAATTATAGGCGGCGTGAATAAGTCACCGCTGCCACCAATTCTCCATCACAACTAAGCTATTCAGTGTTAGAAATGACTGGGCACTTGAAAAGAATGAGCATATCTGCGAGAAAATACCCTCAATTTCTTACCTTCTCATAATATCGGATCTCATAGTCCAAAATAATTCCATTGGGTTGTTCTGGCTGTGGCCATGATAGGGTAATGCTCTTCATGGTTGCTCGGACTTGGTGCATGATGGGCACAGTGGAGGGAGCTGTAGATATAAAAGTGGTAATATATGACTTTAGTTACTCAGAGGGCAGATATATTCAGTTCAGCATAAATGTAAGGGTCTACATTGGGACCAGCTTCATCTTTACAATATTCAACATGGGGTCCATCAAACATTGACATCATTTTTATATTACTTTGGCTTAGGATTCAACTTTGGCTGTGCCCCACACATTTCTGTGATACAAGGGTTGATAAAAATATCCCAATATAGATTTACCACAGGGTGAAATGGTAGGTTAATAACTTTAGAATAAGGCATTTTTGATAAATGGTTAAATTTGAGGAAGGTGATACAACAGCGATATCTGTTGGGTGGGATACATTTATATTAGTGAAACAACTCCTTTAATTTTCCTTAGGTGTCAAAACTCCCTTATTTTACACCCACAACAACCTATGACAAAAGTTTGCAACGTCCAACCATATTCTGAATTTATTTATCACTGCTTAGTACAAGGAGAACTCTGCACCAAGTGGATTGCTGCAATACACTCGCTGTTTAGGCTCTGGCACAAACTAACACTGGTCTGGGATACAATCCAGTAGTTTATAGAAATTGTCACTCAATGATATGAGCGGTAAAGTAACTATATGAGAAAATTATTTAGTCTATTCCCCAATGCCTCTACTACTAAAAGTGGTTGTTATGTACAATAAACATGTACGGTAATCTACATTGCAATATACCGAGGCAATATATTGTATATAAGATGACGGCATAAAATAATATATAGTTTTAAAGGATACAAGCACATTTTATGAATGATCAGCAAACAGACTTAATGTAATGGAGTGCAATCATCTAGATGTAACAAAGATAATTTGCATCACTTTTTTAGACAGATTTTTGGTGCATATGCAGTACCCCAAAGCAAGAGATATCTGCAAATGGTATGGAGGGCACAGTCAGGGTTAACAATGCTGGCTCAGCCCTTATAGGAGGTTAGGTGTGGGTTGGCCCTACTCCTAACCTTAGAAAAGTTTGGAAGGAGGAGGGAGCTGTGCCTCATGCTCTTTTTCCTCTGGCCTCAAGTTCTACAGACTAACAGATCTTTGTGTGATTTACTGCAAGATGAGCAGAAGGAGAAAAAGAGAGAGAGAGAGAGAGAGGAGAACTTAGAATTTGGAAGGCCAAGCATAGGAGTCAGCAAGGTAACCTGCTACTACAGCCATTAAGACTTTACTGAAGTGAGGGACACCGCTAAGACTCCCTTTACACTTGGATATGTCCTGGCCAGATGTGCTTTCAAAAACCTTGTATCCTGCAGTGGACACGACAACCATTATTGCCAAGTTACTGTTGCTAGCCATAGATTCTAGTGAGAGACTTTAGAAGGATAGTATATATTGTTGTTCGTCCCTGACCGATTCGTTAAACTTTTTTATCAGAGCAATTCCTCTTTCTGTGGTATCATTGATCACCTTAAGAACATTCACATGGCTTCTTAGAGAATCACTGCAGTATTCTGTCACGTCGTGGATCTAAAACAATTCAAAGAACGTCTTTGTTTTATTAGTAACAAAACGGCTAGGTTTTTACCCTCTAATCGTTTCATTTCCTTTTTCTTTGCAGGTTTGGTTTCTAAATTTTTAGTCATATTTTCCTTAATAGCCTGAGTAATACGTTCATCCAAAAAAGCCAATCCTATGTTTGTTTCTGACAGATACCAAAGGTGTCTCTTAGCTTAGGTGACGTCTGCATCTGGGTAGGTTCTCAGAAGCTGTAGCATATCCAAATCATTCTTTGGAGCCCATCGACTTACAATTGCCTTGTGCAAAAAGCGAACATATATGAGGCTGATAAAATGTGCAACCCGTTTCATTCCTTTCAATTCTCGTTGAGGAATATTCAACTGTTTAGTGAAGAGGACAATTTTAAGCGCATATATTGCCTTTGCCATCCACCTTGCTTGATGCAGAGCCCCTGGGATCCTGAAACTGAAGTCGTTTTTAGACCAACCTCCTAGGTACAGGAGTGAGAGTAGTAATAAAAGTGATCAATGTGTGCAACCCCTAAATGTTATCCAATCTTCTTGAAATTTGGCATATACAGTATATCTTTTACATCAGTGAGACTCGGGGCATAAGCAAAATTATATGAAAATCACATCTTTGGAAAAATAAAACACCCTAATAAAGAGTGCCATAACTCCTAGCTTTGTCAGACTCCATACTTCGCTATCTGTACAGACAAAACATTGCTTTATTATCATTGAATGTACCACAACTCCGATTAAACTGCACTACAGTAAATAGAGTTGTTTATTCTGTTAAAACAGGCCTGGTTAATGACTCCTTACGCCGGCCATTGTCTCTTCCTGTCAGGAACTTGCACTAAACCTACAACATCAAGGGCGCCCCAACCACCATTAGGCAGGAGCCTCAACATCAGGAAGTGCCCCAAGGGAAGAAAGGATGTGTCCTCCTGTCCCGGGACTAGGGAGCAATGGCGAGAGCATAACCACTGTGATATATTACTGCAGCCAAAGGCACTACCACCCTCATTCTCCACTTCAGCTCCTCCTTGGCCACGACACAGACACATTACAAAATCTGGGCCAGTGGTTTTACCTGGGGGGGGAGTTTTGTGGCTATTTTAGATGCATTTTTTCACAAAAAAAAACACAGTGACTCCAACCACCCTGTAAAGGTATGTATTGCCACATAGTGAGAAGCGGGTGTTTTTCTTTCATAGATCTTAAAAAAAAAATGTTTTAAATTTTATATATATATATATATATATATATATATATATATACATACAGCAAAAACGAAGGCAGCAGCAACGTTTCAGCTCTCTCTATAGAGCCTTTGTGCAGCTGGACAAAGGCTCCATAGAGAGAGCTGAAACGTTGCTGCTGGTTGGGTGAATAAACCTTCCACTTCTTTTCACAATCTGGAGTGCTGCCTTCGTTTTTGCTGTATGTTCACAATTGGACCTTGGTCACAGGTCTTTTAAGGAGGACTTTTTGCACCCGCATATATTCTTTGAGTGCTGCTTCTTTCTTTTTCTTCTTTATATATATATATATATATATATAACTGTAATGTTGAAACAATACATCGCCCCAAGGTTTGAGTGAGAACTTCAGGTCTGCCAAATCTGTATGTATACGTGCGCCTGCTTTGTAATACAATCATTTTAAGATGAGTCAGGTTAGAGAAAACAGTCGGCGCACATCATGTGCAGTGTGCCATAGGAACATAAAGCAGTCACAAGTGTGAATTATACAAAAGGATGACAGCTGTAATATCAATTAGTATTATGTAGTAAAGTTCACCTTGTAATTGCGTGTGTAATTAATCCACGTTAAACTATGCATAAAGACAATGTGATATGTGATATGATCCTGCCAGATAAATCTATTATTCTACATGTGCAGCCTTCTGTATGGAGGACACAAGGCATCAGAAGGCCTCATATAATTCCTAAGTTTCTAATCAGAGGAGCTCGGGTCTCCCCTGGTTCCTCTCTGCTTTGCATAATGCCTCATTTCCGAGGTCAGCTCTGTTTACCACCCCAATACGAGGTCTCTCTTTCAAGTACACGCAGGAGGCAGAATGCCGACGCTTCTTCTGTTTACCCAGATCTCCTCTAATCCGCCTTTTTTGTTTTCTATTCCCATCCTTTTGGAGAAGGATGTTAATTTCCTGAAATTAAGCACTTAACTTGATTGCTGTTTTGTTAATTGCAGGCTTCATAGCTATGGCTCTGTTGCGTGGTTAGCATGGGTAATGCAGTAAGAATCTAGAAAGCTACGGCAACAGGATAACTGTCAAGTGTTCTTCTCAAAAATTACATTTCTTCGCTTAATTCCACATGTAGATGTTAAATTCAATCTGGCGCTACATCGATAGGGTTGAACTACAGGTCCCTGCGTGCCATTTGACAACATGCCTGGGGTTAGTCAGCATTTGGTCAATGTAAGGTCAGTGATTAACTTCATTGAATGTGAGCCAAACCAGGATTAAAGCCTACACATACAAAGGCATAATGGAAAGATTTGTTCCTGTTCTGTGTCTTTACCTTGCGCCTGCTTTGGCTGACAAACACTGATGGAAATCACTGATCAAACACTGACTGTGAAAGCGGCCTTACAGATTGCCACTGCACACCTTGGCTACCTGCTACATTAAGTGTCATGGAGCATTTCATTATTATTTTTGAATGACCTTTTGTAAGTATTCCACTTTCTTAGGCTGAGTTCCCATCAACGTCCAGCCTTTCCGTTCTTCGTCATAGGAGCAGGAGAGCAGAAAGTATGGATTCGGCACATAACTGAGCCAAACGGAGCCTATGGGCCCCATAGACTATAATAGGGTGCATTAGGTTTCCTCTCAGGGTAACATTTTTGAAGCACAGACAAAAGTCCTGCATGCACAACTTTGTCTCTGCTTCAAAAATGTTCCTCTGAGCGAAAACCTAATGGACCCCCATTATAGTCTATGGGACCCGTGTTTTATGCAAAAATACAATAAAAACTATATAAATTTGCCATTGTCATATTCGTACAGACCCATAGAATAAAGTTATTGTGGGAACAAAGTGAACGCTTTAAAAAAAATCCCGCAAAATAATGTTAAAATATCATTTTATTTTATTTTTTCATTTAATACTTTGTTTGAAAAAAAATGTTACTGGTCCTTAACTTGTTGGGGACACAGGGCGTACAGGTACGCCCTGATGTCCCGGTACTTAAGGACACAGGGCGTACCTGTATGCCCTGTGTATTTCCGATCACCGCCGGGCGGTGATCGGAACAGAGTGCCTGCTGAAATCATCAGCAAGCACTCTGTGACAATGCCGAGGGGGGTCCTGTGACCCCCCGGTATCGGCGATCGCAGCAAACCGCAGGTCAATTCAGACCTGCGGTTTGCTGCGTTTCCGGGTTATTCGGGTCTCTGGTGACCCGATAACCTGGAATAGGATGGTGATCGGTCTGATAATACACCACCAATCACCATCCTTTGATCCTGAGAGGTTGACTTCCCCCAGCTCTGACTCCTCCTCCACACTGCATCCTGGAGCGTGGAGAGAGGAGCCTCGTGGAGCCCAGCACCCCTCATCTGTGCCAAGCACCCCCCCACAGGTACTTAGGGACAGGTTTAGGGACAGCTTTGATTAGGCAAGGAGATTAGGGAGATTAGGGAGAGTTGTTTAGGGGAAAAAAATAATATAATAATTTCAGCTTCACCCTGATTGGGTGTCTGGGGTCCACAGCACGCTCAGCTGTGTGACCCTAGACCCCCCCCCCCCCCCATGGGTGCTGCAGCTTGCCCCCCTGCCCCCTCCCCACACATTTTTTTTGGGCGCAAGCACTTTTTTTTTGTGCGCGTGCGCTGACTGTGGCCGGCACTCTTAGAGTCCGGCCACTGTTAGTGCATCGCCCACCCCACCGCTGATCAGCGAGTTCGAATCTTTTATTTATTTATTTTCACTTTTTTTTTCTGTTAGGTTTAGGGCAAGTACGCGAATACCCATGACCCCACACACACGCACACTAAATAAAGTTTTCCACAGACGCACACACACACACTCGCCTATGGCCCGCCAGACGTTCTCGGCCGAGGAGGCATACGCCCTGCTTGCCTCCGAGAGCCCCAGTGAAGACGAGGATGACCCCACTTTCCTCTTGTCATCTGCGTCCTCCTCATCATCTGGTGATGATGATGAGTCCCCAAGGCGGCGGAGACGCAGCCAGGCGGAGCAAGGGGACCCCAATGCCAGGGACCCTGTGGCCCACACTAGTACAAGCCGCTCTTGGGCTCGTGCTAGTTTCCCGGCCCACCAGATAAATCCACCTGAGCCCCCTACCGGTGAACTTGCATGGTGTACCCCAGAAAATTTTGAGCCATGATTCCTGATTTTGTTGGCCAATCAGGAATCCAGATTCGCACAGTGGGCTTCACTGAATATGACTATTTTCGTTTTTTTTTCATCAGTGACCACTTTGTGAATCTGATGGTAGAGCAAACAAACCTGTTTGCCCAACAGTTCATTGCTCAACACCCTGGCTCCTTTTTGGCTAGGTCCGGTGGCTGGACTCCAGTCAGTGCAGCCGAGATGAGGACGTTTTGGGGCCTCATGCTGCACATGGGCAGGCAGTACTGGAGTGGCCATGACACGTTCTCGTTTTGAGGCCATCCGGAAATGCCTGCATTATGCAGATAATGCAGCATGTCATCCCCGAGGTGATCCTGCCTATGACCGCCTGTACAAAATCAGGCCGGTCATCGATCACTTCGGGGCCAAATTTTTGGAGGCCTATGTACCTGGAAGGGAGGTCGCTGTTGATGAGTCTCTCATTGCTTTCAAGGGGAGATTCATTTTCCGCCAGTGTTTTCCCTCTAAGCGGGCCAGGTATGGCGTGAAGCTGTACAAACTTTGTGAGAGTACCTCAGGGTACACTTACAAGTTTCGTGTGTACGAGGGGCAAGATTCCGGTATTAAACCCCCAGAATGTCCCCCCACTCTGGGTGTTAGCGGGAAACCTGTGTGGGGCCTTATGCACCCACTGCTAGATAAGGGTTACCACCTGTACGTGGTTAACTTTTATACTAGTATCCACTTGTTCCTGTCCCTCGCCGCCGGATCCACGTCAGCTTGTGGGACCGTGCGGAAAAATCAACACGGCCTCCATACCCACCCTTTCCAGGTACCTATCCCCAGGAGTTAGACCCGTGCCCTTACCAGTGGAAACCTGTTGCTGGTCAGATATAAGGACAAGAGGGATGTCCTTGTACTATCCACAATTCACTGTAACGGCATCACCCCTGTCCCTGTGCGAGGTACCGCGGCAATGGTCCTCAAGACTGATTGTATTTTTGACTGCAATCTGTATATGGGAGGAGTTGATCTCTCTGGTCAAGTCCTCAAGCCATATAACGCCATACGCAAAAACCCGGACATGGTACAAAAAAGTTGCGGTCTACTTGGTAAAGGTTGCCTTGTACAACTCTTTTGTCTCGGAGCGCTGGCAACACAGGGAAATTCCTTCAGTTCTATGATGAAAAGAGCAGGCCGGAGTACCTCGGGAACTGGAGGCGCCCGGATCGTGCAGAGTGTGTCACAGGAGGGGGATACGAAAGGACACCACCACTCAGTGTGACACGTGCCCCGATCATCCGGGCCTCTGCATTGACGGTTGCTTCAGGGAGTACCACACTTCCATGGAGTACTACATTTATAATCCCCTTCCCCACTTTTAATTCAATTTAGCCACTGACAATCGCCCAGAAAAAAAAAAAAAAACATAGCTCTCATGACCTAACCCCTCAGATGAACACAGTTAAAAAAAACAAAAAAAAAACGGTTTGGCTTTTTTTTACACCGTTTTCATTTTATCTTTTTGACTGTGTTGAGAGGTTAGGTAATGTGTTATTTTTATAGAGCAGATTCTCACGGACGCGGCAATACCTAATATGTCTACTTTTTAAAATGTATTTAGGTTTTACACTAAAATATCCTTTTTTAAACAAAAAAAAAAAACATTTTAGTATCTCCATGGTTTGAGGGGTGTAGTTTCTTAGATGGGGTCACTTTTTGTGATGTAAGGTGACAAAAAAATGGCTTTTTTTTGTCACCTTACATCACAAAAAGTGTAATAGCAAGCAATCAAAAAGTCATATGCATCTCAAAATAGTGCCAATAAAACCGTCCTCTCATCCCGCAAAAAATGAGCCCCTACTTAAAACAATAGGCTAAAAACTAAAAAAAACTGACTCTCAGACTATGGAGATACTAAAATGTTTTAGTTTTTTTTTTGTTTAAAAAAGGATATTATAGTGTAAAACCTAAATTTTATTTTATAAAGTAGACATATTAGGTATTTTCGCGTCCGTATGAATTTGCTCTATAAAAATAACACATGACCTAACCCCTAAAATTGACACAGTCAAAAAAATAAAAGAAACGGTGCCAAAACAGCAATTTTTTGCCAAATTTTAAATTTTAATCCATTTTTTCCGTTAACAAAGCAAGGGTTTACAGTAAAAAAAAACTCTATATTTTTTGCCCTGATTCTGTCGTTTTCAGAAACACCCCATATGTGGTCGTAAAATGCTGTATGTCCAAATGGCAGGGAGCAGAAGTAATGGAGCGCCATATGGTTTTTGGAACCTTGTCTCACAAAAATGTAATATAGAGCAACCAAAAATCATATGTACCCTAAAAATAGTCCAAACTAAACTGCCACCTTATCCCGTAGTTTCCAAAACAAGGTCACTTTTGAGGAGTTTCTACTCTAGGGGTGCATCAGGGGGGCTTCAAATGGAACATGGTGTAAATAAACCAGTCCAGCAAAATCTGCCTTCCAGAAACCATATGGTGTTCCTTTCCTTCTGCGTCCTGCCGTGTGCCCTTACAGTAGTTTACGACCACATATGGGGTATTTCCATAAACTACAGAATCAGGGCAATAAATATTGAGTTTAGTTTGCCTGTTAACCCTTGCTTTGTTACTGGAAAAAATGGATTAAAATGGAAAATTTGCTGAAAAATTTAAATTCTGAAATTTCATCTCCGTTTTCCAATGACTCTTGTGGAACACCTAAAGGGTTAACAAAGTTTGTAAAATCAGTTTTAAATACCTTGATGGTGTAGTTTCCAAAATGGGGTCAAAGCGACTTCAGACCTGAATTGGTCCTTAAAAGGTGGGTTTTGGAAAATTTCTGAAAAATTTCAAGTTTTGCTTCTAAACTTCTAAGCCTTGTAACGTCCCCAAAAAATAAAATGTCATTCCCAAAATTATCCAAACATTAAGTAGACATATTGGGAATGTAAATTAATAACTATTTTTAGAGGTATTACTATGTATTATAGAAGTAGAGAAATTGAAACTTGGAAATTTGCAAAGGTTTCAAAATTTTTGGTAAATTTGGTATTTTTTTATAAATAAAAATGAATTTTTTGGACTCCATTTTACCAGTGTCATGAAGTACAACATGTGACGAAAAAATGATCTCAGAATGGCCTGGATAAGTAAAAGTGTTTTCAATTTATTCACACATTAAGGCCTCCTGCACACGAACGTATTTTTTTGCGGTACGCAAAAACGGGTCCCGTTTTTCCGTGATCCGTGACCGTTTTTTCGTCCGTGGGTTTTCCTTGATTTTTGGAGGATCCACGGACATGAAAAAAAAGTCGTTTTGGTGTCCGCCTGGCCGTGCGGAGCCAAACGGATCCGTCCTGAATTACAATGCAAGTCAATGGGGACGGATCCGTTTGACGTTGACACAATATGGTGCCATTTCAAACGGATCCGTCCCCATTGACTTTCAATGTAAAGTCTGGAGTCCCTTTTATACCATCGGATCGGAGTTTTCTCCAATCCGATGGTATATTTTAACTTGAAGCGTCCCCATCACCATGGGAACACCTCTATGTTAGAATATACTGTCGGATATGAGTTAGATCGTGAAACCTCATTTCCGACAGTATATTCTAACACAGAGGCGTTCCCATGGTGATGGGGACGCTTCTAGTTAGAATATACTACAAACTGTGTACATGACTGCCCCCTGCTGCCTAGCAGCATCCGATCTCTTACAGGGGGTCGTGATCAGCACAATTAACCCCTCAGGTGCCGCACCTGAAGGGGTTAATTGTACTATCATATCCCCCTGTAAGAGATCAGGGCTGCCAGGCAGCAGGGGGCAGACCCCCCCCTCCCCAGTTTGAATATCATTGGTGGCCAGTGCGGCCCCCCCCCCTTCCTCCCTCTATTGTAATAATTTGTTGGTGGCACAGTGTGCCCCCCCCGCCCCCCCCTTCCTCCCTCTAGTGTAATAATTCATTGGTGGCACAGTGTGCGCCCCCCCCCTTCCTCCCTCTATTGTAATAAATCGTTGGTGGCACAGTGTGCGCCCCCCATTGGCCCCCCTCCCTCTATAGCATTAACAACATTGGTGGCCAGTGTGCGGCCTCCCATCTACCCCCCCCCCCCCCCGATCATTGGTGGCAGCGGGTTACTAGCAATAGTACAATAGTAAAAGATTCATACTTACCTGGGAGCTGCGATGTTCGTGTCCGGCCGAGAGCTCCTCCTACTGGGAAGTGACAGTTCATTTAGCAATGCGCCGCATAGACCTGTCACTTACCAGTAGGTGGAGCTCCCGGCCGGACACGAACATCGCAGCAGCCGGTAAGTATGAATCTTCTACTATTGTACTATTGCTAAGTAACCATGGCAACCAGGGCTGTAGTAGCGTCCTGGTTGCCATGGTTACCGATCGGAGCCCCAGCGATTAAACTGGGACTCCGATCGGAACTCCGCTGCCACCAATGATGGGGGGGGGCGCACACTGACCACCAATGTTGTTAATGCTATAGAGGGAGGGGGGGCCAATGGGGGGCGCACACTGTGCCACCAACGAATTATTACAATAGAGGGAGGGAGGGGGTGCGCACACTGTGCCACCAACGAATTTTTACAATAGAGATAGGGGGGCGGCGCCGCACTGGCCACCAACCTATTATTACAATAGAGGGGGGGGCCGCACTGGCCACCAATGATATTCAAACTGGGGAGGGGGGGGAGGGTCTGCCCCCTGCTACCTGGCAGCCCTGATCTCTTACAGGGGGCCGTGATCAGCACAATTAACCTCTTCAGGTGCCGCACCTAAAGGGGTTAATTGTGCTGATCACGGCCCCCTGTAAGAGATCAGGGATGCCAGGCAGCAGGGGGCAGTCTTGTACACAGTTTGTAGTGTATTCTAACTAGAAGCGTCCCCATCACCATGGGAACGCTTCTGTGTTAGAATATACTGTCGGTTCTGAGTTTTCACGAAGTGAAAACTCAGCTTTGAAAAAGCTTTTATGCAGACGGATCTTCGGATCCGTCTGTATAAAAACTAACCTACGGCCACGGATCACGGACACGGATGCCAATCTTGTGTGCATCCGTGTTCTTTCACGGACCCATTGACTTGAATGGGTCCGTGAACCGTTGGCCGTGAAAAAAATAGGACAGGTCATATTTTTTTCACGGCCAGGAAACACGGATCACGGATGCGGCTGCAAAACGGTGCATTTTCCGTTTTTTCCACGGACCCATTGAAAGTCAATGGGTCCGCGAAAAAAAAATGGAAAACGGCACAACGGCCACGGGTGCACACAACGGTCGTGTGCAGGAGGCCTAAGTGTGATATGAAGTGATAGTTGTGATTCTGGTTTTACCATGAGACTCTCTTTACTGCCCCATAGGGGGTTCTAAGGATGGCAATACACTTTAGATGACTTCACGTCTCCTATACCCATGCAATCTCTGCCAAAGTGCATGTGCATTTCATGATGAGAGGGAAGTAAACTGCTGTAAGACACCTCTGGTGGTGACTTATCTTATTCGAAATTCAACAGCCCAATCATTCCTTCCCAAGAGATCTGCTGCCGTGGGATTGTTGGGACCTCTCCCACCATTCACATTAGCTAGTTAGCCAATTCTGACAATTTTGGGGCAGATTCAGTCAACACTCTTCAAATGTCTATAGATACAGTGTTAGGTACTTATCAAAGACCGACATTTTACAGCAGTCTTTGATATCCCCTGCGCTGCCGGAGGATGCATTAAATTTATGATGATTTAGATACAATGGTGTATAAAAAGTCATAAACATGGGCTTTACAACTTTTTTATGCCAGGAAACTGGTGTAGGTGAATGATACACCCCTAAACATATTTTCAGTCTGAGATACAAAGACAAGTTGTACCATGCTTGAAAAAATGGGGACTCAAGCAGGTTACAAGGAAACCAAAGCTCACTTACAGTGCATATACTATCAACAAGTAAAGTAATAGCTAAATAAGCCAACAAAGTGTGAGGCAAGAACCAACATCTCTAGGTATGGTTCCATATAAATGCACAAAACTATACAATGTGTGTGACCCAACTTGTTCATGATGGGGTAACTTCCAAAATCATCATAAAGGTCAATGTAAATTATTCATGACCAAAACAGTCTCATTAAGTTTAAGTCGCATTTCCATTCCGGGGAGAAATGTTCATCTACCATGACACGTTAGTCATCATGTTATATGTGTAGACATTGTACAATACATGGCTCCGTAAAGAGGAACAGACAGATTTGATTATTTACCGTACATGGAAAATGAATGACATGATTTCATTCCAAAAGTACCTGACATGTATTTGAGTGAACAGTCCAAGGACAATCACAGGGTTAATTAAGAAGAGCACTTCTTGTGAGAAGCTCAGACCATGTTGGAATTTTCAGCAATTGCTTGATATAGGAGAGATAAATGGCTAGGCTGAGAACCATTGAACGGATTTGATAGATGTGTTTGCATTAATGGATATTGAAACGAGTTATGTATGTGACACAAAAAAAAATATATGAAGAGATGGCAAAGTCCTAGAAAATATGGATGGATGCTAGATTGAAGAACATGACTTGAGAGATAAGAGATAGATAGGCTAGAGGTGAAGGAGAACGGTAGAGACGTCTGATGCAATACTAAAAGCTTCAGTCTCAATCTGTCTGTTGCTATTTCTGGCAAATATCCAGGAAAAAGTCACATATTCATATCATATCATTTCAAATTGTCAATTATTGTCTTACCTGATGGCATTTTAATGCAGTTAAACCATTATGGATTATAGACTATATAGCATTAAACCAGTGCACTCTTCTAAAGCTCATGGGAGTTCCATATGTGACAATACTGCTAATGAGGTAGTGGTATAGTACACATTGTATCTGCTGGCCTAACTTTTCCAGACTGTTTGATTGTGTGACATATGAGACAATTAGACAGATTTACTAATACAATGCAATTTTTAGGTGGTGTAAGCTTCGACTGGACAGTCTAAAATTGCACCAGATTTATCTGGATGATAAATTTGGTGCACCGCCTAGTAGTTGGCTTACTTTGGCCTGGAATCTCAAAATTTCTAAAAAAATCTAAATTTTTACAACAGTTGCTATTGTAATTTTTTTATTATTTATTTTTCAAATCACATTGAAGCTGCTTGATGGTTATTTATAGAATTCCAACAATCCAATATCCTCTGGACCACCTAAGGTATGAAATACTGGAAATTGTTCAATATCTGCCTGATTACTGATGGCTTAGCACCAGGTCCTCATTATATCTCAGCTTCATGGCTGATGTTGACTGAAGCCCTGACACTGACGTATCAACACATCAATGTCAATACATCGGCAATGTCATATGAGCATTGGCTCAACATCAGAGTTTCCACATCAATCAAGAATGTGTCTTGAAGCTAAATGAGTGAGCCACCATCAAGTGGAAGTGCAATCGCTGCTTATTTAAAGGAGATTTTTGAATTTCAAGTCAATTCAGCTTACAGCTTGCTAACAAATCTTCACCCAAATAACTGTACCCAGATCCAGAATTCATTATGCCTACATAAATTTAACTTGGCATTAACTTACCAGCCTGGTTAGTAGTGATATTGACAGAGACATGCTGCGGAGGAAATGGACTTTTATTGGTGACTCCATTCACAGCCTGGATCTCAAAAGTGTAAGGAGTATGTGCCCATAAATTACTAATGAAGACACGAGTGTCCGTTAATCCCATCTGCCGTGGAACAAAATCTACATTGTCATCACATCTGGAGCAACTCCGCCGGTCAGAACGGCACTTCTTGCAGATGATATTGTAAGTGACGTCATCCCTGCCACCAGTTTCACGTGGTGGATACCACTCCAAGGTGATGGAGGTCTCATTGACTATTGAGATGACATTGCGGGGTCCAGAAGGAACACCTAAGGAAAAAAAATCACAAGTCAGTAATTGAGTATCATCTTATTCCGGCTTCCAAAAAGTTTTGCCTAGATTCATGTATGAAAAGTGAAACATTACAATCTACAGTACAAGTGGAGACATTGAACCAGGCCCTCTTTGCATAATATAATGGTACCAACAATAGAAAGTCCACGTGATGACTGAAAATCTTTTTGAGATATTTGAACCTGACTAGCGATTTACAAATCACTAGTCAGACCACACATGGAGTACTGTGTACAGTTCTGGGCTCCTGTAAATAAGGCAGACATAGCAGAGCTGGAGAAGGTCCAGAGGAGGGCAACTAAAGTAATAACTGGAATGGGTGGACTACAGTACCCTGAAAGATTATCAAAATTAGGGTTATTCACTTTAGAAAAAAGACGACTGAGGGGAGATCTAATTACTATGTATAAATATATCAGGGGTCAGTACAGAGATCTATCTCATCATCTATTTATCCCCAGGACTGTGACTGTGACGAGGGGACATCCTCTGCGTCTGGAGGAAAGAAGGTTTGTACACAAACATAGAAAAGGATTCTTTACGGTAAGAGCAGTGAGATTATGGAACTCTCTGCCTGAGGAGGTGGTGATGGTGAGTACAATAAAGGAATTCAAGAGGGGCCTGGATGTATTTCTGGAGTGTAATAATATTACAGGATATAGCTACTAGAGAGGGGTCGTTGATCCAGGGAGTTATCTGATTGCCAGATTGGAGTCGGGAAGGAATTTTTTATTCCCCTAAAGTGGGGAAAATTGGCTTCTACCTCACAGGGTTTTTTTTTGCATTCCTCTGGATCAACTTGCAGGATGACAGGCCGAACTGGATGGACAAATGTCTTTTTTCGGCCTTATGTACTATGTTACTATGTTACTAAAAGGGTTGGACAGTATTTTGATAATGATTGCCTATAATCAGGATAGGGCATCAATATCTCATCGTCAAGGGTCAGACACCCCACGCCCCCAGTGATCAGCTGATGTCTTGTAGCTTTGGCGCTGGCAGTTGGCACCAGAACTACGTAGCTCCATCTATTGTACAGTGGTGCTATATAGTCTATAATCCATAATGGTTTAACTGCATTAAAATGTACAGAGCTGTGTAGTTCTGGCACTGGAGCTACAAGGTAACAGCCGATCAGCAGGAGTGCAGTGTGTCGGACCCCTGCCAGTCTGATATTGATGACCTATCCCAAGTATAGGCTATCAATACCATAATCCTGGACAACTCTTGTAGGCTTATTTCACACAAGCTATACGGAATGAGTTGGGATCAGTTCAGCAAAAAACTGATGGTTTTGCATGGGAGTTTAATCGGTTTTGTCTGCGACTGAATTTAGTGTTTCAGTTTTTTCCATGCGGGTGCAATCAGTTTTTGATGCATTTTTCACACTTATGAAGAAAAAACAAAAGAATAACATTCAAAATCTCCTAGAAACAAGCAGTGAAAAACGCATTGCACCCAAATGCTTTCCGTTTTTTATTCAAGCCTTATTCATTTCTATGGGCCCAGGGCTGCGTGATAAATATAAAATATAGAACACGCTGCAGTTTTTCCTGAACGCAGAGATAATCAGTGATAAGCAATGCTCATATGCACAGACCCATTGAAATGAATGGTAAGGATTCAATCAGTATGCTATCCACAACACACATCGCATCCAAATGGAAAACTAGCTCAAGTGAAAGAAGTCTTAAGGTCAAAGTCTATTTTGCATTTGTATAACCGCATTTTCTATCCATGCAGCTGAATGCAGTTGAATTTTTATCACTATTTAGGATATACAGATATAAAACCTATTGATTGAGGCCTGTGATTGAGGCAGGAGTCCCAGCCGGCCAAATCCTGGCATATTTGTCGGGTAGCGGTCAGATTTCCACGGCACCCCATTATAGGCAATGGGTCCAACGGGAATTCCGGTAACATCCAGAGAGCTTCAACAGCCTGTTTTCTTCCAGAACAGCCTGCCGGAACTCCTGCCAGCAGTGTGAAGGAAGCCTAACATTTATACATTTTTGAGAGAAGGATTGTGAAAAACTTCACCATGTTTTTAGGATTTTTTTTTATGTCATTCACTGTGTGATGTGGATAATAAGAATAACTTTAGTCCACAGGTGGCTACAATTGGGAGAACCAAAAATGGATGTTGTAGTTTTCTTAAGCTTTGTTATTACATATTTTAAAACATTTCTTATGTTGGACAGTTTTTTCATTTGTAGCCTCACTAGTAGTATTGAACCTACAAACTAATGATCACAACCAGGGGCGTACCTTTAGGGGGTGCAGAGGCAGCAGTCGCTACCGGGTCTAAGAGCCTGGGGGGCACAAGGGTCATAAGAAGACACCAATATTATAGTAAGTGCATGCTGGTCAAGTTACACCTCGGGCTGAAGGGAAGTGGTTAGGTCAAGAATTTGGCAGAGATGGGGGTACCGTTTAAATTTTTGCCTAAGGCAGCAGGAAGGCAATGTGCTTCCCTGCCCCTGGCCACAAAGCAATGAGGGAAGGTGGACCAAGCTAAACTCTTGCACCAGGGCCCATAGCTATGCCCTTGATCACTACAATACACTGCCATTTGACTGTATTGTAATATATGTCAATCAGGACTTTTTTTAAAGAGGACCTTTCATCAGTTAAGCCCTAGTCTAATTATGGTCTTACCTTATAGGGTGACCCCGACTGATCCCATGGCACTTTTTTTCCCCCCAAAGACCCCCCCCCGTTCATCTGCTGTTCGGCCCCGTTGACTTTGTTATACTAGGCAGAGACTCGCAGTTTCGCTGGGGGCGGTTCTCTTCTTCCTGGCTGTGAGCGCATCCAATCAGAGCGCACAGCTCTTAGCCAGGGAGGAGCTCATTCTCCCTGGCTAAGAGCCATGGCATCAGTGGGGGCCACCCTATAAGGTAAGACCATAATTAGACTAGGGCTAAACTGATGAAAGGTCCTCTTTAAGGTAAGGGCCTGGATGCCTATGGGGTGACAGTGAGAGCCTGATCCATCATTCAATGCATGCCTCATTCAATGACTGCATCTAAGGGCTCAGTCACATCTGCATCAGAGGCTCCATTTGGGGCCTCCTTCACTGATCCCGCCAAAAAAGCAGCCAAGAAAGTCCTTCATGAACGACTTCTTTCCACTAAAAAGCAGACTCCAGAACGGAATCTGAACAGACATCATTATAGTCCTCTAACAGAGCAGAACAACAGAAATGGGTAGGGCTGGTGTGAACATGCAGAGGTTATAAGGCCAGAATCAAATTAATATAACTTGTATGGCAGTCATATCTACTTGGAAATAACCTTCAAGATCAGACCTTATCTTCACTGTTCTTAAGCTGGTTATGTACTATGCCTCTCTAAGTTGGTTTCTAAAATAAGAACCATAGTTAAAAAGCTTCCCAAAAGATGAACCCATTTGAAAAATGATTTAACAAATTTTTTTTTAAATACTGTTTATAAGTGACTTTCAAATATCATAGACAATGAAGAATAAGGCAAAGATCTAGATGAATTTTTGTTCCTGCTAGCACAGACGCACTTTTATATTATTTTATGTTACTTGTATCAAACACATCCTCTGGGATTCTATTTCAGGCATTTACTACCCACTCAATAAAGTAATACTTTCTGACTTTGTGAACTCTTGCTATTTCTACACTCAAGTGTCGCGGTGTGATTCCCCTTCCTATCTGTTTGAAGAAATGTTGTCCTTCTGAACTTTGTTAAGGGCAGTTAATGTAGTATGTGTAGTACTGGCTTCCCTAGGGTCCAAACTGGTATATGTGGAAATGTGCCAGCCACAACCAAGATTGTCTAGGTCCTTCTGCTGGGGGAAAATGACAAAAATGCTAACTTTGAGTTAAAGGATACCAGAACTAGAAGCAATTAGTATTTGTTATGATTGGGTACCAGAATTAGGGTATGCATCACTCTAAACACTACATTGGTAAGATATGGTTTTGTAAATTAAATTTAAATGGTCAGTTTACTTTGTGACAGAATTTTACGCAATTATTGTGTTGCAATTTTGGCAGAAAATGTTATGTATTAGGGCACATTCCTTTTCAGATCAGCCATGTCCTTTTCCCATAAAGCCATGCTCCTTGGCAAGCTAGTGCAGTGGATATTCCTAAAACTAGATGTGCCAAATTGTGCCAAAGATGTGACAAATTCACATTAGTGCACTCACATTAGTAAATGTGGGCCAATGTTATTTTCACATGTCTTGTTCACTATGTTGCCCCAAGGACAGGATTTGTGCATGGCTATCTATGGACCAAAACAATATTATGTGTAGTAGTTAGAGCACTAGATTCTGCCATTTTAATATTATTTATTTAGAACTTCTTTTATGTCAAGGCCCTCACATTGAATGAAAATCTATCAATTATTCACTATAATGATCTCAGAAGGAACTGTACAGTTAACGGCATGAGAACCTTCAGGCTGTGTGCCTCAGAGTATTGCAGTTACCGTCGGCTATTATTTCACAAACTGTCCCATAAATGTATAGTGTAAAGCTTGTGTCAAGTGATATCTGCATCAAACGGATGCAAGTTGTACACTCTACACATTAAGGAAACCTAGATGTATATGGCAGGGCTACGAAACGTTAACAAGTGCAGCGATGTCATTAGAGTACCATGTCTCTTAATCAAGTTATAACAACCACTTTATAAGCCACTCTAGAATCTGTTTCCACAGTTACCATGTGCTACAAAGTCACATTCCCACCGTTTGAGAGGCCCGGCACATTAGCAATTCATATCTTGTTTTCCTCTGATCTTCATGGCTATTACAGACAGCCATTCAAAGACCAGGGTATGATGGACCCCCTGCCCCTCAAGTCCTAGGTTAAAGTGGATTTAGGACCATGATTGACTTTAGGGCTGAAGAACCCAAGGTAAGTTTGATCCACATTTCTAATGAAAAGCTGCGGTAAAATCCCTTTTTTCATTCAATTCAATATTTTCCACTTAAGTCCAAATCTTCCTCTACCTACAGAGATACAAATCTGCCTCTGGCACTTGTTGTTTATAGGTATGTTTTACAGTTTGACCATAAATTGTAAAATTAAAGATTTTTACTGTATTGTACATTTATTGATTGGTTTAAATACCACTTATCACCGGGGGAGCTGTATTAGCACGGAGCTAAGGATTCTGGGAAGTCAAGCAGAGAGCTAGATATTTCGAAGGGGGCAATTTTGATTAAGTAGTGTATATGACACTATTAATAACGGCAGCTACCAGTATGGGTGATCCTGCTCTTTTTACCTGTTCAAGGAATAATGCTATTTAACCATTTAATGTCACAGAATTTGTAATTATGTGCTTTATATGAAATCCATATATATGTAAGTGATGGGTATACATTAATGCAGTTCTGACAAAGAAAGCAGAGGGTGCCGTACTGTGTCAGTATTTACAGCATTTCAGGGGTCAACATAGAGGCATTATATTGTTTATGCCTTAAAGAGGTTCTCCAGGAATTAAGAAAATGAAAATGCATAAAGAGGACCTTTCACCACTCTGACATGCCTGTTTTAATAGCTTCATGCATTCCCCATGTAATAACAATTCTAGAACATCTATTCTTATGACTCTGTTTCAACTAGAAGTTATGAATGAATTCCTGTCATTCTGCATTAAGGGTACAGAGGGGTGGTAACTAGTTGGAGGTGTGTTCCTGCACAGACTCACTCTATCCAATCAGTGCTGCCATTTTTAGACTGTGCAGGTTCACACCCCCAACTTGTTACCGCCCCTTTATACCCTTACTACAGACTGCTAGTAATTAATTCATAACGTCTAGCAGGAATAATAAAGGAATGGCACAACACACAGATGTAAGAATAGATGTTCCAGAATTGTTTTTACATGGGGAATGCATGAAGCTATTTAAATAGGCATGTTAGGAGTGGTGACAGGTCCTCTTTAAACATTATTTTATTATAAATATGTTCCCAAATACCTTTTATTAGTTATAATTGCTCATTTTATCTAGGGAGAAATCATTAGTAGAAATAAAATGTCCAGCATCCTTTTAGTACAGAGAAAACCTGTCCTAATCACACAGCAGGACAAGTTACTTCACAACATTGACCTAAAAAGCTGCCTCATCCTCCTCTCTGCTCTACTCATCAGGAATGATGTTGAATACAGTTTAATATGATCTTCAGATGAATCTCTGTAGGAATGGAGTTCATGAGGAGACATGAAATATAGAGAGGAGGTGGGTATGTGGCTGATGAGCAGCAGCACTTGTATGCAGTCTCCATTACCACAGCCCCACATTACCATCATCTGTCCTGTCCTTCCTCTCTGTACTTCATGTCTCCTCATGAACTCCAGTCCTACAGAGATTTAGCTGAAGATCTTATCAGCTGTATTCAGGATCATAATCCCTGACAAGCAGAGCAGAGAAGAGGCTAAGGTAGCTGTATAGTTCAGTGTTGTAAGTTGTCCTCCTATGTGATTAGGACAGATTTTGTATGAACTAATAGGACAGCAGCCATTTTATTTCTCCTAATGATTGCTCCCCAGACAAAACAAGCCATTATAACTAATGAAAGGAAATTGGGAATATATTTATAATAAAGTAATATTTATATATTTTTATTTTCTTAATTAAGGGGATTTACCAGGATTTTGATACTGATGACCTCATCTACCATGCCTTTTATGTCTTCTTAGATCAATATCAGCCCTACTACACTTTGGATGGAATGCCCAAATGCAATCTGCAAGCAAGAAGTGCAGTTGTCTCGGGTTATGTTTTCGCTCGTTTCAATGGAAAACTCAGTTTGGCTGAAACATCTATGACATGATCTAAAGAAGGGGCATATGATTTAAAGATTATTTCCAGTGTTTAACAAATGTTAAAAACCAAATGTTACAAAACAAAAATGAAAACACCAGTAAAAAAAAACTCCTAGCATTGTCCTTTTGGTGGATCACTGTTACTTCTATGCTGTACAGTATACACCTCACTTCCCCATAAAAAGGTAGACATAATATTGCATTCCAAATGGGAGCACATAAGTGCTGTTATTGTGGACACATTGGCTAATAACCAGCATTTCAGATTGTCTAGGAAATGGCTGAAATTTTTTTTTTACCAATCTGCCAAGACAATAGAATTCCGGGTAGAATGTGAGTGCTCGTCCTATGACCTTTACTATTATACCTCGTAGAATATGGGACATGTGAGAAAGGACCACAGCACACTTCCATTGTCTCTCTGTAATATATACAGTAGGTGTTGGCGCAGCATTACGGTATGGTCACAGTCCTGTATTGATCAATCTGGATGTACAGACAGCATGCAAACGAGTCGCTGTTATCTCCATTATCACACATCCATCAACATCTAGCGGTGCTTGTTATCATGCAGAGCAGGCATCCTGAAAGCCAATACCATCTATTCTGAAGCTTTCTGATGATACCTAGCAATAATCATATATTGATCAAATTGTTCCTAGTATAAATGTAGAGAATGATAAAAGTAGAGTTCATTAATGGTGAAAAAAAATATATCACCCTTGTTTACATTTTAGCATGCAGTGGTTGTCCTCCAACTTGTTCTTCTGTTCTTCCTTTCCAGTAGAATCAAATATGCAAATATACAACATTATTCCAAGTGCAAAATATCTAGTAGACTGCAGGCTGCCTGTACTCTGTTGACAGACTCAAGATTACGGGCTATCAGAAGTCAAATCAGATGGAATCTGAAATTCCCATGTGTTATATATGAATATTGCATTAGGCTTCGATTACATTTCCGTTTGGCAAAAAGTTTTTTCCGGCAGATGAGCAGACTACCGGAGTTACAGTAGCCATCATAGATAGAAACCGACAGGCACCGTTTTATCCCCTTTAACTATAATGGGATCGGGTGGGTTTCCAGCATAAATGCTGACTTTCTGCAGGAGAAATACCACTGCATTCAGCTGCATTTATACTGGAAACCCACCAGACTTTTTCTGGTTATGCCGAATACGGTAACTCCGGCAGTCTGCTTCTGTGCCATGAAAGACTACCAGATTCACCAAATGAAAATGTCAACCTAGCATATACTAAGAAAGAATATGTTGACATACAGCTAGCTCACTTTCCAAGGAAATTTCTCACTTGGAAGCAGAGACTGAGTCCATTTTAAGCAGCTACCCTTACCAGGCTGACTAAACAAGCTACCTTCATAATATAATCTGTCGCCATACTATAGTAATAATCGGCTTACTTCATTTTTCAGCTCTAGCAGTTTTGGAAGTAAATTTTAATGCACTGAACCAATGTGGCTAACTATATTTCAATGACTGAGTTCAGCATTAAGCCATTAAACCTAATTATATATAAGCAATGCATTCTGGATCACTGATGGAGTCAGGGTTTAACTCCTCTGGGCTTTGTACAGTATATCTGTGAGGCAATGGAATTTAATCCTTCTAAAATAAGATACATTCATGTATTTTTCAGCCAACATAGTAGTTGTAATTCTTAAAAGGCCTTGCTACACAAATAATTACTGCCCCAGCCTCCCCAGTTTACATAGAGAAAAAAGGGTCCCAACATAAAACAGACTAGCTTAAATCTTATTCCCTCCCCCCCTATTTATTTTATTTTATTTTTTTGCAGAAAAGGTTAATCCTGCCTCAGAGCAGTTTCACCCTCCTGTGTTTTCTAATGTTGCAGTGCCTGTGGAAAACAGAGCTAAGCCAACCGGAATCCACCCTTTTAAATTCCCCAGGCCAGTACAATGCAGTAGTATCTAGATGTTTGGTGCCAAAAGGACTCACGATGAGAACTATGAGTTTTACCACCTCTTTGTGCCCCTTACTATCACCTATGGTTGATCTAATGTCATCTTGTGTATCGATTTCCAGGTCCTGTATAATATGCATATTCTTTCCCTTGCAATGTACTATTAAAGTTTAATATACCTGGTCTACCAGCAGATGGCGACAACAATGGCAGAGCTAGTTTGCCTAGAGTGGAATCTCCTATCCATTCTAGCCTTCTCTAGAGAGGGAGGAGTTTTAGTTAGTGAAAGTTAGTCTAGCTTACCCCCAGTTAGGGGAAGAAGCAGGCCCTCGTCCCTGTTGGATGGGCCTTGCCAAAGCCAGCCAGAGTACCCTCAACTCTGCTGGAACAAGAGAAAAATAAGGAGCCCCAGAAGCCAGGAAGAAAGGTTCCCTGGATAAAGATAAAGAGAGAGCGAAATAAAGATAAAGATAAACGATTCAGATAGAGATAAAGATAGACTACCAAGCTAAGTACAGCAGAAGAGAAATGTTTCTATTTAATCCTGATAGCACAGCAGAGCTAAAGAAAGTGAACGATGTAGTGGTGCCTAATGTGTTTTCCTGCCAAAACCTTTGCCAAAGCTTGCTGGTGACCAAGATAAATTTGGAAGTTTGTTCCTCTGATGTAAGTTTATTCAAGTAAAACTGTTTTCAACGTTATACAAAGTCTGGACTCAATTAATTTTCTTCATCCCCTTCAACAACTATCCCTTGCTCTGCAATGGGCAATCACACTTGGGGTTATAGGCAACCCTTACAGCACTCTGGCATTCCTACACCTGGGTACCACCATCACCATCTACTTAGGGGGACCTAGTCCCTCATTGCTGAAATGCAACTGGCATCACGACAAACTTTTAACTCTTATAACATCTTAAAGGAACCCCTAGCGTAGGACCTTGTTGCACGTACTTTAACTCGAATATTTTTCATGTACTCAGCCCTCAATCCAGGGTTTGTGATGGTGGTTTCAAAATACATCATTCAAATCAAGTTGTTTTGATCTGTCTTAGTTATTCACACATGATTTCTGTTTTCTTAGCTATTACTCGGTAACCCAATTCAGCCTGGTGGTTCAGTGGGGTCCTGGGTTCGAATGTAACCAAGGTTTAAAGGGGTTTTCCCATCTCAACATCTCATCACGAATGTAAGATATGTAATGGTCCAACCTCTAGGACCTGTTCTTATTTCCAGAAAAGGGCCCCTAAAGGAGAAGAAAAGCACACTGAACATGTGCGGCTACCCTCCACTCACCACTATGGGAGCACTGGTTTGGCTATTTCTGAAAGTCCCACAGAAGTGAATGGAGAAGAGGCCATACACGTGTTATGTGCACTCCTTCACTTTGTAGACCTCGTTCTGCACAAAGGAGCAAGTCCGAGAGGTCTGACATTTGGGAATTCTGGTGGCTCAGTGCTTAGCACTGGTGCCTTGCAGCACTGAGGTCCTGGGTTTGAATCTGATCAGGGACAACGTCTGTATAAAGTTTGTATGTTCTCCCCGTGTTTTTCCTGGGCACTCGACTTTCCTCCAAAGACATACTAATAGAGAACTTAGATTATGAGCCCCACTGGGGACAGTAATAATGTCTTTACAGCACTATTTGTGGCATATATTGTGAAATTGGCCCTACTGTGTATTTGAAATAGGAGCGATAACAATCTTTGTACAAAGCTGTGGAATACGTTGCCCCGAAAGAAAATAAATATTGAGGGAAACGTCTAGATTAGAACAATTTGGTGAAAGCTCACAGATCAACCATTTATCTATCACAGTTTACTTCTGTGGTTTTTCCATTATATGATCTTGAGGTCGCGTTATGTTTTTTCATGCTTCAACTAAATCATTTCTGCTCAAAAATATACGGCTTGGCCTGAGACAGTGATACTGACGCCTCTGTGAGCTGTGTATTACCATGCTTACTACATCTAGAATGAAATGATGCCTGCTGGCCAGAAAGGGAGGTTTATTTAGTGCTCAATGTGGTATCGGCCAGCAAATTGCTTTGTGTATATTGACTGGAATGCTCCATAGGGGGCTAGAAATGGCTGCAGAGTTACAAACCTCTGGTTCTGTATAGATACAGACACTTATTCTGCAGCAGTTTTAGCATCCTCAGAGTTAACCTGCAATGAGCTTGTTCAACTCCCAAAGTAATAATAACGCCATTAATATTACATGAAAGCTGTGGTGTAACCTTTTGGGACAGAAGAAGAAAAGATGGCTCTGGTGTTATGTACGATGGCAAATTTGTAAATTCATTTCCCTGCTAATCGTACAGAGCTATGAAACGAGGTCAGAAGGGGCTTCCAGACGGATAATAAATGTGTTTCATTGTGGAAAGCCAGCCGTCCTCCTAACATCTGCAAGGGAACAAGCTTCTCTTTTTTTTCCCAAATTGTCAGAAATAAAATTAGCAGCAAAGCTAAAATTTGCCTGTGGAGCTTCTATAAAATACTGGAGACAAAAAAAGCAGAATGCACACAGTAACATAGTAACATATTATATAAGGCTGAAAAAAAACATTTGTCCATCCAGTTCGGCCTGTCATCCTGCAAGTTGATCCAGAGAAAGGCAAAAAAAAAAAACTGTGAGGTAGAAGCCAATTTTCCCCACTTAAGGGGGAAAAAATTCCTTTCCGAATCCAATCAGGCAATCAGATAACTCCCTGGATCAACAACCCCTCTCTAGTAGATATAGCCTGTAATATTATTACACTCCAGAAATACATCCAGGCCCCTCTTGAACTCTTTTAGTGAACTCATCATCACCACCTCCTCAGGTAGAGAGTTCCATAGTCTCACTGCTCTTACCGTAAAGAATCCTCTTCTATGTTTGTGTACAAACCTTCTTTCCTCCAGATGCAGAGGATGTCCCCTTGTCACAGTCCTGGGGATAAATAGATGATGGGAGAGATCTCTGTACTGACTACTGATATATTTATACATAGTTATTAGATCTCCCCTCAGTCGTCTTTTTCTAAAGTGAATAACCCTAATGTTGATAATCTTTCAGGGTACTGTAGTCCCCCCATTCCAGTTATTACTTTAGTTGCTCTTCTCTGAACCCTCTTCAGCTCTGCTATGTCTGCCTTGTTCACAGAAGCCCAGAACTGTACACAGTACTCCATGTGTGGTCTGACTAGTGATTTGTAAAGTGGTAGGACTGCTAACTTCCAGTAATCTGTCAACCCGATCCGCGATGTGTCGAACTCGAGCACCAGGAAGACAACTCACCGTTCGACGATTCCGGTCTTTGTGACATATCACCCTATCTGTGCCCCTAATAATTGAGGCTCCCACTACCAGCACCTGGCTGGTCTGCCGTGCTCTCCTGGTCTCCTGCTTACTGGAGCCGACATTACCCTGACTGGTAGAGGAAGCGTCCAGCTGCAGCAGTGCTCTCTCTGAACTGACATCCACCTCATCTGCCAACCGTGCAAACTTGTTGGGGAGTGTCAGATCAGGGCTAGCCTCCCTGTAACTTTTTCCTCTCCCCCGCTTTCTAACTGTTATCCAGCTAGCTACTTTACTTTCCTGAGCATCCTTGCTACCACCCTCCCCCACATCTACCCTATAGAGTGCTTGCTCAGTGAGCAGCAAACTTTTCCAAATTGTCAACGCTTCTCAGTGTTGAAATATGCCTGGTTAGATACTTGATGTGCGATTCCAAACGGGCAATTTGCTCATATTTTGAGCAAAGATATGCACCCTCAAACGGCTGTTTCAGGACTGCATACATTAGACAAGATGTGCACTGGACTGCGCTGTCAATAATGGAGCACATACTAAATGGGACGCAAGAAAAGAGAAAAATACAATATACCGTATTTTTTGCCCCATAAGACGCACTTTCCCCCCCCAAAAAATGGGGGGAAATGCCCCTGCATCTTATGGGGCGAATGCTGACATTTTTACATTGCAGGGTGCGATGTATGAGCGAACAGGGAGGGACTGGGAGGAGGAGCTGGGGCCGGCAATTGCGGCGGGGCCGGTGCAGTCACTGTACTCCAGCCTCTCCGCACCAGTGCTGCACTATACAAATATAAAATGTCTCATTCAATTAAAAGTGATTAAACATGCCCCCCCCCCCACTTTTAATATTACCGTACACCCTAACAGCTTCTGTAGAATGCAGGCAGGCTGGGCGGGCGGCAGCGTAACTCCCTGATGTCACGTGCCTGTGCCGCCTACTTTATGAATTAAGCAGGTGGCGCAGGCACGTGACGTCAGTGAGTGATGCGCCGGCCGCCCGGCCTGCCTGCCTGCATTATACAGAAGCTGTTAGGGTGTACGGTAATATTAGGAGTGAGGGGGCATGTTTAATTACTTTTAATTGAATGAGACATTTTATATTTGTATACTGCAGCACTGGAGCGGTGGGGGGGGAATCTGTGGATGACAGTTTTATGGGGGACATCTGTGGATGGCACTGTTAAGGGGTGGGGGGTCTGTGGATGGCACTGTTAAGGGGTGGGGGGTCTGTGGATGGCACTGTTATGGGCTGGGGGGGTCTGTGGATGGCACATATATAACAGTGCCATCCACAGATCCTCTATAACAGTGCCATCCACAGATCCCCCATAACAGTGCATTCCACAGATCCCCCATAACAGTGCATTCCACAGATCTCCCATAACAGTGCCATCCACAGGTCCCCCATAACAGTGCCATCCACAGATCCCCCATAACAGTGCCACCCACAGATCCCCCATAACAGTGCCACCCACAGATCCCCCATAACAGTGCCATCCACAGATCCCCCATAACAGTGCCATCCACAGATCCCCCATAACAGTGCCAGCCACAGATCCCCCCCTGTAACAGTATTCTTCACAGATCCCCCATAACAGTGTCCATCACAGATCCCCCCATAACAGTGCGTCATCCACAGATCCCCCATAACAGTGCGTCATCCACAAATCCCCCCATAACAGTGCATCATCCACAGATGCCCCATAACAGTGCCATCCACAGATCCCCCATAACAGTGTCAGCCACAGATCCCCTCTGTAACAGTATCCTTCACAGATCCCCCCCTATAACAGTGTTCGTCACAGATCCCCCCATAACAGTGCGTCATCCACAGATCCCCCCATAACAGTGCGTCATCCACAGATCCCCCCATAACAGTGCATCATCCACAGATCCCCCATAACAGTGCCATCCCCAGATCCCCCATAACAGTGTCCTTCACAGATCCCCCCATAACAGTGTCCTTCACAGATCCCCCATAATAGTGCCATCCACAGATACCCAGTAAAAGTGCCATCCACAGACCACCATTAGTTCCAAACCCACCAAAAGCACACCTTTTGGTTAAAAATATTTTTTTTCTTATTTTCCTCCCCAAAAACCTAGGTGCGTCTTATGGGCCAGTGCGTCTTATATGACGAAAAATACGGTAGTGCAGTGATAAGAATCTAACTTACTGAAGTCCCCCCTAAAGTCCCTGAATCTAAAGTCATGTAATCTAAAGTCACACACTTAAAGGGAACCTGTCATCTGGATTTTGGGTATAGAGCTGAGGACATGGACTGCTAGATCGCCGCTAGCACATCTGCGAAATCTAGTCCCCATAGCTCTCTGTGCTTTTATTGTGTCAAAAAACGATTTTATATATATATATATATATATATATATATACACTCAAAAAAATAAAGGGAACACTTAAACAACACAATGTAACTCCAAGTCAATCACACTTCTGTGAAATCAAACTGTCCACTTAGGAAGCAACACTGAGTGACAATCAATTTCACATGCTGTTGTGCAAATGGGATAGACAACAGGTGGAAATTATAGGCAATTAGCAAGACACCCCCAATAAAGGAGTGGTTCTGCAGGTGGTGAACAAAGACCACTTCTCAGTTCCTATGCTTCCTGGCTGATGTTTTGGTCACTTTTGAATGCTGGCGGTGCTTTCACTCTAGTGGTAGCATGATACGGAGTCTACAACCCACACAAGTGGCTCAGGTAGTGCAGCTTATCCAGGATGGCACATCAATGCGAGCTGTGGCAAGAAGGTTTGCTGTGTCTGTCAGCGTAGTGTCCAGAGCATGGAGGCGCTACCAGGAGACAGGCCAGTACATCAGGAGACGTGGAGGAGCCCGTAGGAGGGCAACAACCCAGCAGCAGGACCGCTAACTCCGCCTTTGTGCAAGAAGGAACAGGAGGAGCACTGCCAGAGCCCTGCAAAATGACCTCCAGCAGGCCACAAATGTGCATGTGTCTGCTCAAACGGTCAGAAACAGACTCCATGAGGGTGATATGAGGGCCCGACGTCCACAGGTGGGGGTTGTGCTTACAGCCCAACACCGTGCAGGACGTTTGGCATTTGCCAGAGAACACCAAGATTGGCAAATTCGCCACTGGCGCCCTGTGCTCTTCACAGATGAAAGCAGGTTCACACTGAGCACATGTGACAGACGTGACAGAGTCTGGAGATGCTGTGGAGAACGTTCTGCTGCACGCAACATCCTCCAGCATGACCGGTTTGGCATTGGGTCAGTAATGGTGTGGGGTGGCATTTCTTTGGAGGGCCGCACAGCCCTCCATGTGCTCGCCAGAGGTAGCCTGAATACCATTAGATACCGAGATGAGATCCTCAGACCCCTTGTGAGACCATATGCTGGTGCGGTTGGCCCTGGGTTCCTCTTAATGCAAGACAATGCTAGACCTCATGTGGCTGGAGTGTGTCAGCAGTTCCTGCAAGACGAAGGCATTGATGCTATGGACTGGCCTGCCCGTTCCCCAGACCTGAATCCAATTGAGCACATCTGGGACATCATGTCTCGCTCTATCCACCAACATCACATTGCACCACAGACTGTCCAGCAGTTGGCAGATGCTTTAGTCCAGGTCTGGGAGGAGATCCCTCAGGAGACCGTCTGCCACCTCATCAGGAGCATGCACAGGCGTTGTAGGGAGGTCATACAGGCACGTGGAGGCCACACACACTACGGAGGCCACACACACTACTGAGCCTCATTTTGAATTGTTTTAAGGACATTACATCAAAGTTGGATCAGCCTGTAGTGTGTTTTTCCACTTTAATTTTGAGTGTGACTCCAAATCCAGACCTCCATGGGTTGAAAAATTTGATTTCCATTTTTTTTTTTTTTGTGTGATTTGTTGTCAGCACATTCAACTATGTAAAGAACAAAGTATTTCAGAAGAATATTTAATTAACTCAGATCTAGGATGTGTTATTTTTGTGTTCCCTTTATTTTTTTGAGCAGTGTATATATATAAATGAGGCAAGTAAGAAGCCCAAGGAGCTGTTACTAACATTTCCAGAGCCCAGCTATGCCTACTGTGAAGGAGCCCAGCACCCCCCGCATACTCCGAATCTCCTCCTTGCTCCCCGACGTCACAAAGCTAGAGCGCCGTAATCTCGCAATGCGCGAGCTAGCGCATGCGCAGTGTCGGCATAGAGTTCCTTCCATGTGCTGGCATCAGCCTCAGGGAACGAACTGTGCATGCACTAGCTCGCGCATCGCGAGATTACGACGCTCTAGCTTTGTGACGTCAGGGAGAAAGGAGGAGATTTGGAGGATGCGGGGTGGTGCTGGGCTACTTCACAGTGGGTGTGACTGCACTCCGAGAGTCAGGGAACGCTGGACTCATCTCTGAAGCATGGAGGAGATAACACTCATCTAAGGTTCACTTACATATCTATAAAATCTTTTTTTGACACAATAAGAGCTATGGGGACTGGATATTGCGGATGTGCCAGCGGCGATCTAGCAGCCCATGTCCTCAGCTCTATACCCAAAATCCAGGTGACAGGTTCCCTTCAATACAAACACTTAAAAAACAAACACGCGAACGCTCACAAACTCGCGTTATTTGCCTGCTTGTATAAATGCAGATCTGACCCATCACAGTATATTATACTACGCTGCTACAGCATATGATAACTAAATTATACAGCGGTTGCATAATACGTCCTTATATTCAGTAAGCCATTAAGGACAAGAACTGTGGTATCAAAACCAACAGCGTCCAAATCATTAATAACCAGGGCGTAAGGCTGATACAGCTACCCCAAGAAGGCTCACGAAATGCAATGGTAAATGTTTAGAAATGCTGTGCTACTTTCTTAATAAATCTTTTGAGTATAGGTTACAAAATTTGCTATAAAGACATAGATTTATATGATAAAATGCCTATTGTCTGCATCTACCACTACATGAAGATAAGGAGCCTACTGTATACTTTTATATACCGGACACAATAATATCAGTGTACAGTCCACCCACAAATATCAGTTATTTCCTATCCACAGAATAGAGAATATGTGTCTGACCATTGGAGGTCTAAATTGTGGTGCCAGCAAAGATCACAACAAGGGAGATAGCCAAACTCCCATAGCTTTGGCTATCTCCAGTAGTCCCACAGAGCTGAATGGTTTCTCACCGTACATGAGTGACCACCACGCTATTCAAACAGAGGGACACATGACCGCTATTCTCATGATCAGAGGGGGCCCCAAAGGTCAAATCTCACCCCTGATGAGACACTTGCCACCTGTCCTGTTGATAAAGAATACCTGTGTTTTATACAGTCGCTGCTCTGGTAGCAGCAGCAAAGCCTCTGTGCTTGTACCGCTACTTGGTGATGCATGCGCGACATTGTCAGGGTCAAGCAAGATGTCTGGCTCTGTCAATCAAGCAGTGGGGACAGCCCTTCGATGCTCAAAAATGTGTTTGATGAACGAATTGATTCGTATGAATTGATTAACTCATCGCTAATGTGCAGTCGCTAATGTGCAGCCTGTCAGAGACCTCTTTTTTCCTACTTGCAAAAGAAGTCTCTGGCAGGCTGTTCCAGCAGAGAACAGCCTGTGGGAGCTCTGTGGATCCAGCTGTTTTTGTCCAGCCGAATCCCGGCATGTTTGCCAGGTAGTGGCCAGATCTCTGCCATATCCCATTACAGTCAATTGGGGTGGCGGGCACTGTGGTAACTGCCTGCTATGCTAGACCCAGAGAGCTCCAGAACAGCCTTCTGGAGCTAATAACTAGAGAAGTTTTGTAAAATACGATTCGGCTGCTTTGCAGAATTTTACAAAATAAATTGGCTTCGTAACGAATTACTTCGCCATTAAGCGCATTTTTTTGTAAGTAGCAGATGCAATGACAGGGAGCTGCAATAGCGTCACTCCCCATTGTTTTACCCCTCATATGCTGCATTCATACATGATCGCGCCATCTGAGAGTAAAAACTGTGTAAAAGTAACAGAAATAAATGGAATCATACTTACCACCTCCATTGCTTGAAGATCTGGTGTGAAATCTTGCGCGGCCCGAGATGACGTTGTCACGCTGGCCAGCGTGGTGATGTTATACATCACCACGCACGGGATTTCGGCCAAGATCTTCAATCAAGATTGCGTCTGGCCCATCGCGAGCAAATGGAGGAGGCAAGTATGATAGTTTTTGTTTTTTTACACTGTGTCAGGTTAACTGAATTTGCTACCATGAAGCACAAGGAAATTCAACTTCGCAGCCAATCGAAGTTATCCTGAAATTCGGATCGAATTCCACTTCATTGGATTCGATTCGCTCATCTTTACTAATAATATACAAACTGAAAAGAATGGCATGGTATGAAACAGGCAGGAAGTGCTCAAACCTACATGCAGTTGTGCATATATATACAGGGGAGCAAATCCTGCACTTGCGGCCCGTTGCTAATGGCGATCCCCAGCAAAAATGCATACAGTGGAGGATGCCCGCAGCGAACCACAAGTATCACAATAGGCATCCTACATAAGATAGCAATTATGTGGATGTGATAATCAATATAACAATATAATAGCAAATACAGGTGCGCTCTGCGGTCTTACTAATCCCTCAAACTCATTTTAAAATTGAGAGATTAGCCAACATGTCCTACGGTGAGTCGAACCTCACGCTCCTGTAATTTGCCCACTGGCCCCTGGTATTGCCCACATGGCTCAGGTAGGTGAGTGTTAGGTACCGAGCTACTTGAGAAACCTTGGCGCGGTGCTTGGGCTCAGATATGTCCTACACCGTAGGACATGTTGGCTAATCTCTCAATTTTAAAATCAGTTTGAGGGTTTAGTAAGACCGCAGAGTGCACCTGTCTTTGCTATTATATTGTTATATCGTTACTAATAACCCTAATTTAAAATTGGCCTAACAGAAATCTTGAATGGACATTGCAAACAACAGTGTGCCTAAGCACATGAAGCATTGTATACTTTAATTCCATTAAAAAATGTTTATGTTTTGTAGTTGATCTCCAAAAAAGGAACAAGGCAAGACATATAACGGTTTATTAAAAAAGAGGCTTGCGCTTAAGAATATTCATAATACTTACTGGTGCATATCACCTCCGCAGGATCAGCATCTGCTCTATAATATCCATTCCGGCACACACAGATTGGAGAGGCTTCGGCAGTAGAACGACTGTTCGCAGGGCAAGGTGCACATATTCCAAGGCCTTGATTCGCTTTAAACATGCCAGCAGGACAAGCTAAAAAAAAAAAAAGATTTAATAAAATGCTGCATTGGAAAAACATTATAAAATAAAGAAAAATTTCAAATAAAATGCCACATGAATTCATTGTACTGGTGAGATTTATAATATAATCACATGGCAGGAGTCATGGGGCATTTTCCAAGAGTTACCAATGTCTAGATGACAACCTGAAGGTCAGAGAAAGTCAGACTGTTGTGTCTGAAGGCGGATAACCAGTCAGTCAGTCTGCTGTCTCCATTCAATGTCAGATTTGGAATTGAGGCAGGTGCATCTGACAGACTAAGTCAGGGATATGTTTGCTTGTGTATCTATTGATTTCCAATCTACTGGCTGTGTCGACACTTAAATATATACTGCGACGTCATACTACTTAGTAAATATGTCTTCTAATGCACAAAGTAGACTGGCATGAAAATCAATGCAGAAAAACAATGTGCAGGTACCCTTAGGATATGACCCCGTCCACATTCAGGTTTCCTGATGCAGTTTTGGAAGCCAAACCACGAGCAAATTCAAAGAAGAGGAGAATTAGTACCAGTTTCCTCTTTTACGATCCACTCCTGATTTGGGCTTTGACAGTGTTGTCATACCCTTAGGCTGCTCCACACTTAGGCCTCTTTCACATGGGCGTTGCGGGAAAATGTGCGGGTGCGTTCCGGGAACACCCGCGATTTTTCCGCGCGAGTGCAAAACATTGTAATGCGTTTTGCACTCGCGTGAGAAAAATCACGCATGTTTGGTGCCCAAACCTGAACTTCTTCACAGAAGTTCGGGTTTGGGTTAGGTGTTGTGTAGATGTTATTATTTTCCCTTATAACATGGTTATAAGGGAAAATAATAGCATTCTGAATACAGAATGCTTAGTAGGTGATCAATTGAGGGTTAAAAAAATAAATAAAAATTAACTCACCTTCTCCTCTTGTTCGCGTAGTTCCCGGTCTCTTCTTTACTTCTTTAATGATGAGCTGTGGGCTAAAGGACCTTTGGTGACGTCAGAACACATGCTCCAATCACATGGTACATCACCGTGGTGATGGACCATGTGATTGGAGCATGTGATCTGACGTCACCACAGGTCCTAGCCTATAGTTGATCTTTTAAGAAGTAAAGAAGAGACCGGGAACTACGCGAACAAGAGGAGAAGGTGAGTTATGTTTTTTATTTTTTTTTAACCCTCAATTGACCACCTACTAAGCATTCTGTATTCAGAATGCTATTATTTTCCCTTATAACCATGTTATAAGGGAAAATAATACAGTGAATAGACTGTCACCTAGCAACCATGCGTGAAAATCGCACAGCATCCGCACTTGCTTGCGGATGCTTGCGATTTTCACGCAACCCCATTCACTTCTTTGGGGCCTGCGTTGCGTGAAAAACGCTGAATATAGAGCATGCTGCGATTTTAACGCAACGCACAAGTGATGCGTGAAAATCACCGCTCATGTGAACAGCCCCATAGAAATGAATGGGTCGGTATTCAGTGCGGGTGCAATGCGTTCAACTCACGCATGGCATCCGCGCGGACTACTCGCCCGTGTGAACGGGGCCTTAGTATTTTTGTAATACTTTATTTTGCTTGCTAAAATAAAAACCAAAGAAACATGAAGTTGATGTGTCTTTTACAAGCCTTATTTGGAACTGGCATTTTTTATCACACAACATTTTACTAGGAAATTGTTTTAAAAAGTCACTACAAAAATGAAGCTAAAATATATGAATTTATATAATAAATGAAGTTATAATATAAATAAAAAACAGCCGCAAAAATGGGGCGTCTGTAAGGCTACTTTCACACCTGCATACGGTGCGGATCCATCTTGTATCTGCACAGACGGATCCGCACCGATAATGCAATCGCTTGTATCTGTTCAGAACGGATCCGTTTGCATTATTCATTCAAATAAAAGTCTAAGTCAAAACGGATCCGTCTTGACTGACATTGAAAGTCAATGGGAGGCGGATCCGTTTTCAATTGCACCATATTGTGTCAGTGAAAACGTATCCGTCCCCATTGACTTACATTGTAAGTCAGGATGGATCCCTTTGGCTCCGCATTGTCAGGCGGACACCGAAACGCTGCGAGCTGCGTTTTAGTGTCCGCCTCAAAAGCGGAATACAGGCGCAACAGAGACCAAACACACTCAAATGGATGCATTCTGAACGGATCCTTATCCATTCAGAATGCATTGGGGCTGAACTGATCCGTTTTGGGCCGCTTGTGGGAGCCCTGAAACGGATCTCACAAGCAAACCCAGAAACGCCGGTGTGAAAGTAGCCAACAGTAACTCATTTTTCTATGTCTCAATGAGTTAAAGGAACTTCAGAATTGTATTTTTATTTCCGTCCAGTGAGGGAAACTCACTTGACTAGAAGTAGTATAATGTTAGTTTTTTTCTCCGCGTCCGTGATCCATGATTCCAGTCCGTCAAAAAAATATAACCTGTCCTATTCTTGTCTGTGGAAAACGGAGGACGGACCCATTCAAGTCAATGGGTCCGTCAAAAAAAACGGATGCACAACTGGTATGTCATCCTTGTCCGCGTCCGTTTTTTTCTACAAGACCTTGGTGCGATAAAATTACACTTTTCATTAACCTTCCTTTTTTTCCCCCTGTCAGACAAAAAAAAAGGAGGACACAAGGAAACACAACTGAAGCAAAATCAGACACGGACCACTGAAGCCAAATCACTGACAGTGAAAAAACACTGTCGTGTGCATGAGGCCTTATATGTAGGCCCTACTTCAAAATACAGAAGCAATGTAATTTGGATTGATGAAGGGACCCATTCAATGACAGGGACAACATTCAAGGTTCATACTGTATAGATGGTGGCCTCTTCAGAACTGAAAACTTTGTCTCATTCATAGTAGAGATTAGTGAATTTCTTGAAATTTGTTTCGGGTCCTATTCCCCTTAAAAAATTTAATTCAGGTCTGAATTGATGCCACTCAAATCAAAAGTGCTCCAATTGGCCTGAAAATTTATATATGACACTGAGGTCTCCTAGGACTCAGACTCTTCTCTGGTCACACAAGTAAGATATGACTCTTTTATGTTAATTTGCATATGTATCAAATCGGTTTTTTTTTACACAATAAAAGCACACAGAGCTATGGGGACTGGGTATTGCGGATGTGCTAGTGGCGATCTAGCAACCCATGTCCTCAGCTCTATACACAAAATCCCGGTGACAGGTTCCCTTTAACGCAATGACAGCAATAGCAAATAATGTCACTGACATCTATAGCTATGGGTAAACGTATGGTTGACAGTGTTAACAAATAGCCTATTTAAAAACACACTGTTCCATTGTATTTGTTATGCTTTCTAAAATAAAAAATGCTCCAAAAATTTTCTCTTACTGGGGTCAAACATTGTTTAAACACACATGTTGTTATCAGGGGGGAAAAAAAGTGGCTTGTTCTCAACAAGTTTTCCAAAAATTAAGCCTTAAATAGAGCAGATGCTAGTGTTTATACACACATGCCAGAAGGGAGCAGTGAAGACAGAGATATGCAATTGAGAGGCTGCTATCCATTGCTCAAAGGCATGGTGTCAGACTCAGAGGTGACTAACAGGAGTAGTGAGCCATCTAGTCCACAATGGCAAAATAGCTTGTGCTGTTACTGCTCCATACACTACTACAACCACCCACAATCTCACTCTCGGATGATGAGGCATGGGTCTTTATTTTTCCACTCTTCCATTTACCAGGCATTTTATAATGTGGCCTATAAATGAAAAGTCATATGTTTGGTACACAGTAGAGATGAGTGAAGTTTTGAAAAATTTGATTCGCCAACTTTGCCAAAGTTAGCCAAGAAATTTGATTGGTTACTAATTAATTTGTCATGAATCATTATAAATCAGGTATACCCAGGTCTTAGGGTATAGAGCGGCCAGTCAAGAACCACATGGACAATTAGCCCCTCAGCTGCCTTTCATTTAATAATGAAGACTACACTGTATAGTCCTTCTTCATTGTTAATGGCCATGCGGTACCTTTAAACAGGGGCTGTTGCTGGTATGGGGTATGGCTGTTTAGGTGGGGGCACTATATGTATATCGTTGATGTTCTTGTTTGCAATCTCCTGCAGGTTATTTGACGGTAAACACTGAATATTAAACAGCTCTGGCATACCCACTTCTTCAAACCCAGCACTCTCCTGCCCTACAGGTGGGAGCCCTTCTTCTGCCATCTGCTTTTCCTCCTTTTCCACATCATCTAATATCGATGAGAATATGTCATCAGAAACATTCAGCTCCTCCTATCTCTGCATCTTGCTCACTTTTCTAGGACATGGAGACTTTAAAGAATGATTTGGAAGAAGCAAATAAAAAAAAAGATGAGGATGATCATCATTAAGATCTGTCCCACCTAAGGGGTGCAGACTAGATGGTATTCGTTGGCACACTGGTGCCGGAATAATAAAGGCGTCCATCTTATTGGTATTAAATTACATTTACGGCTGATGTAGTAATAAATAAATGTAGGAATAAATAATTAAAACTGATGCAGCATTAGTCTCCCTGCACTCTCGCTCTCCAATATTCTCCTATTAATTGTTTTCAGCAACACTGTCCCTAGCGCATGAGCGCTTTCCACGTCTCTCTCTATGCTCAGCTCACAGGACAGTGGCGGAGACCATGCGAGATAATTGTTTTATAGGGCTGCAATATCACAGGGGCTAGCTATCAGCCGCCACTTTACGAAAAACTGATTTGTTATCACGAAGTGCAAGGAAAATGTAATTCAAGGTAAATCAAACTTTTCCTAAACTTCGGACAGAATTCCCTTCAATTTGCTTTGCTTCACTTAACACTAGTACACAAATTAATAAACTGTAGCAAAATTGTAAGTGTTTTTCAGTAATTAACAGACACTGACACAATTAAACGTTACTCCTCTTCTATGAACACACTGTTCACTAGTACAACTTACAATAGTATATCGACACAGTTTAATGCATTGAACTTAACGGGCATATCAAAGCAACAGTATAATGCGTTAAATTTCTCTGGTATATTAACCCAACATTATAATGCATTAAATGTAACACAATGGTATAATGCTTACTATTTATGAGTATTTTAATGCAATTGTAAAATGTGCTAAATGTATCTGCTAAATGAAAGCAACTGCATAATACATAAAATTTAACTGATATATTAACACAACAGTATAATGCATTGAATTGGTATATTAATGCAGTCATACAATGCTTTGAATTGAACTAATATACTAACACAGTATTACAAGGCTTTAAATTGAAAAAAATTGCAGATGATCTTTACAAAGAAAAAGTCATATTTGTGCTGCGTAGTCAGCAAAATGTATGCTGCAGTGCTGGGATTTCCTGGGAATATGCCTATAAAACAATTATAAACTGTACAAGCTTCAGATATGATTTTTTTTTAAAAAAAAGCTGTCCAGCTGCTGAAAAAATTATATTTCTGCCCTCAACGTAAAACACACACACAGAACTCTGAGTGACCACCATGTACTTTCCCTATCTGATAAAACTCTGACTTTTTTCCTATTGATTCAATCTACTAAACTAAACTAAATATGTCCCTACAATGTCCTTACAACACTCTAAGGTTTCTGTCTTGTGTCTGTAATTGCTTTTTGCCAGACACATTCAACACACGTCCTGTCCCATCTCAAGCTGTGCTCAGAATGGGCTGTGGCTTACACATAGCACAGAGCTGAAGGACCTGCTAAAATCCTGTTCCATGATTGACCCCTTGTCTGCCTCTGAGCCAATCAGGGCAAGCCTCCTTCCCTCCCAGGGTCATGTGATCTTTTTTCTGCATCCTCCTTCCCGCCCCGTTTTCTGCTAATTTTCACGGTAGATTTGCGCAGATGACGTTTTGCTTGATTCATCTGAAGCGAAGCGCTAAAACTTCGAATTCGTTTGGCAACAGAATTTTTGTGAAATTCACAATGAATCTGATCTGTTCAGAATCAATTCACTCATCTCGAAATTCACAGCCTTAAGAGTGCAAACTAAGCAAATTAAATATGTTAAGGGTCAGGTGGCACAAGGTGGGTTTTAATTAAACCCATATTTAATAGCATAGGCTTGTCATTGGCAGTTGACCTTAATGCCACATATGACCATTATTGGGTTTCAGAGATGGGAATTAATTGTCGCTGTTAAACTGGAGCACAGATCATAAATACAAAATGTCTACAGATTTTACTCTGGCCACAGCAGACAAGATGGAAAGTGCAAAAAGGACGCAGGGTGTACATTGAGAAAATGCCAGGGTTACAATTAGTTATTTCCATTCACCTAAAAAAATTATATTGAGATACTTGCTACTTAAAGGGGTTGTTTTTTTTAGGCAAGTCAGAAGGGGGTCAGGAGCTAGGATTCCACTGAGGGGTCATTTGGACCATTTGGAATTGATTAGTTTATCAGACATTTCTGTAACCAAGGAGGACCACTCAATGATTTCAGCAGAGTAATGACCCAGCATCTGTAAAACCAAATCATTAACAAGGGGTGTAGGCAAATTACCATACCCTAGAAACCCTTTGATCAGAAAATGGGTGATGGTCTAACTGACATGTCAGAAGATAGTAAGCTTTTAAAAAGCTGAAGCCAAAATTCCTGTTTCAGGGTGTCATAATCAGACACCATCGCAAAGCTATATCAATAATTTCTTCTGCCAAGTTTTTATGATCATATTAATATCCTTTAATAAGAATTTTGTTTTTAACCCTGAGAAAAAAAATAAAAATAAAAGTCTGAAAGCAGCCATCACTTTTGACACTGTAATCAATTTCTCCTCATCATCAACTCATATCCACAACCAAGCGGTGAGTGACAGGTTAAAGGGCTTCAATAAAGATTAGCAAGACTGTATCTTCAAAAGGAAATTGCTTGAAAAAGTGGTTATTCCACCAGCTTCTATTAATTTCCTTTCCCCTGGTTACCTGAAGGAGACTCATATCCTGACACGGAGGAGATGGGGAATGAAACTTTTTTCTCTTATCCCAATCAGAAACACAGAAGCACTCGACACTTAACCCCATCAAGGTACCCATAGCTCACAGCCCTGCAATCAGCCGAGGTCCCTGTGCAAGGACACATGGTGATCACTCTTAGTGTAGCTACATTTGCTGGAAATGCATTAAAGCAGAAATTCACAGTCATCTATCTTCCCCTACAACGTTCACAAAAATATTTCTACACTGCACTGCATTAGCTATAGCTAGGGTAATGTACACATATGGTTCACTTGCAAAGCCATATTTGTGGTCTGTGTTCCCACCATACAAAAATGAGGTTAAAGTTTTCCCTACTTCTAGCAGTCAAGATCTGTCCATGTGTATTACCCCGTGAAAGGTTGACATCTCTGTATAAAAAACAACTGGAAATGCCCACAAAGCGAAGAACTGGCCATGTGTATTACCCCGTGAAAGGTTGACATCTCTGTATAGAAAACAACTGGAAATGCCCACAAAGCCAAGAACTGGCCATGAAGTTGACCATTGATTGGCTGATTGGAGAAGTGGAGACCAGCAGGGATTGATGAGGCGGGTAATCTTTCTTTTTTATCTTGAACCCTATTTTGGCCTTTTATAAAACAAATTCCTTTGGAAAACCTATGTAATGCAATAAGTAATTATCATATACCATAGGTTCTTACAAAACAATGTTTCTCAAACTGCGAGGAGACCTTATGGGTAAGGCACCCCCAGTCATTGGTGAGGCATGGCTGGGGAGGAGTTTGTATGGTTACATAATTCTCTGGATGAGCAATATAAATAATTCCTTTTGTGATTAGTTTAAAGCTCTGTTGAGTACAGGAAACACATTTGAAGAGAAATTGGGGTAATTTTTAAGAATTTTGCCATGGACTATAACAACCTGTGAGGCCCAGACAATGCTATGTTCTAGCTTGTAAGATCCCAGCAAAAGAAGGCTTAAAATCCCTGACATATAAGCTATGTGAAGCTGTATAAACTCGAATGGTGTTGTTAGGTGATACCAGTGTCACTTAATCATTTCTATTTAGGACAATATTTTGTCTGAAATTGATCATTAGATGTACACAAAATTATCAGAGGCTGAATGTATCAAAAGGGGCAAATATAGCATGGTTTCCAATAGAAAGATCAATATGGTCTCTCCTTCTGGTGTTGGCAGGACAGGAAAGTCCAATCTTTTTTCATCCCCAATTTCATTTCTTGTAGGACAGAAAACCAATGTGACCATTTGTGGACACCACCCATGGGGCTAGTTTGAGCTATGGACTTTTCCTCCACTGTCCCTTGGTAGCCAAAGGGCTTCTTTGGACATCCATGAAAGATCTGCCTACTGAAATGACTGGACCATGCCCCTGAATGACTTCCACACTGCTAAACCAAGCTCCGATCCTGAGCTGAGCATAAGGACAGGCAATAAAGATACTGTATTAATATTACACATAACACAAAATACATAAGTAAAATGCAATTAAAGGTTGCATTGCCCTACAGGGCCTCATTGCAGCTGCATACACATTAGAAGATAATATGAGACTGCTTATGTTAAGGCAGGGCGGCTTATAAGTAATTTATTAAGGCTGTATAAAAATATGATACATTCCACATTTTCTGTTTAATCACTGTTCTACTGCTGTCTAAATGTCATCTTCAATGCTGTTATTTGTGGGGCTGCCTGTATAATGGAGCAGTTAGTGACAGTAAAATAATACGATGGAATAAAAAAGCAGAACTGTGATATTAGACAAATGCCTTATTTTGTGCAATTTTCAGCAGCTCTAGATCCAGTAGATGATTTACTAGACGATCAGTCCAAGTATTAAAAAACAACATCAAAATAATTACAAACTCTGAAATAATAAAATTGCATAAAATATTCTACCAATAATCCGCAATCTGCAGTATCCAGCAGCACTCAAGCTTGATGATCGGAGAAATTTTAAAGGGTCTGGCTGCATTTTATTTTTTAGAAATAAGGACACTTTTGGACATGGACTATGTTGTATATTACAGCTCATTCCCATAATTTTCGTTCACTGGAAGAAAACAATTGGGACCATCTTAGATTGTACCATTGACTCCTATACACAGTGCCACTAGCAGAATTGGGCTGTCACACCGATCCCATACTGTCAGAAGGAGTTTCCTGTCACTAAAACCCCCAAAATACAACTCTCATATTAAGAGCTGTGTAGCCAAATACAGAAAGCTGCCGTTTCTGCATTTGGGTGTTTGTTGGGGAATCCTATGATGTTGATACCTTTGGAGCTACTTAATGAGGTATCTTAGGGAAATAATAGCTGTCTGATATAGCGTTCAGTCATCATCATTCCGATTTTCAGCCACGGAAATGTTCCAATAAACTATAGTGCAAATTAACTACTTTTTCCTTGCAAATCTGTGTTCAAGTGAATGGTACTGAGCTGCACAACCAGAAACAAGCCATAGACAGGAGTAGAGATGTTTCTAGAAGAATAAAAAGTTGTGATTAATATTCTAATCTCATACAACCCTTTAAAAGGATTTTCTGGTTTTCATCAACATATTTAAAAATATGTATTTAGAAAGTTAGGTGTACTTTTGTAATGTGTTTCTTTATTGCGCCTATCTTCCATGACCATGTCCATGCAGCTCTTTCTTATTTCATGTGATATTATGCCCATAGTCATGTCAGTGATAGGGGAGTGTCTATGTAACTAGCTGGGTGGGAGGAGCCATAAACTAGCTGGGTGCTATTATGGGCGGTGATAGGGGAGTGTCTATGTAACTAGCTGGGTGGGAGGAGCCATAAACTAGCTGGGTGTTATTATGGGCGGTGATAGGGGAGTGTCTATGTAACTAGAGGGGTGGGAGGAGCTATAAACTAGCTGGGTGTTATTATGGGCGGTGATAGGGGAGTGTCTATGTAACTAGAGGGGTGGGAGGAGCTATAAACTAGCTGGGTGTTATTATGGGCGGTGATAGGGGAGTGTCTATGTAACTAGAGGGGTGGGAGGAGCTATAAACTAGTTGGGTGTTATTATGGGCAGTGATAGGGGAGTGTCTATGTAACTAGCTGGGTGGGAGGAGCTAAAAACTAGCTGGGTGTTATTATGGGTGGTGATAGGGGAGTGTCTATGTAACTAGAGGGGTGGGAGGAGCTATAAACTAGCTGGGTGCTATTATGGGCGGTGATAGGGGAGTGTCTATGTAACTAGAGGGGTGAGAGGAGCTATAAACTAGCTGGGTGTTATTATGGGCGGTGATAGGGGAGTGTCTATGTAACTAGAGGGGTGGGAGGAGCTATAAACTAGCTGGGTGTTATTATGGGCGGTGATAGGGGAGTGTCTATGTAACTAGAGGGGTGGGAGGAGCTATAAACCAGCTGGGTGTTATTATGGGCGGTGATAGGGGAGTGTCTATGTAACTAGAGGGGTGGGAGGAGCTATAAACTAGCTGGGTGTTATTATGGGCGGTGATAGGGGAGTGTCTATGTAACTAGAGAGGTGGGAGGAGCTATAAACTAGCTGGGTGTTATTATTGACGGGGATGGAGCTGTGGTAGAGGAAAAAGAAGTGCATCATGGGTTTGGTTGGACACAGCAACAGGAAGTGCTACATACAGGATGGAAAGAAGGCAGAGTGATGTGTTTACATGATGAAAACAGGTCAGAAGAGTCCAAATGGAAAAAGGCATAAGGTAAGAAACTACATGAGCATATCTATTCAAAACCACAGTAATCCAGGAAAACCCCTTTAGGCAGCTTTAAAGGGGAAGCCTCCCTTATTAGTGAATTAATATTAGGGCTGAGCTCACACTTCGGTAATTTGATCAGTTATGAAGCCTACTCAGAGTTAAGGTATATTGGATAGATCTGCATCTGTTTACAGCCGCACCTGATTTGGGCTCATAATAACCAATGGAAATAACTGATCAAATAGCTGAAGTGTGAACTCAGTCTAACTCATACTAATATACATTATGACGAACGATTAATAAGATGGCTCTGATATAAGCATTAGAGTCTCCATTACCCATTTAAACTAGCTCTCCTCCGGAAGGAAAAAAAAACTCTCTCATGCCACCTACACCACCTACAGGTTGCTACCTTGTATGACTAGGGATTTTAGCCAAACATTAACACTAATAGGAAAAGACACCAATCTGTAGACAGCTGTTTTGGGTTTATTTCCTCTCATTAGTACAGAGTGAGAGGCCTTTGAGGTAGCTCTTGGGAGGTGGTTTTTCTCTTTGAGGAGATCTAACTGGTGTAGGGTTTTACAGACAATTCTCCCTGAGAAAGGGTATGAAGGGGATTTGCATATCTTTCTCAGGGGGCATTCCCTGTAAGCCTCTTTATGCCAGCTGGGTCTCCACAAGGATAAATGGTACCCCCCCCCCCCCCCCCCTTAGAGCTCCTTAATAAATGACATCATCAAAGGGGACAAATGAGAAACGACACTTTTCCAATTATCTCTAACTTTTAGTGGATATTACACGTCAGGACAAGTAGACAGAGGATCGCTCTGAACATAAAAGAAGCTGAATGAAATAATGTCTCAATTTTATACAGCGGGAAAGGAAATGTGCGGACTGGAGAGGACTGAGTGAGCAATTCTTATCTGTCATAAGACTCTGTTTTCAGAAACTCATTATAATAATAGTGTTAAAGAAGAAAACTTTAAAACCGAAACTTCATTTTTTTTTATTTTTTGCTTCTCTCTCTTGTAAATAGTCAAATGCCCGTATTCTCTCTCGTGACAGATAGGCGAAGCTCAGGAAATGCTTGTTTGTAGATTTTACCTGACATTTGTGAAGATAATTGTGGTACAAAAAAAAAAAAACGGAGAAGATAATAGCTAAGGAAAGGGCTGAACTGGAAATAAATACCAATGGCATAACAGGCCTAATTAGCGGCACGGACAAGCAGACATATTCACACTGAATTGTACTTCATTATAGACGTGCGGCTGTAGCTGGATAGAGCGATTGTCCTGACGTAGACATAGACAAACACGATCACAATTAAGGGCTATCAACTTGTAATAGACATAATGGAGATGACCGTGAAATGACTGAATACCAAATAAAAGGTGATTAGAGCCAGTGGATGGGGAGATGGTGAATAGAGTTGGTGAAGGAATTAGATGGAAAGAAGTGACAGAAAAAATACTTAGGATGACCTATAATGACTGCAGTGATTTAGAAGGTACTTTGCTTAGTCCTCTGCAGCAGAGCAGAATCATCAAGCATCTTGTTAGGCCTGGTTCACACAATGTGGTTGTGGACCATATTTACTTCTTTTGAAGGGAAAACAGCAAGCAAGAGGTTTTCCGGTCCTTTTATATTCATGGCCTATCCCCAAGATAAGCCATCAATATCTGAACAGACCCCCCCCCCCCCCCAATCAGCTGTTCTGCAGTACCTCAGTGCCAGAACTACACCTCCATCCATTGTATGTAGTGGACTTAGCTGTCTACTGCATCACTGCTCCCAAATAAATAAAATATAATGTAATACAATAAGGACGGCTTGTTAGCTTCCTTCTTGAGCCATATTCACTGTTGGCCGAATGCTCGTCCAGAAAAGGACTATATACATGCACTCTTCTTGCCAAGAGTGCATGTGTTCTCAATAGGGAGAGGGGAATAAGCTACTGCCAGGCAATTCTGACTCAATTAGGAACGAATAAGGTTGGCCATGTTGAAGCAGAACATGCCCAACTCTTTTTTCAGTGGATGTAGGGGAACAATCATCAGAGATGGAGTCGTGACTCCGCCATATATATTAGTCTACTTTCACACTCGCGCTTTGGCTTTCCGTTTGTGAGATCCGTCCAGGGCTCTCACCAGCGGTCCAAAATGGATCAGTTTGCATTCTAATGCATTCTGAATGATGGAAAAGGATCAGTTTGCATCAGTTCAGTCTCCATTCTGCTTTGGAGACGGACACCGTCTGATGAAACTGAGCCAAACGGATCCGTCCTGGCACACAATGTAAGTCAATGGGGACTGATCCGTTTTCACTGACACAATCTGGCACAATAGAAAACTGATCCGTCCTCCATTGACTTTCAATGGTGTTCAAGACGGATCCGTCTTGGCTATGTTAAAGATAATACAAACGGATCCGTTCTGAACGGATGCAGACGGCTGCATTATCTGAACGGATCCGTCCATGACGGATCCGCACAAAAAGCGAGTGTGAAAGTAGCCTTAGATGCTTGGCAGGTTGGTAGATTCAGCTAAAATTAGTCTCACATGTATGGCCACCATTAGAAGCACGTGCCATGGCCATTTTTTTTAGATGTAGGCCCTACTCTAGTTACACCTTTTTTTAACCTGATCACTCCTCCAAATCTCATAAAGTCTGTATTCTCTGACTAATACCCAGAGCTAGAGATACCAAGGAGGTTCCTAAATTGGTCAATATTTGAGTGCTCACCTTAGGCTACTTTCACACTAGCGTTGTTCTTTTCCGGCATAGAGTTCCGTCACAGGGGCTCTATACCGGAAAAGAACTGATCAGGTATGTCCCCATGCATTCTGAATGGAGAGTAATCCGTTCAGTTTGCATCAGGATGTCTTCAGTTCAGTCGTTTTGACTGATCAGGCAAAAGAGAAAACCGTAGCATGCTACGGTTTTATCTCCGGCTAAAAAAACTGAAGACTTGCCTGAATGCCGGATCAGGCATTTTTTCCCATAGGAATGTATTAGTGCCGGATCCGGCATTCAGAATACCGGAATGCCGGATCCGTCCTTCCGGTATGCGCATGCGCAGACTGAAAAAAAGGTGAAAAAATAAATGCCGGATCCGTTTTTGCCGGATGACACCGGAAAGACGGATCCGGCATTTCAATGCATTTTTTCGACTGATCAGGCATTTTTAAGACTGATCAGGATCCTGATCAGTCTTACTAATGCCATCAGTTAGCATACATTTTGCCTGATCCGGCAGGCAGTTCCGGCGACGGAACTGCTTGCCGGATCTCTCTGCCGCAAGTGTGAAAGTAGCCTTAGACTGTCATCAGACTAGGAACACAAAATATCTACTAGATTGCAACCTTGGAGATATTCCACACAGCAGTGCCAGTACAGTGGTGTAGTCAAAATAGTAGTGCCATTTACAGTAGTCACATACACTTGGAATAGTCTACTCTATACCACTGTGATTACCATAATCTGGAAGCCAAATAGCAGAAAGCACAAAAAATCACCAACCTCCTACTAGACAAAGCACTAGACAACAAACTTATCTTCTCAAGGATCCTGCCCAAGGATACAGCCAGACAATCAATAGCCACTTACACGTACTGTAGCTCTTACGTCCTGTGCCTGCAGATATATATATATATATATATATATATATTGAACAAAAATATAAACGCAACACTTTCGTTTTTTTCTCCCATTTTGCATGAGCTGAACTCAAAGATCTGAAACATTTTCCACATACACAAAAGACCTATTACTCTCAAATATTGTTCACAAATCTGTCTAAATCTGTGTTAGTGAGCACTTCTCCTTTGCCGAGATAATCCATCCCACCTCAGAGGTGTGGCATATCAAGGTGCTGATTAGACAGCATGAATATTGCACAGGTGTGCCTTAGACTGCCCACAATAAAAGGCCACTCTGAAATGTGCAGTTTGATCACACAGCACAATGCTACATATATATATATATATATATAGCACGGACCATAACGCAATTCTATGACGGAATGCATAACGGAATGCCTTTAGAGGCATTCCGTTTTTCATTCCGTCATAATAGAAGTATATGGGCTGCAAAACGGATTTGTCCCGTTTCCGTTATGCATTCCGTCATAAAATTGCGTTATGGTTCGTGGTAACAGAATCCATAACACAATTCACCTTTAACCAACAAAGTGTAAACAAATTTCAAAATATAAAATTTGATCATCTCTACTTATTTCATTAGCACAAGACACTTGTATGCCATTACATCTAAACCACACTGGTAATTAAAACAGTCTAGCAATTCTATTGTAACACCCTAAAATTAGTATACATCTCAATCAGAACGCATATGTAATTCAAGCGTGAATAGTACATTGCGGAATTTGCCAGCTCAGTGATGTGGAAATGGACACTTGGTTGAAACATATGCTGCATACCTGCCATGTAACATCTGCACACGTGAGGGGTGCATTTGATCAAATTTCAATGTGGTTTATTGAGCAAACTTAATACTGTGTCAGCCTTGTCAGCCAATTCTTATAATATTTCATATAAAAAGTAGCAATCTGTACAAGAGTCATTCAAATATATAAGGTATATAGCAAGCTATCGAGTCCATTATCTATTATATACAATAGTTTCTATACATGTCACTTTTAGTAGATTGGTATGAAGACTCTGAACAGCTAAGATATTCATCCCTTTTACGTGGTAGGGTTTGTATCAGTGCATATCTATGAAGACTTGTCATTCAGAAGTCTGGTAAAGCTGAGGAGTCACCACTGTTGAGGCTGCAATGGTGGCCACCTTGGCTGTCAACCAGTTTTCATGACATAACACTCATAGCTGGTATTTACATGGGTATTGTATGGCACTGTTCATTTGTCACTGTATGGTGTATTATTATTGCAGACAGTGTAAATTCTGAGTACTTTGTACCAGAAATTGGGGCCTGCCATCAAGAATTGTCCATATAGGCAAATGGTTTACTCCAAATCAACATAAAATAGGATTTTCTTCTGCTGGACCTTTGATGTCCATTACTGTTTCAGAACCTGGGTCCGCTAAAGAATGCTCTGACACTATGGTGAAACAGTCCTACCCTGATTACAGAGTATGGTAGTGGCACTGTATAACATTGTTATTTAGGTGGAGACCATCAAGAATTGACCATAGTGGCAAGTGGTTGACTCAAAATCAACATAAAATGGGATTATCTTCTGCTGAAATTCTGGTGCCCATTACTATGTCAGAACCTGAGTCCAGCGGAGTATCCTCTGGCACACTGTATGGCAATTTTAAATAAAGGCTATATTGTATGGCTACTACTATTTGTGCCCCTCTGTATGGGTAGTTTTTATATTTACGTTGGTTTCTCCAGATTTACTTAACGAAAGGACTATAATATAGTAAAAGATTGGCAAAGCCTGACAAGGTCAATATAAATGGAAGCCAGACATTATACATGTCTACTGTAGTATTTTATCTTCTTTAGTCAATATCATTAGTGCACAAAGTTATACTGGGACCATTAGTTTAAACGAGTCTTCAAACATCATCCAATAGATCGCTTTACCACACGACTGAGCAATGCTGCATCAACACTTCTCCAGAAATAGCACTGATGCCCCTGATACCATTTTCCTATAGACAGGAGACCTCATAGAAAGTACACACTAAGAAGAAGTAATCAATGAGATGATGAGGCATGTCGTCCTCACTGACATATCGTTCCTTCCAAGTAATTCAAGTGTTGATTTCTTGACAATCTGCAGAGCTTCTACCCCCGTGATGATAACCTCTCTAGATCTTTCCTTATTGATCACAACAACATACAGTAGATGAAAGCTACTTTTTTTCACAGGCTAACACCATTGGGAGGAGAACAGACCACATAAAGTCTGAACGCTATCTAGTGTGATGGGCACAGCTTCTTGGCAGAGCTATCTGGTATGCTTGTATCACTTACATCTCAATGGAAATGGACACTTATATATATGAAATAAAAAAGAGCAACAAACTAGGTTTATGATATTTTGACTAGATTTAGGTCAATATTATTTTCACTATGTGCCATGTAGCCAATTTTAACACCTGGTGACTATAGATATAAACGTCCATCTTAGGTTAGGATCTTCAGATTTCTAAATGGAATGTTCAGGATGTCTTGGATAGTGTCGGTCCATAAATCCTGTTTCTCAGCTCTTTTCACTTTAAAACATGATCGTCTGTTGCAATGAATTCGATCTTCTCTGAATGATTTCACATTTCAAGGCAAGGAAATCTATTAGAGGTTGTGGATTTATGCACCAGGCTTGCTCCGAGTCGGCAGAAGTCTTTAGCATACCTCACAACTTTTTGAACGCCCAAAGAGGAACACTTATCTGCATATCTATGCACTTCAATAGTTTTCTCTTACAAAACAGAGCAAAGATTATCTGAATTTACAAATTTCTAAAATTCCAAATTTCATCAATTAATGAAATAATATACAAGGCAAGTTCTAATATGCACATGGGAACCAGCCAAACACTTTCTGGATCAATATTGTAAATGCAATAATGAAAATCTATACCTCACATAAAAAAAGGGGCATTTATGAAGCAAAGAGGGACAGAGGGATTTGGGTCAAAAATAGGGACTGTCTCTGCAAAAGAGGGACACTTGGGAGGTCAGCTCTAGAAATGACAGTGCACAAGACCCCTCTAGTGTTTTTGGTGCAGAAAATTGCTTAAAAATTCTGATAAATTAAGGCAAGCTGCATGCAGGGGTCCCGGCTAGAGATGATGAAATAGTTCGTCACGAAGTGCATTTCTTAGTAAGTAGTGGGTGCAATAACAGGGAGCGACGATTGCACAGCTCCTCGTCATTGTACCCCCCCCAGATACCGTGTTCATACAAGATTGTGGCATGTGATAGCAATAATCCGGTGAAAAATAAATAATAATAATAGTACAATCATACTTGTCCTAATCTATTTGATCGCGAAGAGCCGGCTGCAGCCATCTTGACTGAAGATCTAGCACAAAATCTTGTGTGGCTTGTGATGACGTCATCATGTCCGTCGGGATTTCATGGGAGATCTTCAATCAAGATGGCAGTGGCCGGTTCTTTGCGGATGAGGCGAGTATGATTTTTTGTTTTTTTTACACCATTTCAGGTAAAATTGATTCATTACCATGAAGCACAAGGTAATTCAGCTTCATAATTAATATAATTCTCCCTGAAATTCAGATCGAATTCCACTTTGTGGAGTTTGATTTGTTCAACACTAGTCCTGAAACTAGCTGTTTTATCATCAATAGAGGATTGATAAACTATATGAGCATTTCTGAGTCAAGAGATAGAGGAGAAGAGTGATGCTGGGGTCAGGGTCTGATTCCAGGATACACAAAACTGGACTGACTGTCCTACTCAGTTAACAGGAGTAGTTAAAGTCCTTAAAGGGGTTTTCCACTTTTTCCATATTGATGACCTATCCTCATCTCCATTGCAGCTTCGGAGCATTATAATTACAGCTTCTTCATCCCATTCACTTGAAAGGGAAGGAGCAGTTGTAGTTCCACTCCGTCCCCTTCACTTGAATGGCAGGGAGGAGCCGTAATTACACTGCTCCACCCCTGTGATGTTAACGGTGAGCAGGTAAACACTGAGATATATCAGATCAGCTGGGGTCCAACTTTCAGAATCCCCACCGATCAGTTGTTCTGCAGTAGATCTGGCACTGGAAATAGGCAACTGAACTTCACAGCTCCATCACCAATGTAATGGATTGAGCTGGTTACTTCAGGCCTCCTCCCTTCTCTCCATTCCAGGGATGGAGCTGTGTAGTTTCAGCTCATATTTCCATCGCTGGACCTACAGCAGATCGTCGAGGGTGCCGGTAGTCAGACCCCAACCAATCTGATATTCATGACATGTTCTAAGGATAGCCTATCAATATAAAAATCCCAGAGAGCCACCTTAATTGTGGAGATTTGCCCGGAGAACCAGATAGGCTTCAGGAAGAGTCCACTTACAGCACTATTTAGAAGCAGTGAGGGGTATGGTTTCTATACATAGAATCCTCATACTGTAAATGATTGCACATAGTCTCATGGTATACAGCATACTAATTGCGATACTCCCTCAATTAGTTCATCTCAGTAATTGATCAGAGCCAATTAGCTGTAGAAAGCAGTACCTATTTTTTTTTAACATTAACGTGCGATCAGGCTTCAAGAGGTTATGGCTTGCAAGGCATGCTGGGACAGTAAGTCCTACACCATCTGGAGCGCCGCAGGTGACCTGCCTCCCCTGTAAAATGTGCATTCCTGATTTATCTTGTGCACTGTGCATGAAATGCACTCCGGTCACCATTCCGAACGACAGCACTGTATAGACAATGCTATATGCACAGGGGTTATAGAAATCTCGGTGCCTGCTTCTGTTGGCACAGCAGGAGCACACATTATTCTATGGTATTATTATTGAATTATGTTAATGCCATCATCAAACCTGGAAAAGTCCCAGCTAATGCAGAAAGAAGGCACTCGCCTACAAATTGGGAAAAGCCACTAGCTTGTTGACTGGGAAAACAGCCAATTTAAGGTCTGGAAAACACCCAACTAGGAAGGGATTCAAAGCTCTGATGAAGGAGTCGCACTTTCCAGTAAACTGAAGATGCACCCAACTGTGGCGCTGACGGAAAAAGGACTTGATGTGATTGAATCAACCGAGCAAGTCCAACTCCTAATCATGGGTAAAATCACTGAGATGCATAAATATTAGCTCACAATCCCCAGGCGGCATGTCAAGCCATTTAATGACCAGACCACAAACTGTCTGGTAAACGTCCTTGGGATAGTTTATGACCATCTGTTGTTCATCCCTAACCAGGAAGGAATTGGTTTGAAAACAGAATTTAGTTTATAGCACAGTATTTTCATTTACATTATACAGCTGAACATAGATTATGTGCTATGGCTGAGCTCATCTCTAGGAAGCTTATTAAAGGGGTTCCCCTGGAATTAAGAAAATGAAAATAATTGAATATTACTTTATTATAAATACATTCTCAAATACCTTTCATTAGTTATAATGGCTCATTTTGTCTAGAGCGCAATCATTGGGAGAAATAAAATAGCCGCCGTCCTATTAGTCCACACAAAACTTGTCCTAATCACACAGGAGGCCGAGTTACTTCAGAACACTGTGCTAAAGAGCTGCCTCCTCCTAACTCTCCTACATGCCAGGAATTATAGTCCTGAATACAGCATATAAGATCTTCAGCTCAATTGCTGTAGGAATCGAGTTCATGAGGAGACATAGAGTACAGAGAGGAGGAACAGGAGACAGCTCTTTAGCTCAGTGTACTGAAGTAACTTGTCCTGCTGTGTGATTAGGACAGGTTTTGTGTGTACTAATAGGATGTCAGCCATTTTATTTCTCCTAATAATTGTTCCCCATACAAAATGAACCATCATAACTATTGAAAGGTATTTGGGAATATATTTATAACAAAGTAATACTTAAATATTTTCATTTTCTTGATTCCCGGACAACCCCTTTAATGAGAACCAAACAATTTTCCATTTTTGCATTTTTTTTTTTGTTCAAGAGCCATCACTTTTTTTAATTTTCTGTTCACATAGCCGTATGAGGGCTTGTTATTGTAGGGACAAGTTGTACTTTCTAATGGCACCATTTTATATTTCATGCAATGTAATGGGAAGCTGGAAAGAAATTCCAAATGGGATTAAATTGTAAAAAAAAAACTCAATTCTGCCACGGTTTTATGGGTTTGTTTTTAGAGTGTTCCTTATGCAGTAAAAATGATCTGTTACCTTCATTCTCTGGGTCAGTACAATCACAGTGATACCACATTTTTATAGTTTTTCTTGGCTTTTAATTCTTAAAAAAACAACTTTAAAAAAAACTGATTTTTTTTTCTTTGTATCGCCATATACTGACCCCGTATAACTTTTTTTTATAATTACTGTATGTCTATAGAGCTGTATAAGGCTAAATTTTTGCAGAGCAATCTGTAGTTTTTATTCATACAATTTTGGAGTGTTTATGTGACTTTTTGACCACTTTTTATTCAATTTTTTGAGAGGTAAAACAAAACAAAAAAGGCAAATCAGCCATTTTTTTTCCATTACGGCATTCACTGTACCAGATAAATATGTTTATATTTTAATAGTTTGGGCATTTTGGAATTTGAATGTGCTAATCATGTTTATTTTTTTATTATTATGGGGAAGGGGGTGATTTACATTTTTATAATTTTTTTAAAATGTTATATCTATATTTCTTTATATTGTTTCCTTAGGGGACTTGAACATGTGATTATTGGATCACTTGCAGCCTATGGGACATTCAATACGTACCTATGGAGACTTGCTACAGGCAGGGCTCAATAGGATCTATCATTGTGGTAGCCTCAGATCCTTCAGAGGGATCAAGGCTACCACAAGGAATAAATGGCTCTCCAGATTGCCGGGCAAGGGAGCTTTTTGGGCCCCAGAAAGCACTGCCAGGGAAAGCCTCCTCAGAATGGTCGAGTGGTTAAAAATATCTGTCATCAGTGCTATCGCTGATCAAAGACATTAGTCTTCTGCACCAATAAGAACCTCTATTGACTCAATGTTGACCTGTAAATGATCACAGTATTTATAAGGTTCTAGATTTTTTTTTAGATCTAGACATCCCCAGTTTGTAAGCATGCAGCGTCAGGAGGACTGGACCCGTGGTACAGATAATGGCGCTAGAGAAAAGGGTAAAGTTAATTTTACTATTTCTAAAATATGGGTGTTTCTTTCAAGGTTCTAGAATTATTTCTAGATCTCCTTAAAGGAATCCTGCCTCTAGAATTGGGGCCACTAAGCCACCAGTATTCCCTTATGCAGCCAGGGTTTAGCTTTGTAAAGATATCTTGACTGGACCAGTGTTGCAGATAACTAAGAAAATGGAGAGTAGATCATGATTCTATTTCAAGCATTTCTAGATCTTGTCTGAAAGTTTTAATTATCTCTGAAAACGCCTTTAAGGCGACTGTTCAGGTAGGGGCGGACACAGACACCAGAGGGCCCCTGTGCAAAGAATGTGCCTGGGCCCCCTCCCCTCCAAGCCAAGTTCTCAACATAACCAATTCCGTCCTAACATTACTTATAGCAATACAAAACATACAGGGTAAGGCTAGTTTCACACCTGCAGCACTACGCTCCGGCCACCTGATCCGGTAAAAAATGCAAGGAATTGGCCAGACACAAACTCAGGCATGCAGCGGTTTGTGTCCAGCTGATTCTCTGCATTTTTGCCAGATTGTCGCTGGATCTCTGCTAGACCCCATTATAGTTAATGGGGTCGGCGGATATTCTGTCTGCATTCAGCAGTGCTGGAACATTCCGGCAGGCTGTTTTCTGCTGGAAGAGCCTGACAGAATCACTGACTCAGATGTGAAGGTAGCCTAATACAGGTCCACATTCCTCTTACAACCAGGGACGTCTTCTTTGATGCAGATGTTCTCTGTCCTCATCTTCTCCTTTCAGACCACACCGCCATGATGATGTCTTCCAGCCATCTCTTCTCTCTGCAGGGTTTGACAGACATTCATCTTAGTTTCCCATAATCCTCCCACCTAATCAACACCCCTCTAATACTGTGCCTGCTGTGCTCCATATACTAGTTACACACAGATAGTTCCCCTTCAATAATTATTGGCACACAGTGTCCTAAAAAATAACTGCACCCAGGAAACAGTGTCCCTGACACTAATAGTGTAAACATAATGAGAATATATAGAAAGACTGAGCACTCACCAGCTAGACCAATTGAAGACCATGAACAAGTGTATATATTATCTAACAATATAATTTATTAATAGAATATTTATAAATAGCCCTAAAACTATAATGCAATAAAACAATGGCAATAAAAGATCAGAGTAATAACTGAAGGACACTATTGAATATATAATATGCACCTATAATGCAGTGAAATAGACAATGCTAAAAAAGTAAAAAAGTAAAAAGGGCAAATATATAACCAAATATAAAACCAGGTGTATAGGTGGTTAGAATATTCGATGGATATTCAATAGTTGTTCGATAAACCACTAAGATCCAGTAGAGAAATACGCCAGGTATAATGTCCGATAATTAAAGCGGATAAATGTCCCTGTGTTTGAAAGATTAAGTTCGCTTATACAGGATAAGAACAAATGAGCATATAGTCAATGGAAAAGATACACCTGTTATTCGCCGTCTGATGTAAGTGTAGCCGTGGCGTCCCACAAAGCTCGCTATGTCAGATTAGGCAATACCTGGGTCTAGTCGCTTGCTTAAAGTGATTCGGATGATCATGTAGCTCTCAGCATGAGAGATCTCCTGGTAGTATTCACCAAAGCTGCAAGCCTGGACCTGGTCAGTGGTTAACAAGGTGTTTTCCTCCGTATTAACAAGAAGTCGTTGCTCCGGCAAAGTTAAAGTCCAATTGTCGGGATGTTGGGGTCTCGTGAATGTTCATCAGCTGATGTCCGAGGTATGCAGAAACCAAACGCGTTTCGGGGTCCTTTCCTGGCCCCTCCCCCACTGAGGAAGGGGCCAGGAAAGGACCCCGAAACGCGTTTGGTTTCTGCATACCTCGGACATCAGCTGATGAACATTCACGAGACCCCAACATCCCGACAATTGGACTTTAACTTTGCCGGAGCAACGACTTCTTGTTAATACGGAGGAAAACACCTTGTTAACCACTGACCAGGTCCAGGCTTGCAGCTTTGGTGAATACTACCAGGAGATCTCTCATGCTGAGAGCTACATGATCATCCGAATCACTTTAAGCAAGCGACTAGACCCAGGTATTGCCTAATCTGACATAGCGAGCTTTGTGGGACGCCACGGCTACACTTACATCAGACGGCGAATAACAGGTGTATCTTTTCCATTGACTATATGCTCATTTGTTCTTATCCTGTATAAGCGAACTTAATCTTTCAAACACAGGGACATTTATCCGCTTTAATTATCGGACATTATACCTGGCGTATTTCTCTACTGGATCTATTAGTGGTTTATCGAACAACTATTGAATATCCATCGAATATTCTAACCACCTATACACCTGGTTTTATATTTGGTTATATATTTGCCCTTTTTACTTTTTTACTTTTTTAGCATTGTCTATTTCACTGCATTATAGGTGCATATTATATACGGTATTCAATAGTGTCCTTCAGTTATTACTCTGATCTTTTATTGCCATTGTTTTATTGCATTATAGTTTTAGGGCTATTTATAAATATTCTATTAATAAATTATATTGTTATATAATATATACACTTGTTCATGGTCTTCAATTGGTCCAGCTGGTGAGTGCTCAGTCTTTCTATATATTCTCATACGTTATTCCATTTATGACTGGGTGAGTCATAACAGACTTAGCAGCACCCATTTCCATAGCCGCATACAGAGTTGAGCCACCATACCTTGATCAACAGTGTAAACATAATGTTCCCCAAAAATAATTGTGCTAAGCTGATACCGTGCCAGGGTGCCTACCAAAGTAACAGTACTCCCCAAAATCCCACCAACAGAAATAATTATCTACCAGACAACACGTAGTAGTAATAGTGCCCCTACAGTAATAATGTCCCCACTGTTTCCCAGAAGTAATAATGCTCCTATAGTGCTCATACTAGTATTCAAGTTCCTCATAGTCCCTCAACTGTAATAAAGCCCACCATAATGCCCCCGGTAGTAATAATTCTCTTTATAACTCTTTGTGTAACAGTAGAAAAATGACCTTATAATGTGTGCCAGTACATAAAAGTGCCCTATTGTGTGGCAGTATAAAAAATACCTCCTCTTAGTGCCCCCTGTAGAACCAATGTCCCCATAGAACCCTCATAATGTGTGCCAATGCCCCCTACTGTGTTCCCAAAAAACTCTCTTAGTGCCCCCAGTTGAGCCAAAGTCCCCATAGTGCCCTATAATTTGCGCCCCTTATAAAATACTCCTATATCGTGCACCAAAAGTGCACCTCCCCTTGTCTCTATGGTAACTGACAATGTGCCAGTGTAAAATGCCCCCATATTGTGTGCCGGTATAATGCCCCTATATAATGAACTCAATAGTGCTCCTTTTCCCCATTGTCCATGGTGCCCCCAATGTGTGTCAGTATTTAAAATAGGGCCCCCATAGAGCTCCTCCTCCTCCATAGTGCCCCCCATGTGTGCCAGTAAATAAGATAGGCCCTCCATAGTGTTCTTCCCCCTCCATAGTGACCCCCATGTGTGCCAGTATATAAAATAGGTCCCCAATAGTACTCCCCCCTCCATGGTGCCCCCCATGTGTGTCAGTATTTAAAATAGGGCCCCCATAGTGCTCCCCCTCCTCCATAGTGCCCCCCATGTGTGCCAGTACATAAGATAGGGCCCCAGTAGATGCCCCCATGAGTGCTAGATAGGGCCCCTAGCAAAATGTAAATAAAAAAATATAAACACATAGACTTTATATTACTTACCTCCTTGCTGCTGTCAGTGATGCGATGCACGCCTCTTCCGGCCTATGTCCTGCGCTGTACAGCTCAGACAGCACGATAATGTCATTGCGCCGCCTGCGCTGGCCTCTGATAGGCTATAGGCATTAGGCCTGCAACCGATGAGAGGACTGGGGAAGGGAGACACCTCTCCCCTGCCCCGCCGCAGCATCCCATCTGTATCCCCATCCTAAGGACAGCGATACAGTTGAATAGAGATGAGCGCTTCCACAATGGAAGCGCTCATCTCCCCCTGCCGCGGGTAAGAAGGGGCCCCCTCCTGCTCTGGGCCCCTGTGCAAGGAACTGGCTGCACATGCGGTATGTCCACCCCTGTCTACAGGTGATACCGGCCATTTATTTTTCTCAATGCTTGACCTGTGGCTACTTTTTAGCTCAGCTACATTATGACAGAGCTGCAATCTGTGACTACAGTGTGGCTATTTTGCCTAGGGGAAGTCTGAGGTAGTCAAAAACACACCTCTTGGCTCAGTTCCTACCCTTCTGCTATCCCCTGATTGACTGTTGTGTATAACACGTGTCTATCACATGTTCACCAGGAATTCAGTGCATGGAGAGCTGGACTATCACCACATGGGCAAAATGATTTAAAAAAATGTAGATTACTTCCTCACCGGTGAGAAAAAGATGATTACTAGGTATCGCACCCACATAAACTAAGTAAGGGGGAGTGCCCAGGGTCACTTTAAAATGAAGGTGCAGAAGTCATGTAATTGAAGAACTGTTATTGTGGCGTTCACTGTAAAATTCCAATAATCCAGTTTTATCGGATATCTGGGGTTGTGTGAAATTCTTCATCTATTACATGATTTATTTAAAACTCTTTTATTCTTCTTTTTGAAAACCGACCCTATAATTTCCATCATTCTTCTGCCATATACTAAACTGAAACACACATCAGAGCCCTTGCTTCTACAGTTTGTTGGCTTCTGCCTGTTGGATAAGTTGCAGTAAACATGGAACAGGATGTTTGTAGACTGTTGGCCCTTGATTTGAGGAAACAACTCTGCTTAAATTAATACAATTTAGCAATGCTGGCTAGCCGATCGGGAACCCGTGACATCCTCACAGCCATTTGAACGCGCAGCAGCAGGAGATCATAAAGAAGACCACACTGAGGATTGGCGGCAAGCAGAGAGGAAATCTAAGGACTTAGCTGCTTCTTTATTTGTGAGTTTACCTGCTACGGAAAAAAAATATGCAGCGAACTTCACATGTAGATCATACGTGTTTATGACCTGTAGCATGCACTGACACGTCACCTTGTTTCAGATCCCCTTGGTTGACATCTGAAAAGGTTGCAGGCGCCGGTGGCTTCCTATTTCAACTGACCTTTCTTTGTAACAGTGTCACTTATGTATGTGCAGGTTTAGGATCTCTTGAGGTTTGTCTCAGTGGAGATGATTTGATGTGAAGTGACATCCAACCGAGAGAAAAAAGTGGGGGAATTAACTCATTTTTTGCTAGGTTTATAGTGATTGGGTATAGACGATGACATCAGTCAACTCATCCTTCGCATTGCCTATTTATGCGTGATATGTTGCATTTGACATTTTAGTTGGCTGTGGAGTTTACCGCAGTAAGCTTCACCTTAAAAGAACATGAGAAAGTGTTAAGTTAGAAATAAGGAAGATGAACAGGAGATGGTAAAAAAGCGAGCACAGAGAATGTTGGAGAAGTGGAGAAGTTAATGGTCCTCCAGGGAAAAGAAAATACCACAACACAGTTGGCTGAAGATTGTGCAAGCACCTGTCATAGACCGAAAGACGCCCAGGAAACCCAGGAGACTCACATACCTTCAATATACCGTTAATGAATCCTTTCCTACAGAACCCTTTAATGCACTGCATCCCCTGGTCACACATACTGCGTCAGCAGTGAACTGATCTCTGCTGCATCGGTACGGTATATTCAGACATGATTAAGGAAAATGAGGAATGAAATAAAAGAAAAGTCTTTTTTCTACAGTTTAAATAATTGAGAGAAGCCTTTTTACAAGGAGGGGGCGAAGATTCTAATTGTTGGACAAAGAAAATCTGATATTATCTGCTATAATTACATCTTGCAATATCAGGCCTAGCATAAGCTTTGGCCCGGATCCCAATCTCAACTCTGTGGGGAGAATGAATGCCCCACAGCCATAAATCTCAGCCCACACTCATGGACTACAACCAGCCTCAGAATCAATTCCTTCAAGTTCACATCCACAGAATAAGCAGCTCATTTGGACTGTTGTGGGCATATGCTGAGTTGTATAGTTTGTGGGCTGAGAAAAGAACAAAGTTCATCATGTTCAACCTTACAAACTCCAGTTGATCCAGAAAAAGTAAAAATAAAATACACCCTTTAAATGGCAGAGACCCAATTTGCCATGAAAAGGAATAAACTCCTTCCTGACCACTGCTAGCAAGGAACGACAACTGGAAAACATTCTATATTAATATATATTGTGTTTTACATGGAAGATATCTGGCCCCTTTTTAAAAGGGTTTTCCGAGATATTTTTATTATAAGTCATCAGTATCTGATCGGTGGGGGTCCGACACCTGGGAACCGGCTGTTTGAGAAGGCACCAGCGCTCGCAGTGGTGCCACAGCCTTCTCCCTGCTCACCAAGCACAGCGCCATCTATTTGATAGCAACTGTGCTTGGTATTGCAGCTCAGCCCCATTCACTTCAGCCTCATTCATGGCCTAGCGAAAGCTGCGAGAAGGCTGCGGCGCTACTACGAGCGACAGTGCCTTCTCAAACAGCTGATCAAACAGTTCAGTGTTTTATTCACACTTTAGGCAAGTGACAAAACAAGCAGTCATAATCAAACAAAAAGTCACCTTGCGGTGTTGGGGGTAATTCACACCATGCGGCAATTCTGCCTCAAAAAGTCCTTGCTGATAGCAGCACCCACCTGTTTTCACTCCAAACAGGTATCAAGCCTTCATCCAGACACAAGGCTCCCAGATCCCAACACAGAGACCTCGCTTCTGAGCCCAACTGCCTATTTAAGGATAGCCAGGTGCTGCCAAAACCCGGACCGGCACTTAAAATCCGGTCCGGTATTTGACCTCACCTGGCTGTAAATCAGCCCAGCTGCACATGCTGGGAGGAAAATACCTGCCTTGCCAGACACAACCCCTCACTGTGTCACAGACCCCATGGTTACCTGTTTCTTATAGACTGATGTCTAAAACTATACTGCACAATTAAGGGGAGTCTATCACAAGGAATTCACTGATAAACCAATCACAATGCTGAATGTATTGACACCTTTCACTTATCGATCAGTTGCTTCATTCTAGAAAAAGAAAATGCTAATAAACAGATAAGTGCACTGGGGGTGGACCCTTGCTCCTTCTGTTTCCTCTGAACGCCCCTCCCTCTTCTTAATTGACATGGACAGGTGAGATGACTGTTCAGAAACCTGGCCCTTGATATATCTTCAAATTCTACATCCTTCAAAGATGTATTTTCAACCACTGTAGCTGACGGTTCTGCTCTTGCAGATCATTTGGTGCAGAACATTGTATTATTGCCTTGTACCTCTGTGACAAATCCACCTGGTCGTTAAATGGGTTTTCTGAGACTTTTAACTGATGACCTATTCTCTAGATAGGTGATCAGTATCTGATCCTTGGGAATCCGACACCAGGAACCCTCGCTGATCAGCTCCTGTAAGCACCGCAGCCTGTATATATCAGTCACATGACCTAGGAGCAGCTCAGCCCTATTCAAGTATTGGGGCCGAGCTCAGATGTCAAGCATAGCCACTGTACAATTTATGATGCTGCGCTTGGCACGTTGCAAAAAGGCAGCAGCGCTACTGCAAGCGCCAGTGTCTTCTCAAATAGCTGATCGATGAGGGTCCCTGGTGTCAGACCCCCACCGGTCAGATACTGATGACCTATCCAGAGGACAAGTCATCAGTTAACAAGTCTTGGAAATCCCCTTTAACTATTGGAGCTAAGCTACACAGGACAACCAAACTGTTGGATCAGCAATAAGGCCAGAAACACAGGTTGATTCAGCGATTACTGTGATTCTAACAGGAAAACCTTCACTAGTTATCTGTCACTTACATATTATGAACTAAGTACTTTGCAGTGCTACACATCGCCCCCTATCTTTCACCAGTTTCAATGCTCTCTTTTTATGGTGCAGTTCACCCCGCTCGGCATATATCCCTGTTACATAGACTGGATAATATGATGTGACATGCATGGGAGATCTGATGGGGCAGCCGGAGACACAAGTGCCATCTTATCAGCTGGCAGCCTGCATATGGTATACTGTGTCCCTGCAGACCAGCTGCTCCCCACTTGACTCCTTATCCCCAGGCTGTCATCTCTTCTTTCTGTCACTATGATGCCAATTAACCTGTGTAATGGGACTCAGCGGGAGAGAAGACCCTCTGCAAACCTGCCCTATATGTTGATTTATTCCTCCCACCACACAGCCTCTTAGCACCATGACGGCTGTGACAGCGAGAGCAATGTAGGGACACATATTAGAGGTGCATTCATAATTAATAAACACATGTATAACTGAATGTGGGACACCCCCAAATGCACCTCCTAATTCCATTTTGTTTGTAAATTCTTTTATTATGAACTAATATAATGAATGCAAAATCACAAAATGGCTGACTATTTGAAATGATATATATATATATATATATATATATATATATACAGTACAGACCAAAAGTTTGGACACACCTTCTCATTCAAAGAGTTTTCTTTATTTTCATGACTATGAAGGCATCAAAACTATGAATTAACACATGTGTAATTATATACATAACAAACAAGTGTGAAACAACTGAAAATATGTCATATTCTAGGTTCTTCAAAGTAGCCACCTTTTGCTTTGATTACTGCTTTGCACACTCTTGGCATTCTCTTGATGAGCTTCAAGAGGTAGTCACCTGAAATGGTCTTCCAACAGTCTTGAAGGAGTTCCCAGAGATGCTTAGCACTTGTTGGCCCTTTTGCCTTCACTCTGCGGTCCAGCTCACCCCAAACCATCTCGATTGGGTTCAGGTCCGGTGACTGTGGAGGCCAGGTCATCTGACGCAGCACCCCATCACTCTCCTTCATGGTCAAATAGCCCTTACTTTCAAAGTTTTCCCAATTTTTCGGCTGACTGACTGACCTTCATTTCTCAAAGTAATGATGGCCACTCGTTTTTCTTTACTTAGCTGCTTTATTCTTGCCATAATACAAATTCTAACAGTCTATTCAGTAGGACTATCAGCTGTGTATCCACCTGGCTTCTCCTCAACGCAACTGATGGTCCCAACCCCATTTATAAGGCAAGAAATCCCACTTATTAAACCTGACAGGGCACACCTGTGAAGTGAAAACCATTTCAGGGGACTACCTCTTGAAGCTCATCAAGAGAATGCCAAGAGTGTGCAAAGCAGTAATCAAAGCAAAAGGTGGCTACTTTGAAGAACCTAGAATATGACATATTTTCAGTTGTTTCACACTTGTTTGTTATGTATATAATTCCACATGTGTTAATTCATAGTTTTGATGCCTTCAGTGTGAATCTACAATTTTCATAGTCATGAAAATAAAGAAAACTCTTTGAATGAGAAGGTGTGTCCAAACTTTTGGTCTGTACTGTATATATATATATATATATATATATATATAGTGATTACTACCTGTGTCGTCACATATAAAGCCCCTTACACATGTTTCTCATGTGCAGTAAAGCGAGGTTTATTGACCTCAGCTTCTTCTGCACAGGGCGCATGCGCCACATACCCCTAGAGCTTTCCTACACTGACATACAGCATCCCAGACTGTAGGATGTCAATCAAGCCAGAACTGTATAGCCTCTTTTCCGTTGCGTGGAACTGGGTCGACTTTACCCACCCTACTTTTTTTTATTTATTTTTTATTATTACCTTAGCTCGAAGAAAGCTAAACCGGAACTATGAAGGTCATGTGACTACAATGACTGGTGATTGGTCAGAGAGAACCTTTACCACTCTGCTGCCATCTACGTGGATGGGGTACCAACAAACCAACTGAAACCGCTGATGATCTTGAATATGTATATGAGAATATATAGAGCTGATTACATGGTTACAAAAAGGAACAGCGACTGCACTCCAACTACAAACTAATTAACCAACAAAAAAGGAGTGAACAGGTTTATAAAAAAAAATAACACTTTATTTTATAAATCATTAAAACTAGTCAAGACACTTGATTAAAAAGGAGTCACACAGTACAAAACAGGTCCCCAGAACAGTCGACACGGTAATTGGGAAAGTGTTAATAACGCCCAATGCCCATAAGTAATTAACAGAAGCCGAGAAACACTGTTGTATCAATGTAATGTATCCGCATTTGGATATAGTACTAAAACAGGGTAGAGATGAGTAGAGTAAGGTGAAAGTGGCTTATGACTCCAGATGAGACTGGAACGTCCACATGACTATTCACCGTTCATGACCTTTACTTTAAAACTTTATTTTGTTCTTTCTGCTGCACCGAACATTTCCCAGAGTGACATCTTTAAGATCTATCACCATCCAGTGTGGCTCTGTATTGATGCTTTTAAAGTTGTATATATGATGACAGGTTCCTATTAAACCTTACCTTTTGTAAAATCCTACATTTGTCAATAGTACAGTGTGTGTACATGATGAATAACACTATATCTGGTCATTATATCACATGTATCTGGCAAATTTTAGGAGTTTTACTCTGTATATGCAGAACATATAATTTGCGGATCTCTCAGACATGGTGAGCATAGACTTGCTGCCAACCACTGCATACATAAAGTAGAGGATAATCTGCTTCCTAACCTTCACTTACTCACTCACTCACAAGTATGCCCCATGATGATGAAAGACATTACAGAGGGGTACTGACTTGTATTGGTTGTGAATTTAGCACTTTTGGGGAGATATACATCCTCTATGTAGCTCTGCAGTCTCTTTAGTGTTGCTCTTTGAGTCTCGTCTCACTCATGCTTGCTGCTCATGTCTCCCCCTCCCCTCTCTATAGACTTGTATTGACTTGTGTAATATGATCCTCCTTTGGAGCTGCTCTTACTTCAGACGATATTCAAATCAAATCATTCAAGTGAAAAGCAATCAGCAAGGGGAGAAGGGAGGGAGTAAACCGCTGATAACATGAGGAATAGACATTTCTCACTGATAAAAAATATTACAAAGTTTCTTGAGGTCGCTTGTACTATTGATTTAGGTTACATTGTGTGAAAGTACAGTGACAATGAAAAAACAGCCATTAAAAACAGACTCACTGTCAGTTTTTCATAGCCATTCTGCATCCATGTGTGTATCTATTTTATAACTGTTTGACTGTTTTTAATGGCTGTATTGCAGCAGCTGTGCAAATGTTTTTCATGGTTATTAAAAATGGGCATGAAAATAGGATGGATCGTATTGGTTTATTTTTGCTAAGCATCCAAACTCCTGCAGTGCCCTCAGTATCTATAATGTCCCCCTGCAGTGCCCTCAGTATCCATAATGCCCCCTATAGTAGCCCCAATTTATATATAAACCTCCCACAGTGCCACCCTGCATATAAAATCCCCAAATAGTTCCCGCTGTGTCTTCAATGCCCCAATAGTGTTTCCCTAGTATAAAATCCCCCCTAATAGTGGCTTACTGTATATAAAATGGCCCCCCCCCCCCCAATAGTGTTCCTCTAGTACAGTGGTGGCAAACTTATGGCACCGGTGCCAGAGGCGGAACTCAGAGCCCTCTCTTTAGGCACCCACACCCTGGTGTACCAATATGCCTTGGACTTTTCCTGCCATTCAACAGCGCAGAACGCACTATGAACAGCACAGGCAGCGCACTGAATGTAGACAGGATATTATAGCTAAATGATAAAGTACATGGAATATATACTATATTGGTCTGTAGAATTCAGGGTAAATTACTGTGCTGGCACTTTGCGATAAATAAGTGGGTTTTGGGTTGCAGTTTGGGCACTAGGCCTCTAAAAGGTTCGCCATCACTGCTCTAGTATAAAAAGATCCCCAATAATGTCCTCAGTATAAATTAGCCTCCCGAATCCCCCCCCTTTACCATGTTAGTATCTAATAATGGTTATATTTAAGAAAAAAAATGTCATCCTATGTGATTTATGTGATCTATCCCATTATATACATTATCAATTTCTGTGAGTACTGTAATAGCATTAATACCAGCTGTTTCTGCATAGTGACAAGTCTTAAGTATGTGCATAACCATTACTGAGGAGCTCACTAGAACACTTTTTGTACTGTAATAATGCCTGAATATATGCCTATCCGTTAAGAGCCTGAATCCCTGACCTCACCATATACATCAGTGAGGTCACAAGGGTAACACCTCCATCCACCTGACCTCTCTTATTTTCACCTACCTCCATAATCTATTTGTGTTTCAATGTGGTGATTCGATAACTTAGGCTCGATAACCGAAGGGGTCAATAATTAATTAACGTTCAGAGTGATTAATGGGAACAACTACAGAGTGGGGTATGCAAAGTGGGTAGAGCCTGGACATGAATGTTCATACAACCTGATGACACTGCCACAAGGTTGTTGGGATTAATGGAAAGTTGATGTGGAACGGGGGCTGGTAGAACCTAATGGAGTTGCAAGGAGAATCCCAGGAGAACAGTAGGAGGTTGAAAGTGCAAATTGGAGGAATAAAGCAGAGAAAATCACCATCAGTTTGAATCTATAATGAGCCCTGGGCTACCCGAAGCCGTATAGGCGTATAAGAGTGTCAGGTTAATGTTTAAGAAGAGTGGCACACGGCTCAATTCTTCATATGGTGAGATAAAGATCCCATTAGTAGAACAGAATGCATGTGCGCAGTAGGGGGAGGACATATACACCACATTTATATTCTGCATGCACCGCACATGAAGTGCCGCCATAAATCTAACGTCCGGCCAACACATCCCTGTAAGATATCCTGGCTTGAATGAATAAAAATGATAATGAAGCCGGAGGGTGCTGGTTCAAGGAGGGGGGTAAATTGAGTATGATCTCATAAATCAGGGGACAATAATTTATTTTTACTCATCCTTCCTCACATTACAAGCTTCCTGGAGACATAAAAAGTCATGCTGACATTAGAAAATGTGTGCATGGGGGGTGATAAACTGATAATGATTTTGGTATTACTTTGCTTACGGTCATTCATTATGTCGTCTTCTTCTAATTATTTCCAGGCTAAAAACAGACCCTTCTATGCAATTCCATGTATTGTCTGGGTGTACGGAGATGTAACAGAGACAGATCATGAGAAAATTAGGCTTAGACATGACAATCATTTTAGGCCTTCAAATTCAATCACCCTGTATTGGAGGGTAAAATGAGGCGTTGTAGCAGTAACCAATATGAGCACAGAATTAACCATATAACTAATAATGTGATTTATTACCACTTATTTATATAGTACCAGTATCAGAGATTCAATGTTTAATGAGACACATTGCAAAAACTATGCAAATTGCGGAAGGCACACGGGCGGCTTCCGTTTTTTGCGGATCCGCGATTTGCGGACTGCAAAAAACATCACGGTTGTGTGCATGAGGCCTTACAGCAGAGGACGTGCAACAACTGTATCAACTGAACAGATTTGACTTGGTGTTACTCCTAAGGATGTTATTCTGGCAGTTTCCCAGCTTATACCCTTTAACCCTTGTACAGGGATCTGGACTTTGCTGCAGGTGAACCACCCTCCTGCCTCCTGGAGTAATCTCTGCTTGATTGTTGACCCACAGTGGTCAAAAGATACCAGTGCAGAGCATCGAGGGATCAGGCAAAACCATAGTCAGGTACAGGCTGAGGTCATGGAAAGTAGAGTATGTGCAATCAGATAAACAGTCTAAAGTGAGGGTGTGCAGCTAAGTAGTGGAGGGTTAAATCCGGAAAACAGGTAAAGTTGCAAGATAAATGAAACTGAGGCACCTTTGCAGGGAACTAGCAATCTAGACAATCTATTGCTCAGACATGCTCCCACAGGTAAAGGTGCCTGATGGAACCCAAAGTGGTAACCTTAGTCATTGGATGGTGACAATTAGGGTGCATGCTGACCCTTTAAGAGCCAGCGGAAGTGGGCGTGCACCTGGGGGAAAGGGGAAGAGGATGAGGGGCTTTGCCGGCAAGCAGGCTGCAGACTGCATGAAGGGACTGAGAAGGCCCGCCGGAAAGAAGGGAACAGCGGAAGGTGGGTGGGGACCAAGGCAGGTGAACTACAGCTGGACGCCGCTGTAGCAATAATCCTGCTTTCTTGTGTGAACTATGGATCCCAAATTGTTGGATTCTGGTCAGACCCCTCTGCAAACCCTATGGCTATTCCATTAGCACATATTCTGCAGCTCTGTACCCCAAATGCACTCACATTTGCCCTTGTCCCCAGATGTACTTCATACTGCAGGAGGTCAATATACACTTAATTCACGGGTTGGAAACTACAGAAACATCTTTCCTAGATCGATGGTCTCCAACCTGTGACTCTTCCGCAGTTATCAAAAAACAACTCCTAACATAACCTGACAGCTGAAGGATTATCTTTGCTATGGGTACCTCCAGGAGTACAGGTATTTTGATGTAATTTACTTTACTAGGGAGTACTTACTGCAATGTTGAGAAACAATGGTCTAGATGAACAATGGAACCTCAGATACTTACATTGTGCCGATCCGATACTCAAAAGATACAGTCAAAAGATGGTCCAAACTTATCACTTAAGCCTTCCCCCCCTCCACACACACACATCTCTGACAAGACACACACCTTCTCCACTAAGCAATGCCCCCTTGTGGGATGAAGTGGAAAACACTTCTGGCAAATATTGATTAGCAAATCTCTTCATTAGTGTGTGACTGTGACCTAAGTCTGGGATTGAAAGAGTTAAAAATTCCAAAAATCTGCGGCAAGGTAAAGCAGCTAATGGGCTCATTAATCCTCGTTAGTGTTTTGTTTTAACCCTCTTATTTCCAGAGCGCACAACCTAGAGGGAACGCCGAATACTACAAGCTGTTGAGGTATTTGATGGAAATCTGTAGACCATGCCTACTGTGTATAGACCAGCAACAGAAAGGCCATGCCATAACCTATTCAGATCACTGATATCATTGCTATGGAGATATAACCAGCCAGAGGTGCAGACAACGCAAAGCCTAGCAGAAGAAGGGTTAACAGGCCACACCATGGCATCTGCTGAATAGTGACTGTGTTTCTGCCCATAATTGGTATTTAAAAACCTCCATTAAAAGTTCATGGCACTCATCTGAAACTGGTAAAAAAAAGGTTTATTCTTGGATGTCTGCCGTGTGAAATTATGACAGCACTTAATGGGAATCTTAATTTAAAAAAATTGTAAGCCTTTTTCCTCCCGCCTTACTGTGCCAAATGTTTATTGTGTTTAACTGTGGGGCTTCATCAGCTGGAGTGAGACTGGTCTCTGTCTTTACTCATCTGAGGGCCACTTACTGTATAAGCCTTGCTTGCCTTTCATCTATGTATGGTATGTAGTATTACAGAGCTATCATTACCCTGCATTGAGACTCGGCATCACATAGCTACCTCACTAATCCTGACCCTGGAGTTGCTGATACGTGCCCAGTAGATACATGAAACTTTTGATTCAGGTATCTGAATCTTAATTCCTGACAAAATCTTCCCATATGTATCAATTTTCTTATTTGCTATAAGAAACAGCTCTCCTGATACCTTCTGAACGACAAGCATTTCTTGGCCAACATGGCCAATAAACCACCAAACCTTGGAGAACCATCGCCTACATCAGGGCTATGGTTGTAAGCAGAAGGGCAAGATGGGCTTCAGCAGATACAAGGATGTACCTCTCTAGTACAACAACCCACCTCACAGCTTGAGAAAAGATCACTTAGACCAGTGTTCTTCAATGTTCCTAAGCTATCCTCTCTTTAGACAATTCACATGAAAGTACCCCGGAAGTGGTTAAGGCTACTTTCACACTATCGTTTTTGCTGGATCCGGCAGGGTTCAGCAAAAACGCTTCCGTTACTGATAATACAACCATCTGCATCCGTTATGAACGGATTCGGTTGTATTATCTTTAACATTGCCAAGACGGATCCGTCATGAACTCCACTGAAAGTCAATGGGGACGGATCAGTTTTCTATTGTGTCAGATTGTGTCTTTCTCCACATCTCAGGAGGGAAAGCAAAATACATGCTGCGGTTTGCCCTCCGGTCTGGGAACGTAACTAAACGGAACGGAATGCATTTTGGAACATTCTGTTCTGTTCTGTTCAGTTCAGTTTTGTCCCCATTGACAATGAATGGGGACAAAACTGAAGCGTTTTTTTTTCCGGTATTGAGACCCTATGACGGATCTCAATACCGGAAAACGCTAGTGTGAAAGTAGCCTAAGCCATGTGTCCCATACACAAATTTTCAAAATTTTCCAAACCAGCAATTGGATATGAACACTTTTGTAATTAGAAGTTTAGTATAGTTATTGAGCTAGTCAATAAAAAGTATCACTATAGCGCCACCTGCTGTTCTTTTCCTTATTTCTCTGTCCATCTCACTGAGGTGGTTGCACGTGCTCAGTTCAATTTTAGACAGCCACCAACCATATCTTCTGCTAGAAGCTGTGGCAGTTACAGGGAAAGAACTACAGCAGAAGACCCACCGATGAGAAAAGACAAGCCCCCTGACCTGCTAGCCTGCAAAAAATCTACGGTAGCAGAACAATTGCAGCAATGAATGTTGCGATCTCTGGTTCCATGTGAAGTACAGGGCTGGTTCTAGCTTTGTTAGAAATAGATCGGCATGTACCATAGGATGCCTGATTTTAATTTTCTTACATCAATCATGGCATAGCCCCTTTAAGAACAAATGGATCAGGTGTTGAAATTCAACATGCCCAATTCATCTTTCCGCCAATGTCATCTGTCAGCCAAGAGTTAGTACAACCCCTTACACATCGGATAGTCGTAGATAGTCATTTACATGGGCACCTTTAACGCTTACTTCCATTTCATACAAAGACCAGGATCCTAAATGACCACCCCAGATTAAAAAAAAAAAACAAGGAGTGATCCAGCGTTAGGGCTCATGCACACAAATGTATTTTCTTTCCATGTCCGTTCCGTTTTTTTTTTTTGCGGACTGTATGCGGAAACCATTCATTTCAATAGGTCCGCCCAAAAAAAACTGAAGTTATTCCATGTGCATTCCGTTTTCGTATGTCCGTATTTCTGTTCCGCAAGAAAATAGAACATGTCCGGACACCGATGGTACTGTTCAATTAGGGTCCAGCTGTTCCGTTCCGCAAAATACGGAATGCACACAGACGTCATCCGTATTTTTTTGCGGATTCGTTTTTTGCGGTCCGCAAAATACATACGGTCGTGTGCATGAGCCCTTTACATGAGGAACTTAAAGCTTCTTCAAGAAACACGTTACCTAATCAATTTCCAAGAAAAGATATTCATTTAACCCTTCCCATTCCTGAAACAATCTAAAATCCATTTGAAAGCTTTGCTTTGATTTTGAGAGTCGAGCTTTGATATATACAAAAGCCTTTACAATAACATTACAAAATCATCCCCTACAGCAAGGGAAAGTGTATAAATTGTTAATATAGACAGCGCATAATCAAACTTTATTGCTTATTCCCATACGACAAGGAGAGAATGCATTATTCAATTACGGCTGTTTGTCGACTTCTTGGTATCTTTTCCTATTTTATTCCATCTTTTAAAGACTCTACATTCCGCTTATTTTTATTACCAAAACTATTTCCGTTTGAAGCAAAAAATGAATTTTATTTAAGCCATTCACCGCATCCTCATATCAGCACTCTGGTTTGAAGATCCATATTTATATGAAGACATTATTATAATCTGGTGTTACACATTTATATAGAGCAGACCTGAATTTGTCATTTAAAGGGAAATTGATGTTAGACTCAGTAATGGATTATATGTTTTTACTTATTACTAATATTTATTTTATTTTACTTCTTTTGTCTGAACATTCATGTCATTGGTTAGCAATAAGCCTGTAGCTAGCAAATGCCTCTACTGAGTATCCACTCTCTTATGGAAATCTGGAGGAGTCCAGGACTGGCTGTGTGCATTGCTATTTGCCATCATAAAATTTAGTCCTAGTGGCTAGAGGGAAGAAGATGGTGGTCGGTCCTAACTCTTACTATGGGGCCTCAAGGTTAGTTCATCTGTTCGGAGTTTCCCTTCTGTGTGGCATTACTTTTTGCGTTTTTCTTGTGGTGACCCAAGGCGGATTGGCCATAGACCCTACAGGGAAATTTCTTAGTGGGCTGATGCCCAGGGGGCCACGTGAGGCCTCCTCACATCTTCCAGTCAGGTACACAGTGATCTGATGCGCTCAACGTCAATTAATGCTGGGAGCATCTGGTACTTAAGCACCTGGCTAAGAGCCACAGGAGCCCTCCTGAACGCAACTGTATCCCCATCCTCAGGACGATGATACAGTTAAAAACTGTGGTGAGGGCAGCAGTATTTTGTACAGCACTGTGGTATTTGGTTCTGTTGAGGCAGTATATTGTGCTGTGATATTGAGTTCTGCTGGGGTGGTATTTTGTGATGCAGGCGTCGCTTACTTCTGTTGGCCCTGCCTACTTGTGTTCCCCTGCCTTCTGTCAATTTGGACCTGCCTACAACATGGGCAATTTTTAGTTTTTTTCCAGGGCAACTTTTAGTTCCCAGTCCGCCCAGGGCTGGGACATCACTACATTATTCCTGTACTGTGCTCTATACTTCCATGTGACATCACTGTTTGTACTGTATAATTCCATCACTGAGTAGATTACTATTCTACTGTGACATCATTGTCTTTATTATCTCTATACTGTGACATCACTGTATTTATTATCCCTGCACTGTGACACCATTGTCTGCATTATCTCTGTACTGTGTCATCACTGTATTTATTATCCCTGCACTGTGACATCATTGTCTGCATTATCTCTGTACTGTGACATCACTGTATTTATTATCCCTGCACTGTGACATCATTGTCTGCATTATCTCTGTACTGTGACATCACTGTATTTATTATCCCTGCACTGTGACATCATTGTCTGCATTATCTCTGTACTGTGTCATCACTGTATTTATTATCCCTGCACTGTGACATCATTGTCTGCATTATCTCTGTACTGTGACATCACTGTATTTATTATCCCTGCACTGTGACACCATTGTCTGCATTATCTCTGTACTGTGACATCACTGTATTTATTATCCCTGCACTGTGACATCATTGTCTGCATTATCTCTGTACTGTGACATCACTGTATTTATTATCCCTGCACTGTGACACCATTGTCTGCATTATCTCTGTACTGTGACATCACTGTATTTATTATCCCTGCACTGTGAAATCATTGTCTGCATTATCTCTGTACTGTGACATCACTGTATTTATTATCCCTGCACTGTGACATCATTGTCTGCATTATCTCTGTACTGTGACATCACTGTTTGTACAATTCCATCACTGAGTAGATTACTCCTGCACTGTGACATTGCTGCTTTTATTATCTCTGTACTGTGACATCACTGTGTTTATTAACCCTGTACTGTGACATCACTGTGTTTATTAACCCTGTACTGTGACATCACTGTTTGTATAATTCCATCACTGAGTAGATTACTTCTGTACTGTGACATTGCTGCTTTTATTATCTCTGTACTGTGACATCACTGTGTTGATTAATTATGTACTGTGACATCACTGTGTTGATTATCCATGTACTGTGACATCATTGTCTTTATCATTCATGTTCTGTGACATATCACTTCATATATTATGCCAATATTGTGTCACCAATGCATGCGCTATCCCTCACTGTGCACATTATTCCACTATTATTACATCACTGTGTACATTATCCCTGCACTGTGACATCACTATGTGCATTATCTCTATGCTATGACATCAATGTGTGCCTTAGCCTTGTGCATTAGGGAGACCAAATCATAAGCTTTTCTGAACATGTGGTTGAGAGTGGTCATGGTGGAATGTGGTCCCCTTCCAAGTCTTGCAATGGTCCCCCCTCCCCCCCATGGTTACATCCTTGCCTCCACATAACAGAAAGTGGGTAACAATGTCAATGAGATCGGTAAGAATACAAATTATGCCCAATTTAGGGATAGTTACTCCCTTTTGCGTGTAGAATAAGAATTGCATTATTTTCTATCAGCAATAAAGAGTTCACTACCTCCTCTCCTAACCACATAATGAGCGTCTCTATGTTCTGCTCCCCAAATGAACATGACTTGTCAATATAGATCATTGAGAAAGTGGTGATGCTGAGATGAGTATCCAACAGTGACATCAAAGTAGACTAGTAGACTCCTGAAAGCTGTTAATGGACTTCCCGCTGCACCATTCAGCACTGATCCCCATAAACTATCAATACATGAGTTACCAGCCGATTACAAGCATTTCAAAGAATGGCTGCATATATTTTCACAGCACCTTCGAAAATAGGGCTACTTCCCTAGCAGGTCTGCATTTCCAATTAAAAGGATTTTCCGGTAAATTATATTTTATTCACAGGATAGGGGTTAAGTATTACATTGGTGGGGGTTCTACCTTTGGAACCCCCCACCGATCAAGAGAACGGAGAGCCCATACCCCTCTGATTCCCCTGAAATGAACGCAGTGGCAGGTCAAGCACGTGCACTGCTGCTCCTGTCACTCTATTCAGGTCTATGGGAGTTCCAGGGTACAGAACAGTGCTCCGCTATTTCCAGAACCCCATAGAGATGAATACATACTTATTAACCCTTTAGATGGTAAATTCCAGGCATCTAAACATCACCCCGGAACACCCAATACCACCCAGGAACGTCCAATTATGGATGAGGTTTCATTAGCTCTACCCATTTTTTACCCGAGTAGGCACGAATTTGCTGAAAATCGGGGACAGTCCCTGCAAATTTGGGACAGTTGTCAACTATGCGAATGGAATGGAACTGCTCATACTCAACCTGCCATTTAGTTTTTTTTGGAGGGGTGGGTGGGGTAAGAACAAACAAACAAGCTTTACTCACCTGCATCCATCCTCCACGTTGGACATTGCTCCGGTGTCCATTGCTCTACATTTTGGTCTTGGCTTGACACAGCCTGAAACACTAGAAAATCCCTGTTCTGCCATTCACTGGCCTTAGTTGTGACCCACCTCATCCAGCACAGAGCAGTGGGGACGGAAGCAGTGGCGGAGATCGGCATGGCAGTGGCGGGGATCGGCAGGGAAGAGTACAGCTTTGTACAGGTATTTTTAACATGTCGATGCCCTTTTTTTAAATAAAAAAACTCCCTGGCCATGTTCCATTTATTGCTGGATCATTGCTGGTGCCAAAAAGGAAGACATAGTCACAGGAGACTGTTTGCCACCATACAGGATCCTAACTATTACAGTGCAGAGGAAGACTGAGGGGATCCTAAAGGTTCAAATAGTGATACTCATGGGTCCAAACAATTTTCTACTTCGACCAATGAGTTTCCTGTTTCACCTCTAATGCCTACAGCCTCCTTCCATGTGTATAAGACCTAATATATTCGTACAGAATTAACATTTTGTCCTTCAGAATATCCACTGTATTTTTTTTTTATTGAATTAAATATATTTTGCAGATTTTATAATGCATTTCTCCCACTGCATAGATGATTTCATACTAAGCAAATTACAACACTTTGCACTATGTGTTCGGCTGTTAAAACAAGGTAGATCTGAACCTTTACACATCCCACAGAGCAGCAAATAGATTTTCTCCCTATCTTTAATAACATTACCCTATTATCTCCTCTACCTCATCAATTCTGCAAGCCGTTCGGCTGATATGGCAAAGAAGGAGGAAGAAAGCGATCTTTATTTAATGAATATAATAAACGCGCATTGCAGTTAGTGGACATAATAATATTAGAGGCTTAATTCAAATTACGTATTAACCTCTGCAAGGTTTAATACTTTTAATTGCAATGATTCATGCTAAATTGTTGGCATGGATCCAGGCGTGGGCAAACTACCTATTAGATTTAAATGTTAAATTAATTTTACAAAGGGTGCACGTTACAAAATGCTAACTGATATTTAAAGTCTTAGGCTGGTTTCACACGGGCGTTGCGGGAAAAGGTGCGGGTGCGTTGCGGGAACATGCACGATTTTTCCGCGAGAGTGCAAAACATTGTAATGCGTTTTGCACTCGCGTGAGAAAAATCGCGCATGTTTGGTACCCAAACCCGAACTTCTTCACAGAAGTTCGGGCTTGGGATCGGTGTTCTGTAGATTGTATTATTTTCCCTTATAACATGGTTATAAGGGAAAATAATAGCATTCTAAATACAGAATGCATAGTACTGGAGGGGTTAAAAAAATAAATAAATATTATTTAACTCACCTTAATCCACTTGCTCGCGCAGCCCGGCATCTCTTCTCTCTTCATCTTAGCTGTGTGCAGGAAAAGGACCTGTGGTGACGTCACTCCGGTCATCACATGGTCCGTCACATGATCTTTTACCATGGTGATGGATCATGTGATGGATCATGTGATGACCGGAGTGACGTCACCACAGGTCCTTTTCCTGCACACAGCTAAGATGAAGACAGAAGAGATGCCGGCTGCGCGAGCAAGTGGATTAAGGTGAGTTAAATTATTTTTTTTATTTTTTTTAACCCCTCCAGCCCTATTGTACTATGCATTCTGTATTTAGAATGCTATTATTTTCCCTTATAACCATGTTATAAGGGAAAATAATAATGATCGGGTCCCCATCCCGATCGTCTCCTAGCAACCGTGCGTATAAATTGCACCGCATCCTCACTTGCTTGCAGATGCTTGCGATTTTCACGCAGCCCTATTCACTTCTATGGGGCCTGCGTTGCGTGAAAAACGCAGAATATAGAACATGCTGCGATTTTCACGCAACGCACAAGTGATGCGTGAAAATCACTGCTCGTGTGCACAGCCCCATAGAAATGAAAGGGTCAGGATTCAGTGCGGGTGCAATGCGTTCAACTCACGCATCGCATCCGCGCGGAATACTCGCCCGTGTGAAAGGGGCCTTACAGTTTTAGTGGAGATGGTTTCCTAATGGGTCTGGATGTCCATCCAACCAATACAGATTTTACAGGAATAACTGGGATATTGTACCTGTTCACATTCAGTAAAGTTATAGCATAAACTATGGTCAAAAGGATTATAGGGAATGTATCATCATAAAGTGTTTTTTTTTATTTTCCATGTGATGCAAATTTAAAGGTGTTGTCCTGCCTCTTTTAACCACCTCCCGACCGCCTAACGCAGGGATGCGTCCTGCGGGCGGACGGGTTATTCCTCCTTGACGCATCGGCGCGTCATCTCGTGAGAGCCGAGATATCACGTGAACGTGCGCACGCATGCGCTTGTTCACTGCGACGCGCAGCTGAGAAGTTGATCTACAGCCTGCCAGCAGCGATGGGCAAATATGTCTGATCTATCTGGAGTAGTCTTCTGATTGGCATTACATTAGGACAAAAATTTGCCTGAATACTTCTGATTTGAATTGTCTTTTTCATCATGATTCAAAGCAATTTTGAATGTGTTGGTGATGTGTAAATCACCCATTTGTATTGCACGGCATGTATTTTGTACTGTCTCATTTGGATCAATGATAAAACATTACTTACACTGACAATACCCAGTATCTGAAAATCTTTGTTGAATATCCCAGTTGCGGAAAGCATGCAGATATATTGTCACTGTGTACACTGGATCATGAATCATGATTTTTGGAACTGAACTGGTAAAATTGGTATAATTGGTATAAGGGTTTGCTGAGATTAGACAGCAGGGTCTACTTTTTCCCATAAATAGCACCTCTGTTGTCTCTGGGCTCAAGTGTATGGGACTTTAATACTACAGTTAAAGTGGCACTATTTCTGGAAAAAAAAAATAGACAACCCCTAAAAAGTAGAATTGAATCACTCGATTGGAAACAAATCAGATTTGACCTGAATTTTGTCAATATTTGTGGTGGACCAAATCCAAATTCTTGGAGACTCGATTTGGGTTAATTTTGGAGAGAAATCAAATTTGACTTGAATTTTGTAAAAATTAAGAATTTTTGGTGATTCAATGCGGTTGAACTTTGGAGATAGAGAGAGGAAAATTTATTTATTTAATAAAAAAAAATCATTTTTATTTTAGGTGAGACAAGAGAAAAAAATATCAGTCCTAGGAGACCTCAGAGAGTCATACACAAATTTTCAACCCAATTGTTGCACTTCAGGTAATGTACAGTCGTGGCCAAAAGTTTGGAGAATGACACAAATATTAGTTTTCACAAAGTTTGCTGCTAAACTGCTTTTAGATCTTTGTTTCAGTTGTTTCTGTGATGTAGTGAAATATAATTACACGCACTTCATACGTTTCAAAGGCTTTTATCGACAATTACATGACATTTATGCAAAGAGTCAGTATTTCCAGTGTTGGCCCTTCTTTTTTAGGACCTCTGCAATTCGACTGGGCATGCTCTCAATCAACTTCTGGGCCAATTCCTGACTGATAGCAACCCATTCTTTCATAATCACTTCTTGGAGTTTGTCAGAATTAGTGGGGTTTTGTTTGTCCACCCGCCTCTTGAGGATTGACCACAAGTTCTCAATGGGATTAAGATCTGGGGAGTTTCCAGGCCATGGATCCAAAATGTCAACGTTTTGGTCACTTAGTTATCACTTTTGCCTTATGACACGGTGCTCCATCGTGCTGGAAAATGCATTGTTCTTCACCAAACTGTTGTTGGATTGTTGGAAGAAGTTGCTGTTGGAGGGTGTTTTGGTACCATTCTTTATTCATGGCTGTGTTTTTGGGCAAAATTGTGAGTGAGCCCACTACCTTGGATGAGAAGCAACCCCAAACATGAATGGTCTCAGGATGCTTTACTGTTGGCATGACACAGGACTGATGGTAGCGCTCACCTTTTCTTCTCCGGACAAGCCTTTTTCCAGATGCCCCAAACAATCGGAAAGAGGCTTCATCGGAGAATATGACTTTGCCCCAGTCCTCAGCAGTCCATTCACCATACTTTCTGCAGAAGATCAATCTGTCCCTGATGTTTTTTTTGGAGAGAAGTGGCTTCTTTGCTGCCCTTCTTGACACCAGGCCATCTTCCAAAAGTCTTCGCCTCACTGTGCGTGCAGATGCGCTCACACCTGCCTGCTGCCATTCCTGAGCAAGCTCTGCACTGGTGGCACTCCGATCCCGCAGCTGAATCCTCTTTAGGAGACGATCCTGGCGCTTGCTGGACTTTCTTGGACACCCTGAAGCCTTCAGGAATTTAACCTCTTTCCTTGAAGTTCTTGATGATCCTATAAATTGTTGATTGAGGTGCAATCTTAGTAGCCACAATATCCTTGCCTGTGAAGCCATTTTAATGCAACGCAATGATGGCTGCACGCGTTTCTTTGCAGGTCACCATGGTTAACAATGGAAGAACAATGATTTCAAGCATCACCCTCCTTTTAACATGTCAAGTCTGCCATTTTAACCCAATCAGCCTGACATAATGATCTCCAGCCTTGTGCTCGTCAACATTCTCACCTGAGTTAACAAGACGATTACTGAAATGATCTCAGCAGGTCCTTTAATGACAGCAATGAAATGCAGTGGAAAGGTTTTTTTGGAATTAAGTTAATTTTCATGGCAAAGAAGGACTATGCAATCCATCTGATCACTCTTCATAACATTCTGGAGTATATGCAAATTGCTATTATAAAAACTTAAGCAGCAACTTTTCCAATTTCCAATATTTATGTAATTCTCAAAACTTTTGGCCACGACTGTAGAATAAATTCAGACCCAAATCAAATTTGAACAGTACGATTATGGCCAAATAGATCCCTTATTGAATTTCGAGCAATTCGCTCATCCCTACTAATAAGCAATTCATAGGCTGAAGAGCCTGCTAGCAAATCTGTTCTAAACTGAACAAGCCTTTGTATCCTGCCAGTCTGCACAGGTTCCAATTTTAGGATTTTCCTAATACAGAATTGAATCTCCACCTTTATCATTATCAGACATTACCGGGAACGATTTTAGGACAACACAGTGTTGAATGAAATCCAGTCGAAGATCAAAATGGTTTATACATTTTACAGGTCGTCGGAAAATGGTATTGCTTTTAATATGACAGCTTTTCCCATATGAAGAAGGTGTGAGTATTGTAACCAAGAGCTGAAGGGCATAAAGGCAAGACAGTGAGCAAATAAGAAATTAAAGAAAAGATGAAAGAAAAGACTGCAAATCCATCAAGAAGGGAGGGCTGCCCAACAAAGAGCAATTACTTTGATCTACTGTAGAAGTCGAATGGGGGAGAAATCAATAAATAATTCAATTTCCCAGTGAATGAAGGCCGACCGCAGCGCTGAATGGATGAAAATGAATAAAGTCAACATCACCTTTGACTCTGACAAGGCGATCCTGCACTTAGAGATTTTGGTTCCCCCCTAATGTTTAATCTGTCAACAGCAGAATCTGTAGATTTAACCCCTTCAGGTTAGGTGTTGCGGCACTATCAAATATGCACAAAGTGCCACATATGCTGGCAGAATAAATCCTCATTATAAGCACATTTATATTCTTCACACAGGGCACAGCTTCTTACAACAGGAGACAGATACCGTATCTCTGCACCTCTCCCGGCAGTCTGTTCTAGATCCCTGCTGCATAGTGAGGTACCCAACGTTTGCCTAAGGTCTCCTTCACATTTCCATTTTCCACTGACATGTGCTGTTCGCATTTTCCACAGATGGCAAATGTACCTATTGATTTCAATGTGTCTATTGACAAATCAGTATTTTTTTACTGACCATGGACCAGTGAGAAAAATCACAGAGACATGCACTACTTAGGTCCATGATGCGGACCAAACACGCCCGCTATAGTCTATGGGTCGATGGCGTCCGTGTTGCGTCCGTTTTTCACTGACCACTAATAGGCAATGCTCTGGAAATGAACTTTCAGCTGAGTAGTGTCCATGGAATACAGATGACACACAGACGGCAAAAAGGGACACACGGACCAAACACAGGCGTCTTCACGGATGATGCAAGGACTGATTTCTTCATGGATGTCAAACAGATACAGAAATGTGAACGAGGCCTAAAAGAGAGAACCAAATATTCAGGGTTTCTTGACCCTTAAAGGGGCTTTCTGAGAATTAAATATTGATGACCTATACACTGGATCGGTCATCAGTATCTGATCAGTGAGGCCACGACACCCGGGACCCCCGCCGATCAGCTGTTTCAGATTGCAGTGGTGTTTAGAGTAGCGGTGTGGCCTTCTAGCTGCTTTCCCTAAGCTGAGTGATGACACGTTCATCATTCACATGGCCTAGGCGCAGCTCAGCCCCATTGAAGTGAACGGGGCTGAGCTGTGATACCAAGCATGGCCACTCTACATTGTACAGCACTGTGCTTGGTGAGCACAGGAGCGCAGTGCCTTCTCAAACAGCTGACCTGGTTGTTGGACTCCCACTTATCAGGTCAGGGGGGTAGCTATAGGGGGTGCAGAGGTAGCAGTCACTATCAGGCCCAAGAGCCTGAAGGGGCCCAAAGACCCTTGTACCACATAAGAAGACACTAGTATTATAGAAAGAGCATGCAGGTCAAGTTACACCTCTGGCTGGAGAGAAGGGGTTAGGTGAAGAAACTGGCATGGGGAGGGGGTGCAGTTTCAATTTTTTCCTCAGGAAGCATGAAGGCAATGTACTTCCCTGCCCCTGACCACAAAGCACTGAGGGAAGGGCGGCCCAAGCTGAACTCTTGCACTGGGCCTGTAAGCCTTTAGCTACGCCCCTGGATCAGGTACTGATGACCTATCCAGAGTATAGGTCATCAGTATTAAAATCTCTGAAAAACCTTATAAAAAAAGGAAATGTGTAGTAAGAATAGCATTCATAATCATAACCTAAGCCTCAAGTGTGACAACCTAAGTAGCTGCCAAACACCTCTGGCACTGTATATCTCTAGGAAAACAACAGAACCAGACAGAATAATCACATTTTTCCTATTAGATTTTCCTTTTACTTTACATAGCTGGGAGTGTCCCAAAACCTTTGCTAAATATTACCTTTCTATGGATTCTGCCAAAAAGTGGCAACATCAGATTATAGGTTACAGACTATCATAGTGGTGTTGTCTCCACGGACAGTAGCGGGGCCACCACTCCCCATGTGCCGTTCATAATACTGCTGTTTTATTATGTGGCATTTGGAGCCCCTAAGGCCTCCTCTACATCCCCTAAAGCCATCCAAGCCAAGACTCCTGAAGTCACTCACATCTCCCACCCACCTACCTATTAACATGCAGGGCTGGTGGTGCCTGTTCGTAGAAGTTAGTTTCCAGATGAAATATAATTTGGGTGGTAATTATCTTACGCCCGTGTCCAGCTTTAAGGTCCCATTGATATTCATGTCTTCTTATATGCTCCTTTTAAAACACTTTAGGCAATAAAGGTAGTAATTAGCAGGCCATTGTCTAATGACTAAGGCCTATTCGGAAATCTTGGCATGCGCCTTACAGTGTGATATCATAGACTTCAGAGAGGACACACTAAAACACTTTAAGGGGCTTTAACATTTTCTCTTACAAATAAATGTTACGAATGACAGAAGTAACCATGTATAACAGGCTTCTTTATTCCTTTGTGCACCATTTTCTAGTTCTCAGAATTCAGTCAGTAAAATGGAGTATTTCACTTTTGTTGCTATGGTTACACCCAAGGTCATGTATTATATATGTATACATGTAAGTACAATTGCTTTACCACATATACAAATATATTGTAGCACACATGTCAAGTGACAAGCGTGTTTCTTTAAGAGGAATGTGTCATCAGGAAATGACCTATTGTTTAAATCTAATTTCGTGTTAAGCATATTATTTTTTTTACAATTTTTGGTGTTTTGTTTTTTAATTTTTCCATGTCACTATCTATGTAAAAAAGTATAAAATCATACAATTTACATACTGGCCACTAGGCCTAAAATATGTTAATATCTTTCGAGAGCAGCTACACACTATGGACCGGAGCTGACTTCACTGACTTTTCTAGGCATGCTCTGTGACCTGTGCAGAGGTCAGGAGGGAGTAGATAAGTTTTAATTTGACCTATGGAAAATGGTGGATCCTGTGTTATCTATATAGAGGTAATATCTGTCATTGTAATCCTGCCTGTAGAGATAATGATAATAGCTACTGAAAAGTTTTCTGTACAGAACAAGAAGCCATGATCTATTATTAGGCCTAGTGGCCAGTGACATGGAAAAAGTAAAAAAAAAAACACCAAAAATAAAATAAAAAATAATAATAATTTGTTTAACATAAAAACGTGATTTAAACAATAGGACATTTTGGGATGACGCATTCCCTTTAAGCAAATATAAAGAAAGCCCAATTACAATGGGCGCAGCTCAGCCACATTGAAGTCAACGGGGCTGAGCCACACACAGGCCCGTGATAATAGTCGTGACGTCACTGAGCTTGCAGGAAGCAGAGAGAAGGCCACGGTGCTACTACGAGAGCCGCTGCCTTCTCAAACAGCTGATCAACGGGGTCCCGGGTGTCAGTCAACTGCCAATCAGATGCTGATGATCTATCCAAACAAAAGGTACAGAACCCCTTTAAAAAGATTCCAGCATGAAACACGACTGCCAGCTATGCATTTCGGATTGTACTGGTCATAGCTGCCGGTCATGTCATTTTTCATGCTGGAATCATTTTAAAGGGGCTCTTCGGGCTTTTAATATTGATGACCTGTCCTCAGGATAGATCATCAATATCAGATCGGCAGGGGTCCGACACCCGGCACCCTCGCCGATCAGCTGTTTGAAGAGGAGGCGCGCACCGTGCCAGCGCTGCCTCCCCTTCACTGTTTACCTTCTCGCCGTCGCCTCGTCAGCGGTGAGCAGGTGTAATTACACCCAAGCCGTCCCATTCATTTCAATTGGATGGATCGTTCCCATGCACTTGTATAGGAGCGATCCGCGCGCCTCCTCTTCAAACAGCTGATCGGAGAGGGTGTTGGGTGTCAGACCCCCACCGATCTGATATTGATGACCTATCCTGAGTATAGGTCATCAATATTAAAAGCCCGGAGAACCCCTTTAAGTTTGGTCAATAAAATGGAGATTTTATTGGATCCCATTGCTGTGCTGGAATTTGGTGTTCTGCTGCACTACTTTAAGTATTACTTCTTCTGGATCAACAGCAATACGTAGACATTTTTTTTTTTAAACTTCATAGAGTGACTACTGTGCCAGCTCTAGAGATTTTCTTTATGGCGAGACCCTAAGCAATTTTGGTTCATTATGACATCTCGGTCATCACCAGTGAAAGCGACGGACAAATATGCTGTAATCATGATGTATGCTAATACAGTGCCATAATGCTTGGTGCTAAAACCTTGCTTGCCATAATGTTCTGGGCAAATATGCTTACAATCTGCTCGCCATCTGCACCAGTTCCAGCGGAACATTAATATTACTATTAATTAGATATTAACAGCTCAGTATTATACTAGGCTTTATTTTTGGCCATTAGTTATATGCCAAGTGCCACTGCCAGGACATAGCTATAGGAAGTGCAGAGGTAGCATTCACCCCCAGCCGCAAGTGCCAGGGGGGGGGGGGGCAGGGCAACTGTCCCTTTCTACACAAGAAGACATCAGTATTATGTCCCATGGTCAGGGACACTTATTTCAGATTTTGCACTGCAGCAGAGACGCTACAAAATACACCTCTAAACACAGGATAGGGGATAACTATCTGATCGGTGGGGATCCGATCACTGGAACCTCCAGGGGGTCCTTTTACTCTGAATGAACAGAGCGGCAGATCAAGCATGCCTGCTACCATTCCATTCACTCTCTATGGGAATACTTGAGAAATAGGACTCGGCTCTAAGGCCCCTTTCACAGGGGTGAGAATTCCGCGCGGGTGCAATGTGTGAGGTGAACGCATTGCACCCGCACAGAATATGGACCCATTCACTTTAATGGGGCTGTGCACATGAGCGGTGATTTTCACACATCATTTGTGCGTTGCGTGAAAATCGCAGCATGCTCTATTTTGTGCATTTTTCACGCAACGCAGGCCCCATAGAAGTGAATGGGGCTGCGTGAAAATCGCAGGTATCCGCAAGCAAGTGCGGATGCAGTGGGATTTTCACACATGGTTACTAGGAGACGTTCGGGATGGGGACCCAATCTTTATTATTTCCCCTTATAACATGGTTATAACTTATAAGGGAAAATAATAGCATTCTTAATACAGAATGTTAAATAAATTAGGGATGGAGGGGTTAAAAAATAAAAATTTAACTCACCTCATCCACTTGTTCGCGCAGCCCGGCTTGTCTTCTTTCTTCTTCTTTGAGGACCTGGGAGAAAAGGACCTTTAGTGATGTCACTGCGCTCATCACATGGTCCGTCACATGGCCCATCACATGGTCCATCACCATGGTGATGGACCATGTGATGAGCGCAGTGACGTCACCAACGGTCCTTTTCTCCCAGGTCCTCAAAGAAGAAGAAAGAAGACAAGCCGGGCTGCGCGAACAAGTGGATGAGGTGAGTTTAATTTAAATTTAAATTTTTTAACCCCTCCATCCCTAATTTACTTCTGTATTACTTCTGTATTAAGAATGCTATTATTTTCTCTTATAACCATGTTATAAGGGAAAATAATAAAATCTACAGAATACCTAACCCAAACCCGAACTTCAGTAAAGAAGTCCGGGTTTGGGTCTGGGAACCACATTCAGTTTTTTCTCACGCGCGTGCAAAATGCATTGCACTTGCGCAGAAAAAACGGAAGAACGCAACACAATCGCATACAAAACTCACCACACTCGCAGGCAAAATCGCACGATTTTCCTGCGACGCACCCACATCCCATCCGGCCCTCACACGCGACGCCCGTGTGAAAGAGGCATAAGGCTACTTTCACACTTGCGTCAGAGGATTCCGGCAGGCAGTCAGTTACGTCGCCGGAACTGCCTGCCGGATCCGGCAATCCAGACGCAAACGGATGCATTTGTCATACGGATCCAGATGCGGATCCGACTGACAAATGCATTTAAATACCAGATCCGTTTCTCCGGTGTCATCCAGAAAAATGGATCCGGTATTTATTTTTCTCATAGATTTAAAGGTCTGCGCATGCGTGGACCGTAAGAACGGATCCGTCAATGCCGCAATATATTCAATCGAAATTAATGCTGGATCCAGCATTCCGGCAAGTGTTAAGGATTTTTGGCCGCAGAGAAAAATGCAATATTCTCTCCGGCCAAAAAACGTAAGAGGGACTGAACTGATGCATCCTGAACGGATTGCTCTCCTTTCAGAATGCATTAGGACAAAACTGCTAATTATTTTTCTGGTATTGAGCCCCTAGGACGGAACTCAATACCGGAAAAGAAAAACGCTAGTGTGAAAGTACCCTTACTTGTAGTCCTGTAGAGAATGGATGGAATGATAACGTGGACAGAAGATACGTTGTATTGTGGAAAAACCCATTTAACACATTAAATATACAGTTGCAGCAAACTTTATCTTTACGTTTCAATGGCTTATTTTGTGTTAAATGAAAGTTTTCTGCAAGTTACCATTTGCTACATCTGTATGTCGAGAGATTTTTCTAGTTTTTGCTGAATGTTCAACAAGAACATCACATGAACTTGGCCTGCGTTCTATGATGAAGAGTGTGAACCGGCTTGAGACATGTAAGCAGCACCTCCTGTATTTTAAGGGGGCAAAACTAACTTAGGGTCATGATTCCAACTTTGTAAACAGCTTTCACTTTCCAATATACTTGATTTACCTGCCGGTATCACTAGATCCAAACTCTGATCACACTATCCTATCAACTGCTCCACACAGAGCTTTTGTTGAAGTCACATCCATCTCTGAGCTGGTCCAGGGACAGACTCTGAATCCATCAGTGTCAGCGGGCAGTCATGGAATCCCTCCCCCAGTCTAGTGATAAGCGGCAGGGGCAATATTTGAATTTGCAATATTTCTCGAATATTCATCATAAATTCGTGAATTCGAGAATTCGCTATTATTTTCTTGATTGCGAAAATCGGCAATGCAATATGTCTGTATTGCGCGCTCAATACAGGCGTGGGTCACTTTTGCTACATTTTTCAAGCTGCTAGAAGTTTCCTGAGACTGGAGAAAATGGTTGGCACGGCAGAACATTACAATAGCTTTATATGCAGATAGAGTGCTCCAATATATTCGCGATTCCGCAATTCGGCAATTAATGATGCGCATATTTTGGCTCAATACGTGCAACTTCACATTTTATCAGGTCTAAATACATATTACTGATTGGTGCACTAAGTATTGTTGTGACATCATAGCACTATCTGTAGCATGTATGTATGGACAGAAGAACCTATCACACTGCCTAACACCCTGCACTGGAACTTATCAGCTACACTATATCAGGATATAACCTACACTGACTATCTCCCCCTAACTATCTGTATTATATATATAAGCTAACTATCTAATGTAATCAGAACTCCATAAAACTACAAAAAATGGCTGCTGGGGAGGTTCTTATATAGTAAGGGGTAGGCAACTTTCCTATTGGTTGCTAGGGATGTTGCTAAGCTCAGACAAAGACATTGCTGCCTTCTCATTGGCCCACAAGCAAGAAGCAGGGAGGGATCATGGGTTCAGATGAAAAAAAAAAAAATCTAGAATATTCGCAAATATTAATATATAGCACTATAGTCTAAATCTTTGCGAATTCTTGAAGTGGCGATATTTGCGATTAAAATTTGCAATTCGAATATTCGCACCCAACACTACCCCAGTCCTGGTGCATGTGCAGGCGCATACAGTGCTATGGACCCTAACACGTCCACCAGGACTGGAACTGGATTTCATCACTGGCCACTAACCATTGTAAATCAAAGGCAGTGACCTGCTCAAAGTCTCTCCCTGGACCGGAAGAGTGTTGAGTTTTTGTGATACAGACATTGCAGAAGTAAAAAATCACATACAAAGTGGATACGGACCCATTCACTTCATTGGGGCTGCAAAAGATGCGGACAGCACTCCGTGTGCTGTCCGCATCCGTTGCTCCGTTCCATGGTCCGCAAAAAAAAATAACCTGTCCTATTCTTGTCCATTTTGCGGACAAAAATAGGCAGTTATATCAATGGCTGTCCATGCCGTTCCACAAATTGCGGAACGCACGCGGACGCTGTCCGTGTTTTGAAGATCCGCAATTTGCGGACCGCAAAACACACAACGGTCGTGTGCATTAAGCCTAAGGATACATTAAAGGGGTTATCTCATCTCAGACAATGGGAGCATATTAGCTGATAGGGTACCCGCACCTACCGAGAACGGAGCCCCGATAGTGGTGGAGGGCGCATACGCAGCTCACATTAACTTCTATGGCGAGAGCGCTTGGTGGTGGCCAGACCGGAGTCCCCCAGCCAGCACTTTGTGGGGCTCCGTTCCAAATATAGGTGCGGGTTCCAGCAGTGGGACCCGCACCTATAAAACAATAGGGGTATATCTGTCATGCTTCGGTGTGGAAAGGAAACATCACACCAAGCATAGGAGGGAAGGGGGAACATGGAATCAGGCCTGAGAACTAGGAAAGGAAAATGGACACCTCCTAGTGAAAACCCTAACCAAAATCCTGACTGACTACCAGTATGAACAGACCCCAAAAGGTAGGCGAGTTTATAAGCAGGAATACCTAGAGTCCTATCAAGGCCTATAGAACCTGGTACTAATGGCATGGACGAGACTACCTGTTCATCCGAAAGGAAGGACGAACAGGAGTCTCAGGCATAATACAATCAATAGGGAAATGCAACACACAGAACCCAAACAAAATACAAAAGGGAAAGGAAAGACTAAACTTCAAAAGGAAGGAGTACCAGGAACTCAGCCGAGATCCAACCACAATCTATCCAAAGGTCCAAACAGAAGCTATAAACCGCACAGCATTGTTGGAGAAGCAACTATAAATAGAGAAGGTTAAATGACCCTAATAGTCATACCTGGGGAAAGAAGGTGTGGCAAGCACCAGAAACAACACAGACGTCATTTAATCCAAACGGAAAAACATGTCAGATCAAACCACGTATTGCCAGTTTCACCGATCTTCTGCCACCTGTCGGAGGAACGTCCGTGACAATATCCTAGATGAGTCAACTCCTTTAACATCTCTAATTTGTACTTGGGTAGTCTGTCCCAACAGAGTACACCATATCTGGCATAGCGAGACACCACTTGGCACCATCAGATCCTCATTGATTATAATGGGATCTGGCGGGAATCTGGCATAAATGCTGACTTTCTGAAAATATCGCTGCATGCAGTGGTATTTGTCTTGCAGAAGGCTGGTATTTATGTTGGAAATCTGACGAATCTATGTCAGATCCCTTTATAGTCAATGAGGATCTGGCGGTGGCCAGCGGTGTGCAGCTACGCTGGATATGGTATATTCCAGTAATCTGTTCCTCTGTTGGAGTATACATTGAAGATGTGTTTGTGAACAACATAGCCTAAATTAATTTTGCCCTAACAATCCTTTTAAACTTACTTAGGTAATTTCAGTGGAATAAAGAATTTGTATTTTAGCAAGTGTGGGATACCTATCTTCTGTCAACTTTAATAATACAGTTTGATGCAAATATTGATTTGCTGTGTACAGTATGGCAAATACAAAAAATACCTATCCAGAGGAAGTAAGGGTACTTTCACACTTGCGTTAAAGTTTTCCATTAGTGAGTTCCATCCTAGGGGCTCAATACCGTAAAAAACTGATCAGTTTTATCCTATTGCATTCTGAATGGAGAGCATCAGTTCAGTCACTCTTACGGTATTTGGCCGGAGAAAATACCGCAACATGCTGCGGTATTTTATCCATCCAAAATTCCAGAACACTTGCCGGCATTATTTTCTATTGAAATGCATTAATGTATTAATGCTGGATTAACGTATCCGGTTTTCCGGTCTGCGCATGCACAGACCTTTGAAAATGCAAAATAAATAAATACCGGATCCGTTTTTCCGGGTGACACCGGAGAGATGGATCCGGTGTTTCAATGCATTTTTTAGACGGATCAACATCCGTCTACCAATGCTTTCCCTTTGCACACAGAGTTCCGGATCCATCAGGCAGTTCCGGCGACGGATGTTCACAACGCAAGTGTGAAAGTACCCTCATACAATCACACGGGGATTTGCTGTCAAGTTTCTTCTATGCCTCCAAAGCAAAATAAAAAACACAAAGAAATAATGATGAGCCTTACAGGGGTTGTCCAACTTCTATCACAATTGTATCATAGAAACAAAGAAAACTGACGGCAGAAAAAGAACACAAAGTCCATCTAGTCTTCCTTTATATTATTACTTATCCTAGGATAGGCATGTGATTATCCCAGGCAGGCTTAAATTCACTTAGGGTCTATTCACACGTCTGTACTGCATTGCGGATCCGCAATACACCCGGCCGGCACCCCATAGTAATGCCTATTCTTGTCCGCATTTGCGGACAAGAATAGGACATGCTCTATTTTTTTCCGGAGCCGCGGACCGGAAGATCGGCGGCACGCTCCGGAAATGCAGATGCGGACAGCACACTGTGTGCTGTCTGCATCCATTCCGTCCCCATAGAGAATGAATGGGGCTAGGACCACAATTGCGGAAGTGTGAATGGAGCCTTACTGTCAATTTCCCAACTACGTCTTCAGGTAATTTGTTCCAGGCCTGAACTACTCTAAAATCATTTCCTGACATTGGCTCTGATCCCCCCCCCCCACCCCTCCACCAACTCATTTCATATTGTTGCCCTTTGTTCTTGTGTTGACTTTTTTTTAATTAAAAACACTTCCATCTTGAATCTTATTTATACCTTTAAAATATTTAAAGGTTTTGAGCATGTCCTCCCTCATGAGAAATGACGTTATGTAGCTGAGTGTGCTTTATAACTCCCTGCCGCCGCCGTTCTCTAAAAATAAAGAGTTTTAAAATATGCTAATGAACCTGTAGGTGCTATTAGGGCGTTGCTTCAGCACCTAGAGGCTCGGTCCACGCACCCTTTGGCACGCCCAAGTCCAGTTGATTGACTTTCGAGTTCTCCTCAGTGTCCCGTAAATCCTGCGTCTGCTCCGTCTCCTTCAGTATTCGGCGCAGGCACAGTAAGTGAAGGACGCGCTCCTGCTGCCGGCTTCCTCACTGCGCCTGCGCCAAATTCTAAACGAGACGGCGCAGGCACGGGATTTACAGAACACCGAGGAGAACTCGAAAGTCAATCAACTGGACCTGGGCGTGCCAAAGGGTGCGTAGACCGAGCCTCTAGGTGCTGAAGCAACGCCCCAGTAGCACCTAGAGGCTCATTAGCATATTTTAAAAGTCTTTATTTTAAGAGAACGGCGGTGGGCAGGGAGTTATAAAGACACTGTTATGTACTGCTGACATTAGCACATCGCTATATAGATGAATGGGGTAATTTATCAAACTGGTGTAAAGTAGAATTGGCTTAGTTGCCCATAGCAACCAATCAGATTCCACCTTTCATTTTGACTGTTCTTTTGAAAAATGATAGGTGAAATCTGATTGGTTGCTACTTTACACCAGTTTACATACCAGTTTGATAAATGACCCCACAAGATTCTCCTAATATGTTTTATGCTATGTCCCGGACAGCTCTGTACATAACATAAAAAGCCACTCATCTGTTCCCTGCCAGCTCTGAGAGTCCAGTCCTGTTCTTTCCGGTTTCCAGCACGCAAACTTCCAGATGGGGTCATGTGTGCCTCTGTAGCCAATAGCTGGCCTCAGACGTCCCCAAACAGCATGTCACTGCTAGGTCATGTGCAGCTTGAGGACACGTCACCTTTGAGGCCAGTGATTGGCCATAGCAGTGCATGTGACCCCATCTGGAAGCAGGAGGAGCAGGATCGGACGAGCAATGGATCAGAGCGTGGGGGAAAAGGTGAGTGATTTTTAAAATGTTATATACAGTGCTGTCTGGGGCATAGATAAAATTATGATAGATGCTGGACAACCCCTTTAAGCTTATTAACGAAATGTGTTCCAACTAAGACGATATAGTAAGCAATCACTTAAAAATCTTGCCTGAACTATTATATAAATAAAGTTATTCAAAAGAATGGATATGCTCTGTGAACGCTATGTGTACCTCGCCCCTTCCTTTCTTGATCCAAGAAGGAAACTTTGGTAGAAAGGTCCTTGAATGTAAAAAAGGGGTAAAGAAATGTAGAGTATATATAACAGAGTACATCACATTATTGTTCATTTCAACTAACTTTATTTATAAAGCGTGGATGTCCTTTTAAACAGTAACAGATGAATCTTATCATGATATCTCTATTTAGCGGTGGAAGTTTTCCCATAATATAAATTTATCGGCATTGACCTCGAAAATAGTCATCACTTTTTATAGTGGCACATGACAAAGGGCACATGTCGATGGATTAGCAAAATTGCATTTCTCTTACTGCTATAGGGAGTGATTACGGAAACTGTATTCCCTAATGCATCCCAGTAGGTGAACGTACACTTTAATGGGTGCCTTAACACGTCATATAACAAGGCTGTCGGGTGATGAGAAGTAACCGAGAAAGAAAGAGCCTGACTGATTACGGGACAGCAGAGGCACAAAGACATTCTAGAGTATGGTTGGCTGTGTAGGAGCATAGCCCTTGAGAGCTGCTGATGAGTGCCGTGTTTTGCTGTGCCAGTGCTCTAACACATGTTCACACAGCATATCAGTAATTCAGAGGGACACCTGCTGGGTACCGGTCCCCTGTGGACCATCTTGTAATCGCACTCTCTTTTATTACAGCCAGCGAGACGACTTCTCCGCCGCCTTCCTGCATTTCCAGGTGTTCTCACCCTACCTGACCCCAGTCTTCTCTTTAAGAACAATATATTCATTTAACAAGTCACAATCTGGCACATAAAAATGGCAGATTTTAAGGTGAGACCGGTCCTGCAAATTACAGCTGTAACATAGCACAATGAAATGTACAATGAGGATAATAGGGGGTTGATTTCACTTGTTACAGTTTGTCTTCCTGAAGTCGTTTGAGTCAAAACCCCCCAGAGATCAGTCACAAAATGTTTCGTGGTCCCCAGAGTTCAGAGTCTTTTATAGAAAATTGCCATTTGATGTGTGAATGCTTTGGTTTATATGTTTATCCTTGCTTATTAAAGTGCCCTTAGTGGGGTTCTGGATAAATGTAGGTATCAAATAACCAAGAACATGTAGTGCTCACATTTCCCAATAGGTAATGAACTGAAATATGATCCCTGGAAGCAAAGCTGTAGCATACGATTTCCTTCAACTGGGGTGGACGTCCTGTATTTCAATGCAGTGCCACATGCCCCCCTTCCTTCTCCCGACACTCAACATCGGCCACTGAAACTCTGGTAGTCTTCCCTACAAGTACACTCCTTAGCACTGGAAGAAAGTGTACCTTCCCGACAATTACTAGCTCGTCAATTGAGGAGACCGCTGCATTTAAATGTAGTGATCTCCTTCATAGTATGGGGAGGAGCGACCGCTAATGTCATTGCTCGTCCTCATACAGGATCATTGTTTTCTGGCAGCTGACTGCTGTTTAGATGGCAGGATCTGCTGCTGGCGAATGATGAGTTAGGTGACCATACAAATTGTCTATTACCCGATGAGCGTGCGTTTCAGTCTTTCATCAGGTAATTGGCGGCACCTTTACAAAGGCAGATTATCGTCAACATCCTCAGTAGCAGTGGCGTAACTAGAAATGTTCGGGCCCCACAGCAAATTTTTGAACAGGTCCCCCTTCCCCCAACAACTTCTTTGCAACTCCCGACTCCTGTGCAAGCCCCACTCCTGAGGCTAGTCAAGATCGCACTCTCAGACAAGGACCGTCAGCCACTCCACCCGTTTCATACAGTGTCACTGTCAATGGCATAATTAGAAATGACTGCGCCCTACAGCAAATTTTTGAATGCTTCCCCCTCCCCCAGATGCATCTTCACAACCTCCTCCTCCAATGCAACCCCCACTCCTGTGGCTAGTCAAGATTGCTGTCTCTTAGATGAGGCCCGGCCGCCCCTCCTCCCGTTTCCTTGTGTAATACTGTTGAGGAGGCTTTTACAATAAAATCTTTTAGTCAAAATCCTTGTGGACCCCTTCTGAGTTTGGGCCCCAAAGCAGCCACTTCCCCTGCTTCCCCTATAGCTACGCCCCTGCTCAGTAGCAATATAATTTGCCCAAACATTGGGCAGTGTAAAGGGGCCTTAAAACTGAGCCAAACCCCCAAAAAATGTGCTTGGCATTACACCACCGGATACATTTCTTAAATGCTGCAAGCTGAATATGGATATTGGAGATGAGCAAATTTCTTAAAAGTTCAGTTCGTCTGATTCGCCGAATAAAAAAAAATATATTGCTATGTCAGCAGGTGCAATGACAGGGAGCTACGATAGCGCCGCCCCCGTCATTGTACCCCTCAGATGCCCCGTTCATACATGATAGCGGCATCTGAGTGTAAAATTAACAATAAAAAAAAATTTGAATCAAACTTACCTCCTCCATTTGCTCGCGACGGGCTGGCCGCCGCCATCTTGCTAGAAGATCTCGGTCAAAATCCTGTGCGGCGTGAGATTACGTCATCACACCGGCTGGCGTGATGATGTTATCTCGCAGCGCACAGGATTTTGGGCGAGATCTTCAAGCAAGATGGAGGCTGGCGGCTCGTCACGAGCAAATGGAGGAGGTAAGTTTGAATTTTTTTGTTTTTTACACTATTTCAGATTAAATCGATTTGCTGACACGAAGCACGAGGAAATTCAGCTTCTAGGCAAATCTAATTTATCCTGAAATTCGGATCGAATTCCACTTTGAGGGATTCAATTTGCTCATCTCTAATGGATACATATCCATTTGTCTTATAAGTGGCAAGTTTTACGTATTTGTACCTGGGAGCAATATTTTTGAGATTGACCGGATTAGATGATAGGGGTCACTCTACCACATTCTATTGCACAAGTTTTTTTTTTTATAAATCTGAAGCAATGTCCTTAAGTTTCACCTTGCAGTCTGCAGCTCCAGATGGCAGACTAGAAAATCATTATTGGCTGTCACAGCGTAGTACACATATAAAGTCAATATTCTTGTCACATTTAAAGTGCACTTCTAGTCAGACAAGAAAAATCCTCCTACTTGCTAAGGACAACATTCTTGTCTACAGTGGGCGATACTCTAACCTGTGCTAGAAGGCTACAGGAGAGAAACTGGTTTCTGGAGGAAGAGATTTCTGAAGCACAGAAAGTAGGAAGAGTCGGATGTAAGGCAGGATCCTGGGTGCTGTGTGTGCGTTGGTTAAGTAGAGAGCAGAGAAAAGTGCGGTGCAGAGAACATTAGAAGTAAAAAATGGCAAATGATATTGGAAATAGTGTGGGACTGATGAGAGTACAGCATCTGCCTTCTTATCCGTGCGTAATGTGACGAGGAGCAGTCTAGCCTGCATGTGGGCTATATCACTCCCAGATCAGTGGGGTCGCTAAAGCAGATCAGAGCTGCAGACTGCAGGGAGAAGCCAGCAAAGCTGCCGGTGACATGTGTCTGCAGAGGAGTTCAGGAAAAAGCAGGAGGCATCTGGTGTACCAATCATATGATCAACTAAGACAGAGACTGTTGTTATAATTGCATACATAGACTGTGTTGTGTGAACAATGGTGGTGGTGGGGGGGGTTATCATGAGGGGAATTTCTAAAATCAGTTTTGCGGGTGTCCTAATTTGCGACACATTTATCAAATGGTGCATGATGTTTGATAAATTTGGTGCATCTTTAGTTCTAACACTTCTGTCTTGAGGACTCCACTTTCTATAATCACCCTTTCATTGAAATAAGATTCCGACAATTTTTGCAACTTTTTAAAAAGTTGATAAATGTGGCTTATATCAGGTCAACAGGCTAACTGCAACCACTTTACCAGCCACATTTCAAAACTGGAGCGAGTGATATAAAGATGCTAAATGTTTGTAGAGAAAAAGGCCCATATTCTGTAACTTTTTGAAGTGCAGGGCATGATAAATTCTTCCCATGGAATGTATACTAACAATCATTTTTTATTCATTTTTTTAATCCATAAATGTACTAAAAAGCAGTTGTCACTGACCTTCCCCCACTCTGCTAGATAGATCATACCAAGCATGAGGTGACGATGAACATAAAAAAAAGCTGTTTTCGATTGAAAATAATTTGGGATCAATCTTATAATAAGGCATGTTTGGAGCAAATTTCAGAACCAAAAATAAGTATTTGGTAAACCTCAGAAAATTTCCATTATAAGTATTCCTTAAGGCCCCTTTACACTGCCCGAAAATCGGGCAGATTATAGCTAACGAGCATTCGTACAAACACATGTTAGCGATGATCTTCCTGTGTAAAGGTGCCACTGATTACCTGGTCAGTTAATACCATCGTTCATGTGGTCACCTAAACCACCGTTTGCTGGCAGCAGGTCATACGGTCTAAACAGTGCGTACTGTGGAGGAGATCATTGCATGTAATAACAGCGGTCTGCTCCACTGATGAGCAGGCGATTGTCGGGAAGGAACACTTATCAGTCTGCTGGATTAATTAAATGAGTAGTGCCCCAACTCTTCCATTCCTCTTGTAAGTGGATGGCTGCCTCAAAGGAGACATTTGTCTTGTAGTGTAGGCTGATATAAAAAAGGGTGTGGCATACTTTTGGACCGTTTGGCACATATTATAGTGACAGATTGGCTTTAAAGGGCCGGAAGTTTACACCAGTTTAAGATTTCCCCTGCACTGCCGGCACATGCGCCTAATTTATGACGAGGCCTTGTCATAAATTAGGCACATCTCTGGCAGTCCGTGCACCTAAAATGAAATCTACACCAGCTCTAAGTGCAGCGAACCGGACCGCAGGGGCAACACTTGAGGCTACGGTGGGCTGATGGGGGTAGTAGTTGTCTGTACTCACGGTTAGCAGAGCCTCCCTGGGCCGGTGTGCAGTGATGGCGAAGACAGCACTTAATCCTCCGCAGCACTCTCTAGGGATTACCAGCCAGATGGTAGTTGAGGTGCCCTTGATGGTATAGGTGTTTAGGGTGCTTGTTTGGTTGTTCGTGACGCCAGCACCGTTAGGTGCAAATGATGGTGGTGGAAAAGATGAGGAGTCGGTTGTAGTAAAACAGTGGGACTTTTACTTAAATCACTAGTCTCAGGGTAGTCAGTGCAGTTCATGTACCGTAGATAGCAAACCAATAAGGCAAATATTAGTTCAGCTGTATTCCTTGTAACAGGCTTGGCAATTGTAAGTTGAGGAGTTTTCCTCCTTTCTATATCTGTCTATTCTATATCCACACTATAGCACTCAGGTACTGGATATAATAACCCTTACTGGTCAGTAGCAATCCACAGGGCGGCTCCCTAATAGAAGGCATCCCTCTTCTGCTCCATTCTTTGGAAAGGATGCTCCATTATGTCCATAGAGGCATGTGGTAAAGGATAATTTTGCGCATTAATCATCCGGCTGTGTCCAGGTACCTTTAGGTTCCTCCTGGTAACTGTTGCTTGCGAAGTTGATTGGCTAATTTAGCTCTAACCTCCACTAGACTTTCTCTATATTAGACGTAGACTCACTGGTCCGTGCTGTGCCGCTGTAATACTGTTCTCTAGGCTCCCCCAGCCTGGCCAGAGCCAAGGGGCTAAAATAGCATCTACATTGTGGACTAGGCCTGTTCTGCTCCTCTCAACAACCAACTAAGGCTACTTTCAAACTGGCGTTTTGGCTTTCCGTTCGTGAGATCCGTTCAGGGCTCTCACATGTAGTCCAAAACGGATCAGTTTGCCTTCGTTTAGTCTCCATTCCGCTCTGGAGGCAGACACCAAAACGCTGCCTGCAGTGTTTTGGTGTCCGTCCGACAAATCGGAGCTAAACGGATCCAACCTGGCACACAATGTAAGTCAATGGGAACAGATCCGTTTTCTCTGAGACAATCTAGCCCAATAGAAAACGGATCTGTCTCCCATTGACTTTCAATGGAGTTCATGACGGATCCGTCTTGGCTATGTTACAGATAATACAATTGGATCCATTCATGACGGATTCATGTGGTTGTATTATTGTAACAGATCCATTTTTGAAGATCCATGACGGATCCGCCCAAAACGCGAGTGAGAAAGTAGCCTAACTGAACTCGCCTCTTTTTAGCAACCCCCCCCCCCCCCAAAAAATAAAAATAAAATAAATATATATATATATATGGCCGAACAAATGTAATGACACTAACAGCCCGTTAATAGGAATTACAGGTAAATACAGAAATACATTTGAGAAGCATATACAAAAGTGCCCACAACCATCAGTGAGTGAGACACTGCATAAGCTGAAATGAATATGCCAAGAAAGTGGGGAGGGCGGTGTAGATAAACCACTTGCGCCTAAATTTAAAGACCATGACATTTAGAAAGTCGCAAACACAAGGTTTTCGACTTTATTTATGGCAGAAAACTGGAGGTGGGGAAAATGATAAAGACGTGTCCACTGGACGGATAACTAAGTAATTCCTGCCAACGAAGATCTAGCTAGGCAGTGTCTAATTACGAGCTTCCTACTGACCATACTAGATCTCCGTGCTCTTATGGACACCAAGGTGGTCACTGCTATATTACAGAAGTGATGGTGGCACCCTTCTGGAAGAGATATGATTGCTTGAGTGTTATGTACAATCCCAATTGTGATCAAATTCTCCTTTGATTTCCCACCCAGACTGCAAACAAAGCTTTTCCTTCACATTTCTTAACTTTATTTTCCAAGTCTTCAAAAGTTTAGGGAGAACACATAGGCAAACAAGCACATCAAGGATGGCATGAGCCTGCCTACCAGCATCTGCTGCATCAGGAAGCGAGCGGAACGTCTAACTTCAAAAGGCTTCCACAAGTCTTTCATGTTTCGCTTTAATTGGTCGGTGTAAAGGGAACTCTGATTAGTGCTGCAGTGATTGATACAGAATTTTCAATGCGCAGCATTTTCTCCGCATGCATATGACTATGTCCTGAGCAACTACTTACAAAAGCAGCAGGATTTAACACTTTGATAACTGCTGAGTAAGCAAGCACATCAGAAACCATTTAATGATAATAGAAAACAGAGCAAGGGATGCTTTATAGAAAGGAAAGTGTGACTCCAAAATGTAAAGGAGAGCAATAAAATACAACCAACACAGCAGACAGCTGGCAGCGCCAAGCTACGGGGCACAACCAGCAGTTTACACAATTAGTAAACAAGTGATGAGTCTCTGCAGTATGGCGTTAATGTTCACGTTAACACGGTAGACCCCTCTAGTGTTCACGTCATACCCCCTTTAAGTTCTGCTGTTCCATTTTTGCACTCAATGTTCAAATGTCGGGAAAGTATACAAAACCAAGCATCTCACTGCAAAAATTATGTGTCACCCTGTTTAAGTCCCCTGCCCGCCAATCCCAGTACCAGTTTGCTCCTGTGGAAGACAATAATGGGAAGCCAAAGAAGCGGTATAATGGAATACAGGCCAAAGAGGGACAATGAGGTATTGACTTTCTGCTCATGGTTGATATGGAAAAGACGGGGGATTGGCCCCCATATCTCTTCTTTATGGTTGACGTGAATCCGTGTAGTGGTATCTCAAAGTGGGAACAAGCATGAAGAGCCACACTGAATCTTTCTGGGGGGTGAAAGGAATCAAACAATCATTAGACCCTCCAGTCAAAGGATGCACAAGTGAAGGGGACACCATAAAATCTTCCTACTTTAGCCATCCTCTTTTTTGTACACCTTAAGAGTGAATACAAAGGAATAAACCATACAAGAACATTTTGTCTGCAATAGTGGAACATGAGGTTTAGGGTTAGTATACTGTTCCTACAAGTCGATGGCATTGATGAGCCCCTCCTGTGGCAGGTAAATCAGTATGGTATGGGTGGACTGCTGGAATGAGGATGAAGGTCACCCCCAGTGAATATCAGGGCCCACCTACCTGAACTCTAAAGCTCACTGATACTTTATGATCTATTGTAATAATTTGAAGCAAGAACCTCAAAACAGCTGGATGGATGACTTCTCATTTTTGAGGAGTCTTAGTTTGGCTAGTAATACCTAGTATGATAGTTTTCTTCCTTCTGGAGGAGAGATAATCTGTATATTTTTCCCACAAAGCATTGCCTGTAAGTCTCCAAGCACCCCACGTTGGTGTCACTAGAACTGACTGGGCCCCACAGCAAATTTTTCAATGGGGCCCCCCCATCCTTGATCCCCTTAATTCAGACCTCAGACCGGACACAAAAAAAACAACTCTCCTCTCTTCTCCTCCTGCGGGTGCCTCTGTTCTTCCATCCATGGTAGCTACACCACTGCCCCTCACCAGGGTTGCATCAAATACATTTAATCCAGCCAACCAGTATCCTGCTCTGTACTGACGAGGGGCAAAACCCCCAGACCAGCTGTCTATGGATGGGTGTCTCTTCTTTCTGGAGGAGAGCTAATTAGCATAGTAATGATTCAATGAGAATATTAGTGATAATCTGAGGTTATAGAGGCTAAAATATAGCAATTCAATGTAGACTAATTCACTGTCCCATCTTCAGTTCTGTCGGTAATATGAAGTGACAGCGGCCATGCACAATAAACCACAGATCTGACTTTATTCTCTAATCCAAGACCCATTGCAGGTTTAGTTTCCTTGCCAGGAAATGAATCAATTTTTAATACCCTCCCTACTGACACCATCGTTATGAGAGCTCAGCATGCAGTACACTCCACTGGGCCCCGGATCGGACATCACGGAGGCAGCGCGGCAGAACCTTGCGCAGTGTTTACTCTTATTAAATTGATCGTGTCATGTTGTTTTCGGCATTGAGTGCCTGCAGACCTGCTGAGATCTCCATCTCCTACCAGTGCCTGAAATCCATCTTATGTGTAGGGTAGGAAAGACATTTGTTGCTGTCTCCCCTGACTTGTAGCCCCTGATGGCGCAGTGATACATCACAGTATAATTATATCATTGCTGCAAACAAAACTATACCCTTTCTTCTTGGGCTTGGTTCTCTCCAATTACTTCTATGGGTTAAACTAGTTGTGTCACTGTAAATCAAGCCTTTTATCTCTGAGCAGGCTTATAAAAAAGATAATCCCGGATTTAGCCAAATAAAATCACTGCCAAATATTTTTGGGCATTAATAGCACTTAGATTGGTTTTGCTGCCACAAATCTAGAAACCTTCAAAACTCTCAGATTTGTGCAAACACATTATATAACCTGTTGTCCTACTAATGTGCTATGAGTTGCCCTGGTCTAACCAATGCCACTTTCCAAGCCTGATTTTGTCATATCAATTTCCATAGCTCCTTAGTTTCAATCCTCCTCCCATTCCCATGCTCCTACTGCTCAACTGGCTACTCAGGATATTGTCATGCATTAAACAAGGCGTGGACTTTACAAAGCGCTGGTGCGGCCTCATCCGGAATACGCAGTTCAGTTCTGGACTCCAATCCATAGAAAGGAAGCTCTGGAGCTGGAAAAAGTACAGAGGAGAGCGACTAAAATGATAAGGGGCATGGAGGGTCTTAGTTAGGAAGAAAGATTAAAATAATTAATTTTATTTAGTCTTGAGAAGAGACGTCTAAGGGGCGACATGATTACCCTGTACAAGTATATAAATGGGCCATACAAAGAATATGGTGAAAAGCTGTTCCATGTAAAAATCCCCTCAAAAGACAAGGGGGAAAAAAAGGAGACAATGCGGCAGCACTCTGCAAATCAGACAAAGTACAACAATGCTTACAAAAATTATGATGCTAATACTACGCTTAAAAAGCGAGATGCTTGGTCAATGCATTTTGTACAAAACCATCTAAGCCCGTATGCCAAACGTCAAGGCGATCTCTGTTACACGGGTCCTAACACTAAATACTACCTGTTATGCGCCATAATGACCGCCATAAAATTCAGGGAGTGTTGGACCCACATGCATGCTGGATCCACTCTGCCTTTTTCCGTTTTTTGTGCCAAAATGGCCTCCATTACAAGGGATGCAGGTACCAACATGCATGCTGAGCCCACTCTATACCCTTCCTGGTGCTAAACAGCTTCCAATGAATGTAGTGAGAGCAGGCCACAGCTTTATACTGAAAATAATTAAAATCAGCCTATGGGGCAGACAGGCTAATCAGGAGTGCACGACTCGCTGGAGTGCCACATCTCCAGCATTGTAAATCTGCAAAAAAAGAGGGTTAGTCAGCACCTCCCAGTGCGCAGGTGCACGCCGCCATGGCAAAGACCTAGAGGAAAAAAAGGAGACAATGCGGCAGCACTCTGCAAATCAGACAAAGTACAACAATGCTTACAAAAATTATGATGCTAATACTACGCTTAAAAAGCGAGATGCTTGGTCAATGCATTTTGTACAAAACCATCTAAGCCAATTAGTGTTAGGACCCGTGTAACAGAGATCGCCTTGACGTTTGGCATACGGGCTTAGATGGTTTTGTACAAAATGCATTGACCAAGCATCTCGCTTTTTAAGCGTAGTATTAGCATCATAATTTTTGTAAGCATTGTTGTACTTTGTCTGATTTGCAGAGTGCTGCCGCATTGTCTCCTTTTTTTCCTCTAGGTCTTTGCCATGGCGGCGTGCACCTGCGCACTGGGAGGTGCTGACTAACCCTCTTTTTTTGCAGACTCAAAAGACAAGGGGGCACTGCCTCTGACTGGAGAAGAAAAAGTTCAGTCTCCAGAAGCGTCAAAGCTTCTTTACTGTAAGAACTGTGAATCTGTGGAACAGACTTCCTCAGGACGTGGTCACAGCGGGAACAGTGGACAGTTTTATAAAGGTTTTGGATGAATTCTAAGTAAATAACATTAATGCTTATGAAAATGTGTAGAAATCTGATCTCACTTCCTTCTGGGATTCGCGTCCCCACCTATCCCTTGGTTGAACTTGATGGATTTATGTCTTTTTTAAACCGAATTAACTATGTAACCCTGTAACTGTGTCAGTCTTCACTGTAGTTCTGGCATTCTATTCACGCATTTGGTTTGTTTCAGGAACATAGCAATAGGTCCCCTACAGACAGAACAGTTGTACAGAAGCACGGAAAATGGTATTACCATGAGAAAGGAATCTATATGCCTCCATCTCACCTATAATGTCTGTTAGGCCAGGTTCACATCACTATTCAGCTTCCCCTTCTTCTGATCCGTCCTAACTGAAAAATTACAAAAATTAGCTCTAAAAATAACGGATCCATCTTTTTTTTGAGGATTGCTTTGTGTCACTTCAGTTTGATAACGGAAACATTTTTATATATTTTTTTCTTGTTCTGACATGTCAGAACAACAGAAAGCTAAATGCTGATGTGAACTCAACTGATGTGAGTTTTAGCCTACATGCACATGAACGTTTGTGTTTTGCGGTCGACGGATGATGTCCGTATATATTTAATAGTTTGGACTTTTCGGACGTGGCGATATGTAATATGTTTATTTATTGTTTATATATAAAATTGGGAAAGGGGGTGATTTATACTTAATATTTTTCTAAACTTTTTTTTTTTTTACTCTTTATTTAATAACTATTTCCCCCCTTAGGGGTCAGAACCTGGGATATTTTAATCCCTTGTCCTATTTACCCTAATAGAGATCTATCAGGGTGAATAGGCCTTCACACTCTCTATTTTTAATACTGGGGGGGGCGCACTGTGCCACCAATGAAGATAATTAACGTTTCATACAGATACATGAGGTGGGTGCCGGTGACAGAATCACATAGCCGGCACCCGACCTCTATGACAGGGAGCTGCAATCAGCGGCAGTTAACTCCTCAGGTGTGGCACTTGAGGAGTTAACAGCCGCTGATCGCAGCTCCCTGTCATAGAGGTCAGGTGCCGGCTATGTGATTCTGCCGCCGGCACCCGCCCCCTGTATCTGTATTAAATGTTGATTATCTTAATTGGTGGCGCAATGGCCACAGCCCCTCCCCTCCTCCGCTCCTCTCTCCACTCATTGGTGGCAGCGGCAGCAGCGGCACAGTGGGGAGGGAGAGGATGCTTCCTTCTCCCCTGTGCTGCTGAGGGAACATGGAGTGCGCAGAGAGCAGCGTGTGCCATATTCTGTGATAGTAGTATCGGTGAAAGGCAAATCCTGGTATCGAATCGATACCACTACAAAAGTATCGATTGGGTATCGACAATTCGATACCAGGTGCAACCCTAGTGTGTGCACGTTTTCCTGTCTCTTATGTCCTGTTTATAACATTGTACATGTATTTACATCTTGATTCTTTTGTCTCCCAATGTATTCCCTGTAGTAAGAATACAGAGAGGAAGGTACATTGTTGCAGATAAATGACGCTGAAAATAGTAGGTACATAAAGTATACCGTACACTGCCATACCCTACAAGTTCACAATCCATACGAAATGGATGGCACATAAAAAGAGTGGTGAAGTCTGATGCTGGCTGTCAGATTATAATCAGGTTTTATCACACAGCAGTGGCACTCTGCAGGAGATTGCCATAGAGGAGAACAGCCAGTGTGCCAATAGTTAGCATGTGATAGTGCCCTGTGGGTGCCAGGGTCGAGGTGATTACTTCCAATCTTTATGGATCACCAAAGAGGAAGACTTCAGGTAGCGGACGCGGTTAGTCCAATAATAATTTGCTATCAGTCCCATACACAAGTGGAGTTGGAGAAAAGTAGTGTCAGACACCTGGGCATTCCTCATCCTGTAAGACTTGTCCATCTAAGACAATTCACAAGCAATAAGGTTATCTCAGGGTGTACTTCTATGGCGACCTCTAGTAATCAGCTGTGGGGGAAGTGTACTGTGTCCCTGCAGTGCCACCCCAGGAGAAAAAAGGAATTGCACCATTTACTTTGAAATCAATACAAAGTCTGAGGAATACATGGCTATGTTGGGTCCTCCAGAGAGTCTGATGCTCTTTGTAGCCGCCCTTTGTTCTGGCAAACAGATAAAAGGGAGACCACCATGTATTAAGTTAGAATTTACTTATAGGGTATTTGAAAATCGATTTTATAAATCAGGCAAGCCCTTTAAAGGGGTTCTACAGGATCATTATGGTTTTTAAAAGATATGCTCCTGTAGATGCTTACCTCATGTACATCTTCCCCATGCTTGTTTATTTCAGTTTGGACTCTTCTGACCCGTTTTCACCATGTACACGAATCCCTCTTCTTTGTTTTCATCCTGTATGTAGCACTTCCTGTGGCTGTATCCAACCAAACCCATGATGCACTTCTTCTTCCACTTCCTCCGCTTCTAACAATGCCCACCTAGTTTATAGCTCCTTTCACTCAGCTAGTTACACAGAAACTCCCCTATCACTGCCCACCTACTTTATAGCTGCTCCCACACAGTTATTTATACATAAACTCCCCTATCACTGCCCCGCCTATGGACATAACATCACAGGAAATAAGAAAAAGCTTCATGGACATGGTCATGTGACCACAGCCCAGAACGGACGATAGGAGCAATAAAGATAAAAGAAATACATTACAAAAGTACAGCTGCCTTCATAAATGATTGTTTTAAATGAGGTTGGTGCAAACTAGAAAATCCCTTTAAGAAGAATTAAAATATTAAGCATGTAAATTCCAATCTGCCAGATCAGTTTCCTCCACACTACAGGTGTCAGTAGACTGACAACCACTATGCACTATTGTTGGTAGACCCGACCAAAATTGGTGTTATCAAATATGCATCTTTTGCATGTCTATGGTGGACCAGACTTTTCAGGAATTTCCATACCTCTACTACCTCTAGCAATACGTAAGTATCCATAAGCTGACCTCAAAAGGGCCAAGGAATGACCCTAAAATGTACTATATGGCTCCATCCATGCCATCAATTTGATGTAATTGCACTACTTAGTAAACATGGGCCAGCCTGTCTTTCATCAGCAACTTGGAAGCTGTTGTATTGACCTTGTCTAAATGCTTTCTCACCATTTTATGCTACTCTTTAATCCTCTGAATGAGTAATTGGCAGTTTTTTCCCAAAAGGCCAGGGTGCATTTAACACGAAAATAAAGAACCACTTTGCATTATGCTGAATTCACACTGCAGCGGACAGGATTATAGATGGAAAAGCACTTTCTTCCTCTTGTCCAGAGAGGTTAAGAATGAGGTGAGACCTTGGCTTAATTACGGATCTATCTATCTATCTATCTATCTATCTATCTGATAACCATGTATCACTAATAACCATATTTCAGTAAATTTGCAACATAAAGTCAACAGGATAAAATCCATAAAACTTCATGGGACTTATGAATTTATACTACCAATGAGGATTTTGTAGACTTTATTCGATTAGCTCTGTTGACCCCTTTTCTGGCCATTATTTATTGCCTTCTGTTGGTTCTATTTCTTGGATTCATTCATTAAAGCAGAAGTTCACAACCTTTTTATCCCACACTGGCCAAAATGGACAACTCGAAGGGGCCAGGTAAAAATTTAGACCAAGCACAGCACCACCTTTAGGGACTATTTACAAGTCTGGAGGCAGATGGCACAGTTTACACCAACAGGCATACTGGCATAAACATCTTAGTAAATGTGGGGCAGTGTGTATGTGCCATAATGCTTCATTGGAGTCCTACACCTGAAGGGGTCATCCCATCTGGACAACCCTTTTTTAAACTGAAGCCCATCTACCTCTGCCCTCCATGTGACTGCTTATTTCCACAGTGATGTCCACTACAGGGGAAGTATTACTTGTAGTATAAATTAATGTTGGACCGTGGTCTTGCATACGTTCAGATGGATCTTGTGTAAACTCTACCTATGTAATGCGCCAATCGACAATGAGCACACTGATTGGTGCTTGTTTGCACCGGCCTATTACTCAGGTGATTTTGAAATAAATAGGGGAGAAACTATCGCTATTTCTATTGATTATTGGTAGCACATAACTGAATACACAGAGAGATTTGCCGCCCATAATTGCGCATCTTTTATCCTGATGAAGGATACAAATCTACGCCATTTGCTTGTTTATTGGCTGATTGGCAGCACCATTCTAAATGCTTGTTCCCAAAGTCTAATAGGCCTTTTAGTGTGGAGGCAACAAACATGTCACCTTTCAGTGCAATGAAAACATATCAGCTCATCTCATATCAGTATGTAAATCCCAGAAAGATACCAAATGAGTCCGGTCTACAGAAAATGCAAGTTGCAACATTAATGTGGAAGGTCATTAAAAAGATAAGAGTTCTTACCTTTACAGACAGTATGGTTCTCAGGCTCATATCCGGCTTTACAAGTACATCTTCCTATCGGAACCATCCACTCCCCATCTCCATTGCAGTACAGTTTAATATGTACATCCACTTCCTCAGCATTTGGGATGCAGGTCCCTCTTGATATTACTAATGATGTGCTCTCTGCTCCAGTCATGGTTTCAGGGAAGACTGCAAAATTCTGAACCACACTAGGGCACTTTTTAAAGAAGACACGGACGGAGAGGAGCGACATGCATGCTCCATAATCCTGGAAGGCTAAATAGAAGCCACTGCGAGTCAATGGGCCAAAACTACGAACCTCGGTGTTCACCTTCATCAATCTGCCTCCAAAGTCTACCTGTGAGAAACTCTCGTCAGCAGCTATGGTGTCCACTTTAAGATAAGGGGCTTCATTCCAAAATGCAGAGTCTTTGTTGGCAACGTGAGAGTCTGTCTCGTAATAATACAGGTTAAATGTCTCTTTACAAGAGCCTGGAACATTGGGGAGACTACTGCAGTCACGGACAGTGAAACGCATTTCCACATAGACGCGTTGGGCGCTCCGCCTTGGAATAAAGGTTGTGCGGAGCCAGTTGTTTTGGTTTGGCCCGAAGACATTACACACTTGATATGTGCGGATAGTGTTCAGGTTTTCATCGTAGCCACTTACTTCTTCCCACTGTAAGAAACGAAAATGACAATAAATTACTCCATAAGATATGTGTAGCAAACATCTTTTAATCTGAGGTACATTACAGAAACTTACTATAGTGACCTGCAGATACAGGAAGTGAACCATATTGAACCCACCAAAGACCAGGCATCATGAGGAACCCAATGGCAAGGCATTATTACCCTGAGAATGCATTACATCTGTACAAAATAGAACTGTGACATTCTTCATCTCCTTGTATCTTCCTTTTGTCTAACACCCTACCTGTGCTCTCTGTTGTGCCAGAGATCTAAGCCAATTATCGAGCCGATTATCGGGAACAAACATTACTACAAATGTTAGTTCCCAATAATAGGCCCAATGAAATGTGCTGCCGATCGCGATCAAAATGCTTTTTCTTCGAGTGAATTCATCGCTGATGTAGAACATTAAATCAATGTTTCTGGGCAGCAGATTATGCTGTGTAGACAGTCTGCTGCCCACAAACAATTCATCTAGATGCAGCTCTTCACCTCCACTGATGAGCAGGCAATTATCGAGAAGGAATGGTCCTTCCCAATAATTGCCTGCTTGGTCAGCACGTGTAAATGAACCTGAACACTATTCATAATTCAAACCTTCCACTTCTATCTCCAAAACATTCCTTGTGCTGCATTAGTTCTCTGAAAATTTGCCACCCCAATCAAACTTATTACTAACATCCACAATTTTAAGCATCTGATACTTCTATATTTGCCCTCCTCCTCCTCATGTACATTACTCTTTATTACTCCTGATTCTGTAGCACCCCAGAATAGGGTACTTGCAAACTGTTCTTGTTATGTGATGCTATTTAATATGTTAATTCCTTGTAATGTACCAGCATATCTCTGTATGGATCAGTCAGGGGTACCGATCCTGATTCTGGCCCTGTAGGAAGTTAGGTTTTGGATTTAGATCTGCCCCTAGTAGTGAGTCAGTTGAGGAAGTGAGGGGAAGCTATATGTCTTCACTCCTCAGCGGACTAGGCCTCTATCCCAGAGAATTACTATCTCTAAGAAGTCTACAGAGAAAAAAAAACATCTCTACTTCCCAGTACTCCAGAAAGAAATAGAGAGAAAAAGAAAGAACTAAAAGTTGCAGAATCTCCACGGCCGAGCATTGGAATAAGTCAGTAAGGTATTTGCTGTTTAAGGCTGATAGCGACTTTACTGCTGTGAGAGGGACATTGCTTGGACACCCTTCACACTTGGACATGGTCTGGCCAGCCGTATCATACTCCTGTACCCCTCAACTGGTAATTACAGCCATCATAGCAAGAATAATACTGCCAGCCTTAGATTCTGCAGAAGTGAGACAGAGAGAAGCAGTACTACAACCTCATCCTGGCCTATATCCATACATTTCTATCTGGGAACATTTGCATTGTCAATTGTCTGATGTAGTACAACTCTCATTCCGTACTATAGTAAAGAGAGACGTTTATCTTCCACAACTGGCCTGGTTACTGAATCCAGCACCATTCGCCGGCCACAGCACCTACATCTCCAAATACCACAGTGCAGCACAAAATACTGCCGCCCGCACCACAGTATGAAACTGTATCATTGGCCCGGGGAGAGCAATACAGTTGAATTCAGGAGGTCACCTGCGGCTGCTGACTGGTGTGTACGTGCCTGATGCTCCTTCATGAGTTAAAGGAAACCTGTGACCTCAAAAACACATATAAAAACGCCAGCATTCCCTCATAGTAGCCCCCAGTCTGTTTATAATCATATGTTTGATCCGTTAATCTGATGCTCCATAGGTTCAAAAACAATGTTTAGGCGCCATCAGAGTTATCTTGCCGGTCAGCTTGAAGTCAAGGGTCAGCGGCTTCCTTGCTTCGTCAAGGTGAACACGCCCCCTAACCGTCCCCTCTTTTGTTAGATTTACAGCCTGCACTGCGGCCAGGATCGCATAAGTCTCGCGCATGCGTGGTGCGCTCATTGGTAAGATGCGATCCTGTCTCCAGCTGCCGCTGTTAGCCGGGTTCCGGCGGTGCACTGCAGGCTATTAATCTAACAAAAGAGGGGACGTTTAGGGGGCGTGCTTACCTTGGCTTGAAGCAAGGAAGCCGCTGCCCCCTTGACTTCAAGCTGACCGGCAAGATAGCGCTGATGGCGCTTAAAACATTGTTTTTTGAACCTATGAGATAATGCTGGCGGTTTTAAATGTATTTTTGAGGTGGCAGGTTCCCTTTAATGCTGAGAGCATTAAATCGTTATGTACCTGGCTGGTGGCCATGAGGGGGGCATGGAAAGCCCACTGGGCATCAGCCCACTGGGAAATTTCACTGTAGGGTCTATGGCCAGTCCACCCCTGCCCTCTAATTTATCCTGTACAAAATCCCTGCAGATTTTGCCCTCCAACCATTTCATAGGCAGCTTCACGTTCCTTATCTTAACGGAGCTGTCCCACAAAAAATATTCTACAGTTTTCAAACCATCTGGATCTGAATACTTTTGTAATTGCATGTAATTAAATATTTTGCATAGCCAATGAGTTATTCCATAAAATGTATCTGTATAGCGCCACCTGCTGTTTTTTTTCTTATTTCTTTGACCTGCTCACTGAGATGGCCGCACATGCTCAGTTTCATCCTACAACTGCCTCCTGAGCTGTGATAGGGAGAGCTGAGACACGCCCCCTGAGCTGTGATAGGGAGAGCTGAGACACGCCCCCTTAGCTGTAACTCCCCTTGAGCTGTCAGCCTGATATAAATCTAGCAGAGCAATGAGTGAGGAGATCTCTGGATCCATGTGAGGTACAGGGCTGGTTCTAGCTTTGTTAGAAAGAGGTTGTCATGTACTATATGATGTCTGATTTTCTTTTTTTACATTAGCCATGGGATAGCCCCTTTAAAAGTGACATAACCCGGAAAATACCAAACATTACAAGGCACTTTAGAATCGTATTCTAGCGCCCGGCCACATCCTTCATAGCGCTGGCTCGGAGAACACGCGATGGAGGATTACTGTATGCGAAAGGATGTCAATCCAGAATGTAAAAAGCTACCGCAATGTAATTCAGAAAGCTATTTCAGACAGATGGTTTTCCTGAATACAGAAGCATGCCATATTAAAATGGAGACTGAGGTTTTTAAAGTGTCAAGTAAAACAGCAGCCAGGGAAGCAGAAGCTGTTACTATTTGCATGTAAAATTACCTTGTGTCTGCTGCGCTTGTCTGGTAGAGCTCTGCATTTTATCTCTATGGAGAATTTTCCTTCTGCAGCATTGTGCTCCACGCAGCATAACTTGTCTTCTGAGAACTATACATTTTTATCTTTTGCATAAAGCAAACCCCCCACCAAGCATCATCTTGTCTACTCCTGGCTCATTATCTACATTTCTGCTACTCTGGCATCACAAAGGTAAGTGATATTAATCACAAAGATTAATTTGGCTGGATAGCACTTCATGGTACTTTAGAAATTTGCGCTCCGCGAGCTCCGGGGAGGAAGTCACCGCAGCAACTAATTAAAACCCCATCTTAAAAAGCAATGTTATTGTTCTGATAATGAAATAAACAGGAGATGAAAGAGGATAAGGTGCGTGTGGAGAGGCAGTGACGGAAGCGTTCATTCCTCCCAACATTAGCGCTTACAAACCGTGAATCAAACCGCCAATAATAATCATAATGTACATTAGACTATTAGGAAAATGAAGCACTTGGCCTTATAGCGCATCCAGTAAAGAATCAGATGGCGGCCTAATTACTCCCATCATTTATTCAATACCTTCAGTAATGTACGCCAAATGCTAATATACAGCAAAACTTTCATAATCCGCCACAAACTGAATTCCCAGTGCCAAACTATGGCTTCATTTACTGAGATTATGTGCAAATGATGTATTGTTGAGCACGCTGTCCAGTCTGTGGGCATTACGTTATAGACGAGCAGGAGCTGAACAGATTGATATACAATTTTGACAATAAAATTCAGTATAAACTGTAATTATCCTGGAAGAGTCAAGTGGGCGGTCCTAATGTGTGATTGACCGCCTTCCCTGTAGAAGTGTGCACAGAGAAATAGTTGCCAATTAGTGAGCAGGACCGCCCACTTGACTCGTTAAATTATAGGTTATACTGAATCTTTTCCCCAAAACCTATATTCTAATCTGCTCAGCCCCTACTGCTCTGTAACATAAGGCCCACAGATCGGGCAGCATGGATGGTTGACATAGCAGGTCCCCTTTAAACTAAATCCAAATTCTACTTCTTTCCCAAGATCGGCTGCTAGGGGCTTGTCCCATGTGGGATACTTGGGAGTTAGGACCCCACTCTATGAGCAGCTGTCAAGCGGTCCACTAGGGGTGGCCAATCTGAATAGCCATCTTTTATACTAAGACTAGACTTCCTCACAAGCCATACCTTCTCCCTGGTAAAATCAGGTCTATGCTAAGAGTCTCAGGAGCCAGACTCATATGAAAAGGGTTGTCTAAGGCCCCTTTCACACGGGCGAGAATTCCGTGCGGGTGCAATGCGTGAGGTGAACGCATTGCACCCGCACTGAATCCAGACCCATTCATTTCAATGGGGCTGTGCAGATGAGCAGTGATTTTCATGCATCACTTGTGCGTTGCGTGAAAATCACAGTATGCTCTATATTGTGCATTGTTCATGCATAGAAGTGAATGGGGCTGCATGAAAATCGCAAGCATCCGCAAGCAAGTGCGGATGCAGTGCGATTTTCACGCATGGTTGCTAGGTGACGTTCGGGACGGGGACCCGATCTTTATTTTTTTCCCTTATAACATGGTTATAAGGGAAAATAATAGCATTCTTAATACAGAAAATGCTTATACATGCCCTCATCATCTCCCGCCTAGACTACTGCAACATTCTCCTCTGTGGCCTTCCATCTAGCACTCTCGCACCCCTCCAATCTATCCTCAACTCTGCTGCACGACTGATCAACCTCTCACCCTGTTACTCCTCTGCCTCTCCCCTCTGCCAATCCCTTCACTGGCTCCCCATTGCCCAACAAATTCACTTCAAAGTACTAACAAATACATACAAGGTCATCCACAACCTGTCCCCTCCCTACATCTCTGAGCTACTTTCCCGATACATCCCCACACGCAATCTCCGATCCTCACAAGATCTCCTTATCTCCTCTTATCACCTCTTCCCACAATCGACTCCAAGATTTCTCCCGTGCATCCCCCACACTCTGGAACTCGCTACCCCAACATATCAGACTCTCACCTACAGTGGAATCCTTCAAAAGAAACCTGAAAACTCACCTCTTCAGACAAGCCTACAACCAGTGACCCTGCTGCCTCTACACCACCATGACCAGCTTCACACGCACCTACTGTGTCCTTCTCCCATACCATGTAGATTGTAAGCCCTCACGGGCAGGGCCCTCTCTCCTTCTGTACCAGTTTGTAACTCGTCTTCTTCATGCTTAGTGCAATTGTCTGTATTATGTATGTGCACCGCTTTTCATATGTACAACGCTATGCAATGAATGGCGCTTTAATAATAAATAATAATGCTAAGCCTCTATATTCAGCATGTCAGATGGAGGTGACATAGTGGTGTGTCAAGTAGTCCATGCAGAATATGGAGAGATAACTGCTGGGACTGATTGGTACTGATACTTGAGAAAACTGAATAATGTTACATTTTCTGATCCCATAGATATTACATTAAAATAATTTTACTATCTATATAAATTCCCGCACACAGCAGCCCTATAATGATAGAATTATGATGTCATTTCTGGTAATCGATAATTTCTAAAGTCATTACATCAGGGTAGGGAAATCTTGTTTATTAGAAGCGTTAATGTACCAGTACAAGTCTATTATTCTGGAGATTAAACTCATATAAATTCTTATATCAGTTATTCCTTTGACCTATAGAAATGCATTCAGCCTGCAGCTTCTTGCCTCTAGATGGTCATAGATGTCCTTAGTGATCATTTATAACAAAGAGTTCATTGTCCATTGATCTTTTTTTTCAGTGGAAAATTAATTCTCCTGAATGTTAGGTTAGTGGTGCAACCAGGAATACGTGGATCCCCTGCTAATATGATAAAGGGACTTCATTGTCTCGACTATTTATGAAGTGTCGGAGCCAACACTGCTTCACAATGCGCTCTTTCAGTCTTGTTACCAGTCCTTTCTCTTATGTTGTATACAACCTCCAACCTGAAATAACTCTTGGCATGTGCCATCAAATGTCAAATTGTGGGGCTGCAACACAGCGATCCATGGAGAGGGGAAATAATATATATGAGCAGAGCATCCCCTCATCACTGGACCCATAGAAGCCTCTATAGTACTATTGGGTTGGGAACTGACGTTGTAAAATATCTCCAGTTACGAACAAGATATAGAATTCAAATAAAGCAATTCATGATCCTCTTCACATTGACTTAGAATAATATTTTTGGATATTGGGTTCATCAAGACCCTTTTTCCAGAATGCATGTTTTAGGCCACAGAAAGGACTTGGCCCTCATGCACAGTCATATAATTGATCCACTTTGTACCTAACTTGCTAAAGGCCTATCTATACCTCCAGAATCCAGGAGAGAAAATGTATAGTATGCTTCATCTCATGAAATATTACAAAGAAAGTCTTCTTTAGAAGCATCACTTTTAGGGTAGAATATGGCACTTCATAGAGGTACAATTCAGCAGTGCAGTACATATAATTCTTACATGGCTGTAATACCAACCTATCATCAGGAAAGGCCATCAATATTTAATTGGTGGGGTCTGACTCCCGGTATTCCTGCCTATCAGCTGTTTGAAGAGACCATGGAGCTCCGGTGAGCTCTGCGGCCTCTTCTTAGACCAGTGACGTCACGTTCATTGGTCACATGGCTTTGGTGCACCACAGTTCTATTCAAGTGATTGGGGCTGAGATGCAATTCCAAGCACGGCGATATCCAATGGATGGCCTTGTGCTTGGTAAGCTGCAAGGGTACCGCGGCCTCTTCAAACAGCTGATCGTGTAGGTGCTGGGAATCGGACCGCCACCGATAAGATACTGACGACCTATCCTGAGAATAGTCATCAGTATTAAACACTCGAGAAACCTTTTTAAAAGAGTTTTTCCACAAGTTAGGAGATGTCTGATTGGGGTCCCACAACTGGGAACTAGAGATCACTAGCATGGGGCCCCGAAGCTATCTTCTCTTTCAGTCACATAGACTTTAAATGGAGTAGAGCACATTCCCAACCACTATTCCATTCAAGCTTCACCTCACTGTGGTCGTGCAGTGTTGAGGACCCCTGTTCTAGTGACTGGTGGGGATCTTAGTGGTGGGACTACCAGCAAATCGGGCATTTATTACTTATCCTGTGGATAAGTAATACATGTCATTTGTGGTCAAATTTCTTTAATGTTGTCTTATCTTAGGCCGTGTCAACACTAATAACATGGACTGAAGAATTCACAGAAGAAATCTCAACCCACATCATTGGTATTAGAGGACATCATTACTGTTGAGTGAATCAAAGTCCACAAAGTGGACTTCCATCTAAGTATGGAGGAAAATTCCATTTGCCGCGAAGCCAAATTTCCTCGTGCTTTGTGGTAGCGAATTGATTTTCCCTGAAGGTTGGTAAAAAACAAAAAAAATCATACTTACTTCATCCATTTGCTCGTGACGGGCCAGCAGCCGTTGCCCTCTTGTGCGCGATGACATATGACATCACAGGCCGTGCAAGATTTTGCGCTAGATCAAGATGGCGGCGACCAGTCCGTCACGAACAAATGGATAAGCATAAGTATGATTTAATTTTTTTAATTTTTTTTTATTTTACACTGTGTTATTACTTTCAGATGCCGTGATCAGCTATGAAAGCATCATCTGAGGAGTACAATGGCGGGGGTGGCGCAATCGCCGCGCCCTGTCATTGCACCCAATACTTACAAAGAAATACACTTTGTGACAAAGTAATTAGTCACAGGGTGAATTTTTTTGTAAAATTTGGCAAAGCAGCCGAATCTAATTTTTAAATACTTCGCTCATCTCTAGTCATCATACAAGACGTATTATTATTAGGACATGTGTAACGCCCCAGAGTGGCATTACCACTTCTGCACCCCCCTACTGTCTTTGCTGGTTAACCTCATGTCATCATGTGTATTTATTCTAGGTCCAAACACTGTGCATTTCCTATTTTGCAACTATGTTCACGTGAAATGTGCCTGGTTCACCAGCAGGTGGCAGCAAATATGGCAGAGCTACAGTTAGATAGAATGGAGCTTTCCATTCCATTCTAACACCCCCCTTTGTGGAGGAGTGGGTGAGTTCCACTTCCTGCAGGAAGGGTGGGGACCAGAGTCAGTGAGTTCCAGCTTACCCCCTGCCAAGGGAGGGTGTGCTGGGCATGTCTCTGCTGGACGTGCCCAACCCAAGCCAGCCAGAGCACCCTCAGCTCTGCTGGCCATAGAGGCCAAAGCTTAAAGACTTAGCAGCCAGGAGGAAAGTGCCCTGGCCTAATCTAGAGACAGAACATACTACAAAAAGTAGTGCAGCATACAGAAGAAGCTGAGTTATACAGCCAGCCTGTCAGAGTCACAGATAAACAGATATAACAGAGTGGAGTTTGCCTGCCAGTATCATGCTAAAGCTTGCTGGAACCAAGACAAAGCCTGTAAACCGTTTTGGAGAACGTTTATGCAAAGTAAAGCTGCCATTGAACTTCATCTCAAGTTCTGGACTCCAGTTATTCTTTTATCCCTCAATTACTCCCCCTATATATTGCTTCAGAGCCAATGCCTGGGGTCCAGCTGTGTCCAGGTAGTAGCACCGTGACACTCACTTACACTAGAGGGGACATTTTAGGCCACCCTATACCACTCTGCCATTCCTACACCTGGGTAACAACCCTCTAACAGGGCCCCAAGGGGCCCTTTAATTATATGCTTAGTTATAAGGCAAAAAAGGTCTGCCGAGCTAAATCTTAAAAAATTGACTATTCAGGCCTCCTTAGTAGATAATTATCAGCACTGGAGGCTACGAAGCTGTCAACTAGGCTAATAGCATAAACGCATCGGCTTTCAAATGTAAATGTGGGTGTAGGGGTAATGAGCGGATTTTCAGGAAAATACATCCTTAATGTCCTATTTGTCGTAGGTTTTGAGAAAACTTGTCAACGCATCGCTGTATAACAAATATAGATAATTAACTAATTATATGCTGTTCTTTAAAGCAATGGCATCAGTCATTGTAATGCTGTACACTGACATGGCCATTTTGTACGGGGAATAGGATAAAATCATCTCATGATGATATCTCATGCGTGCTATAGCAGGACGGTGCATGTGCCGGGCTCTGGAGCATCTATTATTATGACTATATGCTGTGCCATTCCTGTATTATTTCTGCTTGAAGTTATGAATGAATTACTAGCAGTTTGCAATGAAGGTCCAAATGGGTGTTACCAGTTAGGGTGTGTCCCTGCACAGCCTAATATTATCCAATCCGTGATGCCAGTGTCATACTGTGCAGGGGCACACACCCATCTGTTAACACCCATCTGGGCCCTATTGCAATTGCTAGTAATTCATTCATAACTTCTAGAAGGAATAATAAAGGAATGGCACAACATAGAGCCATTGGAATAGGTCATCCAGAATTATTATCTTCAGAGTTCAAGGATGTCAGCAGTGGAGACAGATCCTCTTTCAAGGTGTTTCACACATATGTTTCTAGTGATGTTTTTCTGCACTTTTTTGCTGTTTTAGTGCTTTTTTGGTGCTTTCAGCTCCAGATGTTGAAAGGATGCTGAAAATCTATGGGAAATATGAAACACAGGACACACAAGCGCTTTTTTGCCACCAATATTTTTGCTAATTTTTGTGTCTCTGGCACTTATTTAAAAAAGGAACATGTTGAAGCTCTGGCGTTCTTTCTGGCATTTTGACATCTCCTTGGATATATTTGAAAAAATGCCAGAAAATAAAAACAACGTTAACACATTTGTATAGAAAAAATAATTCTAAAAAACGCAATAACAAAAGCATGTGGTATGGAAAAGAAATAGAAGAGGTTAAACAGCACTAGACCAAATGTAGGCAGTGTTGGACTAGGGTTCCTTGCATCCGTCAGAGGAAATAATTAATTGGGCCTAACCCCCTATATCATCAATAAAGTCTTTAATTCAAAGAAATAGACCCGAGCAGCAAGTGATTGGTTACAAAGGCAGCTACAAAAAGGATTTTTTTTTCTCCTGGACTTTGGGGCCCGCTATGGAATCAGAGTTCAGGCCGATCGTAGGTTCCTCTGATGGGCCAGTCCGACGCTGTAATGGGACCACCCACTGTGCACTTGTGACTAGGGTTGAGCGAACCCGAACTGTAAAGTTCGGGTTCGTACCGAACTTTACGGTGTTTGGAACCCGAACCCGAACATTTCAGTAAAAGTTCGGGTTCGTTGTTCGGGAAATATTAATATACCATCGGATCCGAGTTTTCTCCAATCCGATGGTATATTTTAACTTGAAGCGTCCCCATCACCATGGGAACGCCTCTATGTTAGACTATACCATCGGATTTGAGTTAGATCATGAAAACTCAGATCCGACAGTATATTCTAACACAGAGGCATTCCCATAGTGATGGGGACGCTTCAAGTTAGAATATACTGAGAACTGTGGACATAACGACCCCTGCTGCCTGGCAGCACCTGATCTCTTACAGGGGCTGTGATCCGCACAATTAACCCCTCAGGTGCCGCACCTGAGGGGTTAATTGTGCGGATCACAGCCCCCTATAAGAGATCTGGTGCTGCCAGGCAGCAGGGGGCCAGACCCCCCTCCCTCCTCAGTATTAAAATCATTGGTGGCCACTAGTGCGGCCCCCCCCCCACCCCCTATTAACCCCTTAAGGACTCGGCCCTATTTCACCTTCTGGACGTGGCTATTTTTTGCAAATCTGACCAGTGTCACTTTAAGTGCTGATAACTTTAAAATGCTTTGACTTATCCAGGCCATTCTGAGATAGTTTTTTCATCACATATTGTACTTCATGACACTGGTAAAATGAATAAAAAAAAGAAATCATTTTTATTTATAAAAAAATACAAAATTTACCAACAATTTGTAAAAAAAATGCAAATTTCTCTACTTCTATAATACATAGTAATACCTCCAAAAATAGTTATTACTTTACATTCCCCATATGTCTACTTCATATTTGGATCATTTTGGGAATGATATTTAATTTTTTGGGGATGTTACAAGGCTTAGAAGTTTAGAAGCAAATCTTTCAGAAATTTTCAAAAACCCAATTTTTAGGGACTAGTTCAGGTCTGAAGTCACTTTGCGAGGCTTACATAATAGAAACCACCCAAAAATGACCCCATTCTATAAATTACACCCCTCAAGGTATTCAAAACTGATTTTACAAACTTTGTTAACCCTTTAGGTGTTCCACAAGAATTAATGGAAAATAGAGATACAATTTCAAAATTTCCCTTTTTTGGCAGATTTTCCATTTTAATAATTTTTTTCCAGTTACAAAGCAAGGGTTAACAGCCAAACCAAACTCAATATTTATGGCACTGATTCTGTAGTTTACAGAAACACCCCATATGTGGTCGTAAACTACTGTTACAGGCACACGGCAGGGTGCAGAAGGAAAGGAATTCCATACGGTTTTTGGAAGGAAGATTTTGCTGGACTGTTTTTTTTGACACCATGTCGCATTTGAAGCCCCCCTGATGCACCCCTAGAGTAGAAACTCCATAAAAGTGACCCAATCTAAGAAACTACACCCCTCAAGGTATTCAAAACTGATTTTACCAACGTCGTTAACCCTTTAGGTGTTCCACAAGAATTAATGGAAAATAGAGATACAATTTCAAAATTTCCCTTTTTTGGCAAATTTTCCATTTTAATAATTTTTTTCCAGTTTACAAAGCAAGGGTTAACAGCCAAACAAAACTCAATATTTATGGCCCTGATTCTGTAGTTTACAGAAACACCCCATATGTGGTCGTAACAGCTGTACGGGCACACGGCAGGGTGCAGAAGGAAAGGAATGCCATACGGTTTTTGGAAGGCAGATTTTGCTGGACTGTTTTTTTTGACACCATGTCCCATTTGAAGCCCCCCTGATGCACTCCTAGAGTAGAAACTCCAAAAAGTGGCCCCATTTTAGAAACTACAGGATAGGGTGGCAGTATTGTTGGTACTAGTTTAGGGTACATATGATTTTTGGTTGCTCTATATTACACTTTTTGTGAGGCAAGATTAGATAACAAGAAATAGCTGTTTTGGCACAGTTTTTATTTTTTGTTATTTACAACATTCATCTGACAGGTTAGATCATGTGATATTTTTATAGACCAGGTTGTCACGGATGTGGCGATACCTAATATGTATACTTTTCTTTATTTATGTAAGTTTTACACAATGATTTCTTTTTTGAAGCAAAAAAAATCATGTTTTAGTGTTTCCATAGTCTGAGAGCCATAATTTTTTCAGTTTTTGGGCGATTACCTTGGGTAGGGTATGATTTTTTGCGGGATGAGATGACGGTTTAATTTATTTTGGGGTGCGTGTGACTTTTTGATCTCTTGCTATTACACTTTTGTGATGTAAGGTGACAAAAAATTGTTTGTTTAGCACAGTTTTTATTTTAAATTTTTTACGGTGTTCATCTGTGGGGTTAGTTCATGTGATATTTTTATAGAGCCGGTCGATACGGACGCGGCCATACCTAATATGTATACTTTTTTTTATTTATTTAAGTTTTACACAATAATATCATCTTTGAAACAAAAAAAAAAATCATGTTTTAGTGTCTCCGTATTCTGAGAGCCATAGTTTTTTCCGTTTTTGGGAGATTATCTTAGGTAGGGTCTTATTTTTTGCGGGAGGAGATGCCGGTTTGATTGGCACTATTTTGGGGTGCATATGACTTTTTGATCGCTTGCTATTACACTTTTTGTGATGTAAGGTGACAAAAAATGGTTTATTTAGCACAGTTTTTATTTTTTATTTTTTACGGTGTTCATCTGAGGGGTTAGTTCATGTGATATTTTTATAGAGCCGGTCGATACGAACGCGGCGATACCAAATTTGTATACTTTTTATTTATTTATGTAAGTTTTACACAATAACAGCTTTTTTAAAACAAAAAAAATGATGTTTTAGTGTCTCCATATTCTGAGCCATAGTTTTTTTATTTTTTGGGCGATTTCCTCAGATAGGGGCTCATTTTTTGCTGGATGAGGTGAAGGTTAGATTGGTACTATCTTGGTGGGCAAACGCCTTTTTGATCGCTTGCTGTTGTACTTTTTGTGATGTAAGGTGACAAAAAAATGGTTTATTTAGCACAGTTTTTATTTTTTATTGTTTTAAGGTGTTACGGTCGCGGCGATACCTAATATGTATACTTTTTTTCCCCCCTATTTTTTACCAATTTTTTTTAACTTTATTTGGGGAAAATGACGTTTTTGTTTATTTTTACTTAAAACTTTTAATTTTTGGGGGGGAAAACTTTATTTTTTAAACTTTTTTTTTCACTTTTTTTTTGTCCCACTTTGGGACTTGAACCTTTGGGGGTCTAATCCTTTACAATGCATTCCAATACTTCTGTACAGCTTCCGGCCTGTGAGATCCAGGGGGCTGGATTTCACAGGCTCGTCACCGGAAGGCAGCGCGATGCCTTCCTTAGGCATCGCGCTGCCTTCCATGCCATCGGGTCCTCCCTACAGCCCCATGGGGACCCGATGGCACCGCAGACCACCGCCGCCGCATCAGGTAAAAGCCGCAAACCGCAGGTCTGAATTGACCCCGCGCATTTAGCCGAGTTGCCTTCTCAATGATTTGAGCAGGCACCTTGTTTGGATCACCGCCGGGCGGCGGTGATATGAACAACACATGATGTACCAGTACAACATGGGTCCTTAAGGACTCGGGAACCATGCCGTACCGATACGTCATGGGTCCCTAAGGGGTTAAAATCATTGGTGGCTAGTGCGGCCCCCCCCCAACCCCTATTAAAATCATTGTTGTCCAGTGCGGCCTCTCCTCTCCCCCTAATTAACAACCCCCCTCCCCCCCATCATTGGTGGCAGCGGAGCATCCTGGCTGCCATGGTAACCGATCGGAGCCCCAGCGATTAAACTGGGACTCCGATCGGAACTGCCGCTCCGCTGCCACCAATGATGCGGGTGGAAGGGGGCCACTGCCACCAATGATTTTATTTAGGGCGGGGAGAGGGGAGGCCGCACTGGACACCAATGATTTTAATAGGGGGGCCGCACTAGGCACCAATGATTTTAAAACTGGGGAGGGAGGGGGGGTCGCACTGGCCACCAATGATTTTAATAGGGGGAGGCCGCACTGGCCACCAATGATTTTAATACTGGGGGGGAGGGAGGGCCGGACTGGCCACCAATGATTTTAATACTGGGGAGGGAGGGGGGTTAATTGTGCGGATCACAGCCCCCTGTAAGAGATCGGGTGCTGCCAGGCAGCAGGGGGCAGTTATGTACACAGTTCTTAGTATATTCTAACTTGAAGCGTTCCCATTACCATGGGAATGCCTCTGTGTTAGAATATACTGTCGGATCTGAGTTTTCACGATCGTGAAAACTCAGATCTGAAAAAGCTAATACTATTATTTTCCGTTATAACCATGTTATAACGGAAAATAATAAAGTGAAGTTCGGGTCCCCATTGAACTTTTTTTTAAAGTTTGGCCGAACTCCCCGAACCCAAACATCTAAGTGTTCGCTCAACTCTACTTGTGATAGATTTGATTTATTTGTAGTTAGACCGCAGTACACACCCAGAAATTTGCTTAAGTCCTTCACACCCCTACCCAGAACTGTAATTAATTGTAGGGTGTAAATGGCTCCCTTTAAGAAATGACTCAGCATGGAATGTTGTACCTGAAAATGTGATTGAGTTAAAAGGCGGATAACCCTGGTTTAAAGTTTTTTTAAAGGGGTTCTCCCGTTATGACAATGTATCCCTTATCCACAGAATAGGAGAAATGCTTGAGTAGGGGGTCTGACTAGTGGTTCCCATGTCGATCACAAGAAGGTGGGCCTGTGCTCCCTCATTTGAATGGAGAAGTGGTCATGTATGCGTGCTGCTGCTCTGTTCAGCTCTGTGGGGCTTCTGTAGATAGCCGAGCACTTGTACTCTATCTCCAGCAGTCCTACAGAGTTGACCAAAGTGGTGGTCATGCATGTGTCTCTGTCCCTCCATTCAAATGGGCAGTAGGGGGGTCCAGAAGTCGGACCCTTGCCGATCAGACAGATACTATAGATGGTGAATAAAGTGTTATAAGAGGATAACCCCCTTTGACAGAATTAAAATGTAGCCATTTTAATTCCTCAATAAAATATCTGTATATATGATCTAAAATGGCCACAAACAACCTGTCCTAACAAGTGAGCAGGACCGGTTGCTTCTACTTGGGGTTTAGGGAGTGGGGCCTCACTTACCACCACACTGCTCTACAATAGATGGTAATGACATGATCCTGGCTATGATATGCCATCATGGCTGAGCAGCCTGACTGGACGGCTCACCAATATGTAGTATGCCAGCATGTAGTGAGGCCCCAACCCCTCACCCCCATAGACAGCTTAGTAAGTGGAGGCAATCAGTTCTCCACACACTCTAGGAAAGGCTGCTGGAAGCCATTTTAAATAATTCCCGGAGAAACCCTTTAACTATTGTTATGCCGATTGGATTTCAAAGAAATTACCCCCCCAAAAAATAACAATATATTAGGGAATTGTTCTTCTGAAAATTTCAGAATAGATGGATCCAGATCAAACCTTCATGTTGAAGATCCTTAGATCAATGCTTGTATAGACTTTAGGACCCTGAAGCAGCTTCAACACGAATGCTACCCCTGGTGCGATGTAACTGAGCTCTATCTACCACACATTTTTCATTCAATATTTTGAACAACATCAAAGCGAGAATATCTCAGGCAACGCACATTAAAAAACAAGAAGCATGAAATATTTGATGTGTTTTTATGCTTTGAACAAATGCATGAAAGTGAATATAGCCAAACAGCGGCCACATGCTGATATATTTTTGACAACATCACATTAAATAAAAATATATTACTATCCAAAGTGTTTTTCATTTTCAGGCATGTAAATGCAGGTGGCAGATGATATTACATATTGTGTCAGAATGAGAGTCGCATGAAAACACACGTGTATTGCACACATGTCAAATCCTTCCCAGTCCTTTTCAGATAGCGCTCGCTGGTGACTTCAGTTGACTACTGTCAATGTCTGCTCAACCCTACTGCACAACCACACATAACAGGCCAACACTTACCATAGACATATGGCTGAAAACTAACACTAACTTGTCAATACTAAGCTAATAGCAGGGCATCACACTTCTGAAAGGCTCCATGAGAAGCTTCTCCCATGAGGGAACCACCATTTACCGTATTTTTCGCTTTATAAGACGCACCCGATGATAAGACGCACCCCAGATTTTAGAGTAGAAAAATAAGAAAAAATATTTTTCATCAGACCTTATATCAGCCCACTCAGAGCCTTATAAGACCTCAGATTAGCCCATCAGTACCCCCAATCAGACCTCAGATTAGCCCATCAGTACCCCCAGACCTGAGATTAGCCCATCAGTACCCCCAGACCTCAGATTAGCCCATCAGTACCCCCAGACCTCAGATTAGCCCATCAGTACCCAAAGACCTCAGATTAGCCCATCAGTACCCCCAGACCTCAGATTAGCCCATTATTACCCCCAGACCTCAGAATAGCCCATCAGACCTCAGATCAGACTAAAATAAAAAATCATCTTACCTGTCCTGCTCCGCGGCTCCTCTTCAGCTGTCGCGCTCCCATCTTCCCGGCCTGCGCTGCACTGTCACATGACTGTGTGCAGCGTCAGGTCATAGTGCCCGCAGGCCAGAAAGATGGGAGTGCGACAGCTAAAGAGGAGCCGTGGCGCAGACCAGGGAGGGTAAATATTACCTGCGCTTGCGGCGCTTCGCTCCACGCTCCTAATACATACTAGTGAACGCTTCCATAATGGAAGCTCTCACTAGTATTCATTTTATAAGATGCACAGACATTTTCCCCCCACTTTTGGGGGGGGGGGAGTGCATCTTATAAAGCAAAAAATACGGTACCTGCTCATTAAAAGAGATTGATTGGAAACATGAGCATTATATATTGTTTTTCAATTAATTAAATTGTACTGGCAGTCCTACAATACCAAGAACAGAGCCATAGCTATAATAAGTATGTAGCAGCAGTGGTTGCACCCAAGCCCTGGTGAATGACATGGCCCATAGACCCTTCTGCCACATAAGAAGACACTAGTCAGAGTAAAGGACTCGGTAGAGTCTATTCCAGGGCTCCCTTATGACACTTCAGAGACTGTATGGACTAATGTGTCTTCAGACAGGTTGCCCAACGGACACAAGGACTTGTCATGGATGGCTATCCAAGGGGGCCTGCTTCTTAGGTCATTCATGCATGCCCACAACCTGTGCAAAACCAGCTACTGCTCTAGGTGCCCATTTATGCAGGAAACATCTTTGTACCTGTTTTAGGAGTGCCCTTTTTCACAGGGTTTGTTGGATTCCCTGGAACATAAACTTAAAGACTCAAAGTAGCCAGGAACAGCATTGCATACTTAGGTATTCTATGAACTATTTCCTGGGATTCACAGTGTTAGGGCAATCCACGAGGCCTAGTACCTTATGAACTGTTTTAAGGATATTTGGCTAGCCAGGAATTGACTCATTTTGAGGAGGGAGAACATGTCCAGCCTGGACTGTACCAGGCTTATCCATAGCCTGCTTAGAGACTATTACATCCTGAGCAGACTTGATGTCTCCTTCCCCCTCTACCCTTTTTGGGTCTGTCCTTCAATAACGCTTTGGGCATGTGATTTCCCCTTTCTAGCCCTACTTTCCCAATCCACATCCCTCATCACATGTCTGTATTGCTGTGTTGTTGGACAATATTTATTTTGAGTGATTAGATAGGTGGTGTGATGTCTAGCGTAGGTTATCCTGTACTGTAAAGTGTGCCGTCATGTGTGGTGGATGACATTATTTATTGAGGGCTGCTTCTTGGCTGTGCTGCGTTGCAGTACTTTGATTATGAGGATTAATTGTTAATAAAGTATTTTCAATCAAAGAGCGTTACATCTCCTTTATTCTTTATCAGGCACAGCTCTACTTGTAATAGTGGCTGTCCATTTTATTGCCACTCAGTGGGAACCTGTCACCTCCTAAATGCATGTAAACCCGGCAGTAGTACCTCAGGGTAGCCCGCAGTGTGATACTAATCATACTTTTCATCCTGCAGTCTGATGCTGCATAAGGTCAGAAAACGATCTTTTATCCTCCGTCCGCGCTAATTTGCATGTAAGCTTGTAGTCAAGGGGGCAGCGGCCTCCTTGCTTCAAGTCAAGGTAACCACGCCCCCTCTTGCCTTTGAGTGACAGCCCACAATTCGGCTTCGCTTTCCGAAGTCTCGCGCATGCGCGGTTCCCTCTATTTTACTGCGCGATCCCATGCCCTGATTAGGGGTCAGATATTTCATTACTGGGCAGTTTGTTCAGGTAGTAATGGTCAGGTATAGGGTCATGGCTGTTACCAGGTCTGGACATCATTTGCCCAGGCCGGTAAAGGCCACTTTATGGTTTATAGAAGTGACCAATTGTTGCTTGTTCAGGTTGAAGGTATCTTTCTGGCCCAGCAACAATGGGTTGATTGGTTCATAGGTTTGGGACATGTGACTTGTTTTGTGTATAAATTTAGGGTATGTGGGGTTTTTACCTAGAAAGGACTCTGTGAGGGACGTCTGCCCTCCCTCCTGTGGCCTTTAGTTTACCTGGAGTAAAATTGCTTTTGATAAGCGAATTAGTGAAGAGGCTCGGGCTTATGGCTGATCTTCTAGCTTTATCTTTATGGTGGTTATTATTGGATTTTGCTATTTAGTAATATGAATTTGTTGTTTGGAAAAATTTTGACCACAGCCTTTATTAACTAACCTCAAATAATACACTCAAATTACAAGTGTGTGTCTTTTATTATTATCGACAAGTTATTAAGGTGCATAGTGCCATGTTATGACTTATAATAATCCCAAGACCCATCAGACTGCAAAAGACTATGGTGGTCGTGACTGTAACCACAGATAATGGGGGAGAGAAGAGAGGGATAGCCGCCACTGCAACCATTGCAGATGTTGTACTTCTCTTCACCGAGACGAACTGTTGCTGTTCTTGTCTCAGAAGACGCCCGTCCTGGCCTATTTGTAATGTTGAAGTAATGGCTCCTTCCTATGGAGAGTTCCTGCCATTAAAGACATAAAGCAGGTTTCAGGTTCTACAGAATTTTGGTGTATATATGCATGTGTGAGGTGGGTCATTGGGCATTACCACATCTGGCCCCAGCTTTACGCAGCCATGCTATTTCAGTATTATTATACACTGGTGCCATCCGCGGAACCTCTTCCCCCTCCATATATTGCTGTATATACATCCTCCATGCAGCTTCCCCACCACCTCCCTTCCCTTGCCCCATTGTGAAGCAGATACTCCCTTCATTGGTAACCATGGTAACAGCTGCCGCTGCTGTTCGGCTGTCATTGCTGGATACGGCTACATGTGATTAAATGAAGGCCGCAGCCTGTCATCTTTTGTCCTGAATTGATGGTATACTACACATAATAAAGACTGGGACAGAATGACAGGTGCTGCGCTCATAGGTTTAACCGCTAAAACGCTGGAAGCATAAATTATCCATGATATGGCTCCGCATACAAAGGATATTATGCAAAAATATGTCAGAGAGAAAAGCACAGCAGAGAGCTGATAAAAACGGGGTCAATATGTTTGTTTCCGGACCCGTAATTAGGATGAAAATAGGGCATGAAAGAGTTTTCTTGCCCATGCCATAGCAAGTTGCTCAAATTGCGCAATAAAAGCTGGCGCTACAGCACAGATGGAGTTGTCACCGAGCAGAAAAATATTAATGACCGATAATACATACGGGGCACATGTATAAAACCTGCCTAAAAGAAGAACTGCCTTTGTTGCCCATGGCAACCAATCACAGGGCAGCTTTCATTTTATAACAGCAGAATATGAAATGAATGCCGCGCTGTTATTGGTTGCCGTGGGCAACAAAGAAAGTTTTCTTTTAGACTGTTTCTTAAGTTGCCGAAAAACCAAGCAAATGGTTAATTACCGCCCCGACTCCAATAAGCGAGGTCTTGTTAGCAGACTGTGGGGGAGGGAGTTTTAGAAAAAGCCGAGCTGTGTTTCTAAATGCCACTCTCGTCCTAATTGCCCTCCTAGGCTCCACAAGAATGAATGATCCGTGTCTTGCTCTCCTGATTACGAAGCTCGTTCACTCTCTGATGTCCTCTGTAGCCAGAGAAACTTGTTTAATCTCGGCAGGGGTCCCCGTGTTACCGTCACCAGCCTTGGCAAACAAACCGGCATCCGATATTATTCTCCTACGAACATGGGGAGATTTAACTTCCACCTTAATCTGCTCCGGGCGCCATATTGTTCATTTTCAAAATGATGTATTATTTGGGCCACACAATGTCCTGGTGTTCAAACAGCGTTCAGACTGTTCAGGACAAATGAAGCAAAGCTGGCGGATAAAGGTTGAGACGCTGCCTACTGAAAGGTGAAGAATTAATGTGAGGTGCGACATTACATGGGTCTGATATTTCCTGTATATATGTCATTTGTAATGTAAATGAATGCCAAGGAACAGGAATATAAAACTATTACACATCTTATTCATGGATTAACCCTTAAAGGGAACCAGTCACTTCAAAATGCAGGGCAATCTTCAGGTACCATGTTATAGAGCAGGAGGAGCTGAGCAGATTGATATATTGTTTTGTGGGGAAAGATTCAGTAAAACTCGTAGTTTATACATTTAAACTTCTGCTCTTTTTATGCATCAGAATCATGTGGGCGGAGCCATGCAGAGTTACCTGTCAAACACTGAAGGCTCCGCCCACATGACTCTGATGCATAAAAAGAGCAGAGATTTAAATAACTACTTTCACACTAGCGTTTTTGTTTTCTGGTATTGAGTTCTGTCCTAGGAGCTCAATACCGGGAAAAAAACCGATCAGTTTTATCCTAATGCATTCTGAATGGAGAGCAATCCGATTAGGATGCATCAGTTCAATTCCTTTTAAGTTTTTTGGACGGCAAAAATACTGCAGCATGCTGCAGTTTTATCTCCGGCCAAAAATTCTGAACACTTGCTGGAATGCCGGATCCGGCATTAATTTCCATTGAAATGTATTAGTGCTGGATCGGCATTAAGTGTTCCGGCAAAACGGACCGGGATTTCTGGTCTGCACTTGCGCAGACCTTTAAAAATGCCAAAAATAAATAAATACCGGATCCGTTTTTCCGGATGACACTGGAGAGACGGATCCGTTATTTTAATGCATTTGTCAGACAGATCCGCATCCGGATCCGTCTGATAAATCCCATCCGTTTTTGCGTCCAGGTGGTTGGATCCGGCAGGCAGTTTCGGCGACAGAACTGCCTGCCGGAATCCTCAGCCGCAAATGTGAAAGTACCCTAAATTGCATGTTTTACTGAATCTTTTCCCACAAAACTAGGGTATACTGTATATCAATCTGCTCAGCTTCTACTGAATGCAGATTGCAGCGCATTTCATGGTGACAGGTTCCCTTTCAATTTTTTACATGGATAAAGAAGGAGCATAATCTTCATTTAAACTTCCTTTTACCATAAAAAGGCTCTAAATCTAAGGTCTGACTTATCAATTTTGCTATTTAGGGAAATGCATTTTACATCGCTCTCTGTTATTAGCCATTTTTAGCTGGGGGAAGCAATAATGGTAGTGTTCTGGAGACAGGAACAGTTCCTAGAGGTGGGACCCCCACCTATCAGACACATATGGCAAATCTAATTGATATGCCAAAAATGTGAAGATGGGACAAACCCTTTAAGGGAATAGTTCTTCAAAAGAAGAATTTGCTTGCCTCTTCCTCCTCGCTAATTTTTGTGCAGTGGTTCTCTGGACTCGTTAATAGAAGGGCAGCGCAATCAGGGGACACCCTCTGATACCTTCCTATTGGTGATGTCTGGGAATTATAGTACAGGCCAGACTGGGGGGGCAGAGTCTTTAGGGGAGGTCTGCATGACGGGGATTGGTTCGGAGAGACCCCAGGGGGGAGAGGGGGATTGGTTGATTCAATTTAAGGGTGGGTAATTGGGGGGCTTTAAGTAGGCAGGGAAGGGAGAAGAGGTGGCCATTTCTAGTTAAACCAGCTCCCACCCACCCTGTTTATAGAAGTCGATCTTTAGCAAATGGGGGTTTCAAGTGGTAAGGGTGGTTTTTATTGGGCACAGAGATGGTGGTAGGGGCAATGTGTCACAGCGGCTGTGGCGGTGGGAGGTCCTTGAAGTTGGAAAATTCTCAAGTGGGGATGATGGGAGGGCTCCACGGTTGGGGCTGGATTCCCATGGTTGGCGGTAGGTTGTGGCAGAGTGTGGGGGCCATCAGTGGTGCCTCCGAGCTGGCGCTCATCGGCTGGAGGCAAGATGGCTCACCCTGGATGGGGTAACTCTTTATTTGTGGCTTCAAGGACCTCCCCCGTAATCAATGATATGTTATACATATGGAAAATTTTGTTATTATGTATATGCCGTTGCATATGGGTTTTTGGTTATGTTATGATAATTAAATAAAGGTTATATTTCATGGTAATAAAAAGGCTGCTGTGGCCGATTAAATCCAACCCAGTTGTCAGTGTTTTGTTGGAGGTCTTAATTATTGGAGGGTTTTCTTTGGTTTGAGGGTTTTATGGGGAACAGGGTCAAGTATTGTATGTTTTCTGCCTACAGGCTGCAAAAGGGTTAATTGGCTCTGCTAGATATAGTTGCTAGGTGGGTCTTCTACACCCTGCCCATAGGTAGTGGCCTAGATTGGCTAATGCAATCAGCTGAGAGAGTTAGGAGACAGGAAATTATCCAGCCAGCTTGAGATACTGAGCTTTCTACCACCTGCCCCTGAGGAAGCAAATCATACCTCCCAACCATCCTGCATCCAGCGGGACAGTCCTGGATTGCAGTGACTGTCCCGCTGTCCCGGTACGGGGGAGCTATGTCCCGCTTTCTGGCAGCTGTTTCTGCTTCCATAGGAAGTAGAGACAGTTGCTGTATTATGATTCTTCATTCCTCCCCCTGCCGGATCTCCACACCTCTTGTCTGTGCGGGGGGCGGCTGGCAATCAGCCTCGGCTCCGCCTCCTCCACAGACCAGAGCTGCCGATGTCCTGCTGCTGCTGCTAGGAACAAGGTAAGTATGTGGTGTTTATTTTTTTAACTTTCTGTGAGGGGCACATAACTGTACATATTACTGGGGGCACATAACTGTACATATTACTGGGGGCACAGCTGGGCATATTACTGGGGAACATAACAGGGCATATTACTGGGGACACATCTGGGCATATTACTGGGGCACATAACAGGGCATATAACTGTGGTAATAGCTGGGCATAATTCCATGAGGGGGAACATAAGTGAGCATATTACTGGGGGCACAGCTGGGCATATTAGTGGGACATATAACAGGGCATATAGCTGTGGTAATAGCTGGGCATAATTCCATGAGGGGGCACATAAGTGAGCATATTACTGGGGGCACAGCTGGGCATAATTCTGTGAGGGGGGACAATGTGGGCATAAATACTGTTCGGTGGCATGAAGGGGGAATAATTACTATGTGGGGGCATTAAGAGGACTGGTTGGGATTAGGTGCATAGTTTTTGGGCGGAGTTAGAGGCGTGGCCTAGTGTGAAAATTTTTTAGAAAGTTGGGAGGTATGGCAAATGAGAATTTATTCTGAAGAGAGTGTAATCTGAAAATGGAACAGAACATAGTTTGTCATCAAGGGAGGACCTCCCCATGGTTGAATTGGGAACTACTATCTCCATCATTGCCACTACTCCTTTCACATTCTCCTGGGCACTATGACCTTATAGATCATATGGAAAGTGATTGTCTAAAGGAGATAACCCCTTTATAGTGGACCTGTCACCTCTCCTGACATGTCTGTTTCAGTAACTACTTACACCTACCATGTAATAACAATTCTGGAGCATCTGTTCTTATGATTCTTTGATGTGCCATTCCTTTATTATTCCTGCTGAAAGTTACAGTTACAATAGGGTCTAGATGGGACTAGTTGAAGGCATGTCCCTGCACAGTCTGACATTATCAAATCAGTGCTAAAAATGTCAGACTGTGCGTGGGCACACCACCCAACTGGTAACACCCATCTGGACTTTCATGACAAACTGCTATTAGTTCATTCAGAACTTCTAGCAGGAATAATAAAAGAATGGGATATCATAATGCCATAACAAAAGATGCTCCAGAATTGGTACTACATGGGGAATGTAAGCAGTTACTAAAACACACATCAGGAGAGGTGACAGGTCCTCTTTAACTCTTATATTCAAATGTTTACCTAGTCCAACCGCCACATTTTGGTCAATTTTAACTCATGGAGAGAAAATCAATCTCTCCTGCACCAAAGGACTTACAACAGAAAATCTAAGAAAAACTGTGTTGGGGAATATGGGAAACGTAGGGGCTTCCAGTGGTCACCACGCATGGTGTGTTACAAAGCTTGGATTGTTAGAATAAATTAGGGGATTGTTCGTTGCTATAAAGAGTTGTGCTGTATTAAAAACACAACGCTTTAAAGTGCCTGAGGGTGTTTTGTTCTTCATTACTTCATAAAAGTGACATTAATAGCCATGGCAAAGAACTGCTGAGTGCATTTACTGCCGACGTTTCAGGTATGAAAGCTGCTTTCAGGCTGCTAATGTTTCCTAATTACAGATCTCAACTGTAAAGAGACAGGGAGAGAAAGGGGGGAGCAGAAGAGATGCACAGTGAAAAACAGAGGCCAAGCTAAGAAATGGATACTGTGTGAAGCGAGAAAGCTAGAAGGTATATAGATTCAGGGGCGTACATAGATAATGGGGGGCTCAGAACAACAATCAATACTAGGTCTCTTCTTTTTCTGAAGAGATAATCCCTCAACAAGGAGAACCATCATCTCTGATATGGATCTCAGTTTAGTTAGCTAATGGACTGATCTGCAGAGGGTGGGTCCTATGCTCCACTCCACTCATGAAGACCTCTATGAATCTCACAGTGGCTGCATTGACTCCCTCTATGGTATCACTGTATCGTCTACAAACAATCATTATAAGAAGCTGGCCAATTATCACTATTGGTGCCAACCACAGGCACAGATGGTTGGAAGTTCTTTCCACTCAAACCTTTAATGTCTTTCTACAAGGGTAAGTTCACTTTATGTCACCACAGCTGAATGTTTTTTAAAGAGTTTTTTCTCGCTGACTTATTTTTTTTTAAAATGTCTCCTCTCTGCAATAACTTTGATCTTGCTCACGTTGGAGATTGAAGGTTTCAAGGAACCTTGGAAGGTTATTTCTCAACTATCCAAGGAAGGCCCAACAGTGTCAATACACTTCCATCAGCTTTCGGCCAAACTCTCACCCAAGTGTGTATGTGCTGACAGCAGCGAACCTTTGGGATAACAAAAGGATTGTGTGCTGAAGTTAAACAATCTTTCTTTCCCCCAATATCATCTAACTTGACCTCCCCACGCACAGATTGTCAGTCAATAGTGTAATGTGTCCCCGTACACATCAACCATCAAGTATTTTCTTCTCAATAATTGCACTGGCTCTATGCACTCTGGGGTCACTTATCATTAAAGGTTGTTTTTGTGTCAGTTATAATTCAGGCTTTGCTTTTTGTGCAGGCACCAAATTCATGAACTGGTGCACCTTAAAATATATGTGGTTTACACCTATAATCTCAATTTCAGTTCTTAAACATAGACCGCTGTGAAAAGTGGCAAAGAACACCAAATGTCGCCAAATTGACCAACTGTCACAGAAAATGTTGCAGTTGCCATGACTTGTGACTTTTTTAGACCACAAAACTGATGTATCTGATTCAGGGGTGCACCTAGCCTTTCTGCTGCCTGAGGCGAAAACTGAAACCGCGCCCCCCCCCCCCCCCCCCAGTGCCTATTTCTTAACCTAATCCCTTTGCCACAATGAAAGCACTCATTGCCCATGGCCCTTCCGCGGTTCCCCTCTTGCCCCTACCTGGTGCTGCCTGAGGTGGTCGCCTCACCTGGCCTCATTGGTGGTGCACTCCTGATCTGATTCGATAAATGACCCTCTTTGTGTTTAAAGCCTTACAGCACCACTTATGTGGTCCTTTCATCTCTAACATCCATCTATCTCACGGGATTACCTTTCCAGCTACACGATCCTTTGCACACCATACTGCTATTAAAAGAATATTTGCTCCCGCATTAATGTCTATCATAAAAACCCCAGTAAAGTTTCATGGAGCGTAGGAAAGAATCCGTCGGGAGGCTGACCTGTAGAGATGTGGACTTGTGAAATCTGCACAGTAACCATAGCCAACACAGCTGTACGTTCCCTGCCAGCAATACCTTATAAAGTCTGATCGGGTTAACGCTCTTGGACAGCTCCATCTATCAAATGCATGCAAGTGCCTCAGAGCCGGCTATAATTCAAAGGAAGGTATAAAGGTTGCTGGTTATGAATGCTGTATCCACCTGTATCTTCTATTCTTTTCAGTTTACAGACCCAACTAAAAGAGCATTTTAACCAAAAACGCAAAGCCACCAGTACATATGGATCCTGGATCTAATATGGTCACAATTCACATCTCATAGGAGCTGTCACACAGCAGTCAATGTGAGTTTCGGTAAGCACATTGTTTTCATTCAGGTCTCTTGGAGTCTTTAGATGGAGTTATCAGGTTTAAGCTTCATGCACACGACCGTTTTTTTTGGTGTTCCGCAAAAACGGGTTCCGTAGTTCCGTGATCCGTGTCCGTTTTTTCGTCCGTGGGTCTTCCTTGATTTTTGGAGGATCCACGGACATGAAGGAAAAAGTAGTTTTGGTGTCCGCCTGGCCGTGCGGAGCCAAACGGATCCGTCCTGACTTACAATGCAAGTCAATGGGGACGGATCCGTTTGACGTTGACACAATATGGTGCAATTGCAAACGGATCCGTCCCCCATTGACTTTCAATGTAAAGTCAGGAGTCCCTATTATACCATCGGATCGGAGTGTTCTCCAATCCGATGGTATATTTTAACTTGAAGCATCGCCATCACCATGGGAATGCCTCTATGTTAAAATATACCATCGGATATGAGTTATATCGTGAAAACTCAGATCCGACAGTATATTCTAACACAGAGGCGTTCCCATAGTGATGGGGACGCTTCAAGTTAGAATATACTAAGAACTGTGTAATAACTGCCCCCTGCTGCCTGGCAGTACCCGATCTCTTACAGGGGGCTATGATACGCACAATTAACCCCTCAGGTGCGGCAGGGGGCAGTCATGTACACAGTTCGTAGTATATTCTAACTTGAAGCGTTCCCATCACTATGGGAATGCCTCTGTGTTAGAATATACTGTTGGATCCGAGTTTTCACGAAGTGAAAACTCAGATCTGAAAAAGCTTTTATGCAGACGGATCGGCGGATTCGTCTGTGTGAAAGTAGCCTACGGATCACAGATGCGGATGACAATCTTGTGTGCATCCGTGTTTTTTCACGGACCCATTGACTTGAATGGGTCTGTGAACCGTTGTCAGTCAAAAAAATAGGACAGGTCATATTTTTTTGACGGACAGGAAACACGGATCACGGATGCGGATGAACAACGGTGCATTTTCCGAAGGTGGATGACAACATATGTGAGGGTCTGCAGTAATGTTCCCAGAAACAGATACTCATAAGTAACATCAATCGAATTTATCTTGACTTAATGTATTTGATTAATTTCTGGGGGGGATCCCTTTAAGACTTATAAAGTGAACCCCAATCTACAATACCCCCTCCCCATGTTTGCCAATAATATTGAGAATATTTATAGAAAATAAATTCAACTATTTTCTCCACCTTTTTCTGTCTTATGTTGCCTCATAGCATGTAAATCATTTACTCAAGGTGATGGAGGGCATGTGGCGATCAAAGCCTTCCACAGTGAAGAAAGATAGCCACATTAATTCAGAATACTATAAGGCCATATGCAAAAATAATTTCATTTTTCAGGTTAAAATATTAAAATGTGATAAGATGAAGACTGTGCAAAACTTATATGTCTGTGGTTAAGTGGGAGTCCAGATAATCTCTTTTGCAATGCTAAACAGTCAGGATTTTACACTACCTGAGAGCTGGCAGCAGAGAGTGCACATAAACCAATGTGACAGCAAACTAAAACTGTAATATTGCAAGAATTTCTTACTGGAAAATCAAGACAATTTAATGGAGGTCCCTATACATCTAGTTTACACATTCAGCTTATCATAACATCAAACCCTCAGGTCGGTACTTTACAAGATGACTAGAAATCTTAAAGGGAACCTGCCATCTTACAGTTACAGTCATGTTTTATTTTTTATTTTTTTAGGTAGCTAGATGCTATGGGCACCTTTGGGTAAATTTTTGAATTTTGCAATTTACCCATTTTGAGCTAAGCATAATTTTTGCAATTGGTCTTTATTAAAAACGTTTAACAAATTATTTAGGTTAAATGTGTGTTTATGAGCTGTCAGGAGTTCAGCAATAAGGACTAAAGATGGAGCCATCAGAGCAGCTCCCTGATAAATTGATGGAGGAAGTACAGGGCCAAGTGAGATGACTAAAAATGAACCTGGTCGCCTCAATTAAGAAGGAGAGATGGGGGCTAGCAGAGGAAGTAGCAGGACCATGAATGCATAGAGTTACTTGGCCCGCCCGAGTGCATTTAACTGCTAATTTGCATATGGATTAAAAGTGCGTTTTCACCAGAATGAAGCAACAGATCACTAACTGCAAGTTATCATTTAGAGATGATCAAATCTAATGAGAGATACAGTGTGAGTGAGAGAGACCCACACATAACACTCCACTGGAAAAGAGATATGCAAGTTAGTTCTCCTTCCAAATGGACAGTAAAACTGAACGTGAGTGTGTCTCAAGAGAAGATTGCTCTGGTTAGCTGAGTGGCCTTTGTCAGGGTCTTGGGGGTGCGATTTCTCATTAGGGAGACCACCTAGTTGTGTGGAGAGTTGTAGTCAAGCCAACGTTGCTCCACAATTTCCTCTGCCTTGATTTGTTCAATCAGTTTTCTTGTCCTTTTAGAAGGAGAATTGACTTGCCTGTCTCATTCCAAGATGTGTAATACAGGGGTATTCAGTACTCTTGTCCTTTTGGAAAGAGAACTGAATTGCTTATCTCTTTTTCAGTGGAGCATTACATGTGGGTCTTTACTCTCTCATGCCTGGTCACAGAGACATGAAACAAGTTCTCTCTGTACTTATAATTCAAGAGAACTTATTGCTGCACTAGTGTATATTTGTTTTCCATTGGTACCCATGGAATCAGACACCATGGGTTTGTGTAGCTGATAAGAGAATGAGCATGACTTCTAGGTGCGGTTCCATTCTCCCACTATGGGCACAGACTTATTAGATAACATTATCTACCAGAGCTCTTAACACTTCTGATGTGTGCCGCATGTTATAAGTCTGAAAAGGGAAAACCACTTGTGAAGCTATACAATAGCGACAATCTAGTAGCGACCCTGCTTATATATAGTCCATCCATTTACACATTTTCAGCCTGTACATAATACTGCATATACCACTTTCATGCACATAAGGATCAGGTTATAGCCATTTACAGGCAGTAATGATCACCATCCAAGAGAAAATGGTGTGAAACTTTAATCAATACATCACTACATACATCAATACCCAATCAACAGTGATCAATATACCATTTACAAGTCCAATAGTAATGGGAAGAGACTGTTCTTATAGTTGTACTAACACGAGGATTAGTATATCCATCCACTTACCAGTTATCACTTTCAGAACTGAGGTTTGAGGCATGCTGAGCCTTATTAAAGGGGTTGTCCAGGTTCAGAGCTGAACCCACACATATCCCCATTTTCACCCCTCCGGCCCCCCTGATATGAGCAAAGGAGCATTTCATGCTCTGATGCTGTCCCTTTACATTGCTAGGCCTCTGCCTAGCTCTCCCGATGGAGAGCCCGGTACGTCACCAGATTTCCTAAAAAAGCCTTTGCCCTGCACGATTAAGCATAGGGCAAAGGATAGCATCAGAGAATGAAATGTCTGGGTGAAAATGGGGATATGTTCGAGTTCAGCTCTGAACCCGGACAACCCCTTTAATCTTGAATTGGGCAAGCAGCATTTTAACGAATGGGGACTATTATTTGTTAGGCCTTCCAGGAGTCCAAATATTAACGGTGTTGTCACTGAAAAGTAGTTCTCAACCTGAGGCTCTTCAGATATTGAAAATCTACAACCTTCAGCATGCCGTGCAGCTAAAAAAAGGAGCAGGCTGGGGATCACTAAATATGTGATGTCCCCACGGCCATAATAGAGGGGGGGGGGGGGGGGGGGGGGGGTGGGGGGGGGGGGGGTTCTCTAGTCATAAAGGAATAGTATATAATTAGAGAATTGCACTCTTCCTAAAATGATCCTTAAAGCAGCGCCAATGTCTGAATTTAACAATCTGATTTGATTTAATTTGTTTTTCACAAACTAAAGGGTTTTAGCAACATCCAATTAAGTCAATCAACATCTATTACCCAACTGAATACATTACGTTGTATACATTTGCTGTTAATCAGGTTATGATTAAAGTATTTAGATCAAAGTCTTACAGACAGTGGTTTAACCAAATGATAGAAAGACCTAAAGTGCCCACTGTTCCATTCAAAATCCTCCTGACTAGGGTCGTGCATTGAGGAGGAACATAGTGGTGAGGTTCTAGAGACTGTTCGGTGTCTGACTGGTGGGGCTCCAACAATCATGCCTTTATCACCTGCCCTGTTAATAAGTGGTACATGTTTCGTTGCATAAACTAGAGATGAGGGTATTTTATTAAATTCGTTTTGGGACCAATTTGTCAAATCTTTTTAAAAAATTTGATTCGGGTACAAATTGATTCTACCTGAATCCAATATGCTCCAATTGGCATGAAAGTTGATATACAATGCTCTCTGGTCTGCTGGGAGTTTTTCTGGAAATATCACAAATTTTTATCCACTAAGCTTTTGGTGGTAACCCCAAGCTGTTCAAACAATGCTTTTTCATAATAAGATTTCCCCCTGGTGGTAGCCTCAAACTGTTCAATCAGTGCTTTTTCATCACAAGATTTTCTCTTAGCGGCAGCATCAAACCGTTCATTTTTATTTATTTTTTCAAAATAAGAGTTTTATCTATTGCTGTGCTTGTGTTCCCACATAATTCATCTCTGGAAAAGAAACAAGCAAGCTAGTCTCCTTTCCAAAAGGAATACTGAGTGTCTCATACCAGGAACCCAGCTCTTTCTAGGTAACTACCCTTTGACAGAGCTGTGCAAAGAAAATTTCCTTGGCTGCTTGAGAGGCCTTGCTTGGGGTACTATTTCTCCTTATGGAGGTAAACATGTATGAGAAGTAGCGTAACCCAGTCAATATTCCTCTGGGTTTCCGGGTAAAAATATATGAAAGTATATCTGGCTGCCATCAGATAGGCTTTGGAAAGCTAAATTGAATATCTTTCCCAGAAATCCAGAGGAACATTCCCTGGCCAACAAAAATCTGCACACATACTATGCATAATAGGAACTCTCTGTAGTGAGAAAGAGTGCCCCGAAGATAATGAATATATATTTCCCAGAAACTCAGAGTACTATACTAGTTTCTCTCTCTTTTTCTCTCACTTGCTCTTTCTCTGTCTCTCAGATTTGCCCAAAATGATTCACAAAAAATTTGGGTTCGTAAGAATCAAAACTTTTTGGAAAAGTTGGGATGAATTCCGATTCGGTAGAATCAATTTGCCTATCTTTAGCATAAAACCTTTAAGGTGGCCATACATCTTAGGCAGCTGTGGTATGGACCAAACACTAGTTTGACTGCCAGCGTCTTGCCAGGTCCCTCATACATGTGCATCCTGGCCTTGGCCTGGTTTGGCCAAACGTGCATGTGATGTAAAATAGGTAGATAGGCAGAAGATCTCTGATGAGAACAAATTATTGGGCATGTTGAAATCTAACATGCCCAACCCTTTCATACTTTCACATCTGCCGTTGTGGGAGAGTTAAGATATTCTAATACACAAAAGAGAGGCCAGTGTACAGGAACCTTTAGGGATCATACACACAACTGTATTCTGTATTACAGCTCTGTACACCCTCCAAGTTGTCCGGAACCGTACTACAGCACCCATACAGGTCTATGTGGTCCTACTGTATCTCCATATGCCTTATCTGTATAATTCTGTATCTGATGGTAGATTCCATTGGATTGTGTACTATGGAAATATTAACCCTTTGCTTTAAACAATGTAGTAAATTGCCATATGAAGGCATCTATGGGAACCCACAGCGCCATTTAATAAAAAGCTGCACTGCATATCCTTTTACAGGTTCAGACATATGCAGACCAAATGTTCTGCATGTATATGACTTTCCGTGTAGGGTCACTCGATATACACCTTACAGCATAATAAAGACACATAGTACTGCAGAGTTTGTCATTTAGCCTCTGGGTTCATAGTTTGTACAATATGATTAAAGATGAGCGAATCGAAGTTGATGAAGTGGAATTCGATCCGAATTTCAGGAAAAATTCGATTTGCACCGAATCCAAATTTCCTCATGCTTCGTGGTAACGAATCGCATTTTTTCCTAAAATGGCTGCTGCATGTCACAGCCCTATAAATAGCCTCAGCCATCTTGGATTCAGCCATTTTACAGTGTACTTAATGCAGGGAGAGACGTCAGCAGGCGCTAGGGACAGTGGTAGAAAATACATTAAAACTTTTATTTTGCTGTATATAAGTTCCATAAAAGGATAGGGAGGAATCATTCCACAGTATTGAAGCATAACAGGGTTCAGTAGGGGAGTTTACAACCTGGGTAATAGGAACAATCCTATTACACCTTGCTGTACTGACTGCGGATCCAAATTGCCATTATACAGCTCTGTAACTCCAGCAAACCGTTCTTGTTATTGGGGTGCAAGTCCTGTTTGATACAGCCATTAAACAGGGTTTATTACAAGGAAATATTTCTACGTCTTATTTGCCCTTGTGCGGTGCAGTTATATGTTCTAAAGTATTTTTTGGATTGTATTAGTGGGAAAAAAAGAGCTTATTTGCCGTTGTGTGATGAAGTAAGAAAATTACAGACTTTTTTGGGGTGATTTAATTTCCTTTTTATTTATTTATTTGATCTAACAGTATGTCAGACAGAGAAGTGCCAGGCCCTGCACAGGGGAGTTGCAGAGGCCTAAATGTTTCTGGCGCAGGAACAGGTCGCAGCAGATTAAGCGGGCATGGCAGCAGGAGTCGCAGCAAGAGGCCTGAGCTTCCAGTGTCATCGAGCGGTCGTGTCTTGACCAGCGACCCAACGGCTCTTGAATGGTTGACTCGGTCATCCACTTTGTCCCAAGTGACATCAGACACCCCCAGCCAAGAGTCGGTGGTTTCTTCAGACACAACCCTTAGTTGGCATGGCCCAGAAGCAGGCCCTGTGCCCTGACCTGTCTTCAACTTGCCTCTGTCCTTTTGTGTTCCCTCAGCCAGACAAGTATTATATGCTGTGGGCTCAGCTCCACTATACAGCGAGGACGAGCTACTAGAGGACAGTCAGCAGCTACTGGCCAGCCAAGATGTGGAGGAGACATCCGCCGCTTCCTCCGATAGGCGGGCATGTAGTGATGAGGAGAGTGGCGTGGGAGCTGGTGTTGCGAGCGGTCAGGCTCTTGACCCAGAGACTGTTGAGGCGGACATCAGTGACGTGCAGACAGTACTCGATGATGATGAGGTATCTGATCACACTTGGGAGCCGGGTGACGAAGGGGCTTCATCATCATCGGGAGAAGAGGGTGGCAGCTTGCCCGTGAGGCAGCGGCAGAGCCAGCAAGTCGCTAGCGTGCCCAGGAGTCAGCAGGGTGGCAGCAGTGGGAAGTCGGGAGCCAAACGTGCCCGGGGTATACCACCCGCTTTGCAGGAGCCTACCTGCCCGGAAAGTAGTGGTGCAGGGGTTCACAGAGGCAGTGGCAGTAGAAGTCAGTCAGTGCGGAGTGTTGGGGGCAAAATCACCTACTCAGCGGTGTGGCAGTATTTTGTTAAGCTGCCGGAGGAGGTGAACATGGCCATTTTTAGAATCTGTGGGCAGAAGGTGAAGCATGGCCAGCGTGTCAATGTTGGCACCACAGCCCTGCGTCAACATATGCAGCGTCACCATAAAGTGGCCTGGGAGAACCGTGACTCCTATGTGGTCCCGCCTGCCGCAGCTGAATCACCCATTGGCACACATCCGATTTCAGGCAGTCAAGGCTCACCACCTCAGCTGAAGGGAGCTGTATGTCCTTCCCATCATCTGCTGGTCCTGATGCTCCTGCTCCTACTCCTACACCTCATTAGTCATTCCATCAGCAATCTATCACCGAAGTGATTGCCAAGAGACAACAGTATGCGTGCACTCATCCAATGGCGCAGAAGCTGAATGTGCTCCTGACCAAGTTGCTGGTGCTGCAGTCCCTCCCTTTCCAAGTGGTGGACTCTGCACCTTTCAGAGAATTGATGGCTTGTGCCGAGCCGAGGTGGAGAGTTGCAAGCAGTAATTTATTTGTCAAAAAGGCAGTACCAGCCTTGCACACGTATGTAGAACAGAAGGTGGGCCAGTCCTTGAGCCTGTTGTTGTTTGCCAAAGTGCACGGCAGCGCCGACGTGTGGAGATGTAACTACGGTCAGGGACAATACATGTCCTTTATGGCCCACTGGGTGAATGTGCTTCCTGCACAGCCACACCAGCAACTTAGCCAGGTGACGCCGCTTCCGCCTCCACGTTCTCATGCCATTGGTCCTACAACAATATCGTACCTCTACCTCCTCATCCTTCACCGTGTCCTCAGCCTTCACTGCAGGGACAATTCACAGTGCCCCTCCAGCATACCACATGTGCAGGGCATGGCGGTGTCATGCTGTTCTACACCTAGTTTGTCTGGGCGAACGAAGTCACACAGGAGAGGAACTGCTCCATGTCCTTCATCAAGAAATCAAATCCTGGCTTTCTCTGCGACAACTCAACATCGGAACCATGGTGACAACGGGAAGAACATGGTGTCGACATTGCGTTAAATCAAGGAGGGCTGTAAGACATCCTAAAAATGGCCAGAAAACTTTGCATGCACTTCATCCACTCGTACACCGCAAAGCACACCCTCCCTGAGCTGTAGAGGCTGAATGGCATCCCATAGGCTGATATGCGATGTTTCCACCCATTGGAATTCCACTCTCCATATGTTAGACTGACAATACGAACAGAGAAAGGCCTTAAACGATTTCTTGATGATCCAAGTGAACAGGAGTACTCCCCTGTGTAATTTCGATGTCAGCCAGTGGCAGCTCATGAGTGACACCTGCCGTTTGCTCAAGCCCTTTGAGGAGGCCAGAACTACGGGATGAACAATGTCATTCCACTGCTTCATGTCCTGGAACAGATGCTGGAAAATCTGACTGGTCAGGGGACTGGAGACATGGTGGCATACTTGGACAGCACCCTGCCACCCCACATTGAAGATCCGCTGGACTACTGGGCAGCCAAACTGGATTTGTGGCCACAACTGGCAGAGTTTTCCCTGGAAAAAGTGTCCTGCCCGGCCATTAGTGTGGCATCAGAGCTGGTGTTTAGTGCGGCAGGGTCCATAGTTACCCAAAGAAGAACTCGCCTGTCCACCCAAAATGTGGAGAGACTGACCTTTGTCAAGATGAATCAGGCGTGGATCAGCCACGATTTCAACACACCAATGCCTGATGCATCAGACTAGATCATCCATGGTGCCACAGCAACACTTTGAGAAATTCGGATCAAATAAATTTTTTCGGAAAAAATCGAATCAAATTTTTGAGAAATTCGCTCATCTCTAAATATGATCTCCCAGTGTAGTAATATAGTAAGCTGCAGATAACACATTGAGATTTCACAATCATTTGTGCCAACGGACAAGGTTAGCTCTCCTACATCTGTCAAAACGTAGCCCAGTTTACCGTATAGGCCATTCATCTCTTCGTCAGATACTTGCTTTTGGCTTGGATACACTTACCCCTGAAGAAGGACTTGCGGTCCAGCCTAGCTCTGCTGTAGCCGTCCGAGTGTCCATAAGGGTCTCTGCAATAGAGAAACATTAAGAGTTTTATTTGGCGATATGACACACAGGCGGCCTGTCCTACTGAACGTGCTGCTACACTTTATAGATTTAGTTCTACACGATATAACCCACAATGAATACCATTTCCGTGTCATTAACCAATTTTATTTTCACAGTTTGAAAAAAATTACCTTTTTATCGTCAACCTCAAAAAAAATTGCTGTATTGTTCCTTTGGCAAATTCTATGTTATGCTAGCCATGCGAGGTAAGCGTGACATAAGAGACTAGTAAATATGGGAGCAGCTATCACTTCTAGCCACGGCGGTGTTAAGAAGGATATGTCACACTGTGCTCCCAGTTTCCTTGTGCACACACAATTACGCCTTCTTATGACTCATGTGTATGTGTCACCCAAAATGTCAGCCCGAGAAGTAGAACAAAGAGTTCTGTAATTTACTCTTTAACATAGTGCTGCTTAATAATTGCCAATCTGTATACCATCTGACCTGCCTAGAGATTACGGAACACAAAGTGCAGCATTGCAATATACATGGCACATGCCTTAAAGGGGTTGTACAGAATTAGAAGAAAAATATGGCTGTTTTCTTATAAGAACAGAGCCACTCTATCCATGGGCTATGTCTGCTATTCGCTGAAGTGAATAAGGCTGAATTGCAATAGCACACGTAACCTAGAATGCAACGCAACATGGAAGATTGACATCAAAGGAGCTCAGAAAAGCTGTTTGGGGGTGTCCGTCGACCATGGGCGGATTGGCTATAGACTCTACAGGGAAATTTCCCGGTGGGCCGACGCAGGCAAGGTACCTAATGATCTGATGCTCAATGTCCGCAGGTGTCCTCCTGAACTCAGCTGTATTACTGTCCTCATGACTGTGATACAGTTGAATACTGTGGCTTGGGTGGCAGTATTTTGCGCTGTCCTGTGGTATTTGGTTCTGCTGGGGCGGTACTACAGTATTGAAGGCCCCGCCTTCTTTAGTTGTCCGCACCTACTTGTTTTAGCCTGTCTTCTATCAGTTTGAACCCACCTACAACATGGGGCCACTTTTCGGCTTTTTTCCAGGGCCACTTTAAAGGGTTTCTGTCACCTGAAAAATGGGTATTAAGCTGGCTGACACTAGCGATGTGCTAATGTAGCCGAACAGAACTATATTAGTGCCATCTCACTGCCTAAAGCCTTTATTGAGAAAAACTAACTTTTATAATATGCTAATTAGCAGGAGGGGTTTGCACCTGCTCTGAGATGCTCCGTTTGCCCACCTCTTTTCATGCCCTTCTTCTCTTGATTGACAGGTCCAGGGCAGCGCTGCTCTCCTCCCGAAAGCCGTGTCTGAAGTGTAAATCCTGCGCTGTTCAGTAATCGGCGCAGGAGCAGTGAGGGAAAGACGCTTGGCGGCTGCCGACTTCCTCACTGCGCTTGCACCGAATACTGAACGGCGCGAGATTTACACTGCAGACACGTCTGGCGGGAGGAGAGCAGCGCTGCCCTGGCCTTGTCAATCAAGAGAAGAAGGGCATGAAAAGAGGTGGGCAAATGGAGCCTCTAGGAGCAGGTGCAACCCCCCCCTGCTAATTAGCATATTATACAAGTTTGTTTTTCTAAATAAAGGCTTTAGGCAGTGAGATGGCACTAATATAGTTCTGTTCGGCTGACATTAGCACATCGCTAGTGTCAGCCAGCTTAATACCCATTTATTAGGTGACAGAAACCCTTTAAGTTCCCATTCTGCCCCTGCTGTCGACAACACAAAGCAACCAAAATCTATCTATCTATTAATCTATCTATCTATCTATCCATATATTATCTATCTATCTATCTATCTAATATCTAATATCTATTATCTATCTATCTATCTATCTATCTATCTATCTATCTATCTATCTATCTATCTATCTATCTATCTCCTATTATCTATATATCTGTCTATCTATCTATCTATTTATCTAATATCTATCTATCTATTATCTATCTATCTATCTATCCATATATTATCTATCTATCTATCTATCTAATATCTAATATCTATTATCTATCTATCTATCTATCTATCTATCTATCTATCTATCTCCTATTATCCATATATTATCTATCTATCTATCTATCTAATATCTATTATCTATTATCTATCTCATATCTTTATATCTATCTATCTATTTATCTATCTCATATTATCTATCTATCTATCTATCTATCTATCTATCTATCTATCTATCTATCTATCTATCTATCTATCTATCTATCCATCCCAAATCTTCTATCTATCTATCTATCTATCTCCTATTATCTGTCTATCTATCTATCTAATATCTATTATCTATTATCTATCTCATATCTATCTATCTATCTATCTATCTAATATCTATTATCTATCTCATATCTATCTATTATCTATCTATCTAATATCTATTATCTGTCTATCTATCTATCTATCTATCTATCTATTATCTATCTCATATCTATCTATTATCTATCTATCTAATATCTATTATCTGTCTATCTATCTATCTAATATCTATTATCTATTATCTATCTATCTATCTATCTATCTATCTCATATCTTTATATCTATCTATCTATCTGGTTGTTATACAGTATCACAAATAAAAGCTCACTGATACAGCGTTCATTCATTCCCAGGCAGTACAGTAGAGCTGTGATTTATTATCTTCTATTAATAGTGAAGTTCATAAATGGTTTATTACTAGAAGAATCTGACTATCAATGTGTCGGGTAAATCCACTTCTCTCCAACTAATAGAAATGATATTAATTGCATATTTCACAATGACCTGGCGATGAATAATTTAATTCACGGGCTGATTGAAAGAGAAAGTGTTTTATAGAAATCATGTATATTTCTTGTCTGAGGGCGAGCAAACAAACAGAGAATGCCAAGTGTACGAAAGGGGCCGGGTCAGCTGTAAATAAGCTCCATGATGTTTTATGATTCAATCACAGATGCCAGGCAGGAGGTCAGCGGGTGCACCGGTGGAGTCACTATGGATGCTCTCATAATGTAAGGAACAGGCTGAGTTATGGATTTCCATTATGGATGTTGAGGATCAGAGAATTATGGTTCAGTGACTCCTATTTCATTACTGCACTGCACATCAGTAACTCCTCTCATCCCATCACTACAGATGTCCCATAATGCTTCAATAAAGACCAGAGGAGATGCACGTTCAGTAAATCTCTGCTTTCACATCTGCTTCTGGACAAACGTTCTCTGCTCTTTACAGTTTACATTTTTAAATTCTGTATTTTATTAGCTTGGAATATTATAGCTTTTGGTCAGACCCCTGGGACCCCTACTGATCAGCTATTTGAGAAGGTAACGGCGCTCGCAGCAGTGATGGGCCTTTTCTCTGGAAGCCAAGCACAGCATCATGTATTGTATAGCGGCTGTGCTTGGTATCTCAGCTCAGCCCCATTCACTTCCATGAGGCTGAGCTGCTCCTAGGACACGTGACCGATGAACCTGTCGTCACATGATCTCGCTAAGCTGTCAGAAGGCTGAGGTGCTATTGCGAGCCGTAGTGCCTTCTCAAATAGCTGATCGGTGGGGGTCCCGGGTGTCAGACCCCCACCAATCAGATACTGATGACCTATCCTGAGACACTTGGAAAATCCCTAGTGTTGTTTTTGTATATCACCAGTCAAAATATCTGTTCTCCTGAATTCGTATATGCAGCAATTATGGGAGGCCATTCTGGTCCAGACCTACCATTGCCAGCCAGGGGTGCACCTAGCCTATCTGCTGCCTGAGGCGAAAACTGAACCGGCAATTTCTTAACCTAACCCTTTTGCCACAATGAAAGCGCTCATTGCCCATGGCCCTTCCGCTGCCCTCCTCTTGCCCCTACTTGGTGCTGCCTGAGGCGATCGCCTCACCTGGCCTCATTGGTGGTGCCATAGCATCTCTGTCACTCTGTTGACCTTTCATTCAGTCTTTCAACAAGCACAATTAATGGCGTTAAAAAAGGCTTAAGAGAATTTTTTGAACTAAATATCATTAAAAAGGTTTTCCAAGATATTTTTACTGATTCTCTGGGATGGTCATCAGTATCTGACCTGTGGAGTCCGACACCCGGGACCCCCATCGATCAGCTGTTTGAGAAGGCACTTGAGCTCCTGTGAGTGCCACAACCTTCTCACAGCTTTTCCTAGGCCAAGTGGCATCCTGTTCATCAGTGACATGGCCTACATACCAAGCACGGCCTCTATCAAATGGACGGTGCTGTGCTGGTAATCAGAGAGATGGCCGTAGTGCTACTTCAAGTGCCGGAGCCTTCTCTAACAGCTGATAAACGGGAGCCCCCACCGATCAGATCCTCATGAACTATCCAGAGGATAGGTCATCAGTAAAAATATCTTGGAAAAACCCTTTAATGCTTATGTAAATGTGTAGAGATCTGGGTTTTACTCACATACTTTAATTCACATCCCAACCTATCCCTTGGTTGAACTTGATGGACTTATGTCTTTTTTCAACCATAATAACTACCGTACGTAACTCCCCCTAGCAACCAATCATAGTAAAGCAAATCTTTCTTGCATTGTTCAAAGTCATGATTTATTTTATCTATACCCATATAGTATGAAATATACGGTAATCCGGCATTATAAGTTACTAAGGCTAGTTTCAGACTAGCGGCAGGGGAATCCGGCAGGCTGTTCCGGCGGCTGAACAGCCTGTCGAATCTGTCCTTCCGCTAGTTCACGTGTGCCCCTGGACTTCCGCTCCATCCCTATTGACTATAATGGGGGCGGAGTTCCGGCGGCAGCGCACTGCGAGAGGCAGCCGGAGTAAAAGTACTGCATGTCGTACTTTTAGTCCGGCTGCCTCTCACCGTGCGCTTCCGTGCTGCTGCCGGAACTCCGCCTCCGTCCCCATTATAGTCAATAGGGACGGAGCGGAAGTCCAGGGGCACACGTGAACTAGCGGCAGGATGGATCCGACAGGCTGTTCACTCGCCGGACCAGCCTGCCGGACTCCCCTGCCGTTAGTGTGAAAGTACCCTTAATGTTCATTTGTCCTCAAAGAATATGTCAAACAGAACAGAGACAGACCTTAGGGCCCAATCACACAGCGTCTTTGCACAATTAAATATATTAGATCTGTGTTAAAATGCTAAAATAAAGCACTTTTGGTAGATTTATTAAAACTGGTGTAAATGAAAACTGTCTTAGTTGCCCATAGCAACCAATCAGATCCCACCTTTCATTTTTCAGAGCTCCTTTGGGAAATGAGAGGTGGAATCTGATTGGTTGCTAGGGGTAACTAAGCCAGTTCTACTTTTTACACCAGTTTGGATAAATCTTCCCCTCTCTGTCATGGGACAAAACTTTGAAGTTAAGGCTTATTGCACACGACAGTATATTTTCACGGTCCGCAAAACGGGGTCCCGTTTTTCCGTGATCCGTGACCGTTTTTTCGTCCGTGGGTCTTCCTTGATTTTTGGAGGATCCTCGGACATGAAAAAAAAGTCGTTTTGGTGTCCGCCTGGCCGTGCGGAGCCAAACGGATCCGTCCTGAATTACAATGCAAGTCAATGGGGACGGATCCGTTTGACGTTGACACAATATGGTGCCATTTCAAACGGATCCGTCCCCATTGACTTTCAATGTAAAGTCTGGAGTCCCTTTTATACCATCGGATCGGAGTTTTCTCCAATCCGATGGTATATTTTAACTTGAAGCGTCCCCATCACCATGGGAACGCCTCTATGTTAGAATATACTGTCGGATATGAGTTAGATCGTGAAACCTCATTTCCGACAGTATATTCTAACTCAGAGGCGTTCCCATGGTGATGGGGACGCTTCTAGTTAGAATATACTACAAACTGTGTACATGACTGCCCCCTGCTGCCTAGCAGTATCCGATCTCTTACAGGGGGCCGTGATCAGCACAATTAACCCCTCAGGTGCCGCACCTGAAGGGGTTAATTGTACTATCATATCCCCCTGTAAGAGATCAGGGCTGCCAGGCAGCAGGGGGCAGACCCCCCCCCCTCCCCAGTTTGAATATCATTGGTGGCCAGTGCGGCCCCCCCCCCCCTTCCTCCCTCTATTGTAATAATTCGTTGGTGGCACAGTGTGCGCCCCCCCCCCCTTCCTCCCTCTATTGTAATAAATCGTTGGTGGCACAGTGTGCGCCCCCCCCCTTCCTCCCTCTATTGTAATAAATCGTTGGTGGCACAGTGTGCGCCCCCCATCGGCCCCCCCTCCCTCTATAGCATTAACAACATTGGTGGCCAGTGTGCAGCCTCCCATCCCCCCCCCCCCCCCCGATCATTGGTGGCAGCGGGTTACTAGCAATAGTACAATAGTAAAAGATTCATACTTACCTGGGAGCTGCGATTTTCGTGTCCGGCCGGGAGCTCCTCCTACTGGTAAGTGACAGTTCATTTAGCAATGCGCCGCACAGACCCTGTCACTTACCAGTAGGTGGAGCTCCCGGCCGGACACGAACATCGCAGCAGCAGCCAGCAGCAGGCAAGTATGAATCTTCTACTATTGTACTATTGCTAAGTAACCATGGCAACCAGGACTGTAGTAGCGTCCTGGTTGCCATGGTTACCGATCGGAGCCCCAGCGATTAAACTGGGACTCCGATCGGAACTCCGCTGCCACCAATGATGGGGGGGGGGGGGGAGATGGGAGGCCGCACACTGGCTAACAATGTTGTTAATGCTATAGAGGGAGGGGGGGCCGATGGAGGGCGCACACTGTGCCACCAACGAATTATTACAATAGAGGGAGGGAGGGGGGGGGGGCGCACACTGTGCCACCAACGAATAATTACAATAGAGGGAGGGGGGGGCCGCACTGGCCACCAACCTATTATTACAATAGAGGGGGGGGGGGGGGTCGCACTGGCCACCAATGATATTCAAACTGGGGAGGGGGGGAGGGTCTGCCCCCTGCTGCCTGGCAGCCCTGATCTCTTACAGGGGGATATGATAGTACAATTAACCCATTCAGGTGCCGCACCTGAAGGGGTTAATTGTGCTGATCACGGCCCCCTGTAAGAGATCGGGTGCTGCCAGGCAGCAGGGGGCAGTCTTGTACACAGTTTGTAGTGTATTCTAACTAGAAGCGTCCCCATCACCATGGGAACGCTTCTGTGTTAGAATATACTGTCGGTTCTGAGTTTTCACGAAGTGAAAACTCAGCTATGAAAAAGCTTTTATGCAGACGGATCTTCGGATCCGTCTGTATAAAAAGTAACCTACGGCCACGGATCACGGACACGGATGCCAATCTTGTGTGCATCCGTGTTCTTTCACGGACCCATTGACTTGAATGGGTCCGTGAACCGTTGGCCGTGAAAAAAATAGGACAGGTCATATTTTTTTCACGGCCAGGAAACACGGATCTCGGATGCGGCTGCAAAACGGTGCATTTTCCGTTTTTTCCACGGACCCATTGAAAGTCATGGGGTCCGCGAAAAAAAATGGAAAACGGCACAACGGCCACGGGTGCACACAACGGTCGTGTGAAAGAGGCCTAACAGCGGGATTTAAATGTTCTCTCTTTTATGTAATCATTCAGCATATCATTTCTGATTACTTTGGTTTTCACAATCATTTTGTCTCAACCATGCTATAGAGGTTACAATGTCTCATGAGTCGTCAAGTCAGTATGAGGGGGAAGGGTACACGTCACATTTCCACTGACTTCAATGGAAGCAATGTCAATGTACTGTAGCTTGGCCCAGATTTACTAATGTCTGCGGCTGCACCTAAAATCTGTCTAAAAAGTGGAGCCATTTTGGAGAAATTTGGTGCAACAGTGCAACTAGGGTATCTACACCTGTTTCTGACTTGCTTGTAAAGTGAGTGGGGATTACTGAAAGGGGTGGAGCATCTTGAGGAAAGGGTGTGGCCTAGGGGTGCATCCCCAATTCTGCCTCAAAGCAAGCTAAGTAGTTAGTATAAAGTTAGACAAAAGCGTCTGTCTCTGCGCCAGATTTATCCTGTAGTCTAAGCCCCGGTGATGAATCTGATGCAGGTCTACACAGCCCGTCTAATTTAAAGGATTAGTAAATCTGGGCAAGTGTTTTCTTCATTCCCAGCACTATGTGTGAGAGTATCTTTACATTGGGTCCGGTTCAATAAAACTATTTAGAAAGTTCCCAGGGTTCACACTAAGCTGTGCCAAATCTGCTCCAGCAGAAACCTACAGAGAAACTGATATGATGGGTGGCAGCCAGTACAAAGGTGTGCGCCTGTACTAATGCTCTCCTGCCCCTGTGATAATGACTTCTCTCAACGTGGGAAAAGTTTGAACATCATCAGATATCATAGGGCTACTAAAATGAAAGCTACGGGATTTGTACATATTAAACCTAATGCAAACAAGGTGCGAATCACGGATCTGCAGTATCAGTCTGTACGGAGGCCTCAGGTTCCTCCTCTAGAAGCAATGATTCCAGAGGGAAATCTAGTCTAGTCAGGGGCAATCGGATATTATCAGCTGCTACTTCAGGTCTGTACAACGCAAATCCTAAAAACGTTCAGGAATCCTAACTCTACATATTTCAAGTTTGAACCATCAGTAGTTTCCTATCTGCATCCTACAATGGAGAAACCAACGGGAAATGATGTGAGGTGTATTCCCCAAAAAAATATATATATACAGTGGGATGCGAAAGTTTGGGCAACCTTGTTACTCGTCATGATTTTCATGTATAAATCGTTGGTTGTTACGATAAAAAATGTCAGTTAAATATATCATATAGGAGACACACACAGTGATATTTGAGAAGGGAAATGAAGTTTATTGGATTTACAGAAAGTGTGCTATAATTGTTTAAACAAAATTAGGCAGGTGCATAAATTTGGGCACCACAAAAAAGAAATGAAATCAATATTTAGTAGATCCTCCTTTTACAGAAATTACAGCCTCTAAACGCTTCCTGTAGGTTCCAATGAGAGTCTGGATTCTGGTTGAAGGTATTTTGTACCATTCCTCTTTAGAAAACATCTTTAGTTCATTCAGGTTTGATGGCTTCCGAGCATGGACAGCTCTCTTTAAGTCACACCACAGATTTTCAATTATATTCAGGTCTGGGGACTGAGATGGCCATTCCAGAACGTTGTACTTGTTCCTCTGCATAAATGCCTTAGTGGATTTTGAGCAGTGTTTAGGGTCGTTGTCTTGTTGAAAGATCCAGCCCCGGCGCAGCTTCAGCTTTGTCACTGATTCCTGGACATTGGTCTCCAGAATCTGCTGATACTGAGGGGAATCCATGCGTCCCTCAACTTTGACAAGATTCCCAGTCCCTGCACTGGTCACACAGCCCCACAGCATGATGGAACCACCACCATATTTTACTGTAGGTAGCAGGTGTTTTTCTTGGAATGCTGTGTTCTTTTTCCTCCATGCATAACGCCCCTTGTTATGGCCAAATAACTCAATTTTAGTTTCATCAGTCCACAGCACCTTATTCCAAAATGAAGCTGGCTTGTCCAAATGTGCTTTAGCCCACCTCAAGCGGCACTTTTTGTGCTGTGGGCGGAGAAAAGGCTTCCTCTGCATCACTCTCGCATATAGCATCTCCTTGTGTAAAGTGCGCCGAATGGTTGAACGATGCACAGTGACTCCATCTGCAGCAAGATGATGTTGTAGGTCTTTGGTGCTGGTCTGTGGGTTGACTCTGACTGTTCTCACCATTAGTCGCTTCTGTCTATCTGAGATTTTTCTTGGTCTGCCACTTCGAGCCTTAACTTGAACTGAGCCTGTGGTCTTCCATTTCCTCAATATGTTCCTAACTGTGGAAACAGACGGCTGAAATCTCTGAGACAGCTTTCTGTATCCTTCCCCTAAACCATGATGGTGAACAATCTTTGTCTTCAGGTCATTTGAGAGTTGTTTTGATACCCCCATGTTGCTACTCTTCAGAGAAAATTAAAAGAGGAGGGAAACTTACAATTGACCCCCTTAAATACTCTTTCTCATAATTGGATTCACCTGTATATGTAGGTCAGGGGTCACTGAGCTTACCAAGCCAATTTGAGTTCCATTAGTTCTAAGGCCCCTGTCACACGGGCAAGTATTCCGCGCGGATGCGATGCGTGAGTTGAACGCATTGCACCCGCACTGAATACCGACCCATTCTTTTACCATGGTGATGGATCATGTGATGACCGGAGTGACGTCACCACAGGTCCTGTTCAGCAAAGGAGACAGAAGGAGATGCCGGCTGCGCGATCAAGTGGACTAAGGTGAGTTAAATTTTTATTTTTTTAACCCCTCCAGCGCTGTTTTACTATGCATTCTGTATTCAGAATGCTATTATTTTCCCTTATAACCATGTTATAAGGGAAAATAATACAATCTACAGAACACCGATCCCAAGCCCGAACTTCTGTGAAGAAGATCGGGTTTGGGTACCAAACATGCGCGATTTTTCTCATGCGAGTGCAAAACGCATTACAATGTTTTGCACTCACGCAGAAAAATTGCGGGTGATCCCGTAACGCACCCGCACATTTTCCCGCAACGCCCGTGTGAAAGAGGCCTAAAGGTTTTGGAATCAATAAAATGACAATAGTGCCCAAATTTATGCACCTGCCTAATTTTGTTTAAACAATTATAGCACACTTTCTGTAAATCCAATAAACTTCATTTCACTTCTCAAATATCACTGTGTGTGTCTCCTATATGATATATTTAACTGACATTTTTTATTGTAATAACCAACGATTTATACAGGAAAATCATGACGATTAACAAGGTTGCCCAAACTTTCTAATCCCACTGTATATATATATATATATATATATATATATATATATATATATATATATACACACAGTCGAGTCACATTATTATAGGACCACATATCCCTCGTTGTCATCACGCGTAAAGGGGACGATTTACAAAAAGGGATGATTATTGGCTTTCCAGGGTGGCACTATTTCTGAACATGCGCAGTGTGTGGACTGTTCGCGTACTGCTGTGGTGAAAATGTATCATCAGTAGACAAATGGCACCATTGTGAATAAGCAACACGGAAACTGTGGAGCACCACGTGCCACTGATGTGAGGGGTGAACGTCGGCTACAAAGGTGAGCAAGGGCAGACCGACACACTACAAGAGGAGCAGCTCACCGCCAGAATGAACCGGGAGGGCTACCAGAGGTGTTTCTAGAAAAGCAGTTCAGCAAACCCTACTGTGTATGGGGCTCCTAAGCAGACGGATGATCACTGCACCTCTGCTAACAAAATTATATTGGCAGAAAAGTCTTCAATTTTTACAGAAGTATCAGAATTGGACCTCCGCTGAATGGCAAAGGGTTGCCTTCTCCGATGAATCGCAAATTTCATCTTATCGAATTGACATCAAAGAACAAACACCCTGCAACCATTGCTGGAAGATCACAAGCTGGTGGTGGCAGTGTTATGGTCTGGAGAATGTCTCTGTGGCATTCTCTGGTCCAGGGACTTAGCTAAAAGCTCATGGGCCCTGGTGCAAGAGTTCAGCTTGGGCCCCGTCCCTCAGTGCTTGTTGGCATGGTTATAAGGGAAAATAATAGCATTCTTAATACAGAATGCATAGTACAATAGGGCTGGAGGGGTTAAAAAAAACTCACCTTAATCCACTTGCTCGCGCAGCCCGGCATCTCTCCTGTCTTCTTTTTTGCTGTGTGCAGGAAAAGAACCTGTGGTGACGTCACTCCGTTCATCACATGGTCCATCAAATGATCCATCACCATGGTAAAAGATCATGTGACGGACCATGTGATGACCGGAGTGACGTCACCACAGGTCCTTTTCCTGCACACAGCAAAAAAGAAGACAGAAGAGATGCCGGCTGCGCGAGCAAGTGGATTAAGGTGAGTTTAATTTTTTTATTTATTTTTTTAACCCCTCCAGCGCTATTTTACTTTGCATTCTGTATTCAGAATGCTATTATTTTCCCTTATAACCATGTTATAAGGGAAAATAATAATGATCGGGTCCCCATCCCAATCGTCACCTAGCAACCGTACGTGAAAATCGCACCGCATCCGCACTTGCTTGCGGATACTTGGGGCCTGCGTTACGTAAAAAAACGCACAAAGAGGAGCATGCTGCGATTTATACGCAAAGCACAAGTGATGAGTGAAAATCACTGCTCGTGTGCACAGCCCCATAGAAATTAATGGGTCAGGATTCAGTGCGGGTGCAATGCGTTCAACTCACGCATCGCATCCGCGCGGAATACTCGCCCGTGTGACAGGGGCCTAAGGGCTCATGCACACGACCATATGGCTTTTTCAGTGTTTTGCGGCCCGTTTTTTATGGATCCGTTGTTCCGTTTTTTGTTTTCGTTGTGATTCCGTTTCCTTTCCCTTTTTCCATTCCGTTTTTCTGTATGCCATATACATTATACAGTAATTACATAGAAAAAATTGGGCTGGGCATAACATTTTCAATAGATGGTTCAGCAAAAACGGAACGGATATGAAAGACATACGGATGTGTTCCGTTTCTTTTGCGGACCCATTGACTTTAATGGAGCCAAGCACCGTGATTTGCGGACAAGAATAGGACATGTTCTATCTTTTCACGGTTTAGAAATACGGAAATACTGAAGCGGAATGCACACGGAGACACTTCAGTTTTTTTTGCTGAACCATTGAAATGAATGGTTCAGTATATGTACCACATACTGAAGTAAAAAAACGGCCAGTATACTGAACGCAAAATACTGTCGTGTGCATGAGCCCTAAGTGAAAGTAAGTCCACAGTATGAGGAGGAGCGTTCGATATTGTGATCCTCATACAGCTGCATTGTTTCTGGCCAGCAGATCGCTGTTTAGACCTCACGATCTGCTTCCTAGAATCTACAATTTGGGTGTCTGCACAAATGACAGAATCACCCGATGTACGAGCATTTGGGTGATCGGCAGGACCTTTATTTGGACAGATTGTCAGGAACGTTCATTCCCGATAATCTACCTTTAGACTAGGATCTCATGGTCCAAATCAAAAGAACCATTCTGTGATTCTTAGGCTACTTTCACACTCGCGTTTGGTGCGGACCCGTCATGGATCAGATAATACAACCGCATGCATCCGTTCAGAACGGATCCGTTTGTATTATCTTTAACATTGCCTAGACGGATCCGTCTTGAACACCATTGAAAGTCAATGGGGGACGGATCCGTTTTCTATTGTGCCAGATTGTGTCAGAGAAAACGGATCCGTGTCAGGACGGATCTGTTTGGCTCAGTTTCGTCAGACGGACACCAAAACGCTGCAGCGTTTTGGTGTTTGCCTCCAAGGCGACATGGAGGCAAACTGATGCATTCTGAGCGGATCCTTTTCCATTCAGAATGCATTAGGGCAAAACTGATCCCTTTTGGACCGCTTGTGAGACCCCATGACCGATCTCACAAACGGAAACCAAAACACCAGTGTAAAAAGTAGCCTAACTTCACACTACCTAGAAAAAAAACCTAAGGCCTCATGCACACGACCGTGGTGTGCAAATCGCGGATCTGCAAAACACGGATGACGTCCGTGCGCGTTCCGCAATTTGCGGAACGGCACGGACAGCCTTTAATATAAATGCCTATTCTTGTCCGCAAAGAGCGGACAAGAATAGGACATGTTATATTTTTTTGCGGGGCCACGGAACGAAGCAACGGCTGCAGACAGCACACGGAGTGCTGTCCGCATCTTTTGCGGCCCCATTGAAGTGAATGGGTCCGCATCCGAGCCGCCAAAACTGCGGCACAGATGCGGACCATAACATCGGCCGTGTGCATGAGGCCTAAGACTGATGACTTCTCCACCCCCACCCCTTCATATATTGTGTGTGGGGGGTCATTGATGGTGGGCCATTCACTGTTTTCAAACAGCACTAGCGGTCCTCCAGTTCCTCCTGGCTAGCTCACAGAGGGGAGAGTCAACCATGGAACCAATTAGCAAAATGAGCCCTAACAGAACATCAAAAAAGGGATTGTCTGAAGTTACCATGTACCCAAAACCATGTACCCAAAAAGCGAAAAGTAGTGAACACCCATTTGCACACACACTGGAATTACTATACAGAATAAAGCAGGTTAAGGCTAGGGCTACACGACGACATGTGTCGCGTGACAATAAGACGCGCAACACATAGGGCACAACTACACTGCAACATGTGTTGCGCGACATTGATGTCGCACCAATGTCGCGCCACAATTTTCCTAATGATAGTCTATGGTGTAGCACTGCAACATGCTGCGACTGTGACAGTCACAGAAAAATCCATTTTGGATGGATTTTTTGCGACTGTCTTGTCGCGGTCGCAGCATGTCGCAGTGCTACACCATAGACTATCATATGAAACACAGAGAGGAAATGCACCAAACAGAAATGCTACTGACTATACTGGGAAGTCATACATGCAGGTATTAAAAGCTGAGACTTTCGCCAATATGTTCCAGTCAGGAAGATATCGGAGCCCATCAATGCACCACGTCACGGTCACTCAGCATGGCAAAGGGTCCTAGCCGCTACTCTAACTATGGTGTGAACATGGTCTGGGGGTGATATAATTCAGCACACAGCCAAGCCTCCACACAAAGGCCCAGCATGAATACTGTGGTAGTGCAATGTGAATGAGGCCAGGCCGTGAGCCACACCTATGCCAGACCATGTGATGGAAGTTACCAGGTGCAACAGAGTGTCCAAACACACTCAAATCTAACAAGACAAAAACACAGAAATGAAGTGGCAATTCTGGAGGAGCTGCTCAGCCCCTGACACTGTGGCGTGTCTTTTATTGGGGGAGCAGCCCCACCGCATGTGGACCGCAATAATCGACTAACCCCAGCAAAATATGCATACAATGGAGGACGTCGACGCGGTCCACATGCACCACAAGAGCAAACTACACAGAATGTAGCAAATAAACATATGAAACACAGAGAGGAAATGCACCAAACAGAAATGCTACTGACTATACTGGGAAGTCATACATGCAGGTATTAAAAGCTGAGACTTTCGCCAATATGTTCCAGTCAGGAAGATATCGGAGCCCATCAATGCACCACGTCACGGTCACTCAGCATGGCAAAGGGTCCTAGCCGCTACTCTAACTATGGTGTGAACATGGTCTGGGGGTGATATAATTCAGCACACAGCCAAGCCTCCATAGACCATAGACTATCATTAGGAAAATTGTCGTGCGACATTGGTGCGACAAAATGTCGTTGTGTAGCCCTAGCCTAAAGGTAGTGACAGCATCTGAGAATTAGTGTAGAACACAGAGTCAAGGAGAGGACCTTGTAAATTGGCAGGAGGCTATTAAACAGCGAGCCTTCAAGACCTTTATTTAATATCTACGGTAATTCAAATCAATGTGAGCAGTAGATATGTCAATTCCAATAATATTACATTTTATAAGCACACAGGTCATACGCTAGTGAGAAGGAGGCCCTAGCTATAACCTCCTCCGCCATCAGCAGTGGGGTGCTGAAAGTCTTCTATCGGTATTCCTGTAGAGCCATTGTTCAGTATGGATGACGGATACAGAAAAATACAAGTCCCCTCCCGTCTCTTTATTCTGTCTCCCTAAGGGCTCCCCCATTTCTCGGCACTGCTGGAACGGGGGGCTTTCATGCATCTTCCCATTTTCTCCATCTAACACTGCAGTTTCCTTTATCTGTGCTGCTGAGCAGAACTATAATCCACCGGGGATTAGTGTAAGCAACATTTACCTGTCACAGCTCTGTTCCTGCATGACAAATGAGAGGTTTTACACTGCTGCCTGGTTATGCTTCTGTCTGTAGATGGTGGCTCCCTCCTCCCCTCCCTTCCATTATCAAGCCTTATTTCTACCTTCCCTGGGACAGCACAACTGCATATAGAGTGCTAGCTCATCAAACCAGTGGAAACAAGCATGGGTTGTACAATGCTCCGCTATCACACTGCCTTTACAGACAGTCTGTATTACTAAAGAATTCTGTCTTTCCTGACAAATGTCTGTTGTACTGTTCCCCTATTATTCCTCTTAGACATTTCTGAAAAATTGACAGCTTAGCATTACTAGTTGGAACAGGCTGGTATTGTCCTATCAGTGCTAACAGCGTTAGTCTACTTTCACATCAGCGGTTTTTCCTGAGATCTCAATACCGGAGGAAAACGCTTCCGTTTTGTCCCCATTCATTGTCAATGGGGACAAAACTGAACAGAATGGAACGGAGTGCTTCAAAATGCATTCTGTTCCGTTTTGTTGCGTTCCCGTGCCGGACATAAAAATGCTGCAAGCAGCGTTTTTCAGTGCATCAAATGAGGCCGGACTGGAGGCGTAGCCTTAGGCCTCATGCACACGACCGTTGTGTGCATCCGCATCCGTTCCGTCATTTTTCACAGTTTAGCGGAGGTCCCATTCATTTCTATGGAGTTGTGAAAAAAAACTGATAGTCCTCTGTTTTTTTTCCGCGTCCGTGATTCCAGTCCGTCAAAAAAATATAACCTGTCCTATTCTTGTCAGTGGAAAACGGAGGACGGACCCATTCAAGTCAATGGGTCCGTCAAAAAAAACGGATGCACAACTGGTATGTCATCCGTGTCCGTTTTTTTCTACAAGACCTTGGTGCAATAAAATTACACTTTTCATTAACCTTCCTTTTTTTCCCCCTGTCAGACAAAAAAAAAAGGAAGACACAAGGAAACACAACTGAAGCAAAATCGGACACGGACCACTGAAGCCAAATCACTGACAGTGAAAAAACACTGTGGTGTGCATGAGGCCTTAGGGGGAGGCCAGCCATGATGGGGGGGGGGTGATTCAGGGAAGCAGGAATGGTGATTGGGCAGTTTAGGTTACGGGGGGTGGGGGTTAGTAAATGGGGGTCTCTGCGGGAAGAAAGAGCACCATTTTATAGGAGAAGGCAGCGAACCCCCGCCCACCCTCCCTTGTTTTGGTGGTTTACATTCCTGATCCGTTTAGTATGAAGTGAAGAAAGGTGGGGGAGATGTTCTTTGGGATTGATTTTGTCGCGGCAGCTGTGGCGGTGGGAGGTCCTCAAAGTTGAGTTGGTGCTTAACGGCTGGAGGCAAGGTGGAGTTCCCCGTATGGCATTTTAATTTTTTGAGGCTTAGAGGACCTTCCTTCGTCGGTAATGTTTATTAGGATGTAAATAATAAAATGGCTGCTGTGGCCGATTAAAATCCACCGCTGTGTCTGAGTCGTTATTGGGGTAAAAGGGAGAAACGATTCTGGGACTTTGGGTTGGAGAGTTAGCGGACCGGTAACCAGTACCATCGTCATGGGATGTGGAGCAAGACACTGTCTTGGACACAAAAGAAAACGGATCCAGTTCCCATTGACTTACAATGGTTTTAGTGCCGGATCAATCATGGCCATTTTAGAGATAATACATCATAATGGATGCAGCCGGTTGTATTATCCTATCGGAAGTGTTTTCGTTGATCCCTGACAGATCCAGCAAAAACGCAGATGTGAAAGTAGCCTTAGGCTGGGTTCACATCATTGTTTCATTTTCCGTTCTTTTGATCCGTCAGAACAGAAAAAAACAGGATCCATAAAAATAAAAAAAAGATTCTTTAAAAAAACGGGTCCTGTGCATCAGTTCTGTACATTCAGCATCCGTTTGAGCCATTTCCCTCAAAGATTATTGTTTTTCAGACTGGAAAAAAAACGTATCGCCTGCTGGACTTTTTTTCCCTCTAAAAAAACGGATCTCAGATGAAAATGGCTCAAACAGATGCCAAATGTGCATAACTGATGAACAGGTTTGAGTCAAAAACACAGAAGAGGTGCAAATCTTTCCATTATACCTATAGTGACTGCGTGAAAAAATAACAACGTAGGCCTCATGCACATGACCGTGTCTGTTTTGTAGTCTGCAAATTGTGGATCTGGAAAAATACGGATGAGTTCTGTGTTGCAGAATTCCGCCATTTTTGTATAGGACATAGTCTGTCTTTGTGCGGAAAGGATATACAGATGCGGAAAGAACGCAATTCATCCATCTTCTTTCTGTATCCCTAAAAAGATGGACAATGTCTGCAAAATGCGGTCCATGGACCCATTGAAAACAATGAGTCCACAAATAAAATGTGGATGGCACATGGACTTTTCAGGCCGGTGATTTGGAGAGCTCAAAATGGATATGGTCAAGTGCGTGAGGCCTTAAATTGCTTAGGAACACGTCACTTTGACAAGTGGAATGGAAAAACAGAGTTGTCAATAACTTCATAAATTTCTGGGGGGGATAATAGAGGAAAGACACAACGCAGAGTTCTAAAAAAAACAATAGCTGACACAGGATAGCTGACACAGGCCCTCTTTAAAACTGTCTCACCTTTTTCCAGATATTCCAGATTATTTTGTAGCTCTGGAAACCTCTACCATACTACTAGAATTTCTGGACAATCGGATAGTGGATTATAGGAATTTCCTTCATGACTGTAAGAGAATTGCTGGCACATGACTGAGACAATAATCCATTTATAGTCCTTCAAGATTATGCTGGTGCAGTACATGTACATGATGATGTGATCAGCACAGCAGATTAGGTTATCTTTCGAAGGACACCATTAATTATGGAGATATTAGAAACAATGTCAGTCTCTCCATTTGTCTTGCCTGTCACCGGCAGCTCGGCCTGTTCCAAAGCACAGTTGTCCGGGGTCAAACAGAGAAGCTAATACTGTTTTACAGAAGCTGGAATATGAAGACAGATCAATGACGGCAGGTCATTTACCCGTAACACACACAGATATGGCACTCACTTCTCAGCCGGGGCGACTCTAGGACAGGGGAGCGGGCTCTACGTTAGTGTTGAGCTCGAATAGTGAATATTAGTCGCGAATATCGTAACTTCGTAAATTCACGAATATTACGAATATAGTGCTATATATTCGTTATATTGAATATTTGTCATTTTTTTTAACATCTGAAACCATGATTCCTCCCTGCTTCTTTCTTGTGGGTCAATAAGCCATTGGCCCACAAGCAACTTAAGCAGGAAGGAATCATGTTTTCATATGGAAAATAAAATGACCAATATTCTAAAAAACAAATACATAGCAATATAGTGAATATATTTGTTATTTAGAATTTTGGCATTATTTTTTTCCTATCTGTACAGTTGTTCGCATACTCCTCCCCGACAAGCGTCCCCGTCACCATGGGAACGCCTGTGGGTTAGAAAATACTATTGGATCTGAGTTTTCCCTGAGATCGTGAAAACTCAGATCCGATGATATATTCTAACCCACAGGCGTTCCCATGGTTACGGGGACGCTTGTCGGGGAGCAGTACTGAATAACAGTACACATTGGGAAAAAAAAAGACGAATATTCTAAATAACGAATTTATTTGCTCTATTGCTATAACTTCGTCTTTTCGAATATTACGAATATTCTAAAAAACAAAGTTTTAGCAATATAGCGAATATTCGTAAAATACACATAGACTGCAATTTAGCTAATATAGTGCGATAGTAATTTTTTTAATAGTGTACATATTTTCCAAAACTGAAGTTCAGAAGAGGCAAAAAAAATTGGACAAAAAAAAAAAAGATTATAGCACTATATTAGCTAAATTACAGTCTATATGTGTATTTTACGAATATTCGTAATTTTGCTCTAACTTCGTCTTTTAGAATATTCGTAATATTCTAAAAGACGAAGTTATAGCTATATATAGAATATTCTTAAAATACACATATTAGCCATAGTCATAGGAACGTTGCCTTATACTGTCAAAAGAAAAATTGCAATACGCGAATAATTAAATTGTATATTATTCGCGATAAATAGAATAATGACGAATATTCAATTTCGACGAATATTGCAAAATCGAATATGGCACCTCCAACTCATCACTACTCTACGTATGTACAGAAGCCATTTGTTTAGTTTCAGTATATTGCATATGGGGATATCAGCACACAACAAGGAATAATAGGATTTATGGAGTATGAATGGTGTCTTCTCTTCTGACATGTCATATACCGTACAGTGTCAGCTTTGAGGAACAAAGGAACAGTGGTGTTTGGTGGGGGATCTAGTTACGACACGAACGTAGGGGCACATAACATTTATTAAGACTGACGTTTTAGACACCGGTCTTAATAAAGCCCTAAGTTGAAGACCTTCTTGTATGCCTGAAACGGGGCGGGGTGAGCGTGGCAAAGTCGCAGATAGCGCCTGAAATACAGGCATATTTAAGCATGATAAATGACCCCCATAGTTTTTCCTTATGTTCAGATGTATGATTGGAGAGTACAGAGATCTTAGACACCTACAGTTGGTCTGTAACCAGGGTCAGACTGGGGTTCCTTGGCCCCAACAAAGGAAATTATTATTAGGGCCCAACCCTTTATGTCATCAAAAGTCTAATAGGGTTAAGTCAAAGATATAGACTGTAGTGGCTCAAAATGTTCTTTTTCTCCTGGACCTTTGAGGCCCACTATGGTATCAAAAACTAGGCCCACAAGAGGATCCTCTGGTACACTGGTGGGCCAGTCTGACACTGTCTGTAATCATGACAAGGGGACATCCTCTACATCTAGAGGAAAGAACGTTTCTTCATCATCATCATCATCATCGATTGGAATTTTTTTACTGTAAGAGCAGTGAGAATATGGGGCTCTCTGTCATGAGCTGTTGGCATGGCTGATTTTTTTAACAACAATTTCGATTGCACCAATAGCTGGTCATGGGTACTAGATTTCTAGAGATGGAAAGCTGATCTAGGGATTATTCTGATGCCCATATTTGGAGTCAGGAAGAATTTCTGTCCCTTAATCTGAAGCATAATATATTAATATATTAGCATCTGCCTCAGACGGTGTTTGGCCTTCTTCTGGATCAACACAGTAGGGTTATAGGTTGGTGTCAAACGTGGGTCTTAGTGGTTGAGAGTCTACCTAAGAAGACATGGTACATGGTTGGCAGGAGCCCAACTGATCAGTGGCTGCTGTAATTTGTCATTCTTGTCACTCTGCTTATTTGGAAGCAATGTTAGTCGCAGATCACACATCAATTTTATCTTCATACAGTACAATACTACATAAAATAAAATGGCTGTCCACCATAGCTCAGTTAAACAGGTGACAAGCTGGAAGCTACTGTGGCAGATATTCATAATATCTACATGACAATTTGATGTTTTCCCATGTGATGTTCCTCCGTCAGCTAAATATATATGACTTCAGATGAAAAAAAAAAAAAACACATCCATCAAGGTTCACCTCCCTCACACTTCACATTGTGATCTAGAGCAGCATTTCTCAAAAAATCTCCTAAGGAAGTCCAACAGGTCATGCTATTAGGAATTCCATGATGTTTCACAGGGAATTTAGTTCATTTCAGGAGATCAGTGAGTAGCATGTGTTTCTCTTTGGGGAAATCCTCAAGACTTGGCCATTAAGCTTTGTTGAGGACAAATTTGTTGAGGACTGCTCTTACTGTAAAGAACCCTTCCTTTTACTTTGAAGAACCCAATTGTTTATTATTGGAATCAATAGTTTATGTTCAAATTATTTCTATTGACATGTTATGTATTCATCATATATATATTCCAAGTTAAGTAAGCCCTATGTACCCAGCTACTTTGAACTTTTGCCTTTTCTCCAATATGCCCTCCAATAAATTAGCCTTAACAAGGGTGTCTCTAATATAGGGAAAGAGGATTTTCAGGCCCATATGATCATGGGCTGGTATACCTGCAAATTTGGACAGTAACAGGGATGATGTTTGGACCATTGGTGCCAAATAAGAACTCTTGGCACCACTAGAGGTGCCATCAAGCCATCCCAATCAGGCCACTTAGAAACTTGTACTTCCACCGCATCTGTCATGAGTTTTATGATCCTGGATCTGCTAATGATTGCTTAAAACCAAATCATAGGGTCAATCCTCGCAGCTAAAACAGTACGGAAAACTTCCCCACTGTTTGCTGACATTTTGTTCTTTCTGGTAATTAAGCACATTTTGTTAATCGTTACTTTCCTAATGATCGTTGCAGGAAGCCGAGCACTCCTCTTGGTGACAGCTGCAGGTGATACTGGGAAATGACAGGCACGTATTACAAGATATTCTGTCTTAACAGTGGAAATGTTCCAGTGACATAAATGAAGGGAGGAAGAGGTTACAGGATGTTAGCTTTCACTATTGCAATGCATGCAGTACTGCAAGATGAGAGAACGAGCAGTCAAGATTGTCACAGTCAGCACTATCCTTGTAAAATAAATGACTGAATAGTGTTAGATAAGGCCAAGCTTTCGGAGAAGGGTGACCCCTTTGACAGTTTAATGTAGAAATGAAAATGAAAATTTATACTTTTTAACACTAAGTCATATTTAGGTCCAAAATGTTGTGCTGATAAGTTTCTAAGCACAATTAGTGGTGGAAATAGTGGTGGAATACCTGCAGCTGGCACTAGAGGGGGCATTATTCAGTTCATTGTATATAGTATACAATAGGCTCCCTCTAGTGGTGGCTGCAGGTAGTCAGTCTCTTATTGAACTCTATGGAAGTAAGACATTTCTAGTCAGTTTTTCTTGTGTCTACGCTGAGGTAATCTGTGCCAAATTTATCAAGCATTGCACAATGTTTGATAGGCTACTTTCACACTAGCGTTCGGAGCGGATCCGTCTGATGTTTCATCAGACGGATCCGCTCCGATAATGCAGACGTTCGCATCCGTTCAGAACGGATCCGTCTGCATTAAAACTTAGAAAATTTTCTAAGTATGAAAGTAGCCTGAGCGGATCCGTCCAGACTTTACATTGAAAGTCAATGGGGAACGGATCCGCTTGAAGATTGAGCCATATGGTGTCATCTTCAAGCGGATCCGTCCCCATTGACTTACATTGTAAAAATTGTTTGCTTGAATTCTGCCACAAAAAGCGTGATAAATGTCCCCATGTCTATGCAAGGTTAGACATTCACTTTAAAGATGCTTAAAGGGGTTGTTCCGTACTTTAATGGTGGTCTATCATCAGTATAGGCTATTATTATCAGATGTCTTAAAATTTCACAACCCCCACATCAACAGTTCGGGAGTAGCTCCAGTGCTGGAAGTAGGCACAGAAACTACACAGCTCCCTCCAGTGGACAGATCTGGTCACTACAGCGCTGTTCTCTGGAATGGGAGCAGGGTGGACTGGCCATAGACCCTACAGTAAAATTTCAATGTGGGCCAATGCCCAGGGGGCTGCCTGAGCCCTCCTCACTCTCCTTGGGTACATAACGATGCTCTCAGTATTAAATAATGCTAGGAGCATCAAGTACTTGTGTACCTGGACAGCAGCCACAGGTCCATCTTCTGAATTCAACTGTATCGCCGTTTTTAGGATGATAATTGAGTTAGATACTGCAGCAGGGGCGGCAGTATTTTGTGCTGCACTGTGATATTTGGTTCTGCTGGGGTGGTATTTTGTGCTGCACTAAGGTGTTGCTGGCTCCACCTACTTCTGTTGACCCTGCCTACTTGTGTTGCCCCACTTATTTTCAATTTCACTCCCCAGAACCCGCATCGCTCCTGGTGCCCACACGGCCGCTGCTGCATCTTTCCGATGCGCAGATCAAAACATCCGGTAATGGTGGGAAGGGGGGGGGGTAAGCCAATAGCAGGCCGTGATCGGAACGAGCCTCCCTAGAGTCACCCACGATGCTAGGGAGGCTAGTCACCGTCCTGGCCTGCTATTGGCTGTCTCCCCCATTGAGGGATGTTTTGATCTGCACAACGGAGAGCATCAGTGGAGGCAATGCGGGGAGCAGGAGCAATGCTGGTGCCAGGGAGCGGGGTAGGTATAACCTGTATGAGGTGCCCGGGGGATTTTGGGGGGCAGTATTACAAAACTGTAAATGGCACTGTCAAAAGATGCCACCGTTCCTACAGGTCATTTAATCATGTCCCTGCCCTGCTAGTTAGGCCCAAAATAATTTTTATTGTGAAATATTACCATCTCGGAGCAACAGCACACAATACATTGCCACGGATTACCTGGGAATACATTACCATCAAAAGCAATGTAACTCACAGCTCTGGGAAGCCGTCTCGTTTTGAAAATTGACCATATTGCATTTAATATATCATTCACATTCTTTAATTAACACAACTGTGTCTCTATACCTTTACCATCAGTTCTTCCTAGCAAAACACATCATCCTTAATAAGAGAGAGAAGAGAAATATCTGCAATTAAACGGCACAAGAATATTTAATTGGGCCCCTGGGACTCCGAAAAGAAAAAAGCTATACCAAAGTGGTGATTTCCAGGTTTATCTTAATGACACAACAGCAGATTCGGGTTTCCCGTGGCAGCCCTTCATCCACTGGCTGTGCTGAAAGAGCAATGAAATCTCTATTGCACATTTAGATCAAAGCAGTAAATGGAGTCTTTATAGTTAGTAGAAAAAGCCTATATGAAGATAGTGTTAGGAATCTCATACCCAGCTACACGGGTCATTTTTTATTGAAAGTAATTTAAAAAAACTTTAGGTGGTATTGGACCATCCACAGAGGATGCCCCTTAAGTTAAAGGGGTTCTTTGGGTTCAAAGCTGAACCCGGACATACCTCCATTTTCACCAAAGCAGCCCCTCTGACATGAGCATCGGAGCATTTCATGCTCCATTGCTCTTGTTTGCCCTGCCCTGAATTGCAAAGGGCAAACGTTTTTGTTTTTTTTGAATCCGGTGAAGTAACGGGCTCTCCATGGATAAAGCTAGGCAGAGGCTTCCATCTAGCAATGAGCCCAGTGACGTCACCGGCATTAATGGGCGGACTTTAGAGCTGCCCTAGCCTGTAAAATGGTTAGAGCAGCACTAAAGCCCGCCCATCAATGCTGGTGACGTCACCGGGAACACCAGGAGACTAGCTCCTTAGTCTCACTGCTCTTACAGTAAAGAACCCCATTCTGTTTGGATATTGTCAGACTGTGCAGGGACACCCCCCCCCCCAACTGGTAACACCCACCAGGACCTTCACTGCAAACTGCAAATAACTCATTCATTTCTTTTAGCAGGAATAATAATGGAATGCCACAAAATAGAGTCATAAGAATAGATGCTCCACAAGGCTTATGCAAGTGGTTTCTAAAAAAGACATGTCAGGAGAGGTGACGGCAACGGGTCCTTTTCTTATCCGCCCTAATTTTCTTCTGTGTTTCACCAATCTCCTTGTTCTCTGTCCCACTGTATCCCTATAAAAGGCTTGTAGGCTGCCCAGTCTTACTGCTATCCCCTGCTCCTCTCTCTCCGCATAGTAGAGCAGCACACCGCCAATGCTGTCCAGTGCTAGTTTATGTTTTCAGCACAATGGGGAAAGCTATGGGGGACGAGCGCAGAAGGCTACGGCGGTAACAACTGCACCGCTGTCATGTATGCCAACAGTCAGAGAATGAAACATTTTATCCACACACGATATATCAAGCCGTGGCTCTACGTACAGACATTTCACCTTTAGACAATTTTCATTTACATGACATCTGGCCACCAGAGACTTTGCTTTGTCCTTCAGCAGCAATCGGGATCCTGCTGTCATTTTGTAAAGGACATTTAGGAAATGAAAGAAGCATCTGGCGCATGGCCATGAGCTACACTAATATGTTTTTTTTCATGTCGAGTCCTCCTGTGATGTGCTATATTCCAAATATCTCCTATCATAGGCAAAAAATGCAATGTGTGGGAACCTTCTGATACCATATTTCTAACAGCTTTAGGCCTCATGCACACGGCCCGTTCACTTTCATGGTCTATTTTTTTGCGGTGCGGACGGATCAAGGACCCATTCAAGTTGAACATTAATGCACGGAACGGCCGCACAACGGCTGTGTGCATGAGACCTCAGGCCTCATCCACATGGTAAGTGTATGCACAGAGCCTGGAAGCACACACACATGGAGTGCTGACCGCTTTATACAGTACAGACCAAAAGTTTGGACACACCTTCTCATTCAAAGAGTTTTCTTTATTTTCATGACTATGAAGGCATCAAAACTATGAATTAACACATGTGGAATTATATACATAACAAACAAGTGTGAAACAACTGAAAATATGTCATATTCTAGGTTCTTCAAAGTAGCCACCTTTTGCTTTGATTACTGCTTTGCACACTCTTGGCATTCTTTTGATGAGCTTCAAGAGGTAGTCCCCTGAAATGGTCTTCCAACAGTCTTGAAGGAGTTCCCAGAGATGCTTAGCACTTGTTGGCCCTTTTGCCTTCACTCTGCGGTCCAGCTCACCCCAAACCATCTCGATTGGGTTCAGAGCCGGTGACTGTGGAGGCCAGGTCATCTGGCGCAGCACCCCATCACTCTCCTTCATGGTCAAATAGCCCTTACTTTCAAAGTTTTCCCAATTTTTCGGCTGACTGACTGACCTTCATTTCTTAAAGTAATGATGGCCACTCGTTTTTCTTTACTTAGCTGCTTTTTTCTTGCCATAATACAAATTCTAACAGTCTATTCAGTAGGACTATCAGCTGTGTATCCACCTGACTTCTCCTCAACGCAACTGATGGTCCCAACCCCATTTATAAGGCAAGAAATCCCACTTATTAAACCTGACAGGGCACACCTGCGAAGTGAAAAACATTTCAGGGGACTACCTCTTGAAGCTCATCAAGAGAATGCCAAGAGTGTGCAAAGCAGTAATCAAAGCAAAAGGTGGCTACTTTGAAGAACCTAGAATATGACATATTTTCAGTTGTTTCACACTTGTTTGTTATGTATATAATTCCACATGTGTTCATTCATAGTTTTGATGCCTTCAGTGTGAATCTACAATTTTCAGAGTCATGAATATAAAGAAAACTCTTTGAATGAGAAGGTGTGTCCAAACTTTTGGTCTGTACTATATGGCATTACCAAGCTGTGTGCTGCCATATGGTGCCAGGATTTTAGGATGGAATACCTCCATAATACAGCAAGCGATGACCTACGGTACAGTTATTTTCTCAAGGATCCATATGAAATTGTAGGCCAAAAGAGATACAGTATGAGCCTAGAGATTTCTATGGGTGCCATATAATGAAGGGGTCAGCAACTTCTGTCCCTCTTTAAAGTCCCACAGAAGTGAAAGGAGCATGCTGGGAGTTGTAGTTTCACAACAGCTGGAGCACCAAAGGTTGCTGATCCCTGATATAATGGATACATACAACCATAATACTGTTGTGAGCATGAGTCCTTCAGCTGTAGTGAAATGTCCATTTTCAGAACCCAATTTCCAGTTGCAAATTCCTAAACAATGTATAACAATGATACGAGCGAGGGAAGGGGACAGGGTGCTTAGGTTTATCGAGGACTTCTATTGTCTGGTCTCCACTGCAAGGCCAACCAATGTGCAAAAGGTGTGAAAGCATGGGTGTACATAGAGAAGTAAGGGCTCCATAGCAAGGATCAAACCACAGGAGAGAAGGGTTTCTGCCTAAACCCTTTTCTATGACCCTTGGGCCATTTTTCCACTGCTTCATTTGCTAAAAGTTGTTTCTTTACAAGATAGATTCCTGACCAGGTTTTCACCTTCAGTAGAAGAGGAGATAATCACAACTAAGACTGGGCCCCCTTGTGCCCTGGACCTCATAGCAGTCGCATGGTCTGCCACTATGGTAGTTACACCCCTGTGTCCAAGCCTAAAAGTAAGAAGCCTTTAGCCATACTTCCCTTTTCATGTTTCCAAGTGGACAAAGCTGGTGCCTCTGGGGATGATATAGTGAATGTTTATCACCCTACAGATACTGGACAGAACAGGGTTAATAAAAGAGAAGATATCCTAAGATTTTGTTTCCTTTTGCCCCATTAAAAGTCCCTGTGAACCATTTACAGACAAATAAATATTAACTTGGCAAATATTTTCTTATATTGTACTGATTTTGAGTTATTTACGAATATATATGTGTGTATATGTATATATATATATATATATATATATATATATATATGATATAAAAAGTCTACACACCCCTGTTAAAATGTCAGGTTTCTGTGCTGTCAAAAATGAAACAAAGATAAATCATTTCAGAACTTTTTCCACCTTTAAAGTGACCTATAAACTGTACAACTCAATTGAAAAACAAACTGAAATCTTTTAGGTGGAGGGAAGAAAACAAAAAAATAAATAAAATAATGTGGTTGCATAAGTGTGCACACCCTCTTATAACTCTAAATCATGTTAAATAGGAGTCAGCATACACCTGACATCATTTAAAGTGCCTCTGATTAACCCCAAATAAAGTTCAGCTGCTCTAGTTGGTCTTTCCTGAAATTTTCTTAGTCGCATCCCGCAGCAAAAGCCATGGTCCACAGAGAGCTTCCAAAGCATCAGAGGGATCTCATTGTTAAAAGGTATCAGTCAGGAGAAGGGTACAAAAGAATTTCCAAGGCATTAGATATACCATGGAACACAGTGAAGACATCATCAAGTGGAGAGAATATGGCACAACAGTGACATTACCAAGAACTGGACGTCCCTCCAAAATTTAAGAAAAGACTAGAAGAAAACTGGTTTGGGAGGCTACCAAGAGGCCTACAGCAACATTAAAGGAGCTGCAGGAATATCTGGCAAGTACTGGCTGTGTGGTACATGTGACAACAATCTCCCGTATTCCCCATATGTCTGGGCTATGGGGTAGAGTGGCAAGACGAAAGCCGTTTCTTATGAAGAAAAATATCCAAGCCAGGCTACATTTTGCAAAAAAATATCTGAAGTCTCCCAAAAGCATGTGGGAAAAGGTGTTATGGTCTGATGAAACCAAGGTGGAACTTTTTGACCATAATTCCAAAAGATATGTTTGGTGCAAAAACAACACTGCACATCACCAAAAGAACACCATACCCACAGTGAAGCATGGTGGTGGCAGCATCATGCTTTGGGGCTGTTTTTATTCAGCTGGAACTGGGGCCTTAGTTAAGCTAGAGCGAATTATGAACAGTTCCAAATACCAGTCAATATTGGCACAAAACCTTCAGGCTTCTGCTAGAAAGCTGAACATGAAGAGGAACTTCATCTATCAGCATGACAAGGACCCAAAGCATACATCCAAATCAACAAAGGAATGGCTTCTCCAGAAGAAGATTAAAGTTTAGGAATGGCCCAGCCAGAGCCCAGACCTGAATCTGATTGGAAATTTATGGGGTGATCTGAAGAGGGCTGTGCACAGGAGATGCCCTCGCAATCTGACAGATTTGGAGTGTTTTTGCAAAGAAGAGTAGTCAAATCTTGCCAAGTCAAAATGTGCCCTGCTGATAGACTGATACCCAAAAAGACTGAGTGCTGCAATAAAATCAAAAGTTGCTTCAACAAAGTATTAGTTTAAGGGTGTGCACACTTATACAACCATATTATTTTATTTTAATATTTTTTCTTCCCTCTACCTAAAAGATTTCAGTTTGTTTTTCAATTGAGTTGTACAGTTTATAGGTCACATTAAAGGTGGAAAAAGTTCTGAAATGATTAATCTTTGTCTCATTTTTACATCACAGAAACCTGACATTTTAACAGGGGTGTGTAGACTTTTTATATCCACTGTATATATATATATATATAATCTTCTTCTCCACTTACACCCCAAGCAAATGTAAAAAAGCTACTGCATGCACCAACTCCCATCTGAGATAACAGGAATCTAGCAACATTTTGAATATAGATTTCTATCTGAATGGAGATAGAAAAAAATTCCCTTTTGACCATTTAAATTAAAAAAAACTTATTTTAAAACTATTTTCTTATCTTGTACAAATGTATATATAGTATTTGTTTCTTCTTCATGCACACTCTAAGCAAATGTAAAAATTCTACTGATTTCTTTTTGGAATCTGTATGTGGACAATCGGCACTATGTGACTACTGTCGTGAGAGCTCCGATGGTGCATTAAGATAACAGGAATCTGGCAAAAATTAAATTAAAAGAAATACAAGGCAAATATATATTAACGATATTAATGGGGTTGTACACCCTGGGGGTCCTTTGGCTAGACACCTCAGCGTGGTCGTGCGGCTCTCAGGTCTCCCTATTTCAACATCATGTTTGACGCAGGTCACATGACCACTTCAGCGATGACGTGTTTGCCATGCATCCTGTCACTGGGTCACATGACGCATGGTGGACAAGTCACCACTGCAACCAGTCATTGACTGCAGCAGCCATGTCCAACAGAAAGTTGATGTGGGGAGATCTGACAGCTGTGGCGGCACGGGGTGGTGGTGGAACAAGGAGCCGGAACCCAGAGGTGGAAATCAGGTAAGTATGAGTCCTGCTGCAGCTCCAGCCAAAAGAACCCCAGATGTGAACAGCCCTTTAAGTATAATAAAACCGAGGAAGGCTGAACATACTTTGTGAAAAAGTCTCTACTGAAAACTGTGTCCATAGCATTATATATAAAATGATCACACACTACATCATGAAGAAGAGGAGAAGCATTTCCTAATTTTAGTAATGGATATGCAGTAATAGACAAGCTATGAGGCCCCTCAGTTCTTCCAATCTCCCCGATGCTATTTACAAAGCCTGCTCGGGATGGATTATGGTATTTTCTACGTGTATTGTGCATCATATTGATGAGAGTGCTGGCTTTACAAGCATAATTGCTCTGCTATTTGTTTTATGGTATTGACAATCTCACACCCCTAAGAGACCGGGCTGGAAAAAAAAAATCAATACTTCACATGTAATTGTTTTTTAGCGGTATACATTATATGCCCAGATACAAAGGCTGCAAAATGCTCAGGAGAAATGGCCTCTGCTCAGATCGAACACCTCCAGACCTGGTGATGTTTGCAGACAAGCTTTGCGTCAGGGTACTTCTTACATTGCCTGGATACTGCACGCAGGCCGGGGGATTAAATACATGCAGGAGGTGGCGGCCGCATAGACACAGATGCTGCCAGTCATTGTTGCATCAATCACTCAGGAGAAGCGGTCAAGGGCTCGTGTAAAATTACATTGCTTGCCTCGTTAATGAGGGGCTGGCGATGAAATGCAGAGGAGACTCATCAATCAGGCCGCCGAGGAAAAAATTGCTCACTGATTGGAGTGAGATTCCCGTGTGGCTTCCATAGTCGCTAGCCTTAATTCACGCTTTTATTAATAACGCTGCATAAAGTCATTGATTAGTAATGACTGCCTTAAAGGGTTATACCAGGATTTTAACGTTGAAGGTAGTTTAGGGGTGCCCATGGTGTTAATGTCCACGTGAGTTCTAGGCAGGGCACGTGATGGAAATGTAATGGCCAGTGTGTGGTGTTGAGTGTCGGAAACAAGGCCATATTTAACTGAACAAAAGTTTATCTTTACTGCGTGCACAATAGGAGTTGTGGTACTTACTGCGGTTATCTACACAGTGCCAATGCTTTCCAGATGTCTAAGCATGAGCTAGGCAGATGGTTGCAGCAATGGCCGCCTAGTTACTCCTTCTCTTACTAAAATCTCTATTACTGGGATCTTTGGCTAACAACTACAATCTGGCAACAGTGGCTGCAGTGTCCACTAATCTGTGGTGCATAGGGTGTCTTAACTTGTTTCCCCTTTGCAGCAGCAGCAGCATAAGTTGGGCTATCTTGATGACTCTGACGCTGTATCCTTGCAAATCCTCTTCTCTTTCAAGTCTTGCCATAGGCTCCAGGGCCTGAAGCTGAAATCTGGAGTCTGCTCCCTACCTCCTCTCTCTTTACAGCTACTCTAACTGGAATCTTCAAGAACTAGGGGTGGAGCCAGCTCAAACCCTGAGCAACTGAGAGGGCTGGGGCTGAATCGTTAACTCTGGCCATGCCTGTCTTATGATTAGACCTACTGGATGTACTGTGCAATGCATTAACATTACAAAACATTATGTAACTTTGCATTACAAATCAAACATTGCAGATATTCCCAGGTACTGTACTCCTACTGAAGTGAATAGGGGCAGCACTATTGTTACAACCTCCCTCCACTGCACAATAGATGAAGCTTTACAGTTCCAGAGCCCGAGCTACTCTGAAACATCGCTGATCGGTGTGGTTTGGGTGCCGTGTGTCGGATTCCTGCCAATCAGATACTGATGCATTATCCTTAGGATAGGCCAACAATATTAAAATCCTGGAAACCCCCATTAAAGTGTACAAGGGGCTGATCAGGCACACCCACCCCTGACCAACGTGCAATTTGTCTTATTGAAAATGAGATCCATAGTGAGATTTATCTCCAAGATGTTCCTGTCCCCTGCAGGAGAGATCGGACACATTCTTGTGGACCCTTTGATGTGCATACCATAGACACACTCTATGTGACTGGATTACGGCTCACTCCTTCTTAGGATGGACCTATAGCACTGTTCTTACGGTTCTTCTCAATTTATGAATCTATTGCTTCACTCCCCCATAATATGACATCCCAAGGTTTTTTGGACTTTTTTTCCGGTCTGATTCATATGGAATCTGACGAGAAAGAACCTCTCTAGGTTTTCTATGAAGTGTATAGAGGAGAGTTTTATACGCACAGTATTACGGCTCTGTGCAACGTGATTGTTGTACGGAGTGGTAATGTGGTTGTTGTGCATGAGCCCTAATGAGAACACATGGAATGCAAATGACTGGGTCTATGGAAATCTCAATGACAACCCCTATAGGATGATATCAGTAGTTGTCATCCAGAATTCCTAACCGTGTAAAGTTACTCCTGCCTAATCATAATAATAGTAACCTTCTTCACACATGAGCGTACCCCAGGGACATAAATTACCACGGCCCAGTAACTTTATGTAATAATAAAGGATGTATTATGACAATGTGGTGTTCTGAACTGGGAGGCAACATGTCCAATGTAGGCCACTTTCACAAGGCATTATTCTAAAGTAGCTGCCATGAGGAATTTCAAGGCCCCATACAGGTAAACCATGTAGAACCTTCAGGGATCCAGACGCTAGCTGGTATAAATGCAATAGCTAAGCTGTTCTGGCTGGATTGCTGTGCCGCATGTGTGAAACTAGCCTACGTTTCTTACAAAAACACATTTACGGTAATGCTTTTTGCGCCGTTATTTTTTTGTTTAGCAACAATTACTTAGCAGATAAATGTAACCTTTACTGTCCAGCTTTTCTTTTAAAGGGAACCTGTCACCTGGATTTTGGGTATAGAGCTAAGGACATGGGTTGCTAGATGGCCACAATACCCAGTCCCCATAGCTCTGTGTGCTTTTATTGGGTAAAAAAAAATATTTGATACATATGCAAATTTCCCTGAGATGAGTCACGTACAGGACTCATCTCAGGTTAATTTGCATATGTATCAAGTCAGTTTTTTTCCACAATAAAAGCACACAGAGCTATGGGGAATGGGTATTGCGGATGTGCTAGCGGCCATCTAGCAGCCCATGTCCTCAGCTCTATACCCAAAATCCAGGTGACAGGTTCCCTTTAAAAGAAAAGCTGGAAAGTAAAGGTTATATTTCTCTGCAATAACTTTTACTAAACAAATGACTTTACAGTTAGACATCTCCTATGGGAAATGAACCCCAGACCTTCTTTAAGCAAGCAGCAGACTTACCAGTACACTATTGAACTGCTCTGATGTAAACCTAGGATATACTGTGCTTATAATGGATGGGGGATCCATATCTTCTTTTTTTCTACAGGCTAGCATGTTTGCAGTTTGCTCACCTCATTTTTTTTTTTTTTTATTCATGGTATCTGCATTCTTCCCATTTGACCAAGGTGTTTTTTCATTAGCAGAAGACTGCATAAGGCTACTTTCACACTAGCACTTCTATTTTCCGGTATTGAGATCCGTCATAGGGTCTCAATACCGGAGAAAAAACGCTTCCGTTTGGTCCCTATTCATTGCCAATGGGGACAAAAACGTAACTGAACAGAAAGGAATGCTCCAAAATGATGCATTGCGTTCCGTTCTCATACCGGTTTGCTTTCCGTCATGGGATGCAGAGCAAAACGGATCAGTCATGACCCACAATGCAAGTCAATGGGGATGGATCAGTTTTCTCTGACACAATATAAAACGGATCCGTCCCCCATTGACATTCAATGGAGTTCATGACGGATCCGTCTTGGCAATGTTACAGATAATACAACCGGATCCGTTCATACAGATAGTTGTGTTATCAGTAACGGAAGCGTTTTTGCTGAACCCTGCCAGATCCAGCAAAAACGCTAGTGTGAAAGTACCCTAAGTGTTAATACCTACTTGGTCTTAGTCTGGTTTCTGAGACCACATGGAAAGGTAAGCTTTTGAGATTTGCCCCCACGGGACTGTGCTGCATGGTGGCTCTGGTGCTGTGCATGCGGGTTAGTGGAGCCCAGTGCCCAGGAGGTTTAGACTTATAGCAAGGGTGTTGTTGGGCTGCTGGGTCTCGCAGGTGCTGTGGCAGTGGCGGTCACCATCTGGTGCTGCGCCGAATTAGTGTAAGGACCCACACTCGAAAAAGGCCAACTTGATGATCAAAAGGTATACAAAGTACCTTGCATACATCTTTATAATTGATAGCAATAGACCAATGCATGGCATGTAGATCTGCGATCCATATCTTTCTTTCTACAGATTAGCAATTTCTATGCTTAAAAAGCTATTGAATAGTATTATTGTTTTCATCACAGGCATTAGGCTGGAAACAGACCGGATCCCCACCGAGTCCCATTATAGTCCATGGGCTCCGGTGGGGCCAGGTAGTATCTGGTTATAAGAATTTATCGCTAGCCTTAGGACACACATGTCACAATTTTGGAGCAATTTGATGAATGGCAATAGGTGGCCACAAGGATATTTAAATAGAAAAAAAGTACCCCGTGGGTGCACAATCAGACGTTAAATTGCCTGCCGTGCTCATATTAATACTGTGTGAATATTGCGGCAAAGAGATCCAGATGTGTGCATGTCCTCGCATGCATAAATGCCCCATTAAAAGCGAGGCTGTTCGTTTTTTCTCCATCTGTATTTGTGCAGGCCTAAATGATGGAAAAAAACAGGCCTTAATTCAATATAATGTAGATTATATTAGGATAAATGTAGAGAAATGCCGGCGCGTTCTGTCCAGAATGCACAGGAGATGGAGAACAGCGAGATGAGCTGACACAGATGCCTGGGTTTTTGGCAGACTTTCCTTCATGAATGTCTTCCTTTAATTTCAAGAGCCTTTGTTACTACCATCTGTTCCCTTCCCCTAATTAGGACTAGGACAGAAAGCGGCGCTTACAATTATACCAGTGTGAAGTGCTGGGAGGCAGCGTAATGTGGTGCCTGGCCCTGGAGTCACTATTCCTTGTGTAAACAGTAATCTGGTAATAGATTACTGATAACTGATAGGTAATTACCAGGAAATACACTGCTTATACAAAAAGCCCTTCTCGGTGATGCCAACAGCTCAGATTAGACAGAGCCAAAGACATTTGTCCTTTGGACTTAATCAACACACAATAGCGCAACCTGCGAAATCTGTGAAGAACAGCAATTCCTTCCTCATATTTTATTCAGGCCACAGTCAGCATTTGAGTTTTGTGCAGACTGACTTAAAGGTGGATTCAAGAAGAAGAAAAGAATGCACTAAGAAGTATGATGACAACGTTTCTGCCATGGCCACTGCTGTGTCACCCCCATGATTTGCAATGCTAGGAAGCTCAAAGGATGTGGAGCTTCAGTGTGATTGATACATTGAGTGTCATTCAAGAATGCCAGTTTGGCGTAAAAAAAAGTTCACATGGAATTTTTACACCGTCTCCTCCACCAGTAAAATGGGCCTTGCAGTGTACATGTGTTTCTAGATGGAGCATGTGTTTTGGAGTCTGCATGTGTTTATTGATGGAGCTTGTCTCAGGGTCTGCATGTGCTTCCTGATAAAGAATGGGTCTCAGGGTCTGCATGTGCTTCTAGATGAATAATGTGTCTCAGGGTCTTTGTGTGCTTCTAGATGGAGCGCGTGTCTCAAGGTCTACATGTGCTTCTAGATGAAGAATGTGTCTCAGGGTCTTTGTGTGCTTCTAGATGGAGCGCGTGTCTCAAGGTCTACATGTGCTTCTAGATGAAGAATGTGTCTCAGGGTCTTTGTGTGCTTCTAGATGGAGCGTGTGTCTCAAGGTCTACATGTGCTTCTAGATGAAGAATGTGTCTCAGGGTCTTTGTGTGCTTCTAGATGGAGCGCGTGTCTCAAGGTCTACATGTGCTTCTAGATGAAGAATGTGTCTCACGGTCTGCATGTGCTTCTAGATGAAGAATGTTTCTCAGGATCTGCATGTACTTCTAGATGAAGAATGTGTCTCAGGGTCTTTGTGTGCTTCTAGATGGAGCATGTGTCTCAAGGTCTACATGTGTTTCTAGAAGAGGCATGTATCTCAGGGTCTGCATGTGTTTCCAGATGAAGCACGTCTAAGGGTCTACATGTGCTTCTAAATGAAGAACGTGTCTCAGGGCCTTTGTGTGCTTGTAGATGGAGCCTGTGTCTCAAGGTCTGCACATGTCTTTCTAGATGAGGCATGTGTCTCAGAGTCTGCATGTGCTTCCAGATGAAGCATGTGTCTCAGGGTCTGCATGTGCTTCTAAATGAAGAACGTGTCTCAGGATCTTTGTGTGCTTCTAGATGAGGCATGTGTCTCAGGGTCTGCATGTGCTTCTAGATGAAGAATGTGTCTCAGGGTCTGTGTGTGCTTCTATATTGAGCTTATGGAAGAGGCTTAACTGTGATGAGTGGGTGAAGCGCTTCCCCTGACCTAGCTGGCTGTGTTGTGCCGGAAGCCAGGAGCGAGGGTAAGCCTAGTAGTGGGCGTACCCTAAAGGGAGTGTTTGAGAACCGAAGCGCCCTGAGGAGCTGGGGGCTGGAGCTTAAAAAGGTAATATGCCCCTCCCACAAATTCAGGCTGACTTTTCAGCCTTCCACTTATGGGAGAGGCTTAACTGTGATGAGTGGGTGAAGCGCTTCCCCTGACCTAGCTGGCTGTGTTATGCCGGAAGCCAGGAGCGAGGGTAAGCCTAGTAGTGGGCAAAAATAAACGAGGAGAGCAGAGAAGTGACCAAAACTTTTAATACCACCCAGAGAGGTGAGCGCCACCTACCCATGCATTTAATCACGTGCGCCGGGACCCTGTTTTTGATGCTGAGGACGCGCTCCGTTTCGGAGCGAGTGTCCTGTGATGGCCAGCGGGTTATAACCGAGACCTGAGGCCAGCGTTCTGATGTGGGACACAACCTGGATTGACGACAGGGCCCCCCCCCCACGCCAAGGAAGCAGCGGGGCCTCTGGGAAGGCATCTTGCAACAGGGCCAGCAATTGACGGGGGACCATGACTGGCCCCCAATCGTTGGAGGTTTTAAAACCTGGCCTCCGAGGGAGGTCCATGCTGATTGGCCTTCGTGGAAGGGAGCCAGAGGACGAAATGGACACGGGCCCAGGACAACTGTCGCACCTGCGACCCCTGACGTTTAGGGGAGGTGCTGGTGAACTCACCTGGCCTGAGGAACCCGTAAAACCCGAGATACATGGCTGCCTTAATAATCAAACTAGGAGAGTGGCCAAAAGGAAATCCATCCAGCGCGGACGAGAGTCGCCTAAACATCTTGCCGGAGACAGGCTGCCCACGGGCGGGAGGGACGTCCCCGCACTTCTGGATCCCCCTAAGGGCAGCTTTCACCGCCTGCACTGAAGAAATGGAACCTCCATTCGGGTTATGAAGCATTGCGCAGTGCTGTCTCCCCGCTAGGTACAGCTTGATGGTGTTGAATGACAGCCTGAGATTGCGGTGACAGTGGCCTATAAACGCCAGGGTGTAGGAGACATCGTCCAAGCCACCTGCGGGTGGGATCTGGCGAAACCTTCGTAAACCCTGACACCGGCTTGGTAGTTCCTGATGGTATTGGGGAGAGGGAGTGCTGAACCAGGTTCCTGGCGTGAGCAATGAGGGATATGAGATCGGAACGTAGTACGACTGGTGCCTACGAGAAGGTTTGAGTCGGTCTGGGCAACGTACCTGGCCTAGAGGTTACTACCTGTAACGATGTGTTGGGTCACCTGACCTTGATCCAAATGTCGCATAAGTAAACGATCAGGACACGTTCCTGAGAGGGCAAATCATAAGGTTCGGAAGGAAGAGAGAACATAACTGAGGAGGGTGACAGGACTGGGCGATCCAGGAGACAGAAGTAGGTGTGAGCCTGGGTGATCCCGGAGACAGAAGTAGGTGTGAGCCTGGGTGATCCAGGAGACAGAAGAAGGTGCGTGCCTGGGCGATCCAGGAGGCAGAGGTAGGTATGAGCCTGGACGAACCAGGAGACAGAGGTAGGTGCGTGCCTGGGCGATCCAGGAGGCAGAGGTAGGTGCGTGCCTGGGCGATCCAGGAGGCAGAGGTAGGTGCGTGCCTGGGCGATCCAGGAGGCAGAGGTAGGTGCGTGCCTGGACGATCCAGGAGGCAGAGGTAGGTGCGTGCCTGGGCGATCCAGGAGGCAGAGGTAAAGTGCGTGCCTGGGCGATCCAGGAGGCAGAGGTAGGTGCGTGCCTGGGCGATCCAGGAGGCAGAGGTAGGTGCGTGCCTGGGCGATCCAGGAGGCAGAAGTAGGAATGAGCCTGGGCGAACCAGGAGACAGAGGCAGGTATGAGCCTGGGCGAACCAGGAGACAGAGGCAGGTATGAGCCTGGGCGAACCAGGGGACAGAGGCAGGTATGAGCCTGGGCGAACCAGGAGACAGAGGCAGGTATGAGCCTGGGCGAACCAGGAGACAGAGGCAGGTATGAGCCTGGGCGAACCAGGAGACAGAGGCAGGTATGAGCCTGGGCGAACCAGGAGACAGAGGCAGGTATGAGCCTGGGCGAACCAGGAGACAGAGGCAGGTATGAGCCTGGGCGAACCAGGAGACAGAGGCAGGTATGAGCCTGGGCGAACCAGGAGACAGAGGCAGGTATGAGCCTGGGCGAACCAGGAGACGGAGGCAGGTATGAGCCTGGGCGAACCAGGAGACAGTGGTAGGTGTGAGCGTGGGTGATCCAGGAGACAGAAGTAGGTGTGAGCCTGGCGAACTAGTAGATGAGACAGCAGCATATAACGTGAAGTACATACATATAACCCATGGCACTGTTGCCACCATAGAATAGATGACTGCAGAGAGCGTTTAGTGACCGCTGAATGGGTATGGCGTGCAATGATGACCTGGCCTACTCGTGGTGAGACCCCGGTTTCTTTGAACGCCGTGCTGAAACTAGGTCCCTTCCACCCAGCAGGGACCCCGGGGCCCTCCCCCTAAATGAGGAACCGAGGATGACTTGCCTTCCTCCTGCTGCGGCATGGCGGGAGTGCGTATGAAATGGCTGGTGATTGGAACCTACCGATTTCATTGTATATATTTTTTATTCTTTTTTTTTTTGTTTTTTTGTTTTTTTGTTTGTGGGCATGGGCCATCGTTGCCCAGGGGCTAGATACCCCTGCTTGCCGCGTGTGGCCTGTTTCGACGGGGGTGCCAGTCTGGGGGCCGTAGACCTAATAGTAAGGCCGACAGATAATTGCAGTGAACGATTGGTGACGGATGATCGCGCATGGGGTGCGAAAAAGACCTAACCTACACCTGGTGAGACCCCCAGCTCTCTTCGGCCTCAGAACTAAAGCTAGTGCCCTACCAGGACTAACGGGGACCCAGGAGCCCTCCCCCTGATCCCCTAAGAGTGGGGACAGAGGATAACTTTTTCTTCATCCCACCGCGGTACGGCGGGTGTGCGCTTCTGACCGTTTTGGTTGCTGGGTAACTCTGCTGAGTTTTTTTTTTGTTTTTTTTTTGTGCCCACAATTTATAAAATGGCCGCTTAACGACATGAACAGTTGTTGCTCAGGAGCTAGACACCCCTGCCTACCTCGTATATGGACTTGTCTGACGTGCGTCCCACGCCAAACAAGTCCAGCCAGAGGACGGGACTGGTGAAGCCCTTTGGAGGGGGAGACCGCGATGTGGGAGCAGCTATCAGCGTGCGTTCCACGCTGGAACGCACGCTAACTCGATCAACAGAAGCCCGGGACATGGGGCCGGGAGACTCCTGTAAGGGGGAACCCAGTGGGGACAGAGCCTACATGTCTTGGAGCCGCCTGGCCGATTAGAGCTGCCGGGCCTGAGTGAGGATTCCGGCGTGCGCTCCAAGCTGGAACGCAGGCTGGTCATGTGACCGGAAGCCTAGGCCTGGACGAGGGTTCCGGCGTGCGCTCCATGCTGGCACGGCGGCCTTATGACTGCGCCCAAGCCAGAGGACGGGACGGGTGAAGCCCTGTGGAGGGGGTGACCAGCAGGCCGTACCCTGCCCATCCCGCCGCCGCATGAGCGAGGCGGGGCGCTCGGCTCTGGAGCGAATATTGACGTGCGGACACCCCTACCTATACCATATGCTGGAACGCACGCGCCAGCCTCCCCCAGAGCAGGGAGATATGTGAAGATGGCTTGGGGGGGTTATGTGGTAGCTGAGACATGAGTGGTGGGCTTAGTAGTAGTTGGTTGCGTCATGGTTGGGGGTGAACTGCGGGACGAGCCGTGTGTGGGTAGCGGGGACCGGGTCTGAGAGCAGATATCGGCGTGCGTTCCACGCTGGAACGCACGCCGGACCCGCGACCGGAAGCCTGGAACATGGGGGCCCGGGTCGGAGGGCTCCTGTGGGGGGGAAATAGCTTGTGGGGACAGCGCTTACCTGTCCTGAAGCCGCCTGACCGTGGAGAGACCGCCGGGCCTAGAGTGAACTACGGCGTGCGCTCCAAGCTGGAACGCACGCCGACCTCGTGACCGGAAGCTGGAAGCCGGAGCCTGTGCCGCTGCTCGGGGAGCCCAGTCTAGGGAAGTATATTTGCATCTTTGATATAGCTAGCGATAGGGAGTGGAACAATGTCTTGGGGATTGTGTATGGCTGTAAGCAAAGCCATGGCAGAGAAACATCAGATGATGGATCGGAGGGGCCCTTGTGGAGGGGGTGAAATGAGGGACGGAGCTTACCCGTCCTGAGCCGCACGTGAGCGGTGGAAGATCCGAAACCGGAAGCGGATATCCACGTGCGTTCCACGCTGGAACGCTCGCCGACTCCGCGGCCGGAAGCCCGGAGACATCAGGGAACGGATCGGTGGGACCCTTGTGTAGGGGATGACCTGCTGGGGCAGCGAGCAGGCGACTTCTTGTCCAGGATGTGAACCGAAGCGCCCTGAGGAGCTGGGGGCTGGAGCTTAAAAAGGTAATATGCCCCTCCCACAAATTCAGGCTGACTTTTCAGCCTTCCACGTGTGTCTCAAGGTCTTTGTGTGCTTCTAGATGGAGCGTGTGTCTGAAGATCTACATGTGCTTCTAGATGAAGCACGTGTCTCAGGGTCTGCATGTGCTTCTAGATAGAGCATGTGTCTAAAGATCTGCATGCGCTTCTAGAGGAAGCATGTGTCTCAGGGTCTTTGTGTGCTTACTCTTGGCAGAGGCTTGCGTCTGTATGAAGTTCTTCCTCCCTCCTCCCTTATTTGAGCATCAACAAACAAGCTTCCTAACACTTGATTCAAGGCCATTTCTGTGGTAACTTTTGTATTGTGGCTGCTTTTCGCTCATTTCACATATACAGTCTGCACACAATAAGGCACATTTATTAAGAGACTTGAGATATTTTAGGTGCAAAATAGTTGCAAGCCCCCTTTTCTAACCAGCCGTGCAACAATATTTATTCGCACAGCCGGTTTTACTCTGTATCCGCTAGTTGAGCGTGATGAGGGTGGGGCAGGGGCATGTCAAGTGCCTGAAAACAGGCGTAAATGTTAGCAAAAAACTATGCCATGTGCATGGAGTGCCACTGATGCACCAAATTTTTGATGGGGCGCACACTTCCACATAAATTAAGCTAATCTAACAGCAGTGCAGTGGGGTAAACTAAATTTGGCGTAAAAAGACGGTCTTAGTAAATGTGCCCCAATCAGTCTCAAACACTACTGCCTAAACGGCTACTAACCACTCTTGTCCCAGACTAATAAAACATAACTTTTACTTGTTTATTTTTTTTAAAAATGGTGAAAGAATATTTTTGTGAGCTACTTAAGGGGTTAAAAACACTGTGCCCCATGAGAGATGCTGTAAATAAGGGGTCGGTGAGGTGTATAGGTAGGCGGGAGTGCACTAACACCGCTCAACCACACACCACCATCCCAGCTGTATGAACAAAGTGCTATGCTGTGCCTGATGTCTACTTGGCCCCCAACTCTGGGGTGTGAGCACCAGTATCAGATGAGCCTTATGGCCATGCGTATTATTACTTCAGGCACATAGATCACAGCAATAGTTCAATAGGGTTCAGCAGATTAAAACCTAAAATCCGCCCCCCAACATGCTTCGTCAGCTAATCTGGCTTCATCAGGGGTGTCGGGCAGACTTGAATACCTAACGCTGGTGGGGGAATTTATCCTCCAAACTCTCACTTCCTGTAAAAAGAAGCACCAATCCAAAGAGGGTATCAATCTAACCAGTTACTTGTGGCCTGTCATTGTTGCCATGACAGGTTGGTGGCGTCACTAGGAGGGAAGGTCCAGGATGACCAGGTGCGCAGTAAAGACCGCCGCAAACACTTACCCTCCATACGCGTTCCTTGCCTTGTAGTGCGCATGCGCTGGGAATTAGATGAAAAAAACACACCTGCGCAAAACCAATCGCCGCCGACACTTGTTCTCCTTTCGTGCCCACTGGTTTTCACTGCGCATGCATCGGGACTTGGAGGAGAAACGGGTAATGCGGCTGCTCCTATATTTATAATTCGCATGCGCTGGGACTTAGATACAGAGGCCCAGCTGCGCAATGAAGATCGCCGCAGACACTTGTACTCTATTCGCGCCTACTGGTTGCCACTGCGCATGCGCAAGGACTTAGAAGGAAAAACGGGCTAGGGAGGATACTGCAGCTGCTCCTATACTTAGTTCATATCGCCACTTGGCGCATACAGAACAGGGTGGCCAGTAAAGCCTGGCCACACATATCGCTGCAATTGCGCGTATATATTCAGTTAGTCCTCATAATGGTTGGTATACATATGCGCATGCCGACTTTTAACCATTGCGCATATGGGAGAACTCAGCCATATGCAAGCCTTTTTTCCTTCTATTGCACATGCATTAGGACTTCTAAATGGGACTTCATCAGAGTGTAATACTGCGGCTGCGCAAAAAAAAAATCGTATCCACTTGCGCAACGCCGATTGGTTATTATGCACTTCTAAACACCCTCAAAAGAGGTGAAGAACCAAGGCCAACAGGGAATACCACTACACCTATGCCACTACTTTCATCATATGTGCCAATGTTTGGTCGACACTACCTCTGGTTTACAGACCCACTATAAGAGGCCCTAAGGGCCATACACTTTCTCAATCTCCTCATGTTATAATGGTAGTAATTTGATATACAGTTTTTCACTGTGTTGCTTTTACTTTTGTAATGCTATACTAATGATAGCTTGTCGCTTAAAGTTAGCCTTAATATATCATATACTTACTAGCTTTATAGCTTATAACTGCTGTTAGCATTGATATGAGAAGGTGTTGGCCCCATCTGGGAATACCTCTATCACGCTCTGTTTGAAACCCACCATAAGCAATTTTTTGGTAGTAAATTGATACACCAGCGTTTGTATCTGCTCACATTGGATTCTATTTGTTTCTTCAACATATATTGTGCTGTCTTCATCTTACAGAAATGATGTATAGGTAAAGCCTTCATTAAGCCCATAGGGGCTAAGGCTATTCAGGCGGTAGATCCACCTTGTCTCTTCTTGGAGCAGGATTTTATCTAAATCCCCTCTCCGTGCCCCCAAGGTTTTTTTGCACACCCCCCAAAACTTTAGGGATTTCAGATCCCATTGTGAAAAGCTCTGATGTGTCTTGATATTGTTGTATCCGACTTAGTATTAATACTGCTTATGTGTTGGCATCCTGCTCCAAGAAGAGACAAGGTGGATCTACCGCCTGAATAGCCTTAGCCCCTATGGGCTTAATGAAGGCTTTACCTATACATCATTTCTGTAAGATGAAGACAGCACAATATATGTTGAAGAAACAAATAGAATCCAATGTGAGCAGATACAAACGCTGGTGTATCAATTTACTACCAAAAAATTGCTTATGGTGGGTAGTAAACAGAGCGTGATAGAGGTATTCCCAGATGGGGCCAACACCTTCTCATATCAATGCTAACAGCAGTTATAAGCTATAAAGCTAGTAAGTATATGATATATTAAGGCTAACTTTAAGCGACAAGCTATCATTAGTATAGCATTACAAAAGTAAAAGCAACACAGTGAAAAACTGTATATCAAATTACTACCATTATAACATGAGGAGATTGAGAAAGTGTATGGCCCTTAGGGCCTCTTATAGTGGGTCTGTAAACCAGAGGTAGTGTCAACCAAACATTGGCACATATGATGAAAGTAGTGGCATAGGTGTAGTGGTATTCCCTGTTGGCCTTGGTTCTTCACCTCTTTTGAGGGTGTTTAGAAGTTCATAATAACCAATCGGCGTTGCGCAAGTGGATAAGATTTTTTTGCGCAGCCGCAGTATTACTCTCTGATGAAGTCCCATTTAGAAGTCCTAACGCATGCGCAATAGAAGGAAAAAAGGCTTGCCTATGGCTAAGTTCTCCCATATGCGCAATGGTAAAAAGTCGGCATGCGCATATGTATACCAACCATTATGAGGACTAACTGAATATATACGCGCAATTGCAGCGATATGTGTGGCCAGGCTTTACTGGCCACCCTGTTCTGTATGCGCTAAGTGGCAATATGAACTAAGTATAGGAGCAGCCGCAGTAGTATCCTCCCTAGCCCGTTTTTCTTTCTAAGTCCTTGCACATGCGCAGTGGCAACTAGTAGGCGCGAATAGAGTACAAGTGTCTGCGGCGATCTTCATTGCGCAGCTGGGCCTCTGTATCTAAGTCCCAGCGCATGCGCATTATAAAAAAAGGAGCAGCCGCATTACCCGTTTCTCCTCCAAGTCCCGACACACTACAAGGCAAGGAACACGTATGGAGGGTAAGTGTTTGCGGCGGTCTTTACTGCGCACCTGGTCATCCTGGACCTTCCCTCCTAGTGACGCCACCAACCTGTCATGGCAACAATGACAGGCCACAAGTAACTGGTTAGATTGATACCCTCTTTGGATTGGTGCTTCTTTTTACAGGAAGTGAGAGTTTGGAGGATAAATTCCCCCACCAGCGTTAGGTATTCAAGTCTGCCCGACACCCCTGATGAAGCCAGATTAGCTGGCGAAGCATGTTGGGGGGGCGGATTTTAGGTTTTAATCTGCTGAACCCTATTGAGCTATTGCTGTGATCTATGTGCCTGAAGTAATAATACGCATGGCCATAAGGCTCATCTGATACTGGTGCTCACACCCCAGAGTTGGGGGCCAAGTAGACATCAGGCACAGCATAGCACTTTGTTCATACAGCTGGGATGGTGGTGTGTGGTTGAGCGGTGTTAGTGCACTCCCGCCTACCTATACACCTCACCGACCCCTTATTTACAGCATCTCTCATGGGGCACAGTGTTTTTAACCCCTTAAGTAGCTCACAAAAATATCCTTTCACCATTTAAAAAAAAAATAAACAAGTAAAAATTATGTTTTATTAGTCTGGGACAAGACTGGTTAGTAGCCATTTAGGCAGTAGTGTTTGAGTAATAATAAACCCTTCCCAGATCGGGTCCTTTATAGCTGATAACCCATCACACTCAGGACTGTCAGCTCCATGACGTGCCATCTGTACTGAATAGTGTTATGTTTTCTCCTTCTGACGGGTATTAGTTAGAACTAGTCCCTTCTGGACATGGGGAACTCAGAGTGACAATCGTAAGAGAAAATTAATTGTTCCAAGTAATCTGCTGGAATCCGATACCATTGGTGTAGTATGATGCTACTCACATGCCATGTATGCTATTTTATGTCCATGCCTTTGTGGGGCTGAACCAAAACCTCCCACATTGTCTGAAAATGCCTGGCTGGACACAAAAGCTAGTTCTTCCTTTGTAAATCTGGGCTCCTACACAACGACTAACGTTTAGGGCTCATTCACACGACCGCAAATTGCGATCCGCAATGCACGGGCACCGACCGTGGCCCAGCAGAACGGGGATCACTTGAATGGGTCCGCGATCCCTCCGTTCCGCAAAAAGATAGAGCATGTTCTATCTTCTTGCGGTGCGGAGGCACGGAACGGAACCCCAGGAAGCACTCCATAGTGCTTCCGTAGTGTTCCGTTCCGTGCTTTTGTTCCGCATCTCCAGATTTGCGGACCCATTGAAGTAAATGGGTCCGCAATACGGCAATGGGCAGCACACATTCGTGTGAATGAGCCCTTAGACTGAGTTTCGTGTTAGACAGATTTGATAAATGCGCCCCAGCAAAGTTTACGGGGTTTGAAGGCATTTTTTCTACTTAAAGACTCTGCTCTTATGTTCCTAGGACCGTTCCAATGGGAAATTGCGACCTGAATGTGGAGCCACAAGTAAAAACCTCAAAAGGGTCATATTTCTGTTATTGGAGTCAATTAGGGTCATTTATTAAGGCCTCTTTCCCACGAGCATGACGGATTGGCTCAGGGTGCATTCAGTGAAACTCGCACCATTTTGCAGGCAAGTTCAGTCAGTTTTGTCTGCGATTGCGTTCAGTTGTTCATTTTTTTCCGTGCGGGTGCAATACGTTTGATAAAAAACGTAAGGTTTACAAACAACATCTCTAAGCAATGATCAGTGAAAAACGCATTGTATCCGCACTTGCTTGTGCATGCAATGCGTTTTTCACTGAAGCCCCATTCACTTCTATGGGGCCATGGATGCGTGAAAAACGGAGATTATAGAACATGCTGAGTTTTTCACGCAACGCAGAACTGATGCGTGAAAAAAACGCTCATGTACAAAGATCAATTGAAATGAATGGGTCAGGATTCAGTACGGGTTCTATGCGTTCACGTCACGGATTGCACCCGCGCGGAAAACTCGCTCGTGTGAAAGGGGCCTAAGGGGTTTGTGACTATTTTAGTCGCACGGCTGGTTTTACTCCGTGTTCGGCAGTTGGGTGGGATGGGGGCATGTTGGGTGCAATGCTGACAAGGACTCAGAGCCTGGCAAATTTACTAACATTTACACCTGGAAACAGCCATAAATGTTGGCAAAATACTACTTCAGCCAGTTGCTGGAGTAGTTTTTACGTAAGGAGCACAGACTGCTGTAGATGTGCCTAATGTATGAAGAGGCGCACATCTCATTATAAGTTAGCCAAATCTTACGGTAACGTAGGGGCAATCTGACTGAGAATGACGTAAAAAGCCGCTGGTAGTAAATGACCCCCAATATGTAAAAATATCACAAAATATTCGGATCAGGGCATGCAGAAATATGTCATGCCTAAAAAGTGCTTTTGGCCAGTGTGTGTAAACCCAGCCCAACACTTGCTTGACCTAGATTAGACAGAGAGGGGTAATGCATGTAATGATTCCAGTCCATACATGAATCCCATCTTTAGGATATATACATGGCTTCATATTGCCACGGTTATAGGGATGCTATACCTAAAATCTAACCATAAAGAAGAGAAGAGCAGTCACAATTAAAGGGGGTTCAACTATCATACTGCTGGGCGTCCAACTCCTGACAACCCCAGAATGCAATACTTGGGCAAGCACTGCAGCCTTTTTCATAGTATACTAGGCACAGCACCATACATTGCATAATGGCTGTGCTTGGTATTGCAACTTAGGCTTTAATTAGTGTTTAGGAGTAACAACAAGCGGCATAGGCAATATTCAAATTTGCAATATTCACAAATTCAAGAATGCAAAAATTGCCAAAGTAATATACACATATTGCATGTGCAATTTCATTACCTATAACAAACAATCACACAAAGGCTATACACCAAAAGCCAGGTATGTGAAAGCCAACAATCTATCCATGAGACAGGTACAGTCAGCACACCTTACAATGGCAGCCTTGTGCACTATGAGATATTCAAGACCATCTCTCTACCCACACAGACTTCAAAGCCAGTGAGCCTCAAAGTTGCCTAGATCATTATCATTAGAGTGACAAAAATTGAAAATTGTTTTTTTGGATGCCAGCTAACTCTTCTCCCCTTGCTTAGGAGGCTGAATAAAAAATTTCCGTTTTCTAATTGTCCTAATGTTTATATTCAATAACCTTTCTATACAGTTTTGTCATGTAAACTCATTTACATAAACATGGGCATATGGGAAAGACATGCAAATTAGCAGAATGTGCCTTGTTTTTCAGCTGAAACACTATTTGCATGTCTTTCCCATATGCCCATGTTTATGCAAATGAGTTTACATGACAAAACTGTATAGAAAGGTTATTGAATATAAATGTTATGACAATTAGAAAACTAAAAAATTTTATGCAGCCCTCCTAAGCAGTGAGAGAAGAGTTAGCTGGCATCCAAAATATTTTTTTTACAGTTTTTGTCACCCTAATGATCTAGGTGTGCAGGTCCCCCAAGCTATCCAACAAAAATCAAGCAACTTTGAAGCTTTCTGGCTCTCAGTCAAATGAGAGCTGGGCTTGAATGTCTCTTTGCACACAAGGCTGCCATTGTAAGGTATGCTGACTGTACCTGCCTCATGGATAGGTTGTTGGCTTACACATACCCGGCTTTTGGCATACAGCCTTTGTGTGATTGTCTCTTATATGTTGTTGATTGTGGGTTATAGCTAATGATTTATTTTAAAAATAAAATAATATAGTATCTTTAAAAATAAATTATTAATAATATATACAAAAATTCTTATAATAAAAGATAATTAAGTATAGATAAAATAATAACTGTAAAAAAATGTGGATGATAGATAGCATAATAAAGTTTAAAGGGGTTGTCCCTCTCTCAACCCAGACATATCCATAATTTCACCCAAGCAGCCCCCTGATTTCAGCATCAGATGCTCCGATGTGCTCCCCATAAAATCACCCAGGCAGCCCCCCTGATTTTAGCATTGGATGCTCTGATGCACTCCCTATAATTTCACCCAGGCAGCCCCCCCCTGATGTTAGCATCGGATGCTCCGATGCGCTCCCTTGCCCTGTGCTGCATTGCGCAGGGCAAGGGCTCTTTTATTTATAATAACACACTGCCGGATGGAGACTTCGGCCCAGCAGTGAGTTCGGTGACATCACCAGATCTGATGGGCGGGCTTTAGCGTTTTACAGGCTAGGGCAGCGCTAAAGCCCACCCATCAGTGCCGGTGACGTCACCTGGCTCACTGCTGGGTGGAAGCCTCCGCCTTGCAGTGTGTTATTATAAATAAAAGAGCCCTTGCCCTGGGCAATCCAGCACAGGGCAAGGGAGCGCATCGGAGCATCCGATGCTTACATCAGCGTTTTGGTGTCCGCCTGACGATGCGGAGGAAAACGGATCCGTCCTGACACACAATGTAAGTCAATAGGGACGGATCCGTTTTCACTGACACAATATGGCACAATAGAAAACGGATCTTCCCCCATTGTCGTGTTCAAGACAGATCCGTTTTGGTTATGTTAAAGATAATACAAACGGATCTGTTCTGAACGGATGCATGTGGTTGTATCTGAACTGAAGCGTTTGTGCAGATCCATAACGGATCCGCAACAAACGCAAGTGTGAAAGTAGCTTAAGAGTAGCTATATACAATAAGTGAGAAAAGATTATAGGTTTATCTCGTGATAAAAAAATTCTAGAATATTCGCTATTACAAAGATATAGCAATATATTCTAGATTCTCAAAGCCTGCGATAAAAATTAGCGATTATAATATTTGCGCTCAAAATTATTTAGGAGATTAGAGATCCGGAGCCGTCAGCTGAGCTGCCTGATGGGAAACAGTAAAAATACAAAGCCTGGCACAAGAGAATCTCAAGGCTGTACAGAGAAAGGGGCTCACAATTTTTAATAAAGACAAATCAATAATAAAAAAAAAATGTCCAAAAGGTGTACGTAGTCTATAAGGCTCAGTCATCAATATCCAATTCCTGGAAACCCCCTTTAACACTAGATTAGAATTAGCTGACATGATCAACGCCACATCATTTAAATGTGCAAAATTTGGGTGCATGGATCACATAATCTGATAAATCCGTGCCTGCTGTTGTCTATATAAATTTGTCTCTACCATGACAGTCACTCGACAAACTTCTATTGGAATGATCTTTCTCTGAATATGATATGAACATTTTACACCTCCCTATTTACCTTTCACTAATCTAATACAAGGCTGCGCTTGGTTGACTTCTTAGATTTCATCTCCCCACCGGATTTTCTCAAGAGCGTCTTTTGCCTTGGAATGTGCTTTAATCGTTCTCTCTCAAAAGAAATTCTCTGCAAATGAAACTTTCTCTCCAGGGATGTACATGGAGGTCACTGGGTCATTCATTAACATTTATGAGACAGGTGATGACTCAGATGAACAAATTTACCTAACATCACATTCTCTGCCCAGGAATAGAAATATAGAGAGAAGTAATGCATGTAATGATAAAACTGGAGGAAACTAGTCTTTAGCATGTAGGTAGCGGGACTAGTGCTAGGTTAAACGGGTATTATACCTTGTGCAATAAATTACCATCTATTCACTGGAAACAGCCAATTCAGGATAGCAGAAGGCTGTCTACGGTGTTCTTCTATGGGATTACTGATAGAAAGTCTAGAAACATCCACCTCGCTGCCATTTATAATCTTTCTAATTCATGTCAATGTGTTGATTACAAGTTAATATAATATTGGGTCAAATTGAATGGTCAATATGGGGGGAAAAAAACAGATTGCATGTTTAACACCATGTAATTTCTATGCTCACCAGTAGAGGGAGCAAAGGAGTGCACTGCATAATACTACTGCAAAATACTTTTGTGCAGTACGTTCCCTCTAGTGGCTATAGGCACTTTTTTTTTTTTAAGGGGTTGTGTCATGTCTGTCTTTTATATCTTCAGCAGTACAAGATCACCCGGCTTATTGTCTCCTCTGTGGGCAGCAAACCTTTATTTAAAAGATGACGTGCTTGCACCTATGTCTGCACTCCCGATGCAAACTCTTATTTACATAGGGATAACTGTGCATTGGAGCAATCTGTGTACTCAGGGTTAGCAGCTGATCTCGCTCCGCATTGCTGCCATGAACAGCTCCAGGGTTACTGTGCATGCCCTGGAGCTGTCCCATTGAGAGCTGAGCTGCTGCAGAGTGGTGGCTGGATCAGAAGCTGCAGCACATGCACGATTATCCCAGCCATCAGTCCTAGAAGAGGAGATCATCTCACTGCGCAAGCGCAGACGCTGCTGCTAGATCGCAACAAGCAGTAAACGAAAAGGGAGAAGGAGGAGGCCTAACATGGAAACGATGCACTTCTGACAAAGCAATGTACTTGGTAAGTGCTTTAGTGCTCATTCACATGGATTCCGGTGTAATGAATGGACAAGAATAGGACATGTTCTATCTTTTTTGCAGGGCCACGGAACATGCGGATGTGGACAGCACATAGTGTGCTGTTTTGCGGCCCCTTTGAAATGAATGGGTCTGCATCCAATCCGCATTTTTGGCAGAAACTTTAGTCATGTGCATGCGCCCTTATTGAGATCTTCTGAAGGATGGCATCCAATTAAGAAGCTGGGAATACCTCTTTAACTCTATGTGGTCTGTGCAGGTGATTTGAAGCTCTCTGTCGGATACACAGAACGCTGATCGCAATAAAAGATATTTTGATAAATGAATCAGCACAGAATTATTGGCCTCTTTAGGTTACCTTTAAATATCTTAAAGGGAACCTGTCATCAGGATGGACATATACAGCTGATTAAATATACTTACTGTGTGTCCTCCAGTCATTCATAAACTGTGTTTGTCTATCCTCAAAAGTATTGTCTTTGTGTAAAAAAAAAACAACTTTGGAAATGTCCCCGACGTCATGACCAGGTACGTCATGGAGTCATCGGGACGTTGTTCTGCCTGAAGGGAGCCACAAGTCCTCTCCCTGCTCCCACATCCATCCAATTCTTCAAGACCTCCCCTCTGCCTCTTCCACACCGCCCCTTTGTTTCAAGACATCTGCCCCAGCCGAGCAATATCTCGCTCTTGCGCAGAATACTTCCATGCACTGCCACGATACAGGCATGCGCAGAGAGTGCTTTAAACTGAGGTGTATACACCTCCGCTCACTGTGCATCGCCGTATCTCGGCGGTGCATGGAAGGCTTCTTCACCGGTGCTAGATTTCGCTCGGTCTGCGCTGACGTCAGGAAATAAAGGGGAGGTCTTGGAAAACAAGATGGACATGAGAGCAGGGAGATGAATTGTGACTCCCCTCAGGTAGAACAACACCCCGATAACCATGAGGTACCTGGTCATGACCTCAGAGACATTTTCAAAGTATTTTTTTTTTTACCTGAAGACAATACTTTTGAGTATAGACTTAGACAGCTCAGAAATGACTGGAGGATGCACAGTAAGACTATTTAATCAGCTCTACATGTCAATCCTGATGACAGGTTGCCTTTAAAATACGATCCCAATTAGTTCAATAGACTCCTATGGTTGAGGGATACATCACATGCACCAAAATAGCATACCTAGGGGGTTGTCACATTTTTGGCATGGATCACTAAGATGTTGCTATTAAATATGTTCATGTAGTCACTCTTATTATGCCTGAGATTATATTTGGGAATGACTGGTAAATGTGTAGCTCCCCTCAGCACTACCTCCTCGACATATGCTAATGTTGTTGGTCCTCTATTTCCAACAGTTTCACGCCCATAGGGACGTCCCATTGCCAGTCTCTTTTCACCTGCCTTCTCGAGTCAGCTCGACAGGTAAACTATTCATTCCTATGAGCGTCTTAAGTGAAACAGTATGTAATGTAAAATTATTATACATGATCCAGACACACTTGACAGTAATGGGAGGTATGTAGGTACAGAATCAATTTACATCAATCAAAGGGCATTGCTCATGGAATGGAAATATATCCTTTGAAGCCAGCATTTGCATATGTAATGGACATGAAAAGGTTTTACCTTTTTCTTAAAAGGTTTTTTTTTAAAATTTTTGAAACAGATCTAAAATAACAACACTAGACATGGTCTATAACACCCTAACATAGGTGCTCTATGGAGGAACCTGCCCTTAACCCTCTATAGACTTATTGTACTTCTCGTCCATAGGACGTCTCAGGTACAGTATATAACAAAACCTTCTGCCTCGTTCGCAAACATGCTAAAGTTACCATAGGCTAACCTGCCACTAAAAAAAGGGAACCCATCCACCAAAAAAGGAGGAAACACAACTTATAATTAATCCTAGACCCGACCCAAATACTAAACTCCACATATTCTACAAAAAGATATGGGCAATGCATTTTAGAACATGGAGGCTGAAACTGAGATAGGGTACAACTTTCTAACATGACCCTGTTCCGATTCTGGGGGCAGGAGGACTGTGTAAGAACATAAGTGACCCAAACTTTTCCTTTCCCCCCACTTTCCCCCTTAGGAGGCTCTTGGTTGTTTCATAGAGGTATAAAATTACTTTTATAAACTTCTGTAAACTTCTATAAACAGAGGTATAAAATGACTTTTTAAACTTTTTTTTTTTTTGCAGGAGACAATGGACGAGCTCAGGATGCTTCAACGGGGCCCCTACCAACATCTAGGAATGCTAGTGGGGCATACGGCCATACAGTATATCACTACCATCTCCAGCCTATCACACGGCAAGATGGCCCTCATCACTACTACTTTTTTTAAGAGAAGGTGGGCACCAGACGGGAGGTACACTCTAAATGGTTCTACCATTTTAACAATATTTATTGGGCATGGCAAAGCCAGTTTTAGAAAGGTTAGAGGGTATTCACACGTGTTTTGTAGATGTATTATCTGGCTGTATCGCTTGCATGTTTCACAGCTTGGATTCACTGACCTGAACTCACAGCATCATAGATCCCTATGATGCTTTGAGTTCAGGGTCATTTAAAGCTGTGGTCAATCTGAGACACATGCGGGTAATGCAGACGCATCATATGTCAAGAATGCGTTGGAGATTTTGCTTGATATTTTTCAGAATTTTAGGACATTTTTCCAGTTTTGTGGAAATATGTATAATGTCTGTTGAATGGTTGCATGGATTGCAAATTTTGGCAGGAGACTTTAGTGACAATGTCCAGGGCTCACGTACACCACTGCATTATACTGTATCCCTCCGTGTTGTGCAGAGCTGTAATAAAACACTCAAAGCCTTCAATGGGTCTCTACTGGACCTCAGTATGTCTGTCATACAGAGATTATTTTCCATTGGACTCCAAGCGCAGAATCATAACTAGGAGGGGCAACTGGGGTATGTACCCCTGGTGCTGGGTACAGATGGGGCAATGTCTAGCCACTTTGCTAGGGTATTTAGATCTATGGCTAGGACAGCAAAGCGCTCCTTTGTCCCAGCTGAAGGAAAGCCTAGCTTCAGCTTTATGAATGTGACTACATGTACCTTCCATGAGATTGCCCCTGCCAGCATGAAGTCAGGACAGAGGTATGCCTCCATCTAGTCACAGCTAAGAGACTGTACAGGAAAAGGACAACAAAAAGCACAAGTACAGAACAAACAATGTTTTCTGGATAATTATCTGTGTTTACTTATAACATGAAGCGCGTCGCGAGGAGATCTGATGTTCGGCAGATTGCCACCAGCCTCTCAACATAAACAATGATTTGCATTTGAAACAAATAATTTCCAATCACACACACAAAAACAATAGTAAAATGTTCTCTTTGTGACTTTTCAACACCATACCAGATGCACTTTCCATTCCAGAAGATTCTTCCATTAAAGTGCATTTCCTCAACAACAAAAAAAGAAAGTAATTAAATCTTAAGTGCAGTTGTCCACTTAGGGTAATCCCTTTTTGCTAGAAAGATCCACCAGTGTCACTCAGCAGTGATTTGTGGGGGAAGGGGCAGCATGTGTTTTATTTCCCTGCAGCGCCACCACAGGGGAAATGAAGTATCACATAGTCTCCATTAAAATCAGTGTGTTGCCATGTAATATCTAAGGCTGGGTTCACACGAGCGTGTCCGGATTAGTTCCGGATGCGTCCCGGTGTGTTGCGGCAAACCCGCGCGAGTAGGAATGCAATTGCAGTCAGTTTTGACTGCGATTGCGTTCCGTTGTTCAGTTTTTATCGTGCGTGTGCAATGTGTTTTGCACGCGCGTGATAAAAAACCGACTGTGGTACCCAGACCCGAACTTCTTCACAGAAGTTCAGGTTTGGGTTCGGTGTTGTGTAGATGTTATTATTTTCCCTTATAACATGGTTATAAGGGAAAATAATAGCATTCTGAAAACAGAATGCATAGTAGGTGATCAGTTGAGGGTTAAAAAAAATAAAAAAAATTAACTCACCTTCTCCGTTTGTTCGCGTAAGTCCCGGTCTCTTCTTTACTTCTCAAAAGATGAACTATGGGCTAAAGGACCTTTGATGACATAAGATCACATGCTCCAATCACATGGTCCATCACCGCGGTGATGGACCATGTGATTGGAGCATGTGATCTTACGTCATCAAAGGTCCTTTAGCCCATAGTTCATCTTTTTAAAGAACTAAAGACCGGGAGAACTACGCGAACAAGAGGACAAGGTGAGTTAATTTTTTTTATTTTTTAACCCTCAATTGACCTTCTACTAAGCATTCTGTATTCAGAATGCTATTATTTTCCCTTATAACCATGTTATAAGGGAAAATAATACAGTGTATAGACAGTCACCTAGCAACCGTGCGTGAAAATCGCACCGCATCCGCACTTGCTTGCGGATGCATGCGATTTTCACGCAACCCCATTCACTTCTATGGGGCCTGCGTTGCGTGAAAAACGCAGAATATAGAGCATGCTGCGATTTTCACGCAACGCATAAGTGATGCGTGAAAATCATCGCTCATCTGAACAGCCCCATTGAAATGAATGGGTCCAGATTCAGTGCGGGTGCAATGCGTTCACCTACCGCATTGCACCCGCGCGGAAATCTCGCCCGTGTGAACGCAGCCTAACAGATTAGGATCCTGCATGAGGATCCCCCCTCCCCCCTATCATTTTTTCTAAACTTGACAATCTTTTTAACGAGAAACAGACGATTTCTTCATCCCTGAGGGGATTAAAAAATGTGTAAAAAAAAAAGTTTTAAATGTTTTTAAATACACAACAAAATAAAAAAATTCTAATCAGTAATAAACATAAAAATACAAATATACAGATCATATGCACCGCTGCACCCAAAAAGGCCCAAACTATTAAAATATAAACATAGTTATCTCATAAAGTGAATGTCATAACAGGTAAAAAATTTAAATGGCCAATCTGCCTTTTTTTCATTGCTTCACCTCCCCCAAAAAATGAATAAAAAGACATACAGACCCCAAAATGGTATCACTGAAAACTGCAGATAGTCCCACCAAAAAGGATCCCCACACAGCTCCATACACATAAAAAGTTATGGGGGTCAGAATAAGTATTCAAATAAAAGAAAAACTATCTAAACGTGGTATTTTTTCCAGCTTCCAATTAATAGTAAATGGTGCCATTAGAAAGTACAACTGATGCCACAAAAAAACAAACAAACAAAAAAAAACTATCCCTGATACAGCTATGTGAACGAAAAAATAAAAAGATAGGGAAGGCAGGGAGCCAAAAACGAAAAAGCAAAAACTGAAAATCCCAGGGTCTTGAAGGGGTTAAGTTGTTTTCATCTTTTTCATCAATCTATGCAGCCATTTTGTACCCATAGCTGCTTCAAGCAAAGCTGGGTGACAACTAATTTCGCCTCTATCTGGCTTCCATCACCCAACTTTCCTACATTTCTGAATGTCAAAACTGCCTAGTTATACAACGGTATTGAGGAAGAGCATGATTCCTCATGTGATAAGGCAGATTTTATGTGCAAGGATCTAGAAAAGCTGGGTGGCAGCTGTAATGGAGAGCACATTGGCAGTCACCCAGCTTCCCCCAAACAATGAATACAATTTGACGTAGGAGGCCGACAAGAAGTGATATTTACTGATGATTTATTTTCATTGCTGGAGGAAACGCTCTTTAACCAGCCTTCATCCCATAACATGATCTGATGTCCAGTTTACTTCCTCTCTACCCATCGCTTTTTAAATTTCACCTTTGGTCCTGTCTCACTAATCCCGTATTCTCATCTATCTTTCCTTTTCCAGCACCGCCACAGCGTGACCCAATGTGAGCAAGAGGTGTTAGGACCAGCTCATGCGAAGAAAACCAATCCATTTATCATAATCCCATCAGAAAAGACACTGAAAATAGCACAGACCCATGCCAAGGGAACGACTACCAAGAGGAGGGCTGGAGACTGAGGCATCGAGCAAGGAGACACGAACCAAAAATGTTACTAAACAAAAAGAGAATTAGGAGGGTTGGAATAAAGAAATGAAAGAGATCTTATACAAGAGAGAAATGAGGGGGAAATGCTAATTTGGGGGAAGGGAGATTTCCAAACATTCCTAATCCTTCCTCAGGATGGACACAAAGAATGACAGAGAAAAAAAGCATTGGAGCAGTAAAGGAGTATTAGAGCCTGTTTAGAGAGCTGGGAGACAGATTGTGTGACATAAGGCCTGGATTTCAATGGTTAATGCTTTTAGTTAGTACCAGTGACACTGTAACAGAGATGGAGCATGCATTTACTATAATTAGGCTTCATTTATACATCACAACATGGGGCTGTACGGACAAACATGGCAACAGCCTTCAGTAGGGCTAGGTTCACACCATGTGCTCAGTGGAGAGCATAACCTAATTTCTAACAGCAAGAAAGTAGAAATTGTGTCTTGGTTTCCTTCCATGTGCCTTAAAAATAGCCTGCAGTAGATTATTTTGAGTCCTCTGTCTCTCAGTCAGAAGTTCTGATGAGCATAATCAGGTGCCACCAGGCCTCCTCCAGCACTCACTAGGTTTAGAAGAGGGCCTCTTCTTCACCAGACGTTTAGCCATAGTTTCAAATATCCATTTGAGGGGGAGCTTTTTTAAATGGATCCAGAGGATTTCAATAGGGCTTCCATCATGGCTAATCAGTTTTAGGCTGCTTTATGTAAGGGCGACATAAACTGGTGGCAAGAGACCCTGAATAGAATGTCGGGTGATTTACTTGAATTGACCTATTTGTTTTGGGTGAGAACCTCTAGTGTGATCCAAGCAATAGACTGCATGAGCTAAGGAGTCTTCATACTCATGAGCTCCTGGCTCTTCCCATTTGAGGGGGAGCTTTTTTAAATGGATCCAGAGGATTTCAATAGGGCTTCCATCATGGCTAATCAGTTTTAGGCTGCTTTATGTAAGGGCGACATAAACTTGAGGCAAGAGACCCTGAATAAAATGTTGGGTGATTTACTTGAATTGACCTATTTGTTTTGGGTGAGAACCTCTAGTGTGATCCAAGCAATAGACTGCATGAGCTAAGGAGTCCTCATACTCATGAGCTCCTGGCTCTTCCCATTTGAGGGGGAGCTTTTTTAAATGGATCCAGAGGATTTCAATAGGGCTTCCATCATGGCTAATCAGTTTTAGGCTGTTTTATGTAAGGGCGACATAAACTGGTGGTAAGAAACCCTGAATAAAATGTCGGGTGATTTACTTGAATTGACCCACTTGTTTTCGGTGAGAACCTCTAGTGTGATCCAAGCAAGAGCTAAGGAGTCCTCATACTCATGAGCTCCTGGCTCTTCCCCTGACTGACAGCTCTCTTCATATAGCAATCATTGGCAGGGGGCTGATAGAGCCGAGAGCTCATGAATATAAGGACTCCTGAGCTTGTGCTAGTTATTGAGTGGACTTCAGTGCTCGGCTCATGCTGGAGCTGTTCGATACAGATTTTAGCATAACAACTGGGTCAATTTACATAAGTAGCACCAGTTTATGGTGACCGTGCAGCAGAAAACCGGTAACAAGTTCCCTTTAAATGTTTCCGCTTGTCTCCCTTTGACAAGCTTCTGTCAGGATCATTTTATTTTTTTTTCCTTTAAAGGGCATACAGTCTAATATCCTGAAGAACAACCGGAGCGTGATGGATCCGTTATTTTGTACAATGCCAGTCGATGGCTTTTAGCATCCTGTTTAACATCTGTTTTATTTCACATGAAAAAAACAACAGGACATTTCAACAGGAGGTGAAACATGGTGTGAACATGGCTTTACTGAAGATGTCCAAAGACCATTTCATATTTTTAGGCCAAAAGATGTGATTCCACTAGTAACGGTACATGAAGGGGTGCTATATAATACAATTCCATGATATTTAAAGGGGTCCACCAGGCCACAGATATTGATGATCTATCCTCAGTGCTATCCAAGCAATAGACTGCATGAACTCACAAGTCCTCATATTCACGAGCTCCCGGCTCTCTGCCTGCCACTGATTGACAGCTCTCTTCCTATAGCAATCAGGGACAAGGAGAGCTGGGAGCTCAGGATAGATAGGTCATCAATATCAGATTGGTGGATCCACACGATCAACTGTTTTAGGCTGCCGTAGTACCGGAATCTAACAGAACAGAAGCAGACAGCTCCGTACATTGTGTAGTTTCTGGCGCCGGAGTACTGAAGCTCAGCTCCCATTCATGTGAACTATAGTACCTCAGAACAGCCACTACACAGTATATGCAGCTGTCTGCTTCCAGCTCTGTATATTGTCAGTCTCCAGCGCTGATCTGTGGGGGCGCCAAGTGTTTGACCACCACAGATTTGATATTGATTACCTATCCGGTAACCCATCAATATATGTAGCCCAGTGAACCGCTTGTATACAGGCTCGGACTGGCCCACCGGGGAGTCGGGGAAATCCTTGGTGGGCCCCTGCCTAGTTACAGTCTACATATTAATCAGCAGAGGCAGGCAGCCCCAGCTTTCTGCTGGCAAGCGCCGCTGCCTCCCGCTTCAATGGGAAGAGCACAGCTACACAGACATACAGAAGGTGGCGAGATGATCTTGACTGTCACGATCATCTCGCCACTTAACTTGCTCTGCAGTGATGCTGGCACTGCCATCTTTCTGTGGGCGGCGGGCCCCACCTCTTGATACGTGCCTGCACTTCTCTCTCACGCACCCTGCGTCCTCACAGAGCCTTTCCGCCAGCCCATATTCTGGAGTCTGCAGAGTGCGGCCGCGGGCTTTTACTGTGCTGCTGATGGTGCTGCTGTGTCCCCTATGAAACAGAGGCTGCTTGTGACTCAGTTGTGGACATCACAGGCTGCCGCTAGTCCCCCAAGACAGTATAATATAATATAGGTAAATCTATAGTTACTGCATTCCCCTCTGTAAACTCCTAGCATGTCCTGTAAGATGCAAACCTTCAGGACCTGCTGGGAGTTGTAGTTTTCCTGCAACATGCTGCAGTTTTATATCACAATTATGATTGCATGCTACACAAATTTTAATAAATATTGCTGAAAAAGTCATACACACTCCAACATACGGTATCAATATAAAGTACAGATTGGCCCCTCAAAAAATGAGTCCTCACACAGCTCCGTAGACGTAAATGTAAAAAAAAAATACAGTATTTTTGGTTAAATTTTTTGCTTTAGTTGTTATTTTATTTAATTTTTTTAGTATTAACCTGTAGGATACCTAGGTTTGAAAAAAAAACCTCCAAAAAAAAACACAGGTTTCCCATAACAAAGTCATATAAAATTATAAATAACAGAAAAAAAAGAAAAACAGACATATATTAGGTATCGCTGCGTCTGCAACGACGCTCTATATCTATCCCCTCAGATGAATGCCATAAAAAAATAAAAAATAAAAAGTAAATAGCCGAGCCGGTGCTTGGCTATTTGTGGCGGCCCCATAGAAAATGAATGGAGGGTGGCTGTGTATGCGCAGTCCGCCCTCTACCAATTTCAGGGCTCCCTTCTCAATGTAGGTGGGGGTCCCACCGGTGTGACCCACACCTATAAGACAATGGGAGCATATCCTAGCGATATGCCCCCATTGTCTGAGATGACACAACCCCTTTAACAGAAAAAAAGACATATTAGATATTGCTGCGTCTATAACTACCTGTTGTAAGAAGGTACCTGGAATCATTGTGGATGGAAGGTATGTGTCACCGAGGTTCCTGGCCTCGATGAAATAAGAGCCGGGTTTTATGTGTCAGCAGCAGCTATTGCTAATTGACACCTTGATATTTAGCATGGCTGTCATAGCTGATCCAGGATGGCTCTTACTAGGAGTAGTCAAAGTGCTGGGTGGGTGAATTCTCCCTATGTTCCAGGCTGGGTTATGCCAGGCATAAAAACCAGCCAGCACTGCCAGGTGTGTGGATTTACCTCCCTCTGACAGTGGAGCTCAGGAGTCTGTGTGCTGTGAACTGAGGGCTGTGCTGGGATTTGAGGTTTGAGCCGGGCTGGAGGACTCAGGCCCCTCTAAAGGCGAACAGGCCGCCTATGGACTTGATGAGGCTGAACTGCTAACAGGGTGTGAATTAACACCCAGGAGAAAAGGTGACTTTTATTGTTTATGGACTTTCCTTGTGTGTGAGCAAACACCAAGACACCTGCGTTTTGTGATACACCTTATCCTCATTTTGTTATACACTAATGTGTGAATAAACACCGCTGTTTGATTCAAGAACTGTGTACTTTGCCTCTATACTGCATCCGCTAGTCCAGGCATGCAAAACTACAACTCCCAGCATGCCCCAACAGCCTACAGCTGTCAGCCTACAGCAGGGCATTGTGGGAGTTGTAGTTTTACAACAGCTGGAGGGCCGTAGGTTGAGCATGTCTGCGCTAGTCCTAACTACCAGAGCAAATCCCCACACTGCTCTATAAAAATATGATGACCTATCCCCTCAGGTGAATGCCATAAATAAAAATAAAAAAAATTTGGGTCCCCTTGCCCCAAAAAAGTGTAATATTGAATTATCAAAAATTCATATGCACCCAAAAAATGCAACAATAAATATGTCAACTTTCCTGCAAAAAAGGAGCCCCTACACAAGATGATTAGCATAAAAATAAAAAAATATATGGCTTTCAGAAATGGAATGCTTTTTTATGTAAAAATAAAAATAGACATATTGTCACAGTGTAGTTCACTGTGACACAGGTTACCGTGTTGCTCGCCTTAGTAGCTCTTGGGCGTACTGGCTGCGGTGGATGCCGTTTAGGCTGATTACCCGATCTACTGGAAGTAGATTGTGCTGTGTAATCACGATCTGCTGCCGGCAAACAACTAGTCAGTATGGGGAAGAACAATGACAGTAGTGATCACTGCTCCCCATACAATGGAGATCACTGCATGTAAATACAGCGTTCTCCTCCATTAAAGAGCAGGCAATAGAGCTCTTCCTTCCCAACAATCTCCTGCTCTGTCGCCCTGTGTAAAAGGAACTTAATGAGAAACAATCTGATATAGAGCAGTGCACAATATCGTTCTGTTTTGCACACTGTATTGTGTGCTAGACTGCAAATATTCATGTGCATGAGCCCGAAAAATGAACAAGTAATATTTATTTTTGGTAGCTGTAGGGTGGGCCCCTAGAATAATTTCTACTGGTGGGCCCTAGGCACCTCAGTCCGACACTGCTTGTATATACATCCAAGCTGGAACCACCCTTCAAATCAATATCCTCTGTTAAATATGATATTAATGTAAAGGGTTAACGCCACACTTTGATGACATAGCCTCTATATTGGTACACAAGGATGAGGGAAGCTTTGTATGGGTTTGTCAAGCCCATATGTGTAGTCTTCCTTATAACAGGAGACAAAATCACCTACATGTCTAAGGCTATTTTCACACTTGCGTTGTTGTTTTCTAGAGGATCTCAATATCGGGAAAAAAAAGGTTCCGTTTGGTCGTCATGTATACTGAATGGAAAGGTCTTCCGTTCCACCAGCATTCCATTTTGTGACCGGACACAAAACCGTTGCAAGCTGTGGTTTTGTGTCCGGTCATAAAAACTGAAAAAAATGGATCCGGCAATGTAAGTCAATGGTGACGGATCTGTTTTTTTTAGGAGCCTAAAAAAACAGATCCGTCACCCATTGGCTTTCCATGTATTTCGTTAAGGATCAGTTTTTTTCCATTTTGATTTCACACAACCGCATCCTAACGGAATATATGCAAAATCAAAACGGATGTGTTTAATTCCGGTATTGAGATCCTCTGCCGGATCTCAATACCGGAATAAACAACGCAAGTGCGAAAGTAGCCTAAGACACGCTTATGCTTTTTGGTATACATTATATGACTGACCATTATACTACAGCCTCCAACCTGTGGATCTCCATCTAATGTGAATGCTGAGAGTTGTAGTTTCATGTCAGCTGAAGAGCTACAGCTTGGGGACTACTGCTTTAAATGAAATATAAATTGAGATGTTGCTAATGAATTGCGTTTCTGGTGCATTTTTCTGCACTTTCGGCCATTCCTCCCGCTTGCTATGCCACGGGGTAGACGAGATGTAAAGATATAAAATGTCTCATCAAAATAAGAAAAGATGATCAAAATGTCTTACATATACAGTATATGTGAATACACTCAGCTTCACCCAGAAATCAGCCCACTGCTTTATTATTATTATTATTATTATTTTTAATTCTGCTTTAGGTACTTACACTAAAAGCGTATCCTCATTTAATCTACCGCTAATGTGTTATTGTTTATTTTTATTACACTTATATTTTTACTGTTATTTTATGGGTATGTATTTCCTCTTTTATTTCCACATTAAATTTTAAATTATGCTAAATATATTCCGTCCTTACAGAGGAGATGAAAAGACTGTTTCTAATCCCTTACAGTGAGTCTGGTGGACCTAATGTCACATTTTATTGGCGATGTGATACCATGCTATTAAAAGAATCCCCTTCCCAGTGCCACTCATGAGGTCGGTGCAGGTGTGAAGACTAGTTTAGCTTTGACAGGACATCAATGATTTGTCACATTCGGCTGTTTAGCATGGAATGAGCCTGGTTAGGAGTGAACGGGACGCTAGATGTCAAGAAGCGAGACCTTACTCCTCACAGGACTGTAGATTACAAATCAATGAAACCATCAGGAACATCAATTATAAATTACTATCACTGTCTGATCGGCACTTTTAACTAGAATTTAAGAATTAAAATGGGAATTAAAGGAAGTCTGTCACCTCCAAAATCAGTTTCACAGTAAGCATAGTGTAGCTTCCCTGAAGCATAACCATATCTTTCTTGTGAAAATCAAATCCTCTAATCCTGAGAAATGCTTAGTGTCAGTTTTATGCAGATAAGCTTTTCGGTGCACCGTGGGAGGGGCTACTCTATTTAGTGCACAGTTGCTCCACCAGTAACACCGCCCAGGCCTCCCTCTCTCGTTTGATTGACAGCCCCTGTCACCTTCAGGCCTCGTACACATTTCCATTTTTCAATGATGTCCACATTTTCCGCTGACAGCACACGTATCCATTGATTTAAATGTGTCTGTTCACATTACAGTATTTTTTTATTGACCGCAGGTCAGTAAAAAAATAAAAATCACGGAGACATGCACTACTTTGATTCGTGATGCAGACCAAGCACGCCCACTGAAGTCTATGGGTCAGTGAAAATCACGGACACACCAAGGATGGCCCCCTTGGCGCGTCCGTTTTTCACTGAAGACTGATAGGAGATTCTTTGGAAATTAATTTTCAGCTGAGCAACGCCAGTGAATTACGGATGGACACATGGATGGTAAAAACAGACACACGGACCAACCACGGATCCTTCACGGATGAAACACGTACGCTTCTTTTCACTGACACGGAAATGTGGACGAGGCCACATGCAGGGGCTTCTAGGTGCACCAAGCAGAGCAGCCCCACCCATGATGCACCAAAAAATTTTTTTTTAATTATTTGCATTAATTTCTCAGGATTAGAGGACAAGATTAGAGGTATGGTCAGCCTCAAAGCCTCTACTGCACAGGGCAGTGCGCTTACTTTGAAATAGATTTTGGAGATGACAGACTCCCAATAAAAAATTGTGCTATTATTTCTCCACTGTTCTGATCCTCCCCATCGGTCCTTGTTTAGTTGGGTACAGTGTTATTGCCGTTTACAGCACAAGACTGCTGAGGCCAGTGAATGGCTCTAGAGGTCTTGCGGGTATACAGCCACATCATCGCAGTAACGCAGAGACAGCGACAATAAACCTTGACATATGATGAGGACTGCTCTAAGGAGATGGCTGATTGCACCGAACCCTGGCAAAAATCGGGTCTTCAGCTATTGATTTGGAGGCACTGCACACAGCAAGTAAACCTAGGCTGGCATCTGCAGTGGCATCACTCCTGCTGGCACTCAGAAATGCATCCATGGCACCATAAAACATTTGATCAACTTTTTATGTATGTATTAATAGTTTGCAGTTGATAGGAATCCATAGCAAATCTCTAAGCTCTCATCTTGTTTTTTCAAACTCAAAAAATCTTGTAGATGGTGAAAATGCCCAAAAACTTTGCCTTCACCCACCTCCTGCATTCCCAAATTGGCATCGCGACTACTCTGCAACATTTCTAACTGAATGATTGCTGAATGGCTGCTCCAGCACACAGCCCACTGCCCCATTAAAAATTCCCGACAGGAAGATAAAGAGCAGCAGCTACAGGACAAGTTACTGTAGGTAAACGATGCATGTTCACTCTGCGCAGTAAGGGCAGTGAAACCGCGCATGCGCTCTCTCACTGCACAGAGCAAGAAAGAGACTCGCTAAACCAACATACCCTAGCAAAAAATGACTGCCCATGCTCGGCCTGAAAGAAGATCAACTACAAGAGGATGGGAACAAGTAAAAATAAATTTTATGCGGTATTTTATTAAACATTCACTTCAGCGCAGTCCTATTCACTTCAGTGCGGCTGGATCACAAGAAAAGCTCATGGACAAGTGAGGAACTGTTTCTGGAAGGAAGCAGCTATGTTTTTTTTTTTCAATTTTTAGACAGCCCCTTTAATCATAAATTGTTCAGCAAAAAAATGTTGTATGCTGCCATAAGAATAAAAAAAAATCTTGGCTTCTTCAGGTATTGTTAGGACGTGGTGCAGCAGAGCCACAGTCAGGCCGCTCTGACCACATGCAAAGCTCATTGAGAATAGATCATTGATACTACTTCCTAGCATGAGATAGTATCCACCATGCCGGGAACACAGCCTGCAGCCAAATGATAATGTACCCATTTCATCTCATACGGCAATATTTCAATAAGCATTTAAAAAAACTCACAGCCCATAGGAGAAAAAAATGTAAAGTAAAAAAAAAAATTACAGCATGAGTAAAAAGAAGCTGACAGACTCCGAAGATGAATGAGGAAGGTGAAGAGGCGGAAAGAGTGGGAGAATAAAGACAGCGAGAGAAAGTAAATGCACTGGGAAGAAATGAGGGCAATATGGGATGATTATGTATGGCAAGTTTGCTTCCTGTTAAACACATGGAAAGAAGCGGCTTATAAACACAATCACAGAGCTCCTCATCAAAGACTTCAAATCTGTCTCCAAGTCACAAAGACTTTAGAAAAAAATCACTAACAGATTGAAGAAATCTGAAAAAGTTCCACAAATGTCATCTCCAACATAGTCACCAGGGCTCAAACTGTCCAGAAATGGAAGATGACCCATGACAATGGTTGGATAGTCACCGTATGTATGAAAAGGAAAAGATGATTGACTTGACAAAAAGGTTTTCCAAGGTGATTCTTCTACAAACCGCCCTCTCATAGATGACTAGAATCTTAGTCCCAAGTTCCCAGAAATGTCAAGTGCCGAACAGTTAAAGGGATTCTGTCAGCCAGAGGGACAGCCCCTTGGGCTCCTTACAGAGGTAATTAGCATATGAATAAGCCAAAATGACCAGACATATGGTGGTAAGACTAGTATATTTTACACTAAATCGGTGACTGATGTAATTCTGTAAAAAGCTCTGAAGCTAAAATCCGGATGATAGAATCCTTTTAAGCTGGCTTTATATATGTAATGGTGGTCAACCGAAAATGTGTTTTTCCCTTGTCTCTACCACAAGCATGCAGGCTTGTTTTGTCACATCCAGACCTTTCTGCCAGAGTCTTACCTAAAAGATAGGCACGTTAAAATCCAAATCCTAATTTCCTCCAGATATCTGCAAGGTTGGGTGGCCACCACACGTACAGGTGAAACTCGAAAAAATTAGAATATCGTGCAAAAGTCCATTTGTTTCAGTAATGCAAATTAAAAGGAATTGCATTAATGCAGCTTAAAATTAGAATTTTGTGAAAAGGTTCAATATTCTAGGCTCAAAGTGTCACACTCTAGTCAGCTAATTAATCCATACCCCCTGAGCACAGGGTACCTCAAAATTGTGACTTTGGGGTTTTCATAAACTGTAAGCCATAATCATCCAAATTATAACAAATAAAGGCTTGAAATATCTCGCTTTGCATGTAATGAGTCTGTCTCATATGTTAGTGTCACCTTTTAAGTTGCATTACTTAAATAAATGAACTTTGCACGATATTCTAATTTTTCGAGTTTCACCTGTATTAGATCATAAGGGGAACCAGCCAAATTTGTCAGGTTCAGATAACTGGCCAGCTTCATACAGCCTGATTTATAGCTATAAGCCCCAGAAGTTTTATCTTGATACCAGGAAAGGTTCAAAAACTTGATGATGTTCAATAGACGAGCCGATAAATATGTTAAGACTCTGCAACTTAAAGCCGCCAATGACTAACTAAATCCTACCAAGAATATGGCTGTAATAGTAGCAATTGCAAAGGTGATCCTAATTCTGGAAGGTCAACATAATCCAGACGCTACAGTCAGACAAGAATGCTCGGAGGTACTCTGCTGCTGATGGAAATTCTTGTCTTGGCACCCAAAAGCCTTAGCAACTTTCTTCATGTCATTAAAATGGAAACTCTGCTCTGTCCAAGATTTCAATATAGTCATATGGATATCAACTATGTATCTAATTCCCTTCAATATATCTATATCAGTCTGTTCTACTGAATCTATCTATCTATCTATCTATCTATCTATCTATCCTCTATTTCTTCTCTGTCTCTCCTCTCTGTTTATCTTTTCTCTGTACTGTATCTATCAATCTTGCTTCTATATATCCATATCAATCTGCTGCATGTATCTATTAGCTTTTTTCCCTTTATGACTATGCTCCTCTCCAGTTTAATATATCCATATTATTATATCTATTTATCTATCTACTGTCTCTATCAATCTTGCTTCTGTATATCCATATGAATCTGCTGCATGTATCTATTAGCTTTTTTTCCTTTAATGACTTATCCTTCTATATATATATATGGATTTGATCTATGCATCTCTCTGCTACAGTTTAATATATCTATATAAATAACAGGATCAATTTGATCATATCTATCTATCTATCTATCTATCTATCTATTATCTGTCTATCTATTATCTATCTATCTATCTATCTATCTATCTATCTATCTATCTATCTATCTATTATCTGTCTATCTATTATCTATCTATCTATCTATCTATCTATCTATCTATCTATCTATTATCTGTCTATCTATCTATCTATTATCTATCAGTCTATCTATTATCTATCATCTATCTATTATCTAGCTATCTATCTCTCTATCTATCTCTCTATCTATCTATCTCTCTATCTATCTCTCTATTATCTATCTATCTATCTATCTATCTATCTATCTATCTATTATCTGTCTATCTATCTCCTATTATCTATCTATCTATCTATCTATCTATCTATCTATCTCATATCTATCTATCTATTATCTATCTATCTATCATCTATCTGACCTGCTTTTTTAATCCATATCCAACCCATGGAGCGGTCTTCAGCCACTTTCTGCTGCTTCCATCAGAGCGGTACAATCTGTTGGTAGTTTTCAGAGAAGACAGGAGTTGAGAGCAGAGAGTACAGCAGATGGCAGTGCTTGACAGAGTGGCAGCGCCTATTGTTTCGCTATTGTGTTTAGAAAGCTGTATTGAATTTTTGTGTGTTTTTTTTCAGTCCATTTAAATGACAGGAAAATATGTTATTTGCCTTGAGATATGTAAATGGGTCTCTGAAGGATCTGAGAGCAGGAGCAGAAAGAGGCAAAGTGAATAAAGGGATTTGCTTGGGTAGTGAACTAATAAAAGACAGGTTTTAATTACTGTATCCATAATACCTTCTATTAGGCAGCTCTCCTAGTTAGCACAGTGGGTGGCCTTCCTATGAACTCTACGCACTGATGCTATATAGCAAATAATCCTGTTTTCCGTTAGGACAAAGCCTTATTTAATACCGAGAACAGCAAGTAAATGAGGCGAGGTTTACGGGAGGAACACCGGCTTTGTGCAATGTATTCGCCGTTGTGAGCTTCAGATATTAGGTATTCGGCTCTAATAGCCGCCCCGTAATGGTGAGGATTATTCCACGAGGATGTCAGAAACACTTTCGTGTTCATCTCAGCAAGTTATAGGTCAAACCATTAAAACTTTTCAGGCTGTAAACAGCTCCCGCCATGCTGTTTGTGTCACTCATTAGTGGTGACACTTGGCAGCTGGGTTCTCATTAGCAAACTGTGAGATGGGGACTTCTGTGGACAGCAAAGGATTTCTAGAGCAGACTTCCATCCCCATCCATTAACCTTTGTGGAGGTGACAAGGAGAGAAGGTGAAGTTATGCACACACACCTATCCTCTCCAGCGCAAGCACAAAGGTCTTTGACTTGAATGGCTGCTGGAGAGGTCTGGTCACTCTAAGGGCTTTATTGCAGGTTACTTGATTACTACGCAATGAATAGCAATCAAGTACGTATGCAAATTCTGCCCTGGTAATGTAAGAGCTGGTAACCGTCTGGGACGCTTGGAGTAATGAAAAATAGGCAAGAATTTTAGATTTTAATTAAAATAGCTGTCCCCTCTGCCCAACACCATTTATAAATGACGAAGAGTAAAGAGCTAAAAGCTTTGGCTGCTGCTAGAGAAAAGTGGTATGGGCACCACCCCGTGACGTCAAAGTGCCCGTCCAGAGCATATTTAATTTATGTTCCAGTTGCAGTAGGCACTACAAAGTGCAAAAGGGTCCTTCATTTATGCAAACTATTCAATGACATTAATAAGAACCAACTCTATGTTTGAAACGCGTCTTGTATTGTAAAACTTTCCATGCGTCCGTGTATTTTTTAAGCCAAGGAAGTGTTGGAGTTTCTCACTTTGAACTGTCACTATTTCTGGTACAGCCTGCCACTCCTGGAGGTGACCTCACGTATACAAAACAATCTGCATTGACGTTCTCTTTTCTGATGAGTAAACTGTCTACCCATCAATTTACTTGTAATTTAAAGGGGTGTCGAGGACTAGCACAATGTAGCTGCTTTCTTTCAGAAACATCTCCATACCTGCCCACGTGTTGTGTGTGTGTGTGCAGCGATACCTCAACCAACCTGCGGAAAGGAGTGACACTGTTTTTGGAAGTAAGCAGCCATGTTTATCTAAGGCCTCATGCACACGGCCGATGTTTTGGTCCACATCCGAGCCACAGTTTTGGCGTCTCGGGTGCGGACCCATTCACTTCAATGGGGCCGTAAAAGATGCGGACAGCACTCTGTGTGCTGTCCGCATCCGTTGCTCCGTTCCGTGGTCCGCAAAAAAATATATGACCTGTCCTATTCTTGTCCGCGCTTTGCGGACAAGAAGAGGCAGTTATATTAAAGGCTGTCCGTGCCGTTCTGCAAACATCCGTGTTTTGCGGATCTGCGATTTGCGGACCACAAAACACACAGCGGTTGTGTGCATGTAGCCTAAGGTGGACAATCCCTTCAAAGATGCTCCTCAAATAAAACTAGGACTTGTATAATATATTCCTAATGTATTGCAGCAAACTAGGACAATCTCATAATAGCAGATCTCAGTGGACAGAAAATTGGATTCTCTTCATTGACACAGGGATCTTTATCCATTTCTGCAGTTTGACCGATATAATACAGGCTGCTATGGATGATGTCTGCATTCTACCGAGGGGCTCACGATAGTGACCCACCAGATCATGCTCATGAATGATTCCAATAATACATTGTTTTATGGATTTACCATATATACAATTCCCTAGTATACAAGCAGATTTTAATCAGAATTTAACATGTCAATGACTATTATCACCAAATGTACATAGTTGTAATTAAGTAATAACAAAACCCCCATCCACTGCATTATTAACCCTATCATTTCTTTGTCGCTAGGTTTATTATTATTATTTTTTTTTTTAGCAAACTACAAATCTATAAGAGCCACCAACCACACCCAGTCTCTACAATCCATACCGCTAAATCATTAAGGGTCATTTTACACTGCACCATTTCGGGCCAATTATCAGGAATATAAACACTGGTTTCCGATAATCAGCTGATGAACGAGCGTTTCAAGATGAAAGATGCCCTATTATCGGCAGCACATCTTCCTGTATAATAAGGGATGTGCTGCCAATCAAGAGTAGAACAGAATGACTGTAGTAGCAGTTGTTCATCCTACATTCTGTAAGCATCAGCCTGTGTAATCCGGCCGCTACAAATGAGAGCCGATGGATGAGTTATCTTCCATTAGTGCCCGCACTGCCCGAAGATCGGCCAGTGTAACACCGTCCTAATCAGCTCATTGTAATATCAGGCTTATCAGCTCCCTATATTCCGATCTGTACAAACCCCACAGTATGCAGGTGTATAGTTAACTGGCAGAAGAACATTTATGAGTGCACATCTGCCCACACACGTGTTTCTGATGACAAAGATAATAAAAAAAGAGTTTACCACTCAGAAATTAATAACGTATCTTGCTGCAGCCTTGAAAACACAGGCAAGAATCAATAAATCTTGTGTAAGCGGCAAGCAGGTGCTGATCTAGCACACCGTGATATTACAAGTCATCTGTAATGAGAGTGTCATGATGAGAGCAAGATAAAGAAGGAGAAATTGAAGCCTGAGAGATCTTAAAATTATTTTCTTATTAATGATGATGGTCCAGTTGTAGATAACGCAGGGGAAAAAGTAATCAGCTCTCAGGTAAGCAGGGCCTGATGGACTTATTTCCTGCGCTGCATGCTAAGTGGTTCCACCACATGCTGAGAACTTCTCTCCCTACCTTTCATTGTTACCTCCATTCATCTTCATCTTGCTCTTTCTGCCTCCCTCCGGCAATGTTTAGTCTGTATGCGAGATGAGTTTGTCACTGACATGGATTAAGAAGCAGCAGAGTAATCATTGTCCTGTTATTTCTACTGGAGTATGTATATTTCTCATTTGTAGGTTTCTTCTAAGAGTCCCCTCTGTATGTACTACGTATATGTCCGTAACTTGGATCTCCTATCTAATGGTATTTGACCTACCCAAAGATGAACTAAAGGGACTCTCCAGGACTTGAAACCCAATCCTTAAGATCAGCACCACTCTGGTCCCAATCCTTAGGCCATTAATGGTGCATTTACACGCGCTTAATGAGCAGGCAATTATCGTGACGGAATCGTTTTTGCAAATGGAAAATACAAAAACAAATCTCCCGTGGAATAATAGTAAAGCTGCATAAAATGCTAAGGCTGGGTTCACACTTGAGCGTTTTACAGCGCGTTCAAACGCTCTGTAAAACGCTCAACACATGAAAACCAATGCTTCCCTATGGCCCTGGTTCTCACTTGAGCGTTTTACAGCGCTGAAAAACGCGCTGTAAAACGCCCTACGCTCAAACAAGTACTTGAGCTTCTTTGGGGCGTTTTGACGCGCGTTTGTGGCCATAGGACATTGCAGTCAATCACACAAACGCGCGTCAAACGCGCGTTTACTATTGCAAAAAACGCTCGTCAAAAACGCGCGTCAAAAACGCGCGTTAAACGCGCATATCAAAGACGCTCAGGTCTGAACCCAGCCTAAAACTACCACTACTGGTGTCTTCAATGATAAATAATACACTATACATATGGACAAGATAAATGATGGAAAACACTTCTGCTCTAGTCGAGGCACCACATTAGTCACACTTTGACGCCAAGGTGTAAGATGTTCACAGTGGTGACAGACACACTGAACTAGATGACCTGTATAGTCCTTGCTGGCTTCCTCTTCCATAAAAAAAACACAAACATCCACCTTCCTGTTTACTGCAATACTTAACGGAGCAAGGAACATCTATAAACACCTACACCCAACTCCAGCATCAAGCTCACAGGATACAGGAAAGATATCCACAAACTTGTGTTCTACTGCATTTGATCTTAACCCAATGAACGTATTTTGATGTAAATACATTTAAATATGGATAAAAATACTTTTATTTTTTAGAGCTCATTTCGAAAATGAAAGGTGGAATCTGATTGGCTGCTATGAGCAACTATGCTGGTTTTTCTTTACAAAAGTTTTGATAAATCTCTGTGAAATGCCCACTGTTTTCAACTAGCACTAGCTGTCCTATATCTAAAGGTTGATTTGTGCTTGTTTAAAGGGGTTGTCCAGATTTTATTAAGTGATGACCTATCCTATCTGATTGTTGGGGGTCCAACACCCCAGACCCCTGCTGATCAGCTGTTTGAGAAGGCACCGACGCTTGCAGTAGCGCTGCGGCCTTCTCTCAGCAAGCACAGCTCTGTCCATTGTACAGCGGCTGTGCTTGGTATGACAGATGAACCTCATTCACTTCAATAGGACTGAGCTGCGCCTAGGTCATGTGACCGATGTAAGTGATGTTACACGGCCTAGGAAAAGCTGGAGAAGGCCGTGGAGCTACTGCAAACCCCACTTCTTTCTCAAACAGCTGATCCCGGGAGTCCTGGGTGGTGTCAGACCCCCACCGATCAGTAAAAAGAAAAAAAAAAACACTTGGAAAACCCCTTTAAGGAGCATAGAAGGACAGGGAGACTAGGGGCAAAAGTAGGGACCATTCCTCCAAAAGAGGGACACGTGGGAGGTCTGGGTAAACATATAATGCAAAATACAACAAGGGCTCTCCGAAACTGACCATCCCCTTTAACCTCATTAACCCTTCCCTATAATAGCACAGCTCATGTTTGCTTTTAACATAGATCAATCAAGTCAACCTGTAGATTAATCAATTAATGAGTGACCAAAAAAGATGCATAAATAATAGGACAAAGAGCTGGCCCTCCTGATCGACCCCTTCAAATGTTCTTCTCCTCTCAATATCCCCTCAAGAAATCATCGGTGATGACAGCTGAATCCTATGAATCCTTCTGGATTCCTTCAAAGAAAAGGATACAAATTCCAGCCTAATATGAAAGGGCGTAAAATAAACAGGAGCCTCCAGCTGACCTCGCCTCTCTCATCACCTGTACATCACATAATGAGCGGCCCATGACAGATCACACAAAGCCACTGAGCACACAGGAAGCCCCAGAGCGGCACAAGACGCACACAGAGGTGGACACAAGGTCAAACTCTTCAAGGATTTTCTCATGAACTCCCCGGCTTTTTTCTCTACTTGGTACCCTGTCTGATAAAAGAAGGATTTAGCTTATAAGAGGGGAAATAATAAAAGTTTAATCTACTATCAGGAAAGGTCATGGGATTCTCCACCCTAACTGCGTTGACATCATTTGACAGGTATTTTATTGTAGAAACTCATCTAATGCCGCCAAGACTGGCTATGTACAAAAAACAGCACGCAATATATAGATTTTCACACTATTTTCACAGCAGTTATGACGAAAAAGTGACGTAATAACAATGCAGCTTTTGTATAGTTTACTATACATTCGATTATTACTTATGTGGAAACATATTGTAATATGCACTGATTTACTGTATTCCATAACTAATGTTATTCATGCATCGGTTATGCATTACACCCACACAGGTCACTGTAGAAGAAGGGTAATATAATTATTATTATTTTTTTAACAGCACGTACCGGTACTTTCAAGGGGCTTTCTGAGGTTTTTCGTTGATAGCTTTTCCTTAGGGGATAGCCCTTGTGTGATTAGTGGGATTCCAACCCCCTGGGACCAACATGAAGTTCCTAATAGTGCGGCTATGCCAAATACTGCAGCTGAGCCATTTTAATGGGGTTATGCCATGATTGATGTAAAAAAAAATATATGAAAAGCAGACATCATATTGAACATGACAATCTCTTTATAACAATAGCAATTCATTGCACCAGTTCCTCTGCTAGATTTTTTTCATGCTGGCCTATCGGGGGGGCATGTCCTTTCTCAGGGCGTGTGTCCATTCGCAGGGTGTATCTTTTCTGCTGCAGCTCTCTCCCAGCTTCTGACAGTAGATATGGCTGGTGGCAGTTGAAGGATCGAACTGAGCATGTGCGACCACCTCAGTAGGTGGACATGCACATTACTATACAAATTAAACAACAGGCGGTGCCATTATAATGTAGTAAAGTGAATATCTCACAACTGGAGCATTTTTGCAACAGAAAGTAAATGACAAAAGTAACTATTTTTTCATACTGAATTATATAATCATAACACTGAATGGTGGAGCAACCCCTTTAAGTAAAGAAGGTAATATATACACGCACATACACACACAATGAAAACACTGCAGCCCCTTCATTCGAGTGATCAGTGGGGGTCCCAGGAGGTGGACCTCCACTGATTATACAATGATAAAACCCCTTTAACTTAAATTTGAAGCCAATCACAACTCAACTTTCAGATTTCTTTCACAAATGACCTATCAGAATTTATTAGACATGTTCTGTGTGTGCACTGATCACAGTTTAGAATGCAATTAAAAGCGGGCGTGTTCTGTACAGATTGATGTTGGGCACTATTGGCCCAAGTCTGACATTGGCATTAGGCCTTGTGCACACGACCGTATCCGCTTTCGGTCGGCAAATCGCAGATCCGCTAAATAGAGATGCAGTCCGTGTGCTGTCCGCTTTTTTTTTTTTTGCAGATTCATTGACTCCAATGGGTCCGTGGTCTGCATTTTGCAGACATATTCTATCTTTTTGCACAATGGGCATACGGGTGTAGAGAGCATAGGGATCATCCATGTGCTTTCTGAAATCCATATGTCTGTTCTGCAAAAAGTTAGAACATATCCTATACATGAGTTGCGGACCTCTAAATGCATATGATTGCGTGCATGAGGCCTTAGTTGCTATATAATGGCTTACCTATAGAGCAAGTCTCAATATGTTGACATTCACCTAAACCATGTTAGTTGGAAGCCATCTATCAAGATCTGTTCGTTTTAGTAATATCTAGCCTTGGGTGCTATATACTTCATGTATGCTATTAGAAAATCAGGGATGAGCCATGCAGTATATTAATATCGCATACCACTCTCACCTTCAGACCCAAGTGAAAAGATCTTGTAGACAGGCACAGGTTTGCTTCATAACACTTGACAGTAAATTCTATCTCCTTTAAAAGCATGCTCATATCATATAGCAAATCAAAGAATAATGCGGCCATTTAATTCACTATACAGTACTTATTGATATGTGTCGAAGAGTGTTAGATCTACATCTTATACATTATTAATACCGCTATAATCATTACTTATTTATTCACACCACAACAGTCCACAGGGTACAATGGAGGATAATGTAAGCATAGAATGATGGCTATATCCTGAGATACATTGTAAAAGGGGATGATCTCTAGTGATGAGCGGCATAGGCAATATTCGTTTTAACGATATTTCGCAATGTTTTTGCATAATATTCGCAATAAATTCACGAATTCTAGAATTCGTGATCTCCAGTCATTGATTTTATGATTGCGCAAAAATAGTCACTAATAATGCACATATTATTTGCGCAATACATGCAACTTCACATTTTATCAGGTCTGAGTAGATACTGATTGGTGCACTAAGTATTGTTCTGAACTTGTGACATCACAGCACTGTGTCTGTAGCATGTACAGCCAGGTCCATAAATATTGGGACATCGACACAATTCTAACATTTTTGGCTCTATACACCACCACTATGGATTTGAAATGAAACGAACAAGATGTGCTTTAACTGCAGACTGTCAGCTTTAATTTGAGGGTATTTACATCCAAATCAGGTGAACGGTGTAGGAGTTACAACAGTTTGCATATGTGCCTCCCACTTGTTAAGGGACCAAAAGTAATGGGACAATTGGCTTCTCAGCTGTTCCATGGCCAGGTGTGTGTTATTCCCTCATTATCGCAATTACAATGAGCAGATAAAAGGTCCAGAGTCCATTTCAAGTGTGCTATTTGCATTTGGAATCTTTTGCTGTCAACTCTCAAGATGAGATCCAAAAAGCTGTCACTATCAGTGAAGCAAGCCATCATTAGGCTGAAAAAAACAAAACAAACCCATCAGAGAGATAGCAAAAACATTAGACGTGGCCAAAACAACTGTTTGGAACATTCTTAAAAAGAAGGAACGCACCGGTGAGCTCAGCAACACCAAAAGACCCAGAAGACCACGGAAAACAACTGTGCTGGATGAACAAAGAATTCTTTCCATGGTGAAGAAAACACCCTTCACAACAGTTGGCCAGATCAAGAACACTCTCCAGGAGGTAGGTGTATGTGTGTCAAAGTCAACAATCAAGAGCAGACTTCACCAGAGTGAATATAGAGGGTTCACTACAAGATGTAAACCACTGGTGAGCCTCAAAAACAGGAAGGCCAGATTAGAGTTTGCCAAATGACATCTAAAAAAGCCTCCACAGTTCTGGAACAACATCCTATGGACAGATGAGACCAAGATCAACTTGTACCAGAGTGATGGGAAGAGAAGAGTATGGAGAAGGAAAGGAACTGCTCATGATCCTAAGCATACCACCTCATCAGTGAAGCATGGTGGAGGTAGTATCATGGCGTGGGCATGTATGGCTGCCAATGGAACTGGTTCTCTTGTATTTATTGATGATGTGACTGCTGACAAAAGCAGCAGGATGAATTCTGAAGTGTTTCGGGCAATATTATTTGCTCATATTCAGCCAAATTCTTCAGAACTCATTGGACGGCGCTTTACAGTGCAGATGGACAATGACCCAAAGCATACTGCAAAAGCAACCAAAGAGTTTTTTAAGGGAAAGAAGTGGAATGTTATGCAATGGCCAAGTCAATCACCTGACTTGAATCCGATTGAGCATGTATTTCACTTACTGAAGACAAAACTGAAAGGAAAATGCCCCAAGAACAAGCAGGAACTGAAGACAGTTGCAGTAGAGGCCTGGCAGAGCATCACCAGGGATGAAACCCAGCGTCTGGTGATGTCTATGCGTTCCAGACTTCAGGCTGTAATTGACTGCAAAGGATTTGCAACCAAGTATTAAAAAGTGAAAGTTTAATTTATGATTATTATTCCGTCCCATTACTTTTGGTCCCTTAACAAGTGGGAGGCACATATGCAAACTGTTGTAATTCCTACACCGTTCACCTGATTTGGATGTAAATACCCTCAAATTGAAGCTGACAGTCCGCAGTTAAAGCACATCTTGTTTGTTTCATTTCAAATCCATTGTGGTGGTGTATAGAGCCAAACATGGTAGAATTGTGTTGATGTCCCAATATTTATGGACCTGACTGTATGTATGGACAGCAGAGAAACAGTAATTCCTATCACACCACCTAACACCCTGCACTAGAACCAGCTAAATCAGCTACACTATATCAGGATATAACCTACACTGACTATCTCCCACTAACTATCTGTATTATATATATGAGCTAACTATCTAATGTAATTGGATAAGAAATAGGATCCAGATGAAAGCACAGAGCATAGCAATGTCACTGCTCTCTCTCTCAGAACTGCAAAAAAAAATGCAGAAAATGGCTGCTGGGGAGGTTCTTATATAGTAAGGGGTAGGCAACTTTCCTATTGGTTGCTAGGTATGTTGCTAAGCTCAGACAAAGACATTGCTGCCTTCTCATTGGCCCACAAGCAAGAAGGGAGGTTATAGATTAAAATAAAATCTAGAATATTCGCAATTACGAATATATATCACTAGATTCTACATCTTCGCAAATTCTCAAAGTGCAGATATTTGCGATAAAAATTTGCGATTAGAATATTCGCAATCAACACTAAGGATCTCCACCACTGATGGATTTCAGGGGACAAATGCTAAGTAAGATAGTTTATAAGGCTGAAAAAAGACATCTGTCCATCCAGTTCGGCCTGTTAACCCACAAGTTGATCCAGAGGAAGGTAAAAAAAAAACATAAGGTGGAAGCTATTTCCCCATTTTAGGGGACAAATTCCTACCTGACTCCAATCAGGCAATCAGAATAACTCCCTGGATCAGCGACCCCTGTCTAGTAGCTATAGCCTGTAATATTATTACACTCCAGAAATACATCCAGGCCCCTCTTGAATTCCTTTATTGTACTCACCATCACCACCTCCTCAGGCAGAGAGTTCCATAGTCTCACTGCTTCATCACAAGCATTAAATCAGATCTCCATCTTTTACAAACACCATTCAACAACCTCTGTGAGAAAAATGTATATAATCCCAGAAAATATGCTGGAATAAATCCAGCCATACAATGTGAGCTATCTAATTTTGGCTAGAGGAGACCCATGCCATGTCACAACATCCTAATTTTTACTTTAAGGTATCAAATGATTTGAGAACATTAATGGAATTCCAGAGAAAAGCTCTGGTTTTGACATTTTTTGGATTGATGATAGTCTACAGTGGACTGCACACAAGAATGATGTGGAGTAAAGCTGGATATACTATGGCTGGAAGGTTTTCAGATATCATTGCAGTCTATCTTCTGGCACCCCTGATTTACAAAGGTGTGTCCACTTTACTTTATTGCAAAGGGAATTTCCAGTGAATATATTCAATATTTGTTACAATGGCGGCTTGTGTCCATTGGTGCTTCACTCTTTTGAGTGAGTGCATGCTCTGTTTCTCTTACTCTGCTTTCCATTCTGCTCTGCCATTGGTCTAGACCCGCTTGCCCTACTCTGCCCACCTGCAGGGGGTCCAACCACTGGGATACCATGTGGTCTTCTCTGTTGCAGCCTGCGCCTGTGCTCTCTTGTCAGGTCTTCTTGCTTTAGGGCTCATGTGTGCTCTCCCTGCTCTTAAAGGGCCAGCACGTGCTTCCTTAGGGGAGGATGCCTGAGCTTTAGGTTCCTAGCTTGCTAGTTTACTAGGTGTGCTTATCTGTTAGTCTACACGTACCCGTTTATCAACTTTGACTCTCCGCTACCTGCATATTCTTTTGCATTTCATGTTGACCCTCTGCTACCTGCACTGACCTTGAATTGTTTTAGGGATTTGCATGAACTCTGCCTAGCCTGACCACTGATTTTACCACGTGTATTGCCTGATCCCTTGGCACTTTTCACTAGTGTCTCTGACCTCCATGGGTCAGCAGCCAACTACACAGTGACTATTCCAAGAGGTGGTGACCTGGTGGCTCCCTTGCAGCAAAGACCAGATACCAGTACAGAGGTTAAAGTGTGAAAACCAGGGGACTGATAGGATAATGCCCTTAGGAAAAGCCATGAGCCAAACCAGTAAGTTGACACAGTGATTCCACAACCATTGTCCATAACAATATTTTACCATGCATGGCCCAACTGTATTATCATATAATTCTGCAACAATCAAATTATACTTGACCACTTTTTAAAGAATTCAACTTTTTTAGGGAATTGTCATATCAACTACTAGTGAAAAGTGGATAACATTTTTCAAAACTATCCATTTACAAAATAAATTAAACCACTTAGAAAACGTAAACTGTTTGGGAACCTCCACAAAACAAAAAATGTCCCTCCGAGCCCAAAAGACGCTAATGAACATAATAAGAAAGGTGCTATTTAGACAAATGGTTTCTGGCACTGGTGCCCAATAACACTGTCACTGAGACTTGATGTTTCGCTATTCTTGTCACAAGTCATGTAGCTGGTCTGGTGCCCCAGGCAGAGGACGCTGCAATCTCCAATCTCAGCTTCCCCTCCCAATTCGTTCTGCTGGTATCTCTAAATTTAAATACAAATTCCTGCTTCACTTCTTAAACAACCTCAGGCATACTCCATTGCAGGTCAATCAGGGACAATAAAGTCAATTCTTTCAGAGAAATGTTTCCTAGGCTGTGCAAGGTGTTGTTTTTTTATTTTTATTTTTTTTAAATCAGGTAAGATCTTAGTGATAGAAAACACAAATATACCAGGTAGATATGGAGTAGGTCATGTACTGCTTGGTCCAGATTTCACAGCTTGTGCCATGTTACACCCACTTTACTTAAAGGGGTTGTTCAAGTTATTTAAAACAGTGAATTTAGTTATTTCATAGCTCATGTTACATGATGCAGACTTTTAAAAATTTGATTTACATCCCATAGAACTCAATGAAAATGTTGCTCTCTTCAGTTCAATAGAGTGTATGTTGTGCTGGATCACATCAATGTTTTACCAATAAGCACCTTGAAGACACAACGACCATGTGCCAAAGGGACAATTTATAAAACTGTAAATAAAAAAAAACACATTCATATTCACTGTGAAAGTTTGACAATATATGGTCAAAATGTCTAAATTTTGGATTTATTTAGTCTACATTGTGATGTTCTAGTAAGATACTTGAGCTCCAGTAAGTCTGTGACATTGTATAGGTCAATGTATTTCAATCAAAGTCAAGCATGTCAGAATCCACCTGAAGTTGTCATCAACCTAGCACCAGACTTGAAGAAGTTTTCCCATTAATTCTACCATCGCCAGAGCAAAGTGGCTTTGTATATAGTCACTCTTTATTGACTGGTGTCTTAAGTTGGCCATACACTTTAGATAGCTGTTGGCCAAAAGCTCACTTTGCCAACAGCTATCTCTCCTGACTAGTGATGAGCGGCATAGGCGATATTGCGAATTTTTGTCCGAATAATCGCAAATAATTAGCAAATTTGAGAATTCGTGCTCTCCAGTCATTGTTTACTTGATTGCGAAAATCGGCAATGTCATATATTCGCGATAAATTTGCTATAAATTTGCAATTAGAATATTCAACACTATTCGCGAATACGAATATATAGCACTATATTCTAAATATTCGCGAATACTCAAAGTGGCGATATTCGTGATTAAAATTCGCGATTCAAATATTCGCGCTCAACACTACTCCTGACCTCATACACATGCATGCTCGGCTTGGCTGAGCATTCTTATGTTTTTTATGAGGAGAGGGAAATAAGCCACTGCCAAACACTCCTGGTAGTGACTTATCTCCCTGAGAACTAAAGGACTGGACATGTTGAAATCCAACAACCCGACACCTCTCTCCCCTCACTTCTGCTACATAGTTGGCCAGTTCTGCTAAAATCTGTGGGTTCAGACAACACCTTAGCTGACTTGCCCTCAAAATGAAATGCTGGAAATAGTCCCTTTTCACTGAACTATCAAGAACTAGAAACAATGTTCTTCAAACCTGATATGATCAAGCAGTGATACAGTATATCTAGGCACATACACGGATAAAAACATAATTTTTTCCCAAGTCCTGTTTCCTAAAAAATAACTTGGGAGGAACCACATCTACTCTGTCTTGTAAGCTTCATATTTGTGTTTCTCATCCGTTTAGTCTTCTTATACTGCTACACGGCGCACCAGTAAAATAAGCCTACAAGTATTACACAGGCCGGGGCAGGTCTGAATTAATACCATACATAGCCATTTGTGAAAGGTCATGGTGGTTGAAAAGGAGGGATAAACTCATTGGAATCTTGGGAATGTCCCTAGATCACAAATTAAAGAAAGGATTAAGAGATGGGAGGATATCACTGTGTGACTGGCATCTCTGTCCGATTCAAGAGGGCCACCTGTTCCAGATTAACACGCTTGAGCTTAGCTGATCTGATTTTATCTGTACATCTTAAATTAGTCAGAATAGGGTTAAAGAGATCAAAAAGAATATGTGTGGGATCACAGGGGGCTTCAGTTCTAGATTAATAGGATCAAGCCACTGAATCAGAAAGCAGGAACCCTTTTCCAGATGAATGAGCATCCATGAGGATTTTCCAGGTTGTTGTGCAATGTAGTAGGTTCAGAAAACATAGGTAAAAGCTGTAGCCTCCCTTTGTAATAATTATACATAGCTTCCCTTTGTTCAACAGACTCCCTAATGAATATGTCTTAGGAAATGCAGTTTGCCATTATGCATCAGGGGACACATCAGGGTCTCAGATGTGTCACAGACTCACTAGAGAGTCAGTACATAGTGCAAGATGGTTGTCATTCTCCAGCATTGGATCTGGGATAGCTATTGAGTATGTATTTATACTCACTACATGCTTAAGGGGGAGGGGGGCAAGGCGGGGCAGAGGAGCTTGACAGGGGATTATAATGTTTCTAGTATTACACTCGTATTTGCATCAGCCCTGGTTGTCTCATCTAGCTTCTAACCAGGGAACTCACAGTATCACTGACATACACATTGATCCAAGTACATTTTTGTAAAGGGAATGCTCAAATTAGAATGATGACATCATCATATGGTTATCATCACATGACACTGAACCTCTACATCACTACTATACATATTGATTTGGGATTTTGGAGGTTTACTCAATCCTCTATTTCTCCAGGCATTACAAAACAGGTTCCTAATGGTTAGACCTTGTGCACATGGCCATAGTATGGCTCTGAGATGTACAGAGCTTTAGAAGAACACCTACAGACTTATATGCTGGTCCTAATGTGCACTCATGTGCATCCAAAAACCTAAATATCCCATGGTGCTTCTTGACTCTTTCCATCCTTCATACAACACAAGTGACCCATAGGCTGGTTCCTCTCTATCTTGTTCATTATTATTGCAGTACCTGTCGAGAGCAATGGTTTACCCTTACCTAATGGTGAGGATCGGAGATACAGTGGCAAATAAACTGCTGTGACATCACAAATAGGTTTCAGTTACATAATCTGCTGTGACATCACAACTTTGCCTCTCACAAATGCTGTGACATCACAAGTGGGTTTTCTTCAGGAAATCCACTGTGACATCGAAACTTTGTCTCACATAACTGCTCTTGACATCACAACTGAGTTTTCTTCAGATTATCTGCTGTGACATCGCAACTTTGTCTCCCACAACTGCTGTGACATCACAAATGGGTCTTCTTCAGGTAACCTGCTGTGACATCACAACTATTTCAATCATTTAAGCTAATGTGACATCCTAAGTGGGTCTGGTAAACTGCTGTTACATCAAAACTGCATTGTGCTTCACCACTCAAGAGGCCCAATGTTGGTACCTCTGTGGTTTTTAATGCAGCCTGTTTAAGAAAAGGGGCCTTCTGGGAGTACAATATTGATGGCTTATCGTCAAGATAGGCCATCAATATCTGATGGTGGAGGTCTGGGTCCAGCTGGATCAGCTGTTTGAAGAGGCCACAGGGCTTGGGTGAGTGCCCTGGCTTCTTCCTCGGCCAGTGACGTCACGTTCTTTGGTCACATGGCCTATGTAGAGCTCAGTCCTATTAAAATGAATGGGGATGAGCTGTGATACCAAGAATGGCCGATATACAATAAATGGGGCTGTGCCTGGTATGCTGTGAGGAGATATCAGGGCTCACCAGAGGACTGCGGCCTCTTTAAACAGCTGATTGGTAGTGGTGCTAGAAGTCAGACTCCCACCGAACAGACCCATCCTGAGGATAAGCTATCAGCATTCCAGTCCCTGAAGATTTTATAAAGAGTCACTTAATGAAAAGCTTAAAAACCAAACCGTCTTCAATTGTCTAGTACTCTTACCAAAGTACATGTCACTATGTAAAAGTTCTCACAGTCTCCCGTATATTCTGCCTTGCAAGAAACAAAATGAAACATGTTAGCCCCATCTGCATCATTAACGTCCAACCCTCCAGAGCAGCAAGCATGCTTCCTTAAATTGGACCTGACAGATCTGAGTTTACACAGTTTGAACACGGAGTCTTGTGTATCAGTAAGAAAACAGAGCTCCGCTCTGGAGAGCGCAAGGGAAAATATAGCCATCCAGATGCAAATTCAGGGACTTGGCATGAGAGTCACCCGCTCCTGGGTGGCTGTCTTCTCACATTACAGCGATCCTGCCATGTCGCCTCTCCCACAGACAAGTCCAAGGTTTTTTCTGCACTAATCGCCATAGATAAACTAAAACCGTATTAAGTAAATACGATAGGCTCCATTTAATACCGAATTCCATGTTAATGATGGATCCTGCCCATGCTTGCGGATATTCCCTGAATGCAACATATAGGCAGGTCATTGCTCCTTGGCATGCATCTAAAAACAACAAAAATGGGAAGCGTGTTTTGTTAAACAGAAATAAGGAATTTTTCTTGAAAAATTCCAAATTATCTGAAAATACAAACCTTGTGTGTGTGTTTTATTATGCCATTTCACCATTTCTGATTTACTTTAGTCTCCTCCATAGATGCTAGTTGATGATTACATACGCCAGCCATTACAGAGTAACCCTGGAATGTTATGCCTTGGGTTACTTCACTATACTTTTCCTACTACCCATCCTATGTTTCGGTCTTTACTACAGTGTCTGCCTGTTATTCACAAAGCAGAAAGCTGAGGAGGAACATCGCTATTGGACTCATAGTAAATGGAACTTATTTTTCTGACTTTCAGTAAAGTGAAGACCTGAAAACATTCACATGCACGTACCTTGTATGAGTTCCCCCATTTCATTTCTGGCGCAGACTTTCCCCGACTGCACGGAGTGGGTACAACTTGGCAATGAGCTTCCTGATTTTGGCCGCATTGGATAGAATTTTCTGATTATACGGGTAAAATAAGGCTAATAATAACAGGGGGTCATTTATAATTTGTGATTGTTTTTATGTCACTTTTAAATCTGGTTTTGCATTGTGAAATTTATGAAATGGTGAACAGTTTTCATGTATTTGGTGCAACTGTATTGTGCTATGTGAATTAGTCCTAAGAAATGCAGCAGGGGGTTGCCTGTGGTAGGATGCGACTTTTCTACGACATTTAAAATGTCGCAGATAATAAATGCTCCATAATTCAGGTCTAATCTCACTTTTCTGCCCTAGGCCGAATGCACACGGCCGTGGAGCCGTGGTATCCCGGCCTGGCATCCTGCTGACAGCAGGAGCGCACGGCGTCATTGGTTGCTATGATGCCGTGCGCTTCATGCCGCCGCTGCACTACAGTAATACACTCGTATGCTCTATACAAGCTCTATACAAGTGTATTACTGTAGTGCAGCGGCGGCATGAAGCGCACGGAGTCATAGCAACCAATGACGCCGTGCGCTCCTGCTGTCGGCAGGATGCCAGGCCGGGATACCACGGACCGCTCACGGCCCTGTTCCACGGCCGTGTGCATTCGGCCTTATACATAGACCACTTTGAAAAGTGGTATGCCTCCTAAATTTCACAGAAATGTCACAAAAAAAATCCCAATAAGCATGTCGTGCGACATTTTTACACCAAAAATCTGACATATCTGATTCTTTAGTATGGGACGCAGTGTAGGTATTACAACAAGTTCCGAGTTTCCGCATAAATGTAAAGCTGGATACAGGCATTGGATAACTGTTGACCAAAATGTACCAATCCGCATTATTTGAGGATCGCACGCAGACCCTTTAATTTCTGTGGGGATGCAAAAATTGGGGACAGCACATGGATGACATCCATGTGCTGTCTGCATCCATGCGGCCGTGCTCCAAATCATAGAACATTTTGTAGACAAGAATAGGCATTTTTACCATGGTGATCGCGAAAAGAGTTGGATAAATACGGACCACATTCGGGCTGCATAATGGAGACGGTCGTGGAAATGTAGCCTTATTCTGTTAACAATGATTGTGCAGTGTCAGAATGTGTAGGGACACACTCCCAAATGCCAGCACCCAGTTTTCAATGTAATCATACATTTCTAGTAGGAACAAGAAAGGAACAGCACAGTTCTAAAAATAAATACACTCCAACATGTTTATAGTATTAATAAGACTGCCATGTCCAGAGTGGTGACATATCCCCTTTAAAGCATTACTCAGTGCCAACAAAAATCAATGGGTTGTCTGAGTAAGGCCTCTTTCACACAACCGTATGGCTTTTTCAGTGTTTTGCGGTCCGTTTTTCACAGATCCGTTGTTCCGTTTTTTGTTTCCGTTGTGTTTCCGTTTCTGTTCCGTTTTTCCGTTCTGTTTTTCCGTATGGCATATACAGTATACAGTAATTACATAGAAAAAATTGGGCTGGGCATAACATTTTCAATAGATGGTTCCGCAAAAAACGGAACGGATACGGAAGACATACGGATGCATTTCCGTATGTGTTCCGTTTTTTTTGCGGACCCATTGACTTGAATGGAGCCACGGAACGTGATTTGCGGGCAATAATAGGACATGTTCTATCTTTCAACGGAACGGAAAAACAGAAATACGGAAACGGAATGCATACGGAGTACATTCCGTTTTTTTTGCGGAACCATTGAAATGAATGGTTCTGTCTATGGACCGTATATGGGGGGAAAAAACGGTCGTGTGAAAGAGGCCTAAGAGATGGACATGTTGACTCCTCCAGAGTGGGAGACACTCTTTGTAGCCACACTCAACTCTGGCTACAGGATAGGGTCTTATATGGGAGACCCTCTCAACTAACTGTGCTTTCCCTAACTTGGTGTGTGAAATTCAGTTTTCCAGCCCAGGCAACCCCCTTTAGGGGTTTGTCCGAGTTCAGAGCTAAACCTGGACATATCCCCATTTTCACTCAGGCAGCCTTCCTGATATGAGCATCGTAGTATTTCATGCTCCGATGCTCTCCTTTACCCTGCGCGGTTCAGCTTTTTTTTGAGATCTGGTAAAGTGCTGGGCTCTCCATGGGTGAAGCTACCCTTTCAGCCCTCCGCTCACCCACGCGAGCCGTTCTGTGAAGGAGCTTCTAATTGATAACGTAAAATAAAGTCAAAGAACAAACCATATAAAATTATATTGTGTAGCGCGGGGTCAGAGCTGCACATGAACCCAACAGAAACCATTGGTAACACTATTACTAGCAGTTTTCGGGGTTGCAAGTTCATCTTTCTCAATAACGACTTTATTTTTTATTACTTTTTTTTATTTTTTTCAGCTGCGGTGAATTCTGTGCTTCATAAAGTTTTACTGGTGTCATGCTCTGTAAAAGTTACCTTGTAACCATCACCATATAAACTCTGGCGCAGTCACTTGTAAAAGAGCAACTCGGTGTATGTGTGCGTGTATATAGCAAGTCCAATCCGTGCTGACAGACACTCCGCAGGCTCCCAGCGCTCTACCTCTGGGAATAGAACATGGCTCAGAGCTCAGGAAGTTCTGCTCCAGATGCTGTGTTAAAAGGGAGTTTCCGAGTAGATTGAGTTATTGTATACCTCCAGGTCATGCACAAGCCGGCTCTGTGCTGCTTATGTCAATTACATCCCTTTGATATCCCACACAGCGTGCAGCCCGGGTCAAGTTGTGTTTTTCAATTATTGTAGCCAGTGTAAAGATGTAACCAGTGCTTGCAGAACATACTAAAGCCAGAACCACCGCCGCAAGGGAAAGAAAAGTGAGATATCCTCAGTCTGCCTTGCTACCCTTTAGGCCTCATTCACACATACGCTGAGCCTTGGCATCAGTGGCGAAATCAAAAATAGTCAGAAAATCTGGTTTGACGTGTATTTGTTTGCACTGATTGTCGGAAGGGTTTGAAAGAACAGTTTTAGGAAAAGTCCAAGAGCTGTTTCTATAGAATAATGCTTGTATGGTACAGTTTTATATTCCAACATTGAAGTCAATGAGACTAACAAGATATTGAAGTATCCAAAAAGCACACTTCTATAGAAAAAAAATCTGCATGCAAATGAAAGATATTTCCATATTTAATCACAGGCATTGATGCCATCTTTAGTCCTTTTCAAATCTCGTACGAATCCGTTTTACAGGACTAAAATGGACCATACCATTTGGTTTTCTTTAGAGAGAGAAGCCATTGTGCAAAATTCTAAATACATGTATATTACAAAATTGTCTAACGGGCTATTCTCTAAAGCAGGGTTGCCCAACCTGCGGCCCTCCAGCTGTAATACTACAACTTCCACCATGTCCTGCTGTAGGGTGTCCAGGCATGCTGGAAGTTGTAATTTTGCAACAGCTGGAGGGCCGCAGATTGGGCAAACCTGCTCTAAAGAAATAAATTGAATTATTAAAACTGGAATACGTCTTTAAGACTAGTTTCACACCTGCGGCATGTATTCCAGCAGGCTGTCCTGGCAGAGAACAGCCTGCAGGAATTCTCTGGATCTGGCACTGATAGATGCAACCAGAATGGCAACTGGTCCCTTCAAGTATAATGAGGTCCGGTGGAGATCTGGCCGCATTCCAGCAAAAATGGAGAGAATCGGTCGGACACAAACCACTCAACGCTACGGTTTGTGTCCGGCCGATTCCCGTCATTCTCTGCCCGAACTGGCGGCTGGATCACAGTGCCAGAGATGTGAAAGTAGCTTAAGTTGCATCTGAATTTTTGGTGATTCGATGCAAGCAAATTTTGGGTTTTGGTGTGAGAGAAGAAAAAGAGTCCAAAGAGACCTCAGAGTGTGATATCAAAATTTTCGAGATAACTGGAGGACTTTCGCTTTGGGTAGAATCAATTTGGACCCAAAGTGAATCGAGCTCCGGTTCAGCCGAATCGGGCCTGAATCAAATTCTGAGTTAATTCACTCATCTCTAATGCTAATTAATTTGATGCAGTGAAAACACAAATCAATTTCTGGTATATAAAATGATTTCTCAAATAAACTGTTCCAAGTTAGGGCGTTACGGAATACCATTATAGGTTCCGTTATAACAGAGTTTTTTTGGAAAAGCAAAACGGAAGCCTGTCGACAGGCCTAATTTTTCAATCATGTATAACAGAACAGTTATTTGTCGTCATAGACATTTATTAAGACGAAGCAAAACGGAATGCCTCTTAAATATATTCCGTTAACCTATAACGGAATTCCGTAACACCAATGTAAATCCATCCTTAATAGTTTCTTATTTGGAATCTTTGTCAATTGGAAATAGAATGTGTTTACAAAGTGTTTCTACCATACTCCTCTGGAGGACTGAACATCCACTGAGTTCAACATAGATCATGTAATACTCAACTTCACCTCTGGTGTTGCTGCAGGGAACATAAACAATTTTTGCCCAAACAAATTACAGCTGATCAGCAGGGATCTCAGTGGCTTAATTTTATGTGACTTTTTAAACAAAAAGTAATTGTTAATATCAGAAAACCCCTTTAAAGTCAACGGACTCCTGTTCTATAGTGACCTTAATGACAAAAATATGATTTGTTCTGTCAGGCCAAATAGCATATTGTTTTTTTTCTCTTGTTTCTCCAATTCACTTCAATGTATTGTGTGAAGCATAAAAGAAGAAAAAATAATTCTATTTTACGCGACACCACAGGTAGCATCAAAGGGGCTTTGATGCTTTAGAGTTCCAAGAACCATTTCTTTTAGGATAAAGGTGAATGCCCTTAGAGATGAAACCCTCGATAATCCACACTACCATACATATCGACTGCAATCAAGCGCAATTCTCCTTTAAATCTGATTTTAAAAAACTAACACTAAATTCCTGATACTGGAAGACACAATTACAAATTTAAGTGAAATTTCGTTTTTTACAGTTAAATGCTACATATCAGGCAATTACAGCCTGAGAGAACATAATTGAATTTCTCTTAGGCAGTAGACAGGCAAAGGAAGAGCGAAATTCACAAGTTTCTTGGTTTCTACAGCTTTTTTCATGTTTTCCTGAGCAAAAGCAATTATCTTTGTATCAACAGGACACAACTGGGTACGATAATGAACCAGCTCAAGCCCCAGGACTAAAAGGTTTGCTAGTGATTCAGCTGAGTGCAAACCTGCAGTAAGCAAAAGAGATTGCGGTGACCTGTCTGCAACTGTGATAGTCCATTATAGAAGAGAATCAACTCTTCATCCCTACCTGCCAAGTACTAGAGGAAAGAAAGATGTAGATGAGCGCTTACATGTATATCTCTACCCCCTGATTTATCCCTGCCTCACACAATGCATCACTTCTTTACTGCCGCTATTTACATATGGAATCTCCATACAGCTGTAAAACTCACAATAAAACATTTTAAAGAAGAAAAATGAAGCCCAAGGAAATGTGTGTATATATGACTATTTGCATAGGAGCAGAAATGTTGAATTGTATATTTACAAGAGAATTAAAGGGAGCAATAAATAAGTGCATGAAAAGTCAAGATGTCAGAAAAGGCTGTAGTTCTTCTGATAGATGGAAAAAGAAGACGACAACTGTGAAAAATAGTTTCAGACTGTAAGAATGAGAAATATTCAGTTTTTGCCTCACTGAAGAGAATCAACGCTCCTTTTTCCCTCATACAGAATTCCAAATCCCCCTTAGGGTCCATTCACACATCCGTGTGTGTTTTGCGGATCCACGGATCCGCAAAACACGGACACCGGCAATGTGCGTTCCGCATTTTGCGGACCGCACATCGCCGGCACTATATGGAATATGCCTAATCTTGTCCGCAATTGCTCACAAGAATAGGACATGTTTTATTTTTTTCGGGAGCGGAAATGCGTACCCGGAAGTGCGGGTCCGCATTTCCGAATCCGGGCAGCACATCGTGCGTCCCCATAGAAATGAATGGGTCCGCAATTCTGTTCCGCAAAATGCGAAACAGAATTGCGGACGTGTGAATGGACCCTCATAGATATACATTTAAAACCTAACATTTTGCCTGCCTGCAGTCACCACTAGAGGGAGCTTATGAGCTTACTGCATACTGTGTCATAACCGGGCCGGCGGGCGCGCTCCTTCACTGGCAGTGCGGCCAGCGTCTGGGTACTAGGGAAGAGCCAGCCAATAGGGAATCACGTCCAGAGTAGTGATGTAGGGGGTCATGTGATGGCGGCTGTGTCACATTACTGGTAGCGTGGCCTATTTTAAACAGGTAACTTATTTTAGACGATCATCACTAGCCATTCTATCATGCTATCCTGACCTTTGGGATTCTGGACCTAGCTATGGATTCTGACACTAACTCTTTTCCTGACAATTTGGACCCTGACATGACTACCTGGTTTTGACCCCTGGCTTAGTATTGTTTCTGATCATTGTTCTCTGATTTTGTCCCATCTGTCTCTCCTGGTATTGACTTTGGCGTTGTTCGGTTAATGATTTGTGTCTCCTGATTCCGTCCATTTTTTTGTCTCTCCTGGTCTGACCCAGCTCATCTGTTTCTGCTTTGACATTACTCGGTTTTGGCCGATCTGTCACTAAGTTAATATTTTGTCCCCATTGTACCTTCCTGTATAGGCTCCTTCACTTATTTAAGGAGGGGCTATCAACCCGTGCTTTAAAACCACTCATTCCAGTTCTGAAAAATAGGCATGGTTAACTATGCTAATGAGATGTAGGCCGGATTTAAAGGGGTATTCTACTTGTTAAAACGTATCCCCTATTCTCAGGACAGTGGATAGCTATATATCTATTAGATTGGTGGGGGTCCTACCACTGGGACCCCCGCCAATAACGAGAACAACTATCCTGTATACCTCAGAGCCCTCCCAAATCGAATGGAGGAGCAGGTCAAGCATACACACTGCCATCCCATCTAGGGATGTTCAGGAGACAGCTGTGTACAGTGCTCAGCTATTTCTGGAACTGCCATACGGATGAATAGAGTGGCAGCTGGCCACAGTATTCATTTTTGGTGGCTTTGACAGATACGAGGTATCCATTCTTATTACTGGTGGGGGCCCCAGTGGTCCCACCGATCTGATAGTTATCCACTATCCTGCAGATAGGGAATAACTTTTAACAACCAAAATAGCCCTTTAAGAAACTAAAAAGTTGCTCAAATGTCACAACAGAGTCAAGCAGCACTGACTTCAAAAATCTCCCTCAAGATAAATTCCCCCAAAGTCTCCAGCCTGTCATAAGCTAGAGATACTAGAGGGACACTTTCTGAATCATTAGTCATTCACAATTGGTTGTTGTTCTGGAATTTAAAGTGATAAATTGCAGACAATTTTCAGATAAATTTTTGCTTTATTCTGTGTCCAGGGTTTTACATCTCACGTTTGCGCTGTACACCCAAAAAATAAATAAATAAATAAATAAATAACGGGTCATCTTTTGTGACGGTGTAGTGATGTGTACAGTATAAGTGCTGGGAGGCATGTATATCCCACCCAGATACCTCAGCTGGGTGAAATGATTGAAATCCAGAAAGCAGCAGTGGTTTTAGCAAAGTGTAAGGCCTGCTGCTGTAATCAAGGAGGGATAAAACAACCCGCTAAGTATGACTTGGAGGAAGAAAGACTGAGTAAGCCTGAGAGAGAGGGGAGTCTGAGAGAGAGGAAAGCCTGAGAGGCTCTGTGTGGTCTCAGCCAGGAGGGCTAAGGGACCATGAGGCTTTGTAAAGCCTGAAGCTTGGGGGGCCCAGCGATGCCTACGGAAAGAGGGTCGCACGGTCACAGCCGGGAGGCTGCTGGACCATATATGGCTGAGGAAGCTGGATCTAATCCCGTGTGTGAACGGCGCTCTATAGGTGAGGTAGAGACAACACGTGTATTAGGTAGAGCCCAGACGGTCAGGTGTTTATTTTCGATGTTTATGTGTGTGATGGTGCTGAAGTGCCAAAATAAAGCACCTTTTGGACTTGAACCCCGTTGTCCGAGGAGTAGTCTGTGATTGTGACCCCCTGAGAGAGAGCCCTCCCTTACAACAGATACATGTTTTTGATTAGAATCTGCAATTTTGTTTTTATTATTATGAACTGGATCTAAATGGTGCTTTCACCAATATTCTTTCTCTATGGAAAGCACTACTGATTTTGTAGCAGTTTTTCATGCAGTTTCTGATCCAAAGCCAGAAATGGAATGAGAAATATAAAGGAAAGACTTATACTTCTCTTTCCTGCTGGATCCAGTTCTAGCTTTGGCTCGAATAATTGCATCGAAAACTGCTACAAAAGCAGCAGTGGTTTCCAGAAACTATCTTTTATTTGCCATCTCAGCTGTCTAGAGTATGGCAAGCTTATTACTCTGATGTCCAATATCTGTAAACAGCAGTACTTCTACAAGACTCTAGTAGTTAGGCTACTTTCACGCTGCCAGCATGAGTTCCGGCAGGCTGTTGCGGCAGAGAACAGCCTGCCAGAGGTCTCTGGATCCAGCATTGCAAAACGATATTGAAATGACCACCAGCTCCAAATATGCCGGAATTCGGCAGGGCAAATACTGCTGCATGCAGTAATTTTTGGCCGATTCTCAGCATTGTCTGCCAGACCTGATGGCCGGAAAACTTGGTGGCAGGTGTTAAAGTAGCCTTAGGATACTGTGGGGTTTCGCTCTGGTAGATAGGGTAAGCGGGCGCAGTACAGAGGCAAAATACAAGTTCTTAACTCAAAACGTCAGTGTTTATTCACACTTGAGGCAATTACACAAAACAGCACGTAACTTTGCAGTCTTGGTGTTAATTCACACACAATGGAAAGTTCATATAACACAAGTCACCTGGCTGGCAGTTCTGCCTCCAGTAGTCCACAGTAGGCTTTAGGGGGCCCGTTTCCCCGGCGTGCAGCTCTCAACCCTCCAGCATGGCACAAAGCCTCAGATCCCAAAAACAGATACATCTCTGCTGAGCCCAGCTGCCTATTTAAGGACAGCCAGGTGCTGCCAAAACCCGGATTGGCACTTAAACTCCGGTCCGCTATTTGACCTCACCTGGCTGGAAATCAGCCCAGCCGCACATGCTGGGAGGAAAATACCTGCCTTGCCAGTCACAACCCCCTTACTGTGTCACAGTACTTATTTATAGAGAGGATGGATCATAAGCCGTTCATGCACTAGTGACAGCAAAAGTCAGTGATTGGTTGAGCGGTCACATGAAAAATGGACATGATGTCATCACTTCAAGTCAAAAGGGGAAAGGAAGCACAGTTCAACCGGACATGCACTGCTGATCCAGAGGGACCTTTGGTGAGTTCAGCTTATTTTTTTTGTTTTCTAGGCCTGGCTGCTGCCCTCCAGATTTTGCAGAGTGTCAGAAAACCTCTTTTACCAAACCACAGAGTGATAACACCAAGTTGGTTCATCTTTATTTTCATATGCTCTACCTGGGGATTTGTGTGAATCGCTGATGACAGTCATAGAAATTAAAGCATGAGAAAATGAACAAGAAATCCTGTTGTCACACATGTGACAGGTGTTAGATGGTCTGAAAGACTGACTGCACATGAGTGATCTGACAGCCTCTTTTGGTTTCACTTTGTCTGTGTGTTGCTGGTATGTCCACACACCTCCTGTTCAGGTGTGGATCATGTGACCTTTACCTCTTCCTATTTAGTCTGACTTTACCCATCAATCCTTGTTCTGGATAGCTTCATTTGGTTTTGGAAGAGCTAGAGTGTGGTTCTTGTTGAAGTCCTGTTCATCCATCATCCTCAGAAGTTAAGTGTTCCACTTGTTGTGTTTTGTATGCCCCCCCCCTCCCGGTTGTTTACTAGGCCTCAGCGAGACTCTGGTTCCTTCACCAGGGAAGGTATGGGTTGTCTCTGCCCTGTCATTACCTTTAGGGCATCTGAGGGTCACCAGGGTTTTCTAGGTTCCTGTGTATGGGCATCTCTACCATTGAGAGGTGGTCATATGGATAGGAGTTAGGGCCAGGAGCAGGGTTTTATAGGTGGCGACCCTTTTACTTCCCTAGCAGTGAGGCCTAGTGTCTTTTTCCTTCCTTCTTGTTGTCTTTTGGTGTTCTCCCCTACTACATCCGTGACACCTGTTTTCTTACTTATTAGAAAACAGTAAACGCTACAATACATCTGAAAAATGACTACATGGACTTTGTTGGTCTACAAAGGCTTCTCCCAAGTAGTGAAGTCATCTGTGCTCGAAGCTGTGAAAAACTGAGAGTTTCCACCGGGAAAAAAGACGTGACTATATTTTCTGCATTTCAAGGAGGAAAACAAAACGGCTTTCAAGAAAGAAATTTACTCTACATCTCTGGCCATCTGAATATCCCTTGAATTACTTCACCACTCTCCTGCCTAATATTTTGCTGGTATTATACAGTCTCGTACAAGAGAAGGGTAAATGGGTAACTGAACAGAGATAGAGCACCTTAATCCAGGGTAACCAGAGGGTGAGCCGCTTTTACAATACTGAAGTTTTAAATGGGTAACTGATTTACTGTGAACTATATCATATACCCTAAAGTGGAAGTCCATCACTTTGATTTGGCCATTTAAGTCACACTTTTTGCAAAATGAATAAAATCAAGCAGAGACCAATAGAATTTGTCTAGTCATGCATTTGCAGTACAATGAGTCTGAAGAGCTCAGCTCATGGCAAGCTGTTTCCCAAAAAGCCAATTTGTCAAATGGTTACTTTACTAGAGCTGCTCTGGTCCACTGTAAGTGCTGTTCTTGTAAAGTAGAATGGTAAGAGGAAACATTGCCTAAAGCATGAAGCTATAGACCACAAAAGTACTGTCTACAGAACAAGATCGATATCAGATCACACTGAAGATAACCGACCATGGCATAGGCAGCTTCAAAATATGTGTGATCAGCCATATGTTACGCAGCTGCTGCAGGGGAAATGTAGTATTACATGACTTGCATTACCAGATGTCATGTATGTTTCTTTGTCCACACAATTTAGGCCTGGTAAATATAACAGGTAAGGAATTCTAATGTCCATATGTTGCTCAATGAACCAACCAACCAACCAGACTGTTCAAGATCTTTTCAAAACTGCATTACTGTTTAAAGGGTTTTTCCTGTACTTAGATAGTGATGGCCTCTGGATAGTTCTTCAACAGCAGATTGGTAGAAGTCCAACATCCGGCGCACCCACGGTCATCTGTGTTGGACAGCCCTCAGCAATGGAAACTATGAAGTGAATAGAGGCAGAAGCACAAGGTTATGTCCACTTTGCATTGGACTTGCCAGGGTACTGCAGCTAATCTCCCATTCGAGTGAATAGGAGCTGAGCTGTAGTACGCCAGTAAAGGAAACAACACTGTGGCAGCCTGAAACAGCTGATCGGAGCCGTTTCCGGGTTTTGCACCCAATGATCTGAGATTGATGGCATATCCTGAGGATAGGTCATGAATATCTAAGTACCTGAAAACCCCTGAAAGGTTGGATATCAAAGCAAGCAGTACATTAGGAATGTTTGGCTTCTAGAGTACTGGAATTCCATGTTAAATGTTCTGGGGAGCAAGGGTGTTCGGTTAAGGACTAGGATTATCCTACTCTGTACAGAATATTATTAACTGCCATCATTTGTTGAAATAAATACCCTATTTGCTGGGTCCTGTAAGTCTTCAGAGGATAGGATGGATTGTAGCGCCCCCCTCACCAAGTCCTCTAGCTTGCAATGACCCAGGGAAAGCAGGTCAGTTCCTTTTACTCTAGAACTAGCTATGACCTCATGTTCTACAAGAAGTCAACAAATCACATGAATATTCATATCTTTCTCTGAGGTCTGTAGAAGTTTGCAGGAAGTGTAGTCACTTGTACAGTAGCTGTAGGTTCCTGAGGATATCACAAAGGCTACATAATAGACAACCACTAAATAACAAGGCCACAGGTGACTATGTCAGACAATAAACCTCGGCTACAACCTTTGCTGTTTAACTTTAGTGAAAACTTTTTTATGCCCTTAGTCAAACAAGCAATGATATTTAATGAAGACGAGAGAGTAATAAATATAGACAGGTGGATATGGGGACTAAAGATTACAGACTGAGCAAACATTACTAGCACAATGGATGCATTGTGCATGAGCTCAGATTTCCCATGTAGACTTTGCTTCATGTGGCGGAGTACACATAAGTAGGGCCCTGTAAACCAAGTGAAAGTAAACGAGAACATTGTAATGCACACTTTCCCAAATTGATCGGTTTGTCCTAATGCTTGTGCTAATAGGTTTTTCCATAGATACCAACAGCAGTTTACAATGATCCTTTCTATATTTCATTATCCATTGTCTGTACGGTCTGTACAACTGAAATACAAGTCAATGGTCTGAATCTTTTTCTACTGGGGCCATAACATGGCCAAGCCTGGGCCATATTATTGATTATAGTCTACACCAAAACTTTTAAAAATGACCTCAGTTCTCTTTTGTGGTTGAACCATAGACGGCCTGTGCAGGATACGATCACCTCTGTCAAAGCTGCCTCCACAGCTGCACTTACCAACAACTAGGAAAGCATCACCAGTGAGGCCAGCCTTGCCATTTGAGAAGCACTGGTCTATAGTATAGTCTACATGTAATAATCCCATCTATACAGAGAGTAGATGAAATAGGATCTCCACTGATTACCAAAACTTAAAGGGCTTCTGTCACCTCACTAAACTGTTTTTTTCTTTTTTGGTTACTTATAATCCCTATACTGCGATTTATGCATACATACTGTAATTAATCATTTTGGTTCAGCAGATTCTGTTAAAAACGTACTTTTAAAATATGCAAATTACCTTGCTACCAGCAAGTAGGGTGGCTACTTGCTGGTAGCAGCCGCATCCTCCTATCCTAAAGACGCCCCCTCCGCATGTTGATTGACAGGGCCAGCGGACGGGATCTTTCTCTGCTGGCCCTGTTTGCATTCAAAATCTGGCGCCTGCGCCGTACCTGTCTTCAGTCGGCGCAGGCGCACTGAGAGGAGGACGCTCGCTCGGCCACCTGCCCCGGGTGTAGATGTGACGTCATCGGCGCAGGTGCATTGAGGATGGAGCGGCCGAGCGAATGTCCGCCTCTCTGTGCGCCTGCGCCAACTGAATACCATTACGGCGCAGGCGTGAGATCTTAATAGCAAACAGGGCAAGCAGAGAAATATCCCGTCCGCTGGCCCTGTCAATCAACATGCGGAGGGGGCGTCTTTAGGATAGGAGGATGCGGCTGCTACCAGCAAGTAGCCGCCCTACTTGCTGGTAGCAAGGTAATTTGCATATTTTAAAAGTACGTTTTTAACAGAATCTGCTGAACCAAAATGATTAATTACAGTATGTATGCATAAATCGCAGTATAGGGATTATAAGTAACCAAAAAAAAAAAAAAAAACAGTTTAGTGGGGTGACAGAAGCCCTTTAAGGGTCATAGGCCTCAGTCTGAATGTTCTTGGCACTCATATAACTCTGAGCTTCTGATATAGCACTTTTTTGAAAGAACTGCAGATTCCTTTGACATCCAATAGGATGTCATCCCACATCATGGATGAATAATGATGTAATCTCAACATACATGAAAGTGGAATTAGTCAAGCTCTACTTGCAACCACAAAGACTTTACACTTAGAGTACTGGAAAAATATTCTTATCTATTGAAATTAATAATCCCTGAAAAAAAATGGTGCAAGCAAAGGAGTACCAACTTTTTGCTCTCACTCTCCAAAACGACATAATTAAATCTGGGGGAAGAATTTATTAAGCTGCTTTCACCTTTATAGGACCGCCAATGACCGCCAAACTGAGCGGTAGCATGTATTAGACCTGTGATGGCTAACCTCCAGCATTCCAGCTGTGGTAAAACTACAACTCCCAAGATGTACACTTGCTTGGCTGTTCTCAGAACTCCATAGAAACGAATAGAGCATACTGGGAGTCATAGTTTCACCACAGCTGGTGCCTTCACTGTATTAGACATATGCTAGCATTACAGTCCTGGGGCCATGGGTTCAAAATCCAACTAAGATGATGTGCACCAGTTTGTATGGTCCAATGATCTGTATTCTTTTGGGGTACTTTGGTTCCTGCCATTGTTTCAAGGACATGCTCAGGTTAATTGGCTTCTTATGATATTGGTCCTAGTCCGATACATTTTCCAATAATGATCAAGTCTAGGTGATGATACAAATAAAAGCCTGAAGAACACAGGCATAGGACAGAGATATAAATCAATGAATCGTGTCTAGGTTGAAGGAGGTCATATTTAACAGCGGCAGTAAAATCACCTTTGAGCATCTGGAAACCATATCTAGTGTTTAATGGATACAGATGTGACTTTTCCTCAAAGTGCTACAACTTAGTAATTGTGGCCTGCAGCACATTATTGTCAGTTACTATATATTCTGTTGAAATCTCTATTATATCATCCCCAGGAAGACTCCTACACAATTTATTTCTATTCATCTGCTCTTTCTAATTTATACTGTGTGAAATCTTGGTATTACTTCACCGAGCTTCCCGAACTATAAATGTTACCACTTAGGCTCATAGTTTGCAGGTGACACATTTGTCTTTTAATGTATAAGCCATGAGCACATGTTCTGGTGATAATACCGGGTTCATTTCTCCATGCCTTTTTCGACACTAATCCCCCATGTGTTATACTGTCTTCTACTCCTGCCCTGATAAAGGTTGGGAGTTCTCCCTGGCAATGAAAGCCACCTGTTTGTTAACAGGAGAAAGTAAGCAAGGATTAGCCCTGTAGGGGAAAAACAAGGAGACATTAGCTCTGTGTAATCCATCCAAATGCAACTTAATCTCCTTCTGATCTTTTCTACCTGTCTTCAGAGGGAATCCGTGTTCATTAAGAGGGATTATAGTCTTCCTCTCTTTATGACTGATGCAAGACAGCAATGAGCTGCTCCGTCATCTCCCTGCCAATACAGAGGTGACAAGTAATGCCGTCTTCCTTACATTAAAGAAAATGTACACACAGTCAGTTATTATCCTAGTAGTTAAAATTATGAATATCTATTACACTAGACAGGGGTTTTCAACAAGCACAAGCCTTTAAGGACACCTCTAGTCAGACATAACAGATCAGGCAGTACTGCTGCCAAGGAGTTTTGCCAGAGAGGCTTTGGGTGTTAGAGAGATGCTGTAGCAATAATACTGCCCAGTATGCCGCCTCCATCTCCCCCGGTTATGAATGGGAACAATAGCAACTTTGGAGGTACCCATTAATTTAATTGTCCCAGGCCATTGCACTATGCTTTGTAACCTTCATTTGTACCATTTGCTAGGCCAACACATTTAAGACTAAGGATCTGTTCACACTGAGATCACGCTTCTATTTTTTACAGACTCCATGAAGGATATGAGTAAACTGATATGATTTTTAAACCAACACCTTGTAGGTCTAGCTCTTAGTTGAGTGTAATGATACCATTCACTTAGCGATCTGCTGCTTCATTCCTGATTGACAGGACCAGGAGAGATGACTATGCAGGAACCTGGTCCTTTCAATCAAGAGGTAGAGGGAGGGGCTGGTAGAGGAAGCAGGAGGAGCAAGGGTGCACAGAGGGGCCACAGCCTCGGTGCACTTAGCTGCTCATTTGCATATAGGTTTAAAGTACCTTTTCTCCAAAAGGAAGCTACAAATTTCTAAATGATAGGTATAATTACATTTAACTGAGCTAGACCTACAAGACACTGTGCCTGGTGTAACAGTGAATTTCCTGTTATTCCCTTCCATCTGCCCCATACTCTTTTATCTGTAGGTTATTAAAAAGAGAGGGCTGAAGGAGTGACGTAACACATGACTGCAGGATCAGATGTACACCGACTTTGTTTATGGTCTATGACCATGGAGATGCATGGTTTTGCTCAGGAGCTGTATGTACAAGCTTCAGTTTTCATTTCAGATGCATTGAAACAATAAAAAAGGTTGCAAAGTCTATGTAGTCCTATTAACACATTGTTTACTTCACAGTATTTCAACTCTCTAGTAGCATTACAATACTTCCAAACATACAAAACACATCTGGAGAGAGCAGCCAGGTGCTCGGACAGGCAGACCCACTGGTAGCCTGCTACATTTTATTGTTCCTTCTCTATGTGATTTCCAAACTTACTTCCTAAACTCTTTATGAACCGCATGCATTGTGTTTTTGTAGCTGGGATTACCCTATCCCTATGGACAATGGCCTCATCTTCCTGTTCCAACATTGGCTGGGAGCTTGGACAGATGTCCTCAGTCCCTGACCACAGCTTTACTCACTCAAAGACTTCTCATTTGTATCCATTTACTAGAAAGTAGTCCGGGTAATCCTAAATTACATACAGTGGTCCTTCTTGAACAAGTGGACTTTCTCAGGAGAAAGCGCGTTTGTGAAATGTACATTGGGCTTTTGCCCACCCAGTTTGGTCAGTATTCAGTGTCGGACTCGGGTACCTAGGGACAACCAGTAAAATCTATTTTGGGGGCCCACCGTACGGATACATTCAAATATAATAAATAATCTAACAAGTTTTTTATATGAACATACAGTAAGCTGGTTGAGGTGCTGTACATTGAATATATGTATGTAGTGTACTAAATCTAATGTGTTATGTGCCACTTGTGCAGGGGGTGGGAGACTAGGGGCCCACCGGGGGATTCCCCAAAACCCCTGTGGGCCAGTCCGAGCCTGAGTATTCTATACCTTATTACTTTTTGCTCCTTTCCTGGACTATCAATGCATGTATTCTAGTGGTGGTTGGGCATTTGCCCTTATTGAATGTATGATTTATTTTCAATATAGTCTGTATTTGGCATTCACCATATACTTATTATACTGTGGTTCTGTCCTTTCCTTCCACAACTACTTACAGGTCATTGGATAGTGGGTATAATTGTCTATGCTGCCCATGTGATTGAGTGTATACTGAGCTTATTGCCCAGGTTGTTTTACATCTATATTACTTTGGGGATAAATAGGTAATTATTGGATATGTTTTATATCCTTTTTTACTTTATTATTCTAGCCTTTTTTATCATACCATTTTAGTCTGTATCAGGATTGGTGTCTTATATCTACTTATCTGACCTATTATTCTGGGGGGGGGGCTCCACATCTCAGCACTTCTCGCATGTACATTTTATTATGGTCATTATATCACTTTTGTGTTGTGTATGTCTATTTTGGATTAATCAATAAATAATTTTTTATAATTTGATATGTGTGGTATTTTTGATTCGGACTGGTTGGTTAGGGTTCCACACATATGTTGTACCCTGTTATTATATTTGTGGCTCTATTGCACACCATAAAGAAGATGAATTCCATAGGCCAATTGTGGCACATAGGAGGGGAATTTATCTCTTTTTTCTATTGAGAAAAGTAGACAGGGGATCTCCTGGGGACCAACGGACTCATAACTTGTTGCAGGAGCTTGTGAGAATAATAGAGCACATCTATGCCTGCTCACGCCTACTTGTGAAACAGTTTCTTCATAAACACTTGTTAAATGTTGAACTGCACATATTATCTCAGTTTCTATTTTTCCTGACCGTTTTTCTGCTTTGCACCCCTTAAATATCAACATCAAGGGCACCCCACCTTCCATCAAGCAGGAGATCCCTTCCAGGGTGTACCCTGGAGGAAACTTCACTGTGCATGGCCCAAGGGAGATCTGGAGCAGGATGTTGACCCCCCGTAATACATACCACTCCTGTCCTCCCTTCCACGCACCTCCTCCACCAGGCCACAGCCACAGAATACAGATTGGTGTCACATTATGGACCTATTTTACCTATGGTACCATGGATATTCTGTGTGCCGTCATACTGTCATACATTTGCCATGTTGGTTTTCCATGCTGTATTCACAGCAAAAAAACAAAAGCCAATCCTAGTAATTCAGTACCAGACCATGGCCTGACAAGTCTATTCACGACAATAGAGCACAGAACTACCAACAAATATCGATAGAAAAAATTATAAATTATCACAGTGATTTTTTATTGGAACCTCCAGTAAGTAGCTACATTAAGGATCTTGGGTACCGGTTATGCTATTCACTATCCATTACATTAAATGGATGAAATTGCAGAACGGCACTTAACAGTTCTTCAGCTCTTTGCCGTCTTGTATAACTGATACATGGAGTGCTTTGCTGAGATTTAATGTAATTGAATGTACAGAACTTAGATATGCAGTAAAGTTCCTAAATAATATGAAATATCTCAGTAAGCGTCGCTGGCATGCTGTATGGGCATACAAAATTGATGGTGTAATCGATAGCGCCAAGCGGTACAAGTGAAGCGAGGCTTCTTTGTGTAGAACATTTCAGATCAGAGGAGGACAAATGTCACCGTACTACAGGGTGAAAAGTGAGAATGCCACTGATGAAAGGAAGAAGTGTAGTGCATGTGACAGTACTAATTAGTGCGCTGTGCCCTGCCCCCACAGGAGGCCTTACATTATTACAGGCCTACACAAAGGAAGACATCCAGACAATGGCCTGTAGCAGAAAAGGGGTCAGCGGTACCAGGATGAACGTCTGCTGACTGTGTCACGTTATTGGAAGGTGAGGGATGTTAAGAAAACAGAACATTTCAACACACCCAGAACCGAATCCATTTTACTGGCACGTTCCGGAGGTGGACAATTAGCAGAGTTCAAAGGGCCCATATCTGTCAGATAATTCTGCCAGGGAAAAGCACCCCAGCTGCATCCACATACCGCCAGGAAGAAGTGGAGGAAAAGAAAAACAAGCAGGGCTTCCTGCACGAGAGCACAGAACATGGCCTTCCCCTTGGCGTCTTCATGTAGCAGAGCTGAATTTACCATTTCACTTTTGATGGCTCACAATTTTTACAGCTCGATGACTCCATAAGATGACTCAGTAGGTTTACCTGCAGTCCCATGTAAAACCACAGATTATACCCCCTGATATCCTAAAGAGTTCTGCCAAATGACAAACTTGGCTCTGAAACTTCTGTACATCTGAGTCCAGCTGGTCTCGATTTGTAAGTAAAATATAAGAGGAGCGATTTATTACATTACCATAGCAATTCCACAGTTATGCCAGCGCAGCAGAGAAAGATAAGAAATGACTGAAGGGGCTTATGGGTAATCATAAGCATATCACTAGAAATCCCTTCAATTATTTATCCTGACTCTGAGAAATGCAGTGACCACATCTCAAGTACTATGCCAAACCACAGGAATACCACAATACCGTCTAGTAATACTATACCACCTCACCAATAGCCTTTCAACCCTCCCGGGTATATACACCACAAATATGCTTCAGTATAATTCCCTGCACCGGTAGAAATCCACTGCTTATCTATGAGTAATACGAAAAAAGCTAACCACACACCACAGAAAATGTAGCAGAAGAATGCTGAACACAATGCAGAACTGAAATTGGACCTCGCAGTCCTCGGTAAAGTGCCTGCAATAGGAATATTTTTCTCACTCGGCCACAAGACAGACCAGAAATGTTCTATAATTTGCAGAAGGTCTACATGGATCCTCAAAGAATACAGATGTGTATATGGCGTCATAGAAATAAATGGGTCAGTGTGCTATCCTCAAAATATGGACATATCAGACAAAAGAAAAATACGGTCCCATACATAAGGCCTAATAGTATCACTGCCCTCTTATGTGCCCTTTAGTCCCCCTTAGGCACCATGACCCAGGTCTACATCTACTCCAATGCCTATAGCTACGCCTTTGTAAAAAAAAAAAGTCATATACCAGAGTGATTGTACAGTGTAGGGATTAAGACCAAGGAGCCTAGCGTTACAAGATTTTGTACCAATTTTATTGGGGGTGGTACTGATTTTTTATTTTCTAATGGGTATGCCATCCACTGCTGTTCACCATTTCTAGATTGTTTATGTGTTTATGGAGCCAAAATCCCTACTGTTGGCCACCAGGACAAGAATGGTCATAAGGGTTGAAAACCCTGCTTCCTATAAAATGTAAATGTGATTTAAACAATAGGCCATTTTCTGATGACACATTCCCCTTAACAGGTTATCTGGTTTAGAAATGTCATTATCATGTACTCTATTCGATAGTTCTGAGTTAATAGAGGGAGCTCCCTCTATTCTTCTGGCCTGAATAAATAGTGCTTACATTTTGGAGGACTGGGCAATGTGTAATGCTTCATTTTGCCTGTGGGGTCACTGCAGGGAAACTAAATGCTTACAGACAGGTTTCCCAATAGACTACAGTTGATCACTGGGGATCTCAGGGACAAGTAGAGCTTGTTCCTTTAAATTAGCTTCAATTTGATGGACCTAGATAGGCAACTTTCCTAGGCTGCATTATAGCACAAAAACAGCCGCGGCTCAGAACATCACCCCAGTCCCTGGAAATTTCCATCATTCCATGCACAATAGTAGAACAGAAAGAAAAACACGGAGTAATATATCTGACACGGTAATTGTACCGACACTTATGTAATCCAATAGTTAGACATGTACTGTAAGGACAATGCAACCATTGTAGCAATATCAAAGTCCAGTATTCACACACTTTGCTACGTTTTATAGATTTCCTGAGCGGCAGAAGCCTGCGAGATCATCAGACACCTACAGACCCGTTGAATCGGCCTTAAGATAAACATGCTTTGTTTGAACAGTTCACAGGAAATCTTTAAAACTATCTGACCTGGATGTCTACATTGTGCAGGGCTGAAATGCTTACTTGACATTTCTTTTTTCTTTCTACTTAGCAAAATCACTCAGAATGAAATCGTAGCCAAATATTTCTTAAGCCCGCTGAGGCATCGCGCTATTTAAACATAACCTGTCACCAATCCCTTCCTATGCTTTCCGAGGCCTCTGATGTCCCCAATCTTGGACTCTAACCGGCATAGAAAATAGTAATTTTAAAGATTGATGCTGCTTCAGCGAAAAATTGGCTGCTGCTAGATTTCTCAGAATACCGTTTCTTAGATTCACACAGGAATAATTGCCTCTTCCCAAACAAGGCAATGACTGCACCAGAAAACTGCAGTCACAGTGTTACTTAAAGAGGAATTGCATCCATCTGCAAGTAGCGATGTCGGAAGACGACTTTGGTGGTGGTCGTTAAGTTGGAATCTCCACTCCAAATGTAGGGTTTGTGGTGCTCTGTACAGTTCCTAGACCCCCTTGGCATTGTTGGAGCTTTTCCTCACTGGAAGCTTCACAAAGTATTAGAAACAAAGTTGACAACGTTTTGTGAGAGTCATCCAAGAGGTGTGTGGTGAATGAAGCCACCATTACAGTTTCTTCCAGGAATTCCACACCTCTTCCGTGACCTCTTTCTCAAACAATGCCCCCTTTAAAGGTCATCTGTCAGCAGATTTGTACCTATGACACTGGGTGACCTGTTACATGTGCACTTGGCAGCTGAAGGAATCTGTGGTGGTCCCATGTTCATATGTAAAAAATTATGTTTTAATATATGGAAATGAGCCTCTAGGAGCCATTACACCTAGAGGCTCTCCTCGCTCTGCAACTGGTGCACCCTCTGCACTTTGACCAGGCCAGATGTGATGATGTTGTCACTGCCTGGTTCTGTCAATAAAAATGGAGCAGGTGCAGCAGTTGCAGAGAGAGCAGAGCCTCTAGCTGTAATGGTAACGCCCCCATTGCTACCAGAGGCTCATTTGCATCTATTAAAACACAATTTTTTTCAGCATATGAACATGGGACCAACACAGATGCCTTCAGCTGCCAAGTGCACATGTAACAGGTCAACCAGTTTCATAGGGATAAATCTGCTGAGAGATGTCCTTTAAGGTAGGCCACCTGTTCTATGTGACACACCACCAGCCCCTTAATGGATGTATCCCAGTCACTATTTGGGCACACTAGTACTGAAAATAGGAAAGCCAGCATTGGTGTGGAAATAGTCAACATTTCAACATTACTGAAAGTAAATGAAAAGCGTGACACAATCCTATAGTAGAAAAGACTCTTGCGCATTTCACACCAATATGGACTAGTTCTTAGTCACAGCTATGAGTAAGCATCAGCATATGCCAGATTTCCTATTTTTCGTGTATTTACCCACAGGCAGGATGGCATCCTCCTATTGCACCGTGGATTACACAACACTAGTGGGATACACATGGTTTTCATGAGCTGAATTACTTTTATTGCTCACAGTACTGTACGGACCACGTCTACTGTCTAAATGGATATTTGGTGGAATTCCTCTGTAAAGAGGTTTCAGAATTTATGCAGTAAGAGAAAGTGTCAAGCTTCCTGAGAAGTTGGCCCTTGTGCTTACCGCTGCGGTCCTGGGCCCTGTCTGTGTGGGTGCTGTTGTTCTGGATCGGCTCCACAGTTTGCTTTCAGCCCTGGCCACAGCATGCTTGCTGTTTGTTCCTGCTGCACTTCCTTAAGTCACTTTCTGGGCTTTGTGGCTTAGGTCATGTGACCTTGCTGACCTATCTTAGCCCTCCTGTGCATATATAAGTGGATCAGCCCCCTTCCCAGATGCCTCAGCGTCAAGGTCCTTGTGCTCTGCTAAGGCTCCTGATAACCACTTGTGTTTCTCTGTTCCTGACTCGTAATTGTGTTATTCTGCTACCTGTATGATCCCTGCCTGCTAGCCTTGACTCTCCTGTTGCTGATCCTGATTGCCTGACCTATATCTGTGGCACCTGGTCTGATCTTTCGCCTGTCTGACTACGCCTCTGCCTCATCCTTCGGACCTGCATGGTTGTGTCCTGGTAACGACTCTGCCTGCCTGACTACGTCTATACTTTTGGTACCTTTCCCTGGTACCTCCTGGTCCGCCTAGACCAGCTGCCTCGTGTGCATATCCTCCTCAGTCCATGACTTCTCTGCAATACGACATCAAAAAGGACAAAGTTTTAAACATGAGGCATTTATCATTATCATATGACTTTGGACTAGCCCTGTTATGGCTTTTTACAAGATCTACTGATGTCAGGAAAAAAAAGGTGCATTTTAGAGCACAAAGAAAAGAAAACATTCAATGTCATGGCTGTTTGCTTTCCTTTTATTTCAGGCGACATTCATCTTTATTTTCTGGTAATCTTCAAATCCGATCCTAGCCACAGGGGCCCATAAAACAAGCATGACATCTCTGACAGCAAATGTTTAATGAGCATAAACTTGATTCTAGTCCAAATGTGCTAAGAAGCCTTTAAATGATTTCCTCTTTGCCCTTCCTCCTCCTCATCATTATTAAATATAAAACCTTTCTCCAACATGGCATTAACCCATAGAACACCACAGTGACTTCTTCTGTTTGACTTTCCTTAAATCCCTGCAGCAATTACCATTAGTAAAGTATGTAGCCCTTGATGAGATGGTCTCCTGGGGAACATCAGATGATTCCAGGTACATTTGTCTTTTACTAATGATACTCAAGGACTCACTAAAAAACCCTTACCAAAGTTATCTGAAACCAGGCCAAGACATCTGCAAGCGTGGAGGAATCTGCTCTAGTCCTCCTTTTAAGCTATAATTAATATTTCCGTAAATGTTAAGTAAAACGTGTACCCACAACTTATTTTGGCTGATGGGTGAGTCCTTCCATTTTGTGGTATCCTACACATCAACATCACTTGAAGCCACATGGAAAAGAACATCACTAGTGGAGGCAAAGGTGTACAATGTAGTAGACACAATCTGATCACTTCCCAATAAAACAAAAAAACAGTAAATGTATTAATTGGAAAAATGTTCTACTTTGTTCTAAGAAACAGCGGCACTCTTGCCTATCGATTATGCCTGGTATTGTAGTTCATCCTAATTCAAGTCACAGCCTATGGACAAGTGTTGTGCTGTTTGTGAAAAAAGCTGATTTTTTTAAATATAATTTTGGACAATCCCTTTAAAGGGGTAGTCTAGGATTAGAAAAACATGGCCACAGTCTTCCAGAAACAGAGCCTCACCTGTCCTTATGTTATGTTTGGCATTGCATCTCTGCTTGGTTGAAGTGAATTAGACAAAGCTGCAATTCCACATGCAAGTGGTGGACAGGTGTGGCGCTATTTTGACATAAAGCACACATGTTTCTCTAATCCTGGACAGACCCTTTAAAGGAGTAATCTGGAGGATAAATATTGGTGATAGGGACTCATCCGTAGTCAAGTGAAAGGGACTGAGCTACAGTAACAAGCACAACCACTATACAATGTACAGCGCTGTGCATGGTATACTATGAAATGGCTCTGATGCTCGTCTAAGTGCCATGACCTCTTCAAATAGCTGATTGGTGGGGGCACCAGGAGTTGAACCACCACCCATCTAATACTGGTGACCTATCCTGAGTGTAGGCCATCAAATTTTTAACTCCTAGAAAACCTCTTTAAACTATAGTATGGGGTAAGGGATTAGGAGGTGGCACCTACACCAATGCTTGGAGCAAAGACCCCATGAAGTTACCTTTGATCCTCCAACATTAAGATGTATTGTGAATCATGATGCTCCATGAATACTGGTCATGAATAGGGATGAGCGAACCTGAACCTCACGGGGTTTCGGTAGTGAAAGAATGCCGTTATGGACTCCATTATAATGGAATATAACGGGATTCGGTTTAAGAGGCCTTTAAGAGACATTCCAATTTGATCCGTTATAATAGAAGTCTATGGCCAAGCATAATGGATCCGTCTGGTTTCCGTTATGCAGGACTGAAAACAAAGTCCTGTCGACAGGAAACCAGACGAGTCCTGCATAACGGAAACCAGACGGATCCGTTATGCTTGGCCATAGACTTCTATTATAACGGATCAAATCGGAATGCCTCTTAAAGGCTTCCGTTTTTCATTTCGGCATCGAATTCTGATATATTCCGTTATAACGGAATCCATAACGGGATTCCTTCACTACCCAAACCCGTTGAGGTTCGGGTTCGCTCATCCCTAGTCATCACTAATGCAACTTATTTTTCATGCAGTTTTAGAAGCCAAAAAGATAAGTCGTATCTGTCCTTTGTACTTCTCTCTCCTTTTATGATCCACTCCTGATTTTGGCTTCAAAAGTTGCATCAGAAGAACCTAAACACAGGACCGTACCCTAACAACGTACATGACGATTGCTTCCATTGACATCTGCTGTACAGTCATGAGTCACCTGACTGTTACTGAAGCTCATATTTCCATATATTTCCCTTTTAATAATCTGACAACATGAACGGCTCTCCATAGTTTTATGCTCCAGTGCAGTTGCTATGAGGCAGGTGCAGATCAGCGTTATTAGTATCTGGTCTACTTTTATTAAATCAGTGACTTCACCTGAACTTATCCACACAACGGCCCTGTGCTAATAGAACCCCACCGGGATTATGACACGCTCCTCGTCAGATGCCATGACATTATAAAATTGCCTTCATGGGTTCAACACCCTGCAAGCTATGATATTGATGACATTTTGTTGACCATAGCAACCAATCACAGCACAGCTTTCATTTTGTAATGTGCACTTGAAAAATGAAAGTTGTGCTGTGATTGGTTGCTATCGGCAATAAAGAGTTGTTCTTTTTAGAGAGTTTTCACAAATCTGCTTTGTTAAATGACTATAACATATCGTTGCATAGTTATTATCATTATTTATTATTAAGGTGCCATTTATTCCATGGCTCTGTACATATGATAAGGGGTGCACATACATAATACAGACTATTGCAGTAAGCACGAACAAGACACGTTACAGACTGGTACAGACTGGAGAGAGGACCCTGACCGCGAGGGCTTATAGTCGCTAACAGCCCCAGGAAATGGTTGGGAAGGGGGCAGACTGACCACAAAGAGGGCAGGATTTGTGCAAATTTAAAGGGGTTGTCTCATCACAGACAATAGGGGCATATCGCTGGGATATGCCCCCATTGTCTTATAGGTGGGGGTCCCACCGCTGGGACCCGCATCTATATCGAGAACGGAGCCCCAAAAGTGTTGGAGGGAGCACTGCGCATGCGCAGCCATCCTCAATTCAATTTCTATTGTGCCGCCAAAAATAGCCAAGTGCTGGCCCGAGTATTTCCATCAAGCCCATAGAAGTGAATGGGAGCGGTGGCCGGTTATGCGCGGTGCACTCCTATTCACTTCTATGTGAAGCGCACTTGGTGGTGGCCACTACCTTGCGGGGCTCTGTTCCCGATATAGGTGCGGGTCCCAGTGATGGGACCTGCACCTATAAAACACTGGGGGCATATCCTAACACTATGCCCCCATTGCCTGTGATGAGACAACCCCTTTAACTAAAAGATGGTGATTTGTGGGTATTTCCTGGACTTCTCAACAACAGTCCCATAGCAGGGCTTAAAGGGGTTGTCCCACTTCATCAAATGGCATTTATCATGTAGAGAAAGTTAATACAAGCCACTTACTAATGTGTTGTGATTGTCCATGTTGCTTCAATTGCTGGCTTGACATTATACACTGCTCGTATCCATGGTTATGACCACCCTACAATCCAGCAGTGGTGGTCGTGCTTGCACACTATAGGAAAAATCATCAGCCTCTCTGGTGGCCGGGACTGTGAGAGCGAGCATACAGTAGGCACGCATGCGCAAAAGCTCCTGTCCAGGCCACCTCGTATCTGCACTGCAGCAGTGGTCATTACCCCTGAAAACGAGCAGTGTAATGAACCCAGCCAGCAAAGGAGGCAATATGGACAATCACAATACATTAGTAAGTGCCTTGTATTAACTTTCTCTACATGATAAGCTTCATTTGCTGAAGTGAAATAACCCCTTTTAGGGCCATTAGATCTCCCTAACTTATTTCAGAGCTTTACTTCTTCATGTTTAATGAGAAAATATCCTGAAAAAACCAACATCCTGTCGTCAATGTTCATCGGTTTCATATATAGAGAAAGCATACTAAATCCTCATCCTATGGGACCCACCTACATGAAGCTATAAGAAAAGGCCACATTAACCAAGCCCACGGGAAAATGCTCCTGACTTCAGTATAATCTCATAAACAAATCCAATGCATTCATTTCATATTTGTGCCTAGGGAGCAGAATGGAAATAATGACAAGTCAAAGCAATTGAGAAACAAAAAAAGAAATAAAGAGATTATTTTGTGACCTGGTGCAAAGCCCCGCTTTGTGTTAGTGGTTGTAGAGTTCCTATGTATGTTTCATTTTTATAAATAGGCATCTTTATCTCAGCTTTGAAAGGCGTATGCATATCAGATCCCCACTGCTCTACGCAAGGTTGTTGTCGGAGTCTTAACAAACGCAACATATGTTTTAAGAGCAGCTATTGCATTTAATGAAAGAAACCCTGAGGAGCAGAAGAGTGAAGGATAGAGAGGGTTGATGAGGAATGAGGAGAGAGAAAGTCAGAAAGAAGGTGGAGAGGAAACATTCAGAAAAGAAAATTAAAAAAGGCTGAATAAATTTCTAAAATTTCTCTACGGAGACGTATAACCCTCTAGGAGATACATGTAAGCCCCATACTTCCAAAATGTAATGAAACACACTAAAGGTGAGCTGCAATACCAGACTTAGCCCACTAAACAAGAGTGGCACTGTTCTTGGAAGAAACCAACTATGTCTTTCTAATCTCATACAACCATCTGTGTAAAATTTGTCTGCTATTCGATAGTACTGTAATCCTCACAGGCTGGCATTTGAGCTCCGCACCGACCGTGAGGCAGAACTCTGAGTATCTGCAAGTCACAGGTGAGCAATGTGATAGAGCTTAAAGGGGACCTCACTGAGGGCAGTATAAAATAGTGACAGAAATGCGGATTTCAGCGGTGTGTCACTCATGAGCTAAAAGTCAGTGGTTGCTCAGAACCAGCATCATAATCATTGCAGCTCAGGCCTTGGAGAGTCAAATCTACCTGAGAAGAATCCTGGTTATTCAGAATCTCCTGCTCTCCCTGCCCACCTGCTGATGATTGGCAGTCCTCTCCTAGAGAGAAAGAGAGACAACTAGGTAGAAGACTGTCAGTCATCAGCAGGTGGACAGGGAGAGCAGGAATTCATGAATAACCAGGACTCTTCTCAGGCGGCCGGGACTCTTATCCAGGCCCAGTCTGCAATGATTGTGATGTTGGTTCTCGGCAACCACTTACTTTTAACTTTTAAATGACAGACGGCTGAAATGAACTCACCTGTCTCTAATTTATGCTGCCATTAGTATGGGCAGCATAAAGTTGATGACAGGTTCCCTTTAAAATACCAGGAGTCCATTATAGAGTGCATCTAACAGTTTTCACAAACTTGAAATTGGGTAGAGCTGCATTACCAGACGGACGCTATGTCCAAGAGTAGCACTGTTTCTAAATAAAAAAAGGTAATTTTTTTCTAATTTTGTACAACCCTTAAAGATCTTCTTTCACTTTTCTATTTAATTTCACACTTTTATGTGCTCTCTTACAATTCAATACACCAAAACACTCCTTTGTGTAATTAGTGACTATAATGCCAGACAGAAGACAGACAGACACAGTGGCACTTCAATGTTTGTGAACCCTTCAGAAAATGATCCAATGTCTCTGAGTAGAAAAAGTAAGTGAACCTTTGTTTTTAGTATCTGGTGTGACTGCCATTGTGTAGCAATGACTGCAACTAAATGTTTCTGGTGATTGTTGATTAGTCCTGCACATTGGGTTGGAGGAATTTTAGCCTATTCCTCTATAAAAAATAAAATAAAATACTGGAATGCAGGATTTTCCTTTCTCCAAACATAACACTTCTCATTTATACCAAAAAGTTCTATTTTGGTCTCATCCATCCACAAAACATTGTTCCAATTGCCTTCTAGCTTGTCCACATGAGCAGCGGCCTCCATCTTGCCATGCACACCATTGTTGTTCAGTGTCCTCCTGATGGTGCAGCATTAACTAATTTGAGAAAGGCCTTTAGTTGCTTAGAGGTTACTTTGGGTTCCTTTGTGACCTTGTGGACTATTACAAGCCTTGCTCTTAGTGTGATACTTGTTGGTCGACCACTCCTGGGGAGGGCAATAATGGTCTCAAATTTCCTCCACTTGCACACAATCTATCTGACCTGTGGCTTGGTGGAGTCCAAACTCTTTAGAGATGGTTTTGTAACCTTTTCCAGCTTGATAAGCATCTTCAACTCTTCCTCAGAAATCCCCTTTGTTTGTGCCATGACATACTTCCACAAACATGCGTTGAGAAGATCAGACTTTGATAGATCTCCAAGCAGGTCGCCCATTCACATCTGATTGTTATTTAATTGATTGAAAACCCTGAGTCTAATTTTCCCTTCAAATTATCTGATAATCCTAAAGGTTCACATACCTTTGCCACTCACAGACATATAATAATTTTCCTCAATAAATAAATGATCAAGTCTAATATTTTTGACTAATTTTATTTAGTTATTTTATCTACTTTTAGGACTTGTGTGAAAATCTGATGTAGTTTTATATAAAAATAATGCAGCAATATAGAACATTCTGAAGGGTTTAACTCTCAAAGCACCACACTGTAGATAGATCAGATATATAGATACAGTTGAAACCAGAAGTTTACATACACTGTATAAAAAGACACATACGCATGTTTTTCTCAATATCTGACATAAAATCTGAATAAACCTTTCCTGTTTTTGGTCACTAAGGATTACCATAATTATTATTATTTGCCAAATGCCAGAATAATGAGAGAGAGAGAGAGAATGTTTTAAGGCATTTTTATTACTTTCTGCAAAGTCAAAACTTTACATACATTTCATTAATATTTAGTACGATTGCCCTTAAACTGTATGACTTGGGTCAAACGTTTTGGATATCCTTCCACAAGCTTATCCTTCCACAAGCTTCTCACAATAGTTGGTGGTTATTTAGGCCCATTCCTCTTGGCAAAACTGGTGTAACTGAGCCATGTTTGTTGGTCGCCTTGCTCGCACCTGCCTTTTCAGCTTTGCCCATAAATTTTCAATAGGATTTAGATCAGGGCTTTGTGATGGCCACTCCAAAACATTGACTTTGTTATCCTTAAGCCACTTTGTAACTAGTTTAGCAGTATGCTTCGTGTCATTGTCCATTTGGAAGACCCTTTTCCGCCCAAGCTTTAACTTCCTTGCTGATGTCTTGAGATGTTGCTTCAGTATTTCCACATAATCTTCTTCACTCATGATGCCATCTATTTTGTGAAGTGCACCAGTCCCTTCTGCAGCAAAACAATCCCACAACATGATGCTGCCACCCCTGTGTTTCACAGTTGGGATGGTGTTCTGAGGCTCCCAAGCTTCTCCCTTTTTCATCCAAACGTAGAAATGGTCATTATGGCCAAAAAGTTACATTTTAGTTTTGTCAGACCACAGGACATGTCTCCAAAAATGTAGGTCTTTGTTCCTGTGTGCATTTGCAAACATTAATCTGGCTTTTTTGGAGCAATGGCTTCTTCCTGGCAGAGTGGCCTTTCAGCCCATGTTGATATAGTACTCGTTTCACTGACACAATAGAAAATGGATCCGTCCCCTATTGACTTTCAATGGTGTTCATGACGGATCCGTCATGGCTACAGAATACATAACACAAGCTGATCCGTTCATGACGGATGCATGCGGTTGTATTTTTGTAACGGAAGGGTTTTTGCAGATCCATGACGGATCCGCAAAAAACATTAATGTGAAAGTAGCCTTACTTGAACACGAAAAAAATGGATTTTCCTAGCATGATAATTCTGCACTCAGCAGATGGTAAGGGAAGTAATATAAAGTCCAGATGTCCAAATCAATAAAGATCCACGTTAGTTGCATGGCCAGTGCACATGGCAACCAGGACTAACTCATTTTTATCTAATCTCATAGAAAAACATGTCTCGAGGCCTCAGTAAAACACTTGGACTTGATCCACTGATCTATTTCAGCTCATTGTTTGCCAATCTACTAGTTTTACATTTACAGCCCTACTCACGTTTCACTAATAACTAGAGATGGCCCGAACTATCCGACGGCGAACAGTTCCCGGCGAACATAGCTTGTTCGCGTTCGCCTCTGCCGGGCGAACACATGCGATGTTCGGTCCGCCCCCTATACATCATCATTGAGCAAACTTTGACCCTGTACCTCACAGTCAGCAGACACATTCCAGCCAATCAGCAGCATACCCTCCCTCCCAGACCCTCCCACCTCCTGCACAGCATCCATTTTAGATTCATTCTGAAGCTGCAGTCTTAGTGAGAGGAGGGAGACTGTAACTGCTGCTGATTTAATTGGGAAATCGATAGCTAGGCTAGTGAATTCAGTGTCCACTCCAGTCCTGAAAGACTCATCTGATCTCTGCTGTAAGGACAGCGTCCTGACAGCACCCCAAAAAGCCCTTTTTAGGGCTGCAACATTAGTCTGCTTTTTTTTTTTCCTTTATATACATATTGCAGTTGCCTGGCCTGCCTGTGTGTGAGGAGCTGCAGGCCCACAGACTGTAGTGTGCCCACTGCCAGTGCTCACCCCTGTCATTCCGTGTGGCACAGGACTTTGCTTAAAAAAAGGCACTTAATTTTTACACTTTAATCTAAGGTTAGTTGCCTGCCAGTGTGTGTCAGGCTGACTTCCACTGACTGTAGTGTGCCCACTGCCAGTGCCCACCACTCATACCGGCTGGCACAGGACTTTGCATAAAAAAGGCATTTAATTTTTACACTTTAGTGTAATTTCAGCTGCTTGCCTGCTGCTAGTGTGTGTCAGGCCGACTTCAACTGACTGTAGTGTGCCCACTGCCAGTGCCCACCCCTGTCATCCCGTGTGGCACAGGACTTTGCTTAAAAAAAAGGCACTTAATTTTTACACTTTAATCTAAGGTTAGTTGCCTGCCAGTGTGTGTCAGGCTGACTTCCACTGACTGTAGTGTGCCCACTGCCAGTGCCCACCACTCATACCGGCTGGCACAGGACTTTGCATAAAAAAGGCATTTAATTTTTACACTTTAGTGTAATTTCAGCTGCTTGCCTGCTGCTAGTGTGTGTCAGGCCGACTTCAACTGACTGTAGTGTGCCCACTGCCAGTGCCCACCCCTGTCATCCCGTGTGGCACAGGACTTTGCTTAAAAAAAAGGCACTTCATTTTTACACTTTAATCTAAGGTTAGTTGCCTGCCAGTGTGTGTCAGGCCGACTTCAACTGACTGTAGTGTGCCCACTGCCAGTGCCCACCCCTGTCATCCCGAGTGGCACAGGACTTTGCTTAAAAAATAGGCACTTAATTTTTACACTTTAATCTAAGGTTAGTTGCCTGCCAGTGTGTGTCAGGCTGACTTCCACTGACTGTAGTGTGCCCACTGCCAGTGCCCACCACTCATACCGGCTGGCACAGGACTTTGCTTAAAAAAGGCATTTAATTTTTACACTTTAATGTAATTTCAGCTGCTTGCCTGCTGCTAGTGTGTGTCAGGCCGACTTCAACTGACTGTAGTGTGCCCACTGCCAGTGCCCACCCCTGTCATACCGAGTGGCACAGGACTTTGCTTAAAAAATAGGCACTTAATTTTTACACTTTAATCTAAGGTTAGTTGCCTGCCAGTGTGTGTCAGGCTGACTTCCACTGACTGTAGTGTGCCCACTGCCAGTGCCCACCCCTGTCATACCGAGTGGCACAGGACTTTGCTTAAAAAATAGGCACTTAATTTTTACACTTTAATCTAAGGTTAGTTGCCTGCCAGTGTGTGTCAGGCTGACTTCCACTGACTGTAGTGTGCCCACTGCCAGTGCCCACCCCTGTCATCCCGTGTGGCACAGGACTTTGCTTAAAAAATAGGCACTTAATTTTTACACTTTAATCTAAGGTTAGTTGCCTGCCAGTGTGTGTCAGGCTGACTTCCACTGACTGTAGTGTGCCCACTGCCAGTGCCCACCCCTGTCATACCGAGTGGCACAGGACTTTGCTTAAAAAATAGGCACTTAATTTTTACACTTTAATCTAAGGTTAGTTGCCTGCCAGTGTGTGTCAGGCTGACTTCCACTGACTGTAGTGTGCCCACTGCCAGTGCCCACCACTCATACCGGCTGGCACAGGACTTTGCATAAAAAAGGCATTTAATTTTTACACTTTAGTGTAATTTCAGCTGCTTGCCTGCTGCTAGTGTGTGTCAGGCCGACTTCAACTGACTGTAGTGTGCCCACTGCCAGTGCCCACCCCTGTCATCCCGTGTGGCACAGGACTTTGCTTAAAAAAAAGGCACTTAATTTTTACACTTTAATCTAAGGTTAGTTGCCTGCCAGTGTGTGTCAGGCTGACTTCCACTGACTGTAGTGTGCCCACTGCCAGTGCCCACCACTCATACCGGCTGGCACAGGACTTTGCATAAAAAAGGCATTTAATTTTTACACTTTAGTGTAATTTCAGCTGCTTGCCTGCTGCTAGTGTGTGTCAGGCCGACTTCAACTGACTGTAGTGTGCCCACTGCCAGTGCCCACCCCTGTCATCCCGTGTGGCACAGGACTTTGCTTAAAAAAAAGGCACTTCATTTTTACACTTTAATCTAAGGTTAGTTGCCTGCCAGTGTGTGTCAGGCCGACTTCAACTGACTGTAGTGTGCCCACTGCCAGTGCCCACCCCTGTCATCCCGAGTGGCACAGGACTTTGCTTAAAAAATAGGCACTTAATTTTTACACTTTAATCTAAGGTTAGTTGCCTGCCAGTGTGTGTCAGGCTGACTTCCACTGACTGTAGTGTGCCCACTGCCAGTGCCCACCACTCATACCGGCTGGCACAGGACTTTGCTTAAAAAAGGCATTTAATTTTTACACTTTAATGTAATTTCAGCTGCTTGCCTGCTGCTAGTGTGTGTCAGGCCGACTTCAACTGACTGTAGTGTGCCCACTGCCAGTGCCCACCCCTGTCATACCGAGTGGCACAGGACTTTGCTTAAAAAATAGGCACTTAATTTTTACACTTTAATCTAAGGTTAGTTGCCTGCCAGTGTGTGTCAGGCTGACTTCCACTGACTGTAGTGTGCCCACTGCCAGTGCCCACCCCTGTCATACCGAGTGGCACAGGACTTTGCTTAAAAAATAGGCACTTAATTTTTACACTTTAATCTAAGGTTAGTTGCCTGCCAGTGTGTGTCAGGCTGACTTCCACTGACTGTAGTGTGCCCACTGCCAGTGCCCACCCCTGTCATACCGAGTGGCACAGGACTTTGCTTAAAAAATAGGCACTTAATTTTTACACTTTAATCTAAGGTTAGTTGCCTGCCAGTGTGTGTCAGGCTGACTTCCACTGACTGTAGTGTGCCCACTGCCAGTGCCCACCACTCATACCGGCTGGCACAGGACTTTGCTTAAAAAAGGCATTTAATTTTTACACTTTAATGTAATTTCAGCTGCTTGCCTGCTGCTAGTGTGTGTCAGGCCGACTTCAACTGACTGTAGTGTGCCCACTGCCAGTGCCCACCCCTGTCATACCGAGTGGCACAGGACTTTGCTTAAAAAATAGGCACTTAATTTTTACACTTTAATCTAAGGTTAGTTGCCTGCCAGTGTGTGTCAGGCTGACTTCCACTGACTGTAGTGTGCCCACTGCCAGTGCCCACCACTCATACCGGCTGGCACAGGACTTTGCATAAAAAAGGCATTTAATTTTTACACTTTAGTGTAATTTCAGCTGCTTGCCTGCTGCTAGTGTGTGTCAGGCCGACTTCAACTGACTGTAGTGTGCCCACTGCCAGTGCCAACCACTGATACCGGGTGGCACAGTAGCTTGCCGATAAATAAGGCATTTAATTTTTAGACAGTAGTCTAAATTCAGTTGCTTGCCTGCTGCCAGTGTGTGTCAGGCCCGCTTCCACTGACTGTAGTGTGCCCACTGCCAGTGCCAACCACTGATACCGGGTGGCACAGTAGCTTGCCGATAAATAAGGCATTTAATTTTTAGACAGTAGTCTAAATTCAGTTGCTTGCCTGCTGCCAGTGTGTGTCAGGCCCTCTTCCACTGACTGTAGTGTGCCCACTGCCAGTGCCAACCACTCATACCGGGTGGCACAGTAGCTTGCCGATAAATAAGGCATTTAATTTTTACACTTTAGTGTAATTTCAGTTGCTTGCCTGCTGCCAGTGTGTGTCAGGCCCGCTTCTACTGACTGTAGTGTGCCCACTGCCAGTGCCAACCACTGATACCATCTCCCCGTTCGAAAAATCTATTCAATAAATGGCACCCAGATTGGGGACGTTAGAGGGATTAAACTGATGAGAATAGTACTACAGAAAATACCACTCATATCGGGTGTGACAGTAAATTGCACGGCGCAGACGCAGTCACCGTGGATAAAAACAAAGGGGAGGGAGCCAGCGTTTTTTTAACCATCTCCCCGTTCGAAAAATCAATTCAATTGACCTTTCGGGGACCCTTGGTGTTGTACGTGGCTGGGTGGAGGAAGAAACCTTCAATGACATCACCGGGACGTGGCTAGCTTGGTATCCAACCTTGTGCAAATGGGGAGTTTGCGGTTGTGCAAATGAACTGTTTGCGGTGCATTAAAAGGGGAGTTTGGTCTGTCAATGTCTGTGATGCGGGCGTAACCCTTACACTACCTGATCGATACAACATCATACCTGATCGTATACACACACTGGATGTTTTAAAGCACGTTATTCCAAACAATTTAGGAATGTTAGTTGATTTATGCCCTTTATGGATTAAAACCCGACTCTGCGTCCACTACGTAATTTTCCATGGGAGTTTTGCCATAGATCCCCCTCCGGCATGCCACAGTCCAGGTGTTAGACCCCTTGAAACAACTTTCTCATCACTATTGTGGCCAGAAAGAGTCCCTGTGGGTTTTAAAATTCGCCTGTCTATTGAAGTCTATGGCGGTTCGCCCGGTTCGCCAGTTCGCGAACATTTGCGGAAGTTCTCGTTCGCTGTTCGCGAACTGAAAATTTTATGTTCGCGACATCACTACTAATAACCGAGGTTCTTCTGTCTCATATGTACGTCTGACTTTATAAGACCTGAGAACTCAGATGCGGCCACAATTAGCCCCAACATCACACTGCACTCTCCACATGTCACATTTGCAGGGGTTGATTTAGTCATTTTTTACTGATTTCTTTGGCAGGGCCCTGATACCAGAGACTTGGTATGAAATAAGGATTTTGCAGGGTTCAGGAACAGTAGCTGCAAGTTTGTAAGAGAAGGGAAATTATTTATGACCAGTGGAGTAACTATAGGGGTCGCAGCAGTCGTAGCTATGACCGGGCTCACAAGCCACACCACACTAAAGCCTCCTTCACACGTCCGTGTCCGTGCTCAAATCCGTGAGCAGGTGGTCAGTGATTCATCCGTGAAGCTGTCCGTGAAGCTATCCGTGTTGGGTCCGTGTGTCCGTTTTTTGCTGAACAGCTGAAAAATAATTTTCAAAGCATCTCTTCTTAATGATCCGTGAAACACGGATGCAACACGGATGGCGTCCGTGTTGCATCATTGTTTTTCACGGACCCATAGACTATAATGGGAGTGTGGGATCCGGGAATACGGACCAAGATAGGACATGCATCCGTGCTGAAAACACGGACCCACGGACCGTGCTAAAACACTGATGTGTGAATACACACATTCAAATGAATGGGGACGTGTGCTGTCCGTGAAACACTGACGTGTGAATGAGGCTTTAGGCTACTTTCACACTGGCGTTTTGGCTTTCCGTTTGTGAGATCCGTTCAGGGCTCTAACAAGCGGTCCAAAACGGATCAGTTTTGCCCTAATCATGCATTCTGAATGGAAAAGGATCCGATCAGAATGCATCAGTTTGCCTCCGTTCCGTCTCCATTCCGCTTTGGAGGCGGACACCAAAACGCTGCTTGTCCGTCTGACGAAACCGAGCCAAATGGATCAGTCCTGACACACAATGTAAGTCAATGGGGACGGATCCGTTTTCACTGACACAATCTGTCACAATAGAAAACGGATCCGTCCTCCATTGACTTTTAATGGTGTTCAGGACGGATCCGTCTTGGCTATGTTACAGATAATACAAATGGATCCGTTCTGAAAGGATGCAGACGGTTGTATTAAGCGTTTGTGCAGATCCATGACGGATCCGCACCAACTGCGAGTGTGAAGTAGCCTAAGCTGACTGTACTTCTTTTATCTACATTCTCATCTCCTTTGAGGTCTAGCAGTCTGTGTATTGTTAATCTGTTTGTACAGTGGAAGCTGGAGTGGACAGGGGAAGAAGAGTTATGGATGCGCAGGCTGCCGAACATTCTGTCGGAAAGGAGACTGATAATTCTTTAATGGCAAAAGCAGAAGTATATAGACAAGAAAAGGTGGCTGTGGAGAAGAATGCAGATGGGCGGCTGCAAGAGTTACATGTATTCATAGCACATGTCTGTGAAGAAGAGACTTCTAGACCATACAGGTGACTATACTTTGCAACCCCACCACTTCTTACACTAAACAGTGTGAAGTCCATATAAGGACCTACAACCAAGTAGATCAAAGTTGACTCGTCAATCGTCATGCCTTGGCTGACACCAGAGACCAAAAGCATGCATAGAACTATACAAAAAGCACAATTTCGTGTGATAGTCTCTCCTTCTGCTCTGTCAAACACCTGCTGCAGTCGCCATTGGGAAGTGGATGACTCCAAACAGAGAAGATGTAACTGTACCGTAATCCCTTTCATTGTGTAGAACTGGCATCTGACCATTATTTGGTGATGCCATTTTACAAAAGCTGTCCTAGATATGCTCCAATGTAGTTTTTTTTTTTTTTGTCTGATGTTTTAAGACCCTAATGAAGGACCTGGCACATTTCATGTGAGGAGAAGCTACACAGGCGGCCCAAGCTGAACTTCTACACCAGAGACCGTGACCCTTTAGTTACACCTCTGGTTATGACTAACCATATCTTGTGAGGACCCTGGCAAACAAATCCTGATCTCTCAGCTTCCTCTGGACCGGAGAGGTCCTTTAGAGAATGTTGTAGTCGGGATTTAATATGCTAGAAAACTGGCTGCTGGAACCTGGTGCTCGTCATTGTCTTGTAGAGGGTTATCACCGCCATGGTCTATGCAGAGGTCTGAGACTGAGTCTTTATATGGCTTTAAAATGAAGGGTTCTAAAATAGGAGCAGACTGTAGAGATCAACGATCCTTGCTTATACCAGTGATTTTATAACATAGCTGATTAGTCTACCTAAGAACAAGAAATGGAAAATCCTCTATAGACTTAAAGAAAATGTGTTTACTTAAAGGGGTTTTCCCGGGATTACAACATTGATGACCTATCCTCAGGACCTCTGATCAGTGGAGGTCTGATCCCTCGCACCCTGCCAATCAGCCATTTGAAGAGGCCAAGCACAGTGCTGTGCATTTTTTAGTGGCTGTGCTTGGTATTGCAGCCTGGGCCCAATCTCTTGAATGGGACTGAGCTGCACATAGGCTATCTAACTGTTCAACGTGATGGCACTGGCATAGGTATGGGCACCAGAGCTCACCGAAGCACTTTCTTCAAATAGCCAATTGGCTGGTGTGCCACAAGTCAGATATTGATGACCTATCTTGAGGATTGAATACTCACTTAATGTTATTTACTGACTTTCAAGGCTACTTGTGCACAGCACTTGTAAGAAGGGTTCTCCAAGTGGCTTTTCAACCATAGAAAACAAAGATACTGACAAGATTACCACCTCGCTGGTCATACACAATACGGCGGGTCAACATTCACTTCTCTTTCCATATCATAGAAGACCACATTTATTTTACGTGAAATAAACTGCAGATATACAGTGGATAATCAATGAATACATAGAATGTAATTAATATAATAGCAAATTATATACAATATATAATTAAAAATTCTCCTCCCGCTAATTGTCAGATATACAAATCACAGTAATCTGCTGTGAATCTCAGCCCTGGAGAATTGATTCTACCCTCGTTCTCTTACACAGATGGCAGCAGGATAGAAAAGCATATGGCAGTGGTACAACCATGAGTCTGGTAAGTAATTCTAATGATGTGATCAATACAACATCAAGCACCCTATAGATATCTCGTTATCGACTTTTGTCTAAATTTATACCTAAATGCAGATATTTTGAGCCTCGTACTTGTCTAAATGTACATGTAATTTACTTACACAATGCCATAAATCAGCAAATAAAAGGGACAATTTCAAGTGATTGGTCTGACTCATAAATGCAGGCACGCGGTGCGTGGAAAACGAATACACGCATTAAAGTCAATGGATACGTGTGCTGTCCGTGGAGACCAGGGGCAGCTCACCTTCCGTGATTCACTGACGGAGGAAAGAGGCCTCAATGGGAAAAAGGTTCGGTCAATGTTCCTATACTTGAAACAGCCAGGTAAGTGTAACGGGGGTAGGAAGAGGTCTATCATAAGTATTTTGGTCAAGTGAAGTGCATCGCCTTCTGGGCCTTGCTCCTGCCTGCCTGTCTCTGACCATCTCTTACTCTCGGCTGGAGCTGAAAGGTCTGGAATACGCTGTAAGCCCAGAGTGCATTTTAGCAGCTAGATAGATAGTTCCATCATTTATCACATCCACTCTACGCTCCTTCTCCCTCTGTGTCTCTGAGCCTCCCCGCTCTGTGCAATCTGTCCATGCATTCTGCTGGCAGATTCAGCTCTTCCACCGCGCGAGGCTCGCTCCTGTACTTAGAGACAGTTCTGTGCTTGCGCAGCTGTTCTGATTTGGAAGAAGGCTCAGAAAGCAAAGAAAGGCGCAGCGAGTGACAACATTGCTGGACCTCTCAACCAAACAAACATGGTCTTCATCTGACCAACAACTCTATGGCAGGCTGTACAATTAGATAAACATACTATAACCTAGGTAAAGTTTACCAGCCAAGCTCAGTCTGCTACGGGGGTGACCTACTCTCATTTCTACTTATGGTACATACGGGGGGATGTGAAGCATCGTTACAAACTGGTGCATTGTTAATCACTGTCCTTTTATTGTCAAATGGTGACCATGTTGTAGGCACAGGGGCTATGGCCGGCCTGGCCGCTCATCCATATGCGTCATGTTTTGTGTCATCTTATCTAACCAGGCCCCATCTATTAACAAAAAAGTAAAATATCAGAGCTGCCGGCACCTGTATAGGAATGGAGTGGGGCTGTTAGTACAGGGGCCCCACTATCTCTGGCACCTGTATAGGAATGGAGTGGGGCTGTTAGTACAGGGGCCCCACTATCTCTAGCACCTGTATAGGAATGGAGTGGGGCTGTTAGTACAGGGGCCCCACTATCTCCAGCACCTGTATAGGAATGAAGTGGCACTGTTAGTACAGGGGCCCCACTATCTCCAGCACCTGTATAGGAATGGAGTGGGGCTGTTAGTACAGGGGCCCCACTATCTCCAGCACCTGTATAGGAATGGAGTGGGGCTGTTAGTACAGGGGCCCCACTATCTCCAGCACCTGTATAGGAATGGAGTGGGGCTGTTAGTACAGGGGCCCCACTATCTCCGGCACCTGTATAGGAATGGAGTGGGACTGTTAGTACAGGGGCCCCACTAACTCCGGCACCTGTATAGGAATGGAGTGGCACTGTTAGTACAGGGGCCCCACTATCTCTGGCACCTGTATAGGAATGGAGTGGGACTGTTATTACAGGGGCCCCACTATCTCTGGCACCTGTATAGGAATGGAGTGGGGCTGTTAGTACAGGGGCCCCACTATCTCCAGCACCTGTATAGGAATGGAGTGGGGCTGTTAGTACAGGGGCCCCACTATCTCCAGCACCTGTATAGGAATGGAGTGGGGCTGTTAGTACAGGGGCCCCACTATCTCTAGCACCTGTATGGGAATGGAGTGTCACTGTTAGTATAGGGGCCCCACTATCTCTAGCACCTGTATAGGAATGGAGTGTCACTGTTAGTATAGGGGCCCCACTATCTCCGGCACCTGTATAGGAATGGAGTGGAACTGTTAGTATAGGGGCCCCACTATCTCCAGCACTTGTATAGGAATGGAGTGGGGCTGTTAGTATAGGGGCCCCACTATCTCTAGCACCTGTATAGGAATGGAGTGGCACTGTTAGTATAGGGGCCCCACTATCTCCAGCACTTGTATAGGAATGGAGTGGGGCTGTTAGTATAAGGGCCCCACTATCTCCGGCACCTGTATAGGAATGGAGTGGCACTGTTAGTACAGGGGCCCCACTATCTCCAGCACCTGTATAGGAATGGAGTGGGACTGTAAGTACAGGGGCCCAAAAATTCATCACTTGTATAGGAATTGAGTGGGACTGTTAGTACAGGGGCCCCACTATCTGCGGCACCTGTATAGGAATGGAGTGGGACTGTTAGTACAGGGGCCCCACTATCTCCGGCACCTGTATAGGAATTGAGTGGGACTGTTAGTACAGGGGCCCCTCTATTTCCTACTTCAAAGGGTTGGCATACCTCTAAACAGTGACTCAATTGGATGGTATTGCCCCATCAGTTTCTTGCCAGCAAGTAGCTGTAGAGGCACTTGCTCGCTGGAGCACTACAACTCCAGTCATTCCCTGCTCACAACCCCTACCTATCCATCTTCTTGCATGCCCCAATGATTTTTAAAGGGACCCCCCACAACAGCATTTAAGACCAGTTTTGCAAATTCACCTATTAGCCAGATATCAATTTCACTGACTCGCAAAACTGATTTGATATCTATTAAGGAATGTTGGACCAGTCAACTCGACATGTCCGCAATTCAACAAATAATCTGAGAATCGATTTGTCAATTGTGTTCTTTGGGCTGACAAATCAATAAAATCATAAAGAAGGAATCGCTCACCAGATGAATCAAATCCTATTCCACTGGACCCCATTATCCTCGCATCGGTTGATACAAGTCCTATCTCCTATAGGCTTCTTGCACACGAACATTGTGCATCCATTCTGCGTACTGGGGAGCGCAATTTGCGGTTCCCAATGTACAGGCAAAGTCCGTGCGGCGGCTGGGACGGATCGAGACCCATTCAACTCCGTAGTGCTTCCGTGGGGTTCCGATCCATGCTCCCGTTCCGCATCTCCGTGATTGTGGACCCATTCAAGTAAATGGGTCCACATCCGTGATGCGAAGTGCACACGGGCCGGTGCCCGTGTACTGCGGACCCGCCGTGTGCGGGCCGCAATACGGCCACGGGCACAGAATGTTCGTGTGCAAGAGGCCATAGAAATTTAAATTGCAATTCTATCCGAGCCACCAATGTATTCATTCTGTTTGCTTCTTGCCTTTAATAAAGGAGTTGTGATAACATGAAATCTAATAGTCATTTTATTTGCATTACCCCAGTTCTCAGATATGGTCCGTCCCCGTAGATTTTGCCTCTTAATGTCTATGGGTCGGGCAGAATTTATAACCTGCCAGCAGACTCCAGCTGTTAAGGAAAGCACAGTTCAGCGCTGTATTACCCAGGGGCATATGTATGAACTGGGTTCTGTTTTCCATAATCATAATATAAGTAAAATCCCTGGAAGGCATTCCATATATAAAGTATAGGCTTTAAATGAATTAAATCCCAAAGCCGTACGGATCTGTTCACATTTATTACTGTTGCATGTTTATTGTGTCTGGAAAATCCATGTATTATGGAAGCAATGCCTAGCTCCGGGCAATGGTAATGTGTGTCATGTAACATGGTGCAGGGCTGGAGCTTCTCTCCACACATCAAACATACGTATCCAGGGTTCCTGGACCATCAAATGGCCGGTCAACGATGGGCAAAAAGAGATACGAAGAGCTGAAACTGGGTCATAGGAGGTGAAAATTAAAACTAAAAAAAAAAAACTAGGCAAAAGAAAAAAATGTGTAAATGTTCGGAAAAGAGGAGGGAGGGAAGCACAAGGAAAGTGAGAAGTACTACACGGGAGGAAGTGGTAGACTGCTAGACTGAGTAATGGGCACGGAGAGACATTTAGAACAGACAGAATGGAGGTGGACGGATATAGGGTTAAATCCAAAGAAGAGTAGAAAAAGGTGGCAAGTTAGACGCTCTCGAAGAGGGTACCAGCTGTCACATACATGGAGGGGTAGCAGCAGGTAGGCTGTGTCCTGAACCCCTGGTCACACTAGACCAGTATCTGTCAGCAGTATCCTCCACCTCCCGGTGCGTCCTGCCATCTCGCCATCACCCTATGCTGCTTTTAAAACCAAATCAGGACTGCAATGCAGCTCCGTTCTTTGGGCAAGGCAAAGTGGATAGGGAGAAGACGGACCTGTGCTTGGGTGAGGAGGTGGGGGGGGGGATAAAAGCTTGGTACCAAGAGAGGCGCCTTCAATGAAAAGTGAGAATCTATAACCATCTGTAGGACACACAACAAAATCTATCGGTCAATACGGTCTCCACCGGCCAGAGAGAAGGCATTGATTTAGCAGCCATCCATCTTCTTGCACACTGACATAAATGGCACATTTGCACCTTATTTTATTTAATTCTTTGCACCCCATCTATTTAATGAACGCATTTGCCTTCGAAAAGCGGCGTCATCAGGCGGCTAATGGAAGAAGAGTAGCAGACCACCTGGGAGAGTTCCCACCATGCCCTGATTATATTCTGTTATATGCAGCTGTGAAACAGAACATTTATTTTTATTAAAGAAAGCAGCCGGTGTCTGCACCGCTCCATCTGTTCCATCCGAGCATCGATCAGGAAACTAATAATAATACTGTAATTAGCGCGCGCGCTGTGATTAGTAGTCTGCATTGTCTCCTCCACGCCAAAACTTAACTACCTTGTTGCTTCTCTATAACAGGTGCTTCCCATTGAGATGCATGTAAACACCTCCACTGCCTGCAACCTATTACAAGACAGCATTAACTTTGTATTCGTGTCAACCCTTGGCCCCCCTGCTGTCTTCCCTGGGCTGCAGAGCTTGCACTCTACACCTGGGTTCTAAGCTGGCAGCTTCACCTGCTGTCACAGACCACCTATTGCGATTCTATGGGATACATTGAAAATATACGACACAAAAGCCTGTAAGGTCCACCGATCGCCAACACAGACCCCCCCCCCCCAAAAAAAATCTGACCCAACTTAACCCCTTCGGGTAGAGACTTTCCCATAAACCAGACAGGCTTACCTTCCACAGCTTGAACTTGCCAAACCAGAGATAACAGCAGCATCCAGTTTAGTTCCATGGTGGGATGTGAAGAGGTTTCTTTATACCAAAAATAATAAGCATAAATGTTACTAACTAAGAAGCATAGTATCAACAATACGCTGCAGCCCAAAAAATCTTCCGGGTGCCCCCCTCACAGCAGTGTTAAATCCTTATTTGGCATAGAACTGTCCATTCCTCTTGCTGATGAGCATCATTTAGGTCTCAGGTTGGAGATGCATTTTGCTGCACTGTATGGAGAGCTGTGTGTGCATGCATGACAGCCAAGGTATCATCGGGGAGCACCATGCAGAGGACGCGTGCATGGATGTCAGTGCATGTGTGTGTGCATGTCGGTGTGGGGTGTGGGGGATTGTAAATGAGGCTATCCCAGGTTCACATTGCAAGCAGTAGTAAAGTGTTCACTGAAGGAGCACAGGCACTGAGACTGAAAGGGGGGGGAGTAATCACCCCCCCACTCACACAACTCCCATCTTCCATATCACCCCCCCCCCCTCTCCTTTTTCATCCTGTCTGAATTCTACACACCCCTCACACCTCCCAGCCAATCAAAGAGCAAAAGGAACACGCACCCCCCCCCTTCTCCAATCAATAGGAGCCCCTCCTTTCCCTACTATTGTTGAAAGAAAATTACTTACATTGACCTGTAGAAAGAAATACCAGGACTTAGCTTGTCTGTGCCATACTGCCATCTAGTGGCCAAAACACCTCCCCGCAACAAAAGTTTAGGCAAAGAGTTGGATTCCCAGGAACAATAGGGAAACGTCATGCATGTCTGGAATTTTGGTGATGGGAAGCAATTTTACATTAGTGATGCGGGGGGGGGGGGGGAAAGGACAGGGCTATTATCTGACATGGACTGAAAATCCACAGACTATAAGGTTCAATTATGGGCCCCTCGCTATCCTTAATACGCTATTTCTCTTACTTTATTAAAAAAGTTGAAATCATAACTGCACAGTTTTTGGGGCTTGCCCAGTTTTACAAACGTATAGTAGAACGGGATCGACTCTCTAGGTCCCACTATTGATGGGAAGTATAATTATATAATAAAACCATATACACACACATGGAAAACATTGTTTGTACCCTTCCTTTAAAGAAAGAAAAACCCACAATGATCACCGAAATGACATGAAACTGATAAAAGTAATAACAAATAAACATTTACTGAAAATCAGCTGACGAAAATCAGACATTGATTCTGAATGGTGGTTGAACTGAATAATAAAAAATTAAAATAAAAACGAATGAAACTGGCCGGGACTAACATGATGGTGCCCCTAGAAAAGACTGAAAATAATTTGTCCATGGGGACATGTAAAATGACAGTGTGTCCTGTAATTAGCATCACAGGTGTCTTTGAACTTGTAAGTCTTCCTATTTAAAAGGTGAAAAGTAGATGTGGCCGCCAGAGGAAAATTGATGACAAATTGAAGAGTTGATAATATGAATGGTAACGAAAGAGCCGAGATTAGATGTGAACTCCAGGGTCAAAATACATCAGTGTCAGATCGCACCATCCGTCACTGTCTTGGCCAAAGTGAACTTAATGGAAGACGACCAAGGAGGATACCGCTGTTGAAAGCAAATTATAAAAAAGAAAGACTGGAATTTGCCAAAATGCATATTAACAAGCCACAAAGCTTCTGGGAGAATGTCCTTTGGACAGCTGTGACAAAAACTAGTCACATCAGCTCTATGTTCACAGATGTAAACATGAAGCATACAAAGAAAAGAACATTGTACCTACTGTGATACATGGAGGAAGCTCAGTTATGTTTTAGGGCTGCTTTGCTGCATCTGGCACAGGGTGTCTTGCATCTGTGCAGGGTACAATGAAATCTCAACACTATCATGGTATTCTGGAGACAAATGTGCTGCCCAGTGTCAGAAAGCTTGGTCTCAGACACATGTCATGGGTCCTCCAACAGGATAATGACCACAAACACAGATAAAAACATCCGAAAATGGCGAAGAGCAAATTATTGGACTATTCTGAAGTGACTTTCTAAGTCCTCTTTCAGACGGGCGTTGCGGGAAAAGGTGCGGGTACGTTGTGGGAACATGCGCATGTTTGGGTTCGGTGTTCTGTAGATTCTATTATTTTCCCTTATAACATGGTTATAAGTGAAAATAATAGCATTCTGAATATAGAATGCATAGTAAAATAGAGCTGGAGGGGTTAAAAAATAAAATAAAATAATTTAACTCACCTTAATACACTTGATCGCGCAGCCGGCATCGCTTCTGTCTTCTTTCTTTGCTGTGTGCAGGAACAGGACCTGTGGTGACGTCACTCCAGTCATCACATGATCCATCACCATGGTAAAAGATCATGTGATGGATCATGTGATGACCGGAGTGATGTCATCAAAGGTCCTTTTCCTGCACACAGCTAAGATGAAGACAGAAGAGAAGCCGGGCTGCGTGAGCAAGTGGAGTAAGGTGAGTTAAATTTTTATTTCATTTTTTTTAACCCCTCCAGCGCTATTTTACTATGCATTCTGTATTCAGAATGCTATTATTTTCCCTTATAACCATGTTATAAGGGAAAATAATTATGATCGGTTCTCCATCCCGATCGTCACCTAGCAACCATGCGTGAAAATCGCACTTGCTTGCGGATGCTTGCGATTTTCACGCAGCCCCATTCACTTCTATGGGGCCTGCGTTGCGTGAAAAATGAACAAAATCACCGCTCATGTGCACAGCCCCATAGAAATGAATGGGTCAGGATTCAGTGCGGGTGCAATGCGTTCAACTCACGCATTGCACCCTCGCGGAAAACTCGCCCGTGTGAAAGGGGCCTAAGAGCCCTGATCTGAATCCTATTGGAAATCTGTGGAAGGAGCTGAAACATGCAGTCTGGAGAAGCCACCCTTCAAACCTGATACAGCTGGAGCAGTTTGCTCATGAGGAGTGGGCCAAAATACCTATGGACAGGTGCAGAAGTTTCACTGAGAGTTAAAGAAATCGCTTGATTACAGTGATTGCCTCAAGGCACCATCATTTTTATCCAGGCCTTTTTCATTAGTTTGTTTTATAAATTATTTAGTTGGCTTCATGAGGGATCGTTCATGTCAAACTAATTTATTCAGTTTCTATGAGGAGGTAAGTTCTAGACTTGACAGCGGCGAATCAATGGATGTCGTATATCTGGACTTCTCCAAAGCATTTGACACTGTACCGCATAAAAGGTTAGTATATAAAATGAGAATGCTCGGACTGGGAGAAAACGTCTGTATGTGGGTAAGTAACTGGCTCAGTGATAGAAAACAGAGGGTGGTTATTAACGGTACACACTCAGATTGGGTCACTGTCACTAGTGGGGTACCTCAGGGGTCAGTATTGGGCCCTATCCTCTTCAATATATTTATTAATGATCTTGTAGAAGGCTTGCACAGTAAAATATCAATTTTTGCAGATGACACTAAACTGTGTAAAGTAATTAACACTGAAGAGGACAGTATACAGCTACAGATGGATCTGAATAGATTGGAGGCTTGGGCAGATAAGTGGCAGATGAGGTTTGTTGTATTTTACATTTGGTCCTAAGACCATTGGTTGCCTGCTCTTGACCAGTGGCGTCTCTAGCTTTCAAATTTTGGGGGGGGCACACTGGGGGCCAGGACAAAAGTAGGGGGGGGGGGCAGCTATAACAACGATACATTTACACAAGTACGCTTAGAAATGCTGCAATACTTTACCCAATACCTAAAACCGCAACAGGGAAGAAAAGTCCAGCTGTCTGTGGATGACACTTTTATAGAGAGGGGGATCTGTGGATGACACTGCTATGGGGGGGGATCTGTGGATGCCACATACCGTATATAGCATCTTATGCTATATGTGTCATCCACAGATCCACCCCATGACAGTGTCATCCCCATTTCCCCCTCCATAACAGTGTCATCCACAGATCTCCCTCCCTATAACAGTGTCATCCACAGATCTCCCTCCCCGCCTCTTACAGGAGTGTACATATATAAAATAAACATATTTCACATGAACACTTACAATTACTTGGCTTGGCCCTTGGGGATCTCGGACGCCACTTCAACACTTTGGCCGGGGGCTCGGCGGAGCTCATGTTGTGTTTTATCCTAATGAGAAAGATTTCATAATAAGGATTTGGAGAAGGGTCAGAGGGATAGCAGAGCAGGGAGAGGCTGGTGCTGCTAATAGGGGGTCATACCATGGGGGAGTAATAAAACCCATTATAATGCCCACCAGTAGAAATAATTCTCCTTATAATGTGCAAAACATACCCCCTTATGCCCCCAGTTGAGCTAATGTCCCCCATAATGTGCCAGTATAAAATACCCCTATATAGTGCACCAGTAAATGCCTCCATAGTGCTCCTCTCCCCCCTTCCTGCTAGTGCCCCCCATAATGTACCAGTATAAAATGTCCCATATATCGTGCCCCAGTAGATGCCCTCAGTGTCCCCCATAATTTACAAGTATAAAATACCCCTTCTTAGTGCCCCCCGTAGATGACTCCATAGTACTCCTCTCTCCCCTTCTCCATAGTACCCACCATAATGTGTCCCAGTATAAAATGCTACTGTACAGAGCCCCCCATATAAAACACCCCTTCTTTGTGGTCTCAGTAGATGCCCCTATAGTGCCCACCAATAATGTGCCAGTAATAAGTGCCCTCAATAACGTGCCAGTAACAAGAGCCCCCCATCACGTGCCAGTAATAAGCCCCCCATCACGTGCCAGTAATAAGCCCCCCATCACGTGCCAGTAATAAGCCCCCCATCACGTGCCAGTAATAAGCCCCCCATCACGTGCCAGTAATAAGCCCCCCATCACGTGCCAGTAATAAGCCCCCATCACGTGCCAGTATTAAGCCCCCCATCATCATGTGCCAGTATTAAGTCCCCCCCATCATCATATGCCAGTATTAAGTCCCCCCATCATCATGTGCCAGTATTAAGTCCCCCCCATCATCATGTGCCAGTATAAAGTCCCCCCCATCATCATGTGCCAGTATTGTAATAAGCCCCCCCAATGTGCCAGTAACACTATTGTAAAAAACAAACGAAAAAAAAAAACACTTATACTTACCTAAGTGTCAGCGATGCGATGCAGCCTCTTCCTGTAATGTAAGGCTCAGGCGGCACGATGACGTCATTGCGCCGGCCTCTGATAGGCTGCCGGCCTAGTACCTGCAGCCAGGGGCGTACATAAAAATCACTGGGCCCCATAGCAGGAATCTAAATTGGGCCCCCATTCCCCTTTTATAGCCCCTCCCTTTGTTCCATGAACTATTCTTGCTGCTGCGTTTTATAATTTATGCCATCAGGGCCGGATTGGGATTACAAAACAGCCCTGGCACACAAAAGAGGTATAATAGATGCAGATGTATATTATATACAGCAGTGTACAGATATGTGAGGTACGCGGTATAATATATGCAGTGTGTACAGGTATATAGTATATTCCCTAGTGTTCTGATATGTGAGGTACAGGGTATAATAGATGCAGTGTGTACAGGTATATAGTATATACAGCAGTGTACTGATATGTGAGGTACGGGGTATAATATATGCAGTGTATACAGGTATATAGTATATTCCCTAGTGTTCTGATATGTGAGGTACAGGGTATAATAGATGCAGTGTGTACAGGTATATAGTATATACAGCAGTGTACTGATATGTGAGGTACGGGGTATAATATATGCAGTGTATACAGGTATATAGTATATTCCCTAGTGTTCTGATATGTGAGGTACAGGGTATAATAGATGCAGTGTGTACAGGTATATAGTATATACAGTAGTGTACTGATATGTGAGGTACGGGGTATAATATATGCAGTGTATACAGGTATATAGTATATTCCCTAGTGTTCTGATATGTGAGGTACAGGGTATAATAGATGCAGTGTGTACAGGTATATAGTATATACAGCAGTGTACTGATATGTGAGGTACGGGGTATAATATATGCAGTGTATACAGTATATACAGTAGTGTAATATGTGAGGTACGAGGTATAATAGATGCAGTGTGTACAGGTATATAGTAAATACAGCAGTGTATTGACACCTCGTACCTCAGATATCAGTACACCGCTGTATATACTATATATCTGTACACACTGCATCTATTATACCTCGTACCTCACATATATAGTATATACAGAAGTGTACTGATATCTGTACACACAGCATCTATTATACCTCATACCTCACATATCAGTGCACTGCGGTATATACTATATATCTGTACATATTGCATGTATAATACTGTGTAATATATGCAGTGTGTGTGCATGTATGTGTGTGTATCTATATATATATATATATTACACACAGAGCAGTGTATTGATGTGAGACATACAAGGTATAATACTGAGATGCAGTGTTTATAGAAATATGTGGTCAGTTATACATTATGGTCACTGTGTGTGAGGTACATGAGGTAGTGGTCACTGTAACTGTCTGAAGTATTATACATGAGTGAGCAATGAGTAAAAACAGGGCATGGAGGGGGGGGGGGGGGTAAATGATGAGAAGTGGAGGACCTCCTCTTACCTCTCCATTCCAGTCTGTATGGATCAATGCAGAGCTGATTGTGAATGTATAATACTTGCTGTTAGGGGTTGAAGGACCTGTGATGATGTCATCACAGGTCCTGGCAGATATACCTTTGAAACCTAGGAACTACACCATTTTTGGTGCAGTTCCTTTGCTAGATTCTGCAGGACCTGTGATGTTGAAGATGATGTCATCACAGGTCCTGGCAGATGCACTGTTCTAACCTGGGAACTACACTTTACACTGTGCAGTTCCCTTACAGGACCTGTGATGACATCATCAAAGGTCCTTTAGCTTTAGAAAGATAAACAGGAGCAATTAGGGGGCGGGGCCTCTCCTCCACTTCGGGGCCTGCCTGCAGCATATCAGAGGAAGGGGAAGGGACACGCCTCTCCCTCCCCTGCACCTCCGCTGGCATAGGCAGTTTACATTAGAGATGAGCGCAATGGAAGCGCTCATCTCCCTGTACCCGTCGGCAGCTCACTTGGGGGGTCATTTTAGTTGGGGGGGCACATGGGGGGGCACAGCATGATGTAGGGGGGGCCGTGGCCCCCTCTGGCCCCCCCCTGGCGACGCCACTGCTCTTGACGTGCACTTGTTTATTTTTAATGTAGTCTTATTTGTGGTAAAAATTAACTTTTATTTAATTAAATTTAATAAATAATGACAACTAATAACTAGCCTACTTAAATTCTAAATTTAAAACTATCACCAGTGGGTCTGACGGTGCTGCACTAGGTATATTAGTCTGCTGACTGCCGTTTGGCAACGACACTGTAGCTACATTCAGCTGGCTGTTTGCCTCATTGTGTGCTGAAATGAATACCAGTGTCCACTATTTTGCTACAGTTGTTGCACATTGTCAGCAGGCTGTACGATATTAGTGCTAATCTGTACTGTATTAGGACGTCGATAGTGATGCAAGTGCTGCTGTAGCTGCCTGCTGCCTGTCCTGTTAATGAAATTCGTTCAGTGGCGTTCAATTTGCAGCACAGTCCCTCACTGTGCTGTCCTGGCGGCGCAGTCACTTGCTAAGCTATGATCTACTATTATGTAGCTAGCACCTTCATAATAGGCCCTCTGTGGTCTAAAATCTTAAGCACTGCCTCCCGACATGTTTCGCCATAGATATGGCGTCTTCAGGGGATCGGGCAGTGTGTGGGGAGAGTGGTGTTGCCGGGTATATTTAAAAACTCCTGAAATTCAGGGGTCAGTATTGGGCCCTATTCTGTTCAATATTTTTATAAATGAGAAGTAAAATATATTTTTGCAGATGACACTAAACTGTGTTAAATAATTAGCACTGAAGAGGACAGTATACTGCTACAGATGGATCTGGATAGATTGGAGGCTTGGGCAGAGAAGTTGCAGATGAGGTTTAACACTGACAAATGTAAGGTTATGCACATGGGAAGGAATAATGCAAGTCACCCGTACATACTAAATGGTAAAACACTCAGTAACACTGACATGGAAAAGGATCTAGGAATTTTAATAAACAGCAAACTAAGCAGTAAAAACCAGTGTCAGGCAGCTGCTGCCAAGGCCAATAAGATAATGGGTTGCATCAGAAGGGGCATAGATGCCCGTGATGAGAACATATTCCTACTACTTTACAAATCATTAGTCAGACCACACATGGAGTACTGTGTACAGTTCTGGGCTCCTGCGAACAAGGCAGACATAGCAGAGCTGGAGAGAGTCCAGAGGAAGGCAACTAAAGTAATAACTGGAATGGGTGGACTAGAGTACCCTGAAAGATTATCAACATCAGGGTTATTCACGTTAGAAAAAAGACGACTGAGGGGAGATCTAATTACTATGTATAAATATATCAGGGGTCAGTACAGAGATCTCTCTCATCATCTATTTATCCCCCGGACTGTGACTGTGACGAGGGGACATCCTCTGCGTCTGGAGGAAAGAAGGTTTGTACACAAACATAGAAAAGGATTATTTACGGTAAGAGCAGTGAGACTATGGAACTCTCTGCCTGAGGAGGTGGTGATGGTGAGTACAATAAAGGAATTCAAGAGGGGCCTGGACGTATTTCTGGAGCTTAATAATATTACAGGCTATAGCTACTAGAGAGGGGTCGTTGATCCAGGGAGTTATTCTGATTGCCTGATTGGAGTCGGGAAGGAATTTTCCCCCTTAAGTGGGGAAAATTTACTTCTACCTCACAGGGTTTTTTTTTTTTTGCCTTCCTCTGGATCAACTTGCAGGATAACAGGCCGAACTGGATGGACAAAATGTCTTTTTTCGGCCTTGTATACTATGTTACTATGAATCACAATTCAAAAGCAATGTCTGATTTTCATTAGTGGATTTTTGGTAAATTTGTATTTATTATTACTTTTGGCAGTTTCAACTTATTTCAGTTACCATTGTGGGTTTTTCTTTCTTTAACGGAAAGGTACCAACAATTTTGTTCACCATTTGTATCCATAATATGTTCCAATTTAAATACGTTCCACTATAAAATAGTTATAAAATCAATTCGTAATGCAACACTGTGTGTGGTAAAGTGCTGGAAGGGTTGCATATTTCACCCATTGGGTGAGATACAAATAATCTAGAAGGCTGCATTTGTTTCAGTCAAAGCTAGTTTGCTATTGCCCATTGTTCAGAATTTTTGGTGCGCTGGATTTTTTTCGATGACGTCATCGCGCCGCCTGAGCCGTACAGCGCAGGACATAGGCGGGAAGAGGCCTGAACCACATCGCTGCCAGCCCGATGAAGGTCAGGCTACTTTCACACTTGCATTAGGAGCGGATCTGTCTGGTGTCTGTACAGACGGATCCGCTCCTATAATGCAAACGCTTGCAACAGTTTTTTTCAGATCTGATTTTTTACTGGCACATTATTGGGGGACACTGTGGGGTCATCTACAGGGGTACTTCTTACTGGCACATTATTGGGGGACACAGTGGGGGCATCTACGGGGGTACTTATTACTGGCACATTATTGGGGGCACTATTGGGGCTTCTACTGAGGTAAAAAAAGAAGGGGTATTTTATATGGGGGGATGGGGGGAGAGAAACACTATGGGGGCTTCTACTGAGGCCATAAAGAAGGGGTATTTTATATGGGGGCTCTGTATAGGGGCATTTTATACTGGGGCACATTATGGTGGGTACTATGGGGAAGGGGAGAGAGGAGTACTGTGGTTAAATGTGGTTAAATGTCACCTATTTGTTTGTAATTTTTAATATCCGGAATTTTGAAAGACAAATGTGACTGTTTTTAAATAAGGTTAGAGCTGTACGATAGGTTAAATAAAATAGTCTGTTCTATAAGCACCACATTATTTTCTGTCCGCCACCACAAAACAATCTGGAAGTGCCCCTCCCGAGACCAGGCTCTGGATCTGCCAAGGGATCAGGGACAACATTTTCATTGAGTTGGCATGTTTCTCCCACACTCCAATATATACATATAGGCAAAATTGGCTTTCTATGAAATTGACCTTAATGTGGGTCGAGCGCCTACATTATATGGCGGCCACTGACTTTCCCGGAAGCCGCCCCAGTTACACAACTATCCTTGTGCTTTGCGTCCCTGTGAGAAAAGCATATTCCAAATGATTGTCAATATATGAGTCTGTCCTGTTCTGATATGTATACTGTATCTGACTAAGGTCTTGTAAGGGTAGATCGGACAGACCACTCATTGAACGGCCCTGTGAGCTTCCTATACAGTTATAATTAGAGCTCATTCAGACGACCATGTGTGTTTTGTGGTCCATAAAACACGGATACCGACTGTGTGCGTTCTGGATTTTGCGGAACGCACATGGCCAGTTCTTTGACAGAAATGCCTATTCTATTCCACAATTGCAGTCAAGAAAAAGGACATGCTCTATCTTTTTTGCGGTGTAACGGAACGGAAGTATGGATGTGGATAGCACACAGTGTGCTGTCCGCATCTTTTGCGGCCCCCTGGTCCGCATCCGTTCCACAATCTGCAAAATTTGCAGATGCGGACACATAAATACGGTTGTCTGAACGAGCCCTTATCTTAACAGTTTTACAGATGTGCCTATGGCCTGGACCCTGCATTCAGTCACAGGGGACTAGAGGATCATTTCACAGTACTTAGAAAAACTATATCTATAGCTGATGTCACACCTCAAAGTATTTTACTTTAGAGAAGTTAATACAAACCACTTTCTAATGTATTGTTATTATACATATTGCTTCCTTTGCTGGCTAGATTCATATTTCCATCACATTATACGCTGCTCGTTTCCATGGTTGCGACCACCCTGCAATCCAGGAGTGGTGGTCAGGCTTGTGAACTATATGAAAATGTGCTCGACTCTCTGGTGGCCATGGGAGCCCACATAGGCTGCTGCTTTTTTCTATAGTGTGCAAGCACGACCACCACTGATGGATTGCAGGGTGGTAATAACTAGAGATGAGCGAATTTCTTGAAAATTCGATTCGGCTGATTCGCTGAATTTCACAAAAAATTCGCTTTGTGACGAATTACTTAGCCACAAAGCGCATTTTTTTTGTAAGTAGCGAGTGCAATGACAGGGAGCTGCGATAGCGCCGCCCCCGTCATTGCACCCCTCAGATGCCGTGTTCATACATGATCGCGGCATCTGAGTGTACAAACAGTGTGAAATTAACATTAAAAAAATTACATCAAACTTACCGCGTCCATTTGCTCGCGACGGTCCGCTGTAGCCATCTTGCTTGAAGATCTCGTCGAAATCACGTGCGAGGCGAGATTACGTCATCACGCCATTATGCCTGCCGGCGTTATGATGTAATCTTGCGCAGCACAGGATTTCGGCCGAGATTTTCAAGCAAGACGGAGGGGCCCTTCGCGCACAAATGGAGGCGGTAAGTTTGAATTTCAGGATTAATCGATTCGCTAACACGAAGCACAAGGAAATTCGGCTTCGCTCATCTCTAGTCATAACCATGGAAACGAGCAGTGTATAATGTGATTGAAAAAGGAGACAATATGGACAATCACAATACATTAGTAAGTGGCTTGTATTAACTTTCTCTACATGATAAATGCTATTTGCTGAAGTGACACAACCCCTTTAAGCTAAAACTAGGGGAGTAAACTGAATTGATTTGTCCAGACCCAACTGAAAATAAAATGATTGTCCAGCTAACAATGTCTTTTAATAGGCTTAAAGAAAATTGCATAAAATAATAAAAAAAAATTCAACTTACCATCCTCCACTACTCCAATTCAGGGTCCCTGCTGGTCTCTCTTTTCCGGTCTCTTTTTCCTAGTCCCTCTTGACAAGCAGGAAACACCCACTCGGCCAATCACTGGCTGAGCAGGTCCATGCTGCAGCTAGTTACTGACTGAACAGACATGTCACAATACAACTGCATACATCATTGAATAGATAATAAGGTTGATGTACTGGTCAGAAAGGCTGTGTATTGTTTTCAAAAGTTTTTCTACTTGATATACGTAACATAGAAACATAGAATGTGTCGGCAGATAAGAACCATTTGGCCCATCTAGTCTGCCCAATATACTGAATACTATGGATAGCCCCTGGCCCTATCTTATATGAAGGATGGCCTTATGCCTATCCCATGCATGCCTAAACCCCCTCACTGTATTTGCAGCTACGACTTCTGCAGGAAGGCTAGTCCATGCATCCACTACTCTCTCAGTAAAGTAATACTTCCTTATATTACTTTTAAACCTTTGCCCCTCTAATTTAAAACTGTGTCCTCTTGTGGTAGTTTTTCTTCTTTTAAATATGCTCTTTTCCTTTACCGAGTTGATTCCCTTTATGTATTTAAAAGTTTCTATCATATCCCCTCTGTCTCTTCTTTCTTCCAAGCTATACATATTAAGGTCCTTTAACCTTTCCTGGTAAGTTTTATCCTGCAATCCATGTACTAGTTTAGTAGCTCTTCTCTGAACTCTCTCTAGAGTATCTATATCCTTCTGGAGATATGGCCTCCAGTACTGCGCACAATACTCCAAGTGAGGTCTCACCAGTGTTCTGTACAGCGGCATAAGCACTTCACTCTTTCTACTGCTTATACCTCTCCCTATACATCCAAGCATTCTGCTGGCATTTCGTGCTGCTCTATTACATTGTCTTCCCACCTTTAAGTCTTCTGAAATAATTACTCCTAAATCCCTTTCCTCAGATACTGAGGTCAGGACTGTGTCAAATATTCTATATTCTGCCCTTGGGTTTTTACGCCCCAGGTGCATTATCTTGCACTTATCCACATTAAATTTCAGTTTCCAGAGTTCTGACCATTCTTCTAGTTTTCCTAAATCCTTTTCCATTTGGCGTTTCCCTCCAGGAACATCAACCCTGTTACATATCTTTGTGTCATCAGCAAAAAGACAAACCTTACCAGCGAGGCCTTTTGCAATATCACTTATGAAGATATTAAACAAAATTGGTCCCAGTACAGATCCCTGTGGAACCCCACTGGTAACATGACCTTGTTTTGAATGTTCTCCATTGACTACAACCCTCTGTTGTCTGTCACTCAGCCACTGCCTAATCCACTCAACAATATGGGAGTCCATGCTCAATGACTGCAGTTTATTGATAAGTCTTCTATGTGGGACAGTGTCAAAAGCCTTACTAAAATCTAGATATGCGATGTCTACTGCACCTCCACCGTCTATTATTTTATTCACCCAGTCAAAAAAATCTATAGGATTTGTTTGACATGATCTCCCTGAAGTAAACCCATGTTGTTTTTTATTTTGCAATCCATGGGATTTTAGATGTTCCACAATCCTATCCTTTAATAGGGTTTCCATTAATTTGCCTACTTTTGATGTCAGACTCACTGGTCTATAGTTGCTCGATTCCTCCCTACTACCTTTCTTGTGAATGGGCACGACATTTGCCAATTTCCAATCTTCCGGGACGACTCCTGTTACTAATGATTGGTTAAATAAATCTGTTAACGGTTTTGCCAGCTCACCACTAAGCTCTTTTAATAATTTTGGGTGTATCTCATCAGGCCCCTGTGACTTATTTGTCTTCACCGTAACATGAGCATTTTATGAGTCCAGCGAGAGGCTTGACTTTGGGCTAGTGTAGTGTACAGTCGTGGCCAAAAGTTTTGAGAATTACATAAATATTGGAAATTGGAAAAGTTGCTGCTTATGTTTTTATAATAGCAATTTGCATTTACTCCAGAATGTTATGAAGAGTGATCAGATGAATTGCATAGTCCTTCTTTGCCATGAAAATTTACTTAATCCCAAAAAAAACTTTCCACTGCATTTCATTGCTGTCATTAAAGGACCTGCTGAGATCATTTCAGTAATCGTCTTGTTAACTCAGGTGAGAATGTTGACGAGCACAAGGCTGGAGATCATTATCTCAGGCTGATTGGGTTAAAATGGCCGACTTGACATGTTAAAAGGAGGGTGATGCTTGAAATTATTGTTCTTCTATTGTTAACCATGGTGACCTGCAAAGAAACGCGTGCAGCCATCATTGCGTTGCATAAAAATGGCTTCACAGGCAAGGATATTGTGGCTACTAAAATTGCACCTCAATCAACAATTTATAGGATCATCAAGAACTTCAAGGAAAGAGGTTCAATTCTTGTTAAGAAGGCTTCAGGGCGTCCAAGAAAGTCCAGCAAGCGCCAGGATCGTCTCCTAAAGAGGATTCAGCTGCGGGATCGCAGTGCCACCAGTGCAGAGCTTGCTCAGGAATGGCAGCAGGCAGGTGTGAGCGCATCTGCACGCACAGTGAGGCGAAGACTTTTGGAAGATGGCCTGGTGTCAAGAAGGGCAGCAAAGAAGCCACTTCTCTCCAAAAAAAACCATCAGGGACAGATTGATCTTCTGCAGAAAGTATGGTGAATGGACTGCTGAGGACTGGGGCAAAGTCATATTCTCCGATGAAGCCTCTTTCCGATTGTTTGGGGCATCTGGAAAAAGGCTTGTCCGGAGAAGAAAAGGTGAGCGCTACCATCAGTCCTGTGTCATGCCAACAGTAAAGCATCCTGAGACCATTCATGTGTGGGGTTGCTTCTCATCCAAGGGAGTGGGCTCACTCTCAATTTTGCCCAAAAACACAGCCATGAATAAAAAATGGTACCAAAACACCCTCCAACAACAACTTCTTCCAACAATCCAACAACAGTTTGGTGAAGAACAATGCATTTTCCAGTACGATGGAGCACCGTGCCATAAGGCAAAAGTGATAACTAAGTGGCTCGGGGACCAAAACGTTGACATTTTGGGTCCATGGCCTGGAAACTCCCCAGATCTTAATCCCATCAGAACTTATGGTCAATCCTCAAGAGGCGGGTGGACAAACAAAAACCCACTAATTCTGACAAACTCCAAGAAGTGATTATGAAAGAATGGGTTGCAATCAGTCAGGAATTGGCCCAGAAGTTGATTGAGAACATGCCCAGTCGAATTGCAGAGGTCCTGAAAAAGAAGGGCCAACACTGCAAATACTGACTCTTTGCATAAATGTCATGTAATTGTCGATAAAAGCCTTTGAAACGTATGAAGTGCGTGTAATTATATTTCACTACATCACAGAAACAACTGAAACAAAGATCTAAAAGCAGTTTAGCAGGAAACTGTGAAAACTAATATTTTTGTCATTCTCAAAACTTTTGGCCACGACTGTAGGTTATAGAGATAGTTAGCTGAAATATATAATCCAGATAGTTAGTGTTAGATAGTGTAGGTTAGTTATGCCATATTGTAGCAGATAGAGTCCAGTGCAGGGTGTAGTGTAGGTTATAGAGATAGTTAGCTGAAATATATAATCCAGATAGTGCTAGATAATGTAGGTTAGTTAGGGAATATTTTAGCAGATAGTTTCCAGGGCAGGTTGTACTTTAGGTTAAATAGGGATATAGGATAGTGTAGGGTTTAGCAGTCTTTTTTTTTTTTAACAGACGGACGAAACAAAAGGTTTTAGTCCTAGTGTTTTAGGCATTAGTTTACGTTTTGATTTGTGTTTGCGACTTTTGTCAGTAAAAAAAACAAAACAAGAAATCCCCAAAAAAGTCCTAGTGTTTTAGGCATTTTTTTTGTAACTAGTGTCTGCGTCTTTTGTGTGTGAAAAAAACTAAACAAAACAAAAAGTCTTTTAGTCCAAGTGTTTTAGGCTTTAGTTTGTGTTTTTATTTGTGTTTGCGTCTTTTGTCAGTGAAAAAAAAACAAGAAAAACAAAAAAAGTCTTAATCCTAGAGTTTTTGGCTCAATTTTTTTGTGATTAGTGTCTGTGTCTTTTGTGTGTGGATAAAAAAATAAGTATTTTAGTCATAGTGTTTAAGGGTTTTGTTAGTGTTGTGATTTGTTTCCTTCTTTTGTCAGTGAAAAAATAACAATAAAACAATAAAAAAGTATTTTAGTCCTAGTGTTTTAGGCTTTATTTTTTGTGATTAGTGTCTGTGTCTTTTGTGTATGGAAAAAAAACAAAAAAAATAAAAAAAAAGTTTTTTATCCTAGTGTTTTAGGCTTTATTTTTTGTGATTAGTGTCTGCATTTTTTGTGTGAAAAAAACCCCAAAAAACAAAAAAAGAGTCTTTTAGTCCTAGTGTTTTAGACTTTAGTTAGTGTTTTGATTTGTGTTTGCGTCTTTTATCAGTGAAAAAAAACATATATATTTTTTAGTTCTAGTGCTTTAGGATTTATTTTTTTGTGATTTGTGTTTGCATCTTTTGTCAGTGAAAAAAAAAAGAAGTTTTTTACTCCTAGTGGTTTAGGCGTTATTTTTTTGTGATTAGTGTCTGTGTCTTTTGTGTGTTAAAAAAAAAAGTCTTTTAGTCCTAGTTTTTTAGGCTTTCATTAGTTTTTACTTGTGTTTGTGTCTTTTGTCAGTGAAAAAAAACTAAATAAAAATCTTTTAGTCCTAGTGTTTTAGGCTTTATTTTTTTTGTGATTTGTCTTTGCATCTTTTGTCAGTGAAAAAACAAACAAAAAAAAAGTATTTTAGTCCTAGTGTTTTAGGCTTTATTTTTTTGTGATTAGTGTCTGCGTCTTTTGTGTGTGAAAAAAAAAAATTCTTTTAGTCCTAGTGTTTAAAGCTTTAGTTAGTGTTTTGATTTATGTTTGTGTCCTTTGTCAGTGAAAGAAAAGGCAAGAAAAAACAAAAAAAAAGTCTTTTGGTCCTAGTGTTTGAGGCTTTTTTTTGTTTTTATTAGTGTCCGCGTCTTTTGTGTGTGCAAAACAAAAAACTAATTTAGTTTTGCAGTTTTTAGGTTTATTGTATATTTTAGTTCATTATTGCCCCATTGTCCCCACCCCAAAAGTTTGCCCAAATTCCCTATTTATTTTATTTTTTTGGGTGTGTATTTACACCCACATCATGAGTGGACGGGGTCATGCAGGCAGCCGTGGTAGTGGTAGGGGAGTGGGTTCTAGTGCTGGACCGCTGCCAGCACGGGGCCACTCCTCTACCCACGGAGGGGCGGGCGCAGGTGTCTGGGGCGTCCGCCTCATCCATGATTTCTTTGGGCGCTGGCAGCCTCCCCATTTCATCGCAGGACGCCGAGGCAGTGGTGTCATTCGTGACCCAAACCAGTGGCATGGAGTCCTCTGCCCCGGCTCTCAGCAGCAGCAGCTCTCCGCCTCCTGCAGGACCAGCTTTCAGCCCCCAAGATTCGACCCTGATGCTGTTTGACAGCGACAGTGAGAGGGACATCTTGGGGGTGGTAATGTAGGAGAGTGAGTTATAGCTTGGTCCGGATGGTCAGGACCTTTTGGAAGGGATGGAGGAGGAGGGGGTACCCTCCGTCAGTACCCCAGTGATATCCCTTCCAACTGGTGCAGGTGGTTTCAGCCACAGAACCCCTGCACCTAGTCAGACCCAGACGTCAGCGAGGGGACAGCAGAGCCAGGTCAGGCAAACGGTGCGACAGGTCACCAGTGAGCCCAGTGTCAAGGGCTCCACTGGTAATGGCAGAAGGAGGAGACAGCAGCCAGCTCCACCTGTGCGCACCAAGCCCGAAAAGGCTCAAGTCAGCACCACCCCATCTGACAGGAGGTCAGTTTGTAAGTCGCCTGTTTGGGCTTACTTCACCCTGGCAGCAAACAACGTAACAATTGCCATCTGTCAGCTGTGCCATGCCATGGTGAGGAGAGGGAGGTCTGTTGCTCGGCTGAGTACTACTGCACTTACCCAGCACATAAGAGAAAACCACTGTCAGGAGTGGGAACAGATGCCGGGTGGTCGTTGCAGCGCCACCAGCAGTGCGCAGGGGACAGCAGCTCCTGCCACTGTACTGCAGCCACCCAAACCCCTTCCAACAATGCATACCCACTCCCCTGCTCCCTCTCCTAGAGGTAGTGGTACCGGCAGCCAGACCACTTCCTCCACTGCACCCTCCTATATCGCCTCCACTGCCATCCTGCACCAGCCGTCGGTTGCTGACGCATTTGAATGCACTGCACCCTACGCCCCCAGGGACCGACGCGTGCGTTCACTCAATGGGCTCCTGGCAAGGGTTATCGCCCAACATCTGCTGCCCTTCATAATTTTGGACAGTAATCCATTCCGGCAGATGTTGGAGCAGGCTCAACCCAGATGGTGTGTCCCCAGCCGCCATTTTTTTGCCAGGACCGGCGTCTGCCCTAAACCACCACATTGTGCAGAATGTATCCCTGTCGCTGGATCATGCTGTCAGCGACAGGGTGCATCTGAGAATGTGCAGCGTACTCAAGTTGTGTGTAAAGGTGTTCCTGGGTGTAGTAGTGCAATAGACACTAACCTGAGACGGCTGACTCTCTGCATAGGCAGGTGATGGTAGAAATTGTTCGTGACGCCAGTGCCAATTAAACGGTGGCACGCCGTTTGCGGATAGCAGGAATAAATGAGGAACACCGTGAGGTTAAAGCAGAACTCCAACTTTAGTAGGTTTCATAGAGACAATAATGGAATCGCAGTTCCTTGGCATACAGTCGATTTTGCAATATGGTTGATGCAGGCAATACAGATTGAGCAAGGTGATTACAGAGTGTTAAACACAGGACTTGCAGTACAGGAGCTTGCACTCTATCTCTGACTGATCCTGGAATATAGCAAATCTTCTCCAAGGCCCAATAACCTAGCTCTGGCTTTATATCCTTGGTTTTAGCTTTATAGAGTACCTCCTCTGTTATCTTGAGTACCTCTTGCTTCCTTTGATCTTTGCCTCTGTCTCTCTCTCAGCTTCCTCAGGCTCTTAAACTTAAGTATTCCTGTTTCTGCATAAGGGAATTCAGGCTTCAGGCCTGGACTGGTTTCTGACATTGTCTAATCTCCAACTGTAGATTACAGACACTAGACTCCGTCTCCCTTTCACTTCCCTGACTGGACCTTATATAAACTAGGGTTCCCTAGCTCCCTCTAGTGACTAGAAGCTGGAATGACACCCCTAGCAGGCCTGTACATGCAAGTGTCATAGTAACAGGGAAACACATAGCATTGCATTACATGACATTTTATAAAACTGACATATACCAACTTCCCATGATTAAGGAGGGACGACAGCACACCAAGTGACACTTTTGTAGTGACGGGCATTACAGTCCCCGTACACTACAAATGGATGCATGGACCAGCAGACATGGGCAGGGAAGATACATCAGCTTTACTGTCCATTGGATGTCCCTCCGAGGCGCCGGGGAAGGATCATCACATGTGGCAGCATCTGAGTTTGTGGTGCCGCCCCGGGGTGTCCAGGGGAGAACTGCTGCTCTCACTCAAGCCACTGTCTCCACCGCTGCTGAGCCCCCCAGCAAGCGTCCCCATAGCTACGCAAGTGTGGGGCACGTCCGCTGCCAGGCCATGCTCCAGCTTGTGAGCTTAGGGGAATGAAGACACACTGGACCTCATGTTCTGGCCCACACTAAAGGCTCAGGTCCAGATGTGGCTGACACCCGAAGGCTAGAGGCAGGTATGGTTGTCTGTGACAAAGGCAGCAACCTCCTGGCCGCCCTCCATGCTGGCAGTCTAACACACATGCCCTGCATGGCACATGTCCTCAAACTTGTGGTACAGAAGTTCCTACGCACATACCCAAGGTTGAGTGACATTGTTCAGGATTGCAAGCCACTTCAGATGCACCCCAATGGCCACCGCATCCCTATCCAAACTGCATCAGGACAACAGCCTGCCCCCTCACATGCTGATTGTGGACAGTGTGACGCGGTGGAACATGCTCCACATGCTGGAGAGGTTGTGGGAGCAGCGACAGGTGGTCAAGGAAAACCTGCTGGACCAAGGCACTTCAGAGCCATCACACCCACTCCCCTACATCACCATTGTGGAGTGGGGGCAAATACACCAGGTCTGTCACATCTTGGCCCCATTCGAGCAGGCAACAAAGATGGTCAGCGGGGAGCATGTCGGCATCAATGACGTGCTCCCCATAGTGTTCCTACTGGACAGGACACTAGATCGCCTGCTCGATGCTGGGGAGAGTGCCTTGGTGGAGCAAGAAGAGCCAACAATGCTCCACCAAGACCAGGACAAGGAGGAGGAAGAATTTGTTGAGGCGTTTGGTGAGCAGCAGCAGCAGGAGGAGGAGGAGGAGGAGGAAGATGAGGAGGAGGAGGACCAAGAAGTCATGGTCCTGGGCAGCAAAGAAGAGTCACAGTGGACTGTCTTCTTCCCCATGGCAGCCCACATGCTGCAATGCCTCAGGAGGGACCCCCGGATCAAAAAAGGATCAAAAAAATTAAGGAGAGGGATTATTTTGGTTGGCCACCCTTTTAGACCCTTGCTGCAAGGGGAAACTGGAGCAGTTCATCCCAGCCAGCCGGAGGGATGCCCATATGCAAAACCTGCGGGCCTGTCTGATCCTCCGGCTGGAGCAGGCAAACCCTCTGCCTCATGCTCTAGTTCTCCCCGCCCATCTCACCCAGCAGGTGGCTGGCCCCAGCAGCACCAGCCGAGCAGGTGACCTTATGGGTGAGATGAAGTTGTTCTACCAGTCTGCGCGACCCAGTAGCAGCAGCAGTAGTCACCACCAACAGCATGGTGGAAGACTACATGGGGTCCGTCGGTGCTTCTGACTGCATGAGCACCGACGACCCCATGGAGTACTGGGTTGCCAGGCTGGAGACCTGCCGTGAGCTCGCTCAGTATGCGCTGCAGTCACTGTCTTGCCCCCCCTCCAGTGTACTATCTGAGCGGACATTCATTGCGGCAGGTGGGGTGGTCACTGACAAGCGGACCTGTCTGTCCACAGACTCCGTACAGCACTACGCCGGGATTATTTCCCCTTCCCATCGGTGATGACTCAACCACGGTCCCAGGTTGCTGGCCGGGTGCTTGGCGGCTACCTCCAGTGCGCAGCCTGGATCATCGATCACAGGTCAGGCTGCTGAATAAGCCTTTAGCTGTGATGCTTGACTACAAACGGGGGGTAGTGTCACAGAACCCAGGGCAGACGTCACTAGGAAGGGGCTGACAGGGACCAGGGAGCACCGTCACTGTCATCCAGCAGGGAGGAGTTAGTAGTCTGTTCTGAAGCCACCATGTGTTCACCAAGAAATAGAACTGCAGGTAAACTTAATCCACAAAAGGAATGCAGCTCTGCTTCATCTCTGTCGACTTGGCATAGAAAATGAGATCCGGTAGGTTCATGAAAGACGTACAGCAATCCGTTACAATACTATTTTTAGGTCTGGAGGGGGAGAAGAATGCAGTGAGAGATGGGGTAGATAGGTAGATTCGAATAGGATGAGCCACATGTATAAATCTATCTACCCCATCTCTCCCTGAAGTACATCAGAAATTGAGTAAAAAAACATTTCCCGAACTTGGGTTTTGTTCCAAGCGGTACCTTGGAACCGAACCCGAGTTCGGGAAATGTTTTTTTACAGTATATATCAATTTCTGAAGTTATTATGCGAAGTCTTGCGAGACTTCGTGAAGTAATAACTTCGGCTCATCGGTTCAAATACATTCTCGGAGCTCGCTCCGTACAGTATGGAAGCTAAGTTTTATGTGAATCGCTCATCCCTAGTCTTAACATACCACTTGTTTACATAAACACCACGCTGTCACTTGTGTTATGGGTAAAGATAAGCTAAGTTATTGAAAATTCGATTTGACTGCTTTGCCAAATTTTACAAAGAAATTCGCTTTGTGATGAATTACTTTGTCACAAAGCCCATTTCTTTGTATGTAGCAGGCGTAATGATGGGGAATGGTGATGGCGCCACCCTCCGTCATTGAACCCCTCAGATCCCGCATTCATCGCTGGTCATTGCATCTGAGATTAACATTGAGGGCTTTCAGGGGTCAATCGGGTAAAAAAATACTCATCTTATCCATTTGATCGCGTAGAGGCTGCCACGGCCATCTTAATTGAAGACAATGTGCGAAATTTTGTGTGGTGAAGTGATGGCATAATCAGGCAGGCAAGCATGGTGACGTTATGTATCACTGCATGAGAGATTTTGCACGGTATCTTAAATCAAGATGGCCGTGGCGACCTCTTCTAGTGCAAATGGATGAGGTAAGTATGCATTTTTTGTTTTTACTGCCATTTCAGGGAAAATTGATTCATTACCACACAGCAAGAGGAAATTAAGCTTTCTGGCAAATCAAATTTTTCCTGAAATTCGGATCAAAGTCCACTTTGGATACTTTAATTCTCTCAACACTATTTGTGGGTTTTCATTAGAGATGAGCGAATCGAAGTTGACGAAGTGGAATTCGATCTGAATTTCAGGAAAAATTTGATTTGCACCGAATCCGAATTTCCTCAGGCACCGTGGTAACAAATCGCATTTTTTCCTAAAATGGCTGCTGCACATGTTAAGACATGGAACAAAGAACTCTGGGAACGAGGGATCACCCACAATGCATGCATGCAGCCAATCAGCAGCCAGCGAGCCCTGTGATGTCACAGCCCTATAAATAGCCTCAGCCATCTTGGATTCTGCTATTTTCCAGTGTACTTAGTGCACGCAGAGACGTCAGCAGGCGCTAGGGACTGTGCTAGGAAAGACTTTATTGTGCTAAAAAAACTATTTACAAGTTCAGGGAAAGATTAGTCAAGGTGTAGGGAAAGGATAGGGAGGCATCATCTACACTATAAAAGGAGAACAGGGAGCAATAGGGGAGTGTACAGCCTGGGTAATAGGAGCGATTCTATTACACCTTGCTGCACTAACTGGGGATCCAAATTGGTGCTATACTGCTGCTTTTAGGTTGTTTGCACTATATGATACATCAGTAATTCCAGCAAACCTTGCTTGTGATTGGGGTGCAAGTTCTGTGTAATACAGCCATTTACGGGGTGTATTAATAGGAAAGATACGTACGTCCTATTAGCCATTCTGCGTTGATTTTACATTGCTTTATTTTATTTTTTTGGGGAAAAAATATATGTCATAATTGCCGTTCAGCGGTGAAGTTACATTGTACTACAGCCATTTATGTGGTGTATTAAAAGGAAAAATACGTACGTCCCGTTAGTAGTTCTGCGGTGAATTGTGATTGTTATATATTGTTATATTTACAGTCAGGTCCATAAATATTGGGACATCGACACAATTCTAACATTTTTGGCTCTATACACCACCACAATGGATTTGAAATGAAACGAAAAAGGTGTGCTGCAACTGCAGACTGTCAGATTTAATTTGAGGGTATTTACATCCAAATCAGGTGAACGGTGTAGGAATTACAACAGTTTGCATATGTGCCTCACACTTGTTAAGGGACCAAAAGTAATGGGACACAATAATAATCATAAATCAAACTTTCACTTTTTAATACTCGATTGCAAATCCTTTGCAGTCAATTACAGCCTGAAGTCTGGAATGCATAGACATCACCAGACGCTGGGTTTCATACCTGGTGATGCTCTGCCAGGCCTCTACTGCCACGGTCTTCAGTTCCTGCTTGTTCTTGAGGCATTTTTCCTTCAGTTTTGTCTTCAGCAAGTGAAATGCATGCTCAATCAGATTCAGGTCAGGTGATTGACTTGGCCATTGCATAACATTCCACTTCTTTCCCTTAAAAAACTCTTTGGTTGCTTTTGCAGTATGCTTTGGGTCATTGTCCATCTGCACTGTGAAGCGAAGTCCAATGAGTTCTGAAGCATTTGGCTTAATATGAGCAGATAATATTGCCCGAAACACTTCAGAATTCATCCTGCTGCTTTTGTCAGCAGTCACATCATCAATAAATACAAGAGAACCAGTTCCATTGGGAGCCATACATGCCCACGTCATGACACTACCACCACTATGCTTCACTGATGAGGTGGTATGCTTAGGATCATGAGCAGTTCCTTTCCTTCTCCATACTCTTCTCTTCCCATCACTCTGGTACAAGTTGATCTTGGTCTCATCTGTCCATAGGATGTTGTTCCAGAACTGTGAAGGCTTTTTTAGATGTCGTTTGGCAAACTCTAATCTGGCCTTCCTGTTTTTGAGGCTCACCAATGATTTACATCTTGTGGTGAACCCTCTGTATTCACTCTGGTGAAGTCTTCTCTTGATTGTTGACTTTGACACACATACACCCCCCTCCTGGAGAGTGTTCTTGATCTGGCCAACTGTTGTGAAGGGTGTTTTCTTCACCAGGGAAAGAATTCTTCAGACATCCACCACAGTTGTTTTCCGTGGTCTTCTGGGTCTTTTGTTGTTGCTGAGCTCACCGATGCATTCCTTCTTTTTAAGAATGTTCCAAACAGTTGTTTTGGCCACGCCTAATGTTTTTGCTATCTCTCTGATGGGTTTGTTGTGTTTTTTCAGCCTAATAATGGTTGCTTCACTGATAGTGACAGCTCTTTGGATCTCATCTTGAGAGTTGACAGCAACAGATTCCAAATGCAAATAGCACACTTGAAATGAACTCTGGACCTTTTATCTGCTCATTGTAATTGGGATAATGAGGGAATAACACACATCTGGCCATGGAACAGCTGAGAAGCCAATTGTCCTGTTACTTTTGGTCCCTTAACAAGTGGGAGGCACATATGCAAACTGCTGTAATTCCTACACCGTTCACCTGATTTGGATGTAAATACCCTCAAATTAAAGCTGACAGTCTGCAGTTAAAGCACATCTTGTTTGTTTCATTTCAAATCCATTGTGGTGATGTATAGAGCCAAAAATGTTACAATTGTGTTGATGTCGCAATATTTATGGACCTGACTGTATATTGTTATTTTTTCTGTGATCGACGTTGTCTCCACTCATGGACATAGGGATGTCAGGAATAGGTTAAAAACTATAACAAATCTGAAAGCACAGTGTTTTTTAAACAGGCTGATTATTCCTGTCAATCATGACTTCATCCATAGCTATATGTTACTTTAAAAGAAACATAGAATGTGTCGGCAGATAAGAACCATTTGGCCCATCTAGTCTGCCCAAAAAGGGTTTTGTGGGATTCATATATTGATGGCCTATCCTCAGGTTGGGTTGATACCTGGCTCCCCTGCTTTTCAGTGCTCTAGTGATCTGTATTTTTCATGGATACCATTTTGGGATGTGTATGACGTGTTGATCAATTTTGATGTAATAACTTCGTCTCATCGGAGCCAATACATTCTAATACTGTACGTTACGCTGGCTCCGTACATTATTGAAACAAAGTTTTATGCGAATCGACTTCGGATGTTTCATCTGAAGTCGATTCTCTCATCCCTAGTTAAGACGTCAAATGTGCTTTTACCCATAGATATACACTCACCTAAAGAATTATTAGGTACACCATACTAATACGGTGTTGGACCCCCTTTTGCCTTTAGAACTGCCTTAATTCTAGGTGCCATTGATTCAACAAGGTGCTGATAGCATTCTTTAGAAATGTTGGCCCATATTGATAGGATAGCATCTTGCAGTTGATGGAGATTTGAGGGATGCACATCCAGGGCACGAAGCTCCCGTTCCACCACATCCCAAAGATGCTCTATTGGGTTGAGATCTGGTGACTGTGGGGGCCATTTTAGTACAGTGAACACATTGTCATGTTCAAGAAACCAATTTGAAATGATTCTAACTTTGTGACATGGTGCATTATCCTGCTGGAAGTAGCCATCAGAGGATGGATACATGTTCTCATTCTGTTTACGCCAAATTCGGACTCTACCATTTGAATGTCTCAACAGAAATCAAGACTCATCAGACAAGGCAACATTTTTCCAGTCTTCAACAGTCCAATTTTGGTGAGCTCGTGCAAATTGTAGCCTCTTTTTCCTATTTGTAGTGGAGATGAGTGGTACCCGGTGGGGTCTTCTGCTGTTGTAGCCCATCCGCCTCAAGGTTGTGCGTGTTGTGGCTTCACAAATGCTTTGCTGCATATCTCGGTTGTAACGAGTGGTTATTTCAGTCAACGTTGCTCTTCTATCAGCTTGAATCAGTCGGCCCATTCTCTTCTGACCTCTAGCATCCACAAGGCATTTTTGCCCACAGGACTGCCGCATACTGGATGTTTTTCCCTTTTCACACCATTCTCTTTAAACCCTAGAAATGGTTGTGCGTGAAAATCCCAGTAACTGAGCAGATTGTGAAATACTCAGACCGGCCCGTCTGGCACCAACAACCATGCCACGCTCAAAATTGCTTAAATCACCTTTCTTTCCCATTCTGACATTCAGTTTAGAGTTCAGGAGATTGTCTTGACCAGGACCACCCCCATAAATGCATTGAAGCAACTGCCATGTGATTGGTTGACTAGATAATTGCATTAATGAGAAACAGAACAGGTGTTCCTAATAATTCTTTAGGTGAGTGTATATGTCAGTGTCACTCATGATTTACTATTGCTATCATTGCGTTTGAGAGCTTGGGGAGGGAAAAAGAAAAATTCATAAGAAATTAACAAAAAAGACATAACATATTTTCCTAAACATTCTAAATCCTAGCAGATGAGAAGGTGTTATAAACCAATTTCCAGGGTAATTGGAGCCACTTTGGTTCAGGTAGAAACAATTCGGGTCTAAACTGCAGAATTTTTTAAAATTCTGCAATTGTGAAATGAACCGATTCTCAAAAGTTTGCACATTTGTAATACAGGGATTTAACGGTACATTTCCAGTAAATTAACACTGATTAGAACACATAAACAGCGGCATGTCCACTCCTTCTTGAATGGCCTTTTCTTGACTATCCTTTCAAGGCTGTGGTTATCCCTGTTGCTTGTGCACCTTTTTACCACACTTTTACCTTCCACTTAACTCTCCATTAGGGATGAGCGAACCCGAACTGTATAGTTCGGGTTCGTACCGAATTTTGGGGTGTCCGTGACACGGACCCGAACCCGAACATTTTCATAAAAGTCCGGGTTCGAGTTCGGTGTTCGGCGCTTTCTTGGCGCTTTTTGAAAGGCTGCAAAGCAGCTAATCAACAAGCATCATACTACTTGCCCCAAGAGGCCATCACAGCCTTGCCTAATATTGGCATGGCTGTGATTGGCCAGTGCAGCATGTGACCCAGCCTCTATATAAGCTTGGGTCACGTAGCGCTGCACGTCACTCTGCTGATACAAGTGTAGGGAGAGGTTGCAGCTGCGACGTTAGGGCGAGATTAGGCAGTGATTAACTCCTCCAAAAGACTTCATTCAGTGATCGATCTACAGCTGTGGATCATTGAACTGCTGCTATTCAATTGCTCAGTGTTTTTAGGCTGCCCAGAGCGTTTTTCAGTCACTTTTTTCTGGGGTGATCGGCGGCCATTTTGTGGCTTCTGGTGCGCCAGCACAAGCTACCACCAAGTACATTTAACCATCAATAGTGTGGTTATTTTTTGCTATATCCTACATCAGGGTCAAGCTGTCATCAAGTGCATTTAACCATCAATAGTGTGGTTATTTTTTGGCCATATACTACATCAGGGGCAGGCTGACCTTGTCACCCAAGTGCATTTAACCATCAATAGTGTGGTTATTTTTTGGCCATATACTACATCAGGGGCAAGCTGAGCCTGTCACCCAAGTGCATTTAACCATCAATAGTGTGGTTATTTTTTGGCCATATACTACATCAGGGGCAAGCTGAGCCTGTCCCCCAAGTGCATTTAACCATCAATAGTGTGGTTATTTTTTGCTATATCCTACATCAGGGTCAAGCTTTCATCAAGTGCATTTAACCATAAATAGTGTGGTTATTTTTTGGCCATATACTACATCAGGGGCAAGCTGAGCCTGTCCCCCAAGTGCATTTAACCATCAATAGTGTGGTTATTTTTTACTATATCCTACATCAGGGTCAAGCTTTCATCAAGTGCATTTAACCATCAATAGTGTGGTTATTTTTTGGCCATATACTACATCAGGGGCAAGTTGAGCCTGTCACCCAGCGCCTAAAAAATAGGCCTCACATTTATATTCATCCAAACCTGTCATTAATGTTTTAGCTGGTCAAGTTATTTTTAGTGTCCGTCAAAGCACAGTTTTTGTTCTGGGTTGAAAAACAATTCCCACTTTTGCAATTGTCAAAATTAGTGGTTTCTGCTGTATCAGGCCTACTTTAAATCTATCCCTAAAAGGGTATATTAGATTCAAGGTGCTGATAGGGTAATTCTCAAGAACTTCACACACACGCTACAGTGCAGATCCAAGTCTAATTCTGTGATTAAACGTATACCTGTCACCCAGCGCCTAAAAAATAGGCCTCACATTTATATTCATCCAAATCTGTCATTACTGTTTTAGCTGGTCAAGTTATTTAACCGCTTTACGTCCGCCCATAGGATATAAACATCCTATGGGTGGACGTCTATTTCTTAAAGCACGTTTTAGAACGTCCTTTCAGAAATAGCAGCTGCACGCTAATCGTGCAGCTGCTGATCGGGTTGCCCGCTGTCAGTGACAGCAGGGCAACCCTAAGACAAGGCAGGGACAGTGCCCAGGTGTCCCTGCCTTCTAGATTGCTGCAGACACAGCGCTCACCGAGCGCTGTGTCTGCAGAGAAGGAAGCGCTGTGCGCTTCCTGTTCCGGCCCGGCGGTCATGTGACCGCCATGACCGGAGTGTGCAGGAGCTGTGTGAGGTCTCTCAGAGACCTCGATCAGCCCTGCTCTGAGGCTGTACAGCGCTGGATTGCTGCTGTACAGCCTCTATAGGGGTGTATTTCTCCTGTAACTGGGGCTACTATGTCAGCCCCAGTTACAGGAGAAATCAACTGTGAAAAAAAAAAGTGAGGTAAATGTCCCCCAGAGGTCTTGTATGACCTTATGGGGGACGAAAAGTGTAAAATAAAAAAATAAAAAATAAAAGGTTGAAAATAAAAAAATAAAAAAAAGTTTCACATGTAAAAAAAAAAAAGTCCCCAAGTAAGGAATGAAAAAAAAATAATTAAAAATAGAAAAAATAAAAAAAAGTATACATATTAGGTATTGCCGCGTCCGTAAAAACCAGCTCTATAAAAATATCACATGACCTAACCCCTCGGATGAACACCGTGAAAAAAAAAAAAAAAAAACTGGGTCAAAACAAGCAATTTTTGTCACCTTGCATCACTAAAAGTGCAACACCAAGTGATCAAAAACGCGTATGTCCCACAAAATAGTACCAATAAAACCGTCACCTCATCCCGCAAAAAATGAGCCCCTACATAAGAAAATCTCTCAAAAAATAAAAAAACTATAGCTCTTAGAACATGGAGACACTAAAACATAATTTTTTTGGTTTCAAAAATGCTATTATTGTGTTAAAGTGAAACAAATAAAAAAAAGTATACATATTAGGTATTGCCGCGTCCGTAAAAACCAGCTCTATAAAAATATCACATGACCTAACCCCTCGGGTGAACACCGTAAAAAAAAAAAAAAACTGTGTCAAAACAAGCAATTTTTGTCACCTTGCATCACAAAAGGTGCAACACCAAGTGACCAAAAACGCGTATGTCCCACAAAATAGTACCAATAAAACCGTCACCTCATCCCGCGAAAAATTAGCCCTTACATAAGAAAATCTCTCAAAAAATAAAAAAAACTATAGCTCTCAGAACATGGACACATTAAAACATAATTTTTTTGTTTCAAAAATGCTATTATTGTGTAAAACTTTAATAAATGAGAAAAAGTATACATATTAGGTATCGCCACGTCCGTAACGATCTGCTCTATAAAAATGTCACTTGACTGAACCCCTCAGGTGAACGCTGTAAAAATAAATAAATAGAAACTGTGCTAAAACAACCAATTTTTTGGTCACCTTGCCCCATAAAGTGTTATAATGAATGATCAAAAAATCATATGTACCCAAAAATAGTACTAATAAAACTGGCACCTTATCCCCTAGTTTCCAAAATGGGGTCACTTCTTGGGAGTTTCTACTGTAAGGGTGCATCAGGAGGCTTCAAATGGGACATGGCATCTAAAAACCACGTGGAGTTCCTTTTCTTCTGCGCCCTGCCGTGTGCCCATACAGCAGTTTATAACCACATGTGGGGTGTTTCTGTAAACCGCAGAATCTGGGTAATAAATATTGAGTTTTGTTTGGCTGTTAACCATCGATGTGTTAAAGAAAAAAATTGATTAAAATGGAAAATCTGCCAAAAAAGTGAAATTTAAAATTTGATCTCCATTTTCCTTTAATTCTAGTGGAACGCCTAAAGGGTTAACAAAGTTTGTAAAATAGGTTTTGAATACCTTGAGGGGTGTAGTTTCTACAATGGGGTCATTTATGGGGGTATCCACTATGTAGGCCCCACAAAGTGACTTCAGACCTGAACTGGTCCTTAAAAAGTGGGTTTTGGCAATTTTCTTATAAATTTGAAGAATTGCTTCTAAACTTCTAAGCCTTCTAACGTCCTAAAAAAATAAAATGACATTTCCAAAATGATGCCAACATAAAGTAGACATATGGGGAATGTTAAATAATAAATATTTTATGAGGTATCACGTTCTGTTTTAAAAGCAGAGAAATTGAAATTTAGAAAATTGCGAATTTTTCAAATTTTTGGGTAAATTTGGGATTTTTTCATAAGTAAAGGTGAAATATTTTGACTCAAATTTATGATTATCATGAAGTACAATGTGTCACGAGAAAACAATCTCTGAATGACTTGGATAAATAAAGGCGTTCCAAAGTTATTACCGCATAAAGGGAGATATGTCAGTTTTGCAAAATTTGGCCTGGTCAGGAAGGGGGCAAATGGCCCAGATGGCAAGTGGTTAATGTCCATCAAAGCACAGTTTTTGTTCTGGGTTGAAAAACAATTCCCAATTTTGCAATTCTCAAAATTAGTGGTTTCTGCTGTATCAGGCCTACTTTAAATCTATCCCTAAAAGGGTAGATTAGATTCAAGGTGCTGATAGGGTCATTCTCAAGAACTTCACACACATGCTACAGTGCAGATCCAAGTCTAATTCTGTGATTAAACGTATACCTGTCACCCAGTGCCTAAAAAATAGGCCTCACATTTATATTCATCCAAATCTGTCATTACTGTTTTAGCTGGTCAAGTTATTTAATGTCCAACAAAGCACAGTTTTTGTTCTGGGTTGAAAAACAATTCCCAATTTTGCAATTCTCAAAATTAGTGGTTTCTGCTGTATCAGGCCTACTTTAAATCTATCCCTAAAAGGGTAGATTAGATTCAAGGTGCTGATAGGGTAATTCTCAAGAACTTCACACACACGCTACAGTGCAGATCCAAGTCTAATTCTGTCCGTAAACGTATACCTGTCACCCAGAGCCTAAATAATAGGCCTCAAATTTGTATTCAGCTAAATCTGTCATTACTGGTGTGCCTGTATTAGTGTAATACGGTACCTAAATAGATAGCCAGATAGTGTTAGGTGTCTGTAAAAAAAGGCCTGATTTTGAATTCAATACATTGGCCCGAATAATATTTTTCTTATTGTGGTGAACGGTAACAATGAGGAATACATCTAGTAAGGGACGCGGACGCGCACGCGGACGCGCACGCGGACATGGTCGTGGTGGTGTTAGTGGACCCTCTGGTGCTGGGAGAGGAAGTGGCCGTTCTGCCACAGCCACACGTCCTAGTGTACCAACTACCTCAGGTCCCAGTAGCCGCCAGAATTTACAGGGATATTTGGTGGGGCCCAATGCCGTTCTAAGGGTGGTAAGGCCTGAGCAGGTACAGGCATTAGTCAATTGGGTGGCCGACAGTGCATCCAGCACGTTCATATTATCTCCCACCCAGTCTTCTGCAGAAAGCGCACAGATGGCGCATGAAAACCAAGCCCATCAGTCTGTCACATCACCCCCATGCATATCAGGGAAACTGTCTGAGCCTCAAGTTATGCAGCAGTCTCTTATGCTGTTTGAAGACTCTGCTGGCAGGGTTTCCCAAGGGCATCCACCTAGCCCTTCCCCAGGGGTGGAAGAGATAGAATGCACTAACGCACAACCACTTATGTTTCCTGATAATGAGGACATGGGAATACCACCTCAGCACGTCTCTGATGATGACGAAACACAGGTGCCAACTGCTGCGTCTTTCTGCAGTGTGCAGACTGAACAGGAGGTCAGGGATCAAGACTGGGTGGAAGACGATTCAGGGGACGATGAGGTCCTAGACCCCACATGGAATGAAGGTCGTGCCACTGACTTTCACAGTTCGGAGGAAGAGGCAGTGGTGAGACCAAGCCAACAGCGTAGCAAAAGAGGGAGCAGTGGGCAAAATCAGAACACCCGCCGCCAAGAGACTCCGCCTGCTACTGACCGCCGCCATCTGGGACCGAGCACCCCAAAGGCAGCTTCAAGGAGTTCCCTGGCATGGCACTTCTTCAAACAATGTGCTGACGACAAGACCCGAGTGGTTTGCACGCTGTGCCATCAGAGCCTGAAGTGAGGCATTAATGTTCTGAACCTTAGCACAACCTGCATGACCAGGCACCTGCATGCAAAGCATGAACTGCAGTGGAGTAAACACCTTAAAAACAAGGAAGTCACTCAGGCTCCCCCTGCTACCTCTTCTGCTGCTGCCGCCTCGTCCTCTTCTGCTGCTGCCGCCGCCTCGGCCTCTTTCTCCGCCTCTGGAGGAACGTTGGCACATGCCGCCCAGCAAACATGGGATGTACCACCAACACCACCACCTGCGTCACCAAGCATCTCAACCATGTCACACGGCAGCGTTCAGCTCTCCATCTCACAAACATTTGAGAGAAAGCGTAAATTCCCACCTAGCCACCCTCGATCCCTGGCCCTGAATGCCAGCATTTCTAAACTACTGGCCTATGAAATGCTGTCATTTAGGCTGGTGGACACAGACAGCTTCAAACAGCTCATGTCGCTTGCTGTCCCACAGTATGTTGTTCCCAGCCGCCACTACTTCTCCAAGAGAGCTGTGCCTTCCCTGCACAACCAAGTATCCGATAAAATCAAGTGTGCACTGCGCAACGCCATCTGTGGCAAGGTCCACCTAACCACAGATACGTGGACCAGTAAGCACGGCCAGGGACGCTATATCTCCCTAACTGCACACTGGGTAAATGTAGTGGCGGCTGGGCCCTAGGCGGAGAGCTGTTTGGCGCACGTCCTTCCGCCGCCAAGGATCGCAGGGCAACATTCTTTGCCTCCTGTCTCCTCCTCCTCCTACTCAGCTTCCTCCTCCTCTTCTTCCACCTGCTCATCCAGTCAGCCACACACCTTCACCACCAACTTCAGCACAGCCCGGGGTAAACGTCAGCAGGCCGTTCTGAAACTCATATGTTTGGGGGACAGGCCCCACACCGCACAGGAGTTGTGGGGGGGTATAGAACAACAGACCGACGAGTGGTTGCTGCCGGTGAGCCTCAAGCCCGGCCTGGTGGTGGGCGATAATGGGCGAAATCTCGTTGCAGCTCTGGGACTAGCCGGTTTGACGCACATCCCTTGCCTGGCGCATGTGCTGAATTTGGTGGTGCAGAAGTTCATTCGCAACTACCCCGACATGTCAGAGCTGCTGAATAAAGTGCGGGCCGTCTGTTCGCGCTTCCGGCGTTCACATCCTGCCGCTGCTCGCCTGTCTGCGCTACAGCGTAACTTCGGCCTTCCCGCTCACCGCCTCATATGCGACGTGCCCACCAGGTGGAACTCCACCTTGCACATGCTGGACAGACTGTGCGAGCAGCAGCAGGCCATAGTGGAGTTTCAGCTGCAGCACGCACGGGTCAGTCGCACTGCGGAACAGCACCACTTCACCACCAATGACTGGGCCTCCATGCGAGACCTGTGTGCCCTGTTGCGCTGTTTCGAGTACTCCACCAACATGGCCAGTGGCGATGACGCCGTTATCAGCGTTACAATACCACTTCTATGTCTCCTTGAGAAAACACTTAGGGCGATGATTGAAAAGGAGGTGGCCCAGGAGGAGGAGGAGGAAGAGGGGTAATTTTTAGCACTTTCAGGCCAGTCTCTTCGAAGTGACTCAGAGGGAGGTTTTTTGCAACAGCAGAGGCCAGGTACAAATGTGGCCAGACAGGGCCCACTACTGGAGGACGAGGATGAGGAGGAGGTGGAGGAGGATGAGGATGAAGTAGGTTCACAGCGGGCTGGCACCCAACGCAGCTCGGGCCCATCACTGGTTCGTGGCTGGGGGGAAATGCAGGACGATGACGATACGCCTCCCACAGAGGACAGCTTGTCCTTACCTCTGGGCAGCCTGGCACACATGAGCGACTACATGCTGCAGTGCCTGCGCAACGACAGCAGAGTTGCCCACATTTTAACGTGTGCGGACTACTGGGTTGCCACCCTGCTGGATCCACGGTACAAAGACAATGTGCCCACCTTACTTCATGCACTGGAGCGTGATAGTAAGATGCGCGAGTACAAGCGCACGTTGGTAGACGCGCTACTGAGAGCATTCCCAAATGTCACAGGGGAACAAGTGGAAGCCCAAGGCGAAGGCAGAGGAGGAGCAAGAGGTCGCCAACGCAGCTGTGTCAGGGCCAGCTCCTCTGAGGGCAGGGTTAGCATGGCAGAGATGTGGAAAAGTTTTGTCACCACGCCACAGCTAACTGCACCACCACCTGATACGGAACGTGTTAGCAGGAGGCAACATTTCAATAACATGGTGGAACAGTACCTGTGCACACCCCTCCACGTACTGACTGATGGTTCGGCACCATTCAACTTCTGGGTCTCCAAATTGTCTACGTGGCCAGAGCTAGCCTTTTATGCCTTGGAGGTGCTGGCCTGCCCGGCGGCCAGCGTTTTGTCTGAACGTGTATTCAGCACGGCAGGGGGCGTCATTACAGACAAACGCAGCCGCCTGTCTACAGCCAATGTGGACAAGCTGACGTTCATAAAAATGAACCAGGCATGGATCCCACAGGACCTGTCCATCTCTTGTGCAGATTAGACATTAACTACCTCCCCTTAACAATATATTATTGTACTCCAGGGCACTTCCTCATTCAATCCTATTTTTATTTTCATTTTACCATTATATTGCGGGGCAACCCAAAGTTGAATGAACCTCTCCTCTGTCTGGGTGCCGGGGCCTAAAAATATCTGACAGTTGCCTGTTCCAGTGGTGGGTGACATGAAGCCTGATTCTCTGCTATGACATGAAGACTGATTCTCTGCTGACATGAAGCCTGAATCTCTGTTATGGGACCTCGCTCCTCTGCCTGGGTGCCTGGGCCTAAATATGTGACTGTGGCCTGTTCCAGTGGTGGGTGACGTGAAGCCTGACTCTCTGCTATGACATGAAGACTGATTCTCTGCTGACATGAAGCCTGAATCTTTGTTATGGGACCTCTCTCCTCTGTCTGGGTGTCGGGGCCTAAAAATATCTGACAGTGGCCTGTTCCAGTGGTGGGTGACATGAAGCCTGATTCTCTGCTATGACATGAAGACTGATTCTCTGCTGACATGAAGCCAGATTCTCTGTTACGGGACCTCTCTCCTCTGCCTGGGTGCCTGGGCCTAAATATCTGACAATGGACTGTTCCAGTGTTGGGTGACGTAAAGCCTGATTCTCTGCTATGACATGCAGACTGATTCTCTGCTGACATGAAGCCAGATTCTCTGTTACGGGACCTCTCTCCTCTGCCTGGGCCTAAATATCTGACAATGGACTGTTCCAGTGTTGGGTGACGTAAAGCCTGATTCTCTGCTATGACATGCAGACTGATTCTCTGCTGACATGAAGCCAGATTCTCTGTTACGGGACCTCTCTCCTCTGCCTAGGTGCCTGGGCCTAAATATCTGACAATGGACTGTTCCAGTGTTGGGTGACGTAAAGCATGATTCTCTGCTATGACATGCAGACTGATTCTCTGCTGACATGAAGCCAGATTCTCTGTTACGGGACCTCTCTCCTCTGCCTGGGTGCCTGGGCCTAAATATCTGACAATGGACTGTTCCAGTGTTGGGTGACGTAAAGCATGATTCTCTGCTATGACATGCAGACTGATTCTCTGCTGACATGAAGCCAGATTCTCTGTTACGGGACCTCTCTCCTCTGCCTGGGTGCCTGGGCCTAAATATCTGACAATGGACTGTTCCAGTGTTGGGTGACGTAAAGCATGATTCTCTGCTATGACATGCAGACTGATTCTCTGCTGACATGAAGCCTTAATCTCTGTTATGGGACCTCACTCCTCTGTCTGGGTGCCGGGGCCTAAAAATATCTGACAGTGGCCTGTTCCAGTGGTGGGTGACATGAAGCCTGATTCTCTGCTATGACATGAAGACTGATTCTCTGCTGACATGAAGCCTGCATCTCTGTTATGGGACCTCTCTCCTCTGCCTGGGTGCCTGGGCTTAAATATGTGACCGTGGCCTGTTCCAGTGGTGGGTGACGTGAAGCCTGATTCTCTGCTATGACATGAAGACTGATTCTCTGCTGACATGAAGCCTGAATCTCTGTTATGGGACCTCTCTCCTCTGTCTTGGTGTCGGGGCCTAAAAATATCTGACAGTGGCCTGTTCCAGTGGTGGGTGACATGAAGCCTGATTCTCTGCTATGACATAAAGACTGATTCTCTGCTGACATGAAGCCAGATTCTCTGTTACGGGACCTCTCTCCTCTGCCTGGGTGCCTGGGCCTAAATATCTGACAATGGACTGTTCCAGTGTTGGGTGACGTAAAGCCTGATTCTCTGCTAGGACATGCAGACTGATTCTCTGCTGACATGAAGCCAGATTCTCTGTTACGGGACCTCTCTCCTATGCCTGGGCCTAAATATCTGACAATGGACTGTTCCAGTGTTGGGTGACGTAAAGCCTGATTCTCTGCTCATGACATGCAGACTGATTCTCTGCTGACATGAAGCCAGATTCTCTGTTATGGGACCTCTCTCCTCTGCCTAGGTGCCTGGGCCTAAATATCTGACAATGGACTGTTCCAGTGTTAGGTGACGTAAAGCCTGATTCTCTGCTATGACATGCAGACTGATTCTCTGCTGACATGAAGCCAGATTCTCTGTTATGGGACCTCTCTCCTCTGTCTGGGTGCCTGGGCCTAAATATCTGACAATGGACTGTTCCAGTGTTGGGTGACGTAAAGCATGATTCTCTGCTAGGACATGCAGACTGATTCTCTGCTGACATGAAGCCAGATTCTCTGTTACGGGACCTCTCTCCTCTGCCTGGGTGCCTGGGCCTAAATATCTGACAATGGACTGTTCTAGTGTTGGGTGACGTAAAGCATGATTCTCTGCTATGACATGCAGACTGATTCTCTGCTGACATGAAGCCTGAATCTCTGTTATGGGACCTCACTCCTCTGTCTGGGTGCCGGGGCCTAAAAATATCTGACAGTGGCCTGTTCCAGTGGTGGGTGACGTGAAGCCTGATTCTCTGCTATGACATGAAGACTGATTCTCTGCTGACATGAAGCCAGATTCTCTGTTACGGGACCTCTCTCCTCTGCCTGGGTCTTAATATCTGACAATGGACTGTTCCAGTGTTGGGTGACGTAAAGCCTGATTCTCTGCTATGACATGCAGACTGATTCTCTGCTGACATGAAGCCAGATTCTCTGTTACGGGACCTCTCTCCTCTGCCTGGGTGCCTGGGCCTAAATATCTGACAATGGACTGTTCCAGTGTTGGGTGACATAAAGCATGATTCTCTGCTATGACATGCAGACTGATTCTCTGCTGACATGAAGCCTGAATCTCTGTTATGGGACCTCTCTCCTCTGTCTGGGTGCCTGGGCCTAAATATCTGACAATGGACTGTTCCAGTGTTGGGTGACGTAAAGCATGATTCTCTGCTAGGACATGCAGACTGATTCTCTGCTGACATGAAGCCAGATTCTCTGTTACGGGACCTCTCTCCTCTGCCTGGGTGCCGGGGCCTAAATATATGACAATGGACTGTTACAGTGGTGGGTGACGTGAAGCCAGATTCTCTGCTAGGCATGAAGAGACTGATTCTCTGCTGACTTGAAGCCAGATTCTCTGCTATGGGACCTCTCTCCAATTGATATTGGTTAATTTTTATTTATTTTATTTTTATTTTAATTCATTTCCCTATCCACATTTGTTTGCAAGGGATTTACCGACATGTTGCTGCCTTTTGCAGCCCTCTAGCTCTTTCCTGGGCTGTTTTACAGCCTTTTTAGTGCCGAAAAGTTCGGGTCCCCATTGACTTCAATGGGGTTCGGGTTCGGGACGAAGTTCGGGTCGGGTTCGGATCCCGAACCCGAACATTTCCGGGAAGTTCGGCCGAACTTCTCGAACCCGAACATCCAGGTGTTCGCTCAACTCTACTCTCCATTAATATGTTTGGATACAGAACTCTGAACAGCCAGCTTCATTAACAATGAACTTTTGTGGGTTACCCTCCTTGTGGAGGGTGTTAATGACTGTCTTGTGGACAACTGTCAAGTCAGCAGTCTTCCTCATGATTGTGCATGATTGAGTTTGACACCATGAGTCTACAATATTGAACTTTTCAATAGAGTCAGATTTTCAGAGATACTGATTTCTGGGTTTTCATTAGCTGTAAACCATAATTATCAACATTAAAAGAAATAAACACTTGATTTAATTTATTGAGATGTGCCTGTACTACAAGTCAAATCAGTTTAAGCTCTTGAGCTGAACCTCTCTTCTGTGGCCTTAGTTAGTGCATAGTGTGCAGTCTGAGTCTGCTGGAGAAGAATCCTTTAGGTCTTTAGATGGGCACCAGGCAGATTTAAACCCAGGGATGAGTCCAGTAAACCCTGAGATGGTATATGGATTATAACTCTGTTGAGCAGCTAAAAAGAGGGAGTGTCTAATTTAGTGTCACAGACGTACCAAGACATACGGATGTCCCGGTGACAGTGAGGGGCAGGAGATCTGTGAGACTGGCAACACGTGGTTGGATTTGACAGGTTTTCCTTGTGGATCAATAGGAGTCTGTGTTTCTGGTAATGGCCACACCCCTTGCCTCCAGGTGTTGCTAATGTGGTCATTTAACATTCCTTATATATAGTTGCTTCTTCCACAATTCTGTGCGGTTTATAGCTTCTGTGCCTGTGGATTGTTTGTTGTTGGATCTCGGTGAGTTCCTGGTGCTTCCATAGCCTCTTTTAAGTTAAAGGGGTTCTGCACTTTAATTTAACTGATGATCTATCCTCTGGATAGATCATCAGCTTCTGATCGGCAGGGGCCTTCTGACTGTTTACCGCCCGAACAGAGCTTAGCCGCGCCCACGCTAGTTGATACTAGTCGTGACGTCAGTGGGCCGGCGGCCCGGCGGTAAACAGTGAGAAGGCCGCGGCGCTGCCGGTGCGCCGCTGCCTTCTCAAACAGCTGATCGGCAGGGGTCCCGGGTGTCGGACCCCTGCCGATCAGAAGCTGATGATCTATCCAGAGGATAGATCATCAGTTAAATGAGAGTGCAGAACCCCTTTAAGTCTTTCCTTTCCATTTTGTATTTTGTTTGGGTTCTGTGTGTTGCATTTCCCTATTGTTTGTATTAGACCTTAAGTAGACTCTTGTTTGTCCTTCCTTTTGCAGGAACAGGTAGTCTTGTCCCTGCCATTAGTACCAGGGTTCTATAGGGCTAGATAGGACTCTAGGTATTCCTGCGTATGAACTCACCTACTTTTGGGGTCTGTTCATACTGGTAGACAGTCATGATTTTGGCTAGGGTTTTCTCTAGGAGGTGTCCATCTTCCTTCCCTAGTTCTCAGGCCTGATTCCCTGTTTCCCCCTTCCCTACTATGCTCACTGTGGAGTTTTCCTCCAACACCGAAGCGTGACATTTAGCCTGTGAAGGTAACGCAAATATATGGCTTCTATGTTTTAGAACAAAATAATTTTTTATTAGAAAATTTAATTTTTCACATGTAATATTACTACATATCACATGAGGTGGGAACACATAATCTACATTTCAAATATAACTGATTATGCATGTATCAGAATAAATTGCAGTAAAATAAAATAAACATATACACAAAAGTGCCTTCTTAAATCTTTGTTAACTTGCTGACGGAATTGCTTATTGCTGACGGAATGACTGACGAGGAGTTGGAGAAGGAGGAGGAGCAGGAGAATCAGGACCAGCAGATGATGGGAAGGACAGACAGCTCCCTTCGGCTGAGGTGGTGTAGCCTTGACTGCCTGAAACTGGGTGCGTGCCTGTGGGTGATGCAGCGGTTGCTGCGACAGGCTGGACCACCACATTGGAGCCACCATTCCCCCAGGCCACTTTATGGTGATGCTGCATATGTTGACGCAGGGCCGTGGTGCCAACATTGGCACCCTGGCCACGCTTCACCTTCTGCCCACAGATTCTACATGTGGCCATGTTCACCTCCTCCGGCGACTTAACAAAAAACTGCCACACCGCCAAGTAGGTGATTTTACCCCCAACACTATGGACTGACTGACTGCTACCGCCGCTGCTTCAGTGAACCCGTGCACCACTACTTTCCAGGCAGGTAGGCTCCTGCAAAGCGGGTGATCTACCCCTGGCACGTTTGGCTACCGACCTCCCACTGCTGCACCCTGCTGACTCCCACCCACGCTAGCGACTTGCTGGCTCCGATGCTGCCTATCGGGCAAGCTGCCACCCTCTTCTCCCGATGATGAAGCCCCTTCGTCACCTGGCTCCCAAGTGCGATCAGCTACATCATCATCATCATCGAGTACTGTCTGCATATCACTGATGTCCTCCTCAACCGTCTCTGGGTCAGGAGCCTCACCGCAAGCAACATGAGCTCCCACGCCACTCTCCTCATCACTACTAGTCCGCCTAGCGGAGGAAGCGGCGGATGACTCCTCCACATGTTGGCTGGCCAGTATCTGCTGACTGTCCTGTAGTAGCTGGTCCTAGCTGTATAGTGGGGCTGAGCCCGCAGCAGTCAACCATTCAAGAACCGCTGGGTTGCTGGTCAAGACAGACTAGACAGTTTAGATGACACCGGGAACTCAGGCCTCTAACTGCGACTCCTGCTGCCACACCCCCATACTCTGCTACAACTTGTGCCTGCGTCAGAAACATTTAGGCCTCTGCGACTGCCCTGTGCAGGGCCTGACACTTCTCTGTCTTACATACTGTTAGATCAAATAAATAAATAAAAAGGAAATTAAATCACCCCAAAAAAGACTGTCATTTTCTCACTTCACCACACAATGGCTAATAAGCCCTTTTTTTCCACTAATACACGCCAAAAAGGGCTGTAATTTTCTCACTTTACCACACAAAGGCAAATGTTTTTTTTTGCCACTAATACACACAAAAAGGGGCTTTAGATCATATAAATACGCTGCTGAACGGCAAATATATTTTCGTTTTGCCACTAATGCACGGCAGAAGTGGCTTTAAAACATATAACTGCACCGCTGACCGGCAAATATATTTTTGTTTTGCCACTAATACACTGCAAAAATGGCTTTAGAACATATAACTACACTGCTGAAGGTCAAATATATTTTTCTTTCTCCGCTAATACACGCCACAAAAGGCTTTATATAACTGCCACGCTGAACGGCAAATATATTTTTGTTTTGCCACTAAAACACAACAAAAAGGGATGTAATTTTAGCACTTCACCACACAACGGCTAAGAAGCCCTTTTTTCCCCTCCTAATACAAGCCAAAAAATACTTTAGAACATATAACTGCACCGCACAAGGGCAAATAAGACGAAGAAATATTTCCTTGTAAAAAAACCTTGTTAATGGCTGTATCAAACAGCACTTGCATCCCAACAAGAACGGTTTGCTGGAATTACAGAGCTGTATAGTCGCAATATGGATCCCCAGTCAGTGCAGCAAGGTGTAATAGGATTGTTCCTATTACCCAGTCTGTAACCTCCCCTACTGAACCCTGTTCAACATAAATGCTGTGGAATGATTCCTCCCTATCCTTTCCCTACACCTTGAATAATCTTTCTCTGCACTTGTAAATCGCTTTTTCAGCACAATTATGTTTTTTATAACACTGTTCCTAGTGCCTGCTGACGTCTCTCCCTGCACTAAGTACACTGGATGGATGAGGCTATTTATAGGGCTGTGACATCACAGGGCTGGCTGCTTATTGGCTGCATGCATGGCCTTATGGGTGATCCTGCCTTTCCTGAGTTCCTTTCTCCATGTCCTCACACGTGCAGCAGCCATTTTAGGAAAAAATTTGATTCGTTACCATGAAGCGCGAGGAAATTCGGCTTCGGTGCGAATAAAATTTTTCCAGAAATTCGGATCAATTTCCACTTCGTCAACTTCGATTCACTCATCTCTAGTAATTGCCCTTCAGGCTTTCAAACAGTTAACACAGGTGTTCAGTACAATTAAATCCTGGAGTTGTGTTTAATTTTACAATGTAATTGCACCCTCCCAGGTTCTGTCTTGAAGAGGCTCTGTCACTCGGATCAACACTACCCTTCCAAGTGTAAAGTCTGGTAGGGTTGGTGACACTAACAAAAACAATACTTTTCTTTCTGCTGTCAGTGGTCCGGTGGTAGAGAAAAATTAACTTTTAAAAATTTGCAAATGAAGTATTCGAGCACCAGGAGCAGCAGTGCACTTAGCCTTTCTGCTGCCTGAGGCGAAAATTGAAAAAGCACCACCCCCAATACCAAATTATCAACCTAACCCCTTCCCTCCTAACATTACATAAATCACTACAAAATATACAGGTTAATACAGCGCCCCATACCTTTTACATTCAGCGATGTCTCCTCTGATGTAAACTTTGTGTTTCCTCGCCGCACAGACCTTTCACTTACCAGTAAGAGGAGCGCCCGGCCGGTCACAGGCATCGCAGCTCGCAGGTAAGTATAATGCTTCTATAAATTGCTAAGTAACCATGGCAACCAGGACTGCAGTAGCGGCCTGGTTGCGATCGGAGCCCCAGCGATTAAACTGGGACTCCGATCGGTACTCTCCGCTGCCACCAATGATAGGGGGGGAGATTTTAATTAGGAGGGGGAGGGAGGGGGGGCCCACTGGCCACCAATGAATCTACAGTACTACAGGGGAGGGAGGGGGGGCCGGCCGCACTGGCCACCAATGAGTTAAATACAGGGGAGGGAGGGGGGGGGGCCGCACTGGCCACCAATGAGTTAAATACAGGGGAGGGAGGGGGGGCCGCACTGGCCACCAATGAGTTAAATACAGGGGGGGGAGGGAGGCGGTCTGCCCCCTGCTGCCTGGCAGCACCTACCAGGCAGCAGGGGCAGTCATGTACACAGTTCTTTTAGTATATTCTAACCTGAAGCGTCCCCATCACCATGGGAACGCCTCTGTGTTAGAATATACTGTCGGATCTGAGTTTCGCGATCTAACTCAAATCCGATGGTATATTCTAACATAGAGGCGTTCCCATGGTGATGGGGACGCTCCAAGTTAAAATATACCATCGGATTGGAGAAAACTCTGATCCGATGGTATAAAAGGGACTCCTGACTTTACATTGAAAGTCAATGGGGGACGGATCCGTTTGCAATTGCACCATATTGTGTCAACGTCAAACGGATCCGTCCCCATTGACTTGCATTGTAATTCAGGACGGATCCGTTTGGCTCCACACGGCCAGGCGGACACCAAAACGACTCTTTTTTCATGTCCGTGGATCCTCCAAAAATCAAGGAAGACCCACGGACGAAAAAACGGTCACGGATCACGGACCTACGGACCCCGTTTTTGCGGACCTTAAAAAAATGCATGAGGCCTTAAAATGAGCATGAGTACAAAAATGACCCCTTTTAATATGTACCAGTCCCCATAGTGCCCCAATAACGCGTGCAGTATAAAATACCCCTATATAATGCCCCCATAGTGCTCCTTTTTCCCTTCCCCATAGTGCCCTCATAATGTACCAGTATAAAATACCTCTATATAGTTCCCCCATAATGCTCCTCTCCCCTCTTCCTCATAGTGCCCCCAGTAGATGCCTTCAGTGTCCTCCATAATTTGCCAGTATAACATACCCCTTCTTAGTGCCCCCAGTAGACGCCCCCATAGTGCTCCTCTTTCCCCCTTTCACCCACTATAATGTGTCCCAAGATAAAATGCCCCTATACAGAGCCCCCATTAGATGTCCTCATAGTGCACCCCATATAGTGTTCCTCTCGCTTCTTCCACATAACGCCCCCCATACAAAATAACCCTTCTTTGTGCCCTCAGTAGATGCCCTCATAGTGCCCCCCAATAATGTACCAGTAAGAAGTGCACCTAGATGCCCCCATAGTGCTCTTCTCCTGCATTGTGCCATATAAATAAATAAAAATACTAATACTTACCTCCATGCAGCTTTCAGCGATGCGATGCAGGCCTGTGTCCCACACTGTACGGTTCAGGCAATGCAAGGACATCAACGCGCCACCTCTGATAGGCTACAGGCCTAGTGCCTGCAGCCTATCAGACGAACAGGGAAGGGAGATGCCTCTCCTCTGGCCCGCCGCAGCTTCCATCTGTAACGTTGTCCTGAGGACGTAGATACAGATTAATACAGAGATGAGCACTTCCACATCAAATACTTCATTTGCATATTTTTAAAAGTTAATTTTTCTTCACCACCGGACCACCGACAGCAGAAAGAAAGGTATCGTTTTTGTCAGCATCATCAACCCTACCTGCTATAAGCCTGTGAATTTTCACGTTATGGATCTTTTTAAGAAGTGACCAATAAAAAATCGTCTTATTGATACGCAGTGCTGGATTTCTCTTATCAGCTTCGCCTGGTACCATTACCAATCTCGGACGATTCAGGTAAGATGCCATTAAGGCCTCATGCACATGACCGTATGTATTTTGCGGTACGCAAAAAACGGATCCGTAAAAAAACGGATGACGTCCGTGTGGCCCCTAATAGAACAGTACAATCCTTGTCCGTAATGCGGACAATAATAGGACATGTTCTATGTTTTTGCGGAAATACGGACATACGGAAAATGAATGCACACGGAGTAACTTGAAATGAATGGCTCCGTAAAAAAACGGAACGGACATGGAAAGAAAATACGTTCGTGTGCATGAGGCCTAACTTGTATTCTAGCAGAAGTGGAGAGATATAAAGTAAATATAGAATATATGGAATATTGTGCCTCCACCTAGAAACCGTATTCAATCACAATAGGTATGTAAAAACAATTATATGTACTATTTATTTATTTAACACTCCCAGCAGGGACTTTGCTCGATATACATAAAGATAAAATAACAAAAAAAAAAGTAAAACTCGATAAAAATGTAAATGATATAAAATACTAGCAGAAGGACCCGGCTTTGCATGGGTATATTTCATCTATCTTATTTAATGTTTGTGTGTGTCGTTAAAAGATATCGACAGTATCCACAATAACAGTGACCTCTACAGTACCCCGTCCCTTTAACAGTAACATCCACAGCGCCCTCCCCTTTAACAGTGACCTCCACAGCAGCCGCCCCTTTATTAGTGACCTCCACAGTACCCCGTCTCGTTAACAGTGAATTCCACAATAACCTGCCCCCTTAACAATGATTTCTACAGAGCTCCTTTCCCTTAAAATGTGACCTCCACAACACCTCTCCCCCTAACACTGACCTCTACAGCATCCCGCTCCTTAACACTGACCTCCACCGCGCGCGCCCCTTTAACAGTGACCTTCACAGCATCCCGCCCCCTTATCAGTGACCTCCACAGCAGCCTGTCCCATTAACAGTGACCTCCACAGCAGCCGCCCCTTTATTAGTGACCTCCACAGTATCCCATTTCCTGAACAGTGATATCCACAACACCCCGTCCCCTTAACAGTGGCCTCTACAGCAATCTGCCTCTTAACACTGACCTCCATAGCGGACCGTCCTCTTAACTGCATCCTGCCCCTAGGGTGGCCAGAGGTCCTGTTTTAGGCAGGACAGTCCAGCTTTCAGACTCCCTGTCCTCCGTCCGGTGCAGGACCTGGACGGACACAGGGATGTCCTTTTGAACAGGTGATTATCAGACAGCAGCACTGTGCTGTGTGAGCTTCAGGGAGAAAGTCACCCTCCCTCCCACCCCTGCAGCTGACAGAAGTTAATTTTTACCTTCATTTGTTCAATCCCCGTCTGCTGTGGAGGGAGAGCACGCATGGCTTAGCGGGACCGGGTTTTTAAGTCTGTCTTTTGAGGGTGGCCTGATTGGCCACCCTACCTGCCCCTGAACTGAGACCTCCACAGGACTCCACTGCCTTAACAGTGTCATCCACAGCTCCCTGCCCCTTTAAATCTGACCTGCAGCAGTGAAGAAAAATGGCTGGGTTGTTATAGAAACCTGCCGTAAAACTGTGCGTATGTGGAGACTAAGGACCTGCGAACTTCTATTGACTTGAATATCTCAGGAATGGTACGTCCTAGAGAGCTGAGACCCCCACAAGATTTCTTTTCAGGTAGCAAGTGATGTGTATACCAAGTTTAGTTGAAATCGATGGTTGCGTTTTTGAGTGATTGTGGAACATATACAGTATATACACATACATACATATATATACGTCCTTATTTATATATATAGATTACTGACATGTGCAATTATAATCCAAAATGTAATATGGTTGATCAGTTGATTAAATCTACTGCAGTCCCTTTAAAGTCTGCAGATGTGTTTTAAATGGCTGTTTCTTAATCTCGGTACATTGTATCCAATAAGTATCACCACATCGCAGATACCTCCCTAATGTTTCCTTAGGGCTCTTTCACACTTGCGTTCTTGTCTTCCGGCATAGAGTTCCGTCGTCGGGGCTCTATGCCGGAAGAATCCTGATCAGGATTATCCCAATGCATTCTGAATAGAGAGAAATCCGTTCAGGATGCATCAGGATGTCTTCAGTTCCGGTACGGAACGTTTTTTGGCCGGAGAAAATACCGCAGCATGCTGCGCTTTTTGCTCCGGCCAAAAATCCGGAACACTTGCCGCAATGCCGGATCCGGAATTAATGTCCATTGAAAGGCATTGATCCGGATCCGGCCTTAAGCTAAACGTCGTTTAGGCGCATTACCGGATCCGACGTTTAGCTTTTTCTGAATGGTTACCATGGCTTCCAGGACGCTAAAGTCCTGTTTGCCATGGTAAAGTGTAGTGGGGAGCGGGGGAGCAGCATACTTACCGTCCGTGCGGCTCCCGGGGCGCTTCAGAGTGACGTCAGGGCGCCCCAAGCGCATGGATCATGTGATTGCATTGGACACGTCATCCATGCGCATGGGGCGCCCTGACGTCATTCTGGAGCTCCCCGGGAGCCGCACGGACTGTAAGTATACTGCTCCCCCGCTCCCCACTACTACTATGGCAACCAGGACTTTAATAGCGTCCTGGCTGCCATAGTAACACTGAAAGCATTTTGAAGACGGTTCCGTCTTCAAATGCTTTCAGTACACTTACGTTTTTCCGGATCCGGAGTGTAATTCCGGCAAGTGGAGTACACGCCGGATCCGGACAACGCAAGTGTGAAAGAGGCCTTAGTTATTGTAGATCATGTAAAGTCTTGCAATTAGTGAAAATATTGCCAATAGTGAAAAATAATGCTGATATAAAGAGTGATGCCGATATGGAAAATAATTAAGTATAACTCACCATATGTTGAATAAATAGTTCACCTCCACAGTTTAGATATACATACAGCCATGGGCGGGCTGGCCATAGACCCTGCAGGGAAACTTCCCGGAGGGCCGATGCCCAGAGAGCCGTCCTAGCTCTCCTGGCTGCCAGCCAGGCACATAACGATCTGATGTTCTTAGCATTAATTAATGTAGGAGCATAGGGCACTTATGCACCTGACCAACAGCCAAAGGTACGATAATACAGTTTCATACTGTGGCACAAGTGGCAGTATCTTGTGCTGCACTGTGGTATTTGGTTCTGCTGGGGTGGTATTTATGCATTATGGCATTGCTGGCCCATCCTACTTCTTGTTATCCTGTCTTCTGTCAATTTGGACCTGTTGGAACATAGGGCTACTTTTAGGATTTTTCCAGGGCCATTTTAAGTTCCCAGTCCGTCCCTGCATACTGTGACCTCTATGTGGATGATGATAGTTGATATAGAGCTGTGCTGTAGATATTCATTCCAGATATGGATTGCTGGCTGCTTCTACAATGTCCTCCTTCCAAGCAGCTGCCGCCGGCACTTCACTCAGCGTGTTGGTTAGTGATGATTCCCACCGTCTGTTAGCTGGGCGTGCTCTATCAGCATGCTTTCGCCGGCCCTCACTCGGCATGCCGATCCGTGGAAACTCCCACTGGCGTGCCATGGCAGCTTATTTCCTCAGTGTACCGACATTGTATATAGCGATCCTCCCTCTGTTAATATGCATGCATAGATGAATTATAAATGTTCATTAGTGACGGACGAACATCTGCCGAGATGGTTCGCGAAGACGATCGCGCGAACGCAATGAAATGTTCGCGAACCGCAAGTTCGCGGCGGGTCCCATTCATTTTAATAGCAGGCGAACCTGAAAAACCTTCAGCTCATATTTGCAGCCAAGAAATAATTACTAGAAGTGCACAAATAGTCCCACAACATGGACAGTGACATACCAGATGTATTATTCGAATTTGCGATCTCCATTCATAATTTTTTTCAATGCGAAATATCGGCAATATAATTTTCACGTACGCGCATGCGCACACCAGTTTTAATTATTTTTTCCAATACCTTTTGTCACTGTGTGTAGCAGAGGGAACGCAGCAAAACCGCAAACAAATGCTGCAGTACCCAAATACACTATAAAGAAAGTATATTGGTATATAACACCCCGCTTCAATCAGTTTTTTTGGGGGGGCGACTGGTATATCACACCAGTTATAATTATTTTTTCTTATTGCGTTTGTCACTCTGTGTAGATGCAGAACTGCCCACCAGTCACCACCACTGCTGCACAATACAAATCCACTATAATATGCTTTTTATGTTAGAAAGTATATTATAAGTGTATTATACCCCTATATACTGCACACCAAACAATAGCACACCTATACCAGTCCTTAAAAGGACTTTTGTGGCCCTATTAGCTAGCGATTTGTGTCCCTAACAGCCTGTCCCTGCTCCACACAGCAACCTTTCCCTACACTGACAAAAAACTGAATGGAAAAAAAAAAGGACAGATTGGGTCTATTTATAAGGTAGAGGGTATGTCCATGTGCTGAAACGTCTCAATTGGCTGTCCTGTACCACCTGATGGATGTGTCATGGGTCAAAGTTCTTCACAATGTAAAAGAATATGGCGGGCGCGAATATCGCCATATGTTCGCATGTTCGGCGATTCGCGAACGAGCAAAGTTCGCCGCGAACCGACTGCCGGGTGAACCGCAAGGCCATCACTTACCAGAGCTTACTACATAAGCACCTGCTGAGTGCCCTAATACAGGATAGCTAAATATTGGGTTCTATCAGAAAAAGGAAGGGGGGAGAAAGAAGGAAAGGTAAGTGATGATTATCTTGTCTCATGAGAGCAGAGTGACATCACTAGGATGGGTGGGGAAAAGTCAACCATTCTCTTCTGCGGTGTGGTGTTTCTTTTCATGGGCGGATTTGGTCTTAGTGTAAGCCGTGTACCGGGGTGGGCTCCCCAGGATACAGCGAAGTCACGAACAAGGAAAGCAACTCCAACACCAGTTTTGCCAAAGCAGTATTTTACTTAAACGTGGTAATGAGCACTAGTGATGGCCTTGCGGTTCGCCCGGTGGTCGTTTAGAGGCAAACTTTGCATGTTCGCGATTCGCCGAACGTGCGAACATATGGCGATATTCGCATCCGCCATATTCTTTTGCATTGCGCCGAACTTTGACCATTGACACATCTATCAGGTGGGACAGGACAGCCAATTGAAGCGTTTCAGCACATGGACACATCCCACCCTATAAAAAGAACCCGATCTGGCAGCCATTTTACATAAACTTTTGCTAGTTTAGGGAGAGGTTGCTTTCTGGAGCAGGGACAGGCTGTTAGGGACACCAAACGCTAGCTAATAGGGCCACAAAGGTCCTTTTATAGGTGTGCTATCGATAGGTGTGCTATACTGAGGGGTGTGATATACTTTTAATATACTTTTTAACATAGAAAGTATATTATAGTGCATTTGTATTGTGCAGCAGTTGTGTGCGGTTCTGCTGCGATACCGCAGCTATACAGAGGAACAAACGCTATTGGAACAAGTAATTGCAACTGGTGTGATACACCAGTTGCCCCCAAAAACCGATTGAGGGGTGTGATATACCTGTAATATATTTTCTAACATAGAAAGTATATTATAGTGCATTTGTATTGTGCAGCAGTTGTGTGAGGTTCTGCTGCGATACATATAGGGACAAGTGTTACACCGGCTTCAACAAAATACTGATTTAGGGGTGCGATATACCTGCTTCCACCAAATATTGATTCAGGGGTTCTATATACCTGATTCCACTAAATACTTATTGAGGACTGCAATATACCTGCTATTACAAAATACTGATTAAGGGGTTCTATATACCTGCTTCCACAAAGTATTTAGGGGTGCAATATACCTGCTTACACCAAATATTGATTGAAGCCTGCGATACACCGGCTTCAATAAAATACTGATTTAGGGGTGCATTATACCTGCTTCCACCAAATATTGATTCAGGGGTTCTATATACCTGATTCCACTAAAAACTTATTGAGGGGTGCAATATACCTGCTATTACAAAATACTGATTAAGGGGTTCTATATACCTGCTTCCACAAAATAAAGATTTTGGGGTGCGATATACCTGCTTACACCAAATATTGATTGAGGCCTGCAATACACCTGCTTCAACAAATACTGCTCTTCTCTAGGGACTTTGGCACAGTGTCATTTTGAAAATGACAGGCAGAGAAAGAGGCAGGGCTTTACGCAGGTGTGGTAGGGGTCGGGCAGGTGCACCAGGCCAGAGCCTAAATGGGAAGTAGGAGAAGGTGTGCGTGATTACGTCAAAGGACACACCACAGTTGGTTGAGTGGTTCACCACCACCACCATAGTAGCCCCTCCACTCGAGTCAGAGGAATTATTTTCACATCCATTCCCAGACCTTACTGATGTGCAGCCATTCTTGGCATCGGATGATGAAGAGGAGGCAGCAACGGCTGCCACCCAGCGGTCTGATGACAGTACCCAGATTAGCCCAAGGAGGGTGGTCCCCGCTGTTTCTGCCTACTCTAAGATCTTTATTGTTAGTGGTGGTGAAGGTGACAATGATGACATGTCGATGGACGTCACGTGGGTGCCCACAAGAGAGGAAGAGGATTGGAGCTCAAGAGATTGAGCAACAGATAGGGAGCAGAAGCAGGCAGAACTCTCAGTGCACAGGAGGCAAAAAGCAGACTCAAAATGTATCTGTAGCGAGCCATCCACCATGCACGGTCACATCTTGCGCTCCCAGGACACCGGAACATGGCTCCACAGTGTGGGCTTTTTTTAACCTGTCAGCTTCTGACAATACACTGCGTGCAGAATTATTAGGCAAATGAGTATTTTGACCACATCATCCTCTTTATGCATGTTGTCTTACTCCAAGCTGTATAGGCTCGAAAGCCTACTACCAATTAAGCATATTAGGTGATGTGCATCTCTGTAATGAGAAGGGGTGTGGTCTAATGACATCAACACCCTATATCAGGTGTGCATAATTATTAGGCAACTTCCTTTCCTTTGGCAAAATGGGTCAAAAGAAGGACTTGACAGGCTCAGAAAAGTCAAAAATAGTGAGATATCTTGCAGAGGGATGCAGCACTCTTAAAATTGCAAAGCTTCTGAAGCGTGATCATCGAACAATCAAGCGTTTCATTCAAAATAGTCAACAGGGTCGCAAAAGCGTGTGGAAAATCCAAGGCGCAAAATAACTGCCCATGAACTGGGAAAAGTCAAGCGTGCAGCTGCCAAGATGCCACTTGCCACCAGTTTGGCCATATTTCAGAGCTGCAACATCACTGGAGTGCCCAAAAGCACAAGGTGTGCAATACTCAGAGATATGGCCAAGGTAAGAAAGGCTGAAAGACGACCACCACTGAACAAGACACACAAGCTGAAACGTCAAGACTGGGCCAAGAAATATCTCAAGACTGATTTTTCTAAGGTTTTATGGACTGATGAAATGAGAGTGAGTCTTGATGGGCCAGATGGATGGGCCCGTGGCTGGATTGGTAAAGGGCAGAGAGCTCCAGTCCGACTCAGACGCCAGCAAGGTGGAGGTGGAGTACTGGTTTGGGCTGGTATCATCAAAGATGAGCTTGTGGGGCCTTTTCGGGTTGAGGATGGAGTCAAGCTTCACTCCCAGTCCTACTGCCAGTTTCTGGAAGACACCTTCTTCAAGCAGTTGTACAGGAAGAAGTCTGCATCCTTCAAGAAAAACATGATTTTCATACAGGACAATGCTCCATCACACGTGTCCAAGTACTCCACAGAGTGGCTGGCAAGAAAGGATATAAAAGAAGAAAATCTAATGACATGGCTTCCTTGTTCACCTGATCTGAACCCCATTGAGAACCTGTGGTCCATCATCAAATGTGAGATTTACAAGGAGGGAAAACAGTACTCCTCTCTGAACAGTGTCTGGGAGGCTGTGGTTGCTGCTGCACGCAATGTTGATGGTGAACAGATCAAAACACTGACAGAATCCATGGATGGCAGGCTTTTGAGTGTCCTTGCAAAAAAAGGTGGCTATATTGGTCACTGATTTGTTTTTGTTTTGTTTTTGAATGTCAGAAATGTATATTTGTGAATGTTGAGATGTTATATTGGTTTCACTGGTAAAAATAAATAATTGAAATGGGTATATATTTGTTTTTTGTTAAGTTGCCTAATAATTATGCACAGTAATAGTCACCTGCACACACAGATATCCCCCTAAAATAGCTAAAACTAAAAACAAACTAAAAACTACTTCCAAAAATATTCAGCTATGATATTAATGAGTTTTTTGGGTTCATTGAGAACATGGTTGTTGTTCAATAATAAAATTAATCCTTAAAAATACAACTTGCCTAATAATTCTGCACTCCCTGTAGTGTTGCCATCTGCAGCCTGTGCTGTCAACATATAAGTCGCGGTAAGCCCTACACTCACCTACACTCACCTAGGGACAACCGCCTTAAGAAGGCACCTGGCCTCCCATCACTGAGCCCAGTGGGAGCAACCCCGTCAGAACCCACACAGCCACACTCCCGGCGCGCCACATCCTTCCCAGAGCTATATGGTCACATTCAGTGGCAAGTGAATATATCTCTGGCACACAGTGTCGGTGCCAAGATACATCTGACCACAGACACATGGTCTAGCAAACACAGGCAGGGAAGGTACATAACTTTTACTGCCCACTGGGTAAAACTTCTGACGGCCGTCAAGCATGCAACCCATGGCACCTGTGTGGATTTGGTGTTAGCGCCACAGATTGCCTCTTCTTCTACTCTTCCTCCTCCATCCTTCGTCTCCTTCTCGGCTGACTCCTCCTTTTCCACTGCTACCACCTCTTCCGCTGCACCCCCCAAGCTCCCCAGAACCTATTCGACGTGCCAGGTGAGACGTTGCCATGCTGTGCTGCGGCTGTTCTGCCTGGAAGCCAAGAGCCACACCTTTCCTGCACTGCTTACAGCTCTGCGGTCACAGGCCGATTAGTGGCTAACCCCGCTCAATTTGACAGTTGGGGCAAAATGAAACAGGGCAAAATGACACACGTGCATGGCAAACATTCTGAACTTAGTTGTACAGCGATTTATTGCCAAATACCCTGGGGTCCAGGAGGTCTTGCGGCAGGCCAGGAAAATCTCGGGCCATTTCAGAAGATCTTACATCGGCCATGGCTCACCTTGCTGACGTTCAGCGGCGACACCACTTGACTGTCAGCAGGGCCGGTGCAAGGATTTTTGCCGCCCTAGGCAAGATAAAAATTGCCGCCCCCCCCCCCCCCCCTTATCAGATGATCTGCCCATATCATGACATCACATATGTTCCACCCCTTTCTCAGCTTTTAAATTAAAAGAACAGCTATGTTTTCCTTACCCTCAGTTCAGACCTGAGCGTTTTACAGCGCGTTCCTACGCGCTGTAAAACGCTCAACAAGGAGAAACCAATGCTTCCCTATGGGAATGGTTCTCACCTGGGCGTTTTACAGCGCGTACGATCGCGCTGTAAAACGCCCGACGCTCAAACAAGTACATGAGCGTTTTTTTGGGCGTTTGTCGCGCGTTCCTGTACATAGACTTTCGGGAACGCGCGACAATGTGTGTTCACTTGTCTCTGTATGCGTGCTTGTAAACGCCCGTACAATCGCGCATACAGAGCGCTCCTTTCAGAACGCTCTGGTGTGAACCCAGCGTTAGGGTTAATCCAGCTTCTTGTAGCTGTCTCTTTTTGCGGAACGGAATTGCGGACCCATACATTTCTATGGGATCCGCAATTCCGATCCTGAAAAAAATAGAACATGTCCTATTCTTGTCCGCAATAGCAGACAAGAATAGGCATATTCTCTTAGTGCCCGCAAAATGCGGAACGCACATTGCTGCTGTCTGTGTTTTGTGGATCCGCAAAACACACACGGATGTGTGAATGGACCCTAAATGTGAGGTAAATTAGTCTCCAATGTAGTATTAATAACTAAACAATTAAATAATAAACATATTGCATTGTCTACTTATCACCAGGACAATAAGATGATCTGGTCTCTGGCTGCAGTCTGTCTCTGGGCACTCCCTTGTCACTCTCTTCTCCCCCTGTGCTGTTCCTTTCATATTGAATTTCTGCACTGTATTATTATTTCTTGTTTTACCTATGTTGTTTAAATCTATTGTTCTCTGCTGCCATCTGCTGGCCGGAATTCGTATGCTGCACGCCTCGTTCGTTGTCTATAAAGTTTTATCTCTGGGCGTGGTTTTAGCAGCCTTGGGCCTGGTCACTTCCTGTAGCCTTTTTCAGTGCTGCATTCCTTTGTGACTGGAGACACACACCTCGGCTTGTGAAGGCATCAGTTTTTGACCAGCAGTTGCCTCAGCAGTTAGCCTCAGAAAAGACATCCACATGACAGCATCTACTGCATTCCTGTATTGTATCACCGTATGTCACTGCTCTGGATCAAATAAACCCACGTTTGATTGCATCCTCATGTCTACGTCTGGATCCATCTAACCTGAGCATCTGCCGGTCCGGTCTGCTCCACTGCTTGGATACGAAGGTAGGCCAGTCACAAAGCCATTATCAGTTACACCTTCATTCGCCTTCATGTGGGGACAGAACAGTCAAAAACTGCCTTAAAGCCTTATACCCCAGTCAATACCCGTCTGAATGTCCAATGCCCGGCTACAGGTTCCCTCAGAGCCCAGCGCCACACTCAGGAACCTCCCCTGCAACAGGCCCACTCCCAGCAAATCTGCCCGGCAACAGTGCATGTCCCATAAGCCTAAGGGGAAGCATGGCGTGTCCGCAGTAGATATACTCTCGCCTGGAAGTCCTCCACTACTCGCCAAGCCACTTTCTACATCCTATATTAACCCTTGCTCGCATGATATAAGAACTGTTCACGCACGCGGGGCCTCCCTCAAACCAAAACCCCGCAATTCACTCAAGACACCTTGGGAAACTCATCGGGGTGCCTCATCTGAGCCGCACAGCAATTTTCAACCCCCAATTCAAAAGTTTGATTTCTTAAAGAGACAGCGCACCTTAAATCAAAATGGCCGAAAAGGACCTCGTACAGTTCCCCAGTGATGAAACAAAGCAAATACAACCTGATACTGATCATTATGAAGAGCTGGAGGTAGAACTCACACTTCCAGCAGACCAAGTCACACGACCAAGGCGCTCTCTCAAACCAACTATAAAGATCACAGAAAACTATCACACCATGAAAGATGAGCTATGTGACAACCTGGAAGAGCTATGGGAACGAGTTTCCTCCCTCATATCAGGACTTAAGTCCTCCTCAGGCGATGCCACCAGCTTACAAGTTGCCGTCGGGCGGCTGAACGCAGCCCATGAAAGATACAAGAGACTGTCCACAAGGTATATAACCTTTCTAAAAGACTCTAATATTGAAGAAGCCCCGTCAGAATTGTGCAAGGCAGAATCAATAGACAGACAAAGAGACGCCATGGTGCTGGACGCTAAAGATAAAGTGGAACTCTGCATCGCTCATTTGCAAGAAACTAGATCACACAGATCGCATTCGTCCAAACATTCCTCACGGTCCTACAGATCATCATGCTCTAGAAGCTCCGCCCTGAGCGACAGATTACTAGAGGCCCGCATAAATGCAGAGCAATCCAAAGTGAGGCGTTCCTTCACCGAAAAAGAAGTCCTTGCAAGGGCAGAAGCACAGGCGGCGGCCAAGAGGGCTGAAGCGGAGGCAGAAGCCAAGAGGGCAGAAGCAGAGGCTCGAATAAAGATCCTTGAATCAGAGAGGGAAGAGGAAATTGCATTAGCAAAAGTAAGACTACTTGAGCAATCATTGAGCCAAGGCCTTGATTCAGTCTGCTTACCACCAGAGGAGATAGACGATCCAGTTGATCGCACCAGCGACTATGTACTGAAACAGTTATCTGCACCACCCCCAGTGTGCAGTACTGTCCAAGCCAACAACACTGAAACCTCCAAGTCAGCTCTACCTGCAGGGCCAGTGACACCCACAGCACCCGAGCAATCCAATAACAGTCGCCCAGATGCGCCCTCTCAAGGGCAGTTATTACAGCAAGATGGCTACCAGGTGTTTCCTGGCCTACCTCCACAGCTCAAGCAGCAGTCATCAGAATCTACAGAGGCTAGACCACAGCTCAACCCTGCAGCAACATCATTCTACCCGGAAGCATCTCACCCTTTCACGCCACGCAGCCTATACGCCCCAGGGGCATCACAAGTTGTCATTGCAACAAGCAGTGAGAAATCAGATATGTCTGAGTTTGCCAGGTTTATGGTGAGCAGAGAGCTAATTAACACCAGTCTCTCAAAATTTGATGACCGTGCGGAGAGCTACAGAGCCTGGAAGGCAACCTTCAAAGCCGCCATCGCCAACCTCAACCTAACCGCAGAGCAGGAGCTCGACCTCTTGATCAAATGGCTGGGCCCAGGCTCCACAAATCGCACCAAGAGCCTTAGAACTGTCTATGTGGGACAAGCAGAAGCAGGTCTCGCTGCAGCCTGGCAGAGACTCGAACGCACCTTTGGCAGTGCAGAAGCAATAGAGAAGGCACTATTCAGGAGACTGCAGAACGTCCCCAAGATCAGTCTCAAGGATGTCGATAAGCTTCAGGATTTAAGTGATTTGCTCATGGAACTGGAGCTCGCCAAAAGAGACCCTCGTCTGTCCGGGCTGTGCTACCTGGATACAGCCCATGGGGTGAACCCAACCGTCGTGAAGTTACCATACAGCCTGCAAGAGAAGTGGGAGGCATCAGTCTCAAGGTACAAAAGAGTGCATGACGTCACTTTTCCCCCATTTATTCATTTCTGCAGATTCATCGATGAACAGTCCCAGATGAGGAATGACCCCAGCCTTGACTTCCTGGAGTTCAATACTACAGCCTCAGTGACACCATCATCAAGGTATGAAAGTATTGTACATAAACACAGAGACTTTAAGAGCAGCGTGAATGTTAGAAAGACTAACCTACCATAATCTGCAGTACCCACTGGTAGACAGTACACTACCTCATCAGGAGACAAGGCCTTCAATCGTGAATGTCCCATTCATAAAAAACCACACTCGCTGAACAAATGCAGAGGATTTAGATCCAAAACCATACAGGAGCGCAAGAAAGTCCTCACCGAGCTTGGGGTATGTTTCAAGTGCTGCGCTTCATTGGAGCACATGGCTAAGGACTGTAAATCCATTATCAAATGTGAGGAGTGTCATAGTGATAGACATGTCTCAGCTATGCACCCAACTCCACTCACAAGGGATTCACCTGCTGCCGTCACCACCAGTCCTGCTCCAAGTCATGGCGGGGAGCCCCAGAACCACGCTAACACAGCCACTGCTGTTTCCTGCTCATGCTTGGACGTATGTGGGGAGGGCCAGAGTGAGAAATGTTGTGCCCGCATATGCCTAATCAAGGTCTACCCGGAGGGGCTACCAGAAAAGGCAGTAAAAATGTATGCCATCATTGACGACCAAAGCAACCGTTCCCTAGCAGGACCTAAATTCTTTGAAGCCTTTGGAATAAAGGGACCGTCAGAACCCTACATCTTAAACACCTGCTCGGGTCGCATAGAGACTAGCGGCAGGAGGGCACAAGGATTCATCGCTTGTTCCGTCAGTGGAAATACGGAAATACCTCTACCGACGCTGATCGAATGCGATCAAATACCCAACCATAGGGATGAAATTCCTACCCCGGAAGCTGCATTTCACCATCCACACCTAAGGCACCTAGCCAACGTTATCCCACCTATGGACAACAACGCCGAGATTCTACTCCTGCTTGGCAGAGACAATCTAAGGGTACACAAGGTGCGTCAACAGTGTAATGGTCCAGACTATGCACCATACGCCCAGAGACTGGACTTGGGATGGGTGGTCATAGGAAATGTATGCTTGGATCAACCAATAATCCGCTCTTTCAAAACGTACGTGCGTGGAGATGGACGCACAACTTGCATTAAGCCTTGCCCTCATCACTATGAGGTGAAAGAGAAGCCTCCAGACCTCATACAACCACCTGACGACATTCCTCCCTTTGCCGACAACTTGGGAAGATTAGTCTTTCACACAAGCAAGGACGATGATAAAGTAGCTTTGTCAGTAGAGGACAGAGAATTTATCAAGATAATGGACAATGAGTTCCTTAAAGACGAAACCAATCACTGGGTTTCTCCATTACCCTTCCGAGCTACCAGGGTGAAACAATAGGGAACAAGCTCTGTCTAGATTTAACTCTCTTCAGCGTACCATGAACAGTAAGCCTGAGATGAGAGAACTCATCGTTGCCTTTATCGACAAAATATTCCGCAACAACCATGCAGAACCAGCTCCATCCTTAGGGAAGAATGACGAGTGCTGGTACTTGCCTTCATTTGGAGTGTATCACCCACGGAAACCTAATCAAATTAGGGTCGTTTTCGACTCAAGTGCCAAACATCAAGGTGTATCTCTTAATGATGTCCTTCTCACAGGTCCTAATCTGACGAATAACCTAGTTGGAGTGCTGATGAGGTTCAGAAAAGAGCTTGTTGCCATCACCGCTGACATTGAACAGATGTTCCACTGTTTCGTAGTCAGAGAGGACCACCGGAATTTCCTCAGGTTTCTGTGGTACAAGAATAACGACACCAACGCAGAGATGGCAGAATATCAAATGAGGGTACATGTATTTGGAAACAGCCCTTCACCTGCCGTGGCAACTTACGGCCTTCGGCGAACTGCATTAGAGGGAGAATCCGAGTACGGTAAAGACGCCAGAGACTTTGTAGAAAAGGACTTCTACGTAGACGATGGACTCAAATCACTACCGACTGAAGAAGCGGCTATCGATCTGCTCAAAAGGACTTAAGGTATGTTGTACCAAGCTAAACTTAGACTACACAAAATTGCTTCAAACAGCCTGGCCGTTATGAGGGCCTTCGAATCAGGCGATCATGCACCAGGATTCAAGGACATTAACTTGGGACTGGACAGTCCACCTGTGCAGAGGAGCTTGGGCCTCAGATGGGATCTCTCGGCCCACTCCTTCGGTTTTCAGATAAGTTGTGCAGACAAGCCATTCACAAAACGAGGCGTCCTATCAGTAGTAAACAGCCTATTTGATCCGCTGGGATTTGTAGCGCCCATCACCATACAAGGTAAATCTCTACTGAGACAGTTTTCTGAAACAGTCAAGGATTGGGATACCCCACTTCCCTCCGAGAAAGAGCAAAAATGGGAAGCCTGGAAGCGATCCTTGTGTGCCTTGGATGAGATCCACATCCCGAGTTGCTATATTAAAACTTCACTTTCCTCCAGCATAAAGAAAGAACTCCACGTGTTCTCGGACGCCTCCACGGAGGCCATCGCAGCGGTTGCCTATCTGAAAGTCACAGAACCCAACAACCAAAATCACGTTGGATTCGTCTTTGGTAAGGCTAAGTTAGCCCCCAAGCCAGATCATACTATTCCCAGACTGGAACTCTGTGGGACTGTGTTGGCAGTGGAGATTGCGGATTTCGTACAACAACAACTGGGTGTCGACATCGCCGAAGTCCAGTATTACACCGACAGTAAGGTCGTTTTAGGATACATCCACAATCGGACCAAGCAAATTTATGTGTACGTTAGTAACCGCATAGAGAGAATCAGGAGGTCCTCCAAACCTGTACCATCCGAACTTAATCCAGCAGATCATGCCACTAGGCCTATGTCTATAGGTTCCTTTACTAACTCTACTTGGCTTACAGGTCTAGAGTTTCTGCTTGGAGAGGCAGACGAATGTGTACAGGAAGTTTTCAGCATCCAGGATCCGGATAATGATCCAGAAATCCGCGCTGAAGTTAGTGCATTAGTCACTGGAACAAAGCAAACTGCCAGCTTCAGTTGTCAGCGCTTTGAACGTTTCTCCAGTTGGACGAGACCCATCGAGAACGTCCCTGACGGGTGAACAGGACTGTATCTAGCTTCGCAGATCTTCTCCATTCCAAGTTGGAACACAAGACTAATCTATGTTTGCATTCTAACATGTTTTTCTTTTACAGGTTGTTTATATTTTATGGACATTCGTCATAGTGAAATCCCCAAAGTGAATTTCAGACTGGGAGTGTGCTGTTCCTTTCATATTGAATTTCTGCACTGTATTATTATTTCTTGTTTTACCTATGTTGTTTAAATCTATTGTTCTCTGCTGCCATCTGCTGGCCGGAATTCGTATGCTGCACGCCTCGTTCGTTGTCTATAAAGTTTTATCTCTGGGCGTGGTTTTAGCAGCCTTGGGCCTGGTCACTTCCTGTAGCCTTTTTCAGTGCTGCATTCCTTTGTGACTGGAGACACACACCTTGGCTTGTGAAGGCATCAGTTTTTGAGCAGCAGTAGCCTCAGCAGTTAGCCTCAGAAAAGACATCCACATGACAGCATCTACTGTATTCCATCACCGTATGTCACTACTCTGGATCAAATAAACCCACGTTTGATTGCATCCCCATGTCTACGTCTGGATCCATCTAACCTGAGCATCTGCCGGTCCGGTCTGCTCCACTGCTTGGATACGAAGGTAGGCCAGTCACAAAGTCATTATCAGTTACACCTTCATTCGCCTTCATGTGGGGACAGAACACCCCCCCTCCCTCCCTTGTCACTCTCATTCCAGCCCCCCCCCCACCCTTGTCACTCTCATTCCAGCCCCCCCACCCTTGTCACTCTCATTCCAGCCCCCCCTCCCTTGTCACTCTCATTCCAGCCCCCCCTCCCTTGTCACTCTCATTCCAGCCCCCCCTCCCTTGTCACTCTCATTTTACCCCCCCTCCCTTGTCACTCTCATTCCAGCCCCCCCCTTCCTTGTCACTCTCATTCCAGCCCCCCCTCCCTTGTCACTCTCATTGCAGCCCCCCCTCCCTTGTCACTCTCATTCCAGCCCCCCCCTTCCTTGTCACTCTCATTGCAGCCCCCCCTCCCTTGTCACTCTCATTGCAGCCCCCCCTTCCTTGTCACTCTCATTGCAGCCCCCCCTCCCTTGTCACTCTCATTGCAGCCCCCCCTTCCTTGTCACTCTCATTGCAGCCCCCCTTCCTTGTCACTCTCATTGCAGCCCCCCCTTCCTTGTCACTCTCATTCCAGCCCCCCCCTTCCTTGTCACTGTCATTGCAGCCCCCCCTTCTTTGTCACTCTCATTGCTGCCCCCCCTCCCTTGTCACTCTCATTCCAGCCCCCCCTTCCTTGTCACTCTCATTGCAGCCCCCCCTTCCTTGTCACTCTCATTCCAGCCCCCCTCCCTTGTCACTCTCATTGCAGCCCCCCCCCTTCCTTGTCACTCTCATTGCAGCCCGCCCTTCCTTGTCACTCTCATTGCAGCCCCCCCTTCCTTGTCACTCTCATTGCAGCCCCCCTTCCTTGTCACTCTCATTGCAGCCCCCCTTCCTTGTCACTCTCATTGCAGCCCCCCCTTCCTTGTCACTCTCATTGCAGCCTCCCCCTTCCTTGTCACTCTCATTGCAGCCTCCCCCTTCCTTGTCACTCTCATTGCAGCCCCCCCTCCCTTGTCACTCTCATTGTAGCCCCCCTTCCTTGTCACTCTCATTGCAGCCCCCCCCCCCTTCCTTATCACTCTCATTGCTGCCCCCACCCTTCCTTGTCACTCTCATTGCAGCCCCCCCCTTCCTTGTCACTCTCATTGCAGCCCCCCCTCCCTTGTCACTCTCATTGCAGCCCCCCCTTCCTTGTCACTCTCATTGCAGCCCCCCTTCCTTGTCACTCTCATTGCAGCCCCCCGCCCTTCCTTGTCACTCTCATTGCAGCCCCCCTTCCTTGTCACTCTCATTTCACCCCCCCCCCCCCGTCACCTCTAGTGTAGCGTGGCCGAGCTCTGTTCGGTCCGCGGTACAGGAACATTTGTTTCCTGTACCCGGCCGGACTGAAAGGAAGTGCACACTTAGTGTGCACTTCCTGTCAGTCCGGCCGGGTACAGGAAACAAATGCTCCTGTACCGCGGACCGAACAGAGCTCGGCCACGGACAGCACAGAGCAGACACAGAATGACAGCAGGCGCAGGCAGGCTGCGCAGCACTGAGCCGGCGGCCGGAGATTCTTTAGAGCGGTAAGCGCTCAGCCACTCAGGAGGCGCAGCATGAGGGGGGCCGCCGGCCGGCCGAACTTATATTACCAACTTATTATTTTTATTTTTTTTTTACACTGCAACGGGCGCCCCCTGCTAAATGGCGCCCTAGGCGACTGCCTAAGTCGCCTTACTGGTGGCGCCGGCCCTGCCTGTCAGACATCTTATTTGTGACAGCCCGACGTGCTGGAACTCCACCTTGTATATGCTGGATAGGCTGCTCCAGCAGCAACGTGCCGTTAATGACTACCTGTACGAACTCTACAGCAGGACAGGTTCTGGGGAGCTTGGTTTCTTTTCATAGCGCCAGTGGCTGCTCATGCGCGACTCATGCAGACATCTGCGGCCATTTGATGAGATCACCAAACTGGTCAGTCGCAGCCAGGGCACCATCAGTGACATCGTACCTTACGCCTTCTTTCTGGAGCATGCATTGCGTCGTGTCATTGATCAAGCCGTTAAAGAGCAGGAGCTGGAAGATGAGGAACTCGCAATGCTGAATGAATTCCCAGGGGGGCTATTCCATCTGAGACAAGTCAGCAGGAGTCTGAAGAGGAGTCAGAGGAGGAGGGTGGCTGGGGGTAGGAGGGGGAGCAAGAAGAGAAGACTTTGAGGGGTAATTTAAACTTTTCGGGGATCCTTGGTGTTGTCCGTGGCTGGGGTGGGAGGAGACCGAGGACGACATTCTCCTGGGCGATGAGTGGTAGCCAGGGCGCTCCACCGCTTCCAATTTAGGGCAAATGGGGGCCTTCATGCTCCAGTGTCCCCCGTATAAAAATCATAAAGGGCAAGGACCAGTACTGGGTGGCAACGTACCTAGACCCCCAGTACAAACACAAAATGGTGGACATGTTACCAGCATCACAGAGGGCTGTCGGAATGCAGCATTTCCAGGCCTTGCTGTGAGAGATGCTGCATTCTGCTGTTGCGGGCACTGGCAGAGGAATTTCCTCCCACAGCGAAATAGGTGCGGGTACCAATCCTACAGCGCCTGTAAGAAGAGGGCTGTTAGAAGATGTGTTGGTCACTTCAGATATGAGATCATTCTTGCAACCAACCCATCGACAGCCGCCCTCCAGATCCAGCTTCAGGGAACACCTAGACCAACAGGACCAACACCTAGACCAACATGTTCAGCGCAGCAGGGGGGATCGTGATCGATAAACGCACTCGCCTAGCTCATAACAGTGTGGACTACCTCACATTTCTAAAAATGAATGAGGCATGGATCTCGGAGGAATTTAACATCTGACCATGTGTAATTGAATTTCACCTATTATCATTTGGGGTTTATTCAAGAGGGGGGATTTTGTTAGCCATGTTTTTAATCTAATTTTATATTTTTAGTTCTTTTAAACATATGTATTTGACATGTATTTGTACTGGCCTACAGTACATTTTTTTATCCAGTGACAGCCTAATGTACCTCAAGCCACATAATCACAAGTTCTTTTCTGTCTGGTGAATGCCTAATTGTTGGGGCCGATACTCCAGTGGCCTACAGTAAAATTTATATCCAGTGGACGCCTAATGTACCTTGAGACACATAATTACAAGTTCTTTTCTGTCCGGCGAATGCTTAATTGTTGGGGCCTCTACTCTAGTGGCCTACAGTAAAAATGTTATCCAGCGACTGCCTAATGTACCTGTAGCCATATAATCACAAGTTCTTTTCTGTCCGGTGAATGCCTAACTGTTGGGGCCTGTACTCCAGTGGCCTACAGTAAAATCTATATCCAGTGACCGTTTGATGTACATCGAGCCACTAATAATCACAAGTTCTTTTCTGTCCGGTGAATGCCTAATTGTTGGGGCCTGTACTCTAGTGGCCAACAGTAAAATTTGTGTTCAGTGACCGCCTAATGTACCTCCAGGCAGAGAATCGCAAAGTCACATGCCGGAGGTCCCGGGGGTACCTCCAGGACGCATTGCGAGCAAGGCTGGGACAAGGTATCGCAAAGAAAGGGCATTCCCCCGTCGTGGAACACATGGAACCCTCTTCCGAAGGTGAACCTGGAGCCAACTGGAGCTGACTAGGAGCGCAGCCATCATGACATGAACATAGCATAGAAACATGAACAGGCAAAGTGAGGTACAAGACATGGAACGGAACAAAAGAAAGCAATGCAGAATCAGGTGGCCCATACCGAGAAGTAGATGGCAGGACAAAGGCAGAGGCAAAACCTAGCAAAGCAAAACATAGACAGACATGACAGAGACAAGAGGACATGACACCCACCGGCATGGACAAGGACAGAACAAAGACATAGCAGGGTACAGACACCCTCAAGGAATGGCATGGCCTGGCATGAACAGGAAGAGCAGAAACATAGCAGGGTACTGGACAGTCTCAATTAACAGTCCTGACCCTCAGAATGCACATGAGAACAGGAACTGGACTGGAGAACACAAATTCTCGAATTTGCGAATTTATGGTGAATATTCGTCCAAAAATTCACGAAATATCGCAAATTCGAATATTGCCTGTGCCGCTCATCACTATCCATCACTAATAAGCACGACCACAGATGCTGGTAACACACAAATACATTTACATATATCCAGCCAGGAGGCTGAGACCCTAGTGCTGCACAGTGCGGCTCCCTCCGGTGGATGCTGGAGGTAAGAGCAGTAATTTACCTACTGGCGAGCTCAACTAAAACAGCCACGCTTTACCTTTTATTACCCTAAAATCAGAAACAACTGTTTGGGTGGGTGGTGCAGACTAGCCTGCGGTGCAGCACAACAGCTTACAATCTTATCATAATCTGCGGTATTCCCCCTCCAATTACTTGTCATGTGGCAAGTGCCTTAGCAATTCTTCTGAGAAAACGCCAGCCTGACTTGAGTTTGTGGTGAAGCGTATCAGCTCTCCGGTGTGAACTGTAACATTAATTGTGAAGTCCTTGTAATGAATAGTTAACAATCCTTGTGACCTGACACAAACAGAAACCCTAACTAACTAACTACAAGCCTGGTCCCAGTCTCTAAGATTCTAGTCGCCAACACTGTAATGAGGTGCTTGCATGATCAGTCTTACCGACCCGGGGCTGCTCTGCATCCACTGGTGACTGTGAACCGAACAAAGGCTTTTCCAACAAGAATTTGGTATTGCAATGTATGTTGCTTTGCTCCTCAGCCCTCATTAGCGTTCCTGGCAGCAATCCTCCTTCCTCTGGACAGGATCAGGGTCTTGCACACAATCAGCTTCACTTAGACATTCTCAATTATCACTACAGGACAGGAGGCAAGCCTCGATTTTTCTGGCACTCAAAGAGCTACCCCTGCTATAAACCCATTCATTGCTCTAATTTTAGAGAGGTCTCTGACTACCTCCTAATACAAACTGAATTCTATTCGCACTGTCGTCAAACTCACAGCTTGTATCCCTAAATCTATAAAAACTGGGCACACTCAAAGGCAAGTCTAAAGAGCTGATAGCCAAGCTCAACGTGAAGAGAAACCAAGCTAAAATTGACACATTTCTGAAAGAGACACTGGCCTCACACTGGTAGAGTGTCTAAATCAAAGTTAGACTCTAGAGGAGCCACACTTAGAAAATTCTGAGGTTGATGGGAACCTGTTTAGATACTAATTTGGGTGACGACAACTCTAACACATCTCCCTCTCCATTTTGAAACGTTGCCAAATCTCACTCCTGTCTTCAAAGAGCTTACAGATATAAAAGCTGACCCTACCCTTCTCCCACTTCGGCTCACTGGAGATTTCCCCGACTCCCTGCCCTGACCCATGTGGATGCTTGAAAACTCTGTTCTAATCTGAGATGGGGAAACAGCTCTCATTGTGTGAACCCTGTGTTTGTGTAAATGAAGTTAAATATCTGGACTGACATTCTGACAATTTTCGAATAGAATTCAGTTTGTATTAGGAGGTAGTCAGAGACCTCTCTAAAATTAGAGCAATGAATGGGTTTATAGCAGGGGTGAGTGCCAGAAAAATCGAGGCTTGCCTCCTGTCCTGTAGTGATAATTGAGAATGTCTATAAGAATTATAATATCCCTGCTCTGCCACAGGGATGCCACAAGATGGGGCTCTGAACTCATAAATTGCTAGAGCAGCAGCTGTAGCCCCAGAGCTCATAGAAAAATGTACTGGCAAAATACAGCAGGAAAAGCCACAGGATCTCTCTGCCATGCACAGCAGGCGGCAGATACTGTTCTGTTCAGTAGCAGTACCTCCAGGAGCGCAGAACACAAGGGTACAGATTCCAGACTGGAGCAGGGTGGCTTTTACCACACGTGGCCCAGATATGTCGGGATCCAGCATTTCACATGACCAGGGAATATATCGCTCTAGAATGCTGCTGCTAATGTTAGGAGATGTCACGGGCTGCAGTTCTCAGGTATATAGTAAAAGCCGAAGCCTAGGGCCCTCACAGATCAGATACTGATGACCTATTGAGCGGCCCAGTACATTTATTATAATCCACACCAGATTTGGTGCATATTTCTGTTTTGTTGACAGACCTGGACACATGCACCACAGCAATTGTGACACATCAGTCCTCTCCTGCATAATGGAAATGGGATGGATCCATTATGCAGGCCATAGACTTCTATTATGACGGAATGAATGAGGGAATGCCTCTAAAGGCATTCCGTTATGCATTCCGTCATAGAATTGCGTTATGGTCCGTGGTAACGGAATCCATAACGCAATTCTGCTTTTACCACCAAACTAAGCGTGAACGAATTTCAAAATATGAAATTCGCTTTTCTATAATCATGATACACATCTTAGCTGCTGCAGAACCTCAAGATACACACCTCAGCTGCTGCAGAACCTCATAATACACATCTCACCACATCAGACCTCATCATAGGGATCCGTCAGATATTGTTATCCATGATGTGACAGATCCGGCTCTACCGTGATTCTCGATGTTGTGCTCCTATGACAGAACATAACGGCAAAAATCACTAGCACAAAACAAAGCCTAATATATTGTACACCTCAGATGCTGCAGAACATCATAATAAGAGAAATACAATTCTCATCATGACCAGGTTGTTATCGTAAGGTATTAGGGCATTAAAACCTTTAGGAGAAGAGAAACCACTAACCTCTCTGACCAGAGAAACCAGCTCTGCATCCCTGACATCACACAGGTCCTTCACCCCTTCTCCTCTGCACTGCTGAGCTTGCTGTTTCTGCACTGGTCACACATGTCCTTCCCCACTTGGTATCGTCTCCTCTGCACAGCTAGCTTGCCAAGTGTAATTAGGGGGCAGCCTTTCATCCACAGCTGGGCCCCCTTCCCCCATAGGCCTCATTGGTTCTCCTCTATTGGAAGTACGCCACTGTCTATGGCCCTTGTTGGCTGCTGTAAACCAGCAGGCAGTTCTATCACCAGAACTGCCTGCTGGATCCGGCAATCCGGACGCAAACGGATGCATTTGTGAGACGGATCCGGATGCGGATCCGTCTGACAAATGAATTGCAATACCGGATCTGTCTCTCCAGTGTCATCCAGAAAAACGGATCCGATATTATTATTTTTTGCATTTTTAAAGGTCTAATTTGTAAATTAATTATTTTCTCCCGCCAACAAACGTATGCATCCTGAACGGAATGCTCTCTATTCAGAATGCATTAGGATAAAACTGATCAGTTTTTTTTCCGGTATTGAGCTCCTGTGACGGAACTCAATGCCGGAAAACGAAAACGCTAGTGTGAAAGTACCCTAAATATTGTTAACAACTACTCAGACAAGAAGGCTGCCTCCCATAATAATATTCAGAAAACAGATGAAAAAAAAATCTACAAATAGAAAATAAAAACAAATTAGGAAAAAAGGATATGTGTCGCTATCTGGTTTTAACTTGCAGAAAAGTGACTCATTCACTTAAAATAGTGGCTTCAGCCACAGCCCAGATAAAACGGATACATATTTGTGTTTGATAACTGAACGGCCTTTGTGGAAAAAACCCTTATCGATCATATGCTCCGGTGATAGATGGCCGGTACTGTAGTGTATATTATCTATCATGTGACTATATTGTGTGATTTCTACGTCCTGTAACCTCAGTGTGTAATATTGTCTTTAGCAATATTCATAGGGTCCCTCCGCCTTCCCCATAGCATATATGTTTGTAATAAGGGTTGTGAGTCCTATATTCTTTGTAAAATGCTGTACTGATTCTTAGAATGGCAAACTCTGTATGTTGCTGCTTCGTCTGGAAACCTAGGGTATGTGGGGAATACACACCCCCTTGGTGGAAATCCAATTAGCACCTGTATGCTAAAAATTGTTTTTTTGGAAGTGGCAACAGTATGGGGGAGATTTATCAAAAGTGGTGTAAAGATAAACTGGCTTATTTGCGCATAGTAACCAATCAGATTGATCCTTTCATTTGCCAAAGGAGCTCTGAAAAATAAAAGGTGGAATCTGATTGATTGCTATGGGTAACTAAGCCAGTTTCTCTTTACACCAGTTTTGATAAATCGCCCCCAATGTTTCCTGGGTTCTGCGCTCAAGCCCCATGGAAATGCATAACCTTAGACATGGCAGAAAGCATGTGTCCAGGAGCTTTTCATCTTGAATACCAGAGGATGAATGAAATATATCATAAGTAGGGTTGAGCGAACGGAAAATAATAGCATTCTTAAGACAGAATGCTGAATAAAATGTCTATTGAGGGGTTAAAAATAATGAAAAAAACTCACCTCATCCACTTGATTGTGCAGCCGGTATCCTCTTCTTTCTTCAGGACCTGCAAAAAGACCAGCGATGACGTCACCGCGCTCACCACGTGGTGAGCGCAGTGACGTCATCGCAGGTCCTGCTGAATGAAGATAGAAGGATTGGTTTGTGTTCCTTGTCCTCGCTATCCCTGGGACCAGAAAACAGGACTTTACCAAGCCATTTGCTAAGTATAAGAACCTTTCTGTTTTAATCCTTTTATTTTCTGTAACTGTTAAATTTTTATTTTTTTGTAATGCACTTTTTTGTACATTAAATCTTAAGATTTAATGTCGCTCATTGTTGCTGTAACGTGCCCAACTCTTCGAAACGCTGCTTTGCCCATTACCATTGATGCCAGTGTGCTTATTGTATGCCAGAACGAAGTGCATTCCTGTGAGGGTTGTGCGTCTGTAACCAGGGCTCTCCGTCAGCCTAGCCGTAAATCGACAGATGGAGGCAGCTTGTATATGGATTTGTGTGTGGATAGGCAACATACGTCCGTGGTAGCCAAATTATGTGTAGATTTATTTTTCATAGACCCATTTGGACCCAGGATTTTTAAATAATATGGTTCAAATAGCCTTAGGCTACAAAACTCCTGTTTCTGGTCTAATAAAACGTAACGTTTATTTCGATTAATAAAACTAATACAGAACAGGAGAAAAAGAAAAGAAAAAACACTTAATTTTAAGATTTAAAGGTGCTATGATGATGCTCGCGGCAGTGAATCGGGATATGATTCCCAAAGATGTATCCTAAATTGCTTTGGGAATATTCCCTCTTATCACTACTTGAGGTATAACTGCTGCCACATGCAATATCCAAGGGTAACCTCATATATATCACTTGGGATGATTCCCTATTAGTGCTACTAATGGTGCAGCTGCTACCGCTATTGTGTCCAAGTATAGTGAGTCTGCAGTTCTCACCACTCAGACAATACATCTAACACACACCTATTTTAAAAGATCAAACTAGAGCTCCCCCATCTGTAACTGTTAAATTTTTATTTTTTTGTAATGCACTTTTTTGTACATTAAATCTTAAGATTTAATGTCGCTCATTGTTGCTGTAACGTGCCCAACTCTTCGAAATGCTGCTTTGCCCATTACCATTGATGCCAGTGTGCTTATTGTATGCCAGAACGAAGTGCATTCCTGTGAGAGTTGTGCGCCTGTAACCAGGGCTCTCCGTCAGCCTAGCCGTAAATCGACAGATGGAGGCAGCTTGTATATGGATTTGTGTGTGGATAGGCAACGTACGTCCGTGGTAGCCAAATGGGTTAGGCGAGTGTAGAAGCACTCCCTACCAATCCAAGTTATGGGTTCTGTGTGCCAGAGTGCCCCCTCATGGCCTGTCGTGTTGGGTGCGCTTGATGATGTGCGATTCATGACATTGTGGATATGGGCTGTCACAGGTACTCAGCTCAAATCAGAATGGCAAGTTCTGTCTGGTGAGAAATCAGATCTGGTGAGACAACCCTGTTTCACTTGAATGGGACAAGCAGTTGTAATATACAGTGGATATAAAAAGTCTACACACCCCTGTTAAAATGTCAGGTTTCTGTGATATAAAAAAATGAGACAAAGATAAATCATTTCAGAACTTTTTCCACCTTTAATGTGACCTATAAACTGTACCACTCAATTGAAAAACAAACTGAAATCTTTTAGGTAGAGGGAAGAAAAAATATTAAAATAAAATAATATGGTTGCATAAGTCTGCACACCCTTAAACTAATACTTTGTTGAAGCACCTTTTGATTTTATTGCAGCACTCAGTCTTTTTGGGTATGAGTCTATCAGCATGGCACATTTTGACTTGGCAAGATTTTACCACTCTTCTTTGCAAAAACACTCCAAATCTGTCAGATTGCGAGGGCATCTTGTGTGCACATCCCTCTTCAGATCACCCCACAGATTTTTCTATCAGATTCAGGTCTGGGCTCTGGCTGGGCCATTCCAAGACTTCAATCTTCTTCTGGTGAAGCCATTCCTTTTTTTATTTGGATGTATGCTTTGGGTCGTTGTCATGCTGAAAGATGAAGTTCCTCTTCATGTTCAGCTTTCTAGCAGAAGCCTGAAGGTTTTGTGCCAATATTGACTGGTATTTGGAACTGTTCATAATTCGCTCTAGCTTAACTAAGGCCCCAGTTCCAGCTGAATAAAAACAGCCCCTTGGCATGATGCTGCCACCACCATGCTTCACTGTGGGTATGGTGTTCTTTTGGTGATGTGCAGTGTTGTTTATGGGCCAAACATATTTTTTGGAATTATGGCCAAAAAGTTCAACCTTGGTTTCATCAGACCATAACACCTTTTCCCACATGTTTTTGGGAGACTTCAGATGTGTTTTTGCAAAATGTAGCCTGGCTTGGATGTTTTTCTTAGTAAGAAAAGGCTTTCGTCTTGCCACTCTACCCCATAGCCCAGACATATGAAGAATACGGTAGATTGTTGTCATATGTACCACACAGCCAGTACTTGCCAGATATTCCTGCAGCTCCTTTAATGTTGCTGTAGGCCTCTTGGTAGCCCCCCAGACCAGTTATCTTCTCATCTTTTCATCAATTTTGGAGGGACGTCCAGTTCTTGGTAATGTCACTGTTGTGCCATATTTTCTCCACTTGATGATGACTGTCTTCACTGTGTTCCATGGTATATCTAATGCCTTGGAAATTCTTTTGTACCCTTCTCCTGACTGATACCTTTTAACAATGAGATCCCTCTGATGCTTTGGAAGCTCTCTGTGGACCATGTCTTTTGTTGTGGGAGGCACTTTAAATGATGGCAGGTGTATGCTGACTCCTATTTAACATGATTTTGAATGTGATTGCTTAATTCTGAACACAGCTACACCCCCAGTTATAAGAGGGTGTGCACACTTATGCAACCACATTATTTAATTTTTTTTTTTTTCTTCCCTCCACCTAAAAGATTTCAGTTTGTTTTTCAATTGAGTGGTACAGTTTATAGGTCACATTAAAGGTGGAAAAAGTTCTGAAATGATTTATCTTTGTCTCATTTTTTTACATCACAGAAACCTGACATTTTAACAGGGGTGTGTAGACTTTTTATATCCACTGTAAAAATCAATCACACTGCACAACTCCTGTAAGTAAAGTATATACAGTAGTTTAGTGCTTTATTTTTAAATGCTATGTACACCTTTGGGGGCTATTTTTTTTTATTATTGCATTGTACTCATTTTGAGCTAAAAATCATTTTTTCAATTTGTCTTTACTAAAAAATGTTGAGTCCTTTTCTCTGTACAGCTATGAGATTCTCTAGCAGCATGCTCTGTTCTTTTACAGTTTCTTGCCAGGCAGCTCAGCTGAAGGCTTCTTATCTCTGCTCTCTGACCACCTAAACACTCACTATAGCTTAATTCTTATCTTACTGATAAGAATGTGGCTTAAATAAGTTTGTATGTCCTTTTAGTAATTTAGAGATGAGGCTTATTAGATAAAAGTACTAATAAAAGTGAAAGTACAATTGACACAGCTAGACAAACAGTTAACCCTTTGTGACAGAACAGCTAAATATTTTTAATAACAACCAATTGAAAAAATGATTTTCAGCTCAAAATGAGTAAAATATAATAATTTGAAAAAATTGTCCCCGTAGGTGTACATAGCCTTACAAAAGCCAAGGACTTGATAATACAGATTTTTCTTCTCTGACATGCACAAAACTAGTGGGCAGCCTCAGCTCAATACAATGCATGGTATTTATTTATCTCCAGCTAAACTGTCCCTGAAAATTCAGTATACACCCACTAATGTGAGAGTTTTTTTTCTATTCCAGGTAGAAATCCTCTTTTAAGGAGCACTGCATGCAACACTCTTCTACTCGGGGGCAGATCGATCAACGTACTTACGCTGCCAACTTAGGTCCTGCTCTTCCTATAACACCGTATATGAGTTTTGCACAGAGTGTTTCTTTAAGCAGCAAAACTCATATTGTGAACTTCCAACAGGTTGTTATCAGATATAGGTTACCTTTATACAACTGAACAGATGTGGCTTGGTGCTGCAATCTACTTCTATTGTGTATCATGATTAAAAAAATAAATAGGTCATGAAACTTTACAATATCTTGTTCAACGTGTATATTACCAACGTATTTTGCTCATAGTTATAAGAATACATTTTATAGTACATTAGTCTCATTGCATTAAGAAAATCTTTTCTAGAAAAACATCTCGTAAAAAAACACTGTCGGATTAAAATAATAATAAATAGTGCAAATGGGTTCATCTGAATGAAGCCGTTTTGTTCCATCCACTCTGTATACTCTTCTCTCCCACTTGATATTGCAGAACAAACTTCCTAGTTTTTGGTTCATCTTCAGAACTAGTAGTGACATACATGTACCTGCAATCCTCTGTACTACAAGACCCTTCCCAGTAACCGCCCTTACCAAGGCTCAGCGGAAAGAAATCCTTTCCCTTTACACTCACTTCAGTAACATCAGGAATCCGAAGCTTGAAGGAAACATTAATATTCTGAGGTAGAACACCTTCCAGGGGCTTAACAAGATCGAATTGCTCAGCCCAATCTGTGTATGCTAATGGAAATGGTGGCCAATTCACTGTGGAATTTTTACATATAATGAGGTAGTTACACTGGTGCTTGTACATGTTACTGTTTTTAGGTTTGACATTCACATGCAGCACATATTTTCCTGACTGTGGAAGGTGGACCTTTATTTGCACATTGCCTTCTGTTACAGTCTGGAAGACATGTCTTCGGGTCATCTCTGGAGTCATTTGTATTTCATCAGAGTGTAACGTAGGAAAAATACTTAGGTCTGTCATAAGTGCGAAACTGACCGTAAAGCAACCATCTTCTGAATCAATTATAGGGTCAGGATGTGAAGGCTGAGTGAGACCAGCTTTCTCTGTGTCTGGATTTGGTCCAACAGGATTATGAAGGCTGGAAGGAAAAGGAGGCCATTTTACTTTAGGATTTGAGCATGATACTAAATAATTGCAAATGTAGCCGGAAGAGGCATCAAATATCTGTAGAACATAAGAACCTGGACCTGGGAGGCGAACACTAAACTCTAATTTATGACTTTTTATGCTCTGTATAACATGCATAGCATTGCGTGCCATCTGCCTGTCTTCAGACTTCAGACCAACTGTGAGGTTTAATATTCGGTTAGTAGAAAAACTTAGGGTAAAACATCCATCTTCTGTGTGGACAATTGGGTCTGGATGTGATGGCTGAAACAGTCCAACCATTTCTGTCTCTGGGCTGGGACCAACTGGACTATGGAGTAAACTTGGAAAGGGTGGCCATTTGACTGGAGGATTTGAGCAATGCAATAGATAATTGCAGATATATTCATTATTACTGTCAAATATCTGGAAAACATAAGAACCAAAATGGGGAAGACGGATATTAAATTCAACTTTATGCTTTTCTGCCCTTTGTATTACATGGTGAAGGATAGTCTGCATTTTGTCAGACTTCAAGCTGCTGCTTAGTTTTAGATATTTGTTGAGTTTGAAACTGATAGTACAAGATCCATCTTCTGTACGAATAATTGGCTCCATGTGAGAAGGTTGAAGAAGACCAGCCTTTTCTGTGTCTGGATTTGGGCCAACTGGGTTGCATAGTAAAGCTGGGAATGGTAGACATTTGACCTTGGGGTTTAAACATATTATGAGATAGTTGCAGACATACCCCACAACAGAATCAAATATTTGGAGAACATAATGACCAGATTGTGGGAGATGAATGCTAAAGTCCACTTTATGGTTCTGTACAGTTTGTATGATGTGATGAAAAATGTTTTTTCCTTCATCTGATTTGAGACTGGCAGTGAGTTTTAGTGTCTTCTCCATAGAAAATCTAATAGTACAGCATCCATTATTTGCATAGATCACTGGATCTTTGTGGGAAGGGGAACAAAGCCCTATTTTCTGCGACAACCAACTAGGACCAACAGGGTTACTGAGACATTTAGGGATCTTTATCTTGTTGTCAACATCTTTGCAATCTATTCTGTAATCCAGGACCATCTGGTAAGCCTCTTTTGTATCTTGTTTCTTTGCATAAATGTGTAAAATCTGCTGTACAGTCTTTTGTGGGTAAATATCAAATTTGGCTTCATGATCCATGACTCTTAGAAGACCAGGATCTTCTGTATCTTGTAGGCTGAAGAGGAATAACAAGTTGTTCTGGCTTTCTATAGTGACAGACGCTTTCCCTTGTTCTAGGAAAAACATATATATATAGTTATTAAAATAGCATTTACCTCCCTGAGCATCTTAACCAATTACATTTTCTAGCTATCAGGAATTGTCTTGATAAATGTACTTGACCTTGGCTACATTTCCTAGAGAACATGTCATATCAGATACAACAATTACTTTCTGTCTCAAGAATGAAAAAAGAGTAAAGACACAAGCTCTATTTAACAGTTTTGAGTAACAATCTACTTGCTATACTGAGTTTTTTCCTTTTTATCTTGGTTTTGCAAGGATCTTTGACTGCTGTGCTGAGCAAAAAGACTGAAAAGGTGCATACAAATTAAAATTAAACTCTGGACACAATAGTCAAATGGTAAAGTTCAGTAGAAAATGATCCCAACTTTCAAGCAAAAATGAAAAAAATAATAATAATAATATTAGAAAAAATGCGGATAACCAAAGAGAAATGTGTGTATGTTTGGGGTAGGAGGGGGGATTATTAAGGCTAAAGGGAGAAGATGCAAATACAGTGCTTGCAACTCTTTCCATCAGGACAAAAGGACAAACTGCTTGGGATCAACTGTGAATTTCCACTAGTAACTACCCTATCAGCGCCATATTAGCTGCAAAGAAGGCTTCTTCTATTGCTATGTATTCCCTTGTACAGATTATTAATTTAGAAATAAACTACCATAGGCTGGTATTACAGATTTGGCCAGCAAACACTGTGTGATAGATCAGCTATTGAGGGCTTTGCTAGGTTTTGAAAACCCATTTTCAAATATTCTGTTAAGGGATTCTCAGTTAATAGGTTGAATAACCCTCATGTCTTAGCCATAATGTCAAGTGACTACATACAGCATGTCAGGTTCTCAAGACAGCCTGTTGATTTTTACCAGGCACTCTATATTGCTCTATTTGGCCTGTGGTAGATCTGCAAGGAAACTGCACCTTTGTATTCCACAGTGTCCTCACAAATTACAGCTGATCATTGGGGCTTCAAGCAGTACCCTCTAATCAGATGATGGGGAAGTCTTGTAACAAAAGAGGATTACCGGAAATAGGCAGACCCTTTAATAACTACACATATATTTATTAGTTTTTTGCATTAGACTGTTCTCCAAACTATTGAGGTAAAATCAATCAATAAAATGAAGCACACACCCATGCCTACTCCATGGACAGTATGGGTCATACGGAAAAGCTCAGTGGTGCTGTCATAAGATGCCGCCTTTGCCACCAGTCAGTTTGTGAAAATTATGATCTGCTAGATCTCCCTTGGTCTTAGAAAAATACCTCAGCCATGAAACGGTGTGCCATGCAAATTCACAGAGCAAATCAGTCCAATTCTGAAGCACATCGTGAGTTTGATTTACCAATTCTAGCTGGCATCCCTTACTTATTATAGAGTTCTAAACTGCCTCTGGAAATAATATCAGCACAAGAACTTTGTGCTGGAGTTTCATTAAATGGGTTGGGCACCTGCACACCAGCCTTAGACTACTAAGCACAATATCAATCATTGGCTGGAGTGCCGCAAAACATGTCACAACTGGACTCTGGAGTAGCAGAAATGTGTTTTGTGAAGTGATGAATCACTTGTTATAGGATCTGGGTTTGGTAGATGCTTGGAGAACACTACCTACAATAATGCCTAGTTCTAATCGAAACATATATTGGAGGAGGGATAATGGTATAGGGCTGCTTTTCAGGTTTTGGGCTAGGTGAATGGTCCTGTTAATGCTATAGCATACAAAGACATTTTACACAATTGTTGCTTATATCTCAGTGGCAACAGTTTGGGGATAGCTCTTTACTGTGTCAGCATAACTGTGCCCTTGTAAAAAACGTAAGCTCCTTAAGGGCATGCTTTGGTGAGATTAGTGAAGTAGAACTCAAGTGGCTTAGAGGGACTTCTGACCTTCTGAAATCCCTTTGGCATGCCAACCTTCTAGTCCAACATTAGTGCCTGACCTCAGAAATGCTTGCAAATTCCCACAAAGACACAAGAAACCTCTAAGGAAATCCTTCGCAGAAAAGTGGGGGCTGTAATAACCTCAAAATGCTGGCCCAACTCAATAATTATGGCCGTATTTTTGCAATGGGATGTCCAATAGGTGTGTTTACCAGGGGTCCACATGCTTCTGGCTGCATAGTATGAATGGGAAAACACTGTCTGTGTCTTTTTTTCTCAGTAAAATCCATGTAAAATATGTTTAGAAATTGTGCTGGTGTGCTAATGTTATCTTATTTACCTTCTTCCTGATTTAGCTTGGCCCATAAGCGTCCAAACACAATTAGAAAAAAAAATGTTGAGAAACAATTTTTTTGCAAATAATTTTTGCCACTATTGCCGGCAGTGACACAGACAAAGAGAATTAAGAATTTCTTTCTCCATTGTCCTACTAAGCAAAAATCTTCCATAGAGAAACAAGCTCAACACCATCCATAATCTATTGAGAATATTTACCTGTTTCAATAATGGCTGTTTCTGGCTGAGAGGAAATCAAGCCTAAGCTGTAGAAGTGGCTCCTGCGGTGAACACTTTGCTCAAACTGCTTCTGGGACAGTTTTGGCTCCAGTAATTGAAAATCTGTTTTCTCAGGGTAGTGATCACCAATAAAAAGAGAAGGATGAGTCAGGAAATAGAACTCATTGTACCTTGAAGAAAAGAGAGAAAAGGAAAAGGATGTGGTGGAAAAGTATCACTAACGGATTTAACCTACAGAAACAATTTGACATAGCACCTCCAAGTCATTTGTAAGCAAGATAGCATCATATTAGGACACAACATAACATAGTAACATAGTAACTAGAGATGAGCGATAAATTTGATTCACTCCGAATTTCCTAGCGATTCATGGTAACAAATCTCATTTTTTCCTAAAATGGCTGCTGCACGTGTGAGGACATGGAGAAAGGAACTCTGGTTAGGCGGGATCACTTATAAGCAGCCAGCCAGCCTTGTGATGCCACAGCCCTATAAATAGTGTCAGCCACCTTAGATTCTGCCATTTACCAGTGTACTTAGTGCAGGGAAAGACGTCAGCAGGAGCTAGGGACAGTGTTAGAAAAAACTTAATTGTGCTAAAAAAAACGATTTACAAGTACAGGGCAAGATTATTCAAGGTGTAGGGAAAGGATAGGGAAAGGATAGGGAGGAATCATTCCACAGCATTTATGTTGAACAGGGTTCAGTAGGGGAGGTTACAGCCTAGGTAATAGGAACAATCCTATTACACCTTGCTGCACTGACTGGGGATCCAAATTGCCATTATACAGCTCTGTAATTCCAGCAAACCGTTCTTACTAGGGTGCAAGTGCTGTTTGAAACAGGCATTAACAGGGTTTATTACAAGGAAATATTTTTATTTGCCCTTGTGCGGTGCAGTTATATGTTCTAAAGCATTTTTGGGCTTTTATTAGTAGGGAAAAAAGGGCTTATTAGCCGTTGTTTGGTGAAGTGCTAAGTGCCCTGTATTAGTGGCAAAAGTAAAATACAGGGTGGGCCATTTATTTGGATACACCTTAATAAAATGGGAATGGTTGGTGATATTAACTTCCTGTTTGTGGCACATTAGTATATGTGAGGGGGGAAACTTTTCAAGATGGGTGGTGACCATGGCGGCCATTTTGAAGTCGGAAATTTTGAATCCAACTTTTGTTTTTTCAATAGGAAGAGGGTCATGTGACACATCAAACATTTGGGGAATTTCACAAGAAAAACAATGGTGTGCTTGGTTTTAACATAACTTTATTCTTTCATGAGTTATTTAAAAGTTTCTGACCACTTACAAAATGTGTTCAATGTGCTGCCCATTGTGTTGGATTGTCAATGCAACCCTTTTCTCCCACTCTTCACACACTGATAGCAACACCGCAGGAGAAATGCACACACACAGGGGGAAGGATAGTGACCACTGCGCTCCACCCTCACCCCTGGCCCTGCCTACTTGCCTCACGAGTCCTGATGACAGGGAACAACTGGACGACAACTGGACGACAGTCCCTAACTTAGGATATGTGCAGGGAAGACAGACAAGACAAAATACGGAACATGAACGGACCGGGTCAGAATCAAGAGAGCTACGCAGTACAAAGGATTAAGCAAAGAATGGTCAGGAGAAGCCGGGGTCAAATACCAGGAGAGCAGTGAAGTACAAGAGGAGTCCTAAGAGAGTAGTCAGGTGGGAGCCGAGGTCACAATACAAGGACGGATGCGCAGTACAGGAGGATCAGGCAAAGGATCGTCAGGGAACAGGATCAGGTAAGTATTCAGTCGTCCAACAAATAGCCAGGAACCTAGAAATTAACAGGCAACCTGTAGCCAGCAGGCTGCCTGTATTTATAGTGGGGAGTGAGGGTCATGTGACGTGGCCAGCATCACATGACCGACAGACCAACCAGTCGAGCACCGAGTGATCAGCTCGGCGCTCAAGGCAGACTAGGAGCAGGGAGCCACCCAGCTAGTAAAGCCGCCCTGGGAATGAGGGCAAACACAGATCCTCATTCCCAAAGCTAAGCAACAGGTCTGCGGGCAATGGGGGACCGAGTACACCTTCGGAACTCCGTGACAACAGGCTTCCAGTATCCGTAGTTTCAGGTGCTGCACATCTCGTATCATCTGAAGGCAATCGTCTATGCTGTGAAGATACGAGATGTGCAGCACCTGAAACTACGGATACTGGAAGCCTATGCTAGCATTAATCCTGCGGTGTTGCTATCAGTGTGTGAAGAGTGGGAGAAGAGGGTTGCATTGACAATCCAACACAATGGGCAGCACATTGAACAAATTTTATAGGTGGTAAGAAACTTGTAAATAACTCATGAAAGAATAAAGTTACGTTAAAACCAAGCACACCATTGTTTTTCTTGTGAGATTCCCAATAAGTTTGATGTGTCACATGACCCTCTTCCTATTGAAAAAACAAAAGTTGGATTCAAAATGGCCGACTTCTAAATGGCCGCCATGGTCACCACCCATCTTGAAAAGTTTCCCCTCTCACATATACTAATGTGCCACAAACAGGAAGTTAATATCACCAACCATTCCCATTTTATTAAGGTGTATCCATATAAATGGCCCACCCTGTATATTTGCCGTTGAGCGGTGCAGTTATCTGTTCTAAAGCCTTTTGTGGCGTGTATTAGCGGAAAAAGGAAAAATATATTTGCCGATCAGGGGTGCAGTTATATGTTTTAAAGCCTTTTTTTGGAGTGTATTAGCAGGAAAAGAAAAAATATATTTGCCGATCAGTGGTGCAGTTACATGTTTTAAAGCCTTTTGTGGCGGCGTGTATTAGCGGCAAAAAAAAATATATATTTGCCGGTCAGCGATGCAGTTATGTTTTAAAGCCTTTTTTGGCGTGTATTAGCGCAAAAAGAAAAAATATATTTGCCGGTCAGTGGTGCAGTTGTATGTTTTAAAGCCTTTTGTGGCATGTATTAGCGGAAAAAGAAAACATATATTTGCCGGTCAGCGGTGCAGTTACATGTTCTAAAGCCCTTTTTGGCGTGTATTAGTGTTAAAAGAAAAAGGGCTTATTAGTCGTTGTGTGCTGAAGTGAGAAAATTACTGAGTTTTTTGGGGTGTTTTAATTTCCTTTTTATTTATTTATTTGATCTAACAGTATGTCAGACAGAGAAGTGCCAGGCCCTGCACAGGGGAGGGGTAGAGGCCTAAATGTTTCTGGTGCAGGCAGAGGTCGCAGCAGAGTAACGGGGCGTAGCAGCAGGGGTCACTACCAGAGGCCTGAGCTCCCAGTGTCAGCTATCGGTCATGTCTTGACCAGAAACCCAGCGGTTCTTGAATGGTTGACTCGGTCATCCACTTCGTCCCAAGTGACATCAGACACCCCCAGCCAAGAGTCAGTGGGTTCGTCAGACACAACCCTTAGTTGGCAAGGCCCTGTGCACTGACCTGTCCTCAACCTGCCTCTGTCCTTTTCTGTTCCCTCAGCCAGAGAAGTATTATATGCTGTAGGCTCAGTCCCACTATACAGCGAGGACGAGCTACTAGAGGACAGTCATCAGATACTGGCCAGCCAACATGTGGAGGAGACATCCGCCGCTTCCTCCACTAGGCGAGCAAGTAGTGATGAGGAGAGTGGCGTGAAAGCTGGTGTTGCGAGCAGTGAGGCTCCTGACGCAGAGACCGTTGAGGACGACATGAGTGACGTGCAGACAGTACTCCATGAGCTAATCGCACTTTGGAACCGGGTGACGAAGGGGCTTCATCATCGGGAGAAGAGGGTGGCAGCTTGCCCGTGAGGCAGCGGCAGAGCCAGCAAGTCGCTAGCGTGGCCGGGAGGGTGGCAGCAGTGGCATGTCAATAGACAAATGTGCCGGGGTAGACCACCTGCTTTGCAGGAGCCTACATGCCTGGAAAGTAATGGTGCACGGGATCACGGTGGTAGCTGTAGTGTTGGGGATAAAATTACCTACTCGGCGGTGTGGCAGTTTTTTGCTAAGCCGCCGGAGGAAGTGAACATGGCGATATGTAGAATCTGTGGGCATAGGGTGAAGCGTGGCCAGGGTGCCAATGTTGGCACCATGGCCCTGAATCAACATATGCAGCGTCACCATAAAGTGGCCTGGGAGAACCGCGTCTCCGATGTGGTGGTCCAGCCTGCATCACCCAGAGGCACGCACCCGGTTTCACGCAGTCAGGGCTCCACCACCTCAGCCGAAGGGAGCTGTCTGTCCTTCCCATCATCTGCTGGTCCTGATGCTCCTGCTCCTCCTCGTCAGTCATTCCGTCAGCAATCGATCACCGAAGCGACTGCCAAGAGACAACAGTATGCGTGCACTCATCCAAAGGCACAGAAGCTGAATGTGCTCCTGTCCAAGTTGCTGGTGCTGCAGTCCCTCCCTTTCCAAGTGGTGGACTCTGTGGTAGGTACCTGCACAGCCACACCAGCAACTTGTCTAGGTGATGCCGCTTCCGCCTCCCCGTTGTGACGCCGTTGGTCCTGCGACAATGTCCGCCTCTGCCTCCTCATCCTCCACATTGTGCCTCAGCCTCCACTGCAGGGACAATTCACAGTGCTCCTCCAACATACCACATGTGCAGGGCACGGCGGTGTCACGCTGTTCTGCACCTCGTTTGCCTGGGAGAATGGAGTCACACAGTGAAGGAACTGCTCCGTGTCCTTCATCAAGAAATCGAATCCTGGCTTTCTCCTCGACAGCTAAAAATCGGACCCATGGTGACCGACAACGGAGGGCTGAGCCATGCGCCCTGCATGGCACACATGTTCAATCTGGTTGTCAAGCGGTTCCTGAAGTCTTCCACCCATCTGCAAGACATCCTAAAAATGGGCAGGAAACTTTGCATGCACTTCAGCCACTCGTGCACCGCAAAACACACCTTCTTTGAGCTGCAGCGGCACAACGGCATCCCTTAACATAGGCTGATATGCGACATTTCCACCCATTGGAATTCCACCCTCCATATATTGGACCGACAATACGAACAGAGAAAGGCCATAAATGATTTCTTGATGATCCAAGCGGACAGGAGTACTCCTCTATGTAACTTCAAATAAGGATGAATAGGATCATTCCACTGCTTCATGTCCTGGAACAGATGTTGGTAAATCTGGCTGGTCAGGGGACTGGAGATGTGGCGCCTAGATCTCATGGCCACATGAGCCCTGTGGGGGCTGAACTGGAGGAGGAGGAGGACATTGGAGCACAAGCAATGTGTAGCGAAATGTGTGGTTTTTACACACAGGTGACAGGAGAGGAGGAGCAGGAGCAGCTACATGGTGATGAAGAAGACTAGGTAGAGGACCCAGACACACCATGGCAGTATGCAGTGGAGATGGAGGCAGGGATTCCTTTCGAGTCACTTGCGCAAATGACCCGATGCATGCTCACTTGCTTGCATAGTGACAGCCGAATTGTCAGCATTCGGCAGAGGGATGACTTCTGGCTCTCCACCTTGTTGGACCCTCACTACCGGTCCAAAATAGGGGCCTTTTTTTACACCCGCTGAGAGGTAGGACAAACTGAACTACTATAGAGACATCCTATGTAGTCAGTTGGCCGCTGCCTATCTGCACCATCGTCCATTCTCTCGCAGGTCTGACCGGGGGGCCCTATGCGCTCACGTTCCTCTGCCATGCCTTCTGTGGCAGGGGAGGGGGGGTAGGAGCAGTTCCAGCTCCATAAGCAGCTTGAGTCTAGAGTCACTGATGAACAGCTTTCTTCACCCACCTAGTGAAGAAACTACTCACCAGCAGCAGCAGCTAGACCTGGAGCAGGACCTCAACCAGCAGGTGGTGGCATACTTGGACAGCAACCTGCCACCCTACATTGAAGATCCGTTGGACTACTGGGCAGCTAATATAACGCCCTATGTCACATTTTCCTGAAACTCCATAAAACACTATATAAAGCTATGGCAAATTTCTCTTGCTAAAGAGAAAGTGCCTGTGATGATGTCATCGCCATGTGACCAGTAACATTTATATGTCCTTTCTGCTACGAGAATCACAGCTCTCCTTCCTTCTAATGGGTGTTTTGGGCATTTGTTGCATCCTAATATAACTGACTTTTAACTATGACCGGCATAGGAAACACCAGTATTTAGTAGATGCTCCCCATAGACTTTTATGAGATCCTACTGTAATTCCCTAAGCCTCCAATTTCATGTACATATTCCAATGAATCCAACAGGAAAAGTATGTGGCTTACTCCATTAGATGTCATAATATATACCCAGGGCTGTCGTCAGCACCCAGCATACCCGGGCAAGTGCTGAGGGTGCCCCAGGGCCGCACCGCCAAGTCGGTGAGGCAAAGTGATCGCCTCAGGCGGAGTGGCCCTGGAGATAAGTGGGAGGTGGCAGCAGCAGGACCGTAGGAAATGAGCACTTCCATTGTGAACAGTGATACAGTAGGTCAAGTAGGATGCTGCGGCGGAGCAGAGGAGAGGCATCTCTCTTCCCCGTTCCACTGATAGACTTCAGGCCTAGTGCTTTGAGCCTATCAGAGGCCAGATCAGGCAGCATGATGATGTCATCACTCTCGCACCACCGGAGCCGGGCAGCATACAGCGTAGGACACAGGCATCACACCGCTGCCAGAAGCATGGAGGTAAGTATTAGTGCTTTTTTATTTTTTTTTGGCACAATGCTGTTGGGCGCACTATGGGGGCACTATATAGGGGAATTTTTTTACTGGCACATTATAGGAGGCACTATGGAGAAGGGGAGGACAGAAGCACTATGGGGGCATCTACTGAGGGCACTAAGAAGGGGTATTTTATACTAGCACAATATGGGGCACTGTGGGGACATTAGCTCAATCAGGGGCACTAAGCGGAGGTATTTTTTGTACTGGCGCACAGAATGGGGGCATTTTTGTACTAGCTCACATTATTAGGGTGCATTTTGTACACTGGCACACATTATAAGGGGGCATTTTTTCTCCTGGCGCTCAAATTAAAGGGGCATGTTTTGTACTGGCACATATTAAGGGAGCATTTTTCTACTGTCACATTATAAGGGGAGTTATTACTACTGGGGGCATTATGGTAAGCTTTATTATTGAATAAAGAGCAATCAAAAAGGTGAATGTGTGCAAAAATTGTAAAAACTACAGCTGGTCTCATTATTTTTTTTATATGTATAATTATAATACATGCAGTGTCATTGCCACGTGTGTCGTGCAAAATGCCACAAGTGGGCCCACTAAGACTTTATCGCCCAAGAGTCCAGCCAGCTCTGTATATGCCCATTCTTCCATTTATGCAATTCTTCAAAGGCTGAATACGATAACTCCATAGTATGACCCACATTGACTCTGGGTGCCCCTATATACATGTTCTGCATTGTCTAGGAAATCTAGAGCTGAGAATGCCCAAGGAGTACATGCTCCTCTGCCTTCCCTCTTGACAGTCATCCCTCAAATAACATTTCACTTCTTAAGAACAACTGCCATCTTTTATCTTGGAATATCTAACTAGAGATCTCTCTACTTACTGGAAAATGAACTTGCTTATGTTCTCATCAACATAACCAGCTCCCCATGTGCAATCCAACAAGTGCCAATGTCCTTCTAAAGATACCATGTTCCAAGTGTGGTCCAGGTCCCCAGATACTGCCTGTCCAGGCTTGAAGGATGCTCCCTTGCTGTAGCCGCTAACTGATTGGCATGCAACGCCAACAAGTCTATAGGAGGGAGAAGTTCACATCTTTAATAATATTTTACATAGAAATAATCTTAGTTTCTGAACAGAAGAAGAACCTTTTAGTAAAAAATACCATTTAATAATTAAAGTGGTTCTAATGTATCATCAAGTTTAACAACAGTCTTAAAGGGATTTACATATTGATGACCTATCCTCAGCATAGGTCATTAATATTAGATTGGTGGGGATCTGACTCCTGACACCCCAGCCAATCAACTGTTCGAGGAGGCTGCAGCGCTCCCATGAGTGTTGTGGCCTCCTTGCAGCTTACCAAGGACAGCACCGATCTCATCCTATACTGGGGATAAGTCATCAATATGTGAATCCCACAGAACCTCTTTAAAGTGTAACTGTAATTTTTTTTTTTTTTTTTTTGTAATGTGTAGGGGCAGTGATACTGATCATTTTTGTAATATACTTTAGTTACTGAAATCGTACATTTCTATTAGAAAAATAGCTCTAGTGGCCCATTTTGAGCCTTAGCAATGCTCCTCTGTCTTCTGTTTACATAACATAGTGTTAAAGGGGTTCTCCGGGCTTAACCTTTTTTGGGGTATTAAAAGCTAACCTGTGGAGGAAAGATTATTGGTCCCATACTAACCTTCCAGAGTGCAGCCGTTCTTGAGATCTGCCTCCCGGTCACGTGGTCCCTCCAGATGGCTTTTCTTTGCTTCTGGCCGAAGTCCGTCTTCTTGTCTTCCTGTCTTCTCTTCCTTTCTTGAGCAGGAGACGAATCGTCATGAGTGACTTCACCGCCTCCTGCTGAAGAAAGCGCCGGGCAGCGGTCTTCACTCACCACACAAGCACACTATGCTGAATGCTGGATTGCCGGCCGCTCTCTGCAGTGTACAGGCTTCTTTGTGAAGCCTGTACTGACTCCTGCACAGCGCGATGTAAGCGCTGTGCAGGAGTGACAGCATAGCGATCAGCAGTGCAGTTTCTAGGTAAAATTTCTCTCAGGGCGAGTGTCAAAAAAACTCCCCCCCCCTCAAAACTGCTCGATGAAATAAGTGTCTCCCCATTGTAAAAAATGTGGAACCACATTGCACGGACGGTCACAGTGACGCACCCAGTGACCCACTGTCCCACAGACTCAGGCTCCATTCACACGTCCGCAAAATGGGTCCGCATCCATTCCGCAATTTTGCGGAACGGGTGCGGACTCATTCATTCTCTATGGGGACGGAATGGATGCAGACAGCACACAGTGTGCTGTCCGCATCCGCATTTGCAGTGCGCGGCCCCGATCTTCGGGTCCGCAGCTCCGCAAAAAGATAGAGCATGCCCTATTCTTGTCCGCAGCTTGCGGACAAGAATAGGCATTTCAATGGGGGTGCCGGGCTGGTGTGTTGCGGACCCGCAATTTGCGGGTCCGCAACACACCACGGACGTGTGAATGCAGCCTAAGGCTCTCACTCACAGCAGGCTTCGTTCTCAGCACTGCTCCGGAAGGGCGATAACAGGCAGGCAGTGCGGGCGGCGGTGCTCACCTCACTACTGTACGTCACGCGGCCCCCTTAAGCCTGCCTGTGGGGGGACATTATTTTTAATAAGGATCACTGTGGACATTATTTAGAATGGAGGCTGCTGTGGGTGTCATTATAACTGTATAATGTCTGATAGGCCTAGTCCTGAGTTATATTACCCTGCCCTGTATAATAATGTACCCTGATACCCCTTAGTTATATTACCCCAGCAGGGTAATATAACTAAGGGGTATCAGGGATGGGTACATTATTATACAGGGCAGGGTAATATAACTCAGCTCAGGACTAGGCCTATCAGACATTATACAGTTATAATGAGTAATGACACCCACAGCAGCCTCCATTCTAAATAATGTCCATAGTGATCCTTATTAAACGTAATGTCCCCCACAGTGACAGTGGCCCCCACTTTCATGTGCCACAGTGGCCCCTGCCCCCCATTGTAATTAATGCCCCCACCCCCACCCCCACAGACCATCCACAGTTTCCCCATTGTAAAAAAATTCAGGCTCGCCTCACATCAGCACTGCTCAGGGGCTCAGGGCGGGCGGTAACAGGCAGGCAGTGCGGCGCTCACTCACTGTACGTCACGCGCCTGCGCCGCCTAGTGGGAGGAGCAGGTGCGTGACGTCAGTAAGTGCCGCCCGCAGGTACCGGAGCTGTGGACACTGTAGATGAGAGACAGTGAGAGGACTCGGCACTCGGGCGTAGGTCGCAGGGAGGGCAGGTGAGATCTCAGAGGGGGGAGCCAGGGCGCACGGCACATAAGTAATAACAGGCAGAGAATTGGAAACGACAAGAGGGCGCCCCTGCCGGCGCCCCCCTTCTGACAGCGCCCCGGGCCTAGAAGCGGCCCTGGCGATCAGCCACAGTGGCTGATTGCTATGCTGTGGATCTCACTGGGGGCACTGACTGGCACATAGGGGGGGGCACAGTGGAACTGTGGATGGCACTTTGGGGCAATGGATGGCACAATGGGGGCAATGGATGGCACAATGGGGACACTGGATGGCACAAGGGGGCAATGCATGGCTCAATGGGGCAATGGATGGCACAATGGGGGAACTGGATGGCAAACTGTGGCATTTCATGGCACAATGAGTGCGCTGGATGGAACAAGGGGGCAATGCATGGCACAATGGGGGCAATATATGGCAAAATGGGGACATTGGATGGCACAAGGGGGCAATGCATGGCAAAAATGGGCACTGGATGGCAAACAAGGGGGCACTGGATGGCAAACAAGGAGGCACTGGATGGCACAATGGGGCAATGGATGGCACAATGGGGAACTGGATGGCACAAGGGGGTAATTGATGGCAAACAGGGGCACTGGATGGCAAACAAGGGGGCAATGCATGGCATAGTGGGGGCACTGGATGGTACTAGGGGGCACTATATGGCACAAAGGGGCACTAGCTGACAAATAGGGGGCATTGGATGGCACTATGGGCACTGGATGGCACTGTTATGGGGCACTGTGAATGTCACTGTTATGGGGGCACTGTGGACGTCACTGTTATGGGGGCACTGTGGACATCACTGTTATGGGGGCACTGTGGATGTCACTGTTATGGGGACACTGTGGATGTTACTGTTATGGGGGCACTGTGGATAATCACTGTTATAGGGGCACTGTGGACGTCACTGTTATGGGGGGCACTGTGGACGTCACTGTTATCGGGGCACTGTGGATGTCACTGTTATCGGGGCACTGTGGATGTCACTGGTATGGGGGCACTGTGGATGTCACTGTTATGGAGACACTGTGGATGTCACTGTTATGGGGGCACTGTGGACATCACTGTTATGGGGGCACTGTGGACGTCACTGTTAGGGTCCATTCACACGTCCGTAGTGTATTGCTGATCCGCAAATTGCAGATCCGAAATACAACCGGCCGGCACCCCCATAGAACTGCCTATTCTTGTCTGCAATTCCGGACAAGAATAGGACATGTTGTATTTTTTTCCGGAGCCGCGGAGGGGGGCACTGGCTGACAAATAGGGGGCATTGGATGGCACTAGGGGCATTGGATGGCACTAGGGGCACTGGATGGCACTTTTATGGGGCACTGTGGATGTCACTGTTATGGGGGCACTGTGGATGTCACTGTTATGGGGGCACTGATGATGTCACTGTTATAGAGGAACTGTGGACGTCACTGTTATGGGGGGCACTGTGAATGTCACTGTTATAGGGGCACTGTGGACGTCACTGTTAGGGTCCATTCACACGTCCATAGTGTATTGCGGATCAGCAATACAACCGGCCGGCACCCCCATAGAGCTGCCTATTCTTGTCCGCAATTGCAGACAAGAATAGGACATGTTCTATTTTTTTCCGGAGCCGCGGACCTGAAGTTCGGGGGCGTGCTCCGGAAATGCGGATGCGGACAGCACACTGTGTGCTGTCCGCATCCATTCCTGCGCCATAGAGAATGAATGGGTCCGCACCCATTCCGCAATTTGCAGAACGGGTGCAGACACATTCACTGATGTGTGAATGGACCCTTATGGGGGGCACTGTGGATGTCACTGTTATGGACGAAGTGTGGATGTCACTGTTATGGATGCACTGAGGATGTCACTGTTATGGACGCACTATGGATGTCACTGTTATGGGGGCACTGTGGATGTAACTGTTATGGGGGCACTGTGGATGTAACTGCTATGGGGGCACTGTGGATGTCTCTGTTATGGGGGCACTGTGGATGTCACTGTTATGGGGGTACTGTAGACGTCACTGTTATGGGGGCACTGTGGATGTAACTGTAATGGGGGCACTGTGGATGACACTGTTATGGGGGCACTGTGGATGTCACTGTTATGCGGGCACTGTGGATGTAACTTATGGGGCACTGTGGATGTCACTGTTATGGGGGCACTGTGGATGTAACTGTTATGGGAGCACTGTGGATGTAACTGTTATGGGAGCACTGTGGATGTAACTGTTATGGGCGCACTGTGGATGTAACTGTTATGGGCGCACTGTGGATGTAACTGTTATGGGCGCTGAGTATAAGTGATAGGGCTCGTGCACAGAACCGTATCTGTTTTGCAGTCTGCAAGTCGCGGATCCACTATATAAGGTTACTGTCTGTGTGCGATTCACATTTTTTTGCAGTCCAATTGAGTTCTATGGGTTTTAGGTCTGCATTATGAGGACCAGAATAGGATATGTTCTATCTTTTGCAGAACTTAGATACGGATGTGGAAAGCACAGGGATGTCATCAGTGTGTTTTTTACATCCGTATGTCAGTTTCAGTAAAGACAGAACATGTCCTATTCTGGTCTTCTTTAAAATGAGGTCCCCCCAAGGGGCTGTACTAACCTTCTTGGTGCCAAGCCACACCCCCCCAGTGAAAGAGCCCAGCGCCGCCTGCGTCCTCCGAATCTCCTACTTTCTTCACAGTTAGATCGCCGTAATCTCGCGATGCGCGAGCTCGCGCATGCACAGTTCCTTCCCTGAGGCTGATGCCAGCACAGGGAAGGACCACTATACCGGCACTGCGATTGCGCAAGCTCGCGCATCACGAGATTACGGCAATCTAACTGTGACGAAAGGAGATTCAGAGGACGCAGGCGGTGCTGGGCCCCTTCACAGGGGGCGTGGCTGGGCACCAAGAAGGTAAGTACAGCCCCTTGGGCACCTTACAAGGCTCATTTATATATCTCTAAAATCATTTTTTAAACAAAATAAAAGGACACAGCCCTATAGGACAGGTATATTGCGGACATGCTAGTGGTGATCTAGCCGTGCATGTCCGCATCTCTATAACCTAAAACGAGGTGACAGAATCCCTTTAATACAGAATGCTTAGTAAAATAGGGATGGAGGGGTTAAAAAAAAAAAAGATAACTCACCTTAATCCACTTGTTCGCGCAGCCCGGCTTCTCTTCTTTCTTTTTTCTTCAGGACCTGGGTAAACGACCTTTGATGACATCACTGTGCTCATCAAATGGTCCATCACATGATCCATCACCATGGTAAAGGATCATGTGACAGACCATGTGATGAGCGCAGTGACGTCACCACTGGTCCTTTTCCTCAAAGAAGAAGAAAGAAGAGAAGCCGGGCTGCGCAAACAAGTGAGTTAAATTTTATTTTTATTTTTTTAACCCCTCCATCACTATTTTACTTAGCATTCTGTATTAAGAATGCTATTATTTTCCCTTATAACCATGTTATAAGGGAAAATAATAAAATCTACACGACACCTAACCCAAACCCAAACTTCTGTGAAGAAGTCCGGGTTCGGGTTTGGGTACCAAACATGCCGATTTTTCTCACGCGCGTGCAAAACGCATTAAAATGTTTTGCACTCGCGCTGAAAAATCGTGCATTTTCCCGCGACGCACCCACATTTCATTTTACGCAACGCAGGCCCCATAGAAGTGAATGGGGTTGCGTGAAAATCGCAAGCATCCGCAAGCAAGTGTGGATGCGGTGCGATTTTCATGCACAGTTGCAAGGAGACGATCGGGATGGAGACCTGATCATTATTATTTTCCCTTATAACATGGTTATAAGGGAAAATAATAGCATTCTGAATACAGAATTCATAGTACAATAGGGCTGGAGGGGTTAAAAAAATATTTAAAATAATTTAACTCACCTTAAGGCCTCCTGCACACGAACGTTGTGTGCACCCGTGGCCGTTGTGCCGTTTTCCGCTTTTTTTCACGGACCCATTGACTTTCAATGGGTCCGTGGAAAAATCGGAAAATGCACCGTTTTGCAGCCGCATCCGTGATCCGTGTTTCCTGGCCGTGAAAAAAATATGACCTGTCCTATTTTTTTCACGGCCAACGGTTCACGGACCCAGATTGGCATCCGTGTCCGTGATCCGTGGCCGTAGGTTAGTTTTTATACAGACGGATCCGAAGATCCGTCTGTATAAAAGCTTTTTCAAAGCTGAGTTTTCACTTCGTGAAAACTCAGAACCGACAGTATATTCTAACACAGAAGCGTTCCTATGGTGATGGGGACGCTTCTAGTTAGAATACACTACAAACTGTGTACAAGACTGCCCCCTGCTGCCTGGCAGCACCCGATCTCTTACATGCCAGGCAGCAGGGGGCAGACCCTCCCCCCCTCCCCAGTTTAAATATCATTGGTGGCCAGTGCGCCCCCCCCCCTCCCTCTATTGTAATTATTCGTTGGTGGCACAGTGTGCGCCCCCCCCTCCCTTCCTCTATTGTAATAATTCGTTGGTGGCACAGTGTGCGCCCCCCCCCTCTCCCTCCCTCTATTGTAATAATTCGTTGGTGGCACAGTGTGCGCCCCCCATCGCCCCCCCCCCTCCCTCTATAGCATTAACAACATTGGTGGCCAGTGTGCGGCCTCCCATCTCCCCCCCCCCCCCCATCATTGGTGGCAGCGGAGTTCCGATCGGAGTCCCAGTTTAATCGCTGGGGCTCCGATCGGTAACCATGGCAACCAGGACGCTGGTTGCCATGGTTACTTAGCAATAGTACAATAGTAGAAGATTCATACTTACCGGCTGCTGCAATGTTCGTGTCCGGCCGGGAGCTCCACCTACTGGTAAGTGTCATTGCTAAATGAACTGTCACTTACCAGTAGGAGGAGCTCCCGGCCGGAAGCAGACATCGCAGCTCCCAGGTAAGTATGAATCACTACTGCTAGTAACCCGCTGCCACCAATGATGGGGGGGGGGGCTAGATGGGAGGCCGCACACTGGCCACCAATGTTGTTAATGCTATAGAGGGAGGGGGGCCAATGGGGGGCGCACACTGTGCCACCAACGATTACAATAGAGGGAGGAAGGGGGGGGGGCGCACACTGTGCCACCAACGAATTTTTACAATAGAGGGAGGAAGGGGGGGGGGGGGGGGGGGGGCGCACACTGTGCCACCAAGGAATTATTACAATAGAGGGAGGAAGGGGGGGGGGGCTGCACTGGCCACCAATGATATTCAAACTGGGGAGGGGGGGGGTCTGCCCCCTGCTGCCTGGCAGCCCTGATCTCTTACAGGGGGAGATGATAGCACAATTAACCCCTTCAGGTGCGGCACCTGAAGGGTTAATTGTGCTGATCACAGCCCCCTGTAAGAGATCGGATGCTGCTAGGCAGCAGGGGGCAGTCATGTACACAGTTTGTAGTATATTCTAACTAGAAGCGTCCCCATCACCATAGGAACGCCTCTGTGTTAGAATATACTGTCGGAAATGAGGTTTCACGATCTAACTCATATCCGACAGTATATTCTAACATAGAGGCGTTCCCATGGTGATGGGGACGCTTCAAGTTAAAATATACCATCGGATTGGAGAAAACTCCGATCCGATGGTATAAAAGGGACTCCAGACTTTACATTGAAAGTCAATGGGGACGGATCCGTTTGAAATGGCACCATATTGTGTCAACGTCAAACGGATCCGTCCCCATTGACTTGCATTGTAATTCAGGACGGATCCGTTTGGCTCCGCACGGCCAGGCGGACACCAAAACGACTTTTTTTTCATGTCCGTGGATCCTCCAAAAATCAAGGAAGACCCACGGACGAAAAAACGGTCACGGATCACAGAAAAACGGGACCCGTTTTTGTGGACCGCAAAAAAATACGTTCGTGTGCAGGAGGCCTAATCCAGTTGTTCGCGCAGCCCGGCTTCTCTTCTGTCTTTTTCTTTTTGCTGTGCACAAGAAAAGGACCTGGGGTGACGTCACTCCGGTCATCACATGGTCCGTCACATGATCCATCACCATGGTAAAAGATCATGTGATGGACCATGTGATGAGCGCAGCGACGTCATCAAAGGTCCTATTCCTCAAAGAAGAAGACAGAAGAGAAGCCGGGCTGCCCCGATCACAACCCCGATCCCAAACCCGAACTTCTGTGAAGAAGTTCGGGTTTGGGTACCAAACATGGCGATTTTTCTTACGCGCGTGCAAAACGCATTACAATGTTTTGCACTCGCGCGGAAAAAACTCGCATTTTCCCGCAACGCACCCGCATCTTATCCGGGCCAAAAACATGACGCCCGTGTGAAAGAGGCCTTAGGCTGCAGAATTAGACTACGCTAGGCTTGTTTGTAGTCTGTTACCATTGAGACATATAGGTCTGCATAGAAGCTGTATACACAGAACGGTATAGTGGATAAAATCCGCCACTTATTAGAAACTGGATACCACTATAGATGAGCTATATAGATTGCTTTGGTAATACGACTGATGCATGCTCATGGTGAACCTCACCTGCACATATGCTCAAAGAGCGAGCTGTACCCTGTACATACACCTTTCTTGGTCCGAAAGACATCTTCTGGGGCAGAGGATACCAGGTCTTTATTCTTTAACCCCGCTGTGTCATACTCTGAGATCATTGAAAAGAAAGTAGTGTCTCTTTATTGTGCAAAGTACATGGATTTATTCTATTTTTATTCTTATTTCTGCAATACATGTTACATTTCAGAAAAATACCTTCACGTCAGGGACTAAAGGGATTAACCGGACCACCAGAGCACTTAGGCCCCTTTCATACGAGCGAGTTTTCCGCGCAGGTGCAATGCGTGAGGCGGACACACAGCAACCGCACTGAATCCTGACCCATTCATTTCAATGCATCTGTGTACATGAGCGTTTTATTCACGCATCAGTTCTGCGTTGCGTGAAAATCGCAGCAGCTTCTATATTCTGCGTTTTTCACGCAGCCCTGGCCCCATAGAAGGGAATGGGGCTTCAGTGAAAAACGCATTGCATCCGGATGTAGTCTAGATGCAGTCCAGGTGCGATGCGTTTTTCACTGATGGTTGCTAAGAGATGTTAGTTGTAAACAGTCAGTTTTTATCACGCGCGTGAAAAACGCATCAAAACGCATTGCGGAAAAAACGGAACAACTGAACGCAATCGCAGACAAAACTGATTGAACTTGCTTGCAAAATGGTGCGAGTTTCACTGAACGTACCCTGGACGCATCCGGAGCCAATCCGCCACGCTCGTGTGACAGAGGCCTTAAAGGGGTTGTCTGATGAAAAACACCTATCCTTTAGGCCTCATGCATACGACAGTTGTTTTTTGCGTCCGCAAATTGTGCGTCCGCCCAAAAAAATGGATGTGGCATCCGTTTTTTTTGGAGGATCCGTTTTTTCCCACAGATCCCTTGTAATAAATGCCTATTCTTGTCCGCAAATGTGAAAAAAGTAGGACATGCACATTTTTCTTTTGCTGAAGGGAAACACGGACAATGGACGCGGAACACAAACGGATGAACTATAAGCATTTTTTTGCTGACCCATTGAAATGAATAGGTCCCCCTCCTATCCGCAAAAAAACCGGAACGGAGGCCGAGAAAAACAACTGTCGTGTGCATGAGGCCTTAGGCTACGATCGTACGTGTTTTGCAATCCGCAAATTGCGAATCCGTAAAAAAAAAACGGATGACATCCGTATGCCATCCGTTTTTTTTGTGGATCCATTGTAACAATGCCTATCCTTGTCCGCAAAACGTACTAGAATAGTACAAGTTCTATTTTTTTGCGGGGCATACGGAACGGACGTACGGATGCGGATAGCACACGGTGTGCTGTCCGCATTTTTTGAAATGAATAAGTGCTCATCCAATCCACAAAAAAAATGGAACGGACACAGAAACAAAATACATTCGTGTGCATGTAGCCTTATACACAGGTTAAGGCCTCTTGCACACGACCGTATTTTTTTTCGTTTCCATTCCGTTTTTTTGTGTTCCGGTTGCGGACCGTAGGCGGAACCATTCACTTCAATGGGTCCACAAAAAAGACAGAAGTTACTCCTTATGCATTCCATTTCCGTATTTCCGTTCAGTTCAAAAATAGAACATGTCCTATTATTGCCCGCAAATCACGTTCTGCGGTCCATTCAAGTCAATGGTTCCACAAAAAACGGAACACATACAGAATACATTCCGTATGTTTTCCGTATCCCTTCCGTTTTTGCAGAACCATCTATTGAAAATTTTATGCCCAGCCCAAAACATGGACACCTGCAATGTGCGATCGGCAATTTTCAGACCGCACATCACAGACAGTATAATAGAAAATGCCTTTTCTGGTCCACAATTGCGGACAAGAATAGGATATTTTTTTCAGGAACGGAATTGCGGATCCCTAAAAAACGGATGTGGATCCCGAAAATGCGGATGCGGATCTCGGAAATGTGGATTCGCATCTGTTCCAGCCCCATTGAAAGTGAATGGGTCAGCAAATTGCGGAACGAATGCGGACCCAAATTACAGACGTGTGAATGGACCCTTACTGTTAAACATTATTGTATGCTTCTGTTTCCAATTGCGATCCGCAAAAAGCGGATCACAAAAAAAAAAAAAACGAATGGAAAGGGAAACACTACTGAAACAAAATATGGAACAATGGATCCGTGAAAAACAAAACGCAAAATACAGAAAAAGGCCTCTTGCACACGACCGTATGGCTTTTTCAGTATTTCGCGGTCCACAAAAAATGGATCCTCAAAAAATACGGATAACGTTCGTGTGCATTCCGTTTTTTGCAGAACGGAACACAGCTGGCCCCTGATAGAACAGTACTATCCTTGTCCGTTATGCGGACAATAATAGGACATGTTCGATCTTTGAACGGAACGGAAATATGGAAACGGAAGGCATACGGAGCATCTTCAGTTTTTTTTGCGGATCCATTGAAATAAATCGTTCCGTATACGATCAGTATACGGAATGCAAAAAACGGAACGTAAACAGAAAAAAAAAACATTCGTGTACAAGAGGCCAAAGCCATACGGTCGTCTGCAAGAGGCCTACGGCCTCATGCACACGACCGTTGCGTGTTTTGCGGGCCGCAAATTGCGGATCCGCAAAACACGGATGGCATCTGTGTGCGTTCCACAATTTGCGGAACGGCACGGACAGCCATTGATATAACTACCGATTCTTGTCCGCAAAACGGGCAAGAATAGGACAGGTTATATTTTTTTTGCGGACCACGGAACGGAGCAATGGATGTCGACAGCACACGGAGTGCTGTCCGCATCTTCTGCGGCCCTATTGAAGTGAATAGGTCCGCATCCATGCCGCAAGAACTGCGGCTCAGATGCGGACCAAAATAACGGTGGTGTGCATGAGGCCTAAGAGGGTGTGCATTCCGTATTTTGCGGAACGGAACAGCTGTCCCCTAATAGAACAGTCCTATCCTTGTCCGTAATACGGACAATAATAGGACATGTTCTATTTTTTTGCAGAACAGAAAAACACACAGACCGTTTTTTTTTCCGTATACGGTCCGTATACGGAACCATTGCTTTCAATAGTTCCGCCAAAAAAACGGAATGTACTCCGTATGCATTCCATTTCCGCATTTCAGTTTTTCCGTTCCGTTGAAAGATAGAACATGTCCTATTATTGCCCGCAAATCACGTTCCGTGGCTCCATTCAAGTCAATGGGTCCGCCAAAAAAATGGAACACTGTATACTGTATATGCCATACGGAAATAACGTAATGGAAAGGAAACACAATGGAAGCAAAAAAACGGAACAACGGATCCATGAAAAACGGACCGCAAAACACTGAAAAAGCCATACGGTCGTGTGAAAGAGGCCATACGGAAACGGAATGCACACGGAGTACCTTCAGTTTTTTTTTCAGACCCATTTCAATGAATGGTTCCGTATACGGTCCGCAAAAAAAAAAACGGAACGGACACGGAAAGAAAATACGTTCGTCTGCATGAGCAAAAAAAACTGAAGTTACTCCGTGTGCATTCCATTTCCGTATGTCCGTATTTCTGTTTCACAAAAAAAATAGAACATGTCCTATTATTGTCTGTATTACGGACAAGGATAGGACTGTTCTATTAGGGGCCAGCTGTTCCGTTCCACAAATTACGGAATGCACACGGACGTCATCTGTATATTTTGCGGATCCGTTTTTTGCGGACCGCAAAATACATATGGTCGTGTGCATGAGCCCTTAGTATAAAGTCAATCGGCACAGAATGCAGCAAATTTACTAAGAGTCACAGGACTCTCAATAAATTTCCAGGCAGTCCATGAGGCAGATGTTCAAAGCTACACCATAAGGCCTCATGCACACAACCGTTTTTTTTTTTAAGGTCCGCAAAAACGGGGTCCGTAGGTCCGTGATCCGTGACCATTTTTTCGTCCGTGGGTCTTCCTTGATTTTTGGAGGATCCACGGACATGAAAAAAAAGTCGTTTTGGTGTCCGCCTGGCCGTGTGGACCCAAACGGATCCGTCCTGACTTACAATGCAAGTCAATGGGGACGGATCCGTTTGACGTTGACACAATATGGTGCAATTGCAAACGGATCCGTCCCCCATTGACTTTCAATGTAAAGTCAGGAGTCCCTATTATACCATCGGATCAGAGTTTTCTCCAATCCGATGGTATATTTTAACTTGAAGCGTCCCCATCACCATGGGAACGCCTCTATGTTAGAATATACTGTCGGATATGAGTTAGATCGTGAAACTCAGATCCGACAGTATATTCTAACACAGAGGCGTTCCCATGGTGATGGGGACGCTTCAAGTTAGAATATACTAAGAACTGTGTACATGACTGCCCCCTGCTGCCTGGCAGCACCCGATCTCTTACAGGGGGCTGTGATCCGCACAATTAACCCCTCAGGTGCCGCACCTGAGGGGGGTTAATTGTGCGTATCATAGTCCCCTGTAAGAGATCAGGGGCTGCCAGGCAGCAGGGGGCAGACCCCCCTCGGCCCCCCCTCCCTCCCTCTATTGTATTAATTTCATTTGGTGGCACAGTGTGCGGCCCCCCCTCCCTCCCTCTATTGTATTATTTTCATTGGTGGCACAGTGTGCGGCCTCCCCTCTCCCCCCCCCCCCGATCATTGGTGGCAGCGGAGAGTTCTGATCGGAGTCCCAGTTTAATCGCTGGGGCTCCGATCGGTAACCATGGCAACCAGGACGCTACTGCAGTCCTGGTTGCCATGGTTACTTAGTGTTGAGGAAGGGTTGAGACGCATGCATATATATACATATATGCATGCAAACACATGCATGCATGTATAATATATATGCATGCATTAATCACTTTATAGGAGGATGTGCGCAGATGTGCCCAGCATCTGCGCACATCTGCCCTTAGTGGCCCACAGGGGCTCATGGTGGGCCCTGTGGGATATATGATATAATGTCGGGGCTTGTGCCCCCTTATAATGTAGGGGCTTGTGCCCCCTTATATAATCATGTGCCCCCTTATCATCTGTGCCCCCTTTAGATGTCCCTCATGTTGGTGTATACATGTGTATGGATGTGCCCCAAGCATCCATACACATGTATATTATACAATATCCCCCCCCCCCCCCCTCCATACACCTGAAACCAGATGCATCGGTGTGAATGTCCCCCAAGCATTCACACAGATGCAATCTGGTTGATTGCATCAGAATGACTGGACTAAGGTCCGGTCATCCTGATAACTACAAAGGACTCGGATTCCACAGAATCTGAGCCCTTTGATATAATTGTCGCCAGCGCCGCTGGAGACAATTATACATGATAGAAGAAGGGGAGAAGCCTCCTCTCCTTCTATTATGCACATTCCGGCAGCGAAATTAACATCTCGCTGGCCGTAATGCAGAGTGCCACAGGCGGGAGATCAAAGGCTTCTCCCGCCTGTTGGTGTGCCGCGTGTCCCCGATGTGCGGGCTGGCGCAGTGACGTCATATCACTGCGCCGGCCCACGTGGATGATGGGCGGGCGCGCGCACGCGCCCCCTGGTGGGCGGCGCGGGAGTGCGGGCCGCCGGGGATAAATATCCGGCGGCCCCGGCACTCAGTAGTTAGGATCGGGACCCCCCACCTTGAAGAGGAGCGCATCCTGCGCTCAGGGGAGGCCCCGGACCGGACCCCACCATGAGGAGAGCGCAATCAGCGCTCAGGGAGAAGCGATCGGCGCTCAGGGGGACGGAGCGGTCTCCCCCCTGTTGGAGAGAATAAGTATCACCCCCTTTATCCCCTGACTCCCTATCGAACACCCCCTTTATCCCCTGACCCCCTACCACTATCCCACCAACTATTTCTCACCTTATTAACCCTATCGCCTACTGCTCTCCCCTGGTTAACCCTATCACCCCTGGTCCCTTGCCTGCCCATGATTTAACCCCTACATTTGTGTCCCTGATGTGCACCCTGGGCCCTGATTTACCCTTGCCGTGTTACTGGGCACCCTGATCCCCCAAACCCTTGTAACCCTTGTCCCTGATTCCCTGATCCGGTGCCCCTGATTGTATTTGTGGTTTACTTACACCCCTGTAAGACCACCGTTAACCCTCGTTGTACCCCGTAGGGACAGTGAGTAGCCAGGCGGGTGGGCTGTTAATACATGTGTGAGTGTATTGTATAGTTAGTTTATGGGTGGAATTTGGGAACTGTGTAGTGTAGTTTAGTGCTGTATTTATATTACTGTATTGTTAGTGCATTGCGTGCTTAGTGTATTAGGTATTAATAAATACTGTGTTTTATGTACAACTATCCGTGTAACGTGTAGTTATTAGCGATAGTTAGTTTAGTAAGGCGCATGCAGCTAGCATAGTGATTAGCGTAAGGCAAAGTATAGTAAAAGTATTATTATTGTTATATAAAGGTATAAATGGGCGGAGTCATCAATAGACGGCTCCTCCCATTTATGAATATTAATTATTGATATTTGCATAAATATTGGTGATTAATATTCCCCCTTTACACTTAGCAATATTAGAAGCATCATACTTACCTGCTGCGCTGTCTGTGACCGGCCGGGAGCTCCTCCTACTGGTAAGTGACAGGTCTGTGCGGCGCATTGCTTAATGATCTGTCACTTACCAGTAGGAGGAGCTCCCGGCCGGTCATAGACAGCGCAGCAGGTAAGTATGATGCTTCTAATATTGCTAAGTAACCATGGCAACCAGGACTGCAGTAGCGTCCTGGTTGCCATGGTTACCGATCGGAGCCCCAGCGATTTAACTGGGACTCCGATCAGAACTCTCCGCTGCCACCAATGATCGGGGGGGGGGGAGGGGAGGCCGCACACTGTGCCACCAATGAAAATAATACAATAGAGGGAGGGAGGGGGGGCCGGACACTGTGCCACCAATGAAAATAATACAATAGAGGGAGGGAGGGGGACCGGGGGGAGGCGGCACACTGTGCCACCAATGAAAATAATACAATAGAGGGAGGGAGGGGGGGCTGGGGGGCCGCACACTGTGCCACCAATGAAAATATTACAATAGAGGGAGGGAGGGGGAGCCGCACTGGCCACCAATGAAATTAAAACTGGGGAGGGAGGGGGGTCTGCCCCCTGCTGCCTGGCAGCCCCTGATCTCTTATAGGGGGCTATGATATGCACAATTAACCCTTTAGGTGCAGCACCTGAGGGGTTAATTGTGCGGATCACAGCCCCCTGTAAGAGATCGGGTGCTACCAGGCAGCAGGGGGCAGTCATGTACACAGTTCTCAGTATATTCTAACTAGAAGCGTCCCCATCACTATGGGAACGCCTCTGTGTTAGAACATACTGTCGGATATGAGTTTTCACGAAGTGAAAACTCAGCTCTGAAAAAGCTTTTATGCAGACGGATCTTCGGATCCGTCTGTATGAAAGTAACCTACGGCCACAGATCACGGACGTGGATGCCAATCTTGTGTGCATCCGTGTTCTTTCACGGACCCATTGACTTGAATTGGCCCGTGAACCATTGTCCGTCAAAAAAATAGGACAGGTCATATTTTTTTGACGGACAGGGAACACGGATCACGGCCGCTGATGAACAACGGTGCATTTTCCGAGTTTTCAACGGACCCATTGAAAGTCAATAGGTCCGCAGAAAATCACGGAAAACGGAACAACGGCCACGGATGCACACAAAGGTCGTGTGCATGAGGCCTAAATGATAGAAAGTCTGCTGGGCTGCAGAGGGCCCAATTCCCACTACTGCCCACCTCCCAGAGTGAGAGTATAGCGCAAATACGGCATGCACCATAATTCCCAACATTTTTACGTCACAATAATAGCATCAAATAAGTGTCCCTGTGTGATTGTATAGCTGCGACAGATTTATCACACAACCTGAACCATTGTGATAGTGCTGGCGCATTTAAAGACTCCAGGGAAGATTTATTATCGACCAGCGTTTTATGGGGGTCTATGATATCCACAGCGTTGGTGCAGGATGCTTCTAACTTAGGTTACATGCACACGATCGTATGTGTTTTGCGGTCCGCAAATTGCGGATCCGCAAAAAAAAACGGATGACGTTCTGTAAAGCACTAGAAAAAAATAGGACAAGCACTATTTTTTTTGCGGAGCAATGGAACGGACATACTGATGCGGACCCATTGAAATTAATGGGTCTGCATCCTATCCGCAAAAAAAGCGGATCGGACACGGAAACAAAATACGGTCGTGTGCATGAGGCCTTATGACGAGGCACACGACTCTTCATAAATTACGTGCATCCTCTGGCAGTCTGTACAACCTAAGGCCTCCTTCACACAAACGTTTTTTTTTTCCGTTTATGGGCCGTTTTTTCGTTCCGTATATGGTCCGTTTTTCATGGATCCGTTGTTCCGTTTTTTTGTTTCCATTGTGTTTCCGTTTCCGTTCCATTATTTCCGTATGGCATAGGCCTCCTGCACACGATCGTTTTTTTTCCCCATTTACTGGCTGTTTTTTGCGTTCCGTATACGGTCCATATATGGAACCATTCATTTCAATGGTTCCGGAAAAAAAAAGGAATGTACTCCATATGCATTCCGTTTCCGTATTTCCGTTCCGTTGAAAGATAGAACATGTCCTATTATTGCCCGCAAATCACGTTCCGTGGCTCCATTCAAGTCAATGGGTCCGCAAAAAAAACGGAACACATACGGAATGTACTCCGTATATCTTCCGTATCCGTTCCGCTTTTTGCGGAACCATCTATTCAAAATCTTATGCCCAGCCCAATTTCTTCTATGTAATTACTGTATACTGTATATGCCATACGGAAAAACGGAACGGAAACGGAAACACATACGGAAACAAGAAACAGAACAATAGAGCCATAAAAAACTGACGGCAAAAAGGCTCCATTCACACGTCAGTATTTTTACCTTTCCAGATAAACGTTCCTTTTTTTGAAGATCCGTTTTTCAGTACAACCTTCCGTTTTTTTACTAAAGTGCTTCCGAATCCGTTCCGTGTTTCCGTGATTCCGTTTTTTGTTTTTATTTTACAAAAAAAAAAAGAGGAGGAGGAATAGATGTTGCTAGGGTACCAAAAAAAAAAAAGTGGTGAAAACAGAGGACATCTTCTAGAACAGGTGCCATTTTATTGTGCTTTTGGTGTAGTAGGAGCTGTGTAAGAAATCTCTGATAAATGCAGTGAACCACAGGTCTGGAAGCTGCAATTTTCTAATTAGCACAAAAAAATGACAAGCACGTACAGTATACTGCTCTAGGACAGATGGAAAAGTAAAATTACACATATTATAATATATTTACTCACTTATTTTTTCCCTCTTGGCTAAGTTGCCATCCTCCTGGGCCAGGCATTTTTGCTGAGGCAATTGAAATTAATGGATCCGAAAAAACGTTCCGATTTAAAACGGAACGGAAACGGAGTGTTATAACGGACGTGTGAATGGAGCCAAACACTGAAAAAGCCATACGGTCATGTGCAGGAGGCCTAAAGGCCTCTTTCACACTACCGTATGGCTATTTCAGTGTTTTGCGGTCCATTTTTCACAGATCCGTTGTTCCGTTTTTTTGTTACCGTTGTGTTTCCGTTTCGTTTTTCTATATGGCATGTAGAGTATACAGTAATTAAATTGGGCTGGGCATAACATTTTCAATAGATGGTTCCGCAAAAACGGAACAGATACGGAAGACATACGGATGCATTTCCGTATGTGTTCCGTTTTTTTTGCGGACCCATTGACTTGAATGGAGCCACGGAACGTTATTTGCGGGCAATAATAGGACATGTTCTATCTTTCAACGGAACGGAAAAAACGGAAATACGGAAATGGAATGCATACGAAGTACATTCAGCAAAAAACGGCCCGCAAAACGAAGGAAAAAAAAAACGGTAGTGTGAAAGAGGCCAAACAGAAATGTACGGCAGCTCAGAGCTGGCATAGATTTCTGTATTTATTTACACCAGAAAACTGGAATAAAATGAAGATATATGTACCCGGCCTACTCTTCAACACCATCATCGCAACCGAATCTTGGGAAGTGGTGAAGGCGGCATAAAAACGCCACTTGCACCTAAATTTAGGCCTCGTGGTTGTGACTTTTTCCACCAGAAGCCTGACGTGGGGTGAATGGTAAATATTCCCCTCCTTGTTTAAGGGTCTAAAATATCAAGTGCTCTGCACCAGAAAATTGAAGTGACTTGGCTGTTTTGTTGGTAGAGTTGGCATTTATGGCAAATGTATGATGCATTTGTGCCATTTTAATTTTTTTATTGTTTACCATGCCTGGCAAATTACATTTACTAAGGGTTGAACAGATGTTTTGTGGCAGGGCTTCATTTTTGTCCAGTTTTATTGCAACTATTTGAACAAAAAGTCTCAAGTCTCCCAAAAAAAGTTATCTTAGTCCTCTGGCGGAGCACAGCCTGTCGGAAAACTCTATAATAAAGCCTGTTTTACAGTCTGCAAATTGCGGATCTACAAAACACAGATCTCGACCGCGTGCATTCCTTTTTTTTGCGTAACGGAACGTGTGGCCCATAATAGAACTGTCCTATCCTTGTCCGTAATGTGGATAAGAATAGGACATGTTCTATATTTTTGACGATGGCACGGAACTGTGTGCTGTCCGTATTTTTTGCAGCCCCATTAAAGTGAATGGGTCTGCATCCGACCCGCAAAAATTGCGTATTGGATGCGCACAAAAAAATACATTTGCATGCATGAACCCTAAACCTGGGCCAATGTACTAACAGTTAGACCGTACACATACCTATATGATGACATATCCATATCCAGAGAGCTCTTATCTTCTCTAAGTCTGTGTTAGCACCACGTGTAAGTTCTTTTACTAACTGCTCCAATGTCACAGCGGTCACCTGTAAGAAAGAAAAGTGTCATCATGTAACGTATTAAAATCCTATAACTGTGTAGTTACTAAACTGACTTCTGGCGGCGGAGCTTCAAGGTAACAGTTCAACATCAGTGATGGGGGTATGGGACTCTGCTGATCTGATATTAATAGCCTATCATGATAGCCAATGAAAATCCTGAGCCACCCCAGGCCTATCATGAAAGCCCTAAACATCCTTGCTGTCTTTATGAGGACCCAGTAAGCAGCACTTGTTCACTGACAGGACCTGGTATGATTAACAAGCCACGTGGGAAAGGCAGAGAGACTGGTCAGGGTTGAGGGAAAGCGGAAGGGAGCAAAGTGCAGAGATATTCTTAATAAAGACCCGATCCCGACCACTCTGGACCTCAGACTGGACCAAAGGTTCACCTGCTAACAAGACAATGATCCTAAGCACACAGCCCAGAAAACACAGGGGTGGTTTAGGGACAACTTTGTATATCTCTCTGACTGAACCAGCCAGAGCCCTGATTTGAACTCAATCAAATATCTCTGGAGAGACCTGGAAATGGCTGTCCACCAATGGTCCCCATCCAACCTGACAGAGCTTGAAAGGATCTGCAGAAAAAAAATGGCAGAAATTCACATCCTCCAGGTATGCAAGCATTGTGGCATCATACCCAAGAATGCAGCGACTCTCAGGGGAAGAGCTGTGAAAAGGATGGGAGTGGTAGTGATGGCACAGATAGGAGTAGTAGTGGTTCAAGGTAGTCATCCTCACTGGGGCTGTGCACCAGTGAATGGAGGGTGCCTCATGGTAGTTGGGGTACCCTTGATGGTGTATGCTTGGCAGGGTGCAAGGCAGATGGGCATGTGCAGGGCCAGAGGAAGGTTGATGGAGTCAATAACCAGTCCTATTTGGTTGCAATACTCCAATGGTCCCTGGGGCAGTCCAGTGAATGGAGGGCACACCCTTTCTTTCCTCAGGCACACGCTGATATTGGAGCTTTGGCCTGGTGTTAGGTGGAGTGCCCTTGATGGCAGGTGTTTGGCAGGGTGCAAGGCAGGAGGTTAGGAGCAGGATGGATGGATGATGCAATCACCAGGCCGAGTTTAATTGAAATTATCGCTTTACTGAGGATGATAGGAGTTGCTGTACCAGCATAAAAAGTAGTCATAGTTCTGTGGTTTTTCAAAGGCACTTTAAAGGTTAGGTTGTCTCTTCAGTTTACACACTGTTTCCATGGATGAAAATGGGTTAGCAAGCTACAAGATAACTGATTCTGAGTCTCTCTCTCTAACTATACTTTGCAATCTTCCCAAATAACCAAGGCGTACAAAGCTCTCAAAAATGTGGCGGGTGCCCGATTTTACATCCTATTCAATATTCTGAAAAGTCCAAGCTATCTTTACAGTCTTCCACCTGGCTCTAAACAGTCTGTGACAGTTCTTTACTTCTTTCGTCCCAGAGCTTCAGGTAGTTCTTAGCACCTTCCAGGAGTGGTGTGTCTCCTGGAGTAGGCCTCTCACTAGATAGATAGGAGGCAGCCTCCTCAAACTTCAGCTGCCTAGGTCAGACTCACTGGCTGATGCAATCAGACTATACAGCTCTTAAGAGGGAGCAGGACCAGCCATCCACCCACTGAGTAGGACAAAATAACTAAGTTGTTTTCCCATTTCAGCTTTTGGAATAACATAACACAGCTTTGAAAATACATTAACCTTTTAGCAATAAATGAATTCTTTTAGCAGTGATCTTCTGGGGCACCGAAGATAATTATTATTATTATTTAAATTCACATAAACACAAATAGCTTATATTGCTTTATGTATACTAAGATAAGGATACTATTTTACCTTTGTAGCAAAGAGGTCCAGTTTCTCAAATACATTTAAGTCAACAACAAGAGATTTTAGGTTTCTTTTGTCCCGAGGATAAGCTGTGGAAAACCAGGACATCAAACAGTTAGCAGGCTCCTTTATCATCATTTGGATTCATAATACAATAGTTAAACTGGGAACTAAAGTGTAGATATAGGGGTGCAGAGGTAGCTGTCAAACTTGGAGTCTGGTGCCAGAGAGGGCCCAGGGACTCCTCTGCCACATAAGAAGGCACCAGCATTTTAGCTCGGGACCTGTTGTAGATTTTGTTTTGGGCCCAGAAGCTGTTATCCGATAATAAATATTGATAACTCATTCCTAAGATAGGTCATCAATATCAGATTGGTGGGGGTTCGACACCCAGGACCTCCACCGATCTGCTGTTAGAAGAGGCCGATGCTCCATGAGCATCGTGGCCTCTTCTTAGGCCATGTGGTGTCACCGTACATTGGTCACATAGCCTAATTGCAGCAAAGCTTTATTGATGTGAATGGAGCTGGGCTACAATACCAAGCGCAGGCGCTGTACTATATACGGCGCTGTGGTTGGGAGAGATGCTGCTTCGGTGAGTGTGGTGGCTCCCTGTAACAGTTGACCAGTGGGGATGCCAGGATTTGGAATGCCAGGATTTGGAACCCCATCAGTCTGATAGTCCGCAAAAACTATTTCCGTTGTTCCGTGATCCGCGACCGTTTTTTCATCCGTGGGTCTTCCTTGATTTTTGGAGGATCCACGGACATGAAAAAAAAGTCGTTTTGGTGTCCGCCTGGCCGTGCGGAGCCAAACGGATCTGTCCTGACTTACAATGCAAGTCAATGGGGACGGATCCGTTTGATGTTGACACAATATGGTGCAATTGCAAACGGATCCGTCCCTATTGACTTTCAATGTAAAGTCAGGAGTCCCTATTATACCATCAGATCTGAGTTTTCTCCAATCCGATGGTATATTTTAACTTGAAAAAGTACTACTATGTACTGAATAGGATATTTCAAATGAAGTATTATTGCAATATATATGCAATAAAACATTGTTTTTTTTTTATTCACATTACATTTTCCTCTCTGGTAGCGCCCTCTGCTGTTTATCTTTCTCGTCCACCTTCTCTTGCATTTAGAGCTGAGCTAACATGCTCATCGGCTTCTCTTTCTGTTCCCTTCCCCTTCCCTCAATGCTGGCATAGTGATCTCATAGTGAATCAGGTGAAATGATCCAGATACCTTTCATTTATTCATCCATACTATACTTCTAGGGGCTGATTAGCCATAGACTCTACAGGGAAATTTCCCGGTGGGCTGATGCCAAGGGCCACCTAAGCCCTCCTCGCAGCTGCCAGCCGGGTTCATAACAAACTAATTTTCTCTTTTGCACCTGACCAGCAGCCACAGGTTCCCTCCTGAATTCAACTGTATTGACGTCCTCATGACAACGATACAGTTGAATACTAAGGCACAGGTGGCAGTGTTTTGTGGTGCACTGTGGTATTTGGCTCAGCTGGGGCGGTATATTGCTCTGCACTATGGTATTGCTGGCCCTGCCTACTTCTGTTGTCCCTGCTTAGTCATGTTGCTCCATCTGCCATCTGTCAATTTGGACCCACCTGCAACATAGGGCCAATTTTTTTACCTTTTTTTTTCCAGGGCCTCTTTTAGTTCCCAGTCCGCCCCTGCCTACTTCTGAAGTCACAGAAATAGACGGCATAGACAAAACTAATGGGACACCTACAGATTACACCCACAGGAGCTTTTACGACATCCCATTCTACCTCTGCCTGCAGCACTGCTAGGGTTAATCTCCTGCTACGTGAGGGGCAGCATGGCTGTGTCCAGCTGCTCCTATACATACACCTTGCAGTTTCCTTCAGTGCTTGCCTGTGCATATCTTGCTAGGTCTCTACAGGTAGCAAGAGTCAGAGGAAGAGCTATTTTCTGTTTGTCTGTCTCATTCCTGATTCCTGCACTGTGCTTGTAACCGTACTGTTCCTGTGCCAACCGCCTTTGGATTGTTTCACGGATTCGCTCTCTGGACAGTGGAGGGGGAAATTGTGGGGGTATTACATACTACATGTATCTCTAGGACTATATGTGAGGGACTGATTTCTCTGCAGGGGAGAAACAGCTAGTTGCAATGCATCCTGGGAAATGTAGGAACTTGATGAGACACTGCCCACCCACAGAAAGGAAAGAAAGTCCGCCAGGTGAGCAATTAAAAGAGTGTCACAAAATTGAAATTTGTGGGAAAATCCCTTTAAAATGATACATCAGTGAAATGCTACAAATACAAGTAAAATGAGCGTCTTACGATTTGTTGACTTTGGGCTCTGTTCGCTGTTCTGTGTGTGATCTGTACAAAAGAAGACACAATCATGTTAGACATTCGTAAATGTTAGGACCATTTTCCATTGTCCGGAGCCTCCACATGGAGATGCTGTGATATTACACAGGAAGGGTAGCGCAGCATGCAGACACCATGAAACACCATGGTGAAGCCTAGCAGACCAAAGGGTTTTCACATGTCTGTATTTTTGGTCCGCATACGATCCACATTGTTTGTGGATCAGAGGTGGACCCATTTATCTCAATGGGGCTGAAAAAGATGTGGACAGCACACGTACAGTTGCAAGAAAAAGTATGTGAACCCTTTGGAATGATATGGATTTCTGCACAAATTGGTCATAAAATGTGATCTGATCTTCATCTAAGTCACAACAATAGACAATCACAGTCTGTTTAAACTAATAACACACAAAGAATTAAATGTTACCATGTTTTTATTAAACACACCATGTAAACATTCACAGTGCAGGTGGAAAAAGTATGTGAACCCTTGAATTTAATAACTGGTGGAACCTCCTTTGGTAGCAATAACTTCAACCAAACGTTTCCTGTAGTTGCAGATCAGACGTGCACAATGGTCAGGAGAAATTCTTGACCATTCCTCTTTACAGAACTGTTTCAGCTCAGCAATATTCTTGGGATGTCTGGTGTGAATCGCTTTCTTGAGGTCATGCCACAGCATCTCAATCGGGTTGAGGTCAGGACTCTGACTGGGCCACTCCAGAAGGCGTATTTTCTTCTGTTTAAGCCATTCTGTTGTTGATTTACTTCTATGCTTTGCGTCGTTGTCCTGTTTCAACAACCATGTTCTGTTAAGTTTCAGCTGGTGGACAGATGGCCTTAAGTTCTCCTGCAAAATGTCTTGATAAACTTGGGAATTCATTTTTCCTTCGATGATAGCAATCCGTCCAGGCCCTGACGCAGCAAAGCAGCCCCAAACCATGATGCCCCCACCACCATACTTCACAGTTGGGATGAGGTTTTGATGTTGGTGTGGTGTGCCTCTTTTTCTCCACACATAGTGTTGTGTGTTTCTTCCAAGCAACTCAACTTTGGTTTCATCTGTCTACAGAATATTTTGCCAGTACTGCTGTGGAACATGCAGGTGCTCTTGTGCAAACTGTAAACGTGCAGCAATAGGTTTTTTTGGACAGCAGTGGCTTCCTCTGTGGTATCCTCCCATGAAATCCATTCTTGTTTAGTGTTTTACGTATCGTAGATTCGCTAACAGGGATCTTAGCATATGCCAGAGATTTTTGTTAGTCTTTAGCTGACACTCCAGGATTTTTCTTCACCTCATTGAGCAGTCTGCGCTGTGCTCTTGCAGTCATCATTACAGGACAGCCACTCCTAGGTAGAGTAGCAGCAGTGCTGAACTTTCTCCATTTATATGCAATTTGTCTTACCCTGGACTGATGAACAGCAAGGCTTTTGGAGATACTTTTATAACCCTTTCCAGCTTTATGCAAGTAAACAATTCTTAATCATATGTCTTCTGAGAGCTCTTTTGTGCGAGGCATCATTCACATCAGGCAATGCTTCTTGTGAAAAGCAAACCCAGAACTGGTGTGTGTTTTTTATATGGCAGGGCAGCTGTAACCAACACCTCCAATCTCATCTCATTGATTGGACTCCAGTTGGCTGACACCTCACTCCAATAAGCTCTTGGAGATGTCATTAGTCTAGGGGTTCACATATATTTTCCACCTGCACTGTGAACGTTTACATGGTGTGTTCAATAAAAACATGGTAACATTTAATTCTTTGTGTGTTATTAGTTTAAGCAGACTGTGATTGCCTATTGTTGTGACTTAGATGAAGATCAGATAACATTTTATGACCAATTTGTGCAGAAATCCATATCATTCCAAAGGGTTCACATACTTTTTCTTGCAACTGTATATTCCATCCATGGCCCCGCAAAAAAAAAATAGAGCATTTCTAATTCTTGTTCGTTTTGCAGACTAGGCATTTCTAACATAGGGTGGAATGCGCGGGACCGCAAAATGCAGGGCGCACACAGCCGGGATCAGTTTTTTTCTACGGATGCGCAATTTGCAGACCACAAAGCGGATACGGTCGTGTGAATGGACCCTGAGTCAGTAGCACTCTTTTTCTTCTTCTTCTGTAATGGAACAGGAATACAGAGCGCTTGACAGTATGTCTATCTGTTAGGCCTCCTGCACACGACCGTTTTTTTTTCCCTGTTTACTGGCCGTTTTTTGCGTTCCGTATACGGAACCATTCATTTCAATGGTTCCGCAAAAAAAACGGAATGTACTCCGTATGCATTCCGTTTCCGTATTTCCGTTTTTCCGTTCCGTTTAAAGATAGAACATGTCCTATTATTGCCCGCAAATCACGTTCCGTGGCTCCATTCAAGTCAATGGGTCCGCAAAAAAACTGAACACATGCGGAAATGCATCCGTATGCCTTCCGTTTCCGTTCTGTTTTTTGCGAAACCATCTATTGAAAATGTTATGCCCAGCCCAATTTTATCTATGTAATTACTGTATACTGTATATGCCATATGGAAAAACGGAACGGAAAAACGGAACAGAAACGGAAACACAACGGAAACAAAAAACGGAACAACGGATCCGTGAAAAACGGACCGCAAAACCAAAGCCATACGGTCGTGTGCAGGAGGCCTTATATTGTATTGCAGACAAAATGAAGTTACTAGCTAGTGTATAATACCAATATGAAGCCTTATTAACCCTTCCCTGTGCAAATAGGAAAAAAACTGCTGAAAAAAGAGTAAATTGTGTGAGAAATGACAGGTTCTAGAAAACCCTGCCCCCTTATATGCCATCACTCTGCCACCTACTGTAGATGCCACTATTCTCTCCGTTGGGTATTCCATCACTGTCCTCTGTATGCCGTCACTTCGTCATCTGTATGCCAGCACTGTTCTCTGGGTATACTACCACTCTGTCCCCTGCAGAAGCATTTGCAGGATGATAATCCTCCCAGAGCAGAAGACATGGAATCCTTTCTTTGTGTTGCTTCATAGTTTTTTTTAGGGTTTTATACTTGTTTTGCTGCCCCTATATTTACTGTACTGACTGTATCCATGTACTGACCTCCAGATAGTAATAGACCTCTTCCCATTCTCAACTCACATCTTCAAGAAGGCACAAGGCAACCTGCTCTTCACCCATGCTGGTAGCTATTACTACTTGATACCCTTCTGTTGGGGCAGTGTAACAATTTCTACACCCACACTTGCTGAGACCACTACTTAATATCCACTGCTTGTTATAGAGGAGCAGAGAGGTATTGAGTAGAAGTCTTTGTTGTCCATGGCAATTAATCAGAGCTCTGCTTTCATTTCTTAAACTGTCCAAACTGCTCAAATAAATTGCGTTTACATGTAAAACTGCACATTCATTAAAATAGTCCATGCAGGGAGATGAGAGGCAGGCTGAACAGCCACTGCAGCCAAACAGAGAAAAAGTGAGTCAGACCTATGTACAGATGTGGCAGAGCTAAACTTATTCAGTACTCAGGGACTACATCATTCATACATCATGGCAACTCTTGTCAAAATAGTCATTTTTTGCTGGATTGACATTACTCATGATATGTATCATTCCAATAGTAACAATACTGTATGTGACCAATTGATTGTTATGATACGTGTATTTCACCTCCAGTCCTTACTACAGCCACAGACAGTAGCTAATATATTAAGTTACTGCCTTAAACTTCTTAGTGTCTTAAAGGGGTAATCCCATGACTAATGTAAATAATGAAAACCTGACATCATACAGTACATGACAATACCTTTCTAGTAAAGCTAGAACCAGATAAGACTTGTATGAATAAATCCTAAAGCTTTTGCAAAACTGTGACTTTTCGTAATACTAGTGATCGATTTTAACTTTTGAGCAGGCCCCCCCCTCACTATGGTTGTTACTATTTTCTGCCCCACAATCTTACTTACCCCTTTAAAAAGGTGCAGTCAAGGTGCAACCCAGCAATTAGCAGAAACCAAGGTACCCACATCTTAAGGCCTCATGCACACGACCTACAAAACAGATTTCTGTTGTTCCGTGATCCGTGACCGTTTTTTTCTTCCGTGGGTCTTCCTTGATTTTTGGAGGATCCACGGACATGAAAAAAAAGTCATTTTGGTGTCCGCCTGGCCGTGCGGAGCCAAACGGATCCGTCCTGACTTACAATGCAAGTCGATGGGGACGGATCCGTTTGACGTTGACACAATATGGTGCAATTGCAAACGGATCCGTCCCCATTGACTTTCAATGTAAAGTCAGGAGTCCCTTTTAATATACCATCAGATCGGAGTTTTCTCCAATCCGATAGTATATTTTAACTTGAAGCGTCCCCATCACCATGGGAATGCCTCTATGTTAGAATATACCATCGGATTTGAGTTAGATCGTGAAACTCAGATCCGACAGTATATTCTAACACAGAGGCGTTCCCATGGTGATGGGGACGCTTCAGGTTAGAATATACTAAAAGAACTGTGTACATGACTGCCCCTTCCTCCCCCTGTATTTAACTCATTGGTGGCCAGTGCGGCCGGCCCCCCCTCCCTCCCTTGTATTTAACACATTGGTGGCCAGTGCGGCCGGCCCCCCCTCCCTCCCTTGTATTTAACACATTGGTGGCCAGTGAGGCCGGCCCCCCCTCCCTTGTATTTAACACATTGGTGGCCAGTGCGGCCGGCCCCCCCTCCCTTGTATTTAACACATTGGTGGCCAGTGCGGCCGGCCCCCCCTCCCTCCCTTGTATTTAACACATTGGTGGCCAGTGCGGCCGCCCCCCCCCCCCTCCCTCCCCCCCCCTAATTAAAATGACCGACCCCCAATCATTGGTGGCAGCGGAGAGTTCCGATCGGAGTCCCAGTTTAATCGCTGGGACTCCGATCAGTAACCATGGCAACCAGGACGCTACTGCAGTTCTGGCTGCCATGGTTACTTAGCAATTTTAGAAGCATTATACTTACCTGCGATGTCTGTGACCGGCCGGGCGCTCCTCCTACTGGAGGGAGGGGGGGCCGGCCGCACTGGCCACCAATGTGTTAAATACAAGGGAGGGAAGGAGGGGGGGCCGGCTGCATTGGCACCAATCTGTTAAATACAAGGGAGGGAGGGGGGGCCGGCCGCACTGACCACCAATGTGTTAAATACAAGGGAGGGAGGGGGGCTGGCCGCACTGGCCACCAATGTGTTAAATACAAGGGAGGGAGGGGGGGCCGACTGCACTGGCCACCAATGAGTTAAATACAGGGGAGGGAGGGGGGGCCGCACTGGCCACCAATGAGTTAAATACAGGGGGGGGAGGGAGGGGGGGGTCTGCCCCCTGCTGCCTGGAAGCACCTGCCAGGCAGCAGGGGGCAGTCATGTTCACAGTTCTTTTAGTATATTCTAACCTGAAGCGTCCCCATCACCATGGGAACGCCTCTGTGTTAGAATATACTGTCAGATCTGAGTTTTCACTAAGTGAAAAATCAGATCTAAAAAGCTTTTATGCAGACGGATCAGCGGATCCGTCTGTGTGAAAGTAGCCTACGGACAAGGATGATGGACGCGGATGGCAATCTTGTGTGCATCCGTGTTTTTTCACGGACCCATTGACTTGAATGGGTCCGTGAACCGTATTCGTCAAAAAAATAGGACAGGTCCTATTTTTTTGACGGACAGGAAACACGAATCACAAATGCGGCTGCAAAACGGTGCATTTTCCTATTTTTCCACGAACCCATTGAAAGTCAATGGGTCCACGAAAAAAAAACGGAAAACGGAAACAACGGCCGCGCATTCACACAACGGTCGTGTGCATGAGGCCTAAGACATATGTGTATTAACAACCTAATGGTCTATAAAATATCCGCTATTCATTTTAGTTGCCACACCCAGTGGTACTATATCAATGTGAGATCGGTGGGGGTCCGACTCCCTGCCCCCCTGCCAATCAGCTGTTTGAGGAAGCCGTGGTGCCCTTAAAACTCTGATGAGCGCCGTTGCCTCTTGCAGCCGACCACACACAGTGCCGTCCTTTAGATAGTGGCTGTGCTTGGTATTGCAACTCAGCCCCATTCACTTGAATGGGACTGAAATGCACATAGGCCATGTGACTGATGGGCGGGACATCACATGGCCTAGGAAAAGGCCTAGGTGCTCATGGAGCATCACAACCTCTTCAAACAGCTGATTGGCTTGGGTGCCTGGGGTCGGACTCCTGCCGATTTCATACAGATGACCTATCCTGAAGATACACCATCAATAGGAAAATCCTGGAAAACCCCTTTAAGTACTGTAAGGAGAAGGAAGTGTTTTTTAATTGAGTCTTTTTTTTTTTTTTTTAAGATTGTTTTTCCATCTCTCTGGGTGTGCAGGCTGCAGGCTATTTACTTTCTGATTACTCACCAGAACTGTGATAACTTTCCCTTTGCTTGATTTCTTCCTTGTCCTTGTAAAAGCTTTTCTTTCCTTGTAAAGAGTGAAATACTGATAAATAGGAGACAATAAGGATATATACACTGACAGAGTTTTTGCAAAAATTTCTAAAGGTACCCACACATTAGTCTATTGTTGATGAAAATTGACAATTTCAACCAAAACGATCATTGGTCTGGTGGAATTTAACAACGATCATTCAGACAGACCCTCATAGTGTGAACAGAAGTTGGATCAGTTTGAATTCGGACATAAGATTTTTTCGTATAAAATAAAATAAGATCATTCATGAAAAATAAAGAGTTTAGTTTGAAGGAACATTATTCAGAAAGATCTTTTGTCCCTCTCCCGATTTCAATCAACTTGTACGACAAGTTTGCATAACTATAATAGTCAATATGGACTAAAATGTGTATGTCTGCGTCTACAAAACAATCGGACACCAGAGTTCAATTGCTATTCTTCCATCAACCTGTTTTTATCTAATGTGTATGAGGATGTTAAAGGGGTTTTCCAGAATTCTAGCAGTTTTTATCTAGCCCTGGAACTTGTGGTGCCTAGTGACAATAGTCATACCTCCTCCTTGCCACTCCATTCCTGTGCCACAAGCCATGGAGGAGCAGAGTGGAGGATGGAAGTGGTAGTGGCTCTAGCTGCAATAATCATTCTCAGTGGTAAACCTCACACCGAGGCTCTCTAGGGTCAGGGCAGTGATAGGAGGGAGCACCCTTTCTTGCCTCGGGGCAGACCCTAATGTTGGAGGTCCTGCTTGATGGTAGTTTGGGTGCCCTTGGTGTTGTGGGTTTAGCGGGATGTTCAAGAAAGGAGATGTAGGTGCTGTGGCTGACATATGGTGCTGGAGTCAGTAACCAGGCCAGTTGTAGAAAATAAACGAGTCTTCTCTTCAAGTGCATAACTGACAGGGATTGTAGTCCTTCCATCTATCTCTCTCCCCCTCTCTCTCTCTGCAGAATCTCAGGTCTAGGTAGTATTATTCTTGCAGTGATTGCTGTAATTCCCAGTTGAGTGGTATAGGATTAAGATATGGTGGCCCAGACTGTGTCCAAGAGTGGAAGGTGTTTTCTCAATGTCCCTTTCACTACAGTAAAGTCGCTATCAGCCATAAGCTGCCGATACCTTACTGACTGACTCCAGCTAGGTAGATTCTGGACCTTCTAGTTTTTCCTTTTTCTCTTTGAAGTAATGTGAAGTAGAGATGTTTTTTTCTCTGTGGATCTCTCAGAGATAGTGATTCTCTGGGATGAAGGTCTGGTCCTGTAAGGAGTGAACACATGTAGCTTTCTCTCACTTCCTACACTAGCACACAACTAACTAAGCTAGGGCTGACCTAAGTCCAACACCTAACTTCCTACAGGGGCAGAGTCTGGATTACTAACCCCTACTAATCCATACAGAGATATGCTTGTACATTACAAGGCATTAAAATATTTAAAAACATTAAAGGGGTTGTCCGAGTTATTTTTTTGTTCTTTGTGTTTCTAACTAGGCAAATGTAAGGAGGTTACAATGCACTTACTTTATCTGCAGTGGATGCTTTCTCAAAATTCACTGAGGGTCACATGACCTGTGATGTTAGCTTCTCTCCCTGCTCTGATGATGTTCCATGCACAAGCCTGAGAGAGCTGATCTGTGTCTGTACACGAGATGTCACTGTGCTGGCCACGTCCCCCTGAATGGCTTGCTGCTGCTGTCTGCCCTCTCCCTGGATTCTGCAGGAAACTTTAACCCCTTCTGCAGCACACACAGAGCTGGAGGCTTTGCTGAACAGCTGGAGTCTGTGAAGAGACACAGGATCTTCCCTCCTCATTCTGCAGACACAGAGCTGAAAGACTGGAGAAGTTCTGCAGAGCATCGCATAAGAACAGGTAGGGGGAAGATCCTGTATGTATCAGCAGTGTCATTGTACAGCTGGGACTTGTAGTCCTACATCCAACATGCTGCTGAGTATCCTAGCAGTCAGACATGTCACTCAGGGAAGCACTTGTATTCATTCCCTTTCCAGAGCGGGGTGGGGGGCGGTGGGGGTTGGGGTCACAAATATTGATGAGGAAAACCTCAGAGATTGTTATTATTGCATGTAAACAAAGGGCCAGAAGAGAACCAGGAAAATGAGGAAATAGATTATTTATTTATTTTGCCTAAAACTTGCTTAGCTTATGCATATATTGCTGACCCTCAGATTTACAGTGATATATATATTTTTTCAGAACTCGGACAACCCCTTTAAAGAGTATTACCCTATTCTGGGGTACTGCACCTGCACAACGGCTCCATTCAGCGATCTACAGTCTATTCCCTCACCCTTCCCTTGGAGTCATGTAACCTGAGACAGCCAATATGGACTAAAGTGTGTATGGATGGATCTGCAAAATGATCATTGAGCAGACAATCATTTGTTCAACTGCGGTTCAAACATCTACCTGCTTATGTCTAATGTGTATGACCAACCCTATCACTAAAGCTTCTGAAAAGGATGACAATTAAAGAGTTTTTCCCATGAAAATATTCTACATTTGTCAAACCAGCACCTTCATCCCAATACTTTTGTACTTGCATGAAACAAAAAATTTAGCATAGCCACTGAGTTATTTAATAAAATGTATCTGTCTAGCGCCTTCTGCTTTCTATTATTTTCCTTATTTCTGCAGCACGCCAGACCTGCAGGGTACAGCGACAGTGAGGTCACGGTATGGGCAATCGAGGGTTACTCACTTTTCTGAGGAGAACCATGGGCAGGCATGCAACAGTGAAAGGAGAGGCAGACACTAGTTCCTCTGGGGCACACTCTGTAGATAGGGACCTGGCCTGATGTTGGGTGAGGTGCCCTGGATGTTGTAGGTGTTTTGAGTGCCTTAGGTAAGGTCCCTATGTAGTATACGGGAGTTGTAATACCCGTTACTACCAAAGGTCACTTGGTGTGCTGTCGTCCCTCCTTAATTATGGAAAGTTGTTGTATGTCAGTTTTGTAAAATGCAATGTAATGTGTGTATTTCCCTGTCACTGAAACTTGCATGCACAGGCCTGCTAGGGGTGTTATTACAGGTTCTAGTCCATAGAGGGAGCTAGAGAGCCCTAGTTTATATAAGGCCAGACAGGGAAGTGTAAGGCAGACGGAGTCTAGTGTCTGTAATCTACAGATGGAGATTAGATAATGTCTGAGACCAGTCCAGGCCTGAAGCCTGCTGTTCAGGAGAAGATTCCCTCCTGAATTCCTACATGCTGAAGCAGGAATACCTTAGCCTGAGGAACCATTCAGAAGCTAGGAGAGACTGAGGCAAATATCAGAGGAGCCAGAGGTATTGAGGAAACAGAGGAGGTACTTATGAAAGCCATAATCAAGGATATAAAGCCAGACTTAGGTTAATGGGCCTTGGTGAAGAATTGCTACATTCCAGGATCAGACAGAGTTAGAGTGCAAGCTCCTGTGCTGAGAATCCTGCGTTTTACACTCTGTAATTACCCTGCTGTACTGAATTGCCTGCATCGACCGAATTGCAAAATCGACTGTATGCTGAGGAACTGCGTTTCCAATATTGTCTCTGCCTGCAACCTACTAAAGTTGAAGTTCTGTTTAACACCGCGTTTCCTCAAATTATTTCCTGCATCCGCAAACGGCGTGCCACCGTTTACTTGGCACTGGCGTCACGAACTATTCCTACCTATACCTGCCCTTGCAGAGAGTCAGCTGTACCAGGTTAGTGTATATTGCACTACTACACTCAGAAACACCTACTACGCACAACTTGAGTACACTGCAACTTCTCTTTTGGCGTCACGAACAGGATACGCACGCTTTCTAGTGCAAGAAGCGTGAACTTTGTGCCTTATACCGTTGCCCTGTGACCAAAGTGACAATTTTCCTGTTTAATGAAAGTGGACTTTGTGGACTGAAGATCGTACCCAAAGTGTTCCAAAAACCTCTAAAAAGCGCTGTGCAGGGTTGCGCTACCCAGAGGAAGAAAATCGCCGCATTGGATTGTGGTTTTGTGGACTTTAAACATTCCTGCTTGCTGTCAGTGAACAGACAGCGTTTGTACCTAAAGATGGCCGCTGAGCTGGCTGAATTTACTGCTGCGTCACCTTCATCCCGAAAAGGCGGGAAAAATTGGCGCCTTTCTGAGGAAAAGGCGGGAAGAAGGTCAAGGGCAGGCGCCACGGCTTATCTGGACATTTGCATGTCTGCCAGCATGGACACCGCCTTCCCTATATTGAGATACCTGGGGGGCGGCCTCCCAGTGCAATGGGAGGAGCTGACTACTTTAATTGACGCGTCCCTATCGCTCTCCTCAGTAGGATCGAGCATGTTGGATTGTGAGCAGAGTGTTGCTGCAGCGTCCGCACCTGTAATTGACATGATGACTGACACCGGTGTAGAGCCAGAGGAGGCTCCACCGGCCTACGCTCCGGGACCGGAGCAACCCGCCTGCCGCACCAGGGAGAAAGAACCCGAGCCCTACTATGGCTCATGGAGGGACTTTTTTCAGCCATCGTTTAAATGGTCGTCCCTGATGGCGGAGATTCGGGAGGCCGCTATCAAGCGGAATACCAAGACAAAGATCGTGTATGAGGAGCTAACTAAGACCATACATGAAAGACATACGCACACCCAACCCCGCCTGGAGAGGAGAAAGGGAGTGGTGCTGTCGTTTGACAAATCCCGTGGCTACGGGTTTATTCAGGACTATCTTACTGGCAGAGACCTCTATGTCAATCGAAGGTCTGTCAAGAGAGACTACCTCCCTTCGTACCAGCACAGCCTCCGCGAGGGAGAGGAAGTGGAGTACACCCCTGCCGAGAGCCTGCGAGGCCCCTATGCGACTGCTGTGACCCGTCCGAAGCGAGGACCTGAGGATTGGGAGGCAGAAGAAGAAGACCACTCTGGCTGCGGGCGAGAACCGGAACGCTCTCCAGAGCCGGCCCATCACGCCTTTCAGGAGCGGAGCTCCTTCATTGGGCCGAACGTCTTCTGGCAGCCAACCGTGTTGGAGAAATGGGTGAGCCCCTACCCTTCCCCCGAGCTGCCACGTCGGGAGAAGACACTATCTGAGCTGGAGCAGCAAAGAGGATTGAGTGCTACCTTCCAGAACATCCGGATGGGACGGAGACCTGAGGCAAGTCCAGAACCTGAAGAGGCCGAGTCTGCATCAGCGGTGACTGTACCTGCGCCGGCGGCGCCAGCAGAGAACAGCGACTCCGACACCGAGAGTATCGGTGAGCAGATCGTCCGGCTGGAGGAGAAGTTGCGGGAGTTGCGTAAGACCTACACCGCCAGGATCCAGACGCCGCCGAGGAAGGATGAGGTAAGGGTGCCTGTCACCACCCGCCGACCGCCTTCTGTTGTCACCGCTCCGTCAGTGCCCCAGACCGGACCCGCGATTGCTGTGAATTGCTGCACCCAGAGCACCGGACCGCTTGCTGCGGCGGTACCAAGTATGTCACACCCTGCAGTGATTATGCCAGGGCCGGCACGGCCCACCAGAGGGTTCACCCCTAGGCCTATGGGGCCAATACCTATTAGGGGCCCCTTTACCCTGCAGCTACCCCCTGATACAGTCATGTGGGCCCATCCTCCTGTAGAGGAATACTACAGAAGATACCTCCCTGCAGAGCCAAGTAGCTACAATATGCCACTGTGATCAGCCTGCTAGGCCCTTGATTTATTTCTTCAGAAGGTGATGTTAACCCTTCCAGGACAGGAGTCCTATGTTGCTGGCCCTTTGTTGCAGCTGCCAGTTTGTCCACGGCTCAGTGGTAGGTGTTGACCACTGAAATTACAAAGTCAGCAAGGCCACGTTTGTTTCCAGGACCTCCTGCCTGCTTTTGCTACCCCACGCCAAGTTGTGGCCTGTTCCTTTGTTGCACCTTTTACCCTTCACCCCCTTTTCAGGTTGATCAGGGGTATTACAGCACTTGTCTTTGCTGTCCATTTTATTGTGCAACCTGTTACTAAGGAACCGTGCCCGGAGACAGACTCAAAAGTACCTGAGCCTCTGAGATTCTTACTCTTTTAAAGTATTGTGCCCAGAGGTGGACTCCACCGCATGAGAGCCTCTGTGATTTAATATGGAAATAACCTGGGTACGGACTCATGTTTGTTATTTGAGCCTCCAAGAACTTTTATACCGTTTTCTACTGTTTTATCATGGACTTATTCGTTGTCATGGACTATCCTGGTTCTAATGTTACGCTGTGCCAGGTCAGCGCCCCCGTTCCATTCACTATCCTGAGAGAAGAGAATGAAGCCCCTTGTCACTACCCTGCACCTTTGCCAATTGGACCTGATGTAAATGCAGTTGAATTGCATATATGTATGCCTGCATGTCTCTTTTTCTATTTCAGGTAGAGATTCCAGTTGGGCGACCCATGATGGAGTACGAGGGCGTACTCAGCTTAAAGCAGTGGGGTATGTAGTATACGGGAGTTGTAATACCCGTTACTACCAAAGGTCACTTGGTGTGCTGTCGTCCCTCCTTAATTATGGAAAGTTGTTGTATGTCAGTTTTGTAAAATGCAATGTAATGTGTGTATTTCCCTGTCACTGAAACTTGCATGCACAGGCCTGCTAGGGGTGTTATTACAGGTTCTAGTCCATAGAGGGAGCTAGAGAGCCCTAGTTTATATAAGGCCAGACAGGGAAGTGTAAGGCAGACGGAGTCTAGTGTCTGTAATCTACAGATGGAGATTAGATAATGTCTGAGACCAGTCCAGGCCTGAAGCCTGCTGTTCAGGAGAAGATTCCCTCCTGAATTCCTACATGCTGAAGCAGGAATACCTTAGCCTGAGGAACCATTCAGAAGCTAGGAGAGACTGAGGCAAATATCAGAGGAGCCAGAGGTATTGAGGAAACAGAGGAGGTACTTATGAAAGCCATAATCAAGGATATAAAGCCAGACTTAGGTTAATGGGCCTTGGTGAAGAATTGCTACATTCCAGGATCAGACAGAGTTAGAGTGCAAGCTCCTGTGCTGAGAATCCTGCGTTTTACACTCTGTAATTACCCTGCTGTACTGAATTGCCTGCATCGACCGAATTGCAAAATCGACTGTATGCTGAGGAACTGCGTTTCCAATATTGTCTCTGCCTGCAACCTACTAAAGTTGAAGTTCTGTTTAACACCGCGTTTCCTCAAATTATTTCCTGCATCCGCAAACGGCGTGCCACCGTTTACTTGGCACTGGCGTCACGAACTATTCCTACCTATACCTGCCCTTGCAGAGAGTCAGCTGTACCAGGTTAGTGTATATTGCACTACTACACTCAGAAACACCTACTACGCACAACTTGAGTACACTGCATTTAAGGATCGTGACGCTAGTGCCTGTAACGGTGGCACACCGATTTGTAGGAGGATTAATAGAGTACGCAGTTGGTAAACCAAACGTTGCTTTACTTGGTGAAACAGTCCAACTTTTTACATACAGTTGCAGCAGTATATAATGCAGTCCTTTACAGTACAAAATGCACAGCAGGTTTACTTCACAGCAGGTTTCAATCTTGCAAGATACTTGGAGGGCAAACAGTTAATACTTCGCAGTGCAATGCTGCTCTATCCCCACAGCTATTCTAGCTGGCTGGATCCCAAGGCCCGGATGCCTAATTGCTGGCTTAAATCCTTGGTATAAAATCCTTCCTCCAGTATTGGCACTTGCTTAAGGTTACAATACCTTCTTTTCCTAGCTGTCTTCACGGCTGGCTTTGAAAGGTGGCTGCAGGTTTCTCCCAGGAGGTACTGTCCTACTACTGGGGTGTCTTATCTGTATTGGTTGGATTACTGGTCTCCAGGCAGGCTGTACTCATCCTAGCCTCCTAGTGCAACTAGAACCCAGGACTATCAAGCTGCATGTCAGAAGGAGGCCCTCAGCATATCTCGGGCTGGTGCCTTCTCACTTCTGTCTCCACAGACTCCTGACTATGACCTAACCCCTCCCTGTCTGGGCCTGAACATTTATACTACGGGCTCCCTATCTCCCTCTAGTGCCTAGGATGCCTAACTACACCCTAATAGGCCTGCTATGCATGACATAGGGGAAACATTGCATATAAAAACACATAGAAAATACATTAAAGTGCACAGTTAAATGTAATATTACTGTCCCTTGTGAGCAGAAGTAACACCTGAACCAATTGACCCTTGTGTAGTGCCCATGCCTACCTAGTGGGACACTACATTTCTCTGTCCACCTCAGTAACATCGCTAAGATGGTCGCACATGCTCAATTGCATCCTTCAATTGCCATCAACTTTATCTACTGTTAGATGCTGTGACAGTTACAGGGAGAGAGCTGCAGCATAAAGGACATGTCCTCTGAGCTGTGACAGTTACAGTGAGAGAGCTGCGGCAGAAAGGACACATCCCCTGAGAAAAGGCACACCTCCTGAGCTGCCAGAGTTAATAAAATCTAGCCGATCAATTGGAGCAATGAATGAGGGGAATCTCTGGACCCATTTGTGGTACATGGCTGGTTCTGGCTTTGTTAGAAAGAGATTGTTATGTGCTATACGGTGCCTGGTTTTCACATTATACATTAACCATTAACCCCTTTAAACCTGGCTTGAAGATGTGACTGGTCTGAGTTTACCAGTTAACTTGTAGGGGTCTCATTTCTCCCTGCATTTAGCAATTTCTGAGCTAAAATAATAGTGCATGCTCCACTGTGAAGGCAACACATAGGAAACATATAAGTATAGGATATTGTCATATAATGTATACTAATATCCAAACCACAAGCAATATTTGGATAGCTTGCAGCAAAATTTGGTATCCACGTAAGGAAATCTAAGGGTCCTTGGAAATCTATTGGCTCATACTACCTCTATGTCTCTCCGATGCCAAGAGAGAAAAAAAAATGTGTCATGCAGGATGGGATGCGGTATTAACCACTTAAAGACCACCCACTGCCTTTTGTTGTCACTGCTGTATGAATTAACTTAACTACTGTATCGGCTCTGGTTCTTAAAGCTGCCTTTTGTTCCACAGCCATGATGGGAGGTAACTCCATTCCCAAATGTTAACCACTTGATTGCTACAGTCTGTGACCACGTCATGATCAAATCCAGCAGTGGTGGCAGAGCCTACACACAATAGGAAAAAGTGCCTGCCTCTCTGGTGACCATGACCGTGGGAGCATGCATAGGAAGCTCCTGTCCCAGCCACCACATATCTGCAGCAGTGGCCATAACCCCTGGATACAAGCAGTCTATAATGTGATGGAAAAATGAATCAAGCCAGCAAAGGAGGCAATATGGACAATCACAATACATTAGGAAGTGCCTTGTATTAACTTTAAATGATATATGCCATTTGCTGAAGTGAGACAACCCCTTACTTACTTTTGCTTCTAGTCAGGAATAACAGCCCGCTGGAGTCCATCATATCCGGCATAGCAGGAAAGGGCCGGAACACCGCCAGGCCCCACTGACTATAATGGAACCTGGCAGGGATCTGTTTACGACATTAGTGCTGCGATTCAGATGGACAAAAACAGCTGCTTGAAAACTTCTGCAAGTAGCATTTTTATTGTCTGGCAGAATCTCGGCACTAATTCCATAAACAAGCCAGATCCCCGCTGGATCCTATTATATTCAATGGACTCTGGCAGCGAAAGCCAGTATCCAGCTATGGCCTCATGCACACGACCGTTGTTGTGTTCCGTTCCGCAAAATGGGGTTCCGTTGTTCCGTGATCCGTTTCCGTTTTTGTTTCCATGTGTCTTCCTTTATTTTTGGAGGATCACCAGACATGAAGGAAAGTAAAGTCAAGTTTGCCATGCAAATGATAGGAAAAAAACGGACGCGGATGACAATCTTGTGTGCCTCCGCGTTTTTTCACGGTCCCATTGACTTGAATGGGTCCGCGAACCGTTTTCCGTGAAAATAATAGGACAGGTTATATTTTTTTGACGGACTGGAACCAATGGATCACGGACGCGGATGACAAACGGTGCATTAGCCGAGTTTTCAACGGACCCATTGAAAGTTAATGGGTCCGCAGAAAATCACGAAAAACGGAACAACGGACACGGAATAAAACAACTGTCGTGTGCATGAGGCCTATGTCAGATATGATGAACTCCAGCAGTTCCTCTGGAACAGGAAGATTTTAACACTAGTGTGCATCTAGCTTATGTTAACCCCTTAAGGACCTCCGCCGTACAGGTACGACGCAACCAGACGTTACTTAAGGACCAACGCCGAACATGTACAGCGCGCTGATCGGACGGGTGCAGGAGTTGCGCCCGCCCAATTAGCAGCGAGGTCCGGCAGTAGCTGATAGCCAGACCCCTGCTGTATGCGCCGGCATCTGTAAAAACACATATGCCGGCGCATTAACCCTTCATGTGCCGCTCTCAGCGCTGACCGTGGCACGTGCAATGTCCTGCGGGAATCGGAGCTGCCGTCGGGTCCCCGCGCTGCTGTGATGGGGACCCGATGGCAAGGAAGGCAGCCTGATGCCTTCCTTAGGCATCGTGGCTGCTATCCCTCTAAGGGCTCATGCACACGACCGTGACATTTTTTGCGGTCCGCAAATTGCAGATCCGCAAAAAACGCCGCCCGTGTGCGTTCCACAACTTTGCAGAACGGAACAGGAGGCCCATTATAGAAATGCCTATTCTTGTCCGCAAAACGGACAAGAATAGGACATGCCTCATAATTTTTGCTGGGCCACGGAATGGAGCAACGGATGCGGACAGCACACAGAGTGCTGTCCGCATCTATTGCGGACCCATTGAAATGAATGGTTCCTTATACGGACCGTATACGGAATCAAAATACGGCCTGTATAAAGAACGCAAGAAGCGTTCGTGTGCATGAGCCCTTAGCCTGTGAGATCCAAACCCCTGGATCTCACAGGCAGGGGGCTGTAAGTGTATTACAGTGTGTAATACACTTACAGCCAATGCATGACAATACAGAAGTATTGTCATGCATTGTAAAGGGGATCAGAGTTGAAGTCCTAGTGGGAAAAAAAATAAAGTGAAAAAAGAAGTAAAAAATAATAAAGTTTTACAAAAAAAAGAAAAGTTTCAAGTAAAAAAAAGCGTCCTTTTTCCAAAATAAAGTTAAAAAAAAAATTGTTAAATATAGGGAAAAAAAGGAAAAGTAGACATATTAGGTATCACCGCGTCCGTATCGACCGGCTCTAAAAAAAATATCACATGACCTAACTGCTCAGGTGAACACCGTCAAAAAAATAAAATAAAAACTGTGCTAAAAAAACATTGTTTTGTCACCTTACATCACTAAAAGTGCAACACCAAGGCGTATGCCCCCCAAAATGGTACCAATTTAACCAACACCTCATCCCTCAAAAAATGGCTCAATGAAGCCGCTGCCAGGATTCCACAAGGGCGCATCAGGCTGAGCCTATTGCGAACGCATGGGATCTGGCAGAGGGACGGGAGGATTGCGGAGGCGGCGCTGAGGTGAGGAAGGCGGCACTGTAGACAGGGAGGGCGTCGATTAAGACAGGGAAGGCGGCGCTGGGCACCAGACGGCGATGGGTGCGGCCGGGCACCCTGTATTAACGGACGTCCCCTTGGGCACCTTAGGTAGGTGGTTGACAGCTGATTGTTTTTTTGGGCTAATAGAGCCACAAGCAGGTTTAATAAGGCCAGCTTAGGATTCATGTTATTAGTACGGACCTGGCCATATGTTTAGGTTATAGGGGTAAAATCTCATGACAGAATCCCTTTAAAATGGAAAATCTGCCAAAAAAGGGAAATTCAGAAATTTCCTCTCCATTTTCCATTAATTCTTGTGGACCACGTAAAGGGTTAACAAAGCTTGTAAAATCAGTTTTGAATACCTTGAGGGGTGTAGTTTCTAAAATGGGGTCACTTTTGGGTTGTTTCTATTATGTAAGCTTCACAAAGTGACTTCAGACCTGAACTGATCCTTTAAAAGTGGGTTTTGGAAATGTTCTAAAAAAAAAAGATTTGCTTCTAAACTACTAAGCCTTCTAATGTCTCCCAAAAATAAAATGCCATTCACAAAATGATCCAAACATGAAGTAGACTTATTGGAAATGTAAAGTAATAACTATTGTTGGAGTTATTACTATCTATTCTAAAAGTAGAGAAATTGAAATTTGCTAATTTTTTTATTTTTTTGGTAAATTTGGTATTTTTTTATAAATACAAATGAAATATTTTGACTCAATTTTACCACTGTAATGAAGTACAACATGTGATGAGACAACATTCTCAGAATGGCCTGGATAAGTAAAAGCGTTTTAAAGTTATTACCACATAAAGTGACACATGTCAGATTTGCTAAAATGGCCTGGGCAGAAAAGTGAAAAATTTCCCGGTCCGGCACTCTGCTTACTACTTCGAAATCTGTGCACATGGTGTAGTTATGTGCATGAAACCTAAACACGTGAAACACATCAGCAGGTCAGGCCTTAGATTAGATGGTGCTTTGTGCAGAACCTCTTTATGTCCTCTTTAGGCATCTTTCACATGTTTATGAAGATATCCGTGACAAGATGATCGGTGCTTTATCCATGATGATGTCTGTGAAGAATCTGTGTTTGGTCCATGTGTCCATTTTTTCCCCCAAGTACCATCCATATTCTACTACTAGGCTGGAAACTGGTTTCCAATGCATTTCCTAGCAATGATCTCTGAAAGCCACAGACCAAAACGGATGCCATTGTGGTTGTCACAGTCCCATAGACTATCACGTGCATGAGGGATCCATAATAATGAACAAAATAGTACATGCTTCCATGGTGTCACCATGGACGCATGGTCAGTGGAAAACCATTGATGTGTGGATACACACATTGAAGTCAATGGGAACATGTGCTGTCCTTGGAGACCATGGACAACACATGTACTGTATGTGATTCACAGACATGTGAAAGAGGCCTAAGGGGTGTGCCATATGGTTTAGATCATCAGAGCCACTAGAGTTCCTTTCAGGGCCAGTGGTGACCCTATCATTAATGACAAGAGATGCACCATCTAATGTTATTTGCCCTACACTCCTGTTATGATTATTATGAGCCCATAAATGGTTTTCTTACCAAATTCCATGGCTGGTCTAACTTCCAGTTTCCCATTTTCTGGACTGGAGGAAATGGTTTCATCCTCCACGCTGACTACAAAATAAGAGAAGCAGAGGTCAAACAGGATATGAAATACCCTCTCATATGTAAAGAATGAAATTCAGCTCTGTTCTAACCTGAAATTGCAGTATGTCTCTTTAACAAATGCTATTTACAGTCTGCCCCTCCTCAACCTTTGAAACCAGTGGAATGATCGGAATGTTTTGTAGATGGAGAACCGGATTAGCCAATTTTTCGTTGCAGCAATCATTAACCTGTGCCTTACCATAATATCACAGAAAGGTGACCATGTCCTGTTGGTTTGGTTTTGATTGGACAGTTTTAAAGCCTTTCTCATGTGACAATGATCAACAAAGTTGTGTCTAGCCAGAAAGAAAACGTGGTGCCAAAATCTATATAAAGCATGGCAAAAAATGGGCACAATCCAGACTTTTGTGTCTATGACATGGGAACTGAACATCATCAAGGACCTGACATATGCATAGTAAGTAGTTTTGTCATACTGTGCTCCATCTCTGTACGTCTTCTGGATAGGTCATCAGTATCTGATCGTGGGGCTCCTGTTGATCAGCTATTTGAGAAGTCACCGATGCTTGCAGTAGTGCCTCGGCCTTCTCCAGCTTTCCTTAGGCCACGTGATGCCATGTTTATCAGTCAGGCGGCCTAGTAGAAGCTCAGCCCTATTGAAGGGAATGGGGCTTAGCATGATACCAAGCATAGCCACTATACAATGTACGGCACTGTGATTGGTGAGCTGAGAGAAGACAGTAGCACTACTGCTAGTGCAGGTGCCTTCTCAAACAGCTGATCGGCAGGGGTCCCGGGTTCAGAGCATAGGTCATCAGTTAAAAAAAAGAAAAACTCCTGGAAAACGCCCTTATTAAATTTACTTCTTGTTGTGCTGTCTATTGCTAGAAACTGAAATTAATGGACCTGCTATGGACAGGTGTAGATTTCAATTATAATTTCCATCCATTTTTCTGGTGTAAATTATATTAAAAGTGTCAAGATGAGTCCACACGGCGTCCACTAAGCCCTACCCACTTTCTTTAAAAAGTGCCATGAGTGGCAGAAAATCTCACAAAGTCTCAAATATATAAAAGTGGTGACTTTTGCACACCAGAAAACTGGATTTCAGCTATACTACTTGTGCCGTCTTTCATTTACTTTATTTCATGGTAATGAAACTACATCATTTTCTACCCACAGGTGAATATTTTTCTTTCTTACCATTGTTATTATTTGGTGACAACCTCGTTCTTGCATCCTCTGAGGTGATATCTGAATCAGCTGTATGAAATATATTACAATAGAATACACTATTAATATTTCCTGTTATTCTGAGGCTTGACCCAAAATTATAAAACTGTGAAGTTATGAATATGAGAAGAACCAGATTTTTGTAAAACATCTGTGTTGAACAATGTAATCGAAAGATCGCAGTGCAATGGGCAGCATGTTATAGAGCAGGAGGACCTGAGAAGATTGATATATAGTTTGACGGGAAAATATTTAGTATAACTAAAATTTCAGTCATATACAGTAATGCCACGCTCTTTCCATGCTTAGGAGTCCAGTGGGCGGTCCTACTTAGTGATTGACAGCCAGCTCTGTGTATACACCGGACTCCTAAGCTTATGAAGAAGCATGAAATAAATGACTAAGATGCAAGTTAGGCCTCTAGCACTCGAACGTGTGCTGCCCATGCTGCGGACCGCAATACGGCCACGGGGGACACACGGTCGTGTGGAAGAGGCCTTATAATGAATCTTTGCCAACAAATTCATATATCAGTCTACTCAGCTAGTTTTTCTATATTCCAGGGTGTCCACAGATATCAGTGTGACGTGTTCCCTATAATTGATGAGTGCAGTCTCATGATATAATTATGGCGAAATTTCTTTCCAAATATCTTACCCAAATCTCTTCGTTTTCCCTCTGACTCTGATTCATTTTTATCTTCTCTAAGACCTGAATATAAATGACATGCATATATATCAATAGAGAGTAGCAGGTAGAATGGTGACAGATATTCACCATCGCTATTGAATGGAAGATTTTTAATAAGATCAGTAGACAATCTATTGTCTCTTGGTCAGAATCCTCTGGGCATATGAATCACTTATATTCAAGTTAAATGTCACTAATGAATAGTAGCAAAAGTTGTGCCCACAACTCAGAGGTAAAACATATAAAACATAAGGGGCTCCATAGTATAAACTATTCCCAGATTAGCAGCTACGCTGGATAGAAATTGTGTATAAAAGGGTTATTTTATACCTTCCCTTTAAGAGTGGCTCTTCATTTTACCTGGAAGGGTTAATAGTCTAGCAGACACATAGCTAATCCCTGCCCCCCAGCCTTAACAAAGAAGACTAGTTAAGGGCCCATGCACACGGCCGTTGCCCGGCCGTGGACGTATTGAGGGCCGCATACAGGAAGTCCTCAATGCACGGGCACCGGTCGTGTGCATCCCACATCATGGATCGCGGACCCATTCACTTCAATGGGTCCGCAATCCGGGAGATGCGGAACGGGGGCATGGTTCAGAAGCCCACGGAAGCACTGCGGAGTGCTTCCGTGGGTTTACTGTACGTGCCTCCGCACCGCATAAAAGTAGTGCGGACCGTCGGATGCGGATCGCAGACCCCATTCAAGTGAATAGGGCCACGATCCACATGCGGCTGCCCCACGGTCGGTGCCCGTGCATTGGGGACAGCAATTCGTGGGCATGAGCCCTAAGGGACATAGAGTTTGATAAGCCCCCAGTCTCTTCTCCTAGTACTAGATGGAACCATAAACATTCTTTAGATAAGGGATTTTGAATTCTGCACAATGCTGGTTGTTTTAAGAAGGATCCAAAATAACTGGTTAAAACTGGATTTGCGCCATAAAGATAATTTTGAAGGGCAAAGTTATAAAAAGTTAGTGCAGCATCATCCTGAGGCAGTTCCTTGATTCAAGACGTCTTGTTGGCTTGCTATTGTCTATGGCAGGTATGGCCAACCTGCGGCTCTCCAGCTGTTGTAAAACTACAACTCCCACCATGCCCCTCTGTAGGCTGATAGCTGTAGGCAGACTGGGCATGCTGGGAGTTGTAGTTTTGCAACAGCTGGAGAGCCTCAGGTTGGCCATACCTGGTCTATGGTTTGAAGACTGATCCTGGGTGGGGCGCACCACAGAACTAACCCAGTGACGAGACGAAGCTAAGTGATATTCTTCTTTCTGCATGCTTGCTTTTATAGTGCCTGTATCTTTCTATTTGTTTCTATTTCTGTTAAATCTTAGCAAAATCACTGGTTTCACTGAATTATCTTGTGCTACATAATTTTTGTTTCGCAATCCAAAATTAACCCTTTAAAACAGAAATAGTAATAATAATTACTATACAATACGTATGAATAACACAAATCTTTTTTAATACATCAATTTCGTAATAAAATATAAAATAGTGTTGGAATGCATACATAAAGGATGTTAAATACATACAACAAATCCACCTCCCTGGTGACGCTAGTAACAATGTAAATTATACGAAAGGATTTCAATAACAAAACTGTGGTGAAAAAACCTACTGTATCTGGTGGAAGGTACCTTAAAATCAAAGATATATAAACCTGACTAAATTGTAGGTATAACAAATGAAAACGTATGGCAGCACACCATTACACCTGCAAACAATAGAACTAGGGATTAAGGATTATACTGGATTAAAGTGGTACTATACCTACTATCAGTGATGGCCAGTTCGCAGTGTTCGCCAACGAACACATGCGGGCTGCTATCTTGACTCACAAGTCTGGCGATGCACAGGTAAGCCCTTACCTGTGCCTGCGCCGCGAGCCGGTCTGAAACAAATGCGCTCACCGGGAGCAGGCAGTTCCGAGAACAGCCGCCGGGGGCCTTCATCGAGCTGTTCTCGGAACTGCCTGCTCCCGGTGACCGCATTTGTTTCAGAACGGCTCGCGGCGCAGGCACAGGTAAGGGCTTACCTATGCATCGCCGGACTTGTGATTCAAGATAGCAGCCCGCATGTGTTCGTTGGCGAACACTGCGAACTGGCCATCACTGCTTACTATTCATAAAAAATGGAATCTCTTTGCGCACATTTTTGATCAAACGTGTGTCGGGCCCATCTACCGGCATCAAGGTGGCTTCTGCAGATGGGCAGATGGATCCCTAACACTAACAGAACTGTCTCTCCTGGACCTAACCTTAGCCTACAATGTATACACATGAGTAAGCCACCACCACAAGGTACTGTAGACCCCAAATCATGAAAAATCAAGAGCTGTGCATACACAATTGATTAACCAACTTATGTATATGGGGGTGGTGGGCATGTGACTAAGGACTGTATTAATGCAAATGTGATCGCACACTACATCCAGCACTCTGCCCTCCATGCTGGATGAGACATTGGTTTATATTTTGGCCAAAGCATAGTAAGCCACTCACCGCGTCAAGGCTGTCTCATGAGTGGTCCCTAACTCTTGTTCCTACCTGTTCATGGGCCATGACAGCCACATAAAATCCAGGGAATGCAGGTCAGCATGCAAGCCAAGTACACTTTGCTTGTAACCCCGTCCGGTGCCATTACAGCTTTCATCGGATCCAGGGATGCAAGTACCAACATGCATGCTGAACCTACCATATACTTCTCCTGGAGCCAGATGGCTAATGGTAGGTTCTATACAAGCAGACTCAGTTTTATACTGACTTTAAAACCAGCCTCAAGGACAGATTAACTGGTCAGGTGTGCAATGACTCCAAGGAGATCGCCACGCCTCCAATATATACTACAAAGAAAAAAATAAGGGATTGGGTCAGCACAACCTGCTGCAGGTGCAGATCACTATGGCGAAATACATATACAAACGGAAAATGCAAATGTGATCGCACACTACATCCAGCACTCTGCCCTCCATGCTGGATGAGACATTGGTTTATATTTTGGCCAAAGCATAGTAAGCCACTCACCGCGTCAAGGCTGTCTCATGAGTGGTCCCTAACTCTTGTTCCTACCTGTTCATGGGCCATGACAGCCACATAAAATCCAGGGAATGCAGGTCAGCATGCAAGCCAAGTACACTTTGCTTGTAACCCCGGTGAGTGGCTTACTATGCTTTGGCCAAAATATAAACCAATGTCTCATCCAGCATGGAGGGCAGAGTGCTGGATGTAGTGTGCGATCACATTTGCATTTTCCGTTTGTATATGTATTTCGCCATAGTGATCTGCACCTGCAGCAGGTTGTGCTGACCCAATCCCTTATTTTTTTCTTTGTAGTATATATTGGAGGCGTGGCGATCTCCTTGGAGTCATTGCACACCTGACCAGTTAATCTGTCCTTGAGGCTGGTTTTAAAGTCAGTATAAAACTGAGTCTGCTTGTATAGAACCTACCATTAGCCATCTGGCTCCAGGAGAAGTATATGGTAGGTTCAGCATGCATGTTGGTACTTGCATCCCTGGATCCGATGAAAGCTGTAATGGCACCGGACGGGGTTACAAGCAAAGTGTACTTGGCTTGCATGCTGACCTGCATTCCCTGGATTTTATGTGGCTGTCATGGCCCATGAACAGGTAGGAACAAGAGTTAGGGACCACTCATGAGACAGCCTTGACGCGGTGAGTGGCTTACTATGCTTTGGCCAAAATATAAACCAATGTCTCATCCAGCATGGAGGGCAGAGTGCTGGATGTAGTGTGCGATCACATTTGCATTTTCCGTTTGTATATGTATTTCGCCATAGTGATCTGCACCTGCAGCAGGTTGTGCTGACCCAACCCCTTATTTTTTTCTTTGTAGTATATATTGGAGGCGTGGCGATCTCCTTGGAGTCATTGCACACCTGACCAGTTAATCTGTCCTTGAGGCTGGTTTTAAAGTCAGTATAAAACTGAGTCTGCTTGTATAGAACCTACCATTAGCCATCTGGCTCCAGGAGAAGTATATGGTAGGTTCAGCATGCATGTTGGTACTTGCATCCCTGGATCCGATGAAAGCTGTAATGGCACCGGACGGGGTTACAAGCAAAGTGTACTTGGCTTGCATGCTGACCTGCATTCCCTGGATTTTATGTGGCTGTCATGGCCCATGAACAGGTAGGAACAAGAGTTAGGGACCACTCATGAGACAGCCTTGACGCGGTGAGTGGCTTACTATGCTTTGGCCAAAATATAAACCAATGTCTCATCCAGCATGGAGGGCAGAGTGCTGGATGTAGTGTGCGATCACATTTGCATTTTCCGTTTGTATATGTATTTCGCCATAGTGATCTGCACCTGCAGCAGGTTGTGCTGACCCAACCCCTTATTTTTTTCTTTGTAGTATATATTGGAGGCGTGGCGATCTCCTTGGAGTCATTGCACACCTGACCAGTTAATCTGTCCTTGAGGCTGGTTTTAAAGTCAGTATAAAACTGAGTCTGCTTGTATAGAACCTACCATTAGCCATCTGGCTCCAGGAGAAGTATATGGTAGGTTCAGCATGCATGTTGGTACTTGCATCCCTGGATCCGATGAAAGCTGTAATGGCACCGGACGGGGTTACAAGCAAAGTGTACTTGGCTTGCATGCTGACCTGCATTCCCTGGATTTTATGTGGCTGTCATGGCCCATGAACAGGTAGGAACAAGAGTTAGGGACCACTCATGAGACAGCCTTGACGCGGTGAGTGGCTTACTATGCTTTGGCCAAAATATAAACCAATGTCTCATCCAGCATGGAGGGCAGAGTGCTGGATGTAGTGTGCGATCACATTTGCATTTTCCGTTTGTATATGTATTTCGCCATAGTGATCTGCACCTGCAGCAGGTTGTGCTGACCCAATCCCTTATTTTTTTCTTTGTAGTATATATTGGAGGCGTGGCGATCTCCTTGGAGTCATTGCACACCTGACCAGTTAATCTGTCCTTGAGGCTGGTTTTAAAGTCAGTATAAAACTGAGTCTGCTTGTATAGAACCTACCATTAGCCATCTGGCTCCAGGAGAAGTATATGGTAGGTTCAGCATGCATGTTGGTACTTGCATCCCTGGATCCGATGAAAGCTGTAATGGCACCGGACGGGGTTACAAGCAAAGTGTACTTGGCTTGCATGCTGACCTGCATTCCCTGGATTTTATGTGGCTGTCATGGCCCATGAACAGGTAGGAACAAGAGTTAGGGACCACTCATGAGACAGCCTTGACGCGGTGAGTGGCTTACTATGCTTTGGCCAAAATATAAACCAATGTCTCATCCAGCATGGAGGGCAGAGTGCTGGATGTAGTGTGCGATCACATTTGCATTTTCCGTTTGTATATGTATTTCGCCATAGTGATCTGCACCTGCAGCAGGTTGTGCTGACCCAATCCCTTATTTTTTTCTTTGTAGTATATATTGGAGGCGTGGCGATCTCCTTGGAGTCATTGCACACCTGACCAGTTAATCTGTCCTTGAGGCTGGTTTTAAAGTCAGTATAAAACTGAGTCTGCTTGTATAGAACCTACCATTAGCCATCTGGCTCCAGGAGAAGTATATGGTAGGTTCAGCATGCATGTTGGTACTTGCATCCCTGGATCCGATGAAAGCTGTAATGGCACCGGACGGGGTTACAAGCAAAGTGTACTTGGCTTGCATGCTGACCTGCATTCCCTGGATTTTATGTGGCTGTCATGGCCCATGAACAGGTAGGAACAAGAGTTAGGGACCACTCATGAGACAGCCTTGACGCGGTGAGTGGCTTACTATGCTTTGGCCAAAATATAAACCAATGTCTCATCCAGCATGGAGGGCAGAGTGCTGGATGTAGTGTGCGATCACATTTGCATTTTCCGTTTGTATATGTATTTCGCCATAGTGATGTGCACCTGCAGCAGGTTGTGCTGACCCAACCCCTTATTTTTTTCTTTGTAGTATATATTGGAGGCGTGGCGATCTCCTTGGAGTCATTGCACACCTGACCAGTTAATCTGTCCTTGAGGCTGGTTTTAAAGTCAGTATAAAACTGAGTCTGCTTGTATAGAACCTACCATTAGCCATCTGGCTCCAGGAGAAGTATATGGTAGGTTCAGCATGCATGTTGGTACTTGCATCCCTGGATCCGATGAAAGCTGTAATGGCACCGGACGGGGTTACAAGCAAAGTGTACTTGGCTTGCATGCTGACCTGCATTCCCTGGATTTTATGTGGCTGTCATGGCCCATGAACAGGTAGGAACAAGAGTTAGGGACCACTCATGAGACAGCCTTGACGCGGTGAGTGGCTTACTATGCTTTGGCCAAAATATAAACCAATGTCTCATCCAGCATGGAGGGCAGAGTGCTGGATGTAGTGTGCGATCACATTTGCATTTTCCGTTTGTATATGTATTTCGCCATAGTGATCTGCACCTGCAGCAGGTTGTGCTGACCCAATCCCTTATTTTTTTCTTTGTAGTATATATTGGAGGCGTGGCGATCTCCTTGGAGTCATTGCACACCTGACCAGTTAATCTGTCCTTGAGGCTGGTTTTAAAGTCAGTATAAAACTGAGTCTGCTTGTATAGAACCTACCATTAGCCATCTGGCTCCAGGAGAAGTATATGGTAGGTTCAGCATGCATGTTGGTACTTGCATCCCTGGATCCGATGAAAGCTGTAATGGCACCGGACGGGGTTACAAGCAAAGTGTACTTGGCTTGCATGCTGACCTGCATTCCCTGGATTTTATGTGGCTGTCATGGCCCATGAACAGGTAGGAACAAGAGTTAGGGACCACTCATGAGACAGCCTTGACGCGGTGAGTGGCTTACTATGCTTTGGCCAAAATATAAACCAATGTCTCATCCAGCATGGAGGGCAGAGTGCTGGATGTAGTGTGCGATCACATTTGCATTTTCCGTTTGTATATGTATTTCGCCATAGTGATCTGCACCTGCAGCAGGTTGTGCTGACCCAATCCCTTATTTTTTTCTTTGTAGTATATATTGGAGGCGTGGCGATCTCCTTGGAGTCATTGCACACCTGACCAGTTAATCTGTCCTTGAGGCTGGTTTTAAAGTCAGTATAAAACTGAGTCTGCTTGTATAGAACCTACCATTAGCCATCTGGCTCCAGGAGAAGTATATGGTAGGTTCAGCATGCATGTTGGTACTTGCATCCCTGGATCCGATGAAAGCTGTAATGGCACCGGACGGGGTTACAAGCAAAGTGTACTTGGCTTGCATGCTGACCTGCATTCCCTGGATTTTATGTGGCTGTCATGGCCCATGAACAGGTAGGAACAAGAGTTAGGGACCACTCATGAGACAGCCTTGACGCGGTGAGTGGCTTACTATGCTTTGGCCAAAATATAAACCAATGTCTCATCCAGCATGGAGGGCAGAGTGCTGGATGTAGTGTGCGATCACATTTGCATTTTCCGTTTGTATATGTATTTCGCCATAGTGATCTGCACCTGCAGCAGGTTGTGCTGACCCAATCCCTTATTTTTTTCTTTGTAGTATATATTGGAGGCGTGGCGATCTCCTTGGAGTCATTGCACACCTGACCAGTTAATCTGTCCTTGAGGCTGGTTTTAAAGTCAGTATAAAACTGAGTCTGCTTGTATAGAACCTACCATTAGCCATCTGGCTCCAGGAGAAGTATATGGTAGGTTCAGCATGCATGTTGGTACTTGCATCCCTGGATCCGATGAAAGCTGTAATGGCACCGGACGGGGTTACAAGCAAAGTGTACTTGGCTTGCATGCTGACCTGCATTCCCTGGATTTTATGTGGCTGTCATGGCCCATGAACAGGTAGGAACAAGAGTTAGGGACCACTCATGAGACAGCCTTGACGCGGTGAGTGGCTTACTATGCTTTGGCCAAAATATAAACCAATGTCTCATCCAGCATGGAGGGCAGAGTGCTGGATGTAGTGTGCGATCACATTTGCATTTTCCGTTTGTATATGTATTTCGCCATAGTGATCTGCACCTGCAGCAGGTTGTGCTGACCCAATCCCTTATTTTTCTCTTTGAAGGACTGTATTAAACCTGCAGATCATCGCTAACGGACGTTCATAGGAGATGATCTGCTTGTGTAATAGTGCCGCCGATAACCCAATGTGATACTCAATCACATTTTTATAGGCTAAAAGATCATCATTTGCCGACGGCAGATCGTGCCGGCTAATCATGGTCTGCTGCAGGCAAGCAATGATTCTGTATGGGGATGAGTGATGGCATTAGTGATCGCTCCTCCCTATACTGTGGAGGAGATCGCTGCATGTAATAGCAGCAGTCTCCTTCACTGACGATCAGGCAATTGTCAGGAAGGAACGCTTCCTTCCCGACAATTGTAATGTTCATTGGCAGGTGTATTACAGACCTAATCCCTTGTCCCCCTAGGAGATAATCCTCTGCCAAAGGCGCCAGATGCTCATGTACCTCTCCTCAATAAAATAATCATATAAACTTGCTGTTAAAGCCCCTTTACACTGATCAATTGAGCAGATGATTGTCGGGAAGGAAGCGTTCTTTCCTGACAATCGCCTGTTCATCAGTGAAGGAGAGTGCTGCTATTACATGCAGTGATCTCCTTCACAGTATGGGGAGAAGTGATCACTCCTGCCATTGCTCATCCCCATACTGAATCATTGTTTGCCGGCAGCAGAGAGTGTTTAGACACCAGGATCTGCAGCCGATAATTTAGGTGTCCGCACAAACTATCATATTATTTGACGAACAAGCTGGTAATCAGTGGAAGATAATCGCTAATGAGTGTTCCTACACAGGCTCGGATTGGCCCACAGGGGTACAGGAGAATCCCCCGGTGGGCACCTGGGCAAAGTGGACCCCTAGTCACCCATCCCCTGCACAAGTGGCACATAACAATATGTAAAGCACCTCAACCAGCCTACGTTCATATAAAAAACTTGTTCGATTATTTATTATATTTGAATATATCCGTACAGTGGGCCCCCAAAATAAATGTTACTGGTGGGCCCTAGGCACCCCAGTCTGACACTGTTTCTACAAATGCTTGTTAGCGATTATCTGGCTGATTCTCGGCCGGTGTAAAGGGGCCTTTAGGGTACAGCTACAAGGTCAGGCTTTTTTCTGCAAATTTGGAGGCAAAAACCAGGAATGAATAAAAAGAAGAGGAGAAGTCGTGTTTGACTTTTATGTGTTCTCTGCTCCTGATTTTGGCTTATCATGTGAGTTATTTATCCCAAACCCCTACAGGGCTACCAACCGTCTATAAACGGATACACATTCTGCTCCTTTTATTACGATTAAGTACTTCTACTGATCAAAGTGTACACATCTCTAGTGTTTGTATTGCTTTATTGACATTGGAGTCAGTGCACCACTTGCATCTAGACTGAGGTGCATTATCTGGAGGTTAGTAGAACTGCCTGGGTCAGATACCCATACACTTCGACCATAACACTCATGAGGTATATAATATAACTACTTTTATGAGTAGAATAACAAATTATTGGCATGACGGCTACAATCACAAGACACACAGAGATTTATGGAGTCATCAATATGAAAGGATAAACCAGACTGTATCCTATTCCAGCTTTTATACTGCAAGGTTCAGATCAACAGACAGATCGAAGAGATACTTCAGCTTCTGAAAACAATCACAAAAGAGTACGACCAACACGGTCAGGTTTCCTGTTGCAATTTTGGAAGCTAAAATCAGGAGTGGATCATAAAAGGTGATACATTATAAAGGACAGATACCACTTCTCCTCTTTTTTTGGTTTGACTTCTGATTAGAACTTCCAAAACGGCATCAGGAGCTAGAACGTGGTCGTACCCTAAGAAGGTGAGTGGATCACATGCTTTTAAGTTGATCACATTTTTATATTATTTTCCAGAAATACAATTAGTTCTTATTACAGTATAGATGTGATCGGGGCATGCAGAAAAGAACATTTATGGGAACCTACTTATCTCAAGAACGTTTTCTCTAAAGCCACCCATGCAGTGAAGGTTACTATACATTCATGGAACTACCTTTGGAAAGAAGGTTGCTTCACTTACTAATGAAATAAATGGGAGTTCTAGAAACTGCTCCCAGTTCAAGGTAGAAGGATCACGCATGTTTACCTTCTTTTCCAAAGACGGCAGGGAACATTCTTGGGATCAGTGCTGGTTCTTGTACTCTCAGCTTTCTTTGCAACCACGATAGTGAAAGTGAATTCCTTTTTAGGATCCATGAGGGCCCCAAAGGATGGACCTCCCGTGATCTCATTACTGACACGTAAGTTCATTGCTACAAACCCCATTTAAATATCAGCTTCATAACGTAGTGTAAGTTTTGCCGCTTTTCTCTAAAGGGTAAGAATTATTATATCATAAAATGCAACTCCCTACAATTTCCTGGCAAATTCCATTTCCATAAAATATGCCTGCAGACTGTCTATGGTCTTTCAGGGAAGGTGTAGAAATTTAGACTTGCCTTGGTTACCCTGATTGTCCGGCATCATGCTCCCGGAATGCTGAAACTATACAAGACACTGAAACTTAGCTAAGGTATGAAGTATAACAAGCAATAGTACTTACACAGGTAGTAGACGCACAAGTAGAATGGGAGTAGAGGAAAGCAAAGAATCCCCAGCAATACCCTTTGCCACTGATTGAGTCGATGGTGCAGTGCCATGATGCATTTCAGCCAGTGTACGTTCCTTCTCTGTAATGTTTTCACTGATACTGACTGCATGAACTTTAAACTGCAAATCTGTATAAAACCTCACAGATATGAGCAGTATATGACACACTGTCAACACAATCCCTTTTTTGAATGTGAGTTTGGGTGTGCTCATATGACCTTTGGTTAAGTACATTCTTTCATTTACTACACCGCCTTACTGCCCTTACATAGTAGTGAGTGATAATAACAACACAAAAACACAACCTCTCCGTCCAGATAACTATACAAATAGATGTAAAAGCCAGTCTTAATCTATCCCCTGCCTTAGATTATTCAGAGGCACACATTTCCTTATAATTTTGGTGCATATTTCCAGGTATAAACTACACCATATTCCAGGAGTAGATTATAATAAATGTCCTGGGCTGGCTATGCCCCCTTAACCCCTATTCCCTGCTCCTCTTTTTGGAAAAGTGGTGAGTGGGGCTTTAAACCCCCAAGATGCTGCAAAATTTCACACAAGTATGGCATGCACCATACTTTTCAGTTTTTCTATGCCAGTGCTTGGGAAAGCAAGGGCTGAGAAATGTTTCTGTTATGGCGATTGGTGTGGAATGATTGTGTTAACCAACAGATTTGGCTTTGGGCTAAACCTAAGTGAGTTATCTTGGCAGTCCCCTGGTATTCATTAGAGATGGCCTTGCAGTTCGCCCGGTGGTCGTTTCGCGGCAAACTTTACTCGTTCGCGATTAGCCAAACATGCGAACATATGGTGATATTCGCACACGCCATTTTTTTTGCATAGCGCCGAACTTTGACCCATGACACATCCATCAGGTGGGACAGGACAGCCAATTCAGACATTTCAGCACATGGACATACCCCCTACCTTATAACAGAACCCGATCTGGCAGCCATTTTACATTATGTGTTTTGCCAGTGTAGGGAGAGGTTGCATTTTGGAGCGGGGACAGTTAGGGACACCAAACGCTAGCTAATTGGGCCACAATAGTCCTTTTAACCTCTTAAGGACATAGGGCGTACAGGTACGCCCTTGTGCCCTGGTACTTAAGGACCCAGTGCCTGCTCAAATCATTGAGCAGGCACCTAGGCTAAATGCGCAGGGGGGTCCCGTGACCCCCCAATGTCGGCGATCGCGGCAAACCGCAGGTAAATTCAGACCTGCGGTTTGCTGCGATTTCTGCATTTTCTGATCCCCGCGGTCCCTGACCGCGGGGATCAGAAACTTTAGTATTTCTAAAATATATCTGTATCCCCCCTTCTGCACCCCTGAGTGATTTTAGCCCGGTGGGAGGTGCAGGGGGAGGGTTGCGGGCGGTGCAGGAGGCGGGCGGTGCGGCAGGCGGGATCGCGATCCCCCGCCCGCCTCCCCTTGAATAATCGTTGGCGTCTAGTGGGTATACCAGGGTGCCAGCACATTGCTGGCACCCTGGTATAAACGGCTGACATCTGTGCTGCGATGTCAGCCGTTTAACCCTTTCCATACAGCGGTCCGTACGGACCGCTGTATGGAAAAGGTTAACAGCTCAGGGAGCTCCCTCCCTCTCCCATCGGGCGGCTGCTGTGCCTTTTCAGCCCCCCGATAGAGAGGGACAGAGCCCCCAGACAGCCCCCCGACAGATCCCCTCCTTACCCTTCCCCGTCTGCGCAGATCTGGCCAGTACTGAGCAGACGGGGAAGGTTCCCATGGCAACAGGACGCCGTCTCAGGCATACTGCTGTCCATGGTGCTGAACAGATCTGTGCTAAAAGGCAGAGATCTGTTCAGACAAAGTCTAAAATACAGTACAGTACAATATATATTGTACTGTACTGTATTATACAGACATCAGACCCACTGGATCTTCAAGAACCAAGTGGGTCTGGGTCAAAAAAAAAGTGAATAAAAGTGAAAATAAAGTAAAAATCAAAAAACATATTTATCACTGATTAAAAATGAAAAAAATTAAATTCCCTACACATGTTTTGTATCGCCGCGTCCGTAACGACCTGATCTATAAAACGGTCATGTTACTTTACCCGAACGGTGAACGCCATAAAAATAAAAAATAAAAAACTATGATGAAATTGAAATTTTGCCCACCTTACTTCCCAAAAAAGGTAATAAAAGTGATCAAAAAAGTTGCATGTACGCCAAAATTGTAACAATAAAACCATCATCTCATCCCGCAAAAATCATACCCTACCCAAGATAATCGCCCAAAAACTGAAAAAACTATGGCTCTTAGACTATGGAAACACTAAAACATGATTTTTTTTGTTTCAAAAATGAAATCATTGTGTAAAACTTACATAAATAAAAAAAGTATACATATTAGGTATCGCCGCGTCCGTATCGACCGGCTCTATAAAAATATCACATTATCTAACCCCTCAGGTGACCACCGTAAAAAAATAAAAATAAAAACAGTGTAAAAAAAGCCATTTTTTGTCATCTTACGTCACAAAAAGTGTAATAGCAAGCAATCATAAAGTCATATGCACCCCAAAATAGATTCCAATCAAACCATCATCTCATCCCGCAAAAAATGAGACCCTACTTAAGATAATCGCCCAAAAACTGAAAAAACTATGGCTCTTAGGCTATGGAGACACTAAAACATTTTTTTTGTTTTAAAAATGAAATCATTGTGTAAAACTTACATAAATAAAAAAAATTGAATACATATTAGGTATCGCCGCGTCCGTGACAACCTGATCTATAAAATTACCACATGATCTAACCTGTCAGATGAATGTTGTAAATAACAAAAAAAAAACGGTGCCAAAAAAGCTATTTCTTGTTACCTTGCCGCACAAAAAGTGTAATATAGAGCAACAAAAAATCATATGTACCCTAAACTAGTACCAACAAAACTGCCAACCTATCCCGTAGTTTCTAAAATGGGGTCACTTTTTTGGAGTTTCTACTCTAGGGGTGCATCAGGGGGGCTTCAAATGGGACATGGTGTAAAAATAAACAGTCCAGCAAAACCTGCCTTCCAAAAACCGTATGGCATTCCTTTCCTTCTGCGCCCTGCCGTGTGCCGGTACAGCGGTTTACAACCTTATATGGGGTGTTTCTGTAAACTACAGAATCAGGGCCATAAATAATGAGTTTTGTTTGGCTGTTAACCTTTGCTTTGTAACTGAAAAAATCTGCCAAAAAAGTGAAATTTTTAAATTGTATCTCTATTTTCCATTAAATCTTGTGCAACAACTAAAGGGTTAACAAAGTTAGTAAAATCAGTTTTGAATACTTTGAGGGGTGTAGTTTCTTAGATGGGGTCACTTTTATGGAGTTTACAATCTAGGGGTGCATCAGGGGGGCTTCAAATGGGACATGGTGTCAAAAAAACTGTCCAGCAAAATCAGCCCTCCAAAAACCAAACGGCGCACCTTTCACTCTACGCCCCGCTGTGTGGCCGTACAGTAGTTTACGGCCACATATGGGGTGTTTCTGTAAACTACAGAATCAGCGTCATAAATAATGAGTTTTGTTTGGCTGTTAACCCTTGCTTTGTAACTGGAAAAAAATATTAAAATGGAAAATCTGCCAAAAAAGTGAAATTTTTAAATTGTATCTCTATTTTCCATTAAATCTTGTGCAACACCTAAAGGGTTAACAAAGTTTGTAAAATCAGTTTTGAATACCTTGAGGGGTCTAGTTTCTTAGATGGGGTCACTTTTATGGAGTTTCTACTCTAGGGGTGCATCAGGGGGGCTTCAAATGGGACATGGTGTCAAAAAAACAGTCCAGCAAAATCAGCCCTCCAAAAATCATACGCGCACCTTTCACTCTACGCCCCGCTGTGTGGCCGTACAGTAGTTTACGGCCACATATGGGGTGTTTCTGTAAACAGCAGAGTCAGGGCAATAAAGATACAGTCTAGTTTGGCTGTTAACCCTTGCTTTGTTAGTGGAAAAAATCGGTTAAAATGTAAAATTAGGCAAAAAAATGAAATTCTCAAATTTCATCGCCATTTGCCAATAACTCTTGTGCAACACCTAAAGGGTTAATGACGTATGTAAAATCAGTTTTGAATACCTTGAGGGGTGTAGTTTCTTACATGGGGTCACTTTTAGGGAGTTTCTCCTCTAGGGGTGCATCAGGGGGCTTCTAATGGGACATGGTGTAAATAAACCAGTCCATAAAAATCAGCCTTCCAAAAACCAAACGGCGCACCTTTCACTCTACGCCCCACTGTGTGGCCGTACAGTAGTTTACGGCCTCATATTGGGTGTTTCTGTAAACGGAAGAGTCAGGGCAATAAAGATACAGTCTTGTTTGGCTGTTAACCCTTGCTTTGTTAGTGGAAAAAATGGGTTAAAATGAAAGATTAGACAAAAAAATGAAATTCTCAAATTTCCTCCCCATTTGCCAATAACTCTTGTGCAACAGCTAAAGTGTTAACAACGTATGCAAAATCAGTTTTGAATACCTTGAGGGGTGTAGTTTCTTAGATGGGTTTATTTTTGGGTGGTTTCTATTATGTAAGCCTCGCAAAGTGACTTGAGACCTGAACTGGTCCCTAAAAATTTAGTTTTGCTTCTAAACTAAAAATTTAGTTTTGCTTCTAAACTTCTAAGCCTTATAACATCCCCAAAAAATAACAATTCATTCCCAAAATAATTCAAACATGAAGTAGACATATGGGGAATGTAAATTCATCACAATTTTGGGGGGTATTACTATGTATTACAGATGTGGAGAAACTGAAACTTTGAAATTTGCAAATTTTTCTAAATTTTTGGTAAATGAGGTATTTTTTGGTGCAAAAAAAAATTTTTTTTTTACTTCATTTTACCAGTGTCATGAAGTACAATATGTGATGAAAAAACAATCTCAGAATGGCCTGGATAAGTCAAAGCGTTTTAAAGTTATTAGCACTTAAAGTGACACTGGTCAGATTTGCAAAAAATGGCCTGGTCCTAAGGTGAAAAAAGGCTGTGTCCTTAAGGGGTTAAGGATACATGGATCGGATCTGCAAAACACATACGGACATCTGAATGGAGCCTTATAGGGGGGTGATCAATGACAGGGGGGTGATCACCCCATATAGACTCCCTGATCACCCCCCTGTCATTGATCACCCCCCTGTAAGGCTCCATTCAGACTTTTTTTGGCCCAAATTAGCGGAATTTTTTTTTTTTTTTACAAAGTCTCATATTCCACTAACTTGTGTCAAAAAATAAAATCTCACATGAACTCACCATACCCCTCACAGAATCCAAATGCGTAAAAAATTTTAGACATTTATATTTCAGGGAGTTAGCGGAAAGGGAGACTTTGTGAGAGAAAAAAAAAAAATAATCAATTTCCGCTAACTTGTGCCAAAAAAAATAAAATTCTATGAACTCGCCATGCCCCTCATTGAATACCTTGGGGTGTCTTCTTTCCAAAATGGGGTCACATGTGGGGTATTTATACTGCCCTGGCTTTTTAGGGGCCCTAAAGCGTGAGAAGAAGTCTGGGATCCAAATGTCAAAAAATGCCCTCCTAAAAGGAATTTGGGCACCTTTGCACATCTAGGCTGCAAAAAAGTGTCACACATGTGGTATCGCCGTACTCAGGAGAAGTTGGGCAATGTGTTTTGGGGTGTCATTTTACATATACCCATGCTGGGTGAGATAAATATCTTGGTCAAATGCCAACTTTGTATAAAAAAATGGGAAAAGTTGTCTTTTGCCAAGATATTTCTCTCACCCAGCATGGGTATATGTAAAATGACACCCCAAAACACATTGCCCAACTTCTCCTGAGTACGGCAATACCAACATGTGTGACACTTTTTTGCAGCCTAGGTGGGCAAAGGGGCCCACATTCCAAAGAGCACCTTTAGGATTTCACCGGCCATTTTTTACAGATTTTGATTTCAAACTACTTACCACACATTAGGGCCCCTAGAATGCCAGGGCAGTATAACTACCCCACAAGTGACCCCATTTTGGAAAGAAGACACCCCAAGGTATTTTGTAATGGGCATAGTGAGTTCATGGAAGTTTTATTTTTTGTCACAAGTTAGTGGAATATGAGACTTTGTAAGAAAAAAAAAAATCATCATTTTCCGCTAACTTGTGACAAAAAATAAAAAGTTCTATGAACTCACTATGCCCATCAGCGAATACCTTAGGGTGTCTACTTTCCGAAATGGGGTAATTTGTGGGGTGTTTGTACTGTCTGGGCATTGTAGAACCTCAGGAAACATGACAGGTGCTCAGAAAGTCAGAGCTGCTTCGAAAAGCGGAAATTCACATTTTTGTACCATAGTTTGTAAACGCTATAACTTTTACCCAAACATTTTTTTTTATCAAAGACATGTAGAACAATATATTTAGAGAAAAATTTACATATGGATGTCGTTTTTTTTGCAAAATTTTACAACTGAAAGTGAAAAATTTCATTTTTTTGCAAGAAAATCGTTAAATTTCGATTAATAACAAAAAAAGTAAAAATGTCAGCAGCAATGAAATACCACCAAATGAAAGCTCTATTAGTGAGAAGAAAAGGAGGTAAAATTCATTTGGGTGGTAAGTTGCATGACCGAGCAATAAACGGTGAAAGTAGTGTAGTGCAGAAGTTTAAAAAGTGGCCTGGTCATTAAGGGTGTTTAAGCTAGGGGGGCTGAGGTGGTTAAACACTGGCGATTTACATCTAAATACAATAAATATTGATATTTACATTAATTATATTTAGGTTTTCTTAGTGATAGTTCTGATAGAGTAGAATGTTATTTATTTTGTTAGTTAATATTTTTTCCGTAGTTTACATAATATGTTGCATTTTTATTTTTTTCCTATAACACTAGTTTCTGTTGTCCCCTCATTGTTACCACTTTTAACCACTTCACGGGCGGCCATTAAGAGTAGGCCTCAGCGGGACGTGACTTGATTCAGAGGGACAGTCTATTACGGACCAACAAACACCCTGCCCCCAGGCATAATCGTTTGTGAACCGGGGTGCAAATGCAACTCAGCTAAACAGGCAGCCATGTTAACTATGGGTTGCTATTTTTCAGATTCATTACACATGTGCATTACAGCTCCGGAGATTCATGGTGGTGTGGGGATCGTGGGATGCTTGTGAATATGTTATGTATATCAAATTATAGTAATGTGTGCACATATTTACCCTCCCGGTGGGGGGTGTAGACCACCTCTTCCTCCTCTTCTGGAGCTGTGGGGGCGAAATCAGGTGGCTGGGAAGGTCCGGCCTCCTCCTCAGTCGCCTCTGTATCACCAACATCTGGGGGTGAAGTGGCCTCCACATTTTCTACCTCCTCCTCCATGTGCGCCACTTATTATTTTTTTTTGTGGTGGCGGACCGAGGGAACAGGTTTACCTGTAATAATGACACAATGTTAAGAATTTACACAAACAACTCATAAATCATAACAAAGGTAAAGATCAAGAAATTCCTATATGGTGGAATCTGCATGGGATTAGGAATTATACCAATAGTGGATTTACCTTATAAAAAAAAAAAAAAGGGTTATAGATGGGTAAAACTAGTCTAAGTTACAAGGTAGGATGAGGTAACATGGGATTTGTTATGGAAGGTGCCCTATAGGGTATTGTGACTGGGTAATGGATGTTTAGGTAAACCAAACAACAGTTCAGAAATTAGATAAGGGGTTATTGGATGGTGTTAGACTGTCTGCCAAGCTGCATTTTGAAGATCTACCTGCCAACCCGCCCTACCTCCCTGTTGATTTAGTTGTCAAGGTAACTTTATAATTAGAAGGAGGCTTAAAGTCTCCCCTTTAACTGTCATTTTGACTGTGACCGCCCCTTTAACAGTGACTTTGATGGTGACTGGCCCTTTCACAGTGACTTTCACAGTGAATGCCCCTTTAACTGTGAACTCCACAGCTCCCGTCAATTGGCAGTTAGGATTTAAGTGAAAGGCTGGCAGGCTTGTATTGGATAATACAGGTAATTTTTTTGGAATATCTCGTGTACGTCGTAGAGAGCCGAGACCCCCGCAAGATTTCTTTCCAGGTAGCAAGGGATGTGTCTACCAAGTTTCATTGAAATCGATGGTTTCGTTTTTGAGTTTTTGTGGAACATACATACATACATCCTTTTTTATATTTATTTATATATATATATATATATATATATATATGTATTAAGGCAATTTGCCTGGATTTGTGGGAGGGGCTGAGATCCACCTCCAGCCTATTTAAGGCACTCCCCTTACCTGGCTCCTGTACCGTCCGAGGTCTGAACTGCTTGAAGAGAGAGGGTCACTTGAGGAGTCACTGGAGAATTACTTACGAGTTGCTGAATTTCTGGATGTTCGTCGCCATCGGTGTTCTGGATTTGGAGCATACCTGTTTCCATTCGTCCTGCTCCACCCGGTTTCACTGTGGGTCGCGTTTGTCCGTCAAACGGTGAGTCATCCATACGGTACAGCACGGGGCCTCACCATTTTTGTCCCCCTGTACCAACTCATTTTCATTTCACCACCGTTGGACTCATGTCAGGCTTTCGCTTGCAAGTCAGTTGCCAGATTTCATATGTCTGTCATGCCTTTCTAGGATCATGCACAGGAATGCGACCGTACAGGAGCTCCGCTCGAGGTACTAACCCAGCAGTAAGCCACCACAGGGGTATTGTTTTTCCAGTATTGTATTGTCCACCCATCCTATTTCTCATTCGGTCCACCAACCTGCAAACTCAATACACTATGTGCCCCTTTTTCTTGATCAGCTAGTACCATGACCAGGAAGTTCATACACTTGTATACATGACTTATCGGTTGCTCAATGTATCATGTGATATACTGCACAAAACACACTTCCTTTCCATGGACATCACGGCACGCGCACGGCCACAGGGCCCCCTCTTCCTCCGTTCCCGTTACCTCCGTCCCTCCTGTCACGCTGCCGATGGCGGCCGGCCGCGTCTCCATGGCTGGTCTGCGCATGCGTCGCCCGTGATACTGCGCATGCACGGCGGATTCCGTTGGCGCATGCGCAGTATCCCGACAGGCGTCCGCCGCCGCAGCTAGTACAGGGGGCTGCCGGCGTTGTTGTCCGGCTGGCCGGCGGAGCTCTGGAGCCGGCGATCAGCCTACCCACCCCCACCCACTTAGACAGCACGGTTCGTGGGGGCATCCAAGTCATGGTTGCTTCCGGGAACCGCTAGGTATGCGGTCCCCCATGAGAGCCGCCATCATCAGGTCAAGCAGCTCTCATGGGGGACAGCATACCTAGCGGACTTGCACCCCGGTTGTCAGGCCAGGTCCTGGGTTAAAAAATAACAAAAAAACACCATATAGTCCTCAGGGTCACGCATTCCAAAAAAAAACAAGAAAAAAAAAAAAATAAACTGGTATGGCGCCTATGTAGACCATGCAGTCACACGTTCATGACGGTCATTTCAGCCCACATGCTAAGCCTCATTTCTCCCGTCTCGATCCAACCAGCCACACGCGCAAGCATGTACTTGTTTTCATACTCACGTTCATGATCCCATCAAGGTCATGCGTCCGTTCGCACCACAGTCCACACTCGTCTTACCACTTTCTTTTAACCCCGGTCAGGCCGTCTAGCATAGACATATTTTTCTCTACACATGTGTTCTGTGAATTTCTTACCACCAGGTACGTACACCTGCTCTTACGATTTGCATTTCTTTTCATTTCTAGGCCTATAAGAGTGAGGCACCACTCACATCCAGTGCTGCATTCACCCACTTGTTCTTACATCATGTGTTTTACCCTGCTTCCACTAAAGCTGCATTTTTTTTCATTTCTAGGCCACAAGAGTGTGTTCCTACTATGTTCACAAGTTGGTTATTCGTTTGTCACGACAAGGGTCTTCTCTTAGCGAGCTGCAATGCCTCTGGCTCTTGATTTCTCCATCAGTTCAATTTTCACGGTTCGCGGTTGATTAATGTTTCGGTTGTGCACGTGGTTCGGATCACTACTGTCCATGCATTTTCCATCAGGTCTGGCTCATGTTTAACTACTTATCATCACCGTGAGGTCATCCAGTTCAGTCCCTTGGCTTCGAAAAAAAACAAAAAAACAACTGCCATTAGTCGCCCACGCATGGCTTCTCCGTTTTAGTTTTACACACAGAACTCCGCCATTGGTCTCCCACGTGTGGCTTCTCCGGTTTAGTACGCACATTCGACTCCACCATTAGTCGCTCACGCATGGTTTCTCCGTTTCAGTTGTATTCATACGACTCCGCTATTTGAGTCTCTCACGCATGGCTCCGCCATTAGAGTCTCGCACACATGCCTTCTCCGTTTTAGTGTTTCACATATAACTCCGCCGTTAGAATCCCTCACGCATTACTTCGCCTTTTTAGTTTTACACACATTACTCCGCCATTACAGACTCTCACGCATTACTTCGCCATTTTAGTTTACACATATAACTCCGCCATTAGATTCTCTCACGCATTACTTCGCCATTTTAGTTTACACATATAACTCCGCCATTAGAGTCTCTCACATATGACTCCGCCATTAGACTCTCTCACGCATGACTTCTCCGTTTTAGTGTTACACACATGACTCCGCCATTAGAGTCTCTCACGCATGGCTTCCCCGTTTAGTGTCACGCATATGACTTTGCCAGTAGAATCTCTCACACATGGCTTCTCAGTTTCAGTGTTACACACATAACCTCGCCATTAGAGTCTCTCACGCATTACTTTGCCGTTTTAGGTTTACACACATGACTCTGCCATTAGTCTCACACATGGCTTCTCCGTTTAGTGTCACACATATGACTTCGCCAGTAGAATCTCTCACGCACGGCCCTGCCATTAGAGCCTCTCACGCATGGCTTCTCCGTTTCAGTGTTACACATATAACCCCGCCATTAGAGTCTCTCACGCATTACTTTGCCGTTTAGTTTTACACATATGACTCCGCCATTAGTCTCACACATGGCTTCTCCGTTTAGTGTCACACATATGACTTCGCCAGTAGAATCTCCCATGCACGGCCCCACCATTAGAGCCTCTCACGCACGGCTTCTCCGTTCTAGTTTTACACACATGACTCCGCCATTAGAGCCTCTCACGCATGGTCTCTCCGCGTTAATTTTACACATATGGTTCCGCCATTAGAGTCTCTCACGCATGGCTCCGCCATTAGAGTCTCTCACGCATGGCTTCTCCGTGTTCATTTTACACACATGGCTCCGCCATTAGAGTCTCTCACGCATGGCGCCGCCATTAGAGTCTCTCACGCATGGCTTCTCCGTATCAATTTTACACACATGGCTCCGCCATTAGAGTCTCTCACGCATGGCTTCTCCGTATCAATTTTACACACATGGCTCCGCCATTAGAGTCTCTCACGCATGGCTCCGCCATTAGAGTCTCTCACACATGGCTTCTCCGTATCAATTTTACACACATGGCTCCGCCATTAGGGTCTCTCACGCATGGCTTCTCCGTATTAATTTTACACATATGACTCCGCCATTAGAGTCTCTCACGCATGGCTCCGCCATTAGAGTCTCTCACGTGTCGCTTCCCCATTCAAATTCCACACACATAACTCCGCCAGTCGAGGCCGGCTGCGTGGTCCCACAACCAGTAGGTTCCATGTCTTTTCTGCCTTCAGACCCGCTCGCATGGCTCGGTCATCTGTGGCTTGCAATACAATTATCTTGTGGTGACTCGCACGCGTGGCTTGCGCCATTAGAGTCTCTCTCACGTTATCGTTTCTCTGACTTTTATTGTCTAGGTTGTCAGATTCCTCCTGGAACATAACATCACGCCCCCTTTTGTCATGTCTTCTCTTCTGGGGTTTGCTTCTTTCTGCCACCTTAAACTCAAAAGTCATACAACGCCATCATACTCTATCTCACTGGCATTCAACACCACATGCTAATCTTACACCCTAATAACATCAGTTTCATGGCCTCTCACCAAATCAAAACTATACTCAGAGGTATTCAGAAAGCGGAACCCACACGCACAGCTCAGAGGCTACCTATAGACAATCATGCCTTCAAGGCGTTGTCCGACCACTAGACGCAAGGCCTTTGACACAGATACAAACTCCATCTTCAAAACAGCGATATACTTGGCTTTCTACGGCTTCCTAAGGCCGGTTGAATTCACTACATCTTCCACGACCCAAGCTACGCCTTTCCTCCTTGTCTCCCACTTGTCAAAACACATGGATCGTTACATACTGACCTTAGCTCACTACAAGAACAGTCAGCACATTCCTATCAACATTCCGTACTACCCCACGCACAACAGATGGTGTCCAGTCAGGGTTCTTGATGCCTACAGGCAGCGTCATAATCTTCTACCCTCACAGCCATTTCTACAGCTGCAAGTTCTGTACTCACCACCACCACCTTCATGACTTATGTCAGGTCTTCCCTCTCACATCTAAGCCTCAACGCGGCCAACTACTCAGGGCACTCCTTTCGTATAAGAGCTGCATCCACAGCCTCCAGTGCCAACATCCCAAATCATGTCATCAAAACATTAGGGCGCTGAAAATCATCCGCTCACTCGCGATACATACCCATCCAGTTCAGGAGGTTAGGGTTGTTTTCAAAAACATGTCTGGTTGAGAAATACGTGTATTGATTGTCTGCAATAAACTTGTTCTCTTCATTTTTGCCCTCTTCTTTCTCAGGCCTACCTCATCCTCGGTTTCGGCACACCACAACCGACTACGTTCATTACCCTATTTCCTAGGGTTCCTCACTGTACTATTGTAAGCGCCTTACACAAGTATTAAGGCAATTTGCCTGGATTTGTGGGAGGGGCTGAGATCCACCTCCAGCCTATTTAAGGCACTCCCCTTACCTGGCTCCTGTACCGTCCGAGGTCTGAACTGCTTGACCCTGCCACCACTCCACTTATTCACACTTATTCCTTTCCATATCTTTTCCTTGGGTAGGCCCTCTTCTTTCTCAGGCCTACCTCATCCTCGGTTTCGGCACACCACAACCGACTACGTTCATTACCTTATTTCCTAGGGTTCCTCACTGTACTATTGTAAGCGCCTTACACAAATATATATATATATATATATATAAAATCCCAAATATTGCAGCAGCACAGTCAGACGTTGTGCACTGGGTGCAATTCCTCACAGAGGCCGGCCCCTCCTCCAAGATATATACTTAACAAAATGATGAGGCAGCACTTCCAGCTTTAAGGTGACAGGGTGAAGACCCCAATAGACTTTAATCCGGCAACGTTTCGGCCTGCTCAATGAGGCCTTTATCAAGCTACATAACAGTGTATACAACCAGGTATATATACCCACAATCCAATACAAAATAATTATAATCAGTGATTACACATGTCATCAATCAAGTCACATGATCTCCAACTCCATCATCACGTGACTTTTGTGCATAGTAAACATTTATAAAAAAGTCATACAAAGGTATAAAAGATACAAAATAGTGATCATCCTTGCTTACAGTAGATATGTGCATTTCAATCAATATATGTACGTACATCCATTTTAAAAAAGAGTTTATGTCCCCTGCATACATAACCCCAAGATGTACATAAAGTGCATAAGTGCTCCGTGCATAAAGAGTTAAAATCTTTTATTTGTGATGCAGCTGCATCATATCTAAACTTAAAATCAACCTGTTGGAGCTCACCATTCATGGACCCATAGAACAGACCGGCGTTGGCGTCCCTCAGTATGCAGCGCGCATGCTCCGGGTCAGACGTCACTGGTCCCGCCCCCTACGTCGCCGCGCTCCTACGTGCCAACTCCATGGACCGCAGCGTCATCCAATGGAGCGCATCGCAGGACCAACAGCAACGAGGGGAAGAGGGCCAGGTCATGTGACACAGAAATACGTCACGCTACATCAGAGGGCGTGTTCACGCTCCGGGTCAGACGTCACTGGTCCCGCCCCCCACACTGCCGCGCCCCTATGTGCCTACTCCATGGACCACAACGTCATCCAATGGAGCGCATCACAGGGACAACAGCATAGGAGGGAGAAGGGCCAGGTCATGTGACACGGCGTAAACACCTCGCCGCACCAGAAGGCGTGTTCAGTGTTCAAGGAGATCTGAAAAATCTCATAGCGGACAATCGCGGAGATGCCTATAGTGACAGTGCGCAACCTTGCATGCTACAACAAATCTACAACCTCAGCGTATAAAGGGCGGACGGGGTGGAAAAAATGAAATCGACCCCCAACCAGAGGCGATCCCATCTCTTCCACCGAGTCCCCAACTATCAAAATCATTATATGTGCAATTACAATGGGACAAACCCTTCCCATCTATCTGCACCGCGAACTCTGACATCAGTATATAACCACTCGCTATCCGGCTTGTGGCAAGTGACTATTGTATATCAACTCATGTAGTTCGCTAGTTGTAAAATAATTTATAGAGGTCAATAGACACATTGCGCATCAAGTCGCCCACTTGGACACACATCCGCCACCGTCCATCTAATCTCCTTTCTATGGTCACTTCATTCACCGGCGTGTTCAAGGGTCCATAGGCGGCTCCATGTAATGAAACAGATAAAGGGTCATTGGGCTCATCTACAGATTTATCTGAAATAGATGAAAAAATGTATCAACTTTTGTTCAAGAAAGAGTGTACACTGTTACATATCCCCTACATCAAAACAAAATGGAAGAGGACCCCCACGTCCGGCATGCTGACTGCACATCTACTATCCACATAGTTCCCATCTACATTCTGCATTGAGGCCATCAGGCTTCAATGTATGTAACCTGTGTATCCACATAATCTCACGTTGTTTAAGAAGCTTTTCCCTGTTACCTCCCCTTTTCAGTGGTGGGATATGATCTATTACCCTAAATTTGAGGTCCTTTTCCCTGTGTCCAGCTTCAATAAAGTGCTTGGGCACAGGAAGATCTTTCCTCTTTTGGCGAATGGAATATCTGTGATAGTTCATCCTGGTCTTAACATCACATATGGTCTCCCCTACATAAAGAAGATTGCAGGGGCAAGACAAGAGATAGACCACATATGAGCTATCACAGGTCAGAAAGTGCCGTATGTCAAACTGCGTATTTAATACTGGGTGTGTGAATCTCTCCCCTTTAAGCATATAGCTGCAGTTAACACAGCTCAAACACGGATAACATCCGTATTTTTTGCGACCTATATACGTCTGGACTTTAGCCTTATCACCAACCACCTCAGCTCTGACTAACTTGTCCCTCAAGTTATCTGCTCTCCTATATGACATTAGAGGGGGTACCGTGAATTCTTTCACTTTACCAAAGTTGCTGCTTAGTATGGGCCAGTGTTTTTTAACGGCACCTGCTATTTTGTAACTGCCTTCAGTGTATGTCGAAATGAATGGCACCCTCGCCTGCTTGCTTACTTCCTTCGGACTCTCTGTTTTCAATTCATTCAATTGTCTATGAACCAGTCTTCTGGGGTACCCTCTATTGATGAACTTATCTGCCATCTCAGACAGTCTCTTAGTTTGTACCTGTGAGTCTTTTACTATACGTTGCACACGGAGGAACTGGCTCCGTGGCAATGTCTTAACCATAGACCGCGGATGACAACTCTCAAACCTCAATAGTTTGTTACAGTCCGTCGGCTTGGTAAACAAATCGGTTATGAGTACAGTATCATGCTTCATAACCATGGTGTCCAGAAATTGGACCTGCTCGGTGGAGTACGTGAGAGTGAACTGGATCTCAGGATCCATTTCATTTAGAAATCCATGAAAACTAGCCAACTCATTCTCAGTGCCGTCCCAGATGACAAAAACATCGTCTATGTATCTCCACCACCCCCGCACATGGCTGAAGTGGTGGGACACATAGACGTGTTCAGCCTCCAGGCCCGACATATCTACTGTAAGCAAGGATGATCACTATTTTGTATCTTTTATACCTTTGTATGACTTTTTTATAAATGTTTACTATGCACAAAAGTCACGTGATGATGGAGTTGGAGATCATGTGACTTGATTGATGACATGTGTAATCACTGATTATAATTATTTTGTATTGGATTGTGGGTATATATACCTGGTTGTATACACTGTTATGTAGCTTGATAAAGGCCTCATTGAGCAGGCCGAAACGTTGCCGGATTAAAGTCTATTGGGGTCTTCACCCTGTCACCTTAAAGCTGGAAGTGCTGCCTCATCATTTTGTTAAGTATATATCTTGGAGGAGGGGCCGGCCTCTGTGAGGAATTGCACCCAGTGCACAACGTCTGACTGTGCTGCTGCAATATTTGGGATTTTATATAAGGACTTAGCAGCTTAGCACTGAATCCATTGAAGATGCATGATCCATCTGCGAGAGACCCCCCCGATGTATTCTCCTACACCAGGCAGGATGAGGAGAGGATCCTCCATGATTTGGTGAGCGACTGCACATTTTTATCTACCCCATCAGTTACAGAGCTAAAGAAAGGCTATGAGGCGGATGGTAAACGGCTGGCCTCAATGGAGCTGCATCTAGCGACTCTGGCAGAGTATTACAGGTCGCATAGAATCCCAAGGGGGATGCGTTCCCAACTGAAGCCAAGTCTGTTTCCAGCTGACAGCAAATTTGCACTTAAATTCACGCAGATCTCCAACAAATATGCCCTGGATGTCATACTGCTTAATCTGGAGTTCCTCCAGCATGAATTGGGCATGACTCGTGAACAGCTGGAAAAAGCTGATAATAAATTGAAGGAAGCCCTCCCTACACAGGACTATGAGACATACTTAACCAGCTGCTCTGCGTATTTGGAAAGATTTAGGAAAGAGCAGGAGGTGATTAAACGGCGTAAATGGCTGCGTGACGAAGAGGATTATAGACGGGGTAACGTCTACACGTGGCAGGAGCCAAAAGGCCAGAGACGGCAACCGTTTAACGGTAACTACAACAACAACAACAAAAAAGGTAATTTCAACCCCAGGGGAAGAATGACACCGACAACTGAGGAGGGACGTATACCTATCGATCAACGACCAGACGACTGTTTTTTAGGCCCAGTGCTGGACTTAAAAGAACCAGACGTGGTGGACAGAGACAATACAGATGGAGAAAAAGAGCAACGGAGTGTAAGAAATCGGCCGACAAGGAAAAGAAATCCACAGTGGTAAATATATCTTCACAAGTACTGACTACCGCACAAACCGAGTTGTTATCCAAAGGTTTAACTTTTTGCCCTGCAGTGGGTATTGATTGGTTCCAACTAGAAGTGGACTTGCAAAAGTTTTTTAGAAGTATTAAATTGAAGGTTTGGTTCTCTGAAACTGACAAACAAGTGATTGGTGGTGACATTGAACGGTGTTGTGAACTCTCTCTTCGCGGTGTGGGCTTACATGCCAGGAGCGACTTCACACCACAGATTAAATGTCCAGCTATAGACGCGTATATCAATGCAGTGAGGGCTGATATTGAGAGCCTTAAAGGCACATTGCAGACTGAAGGTTTGAGGCATCCAAACATGACGTCTGCTGAGATACAGGCATTGGGTGAACTGCGCAGCGACGGCTCTCTCACGGTAAAGCCTGCCGATAAGGGGGGAGCCGTCGTTGTGATGGACACCGAATGGTATATCTCCGAAATACAGAGACAACTGGGTGATACCCAGGTGTACAGACGGCTCAACCATGACCCTAAATTTGAAGTGATGAAGGTAATCACTGGAGTATTGGATAGAGCCAAAATGGGGGGCCTGATTGATGATGCTCTGTATAAGTACCTATTAATAACTCAGCCTAAGACACCATTGATATACGTGTTACCTAAAATTCATAAGTGTGTAAAAAAACCCCCGGGGAGACCAATTGTCTCCGGGAGGGAGTCCGTATTCTCCAATTTGGCGATCTTTCTAGATAAGATCTTGCGGAAGTTTGCGGTTGGGGCTAGATCTTATATACGTGACACGGGAGACTTCTTGGATAGAATCGCTAATGTGGGGGTAACGGCAAACACACTGCTAGTTTCATTTGATGTGGTGAGCCTCTACACCTCTATCAATCATGATAGGGGTGTAGAGGCAGTCAAGAAATGTTTGATTGAGACAGAATACACTGATGAATGCAGGGAGTTCATTTTGGACCTGCTCGGTGTAGTACTGAGATATAATTACTTTGCGTTCCAAGATGGCTACTACCTTCAACAGCGGGGAACCGCAATGGGTTCAAATATGGCGCCGACTTACGCCAACATTTTCATGTCGGGCCTGGAGGCTGAACACGTCTATGTGTCCCACCACTTCAGCCATGTGCGGGGGTGGTGGAGATACATAGACGATGTTTTTGTCATCTGGGACGGCACTGAGAATGAGTTGGCTAGTTTTCATGGATTTCTAAATGAAATGGATCCTGAGATCCAGTTCACTCTCACGTACTCCACCGAGCAGGTCCAATTTCTGGACACCATGGTTATGAAGCATGATACTGTACTCATAACCGATTTGTTTACCAAGCCGACGGACTGTAACAAACTATTGAGGTTTGAGAGTTGTCATCCGCGGTCTATGGTTAAGACATTGCCACGGAGCCAGTTCCTCCGTGTGCAACGTATAGTAAAAGACTCACAGGTACAAACTAAGAGACTGTCTGAGATGGCAGATAAGTTCATCAATAGAGGGTACCCCAGAAGACTGGTTCATAGACAATTGAATGAATTGAAAACAGAGAGTCCGAAGGAAGTAAGCAAGCAGGCGAGGGTGCCATTCATTTCGACATACACTGAAGGCAGTTACAAAATAGCAGGTGCCGTTAAAAAACACTGGCCCATACTAAGCAGCAACTTTGGTAAAGTGAAAGAATTCACGGTACCCCCTCTAATGTCATATAGGAGAGCAGATAACTTGAGGGACAAGTTAGTCAGAGCTGAGGTGGTTGGTGATAAGGCTAAAGTCCAGACGTATATAGGTCGCAAAAAATACGGATGTTATCCGTGTTTGAGCTGTGTTAACTGCAGCTATATGCTTAAAGGGGAGAGATTCACACACCCAGTATTAAATACGCAGTTTGACATACGGCACTTTCTGACCTGTGATAGCTCATATGTGGTCTATCTCTTGTCTTGCCCCTGCAATCTTCTTTATGTAGGGGAGACCATATGTGATGTTAAGACCAGGATGAACTATCACAGATATTCCATTCGCCAAAAGAGGAAAGATCTTCCTGTGCCCAAGCACTTTATTGAAGCTGGACACAGGGAAAAGGACCTCAAATTTAGGGTAATAGATCATATCCCACCACTGAAAAGGGGAGGTAACAGGGAAAAGCTTCTTAAACAACGTGAGATTATGTGGATACACAGGTTACATACATTGAAGCCTGATGGCCTCAATGCAGAATGTAGATGGGAACTATGTGGATAGTAGATGTGCAGTCAGCATGCCGGACGTGGGGGTCCTCTTCCATTTTGTTTTGATGTAGGGGATATGTAACAGTGTACACTCTTTCTTGAACAAAAGTTGATACATTTTTTCATCTATTTCAGATAAATCTGTAGATGAGCCCAATGACCCTTTATCTGTTTCATTACATGGAGCCGCCTATGGACCCTTGAACACGCCGGTGAATGAAGTGACCATAGAAAGGAGATTAGATGGACGGTGGCGGATGTGTGTCCAAGTGGGCGACTTGATGCGCAATGTGTCTATTGACCTCTATAAATTATTTTACAACTAGCGAACTACATGAGTTGATATACAATAGTCACTTGCCACAAGCCGGATAGCGAGTGGTTATATACTGATGTCAGAGTTCGCGGTGCAGATAGATGGGAAGGGTTTGTCCCATTGTAATTGCACATATAATGATTTTGATAGTTGGGGACTCGGTGGAAGAGATGGGATCGCCTCTGGTTGGGGGTCGATTTCATTTTTTCCACCCCGTCCGCCCTTTATACGCTGAGGTTGTAGATTTGTTGTAGCATGCAAGGTTGCGCACTGTCACTATAGGCATCTCCGCGATTGTCCGCTATGAGATTTTTCAGATCTCCTTGAACACTGAACACGCCTTCTGGTGCGGCGAGGTGTTTACGCCGTGTCACATGACCTGGCCCTTCTCCCTCCTATGCTGTTGTCCCTGTGATGCGCTCCATTGGATGACGTTGTGGTCCATGGAGTAGGCACATAGGGGCGCGGCAGTGTGGGGGGCGGGACCAGTGACGTCTGACCCGGAGCGTGAACACGCCCTCTGATGTAGCGTGACGTATTTCTGTGTCACATGACCTGGCCCTCTTCCCCTCGTTGCTGTTGGTCCTGCGATGCGCTCCATTGGATGACGCTGCGGTCCATGGAGTTGGCACGTAGGAGCGCGGCGACGTAGGGGGCGGGACCAGTGACGTCTGACCCGGAGCATGCGCGCTGCATACTGAGGGACGCCAACGCCGGTCTGTTCTATGGGTCCATGAATGGTGAGCTCCAACAGGTTGATTTTAAGTTTAGATATGATGCAGCTGCATCACAAATAAAAGATTTTAACTCTTTATGCACGGAGCACTTATGCACTTTATGTACATCTTGGGGTTATGTATGCAGGGGACATAAACTCTTTTTTAAAATGGATGTACGTACATATATTGATTGAAATGCACATATCTACTGTAAGCAAGGATGATCACTATTTTGTATCTTTTATACCTTTGTATGACTTTTTTATAAATGTTTACTATGCACAAAAGTCACGTGATGATGGAGTTGGAGATCATGTGACTTGATTGATGACATGTGTAATCACTGATTATAATTATTTTGTATTGGATTGTGGGTATATATACCTGGTTGTATACACTGTTATGTAGCTTGATAAAGGCCTCATTGAGCAGGCCGAAACGTTGCCGGATTAAAGTCTATTGGGGTCTTCACCCTGTCACCTTAAAGCTGGAAGTGCTGCCTCATCATTTTGTTAAGTATATATATATATATATATAATCTTGAATCCCATGCAAAATAGGTGGGGGATGTATGTAATGGTCGTGGACGTTGACCGGAATGCTGAATGATGTTTGCAGTGTATGTAGATATAAACAAAAATACATATATATATTTATGTGTGTGTGAAACGTATGAAATCATCTGGTCACATCATACATCAGTACCGCGCTATGTGTATACCAATATATATACAATCTCAGCGAGGTAGAGATATATGATGAAACCAGAAGATTTTGTACATGTCACAACAAGTATTAAGTAATCAATTGAAAAGGGATGAAATACGGATGTAGTAGAGTTAACACACATGCTTTATGAGATGTTGTGGCGAAACCAACCTTGCCACTGGGTTTCGGAGGGGCCTGGCTACCAGCCTCTTGCCTCAGGATTATGGCCCATACTAACTTTAAAGGAGAAGACAGACCGGCCGCACAGCTTAAATCTGTCTTTGCAATTGTATTTTGTTATGTGAGGGTACCCAGATAGCTAATTTTATTGTATTTGTGTATTCTGAGTGCTATTCACCTAATGATATGCACTCAGACTTGAGCTATCTGGGAATATGTTAAATGTCTGTGTTTGCTGTGGGGGTGTGACATTGTGTGTTTGGGTGGTGATTTCTGTCCTGTTGTCCCCCACATGTGTATTGGCGATTTCCCTTTGTCCTGAGAGATAATTGAATTACTCCTCGGGTGTCTCCAGGGCAGAGAGGAGGAAACCATGATGCATCGTGGGGATGTGTTGTGTCTGTGTATCCTGAGTTGCTACGTATCTGTCCTGTGTCACAGTCTTCCTTCTGGTCCCCTAGGGGCGTGTACACCAGATGGGGACTTGCATAAATACGGGCGGGTAGCCCTCGATAAAGTGTTCCTGTTTTACCCTTTATCATGTTGAGGCTGATGTTTGGGTAACTGATCGACGCTGGGGATTGCTATACGCTGGGAGATTTGCTATACTCCCCTGGCTATAACTACTAGCTCTTTTAAGAGCTGTTCCTGCTCTCTGGTTTTAGGAGAGGTTCACCCACTGGAGCCTGGAGCCTTGTCGTAGGTCCAGGGTGGGTAGGAGACGGTGAGACCTCAACCAAGCTTCGGCGGTTCGTGGGGTCTGCAGTGCGTACGGTGTCAAGGGGAGTGCTTGGAGTCCTCGGAAAGCACTAGGAGCATCCATTCAACGGAGGTACCCGGTCGGGGTGCCAGGAGATTCGTTACATTTGGTGGCAAGCAGTGGGATGGCGTCCTAGTGTGAGGAGAAGCAGCTCGGAGACACCGTTCGTGGATTTACTAAATTGAGGGCAACGCTAGTATCCGTACAGCGCCCCTGGCTACAGCAGGATGGAATCGGCTAGTCTTCGGACAGCGTTCTATGACGAGGAGGAGGAGGCAGCCGCAGACTACAGGGATGCAGACAGAAAGGAAGTCTGGTATGATGCCCTGTAAAATGCCCAGCGGCGGCGAGGTGAGAGTCTCCCCAGTTATGAGCAGCAGCTACAGACGCGTGTGGCGATGTGGATGGGTCTCTTGGGAGAGCAGCCCCTGGATGACTGGGTAACAGAGCTCCAGAACCTGGTATGTAAGGAGCTTTGGCTAGAGGACGCTTACCAGACCCTAAGGTGGCATGTCATTCAACATTCCCCCTGGATGGCTGAGCACGACAGACCCGAGGGTGAGGAGTTTGATGGACCGGGGTTACTATGGGATGCCTTGGAGGAGGACATTGATCTTGGCAGCACTGAGGAGTCTAGGTTTTGGGATATCTACGACTACCGGATGGGCATGCCTGTTTATGCTGATGGAAGGGAGGTGAGCAAAGACATGACCCACCTGGTAACAAGGGAGTGGGAGCTGGAGCAGACCTACCAACACCTGCTCAGCTCCATTCATCCCCAACCTACTCGACAAGCAGAGCCAGATCTGCCCTCCTGCAACTGGGAAGACTTGCCGGCGATACCCCCTGCTTCCCTACCAACTCCCAAAGTAGGGAACTTCATCGACTGTTTCTGGGAAGACCTCCCGATGGCAGGTGGAGATGGGACCGAGGTCTCTCCACCGGCCCTACAGAGATGCTGGACAGCCGGTTCAGATCCCCCACCAACCCTGCAGGAATGCCAGGAGGAGGAGGTAAGCGATTCCTCCTCTCCACAGCCGATCTGCAACAAGGTCCTGGGGATAGGATTCCCTGACCACATCCCAGTAGAAGAGATGGCATCTGGGCAGAGCGCAGTCAGCCTCTGCCCTCCCCTATCCTCTTCTCCAGAGCCGGACATCCCACAGGCTACCCCAGCGGACGAGCTGGCATCTGGGCAGAGCGCAGTTGGCCTCTGCCCTCCCCTATCCTCTTATCCAGAGCCTGACTCCCCACAGGCTGCCCCAGCAGAAGAGCTGACATCTGGGCAGAGCGTAGTCAGCCTCTGCCCTCCCCTATCCTCTTCTCCAGAGCCGGACATCCCACAGGCTACCCCAGCGGAAGCGCTGGCATCTGGGCAGAGCGCAGTTGGCCTCTGACCTCCTCTATCCTCTTATCCAGAGCCTGACTCCCCACAGGCTACCCCAGCAGAAGAGCTGGCATCTGGGCAGAGTGCAGTCAGCCTCTGCCCTCCTCTATCCTCTTATCCAGAGCCTGACTCCCCACAGGCTACCCCAGCAGAAGAGCTGGCATATGGGCAGAGCGCAGTTGGCCTCTGCCCTCCTCTATCCTCTTCTCCAGAGGCTGACTTTCCACAGGCTACCCCAGCGGAAGAGCTGGCATCAGGGCAAAGCGCAGTCGGCCTCTGCCCACCAAGTACCTACAGCTCCAAGCTAGAGAGCAACAAGGAAGCAAGGAGTAGCAGATGCCCCCTCAACAGCTGGGGACATACAGAACAGAGCCAGGCCCCAAAATTCAACAGGTCCAGTATTGGGTTGTGGGTAGACTGCCAGACTAACTCAGATACCGACCGGCATGAGGTCAGATATCTGGTTAGTCTTTCCTGGGAGGGGGAGATGTGTGGCGAAACCAACCTCGCCACTGGGTTTCGGAGGGGCCTGGCTACCAGCCTCTTGCCTCAGGATTATGGCCCATACTAACTTTAAAGGAGCAGACAGACCGACCGCACAGCTTAAATCTGTCTTTGCAATTGTATTTTGTTATGTGAGGGTACCCAGATAGCTAATTTTATTTGTGTATTCTGAGTGCCATTCACCTAATGATATGCACTCAGACTTGAGCTATCTGGGAATATGTTAAATGTCTGTGTTTGCTGTGGGGGTGTGACATTGTGTGTTTGGGTGGTGATTTCTGTCCTGTTGTCCCCCACATGTGTATTGGCGATTTCCATTTGTCCTGACGATAATTGAATTATCATTCCAATAAAAAGGCATCTTAAGAGTCCTGTATTGTTATTTATCGTCACTACCTCCCCGAGTCGGGAGTGGGTAATTGCCGCGCGCCCCCTCCTTTCCTTCAATTCTTCAGTTTTAATAGCTTCTCCCACATTTCCGCTTGATCACAATTAAATTTCATGCATTGATCTCCCTTGGATGTGGTCTCTATTTCTCACGCTCGCTCTCCGGGGTGGAACCCTGACTCGCCGCTAACCGTGATCAACATGGTAGGCGCAGAAAAGAACATCGGAAGTTGATAGAGAAGATATCCAAATGGATGGTGGACATCACGGGGGCACCTCTGCATAGGTGACAGGAACATAAATTTAAAAAAATCATCTGTTACATTGTCAGGTGACATTTTACAAATTTTGCCGGATAGAAACCCCTGCTCTGCATAGATTACAGGGAATAAAATTTCTGAAATTCTTCTTTAATTGATGCGTGCCACCTCCTTTCATTCAATGCTTAAACTTTAACAAGTTTTCCCACATTTGCGCTTCAATAATTTGTCCCACATTTGCGCTTCAATAATTTCCCCCACATTTCCACTCTATCATATTTAATTTGAAACAATTAACCTCCCTTGGATGTGGTCTCTCTTTCTCACGCTCCCTCTCCGGGGTGGAACCCTGACTCGCCGCTAACCGTGATCAACATGGTAGGCTCAGAAAAGAACATTGAAAGTTGATAGAGCAGATATCCAATTGGATCATGAACATCAGGGGACGTGCGACATGGTGGGGCAGTATGTTTGCAAAGGCCTACACGAACTGACTGATGGTTCTGCCCCCTGCAACTTCTGGGTCTCCAAATTGGGCACATGGCCTGAGCTTGCCCTTTACGCCTTGAAGGTGCTGGCCTGCCCTGCATCCAGTGTATTGTCTAAACGTGTGTTTAGCACGACGGGAGGGTATAATCACAGGTTATATTTCCCAATGTTTTGGGGTGTACCCTAATTTAAATTTTTTTAAATTAATTTTAAACCAAAAAGCAGTGTATGCCACCTCCTCCTCGTCCACCTTTGCTTCCACCTACACCACCACATCCACCGCCTCCTCCACCTCCTACTCCATATGGACCTCGTCCTCCTAGATCAAGATTATTATTTTTAATTTATACGTATTTTATGTTATTTAACCCCTTAAGGACTCGGCCCTATTTCACCTTACGGACTTGGGCATTTTTTGCAAATCTGACCAGTGTCACTTTAAGTGCTGATAACCTTAAACCGCTTTGACTTATCAAAGCCATTCTGAGATAGTTTTTTCGTCACATATTGTACTTCATGACACTGGTAAAATGAAGTCCAAAAAATTCATTTTTATTTATAAAAAAAATACCAAATTTACCAAAAATGTGTAAAAAAATTGCACATTTCCAAGTTTCAATTTCTCTACTTCTATAATACATAGCAATACCTCCAAAAATAGTTATTACTTTACATTCCCCATATGTCTACTTTATGTTTGGATCATTTTGGGAATGATATTTTATTTTTTGGGGATGTTACAAGGCTTAGAAGTTTAGAAGCAAATTTTGAAATTTTTCAGAAATTTTCAAAAACCCAATTTTTAGGGACCAGTTCAGGTCTGAAGTCACTTTGTGAGGCTTACATAATAGAAACTGTGGTAAAACTAACCTCGCCACTGGGTTTTGGAGGGGCCTGTTTGCCAGCCTCTTGCCCCAGGATTATGGGCCCTCTCATCAGCCCATGCTAAACTTAAACCCCATGGCGATTTGACTGTGTTTGTGGCATCTGAGCGCTGTTCGGATATATTGAGCGCTCAGATCCAAGCCATCTGGGGATAAGTTGAATGTGGGGGTTCTGTTCAGTTTGATAGGAGTTATGTATTTTTGTGTAGTTTTGCTGTTGTGAATAGAGGTATTTTCTGTACCTAGTTGGCTTACCACACCCAGTTAAGCCAATTATCTCACACAGCCTAACTCTGTAAAAACTGGTTTTGGGCAGAAAAGCCATGCTTCCTTTGTTCACAAAGGACTTTTACTAACTTTTGAACCCCTGGTCTAATTCGTGCCATTTTGAGATATGTTAAATGTCTGTGTTTACTGTAATGGTTGTGACATTGTATATTTGAATAGTGATGTCTGTCTTATTGTCCCCATGTGTGTATTGGCGATATCCCTTTGTCCTGAGAGATAATTGACTTACTACTCGGTTGTCTCCAGGACAGAAGACATTGTGTATTCTCCTGCCTGTGATGATTACATCAACCCATTGTGTAAGGTAATTGAATCACAGGCAGAGGGGAGGATTTTGTGTGGGAGTGTTTTACTGTATTGTACGTGTTTATTGGTTGTTTTACAAAACCCTGTGGGTGGTACTAGTGTGTAACAATGTTATATAAGAACAATAAACGCACAGCTCTGGCTGACCACTGCTTGACCCTCAACACGGAGCCTCGTCTCGTTCTTGGGGGGATTCACTGTATGCTGTTAGAGACTGATTGCTAGGAGTGTAAGCCGCTTGGGTGCGTTTCCTATTCGTCTGCTAGCAGCTATTCGTGAGGTATCGTTCGGGAGTTTGGAGCATTGCCTCATATGCCGTTACAGAAACCACCCAAAAAATGACCCCATTCTATAAACTACACCCCTCAAGGTATTCAAAACTGATTTTACAAACTTTGTTAACCCTTTAGGTGTTCCACAAGAATTAATGGAAAATAGAGATACAATTTCAAAATTTCACTTTTTTGGCAGATTTTCCATTTTAATAATTTTTTTCCAGTAACAAAGCAAGGGTTAACAGCCAAACAAAACTCAATATTTATGGCCCTGATTCTGTAGTTTACAGAAACACCCCATATGTGGTCGTAAACAGCTGTACCGGCACACGGCAGGGCGCAGAAGGAAAGGAATGCCATACGGTTTTTGGAAGGCAGACTTTGCTGGAAAGTTTTTTTTGACACCATGTTCCATTTGAAGCCCCCCTGATACACCCCTAGAGTAGAAACTCCAAAAAAGTGGCCCCATTTTAGAAACTATGGGATACGGTGGCAGTATTGTTGGTACTAGTTTAGGGTACATATGATTTTTGGTTGCTCTATATTACACTTTTTGTGAGGCAAGATAAGAAATAGCTGTTTTGGCACCGTTTTTATTTTTTGTTTTTTACAACATTCATCTGACAGGTTAGATCATGTGATATTTTTATAGACCAGGTTGTCACGGATGTGGCAATACCTAATATGTACTGTATACTTTTCTTTATTTATGTAAGTTTTACACAATGACTTCTTTGTTGAAGCAAAAAAAAATCATGTTTTAGTGTTTCCATAGTCTGAGAGCCATAATTTTTTCAGTTTTTGGGCAATTACCTTAGGTAGGGTATGATTTTTGCGGGATGAGATGACGGTTTTATTGACACTATTTTGGGGTGCGTGTGACTTTTTGATCGCTTGCTATTACACTTTTTGTGATGTAAGGTGACAAAAAATGGTTTATTTAGCACAGTTTTTATTTTACATTTTTTACGGTGTTCATCTGAGGGGTTAGGTCATGTGATATTTTTATAGATCCGGTCGATACGGATGCGGCGATACCTAATATGTATACTTTTTATTTATTTATGTAAGTTTTACACAATAATATCATTTTTGAAACAAAAAAAATAATGTTTTAGTGTCTCCATATTCTGAGAGCCATATTTTTTTCAGTTTTTGGGCAATTATCTTAGGTAGGGTCTAATTTTTTTGTGGGATGAGATGACGGTTTGATTGGCACTACTTTGGGGTGCATATGACTTTTTGATCGCTTGCTATTACACTTTTTGTGATGTAAGGTGACAAAAAATGGTTTATTTAGTAAAGTTTTTATTTTTTATTTTTTATGGTGTTCATCTGAGGGCTTAGTTCATGTGATATTTTTATATAGCCGATCGATACGAACCCGGCAATACCAAATATGTATACTTTTTTTTTTTTTATGTAACCATAACACACAATAACACTTATGTAACCATAACACACAATAACAGCTTTTTTAAAACAAAAAAAATGATGTTTTAGTGTCTCCATATTCTGAGCCATAGTTTTTTTTATTTTTTGGGCGATTGTCTCAGGTAGGGGCTCATTTTTTGCGGGATGAGGTGACGGTTAGATTGGTACTATTTTGGTGGGCAAACGCCTTTTTGATCGCTTGCTGTTGTACTTTTTGTGATGTAAGGTGACAAAAAAGATGGTTTATTCAGCACCGTTTTTTTGTATTTTTTTTTACGGTGTTCATCTGAGGGGTTAGGTCATGTCATATGTTTATAGAGCCGGTCGATACTTAATATGTATACTTTTTTTCCCCCTAGTTTTTACCAATTTTTATTTTACTTTATTTGGGGAAAATGACGTTTTTGTTTATTTTTACTTGAAACTTTAAATTTTTTGGGGGGAAAACTTTATTTTTTCAACTTTTTTTTCCACTTTATTTTTTAGTTCCACTTTAGGAATTGAACTTTTGGGGGTCTAATCCTTTACAATGCATTCCAATACTTCTGTATAGGAATGCATTGGCTGTATGAGTAATACTGTGTGTATTACTCATACAGCTTCCAGCATGTGAGATCCAGGGGGCTGGATCTCACTGACTCTTCACCGGAAGGCAGCGCTTATGCCTAAGGAAGGCATCGCGCTGCCATCCATGCCATCGGGTCCCCCCCACAGCCCCATGGGGACCCGATGGCACCGCCGACCACTGCCACCGCACCAGGTAAAAGCCACAAACCGCAGGTCTGAATTGACCTGCGGTTTGCAGCGATCGCCGACACGCATTTAGCCGTTGTGCCTGCTCAATTATTTGAGCAGGCACCGTGTTCCGATCACCACCCACCGGGCGGCGGTGATCGGAACTATAGATGACGTACCGGTACTTCATGGGTCCTTAAGGACTCGGGAACCATGCCGTATCGGTACGTCATGGGTCCCTAAGGGGTTAAAGTCATTTCCCTATCCACTTTTGTTTGCAGAGCACTTGCCATGCTCTTAACCACATTTTGCTGGCATTTGCAGCCCTCTAGCCCTTTCCATTACATTTTTAACCCCTTAAGGACTCAGCCCTATTTCACCTTAAGGACTTGACCATTTTTTGCAAATCTGACCAGTGTCATTTTAAGTGCTGATAACTTTAAAACGCTTTGACTTACCCAGGCCGTTCTGAGATTGTTTTTTCGTCACATATTGTACTTCATGACACTGCTAAAATTGGGTCAAAAAAGTTTTTTTTTTTTACATAAAAAAATATCATATTTACCAAAAATTCTGAAAAATTTGCAAATTTCAAAGTTTCAGTTTCACTACTTCTGTAATACATAGTAATACCCCCAAAAATTGTGATGACTTTACATTCCCCATATGTCTACTTCATGTTTGTAGCATTTTGGGAATGATATTTTATTTTTTGGGGATGTTACAAGGCTTAGAAGTTTAGAAGCAAATCTTGAAATTTTTCAGAAATTTACAAAAACCCAATTTTTAGGGACCATTACAGGTCTGAAGTCACTTTGCGAGGCTTACATAATAGAAACCGCCCAAAAATGACCCCATTCTATAAACTACACCCCTCAAGGTATTCAAAACTGATTTTACAAACTTCGTTAACCCTTTAGATGTTGCACAAGAGTTATTGGCAAATGGGGATGAAATTTTAGAATTTCATTTTTTTGCCTAATTTTCCATTTTAACCCATTTTTTCCACTAACAAAGCAAGGGTTAACAGCCAAACAAGACTGTATCTTTATTGCCCTGACTCTGCTGTTTACAGAAAGACCCCATATGTGGCCGTAAACTACTGTACGGGCACACAGTAGGGCGTAGAGGGAAAGGTGCGCCGTATGGTTTTTGGAAGCCAGATTTTGCTGGACTGGTTTTTTGACACAATGTCCCATTTGAAGTCCCCCTGATGCACCCCTAGAGTAGAAACTCCATAAAAGTGACCCCATATAAGAAACTTCACCCCTCAAGGTATTCAAAACTGATTTTACAAACTTTGTTAACCCTTTAGGTGTTGCACAAGATTTAATGGAAAATAGAGATACAATTTCAAAATTTCACTTTTTTGGCATATTTTCCATTTTTATATATTTTTTCCAGTTACAAAGCAAGGGTTAACAGCCAAACAAAACTCATTATTTATGGCCCTGATTCTGTAGTTTACAGAAACACCCCATATGTGGCCGTAAACTTCTGTACGGCCACACAGCAGGGCGTAGAGTGAAAGGTGCGCCGTATGGTTTTTGGAAGCCAGATTTTGCTGGACTGTTTTTTTAAAGCCATGTCCCATTTGAAGCCCCCCTGATGCACCCCTAAAGTAGAAACTCCATAAAAGTGACCCCATCTAAGAAACTACACCCCTCAAGGTATTCAAAACTGATTTTACAAACTTTGTTAACCCTTTAGGTGTTGCACAAGATTTAATGAAAAATAGAGATACAATTTCAAAATTTCACTTTTTTGGCAGATTTTCCATTTTAATATTTTTTTTTCCAATTACAAAGCAAGGGTTAACAGCAAAACAAAACTCATTATTTATGGCCCTGATTCTGTAGTTTACAGAAACACCCCATATGTGGTCGTAAACCTCTGTACGGGCACGCGGCAGGGTGCAGAAGGAAAGGAATACCATACAGTTTTTGGAAGGCAGATTTTGCTGGACTATTTTTTTTTACACCATGTCCCATTTGAAGCCCCCCTGATGCACCCCCAGTAGAAACTCCAAAAAAGTGACCCCATTTTAGAAACTAAGGGATAGGGTGGCAGTTTTGTTGGTACTAGTTTAGGGTACATATGATTTTTGGTTGCTCTATATTACACTTTTTTGTGCGTCAAGGTAACAAGAAAAAGATTTTTTGGCACGTTTTTTTTTTGTTATTTACAACATTCATCTGACAGGTTAGATCATGTGGTAATTTTATAGAGCAGGTTGTCACGGACGCGGCGATACCTAATATGTATACAATTTTTTTTATTTATGTAAGTTTTACACAATGATTTCATTTTTAAAACAAAAAAAATGTTTTAGTGTCTCCATAGTCTTTGAGCCATAGTTTTTTCAGTTTTGGGGCGATTATCTTAACTAGGGTCTCATTTTTTGCAGGATGAGATGACGGTTTGATTGGCATCTATTTTGGGGTGCATATGACTTTTTGATCGCTTGCTATTACACTTTTTGTGACGTAAGATGACAAAAAATTGCTTTTTTTACACCGTTTTTATTTTTTTACGGTGGTCACCTGAGGGGTTAGGTCATGTGATAGTTTTATAGAGCCGGTTGATACGGACGCGGCGATACCTAATATGTATACTTTTTTTATTTATTTAAGTTTTACACAATGATTTCATTTTTTGAAACAAAAAAAATCATGTTTTAGTGTTTCCATAGTCTGAGAGCCATAGTTTTTTTCAGTTTTTGGGCGATTATCTTGGGTAGGGTATGATTTTTGCGGGATAAGATGACGGTTTGATTGGTACTATTTTGGCGTACATGCGACTTTTTTGATCACTTTTATTACCTTCTTTGGGAAGTAAGGTGGGCAAAATTTCAATTTCCTAATAGTTTTTATTTTTTTATTTTTATGGCGTTCACCGTACGGGGAAAGTAACATAACCGTTTTATAGATCAGGTCGTTACGGACGTGGCGATACCAAACATGTGTAGGGAATTTTATTTTTTTCATTTTTAATCAGTGATAAATGTGTTTTTTGATTTTTACTTTTTTTTTCCACTTTTTTTCACTTTTTTTTTACCCAGACCCTCTTGGTTCTTGAAGATCCAGTAGGTCTGATGTCTGTATAATACAGTACAGTACAATATATTTTGTACTGTACTGTATTTTACTTACACTTTGTCTGAACAGATCTCTGCCTTTAGCACAGATCTGTTCAGCACCATGGACAGCAGGATGCCTGAGACGGCATCCTGTTGCCATGGGAACCTTCCCAGTCTGCTCAGTACTGGTCAGAACTGCGCAGACGGGGAAGGGTAAGGACGGGGCTGTCGGGGGCTGCCTGGGGGCTCTCTCCCTCTCCATCGGGTGGCTGCAAAGGCACAGCAGCCCCCCGATTGGAGAGGGATGGAGCTCCCTCTTACTGTTAACTTTTTCCATACAGCGGTCCGTACGGACCGCTGTATGGAAAGGGTTAAACGGCTGACATCGCATCACCGATGTCAGCCGTTTATACCAGGGTGTCAGCAATGTGCTGGCACCCTGGTATACCCACTCTACACCAACGAATGCCGCACCGCCCGCCTCCCGCACCGCCCCCACCGCCCACAACTCCCCCCCCCTGCACCACCTGCCGGCAAAAAATCATGCAGGGGTGCAGGGGTGTGCATCCCGTTCCCATTAACCCCCGCGGCGCCGGAATCTGCATTTAAAGTTAGGACGTACCGGTACGCCCTGAGTCCTTAAGGACTCGGGAAATAGGGCGTACCGGTACGCCCTGCGTCCTTAAGGGGTTAAAGCCATTTTAGTGCTCAAAAGTTCGGGCCTTTATTGACTTCAATGGGGTTCGGGGTCAAGTTCGTGTCCCGAACTCGAACTTTTTTGTGAAATTCGGCTGAACCCTTCGAACCCGAACATCCAGGTGTCCGCTCAATTCTAGTAGAAGGTCATTTAGAAAATGAAAGGCAGAGGATGAGGCAGACGGTTCTGCAGGGATGGTAGTGGTCGGGCAGGTGCACCAGGCCGGAGCCTAAGTTGGAAGTTGGAGAAGGCTGTATCTGTATCTGCTTCCTCCTCACTCTCTGCTGTGTGCACCCCCAAATACATCACCACCACCACCATAGCTCCTCCACTCGAGTGGTGTCAGTGGTAGTGAAGGTGACGATGAATGATGACGTGTTGATGGACATCACATGGGTGCCCACAAGAGAGGAAGAGGAGGGGATTTCAGAGGCAGAGATGGAGCAGCAGATAGGAGAAGGAGGAGAAGCAGGCAGAACTCGCAGGGCACAGGAGGCAAAAAGCAGACTGCAAATGTATCAAGAGCGAGCCATCCACCATGCACGGTCACATCTTGCACTCCCCGGACGCGGCACATGGCTCCTCAGTGTGGGATTTTTTTAACATGTCCGCTGCTGATAATAGTGTTGCCATCTTCAGCCTGTGCTGTCAACGCTAAAGTCGCGGTAAGCCCAACACTCACCTAGGGATGACCACCTTAAGAAGGCACCTGGCCTCCCATCACTGAGCCTAGTGGGAGCAAGGCAGTCAGAACCCACAAAGCCACACTCCCGGCGCTCCACGTCCTGTCTCTTCTCCTTCCATTTGATCTCCACTCCACCTTCCACAGTGCAGTCGTCGCGTTCATCTGGCACAAGGCAGGCTTCCGTGGCCCAAATGTTCGAGCGTAAAAAAATGATGACGCCGGATAGTCCTCTTGCCCAACGGCTTACCGCTGGCTTGTCAGAACTGCTAGCCTGCCAACTACTACCATATAAATTGGTGGATTCGGAGGCCTTTAGAAAATTTGTGGCCATATGCACACCGCAATGGAAGGTCTCTGGAAGGAAATATTTCTCCCAGAAGTGCCACGTTCAGCGGCAAGTTAATATATCTCTGGCACACAGTGTTGGTGCCAACATACATCTGACCACAGACACGTGGTCTAACAAACACGGGCAGGGAAGGTACATAACTTTAACTGCCCACTGGCATCCAGGTGGATTTGGTGTTACCGCCACGGATTGCATGCAGGCCTGCCTCTTCTTCTCCTACTCCATCCTCTGTCTCCTCCTCAGCTGACTCCTCCTTTTCCACTGCTACTGCCTCTTCTGCTGCACCCCCAACCTCTCCAAAATCTATTCGACGTGCCAGGTGAGACATTGCCATGCTGTGCTGAGGCTGTTGTGCCTGGAAGCCAAGAGCCACACCGGTCCTGCACTGTTTTCAGCTTTGCGGTCACAGGCTGATCAGTGGCTAACCCTGCTTAATTTTACAGTTGGTAAAGTGGTGTGCGACAACGGTGCCAATCTGCTGAGCGCGCTGAAACAGGAAAAAAATACGTCTTGCAGCAGGCCAGGAGAATCTCTAGCCATTTTATGTGATCTTACATGGCCAAGGCTCGCCTTGCTGACGTTCAGTGGCGACAACACTTGCCCGTCAGACTTCTGATTTGTGACTGCCGACGCTCTGGAACTCCACCTTGTATATGCTTGATAGGCTGCTCCAGGAGAAATGTGCAGTTAATGACTACCTGTACGAACTCTGTGGCAGGACAGGTTCTGGGGAGCTTGGTTTCTTTTCACCATGTCAGTGGCTGCTCATGCGCAACGCATGCAGACTTCTGCGCCATTTGATGAGATCACCAAACTGGTCAGTCGCAGCCAGGGCACCATCAGTGACATCGTACCTTACGCCTTCTATCTGGAGCATGCATTACGTTGTGTCATTGATCAAGCCGTCAAGGAGCAGGAGCTGGAAGATGAGGAAGTCGCAATGCTGAATGAATTTCCAGTGGGGGCTAATCCATCTGAGACATGTCAGCAGGAGTCTGAAGAGGAGTCAGAGGAGGATGGTGGCTGGGGGGAGGAGGAGGAGGAGCAAGAAGAGCAGGATTTAAACTTTTCGGGGATCCCTGGTGTTGTCCGTGGCTGGGGGGAGGAGATCGAGGATGACATTCTCCTGGGCTATGAGCCGGAACCAGGGCGCTCCACCGCTTCCAATTTAGTGAAAATGGGGGACTTCATGCTCCAGTGTTTGAAGAGGGACCCCCGTATAAAAAGCATAAAGGTCAAGGACCTGTACTGGGTGTCAACGTAATGGCAGACATATTACCAGCATCACAGAGGGCTGTCAGAATGCAGCATTTCAAGGCCTTGCTGCGAGAGATGTTGCTTTCTGCTGTTGCGGGCAATAACAGAGGAATTTCCACCCACAGCAAAACAGGTGCGAGTACCAATCCTACCGTGCCTTAAAAAAAGAGGGCAGTTTGAAGATGTGTTGGTCACTTCGGATATGAGATCATTCTTGCAGCCAACCCATCGACAGCCGCCCTCCGGATCCAGCCTCAGGGAACGCCTAGACCGACAGGTGTCCGACTACGGATGTAGCAGGTTTAACACACATGCTTTATGAGACATGTTATCTAAGCTAAATGCAACTAAATGCGTTAAGCAATTGCTTTTCAATGGCTTTTGTTTCAAGATAACGTGATGAGTTAAGAAATTTGAGTTAAGATTGTGTGTGTTACCCCTGCTACATCTGTACATTGGGTTAACGGCCAATGTGGACGCTCTGAGAAGTAAGGAACCCTTTCACTACTGGGTGTGAAGTCTTGACCTGTGGCCAGAGCTGGCACAATTTGCCATTGAACTCTTGGCTTGCCCCTCGTCCAGTGTCCTGTACGAAAGGATGTTCAGCGCAGTAGGGGGGATCGTGACCGATAAGAACAATCGCCTAGCTCACGACAGTGTGGACTACCTCACATTTCTAAAAATTAATGAGGCATGGATCTCGGAGGAATTCAACACCTGTGGTGACCACATGTAATTGAATTTCCTCATGCCAGCCCGCACATATCCGCCACCACCCAGAACAAAGCATGGTCCTTGCCTTTTGTTTATACAGCAGCATAAAAGGCCTTTTATGTCAGATGAATGCCTAATTTTTGTGGCCTGTACTGGCCAACAGTTAAATTTTCATCCTGTGACTGCCTAATGTACTTCCATCCACAGAATCCTACAAAGTTCTTTGCTGTCAGGTGAATGCCTATTTGCTAATTTTTGGGGCCTGTACTTGCCAACAGTTAAATTTTTATCCTATGACCGCGTAATGTACCTCTATTTACCTGCTGTTATGTGTTGGCCTTATACTACAGCATTACAATTTACCTGCTGCTGTGAGAGGTGTTTAAGTTTATTTTAGGTGTTGCCCTGGTCTGGTAGTGGACCATTCCTGCGAACACATTCCTGCTAAGAACCTGCTGCTGTCTGTTCCTGCTGAGTTTTGTGGAGTTATGTGTAGGCCTTATACTCAACCATTACCTTTACCTGCTGATGCTGCTGTCTGTCCTGATCCTGATGAGTTTGCCCTGTACTAAAGGGGCCTTACTTAAAATTACACCAAAACATAGCAATATTTAAAAAACGAAAGCACACGTTATAAACGAAAAAACTATTTATGAACAATTTTACAAAAATAACATGCCTTTATGGCAATTTTTTAAGTTGGTCCAGCAGGTCTAGCACCTCCTGCATCCCAGTGCGGTGCTGCTCATCCAATTTTTGCACCTTGTGTCATGTGCTGCACCCACATCTTGCGCTGCAGCTCCTTAATTTTCAGCTCCCGCTACTCCCGGAGCTCCTTGATTGCTTTTTGATGCTCCTGCAAAATATAAAAATTACTTGCAATTCAGATTAAGAGCAAATTAGTGCATTGTGTGCAGTATTTTATATGTTGTCCCCTCATTGTTGGCCCTTTTAATGTTTATGTACATGTTATGGATACATAATCATATTGCTGTGTGCACATATTTACGCTCCTGGTGGGGACTGGTGACCTCCTCCTCCTCCTGAGCTGGGGCGGTGCTGGAGGGTTTGGCGGTTTCTGCCTCCATCTCCACCACTTCACCAACCTCTGGTGGGGGTGGCGCATCCACATGATGGGAGGGTCTGGCCTCCTCTCCCTCCTTCTCCACGGAGACCTCCACCACCTCCAAATCCTCGGTGGAAGACCTGCGGCAGACTGAGGGAATGGGAACAACTGTAATCACACAATGGTCAGAATTTAAACAAACAACTCAGAAATCATAACAACTTTAATTACAATATGGAGGGATCTACATGGTATTAGGATTATCCCAATAGGAGTTTAGGCTGGTTTTGGCGGTAAATTACCTACTAAAACAAGTGGTAAAGATGGCTAAAAATGGCCTGTTACTAGGTAGGATGAGGTAGCAGGGGATTGGTTAGGAAGGTGTCCTATAGTGTACTGTTGCTGGGTTATAGAAGTTTAGGGTACCCCAGCAACAATTAGGACATTGGATAAGGGGTTATTGGGTGCTGTTATGGTGAGTATATTATTGCAGTGGCTGCCAGCGTTAGGCTGTTTGCGAAGCCGCATTTTGAAGATCTGCTGACCGCCCACCCTCCCTGTTGATTTTTTATGTTGCAGTCACTTCATTAGAAGGAGGGGTAAAGTCACGTGCCGATAGGTGGCAAGCGGACTAGATGTTTTTATGGTATTTTTTCAAAGCTTATGGCTGGTCTATTCAGTGGTTAATATGTCTTTTGGAATTTATTCATTTGTTTAACTATTCTTTAATAACGTTGGCCGTGTGTCACACTGGTGACAGGTTTTAGAAGGTCTGAAAGATTATCTGCACATTAGTGATCTAACAGCCTCTTTGGGTTTTGGTTTCACTTTGTCTGTGTGTTGCTTGTATGTCCACACCTCCTGTTCAGGTGTGAATCATGTGACCTTTAACTCCCCCTATTTAGTCTGACTTTAACCATCACTCCTTGCTCTGGATAGCTTCATTTGGTTTTTGGAAGAGCTGGAGTGTGTTTCTAGTTTAAGTCCTGTTCATCCATCATCCATCAGCCTCAGAAGTTAAGTGTTCCCCTTGTTGTATTTTGTATTCCCCCCCACCTTTGTTGTTTGCTAGGCCTCAGCGAGACACTGGTTCCTTCACCTGGGAAGGAGTGGGTTGTCTCTGCCCTGTCATTAGCATTAGGGCATCCGAGGGCCACCAGGGTTTTCTAGGATCCTGTGTATGGGCATCTCTACCATCGGGAGGTGCCCATACGGATAGGAGTTAGGGCCAGGAGCAGGGTTTTATAGGTGGTGACCCTTTTCCTTCCCTAGCGGTGAGGCCTAGTGTCTTTTCCCTTCCTTCTTGTTGTCTTTTGGTGTTCTCCCCTATGACATCCGTGACACCGTGGCCTAATTTAACCATTTATATTATATGTCCATGTTTCTTATTTTCTTATTGGTTTATGAGGTTAAGTTACTGGGGTGTGTGTGTATATATATATATATATATCAGCTTGAATAAAGTTGGGGTTCCTCACCCGTTCACCTCATACTGGAAGTGCTGCCTCATCATTCGTTTTTTATATATATATATATATATATATATACAGTATATATATAATCTATAATCCCATGCAAATTAAGTGGGGGATGTACGAAATTAGCTGGTTACATTATAAATCTCTACCTCGCTGTGTGTATAAATATATATATATACAGTATATACTCATGGCAAGGTAGAGATGTATGATGTAACTTGCTGCTTTGCTACGTGTCACACCAGGTACTAAGTAATCATTTGTAAAGGGATGAAATACTAATTTGCATAACTGTATATATACATTACAGAGTTGGCGAGAGATGCAAAAGTAATGTACGCATTGTACCTGGGCATGTTCAGTCTCAGATCTCTCTGATCTGTTCTGGATTCCTGACCATTTTTTTATAAGGGCCATTCTGTGGTGCTTAACTTTGAACTTTCGCAACAGCTCATCGCCTAGTTCACGGACTATCTCCTGTTTTTCAGCATGGGCCCTGGTCAGATGATATCCCCGCCCCAACATGCGCTGCAAGATATCGGTGCAAGCATATAATCCCAATTTTTAAAAGTACTAGTATTTAAAATAATGTCCTTAACAAAACAGTAAAAAGTATTTAAGTCTTTGAAGGGGAAATATTAGATTTACTGTTACGGTTAGAAAATCTGATTGTATTGCGATTGTATGTGTGTGGGGTCTGAGTGAGCAATCGGATATTGTCCAGCTGAGCAGAGATGTACCTATCTAGTGAAGGGACGGTATGGGGTGTAAAGCTGGTTCGCCTCCCCGTGGTGCACCCTGGGTAACTCTAAATGAACCAGCAAATGCTGTCGGTCTGACAAATAAAACTTCTCCTGAGTCATAACCAACAGGACACAGACTATAATCTATAGACTGTGTGTGTATGTGTGTGTGGTATAAAGTGTGTGGCAGGAAAATGGATGTGCATGTGAAATTTCTCTGCTGTCTATACATACATAGTACAGACCTAGTGCTGTGATGTTACAACAATAATTAGTGCACCAATCACTAATATCTACTGAGACCTTATAAAATGTGAAGTTGTGTGTACCGTAGAAAAAAAATCGCATCATTAGGGATTTTCACAATGGCGCATTTTTTTAAACACTATTTGCATATACAGCGATTGTTATAACATGCATGTGAAATGTAATCAAGTACACTGCTTTAATGTCAAATTACTTACAGTGATCAGGAGTTCTTCCTCAACAGCGCGAAAATTGCTGCCAACCATCTTTTCTGATCGCATCCAACTGCGGGTCTGTGGAAACCAGTTGCTGCAGTAGGCCATGCCTATTTTCCGCATACGCGGAAATTACATTGCCGATTTTTCGCAATGAAAAAAATTATGAATGGAGATCACAAATTCGCATAATACATTTGGTATGTCACTCTCCATGTTGTGGGACGATTTGTGCACTTCTAATAAGTATTTGGTGGCTGCAAATATGACCTGAACGTTTTTCATGCTCGCCTGCCATTAAAGTGAATGGGATCCGCCGCGAACTTGCGGTTTGCGAACATTTGATCGCGTTCGCAAGTTGCCTCCGTGCATGGCCTGCTGCCACTTGCCTCCGTGCATGGCCTGCTGCCACTTGCCTCCGTGCATGGCCTGCTGCCACTTGCCTCCGTGCATGGCCTGCTGCCACTTGCCTCTGTGCATGGCCTGCTGCCACTTGCCTCCGTGCATGGCCATGTGAAACTTGGCTCTGTGCATGGCCTGCTGCCACCTGCCTCTGTGCATGGCCTGCTGCCACTTGCCTCTGTGAATGGCCTGCCGCCACTTGCCTCCGTGCATGGCCATGTGAAACTTGCCTCTGTGCATGGCCTGCTGCCACTTGCCTCTGTGCATGGCCTGCTGCCACTTGCCTCTGTGAATGGCCTGCCGCCACTTGCCTCCGTGCATGGCCTACTGCCACTTGCCTCCGTGCTTGGCCTGCCGCCACTTGCCTCCGTGCATGGCCTACTGCCACTTGCCTCCGTGCTTGGCCTGCTGCCACTTGCCTCCGTGCATAGCCTGCTGCCCCTTGCCTCTGTGCATGGCCTGCTGCCACTTGCCTCCAGGCAGTGGTCAGCTAACACTTGCCTCTGTGCATGGCCTGCTGACACTTGCCTCTGTGCATGGCCTGCTGACACTTGCCTCTGTGCATGGCCTGCTGACACTTGTTTCTGTGCATGGCCTGCTGACACTTGCCTCTGTGCATGACCTGCTGACACTTGCCTCTGTGCATGGCCTGCTGACACTTGCCTCTGTGCATGGCCTGCTGACACTTGCCTCTGTGCATGGCCTGCTGACACTTGCTTCTGTGCATGACCTGCTGACACTTGCCTCTGTGCATGGCCGGCTGAAACTTGCCTCCGGGCAGTGGCCGGCTGACACTTGCCTCCTACTGGTGCCCTGACACATAAAAGTAACAAGGTAGGAGGAAGGAAGTTAAGTTAAAGCTAAAGGGGTCTCTAAGGTGAAGACATTAGGCAAGGACCCAGTGTGACAGAAAGATAAGGGAAAGCCTAGTGGAGATGAGTGGTAGTTCAATATATGCACTCTACTATCATTTGGTGAGTGGAGTAGCCTACAGTGTCTATTCACGATGTAGAGTTTAGTGCAAAGCTATATTTGGAGCCATATTCCTCCATGGACAATATGGACAATATTAATGGAAATTGTATCCAATTCAAGGAGTGCAAGACATACATTTATACCGGCCATATGATTTATAGGGTATAGTATAATCTACACCTGAAGATAGTATGGGTCAGTCGAAGTTAAAGGAACATTAGTGTGACCAGAGTACTGAAATTTAGTAAAAATCCTACCCAGACCTGTTATAATGGGAGGCAGCACCATCCTGTCTGGGAATTCTTCTTGTATGAATTACAGCTATCCCTTCTATGGCAATAAATTGGTATATCTACCTCAGGACAAGTGATTTCACTAAATGTCAACTTATGCCCAACTAAACTCTTTTCTATGTCATCCTATCTATTTGCACCTAAGGGTGCTGATGTCACGAATAGAGTTGAGCGGGCACCTGGATGTTCGGGTTCGACGGGTTCGGCCGAACTTCAGAAAGAAGTTAGAGTTCGGGACCCGAACTTGACCCGAACTTGACCCTGAACCCCATTGAAGTCAATGGGGACCCGAACTTTTGAGCACTAAAATGGCTGTAAAATTGTCATGAAAAGGGCTATACGTCTGCAAATGTCATCTGTTAAGAGCATGTCAAGTGCTCTGCAAACAAATGTGGATAGGGAAATGACTTTAAATAACATAAAATACGTAAAAATAAAAAATAATAATCTTGATCTAGGAGGACGAGGTCCATATGGAGTAGGAGGTTGAGGAGGCGGTGGATGTGGCGGTGTAGGTGAAAGTGGTGGTGGAGGAGGAGGAGGTAGGCTACACTGCTTTTTGGTTTAAAATTTATTTTTATTTTTTTAAATTAGGGTACACCCCAAAACATTGGGAAATATAACCCGCCAGTCCTGCTAAGCACACGTTCAGACAATACACTGGCTGCAGGGCAGGCCAGCAACTCCAAGGGGTAAAGGGCAAGCTCAGGCCATGTGCCCAATTTGGAGACCCAGAAGTTGCAGGGGCTGACCCCTGTCAGTCGAGACACCACAGACATCATAAAAAGCCTGGAAACAATCAAATGGGAAGACGGGTGGATTTTGGGGACGCTGGACGTTGGATCACTGTACAGAGTGATTGATCATACGCAGGGTGTACAGGCGCTCTATGAACAACTGTCGGGAGACACCAATCTGCCGAATGAGCAGTTGGAATTTTTATTAGGTGGAGTAAAATATACACTTGCCCACAATTATTTTTCGTTTGAGCACAAATTTTATGTTCAGCGAACCGGTACCGCCATGGGTACCAGATTCGCCCCCCAGCTATGTTAATTTGTTTTTGGCCCAGTGGGAAGTGGATATCATCATGCCCAAGCTGGGGGCGAGTCTGGTACTGTGGCGGAGATATATCGATGACATTTTGTTCATATGGCGAGACACACCTGAATCTTTGGATCTGTTTCTAAAGAATATCAACATCAATGAGAGGAATCTAGTGTTCAGCCCTAATATAAGTAAAGAAAGAGTAGAGTTTCTTGATTTGGAGATATATGTACATGGGGACAAATTAAGCTGTAACACGTACTTCAAACCAGTAACTAAAAACAGCTTTATTAGGTTTGCAAGTTGTCATCTTCCACGATGGCTCATCAATGTCCCCACCAGTCAGTTTCGGAGATTGAAACGGAATTGTACTGAAGAGAGCAAATTTGAGGATTAAGCTACTAGGTTGAGACAACAATTATTAGAAAGGGATTATCCAGCACAGATAATAGACAGGTCTTTAGAAAAGGTGAAGAAAATGGAAAGGAAGGATTTTTTCTCTGTTAGTACCCCACAACAACAGGACGAAAATTTGAGAAATGTCCTTCCATTCAATTCCCAATATAAGATAATGGAAAGAAGTATACGGAGACATTGGGGGCACCTATTAAATGACAAAGTCATAGGTCCCCTTCTGAGTGAGGTGCCAAAGATCTTTTACACAAGAGCAGGAAACTTGGCGGGAAAAGTAGCCCCAACTGTGAAAAGAAAAAGAGATGTGCAGACTAAAGAAAATTGGTTGGCGGTTAATGGTTTCTTCAGATGTGGTAGATGTGCTAATTGTAGAATCACTACTTTCCCTAAGAAAAGCATGAAGGTGGAGTCAACAGTCAATTCCTTTAGTTTGGATATACAAGAATGCTTGACATGTGATTCCACGGACGTTATTTACTTGCTGGAATGCAGTTGCAGAAAGCAGTATATAGGGAGAACAAAAATAACTCTCAAAAAGAGGGTAGCGGAATACATCTCAAACATTAAGAAAGGGCTTGACACACATTCACTATCAAAGCACTTCAAGATAAATCATAACTGTGACCCCACCAGTTTAAGATTTACGGCGATTGAGAAGGTTAAAAAGTTGTGGAGAGGGGGGAACCATATAGCGCATATGTCGAGACAGGAATCGCGAAGGATTTTTGAATACGACGCGATTGTTCCAAGGGGCTTGAACGCTGAAATGGAGGTCTTTGGGTTCCTGTAAGGAGTGGGGGGGTTGCCCCGTGGGGATGGGACATCGGAGTCTGGTCGTTTATCGACACTCCGATCTCCCCTCCCTGTCGGACAGCTCTCCCTTATACTTCACTCCCCCCCCCCTTTTTTTTCATCATCCCCAAATTTTGGGAACCGGGGATCTCCAAATTCAGAGGGTCCCTGGGAAACAACAAATATTTGATATAATATATTTGGGATCAAGGTTCATTTTGGGCTCCCTATACAGAGAAGGTAGTTGAATATTGAGGAATCTCTAGTATCTATAGGGTATCCACCTTCATGGGGAAGCATAATCCATTCACACATGGCACCCAGTTAGATAAATGAATAAAATGCACAGGAAACGCAGGTTCACACCTATGCGTTTTTGGTGCGTTTTTTCGATAGGTGACTGCGTGACCATGCGTACTTCTCCAGATCCTATGTGTGTGGATGCAAATAGCATCTTATGTCTTATATGTAATTTTATATATGATTTTATATATGCGGGATTATTTATGTTTTAATTATATATGTTCTTTTTATGGAGATATTGTGACTCTATGTATAGGATGATCGCTATATCAGGCGGTTAGGGAATATGATAGGAAGAAGAAATAAGACCCCGGTTCACTCCGGAGATTAGCTAATGCATGACAATGTGGAGCATTATGGAGCAGTTGTCCCATATATAAGGGTGAGGATACGCTCACTCAGTTGGCCACTGAGGAAGAGGTACAGCACCTCAAAACGTGTCTGGCGTAAGGAGTGAGTGCTGCATTAAAATCTGCAATAAGAAAAAGAAAAGGAGAATCCTCTTTGTTGCATTGAAATCTACAATAAGAAAAGAAAGGAGAATCATCTTGGTCCGGAGTCTGAGCAAGCGGTCGCCTATCAGTGACATCATCTCGGCTTTACCCGGTCTCCTTAGTAACCAGGTCACGTGGGACGCCTTGCTGAGGTCTAGCACACCACGTGGGACGCCGCTGGTGTGCGGCCGCCTGGAGTCAGTGCTGCAAAAGAGGCAGTGAAGACGGGTAAGACCCAGCTCCTGGGGAATATTTGCTACATCACGCCAAATGTACTAGGTGACTCTTTGCTGTGCTACCAACTGTTGACAGTGCCACATATATCAATTGGACTCTAACTGTGTAGGATCAGAAGTCAGTGGCACTAAGTCCTACACAGCTTTGACCATTACACCTGTATCAATTTGGCTGCGGCATACTGATATATGGTGCCATATTCCCAGTACTACAAAATCGGCGTATATGGACATTTTTGGTCATTGACTAACGCGGCAGCACGCCGTTATATATGCTATAAGAATTACCCTTGGACTGGTGTATCGATATACGGGACTTATTCCTATACGGGCCTCATTCCTATTGGTATAGAAGTTTTTTATATATAGAGCCTGCATTTTATGTATTTTTGATTTTAGGGGATATGGTTTTTAGGTTGAATAAATTGTGCATCATTGTTCTTTCAAGTGCGCCCTTTTGAGTGTGCGCCTTCTTTGCTTTTGGTATTCACGTATTTATTTTGGTCCTGGTTAGTGCAGGTATACATGTCTATTCTGCACAAGGTACGGACAAGTCCTGAGGGATCCATGCCTGGTTCATTTTAATGAACGTGAGCTTGTCCACATTGGCTGTGGACAGGCGGCTGCGCTTGTCTGTGATGACGCCCCCTGCCATGCTAAACACATGTTCAGATAATACACTGGCTGCAGGCAGGCCAGCACCTCCAAGGCATAGAGGGCAAGCTCAGGCCATGTGCCCAATTTGGAGACCCAGAAGTTGAAGGGGGCAGACCCATCATTCAGTACGTGTAGGCGTGTGCACACATACTGCTCCACCATGTTGGTGAAATGCTGCCTCCTGCTAAGACGTTCCATATCAGCTGGTGGTGCTGGTTGTTGTGGTGTGCTGACAAAGCTTTTCCACATTTCGGCCATGCTAACCCTGCCTTCTGAGATGCTGGTGGTGCCCCAGCTGCGTTGGCGACCTCGTCCTCGTCCTCTGCCTTTGCCTTGTGCTTCCACTGTGCCCCCGCTGTCAGGTGGGAATGCCACCAGCAGGGCGTCTGACAAAAAAATGTGTTTTTTAAAAATCAAGAAAATTATGACTGTATTTCTAGCTTAAATTGCACACTGACTAATCCAGATGTTGTATATTGCCAAAAAAGTGTTTTTTTGGTAACAGAATATGAAAGCTGTATATATTAAACTTGAATTTAACACTTGCAGATCTGCAAAATAGTTGTTTTTGGCACAAAAAGTGTGTTTTTAAAACCCCAGAAAATGATGGCTGTATTTCTAGCTTAAATTGCACACTGACTAATCCAGATGTTGTATATTGCCAAAAAAGTGTTTTTTTGGTAACAGAATATGAAAGCTGTATATATTAAACTTGAATTTAACACTTGCAGATCTGCAAAATAGTTGTTTTTGGCAAAAAAGTGTGTTTTTAAAACCCCAGAAAATGATGTCTGTATTTCTAGCTTAAATTGCACACTGACTAAGCCTGCAAATTCACCAGATGTTGTAAATTGGCCAAAAAAATGGGATTTTCAATGTCCCAAAAGCTCAGATGCAGTGCTAGTGCACTGAGCTTGCATATAATGGCCGCCGCCCACCTAACTGGATTATTAAAGTAATTTTTTTTCGGTCACTGGGCTCAGGGCAGGATAAAAAAATTGTGCCCTGCACCCACAAAACACAATGTATGTAGATCGCTGTGTTAGATTCAGATTCTGAGCAAAAGACTCTTTCCTATTATCTCCCTGAAGTCCAGCAGCATCATCTCCCTACACTAAGCACAGCAGAGTGACGTTCAGCGCTACATGACTAAAGCTTATATAGAGGCTGGGTCACATGCTGCTCTGGCCAATCACAGTCATGCCATTAGTAGGCATGGCTGTGATGGCTTCTAAGGTCAGACAGTTAACCGCTTGTTGATTGGCTGCTCTGCAGCCTTTCAAAAAGTGCCAAGAAAGCGCCAAACCCGAACTTTTACTGAATAGTTCGGGTTCGGGTCCGGGGTCCAAAAATCCTAAAGTTCGGTACGAACCCAAACTTTACAGTTCGGGTTCGGTAAATCCTATTCCTTCGTTCTCTGGGGTATAAAAGTCAATGTTTGCAGATATAAAGCAAGCATTGCATTTTTTCCACTGCTGCTTCACACTTCCATCTACCTCATGCTGTATTCTATCTTATTTTTTTTGGTAACAGAATATAAAAGCTGTATATATTAAACTTGAATTTAACACTTGCAGATCTGCAAAATAGTGGTTTTTGGCAAAAAAGTGTGTTTTTAAAACCCCAGAAAATGATGGCTGTATTTCTAGCTTAAATTGCACACTGACTAATCCAGATGTTGTATATTGCCAAAAAAGAGTTTTTTTGGTAACAGAATATGAAAGCTGTATATATTAAACTTGAATTTAACACTTGCAGATCAGGAAAATACAGGGTGGGCCATTTATATGGATACACCTTAATAAAATGGGAATGGTTGGTGATATTAACTTCCTGTTTGTGGCACATTAGTATATGTGAGGGGGGAAACTTTTCAAGATGGGTGGTGACCATGGTGGCCATTTTGAAGTCGGCCATTTTGAATACAACTTTTGTTTTTTCAATAGGAAGAGGGTCATGTGACACATCAAACTTATTGGGAAGTTCACATGAAAAACAATGGTGTGCTTGGTTTTAACGTAACTTTATTCTTTCATTAGTTTTTTACAAGTTTCTCTTTGTTTACAGCCATTGACATGTCGCCGAGGTTAACACGTGAGGAGCGGATAGAAATTGTGTTGATGTCTGGTGAACGCAGTAACCGGGTCATTGCAGCAGATTTCAATGCAAGACACCCTACGAGACCACCCATCCCCCATGCTACAGTTAGCAAACTGCTTGCTAAGTTTCGTGAAACTGGTTCAGTGTTGTATTTGCCAAAATGTGGATGCATGAAATCTGTCTCCAATGAAGAAACATCAGTGGCTGTCCTAGCTTCATTCAGCAAGAGCCCACAGCGTAGCACTCGCCGCATGTCACTGGAGAGTGGCATTAGTTGAACATCCCTTCGGCGGATATTAGCTACTCACAAATGGCACCCTTACAAACTCCAGCTACTGCAGCATCTCAACGAGGATGACCCAGATCGGCGCACTGAATTTGCAGAATGGGCAAAACAAAAATTGGAACAGGACTCTCAGTTTACGCAGAAGATTTTGTTTACTGATGAGGCAAACTTTTATGTGAATGTTGAAGTTAACAAACAAAACCACCGCTATTGGTCTGACACTAACCCACATTGGATAGATCCCTCCAAGACTGTTGGAACAAAAAAATTGATGGTATGGTGTGGTATATGGGGTACAAAGATAGTGGGGCCATTCTTCATCAATGGAAACCTCAAGGCCACTGGATATGCGAAATTGCTACATGATGATGTGTTTCCCTCTTTATGCACTGAAGCTGGCACGTTCCCTGAGTTTTTCCAGCAAGATGGTGCACCACCACATTATGGGTGTCAGGTCCGAGCATTCCTAGATGAACAGTTTCCTGGAAAGTGGATTGGTTGTCGTGGGCCAGTTGAATGGCCCCCAAGGTCTCCCAATCTGACCCCCTTAGACTTTTATCTTTGGGGTCATCTGAAGGCAATTGTCTATGCTGTGAAGATACGAGATGTGCAGCACCTGAAACTACGGATACTGGAAGCTTGTGCTAGCATTTCTCCTGCGGTGTTGCTATCAGTGTGTGAAGAGTGGGAGAAGAGGGTTGCATTGACAATCCAACACAATGGGCAGCACATTGAACACATTTTATAAGTGGTCAGAAACTTGTAAATAACTCATGAAATAATAAAGTTACGTTAAAACCAAGCACACCATTATTTTTCTTGTGAAATTCCCAATAAGTTTGATGTGTCACATGACCCTCTTCCTATTGAAAAAACAAAAGTTGGATTCAAAATGTCCAACTTCAAAATGGCCGCCATGGTCACCACCCATCTTGAAAAGTTTCCCCCCTCACATATACTAATGTGCCACAAACAGGAATTTAATATCACCAACCATTCCCATTTTATTAAGGTGTATCCATATAAATGGCACACCCTGTAGTGGTTTTTGGGAAAAAAGTGTGTTTTTAAAACCCCAGAAAATGATGGCTGTATTTCTAGCTTAAATTGCACACTGACTAAGCCTGCAAATTCACTAGATGTTGTAAATTGCCCAAAAAAATGGGATTTTCAATGTCCCAAAAGTTCAGATGCAGTGCTAGTGCACTGAGCTTGCATAAAATGGCCGCCGCCGCCTCCCACCTAACTGGCTTATTAAAGTATTTTTTTTTTTCGGTCACTGGGCTCAGGGCAGGATAAAAAATATGTGCCCTGCACCCACAAAACACAATTTATGCAGATCGCTGAGTTAGATTCAGATTTTGAGCAAATATTCAGTCCTATTCTCTCCCTGAAATCACCAGCAGCATCCTCTCCCTACACTAAGCACAGCAGATTGACGTGCAGCGCTACGTGACTCCTGCTTATATAGAGGCTGGGTCACATGCTGCTCTGGCCAATCACAGCCATGTCATTAGTAGGCATGGCTGTGATGGCTTCTAAGGTCAGACAGTTAACCGCTTGTTGATTGGCTGCTCTGCAGCGCCGAACCAAGAAAGCGCCGAACCCCGAACCCGAACTTTTACTTTAAAAATCCTAAAGTTCCGTACGAACCCGAACTTTTCAGTTCGGGTTCGCTAAATCCTATTCCTTTGTTCTCTGGGGTATAAAAGTCAGTGTTTGCGGATATAAAGCAAGCATTGCATTTTTTCCACTGCTGCTTCACACTTCCATCTACCTCATGCTATATTCTATCTTATTTTTATATTTATTTCAATGCTCTCCTTCTGCTCTTGTCTCTGAATAAACGGAAGAATCTTCTCGAGAAGTTTTGTGTTGCTTTGGGCAGTTTCCAACACTCTTTACCTTCAGCCTGCCCCATCGAGTAGTTACTCTCCTGGTTGAACCAGGCCTCCCATGTTGTTTTGCCCAAAACCTACAGAGGTCCTTGTCATTGGAAAACTTGGACTACCCATGCTCACACAGCCAGCAAAGGACACTGCTCCTTGGGGTACTGATCACTTAAATTTTCTGTAATACAACAGCAATCTACACAAAACAACTTCAGTGTGCCACAGGTCAGTATTAACATTTAAATTTTAGCCTAGGGGAGGTCCAACAGCAGTAGTCCGAGAGTAGTAGTCCATCCTTAACACATTGACCTCCTTCACCAAACACTCAGGGTGGTGTTTGTTATGTATGTCTGTCATTTAGCTTTTGTGAAATTACATTTTATTAGTTACAACTAGGGATGAGCGAACCCGAACTGTATAGTTCGGGTTCGTACCGAATTTTGGGGTGTCCGTGACACGGACCGGAACCAGAACATTTTCGTAAAAGTCTGTGTTCGGGTTCGGTGTTCTGGGCTTTCTTGGCGCTTTTTGAAAGGCTGCAAAGCAGCCAATCAACAAGCGTCATACTACTTGCCCCAAGAGGCCATCACAGCCTTGCCTACTATTGGCATGGCTGTGATTGGCCAGTGCAGCATGTGACCCAGCCTCTATATAAGCTTGGGTCACGTTGCGCTGCACGTCACTCTGCTGATTCAAGCATAGGGAGAGGTTGCAGCTGCGACGTTAGGGCGAGATTAGGCAGATTAACTCCTCCAAAAGACTTCATTCTGTGATCGATCTGCAGCTGTGGATCATTGAAGTGCTAATATTGACTTGCTCACTTTTTTGAGGCTGCCCAGAGCGTTTTTAGATCACTTTTTTTCTGGGGTGATCGGCGGCCATTTTGTGACTTGTGGTGCGCCAGCACAAGCTATCACCAAGTGTATTTGACATCAATAGTGTGGTTATTTTGTGCTATATCCTACATCAGCTGCAGGCTGAGCCTGTGTCACCGAAGTGCATTTAACCATCAACAGTCTGGTTATTTTTTGGCCATATACTACATCAGCTGCAGGCTGAGCCTGTGTCACCGAAGTGCATTTAACCATCAACAGTCTGATTATTTTTTGGCCATATACTACATCTGGTGCAGGCTGAGCCTGTGTCACCCAAGTGCATTTAACCATCAACAGTGTGGTTATTTTTTGGCCATATACTACATCAGGGGCAAGTTGAGCCTGTCACCCAGTGCCTAAAAAATAGACCTGACATTTCTATTCAACCAAATCTGTACTGTTTTAGCTGGTCAAGTTATTTGTAGTGACCGTAAAAGCACACTTTTTGTTCTGGGTTGAAAAACTATTCCCAAATTTGCCATTCTTAAAATAACTAGTTTCTGGTATTTGAGGCCTACTTGAAATCTATCCCAAAAAGGATATCTTACATTGAAGGTACTGATAGTGTCATTCAGAAAAACCTAAGAAAACACGCTACCGTGCAGATAGAAGTCTGATTCTGTAATTAAACCTATACCTGTCACACAGCGCAAAAAAAACCAGGCCTCACATTTCTATTCAACTAAATCTGTACTGTTTTAGCTGGTCAAGTTATTTCTAGTGACCGTAAAAGCACATTTTTTTTTCTGGGTTGAAAAACTATTCCCAAATTTGCCATTCTCAAAATAACTAGTTTCTGGTATTTGAGGCCTACTTGAAATCTATCCCAAAAAGGATATCTTACATTGAAGGTACTGATAGTGTCATTCAGAAAAACCTAAGACACACGCTACCGTGCAGATAGAAGTCTGATTCTGTGATTAAAGCTATACCTGTCACACAGCGCAAAAAAAAACAAGCCTCACATTTCTATTCAACCAAATCTGTACTGTTTTAGCTGGTCAAGTTATTTGTAGTGACCGTAAAAGCAGACTTTTTGTTCTGGGTTGAAAAACTATTCCCAAATTTGCCATTCTCAAAATAACTAGTTTCTGGTATTTGAGGCCTACTTGAAATCTATCCCAAAAAGGATATCTTACATTGAAGGTGCTGATAGTGTCATTCAGAAAAACCTAAGACACACGCTACCGTGCAGATAGAAGTCTGATTCTGTGATTAAACCTATACCTGTCACACAGCGCAAAAAAAAACAGGCCTGACATTTCTATTCAACCAAATCTGTACTGTTTTATCTGGTCAAGTTATTTGTAGTGACCGTAAAAGCACATTTTTTGTTCTGGGTTGAAAAACTATTCCCAAATTTGCCATTCTCAAAATTGTGGTGAACGGGAAAAATGAGGAAAACATCTAATAAGGGACGCGGACGCGGACGTGGACATGGTCGTGGTGGTTTTAGTGGACCCTCTGGTGCTGGGAGAGGACGTGGCTGTTCTGCCACAGCCACACGTCCTAGTGAACCAACTACCTCAGGTCCCAGTAGCCAGCAGAATTTACAGCGATATTTGGTGGGGCCCAATGCCGTTCTAAGGATGGTAAGGCCTGAGCAGGTACAGGCATTAGTCAATTGGGTGGCCGACAGTGGATCCAGCACGTTCACATTATCTCCCACCCAGTCTTCTGCAGAAAGCGCACAGATGGCGCATGAAAACCAAGCCCATCGGTCTGTCACATCACCCCCATGCATATCAGGGAAACTGTCTGAGCCTCAAGTTATGCAGCAGTCTCTTATGCTGTTTGAAGACTCTGCTGCCAGGGTTTCCCAAGGGCATCCACCTAGCCCTTCCCCAGGGGTGGAAGAGATAGAATGCACTAACGCACAACCACTTATTTTTCCTGATGATGAGGACATGGGAATACCACCTCAGCACGTCTCTGATGATGACGAAACACAGGTGCCAACTGCTGCGTCTTTCTACAGTGTGCAGACTGAACAGGAGGTCAGGGATCAAGACTGGGTGGAAGACGATGCAGGGGACGATGAGGTCCTAGACCCCACATGGAATGAAGGTCGTGCCACTGACTTTCAGAGTTCGGAGGAAGAGGCAGTGGTGAGACCGAGCCAACAGCGTAGCAAAAGAGGGAGCAGTGGGCAAAATCAGAACACCCGCCGCCAAGAGACTCCGCCTGCTACTGACCGCCGCCATCTGGGACCGAGCACCCCAAAGGCAGCTTCAAGGAGTTCCCTGGCATGGCACTTCTTCAAACAATGTGCTGACGACAAGACCCGAGTGGTTTGCACGCTGTGCCATCAGAGCCTGAAGCGAGGCATTAACGTTCTGAACCTTAGCACAACCTGCATGACCAGGCACCTGCATGCAAAGCATGAACTGCAGTGGAGTAAACACCTTAAAAACAAGGAAGTCACTCAGGCTCCCCCTGCTACCTCTTCTGCTGCTGCCGCCTCGGCCTCTTCTGCTGCTGCCGCCGCCTCAGCCTCTTCTGCTGCTGCTGCCGCCGCCTCGGCCTCTTCCTCTGCCTCTGGAGGAACGTTGGCACCTGCCGCCCAGAAAACATGGGATGTACCACCAACACCACCACCTGCGTCACCAAGCATCTCAACCATGTCACACGGCAGCGTTCAGCTCTCCATCTCACAAACATTTGAGAGAAAGCGTAAATTCCCACCTAGCCACCCTCGATCCCTGGCCCTGAATGCCAGCATTTCTAAACTACTGGCCTATAAAATGCTGTCATTTAAGCTGGTGGACACACATAGCTTCAAACAGCTCATGTCACTTGCTGTCCCACAGTATGTCGTTCCCAGCCGCCACTACATCTCCAAGAGAGCCGTGCCTTCCCTGCACAAACAAGTGTCCGATAAAATCAAGTGTGCACTGCGCAACGCCATCTGTGGCAAGGTCCACCTAACCACAGATACGTGGACCAGTAAGCACGGCCAGGGACGCTATATCTCCCTAACTGCACACTGGGTAAATGTAGTGGCGGCTGGGCCCCAGGCGGTGAGCTGTTTGGCGCACGTCCTTCCGCCGCCAAGGATCGCAGGGCAACATTCTTTGCCTCCTGTCTCCTCCTCCTCCTACTCAGCTTCCTCCTCCTCTTCTTCCACCTGCTCATCCAGTCAGCCACACACCTTCACCACCAACTTCAGCACAGCCCGGGGTAAACGTCAGCAGGCCATTCTGAAACTCATATGTTTGGGGGACAGGCCCCACACCGCACAGGAGTTGTGGCGGGGTATAGAACAACAGACCGACGAGTGGTTGCTGCCGGTGAGCCTCAAGCCCGGCCTGGTGGTGTGCGATAATGGGCGAAATCTCGTTGCAGCTCTGGGACTAGCCGGTTTGACGCACATCCCTTGCCTGGCGCATGTGCTGAATTTGGTGGTGCAGAAGTTCATTCGCAACTACCCCGACATGTCAGAGCTGCTGCATAAAGTGCGGGCCGTCTGTTCGCGCTTCCGGCGTTCACACCCTGCCGCTGCTCGCCTGTCTGCGCTACAGCGTAACTTCGGCCTTCCCGCTCACCGCCTCATATGCGACGTACCCACCAGGTGGAACTCCACCTTGCATATGCTGGACAGACTGTGTGAGCAGCAGCAGGCCATAGTGGAGTTTCAGCTGCAGCACGCACGGGTCAGTCGCACTGTGTATCAGACACACTTCACCACCAATGACTGGGCCTCCATGCGAGACCTGTGTGCCCTGTTGCGTTGTTTCGAGTACTCCACCAACATGGCCAGTGGCGATGACACCGTTATCAGCGTTACAATACCACTTCTATGTCTCCTTGAGAAAACACTTAGGGCGATGATGGAAGAGGAGGTGGCCCAGGAGGAAGACGAGGAAGAGGGGTCATTTTTAGCACTTTCAGGCCAGTCTCTTCGAAGTGACTCAGAGGGAGGTTTTTTGCAACACCAGAGGCCAGGTACAAATGTGGCCAGACAGGGCCCACTACTGGAGGACGAGGAGGACGAGGATGAGGAGGAGGTGGAGGAGGATGAGGATGAAGCATGTTCACAGCGGGGTGGCACCCAAAGCAGCTCGGGCCCATCACTGGTGCGTGGCTGGGGGGAAACACAGGACGATGACGATACGCCTCCCACAGAGGACAGCTTGTCCTTACCTCTGGGCAGCCTGGCACACATGAGCGACTACATGCTGCAGTGCCTGCGCAACGACAGCAGAGTTGCCCACATTTTAACGTGTGCGGACTACTGGGTTGCCACCCTGCTGGATCCACGGTACAAAGACAATGTGCCCACCTTACTTCCTACACTGGAGCGTGATAGGAAGATGCGCGAGTACAAGCGCACGTTGGTAGACGCGCTACTGAGAGCATTCCCAAATGTCACGGGGGAACCAGTGGAAGCCCAAGGCGAAGGCAGAGGAGGAGCAAGAGGTCGCCAACGCAGCTGTGTCACGGCCAGCTCCTCTGAGGGCAGGGTTAGCATGGCAGAGATGTGGAAAAGTTTTGTCAACACGCCACAGCTAACTGCACCACCACCTGATACGGAACGTGTTAGCTGGAGGCAACATTTCACTAACATGGTGGAACAGTACCTGTGCACACCCCTCCACGTACTGACTGATGGTTCGGCCCCATTCAACTTCTGGGTCTCCAAATTGTCCACGTGGCCAGAGCTAGCCTTTTATGCCTTGGAGGTGCTGGCCTGCCCGGCGGCCAGCGTTTTGTCTGAACGTGTATTCAGCACGGCAGGGGGCGTCATTACAGACAAACGCAGCCGCCTGTCTACAGCCAATGTGGACAAGCTGACGTTCATAAAAATGAACCAGGCATGGATCCCACAGGACCTGTCCATCCCTTGTGCAGATTAGATATTAACTACCTCCCCTTAACAATATATTATTCTACTCCAGGGCACTTCCTCATTCAATACTATTTTTAATTTCATTTTACCATTATATTGCGGGGCAACCCAAAGTTGAATGAACCTCTCCTCTGTCTGGGTGCCGGGGCCTAAATGTGTGACAGTGGCCTGTTCCAGTGGTGGGTGACGTGAAGCCTGATTCTCTGCTATGACATGAAGACTTATTCTGTGCTGACATGAAGCCAGATTCTCTGTTACGCGACCTCTCTCCTCTGCCTGGGTGCCTGGGCCTAAATATGTGACAGTGGCCTGTTCCAGTGGTGGGTGACGTGAAGCCTGATTCTCTGCTATGACATGAAGACAGATTCTGCGCTGACATAAGGCCAGATTCTCTGTTATGGGACCGCTCTCCTCTATCTGGGTGCCGGGGCCTAAATGTGTGACAGTGGCCTGTTCCAGTGGTGGGTGACGTGAAGCCTGATTCTCTGCTATGACATGAAGACTTATTCTGTGCTGACATGAAGCCAGATTCTCTGTTACGCGACCTCTCTCCTCTGCCTGGGTGCCTGGGCCTAAATATGTGACAGTGGCCTGTTCTAGTGGTGGGTGATGTGAAGCCTGATTCTCTGCTATCACATGAAGACAGATTCTGCGCTGACATAAGGCCAGATTCTCTGTTACGGGACCGCTCTCCTCTGTCTGGGTGCCGGGGCCTAAATGTGTGACAGTGGCCTGTTCCAGTGGTGGGTGACGTGAAGCCTGATTCTCTGCTATGACATGAAGACAGATTCTGCGCTGACATAAGGCCAGATTCTCTGTTATGGGACCGCTCTCCTCTATCTGGGTGCCGGGGCCTAAATGTGTGACAGTGGCCTGTTCCAGTGGTGGGTGACGTGAAGCCTGATTCTCTGCTATGACATAAAGACTTATTCTGTGCTGACATGAAGCCAGATTCTCTGTTACGCGACCTCTCTCCTCTGCCTGGGTGCCTGGGCCTAAATATGTGACAGTGGCCTGTTCTAGTGGTGGGTGATGTGAAGCCTGATTCTCTGCTATCACATGAAGACAGATTCTGCGCTGACATAAGGCCAGATTCTCTGTTATGGGACCGCTCTCCTCTATCTGGGTGCCGGGGCCTAAATGTGTGACAGTGGCCTGTTCCAGTGGTGGGTGACGTGAAGCCTGATTCTCTGCTATGACATGAAGACTTATTCTGTGCTGACATGAAGCCAGATTCTCTGTTACGCGACCTCTCTCCTCTGCCTGGGTGCCTGGGCCTAAATATGTGACAGTGGCCTGTTCTAGTGGTGGGTGATGTGAAGCCTGATTCTCTGCTATCACATGAAGACAGATTCTGCGCTGACATAAGGCCAGATTCTCTGTTACGGGACCGCTCTCCTCTGTCTGGGTGCCGGGGCCTAAATGTGTGACAGTGGCCTGTTCCAGTGGTGGGTGACGTGAAGCCTGATTCTCTGCTATGACATGAAGACAGATTCTGTGCTGACATAAGGCCAGATTCTCTGTTACGGGACCTCTCTCCTCTGCCTGGGCCTAAATGTGTGACAGTGGCCTGTTCCAGTGGTGGGTGACGTGAAGCCTGATTCTCTGCTATGACATGAAGACAGATTCTGCGCTGACATAAGGCCAGATTCTCTGTTACGGGACCGCTCTCCTTTTTCTGGGTGCCGGGGCCTAAATGTGTGACAGTGGCCTGTTCCAGTGGTGGGTGACGTGAAGCCTGATTTTTTGCTATGACATGAAGACTGATTCTGCGCTGACATAAGGCCAGATTCTCTGTTACGGGACCTCTCTCCTCTGCCTGGGTGCCTGGGCCTAAATGTGTGACAGTGGCCTGTTCCAGTGGTGGGTGACGTGAAGCCTGATTCTCTGCTATGACATGAAGACTGATTCTGCGCTGACATAAGGCCAGATTCTCTGTTACGGGACCTCTCTCCTCTGCCTGGGTGCCTGGGCCTAAATGTGTGACAGTGGCCTGTTCCAGTGGTGGGTGACGTGAAGCCTGATTCTCTGCTATGAAATGAAGACAGATTCTGCGCTGACATAAGGCCAGATTCTCTGTTACGGGACCTCTCTCCTCTGCCTGGGTGCCTGGGCCTAAATGTGTGACAGTGGCCTGTTCCAGTGGTGGGTGACGTGAAGCCTGATTCTCTGCTATGACATGAAGACAGATTCTGTGCTGACATAAGGCCAGATTCTCTGTTACGGGACCTCTCTCCTCTGCCTGGGTGCCTGGGCCTAAATGTGTGACAGTGGCCTGTTCCAGTGGTGGGTGACGTGAAGCCTGATTCTCTGCTATGACATGAAGACTGATTCTGCGCTGACATAAGGCCAGATTCTCTGTTACGGGACCTCTCTCCTCTGCCTGGGTGCCTGGGCCTAAATGTGTGACAGTGGCCTGTTCCAGTGGTGGGTGACGTGAAGCCTGATTCTCTGCTATGACATGAAGACTGATTCTGTGCTGACATGAAGCCAGATTCTCTGCTATGGCATGAAGAGACTGATTCTGTGCTGACATGAAGCCAGATTCTTTGCTATGGCATGAAGAGACTGATTCTCTGCTGAGGTGAAGCCAGATTCTCTGCTATGGGACCTCTGTCCAATTGATATTGGGTCATTTTTATTTTTTTTATTTTAATTTTAATTCATTTCCCTATCCACATTTGTTTGCAGTGGATTTACCTACATGTTGCTGCCTTTTGCAGCCCTCTAGCTCTTTCCTGGGCTGTTTTACAGCCTTTTTAGTGCCCAAAAGTTCGGGTCCCCATTGACTTCAATGGGGTTCGGGACGAAGTTCGGTTCAGGTTCGGATCCCGAACCCGAACATTTCCGGGAAGTTCGGCCGAACTTCTCGAACCCGAACATCCAGGTGTTCGCTCATCTCTAGTTACAACGCTTGCATAATTCCGTAGGCCAGGAGACATTGATGTCCATGAGTTGTGGGCTCGCCCGACCACCACACACTGATTGAAAGGTTTCCCCTAATAAACAGTGATAAATTTGGAGTGAAATTAATTAGCATGGCTAACCATGGCCAGAATGTTGTAAAGCCATATTTTGTGACTTTTTGAAGCCAGAATTCTGGAGTGTAGGGCATAATAAATTCCCACACACTGTGTTTGGAGATATAGTCAGTAGCATAAGTCATCTTATACATCGCACTAAACATGTTTTTTGCTGTTGTGCATTCCTTGGAATATTCATATTGTGGTAGGACAGTGTTAATACATAAGGGACAAGATGGTCGGGACTGTTGCCAAAACTGTTTGGGAGACAGTCAGGAGGATCAGACATGGTTTAGCAGACTGAGTACCTTAAATATAGTATGTTGGGGTTTATGTTTGTGAGCTACGATTGATTATAAGACAGTTTATTAAAATAACCCAACCTGTAGTGTGATAAACCACAACAGTGCGAGAATTCTTATTCTCTTCATGCTTCTAGTTTCATACTCTTTCTAAAAGACAGAATCAGGTTTATCGTAGTGCAATTGAAACAGATACCACAGAGATATAGATACTAAGAGATGTCCAACTGTAATGGGAGAAAAGAGACTTGTAAGTGTATAGAGACATGATCTTATGTTTATGACCATGTATGCCTTCTCACCACTCAAACCCTCTGCACATTATACCCCCTACAGTTTGCTTGGTCTGAAATGTATCTACTTCCTACTGTTGACAAATTGCACATGGAGGATTTGTGCTGTTCTACAATATTGAAAATTCCTCCTCAGCCTTACCCTGATAAGCAAGATTGGTAATATCCTCAAAAGCCTAAGGACCTGACCTCCCCACATCTCTGGGATTGTGCTCCTCACTGGTCAGTCTGGAGGAAGAGCACATTTCCAATATGTGTATGTATATATACAGCAGGCTGGGTCCCAGCCTGCTTTTGTGGGAGGGGCATAGGGTATTTCTTCCCAGCGCGGACTCACCAGGCACGTCGGCATCGCAGTGCAGTGACGTCATCCTTCTGCGACTTCCGGTTCTGGCTCCTCTGGCACGAGCAGAGCAACAGCAGTACGCACCGACCTGTTGGCCCTGCTTTGGTAAGTCAAGCGCCCCTTCCTGGGATCACGGGCAGCCGCTGCCAGTCGGGCGCCCCGCAAAATCCCTGCTTCTGGGCACAACTTTCTTGGCGCAGCGGCCTCCCCAGGTTCCACTCCCTCTTGCCCTATGGTGCTGCGGCTAGGTCCCAGCTTCCGCGCTGTCTTCCTCAATCATGCACCTCACCAAGTTTTATGAGTTGCAGCATCTATGACCGACCCCCGGTTTCCTCTTCCCCACTGGGCTACCTCCCCCAGGTCCTAGTCCCATTCATCCGCGGGTCTGGCTCAGTGGAGGCTCCCTCCCATCGGCCATTATCATGCTGCATCTCATCAAGCAGCACTTTCACGGTCACAGGTTGCAAGCAGACTTCGGATTTAAAAAAAAAAGAAAAAAAATTTTTTTCTCCCCTTCTCATCTTTAGCTTACGTGGTTCCAGGTTCACGCAGCACTCATTCAGCATGTGGGTATTTTCCTCAGCAACAGTCTCTATCGCAATTCCATTGCTCGTTCACACTAGCACTGTCTACCCGTCTACCCCATGTTAGTTTTTTCTGTCATCCGCCATACCCAGGTCTTTCGTGTCCTGCTGCCTGATACGTTCAGGTCCTCTTTGTGTCCTGTTGCCCGATATGTTCAGGTCCTCTTTGTGTCCTGTTGCCTGATACGTTCAGGTCCTCTTTGTGTCCTGTTGCCTGATACGTTCAGGTCATGTTGCTGTTTGTTGGCCGTCACGCCCAAGTCATGTCACGTTCCGTTTGACTATTCCGCTCAAGTCACGTCACCCAGGTCCTGTCTCTTTTCACTGTCCTGTCACGCTCAGTCTAGTCGTTCTTCTACTGTTCTCATGTCATTCTCTACTGCCTGTCACGCCAGTCATGTTTTTGTTCTACTTGCCCGCCATGCTCAGGGCTGTCACCTTCTATTGCCTGGCTGCGCCCGGGTCATGTCTTTCTCTATTTTGCCTATCACGCTCAAGTCTTGTTATTTCTACTGCCTGGTACGCTCAGGTCACGTTGCTTCTGTACCTGTTTCATGCTCAAGTCATGTCATTTCTATTACCTGTCACGCTCAGTTAATGTCGTTTCTATTGCCTATTACGCTCAGGTTTTGTTGCTCTCCGTTGGTCACGTGGCCCCACTGCCTGCCACATTTCAGTCCAGCGCTTGCATCCAGTGGGGTTTTCGTCATCTGGTGCGTCCCGGGCCACGGTCATGTCGCAGGGCCCGACACTTCCAAGTCACCTGATACGTTCAGGTCATGTCTGTCTTCTACCTGATACGCTCAGGACACATTTGTTTCACCTGATACGTTCAGGTCATGTCATTCCCTTCGCCTGATATTCGTCAGGTCGTACCGTGTTCCTCTGCCCGATATGCTCGGGTCGTCTGTGTTTTCTGTTCGCCTGATACATTCGGGTCGTCTTGTGGTCCACTGCCTGATACGCTCAGGTCATGTCATGTCCTCACCTGATACGTCCAGGTTACGTCGTCTCGTCCACCTGTCCCTTGGTCCAGTCTATGTTTTTCCGCCTGATCCACTAAAGTCATGCCAAACTTTAGTTATGTCTTCTTTCCACCCATCACGTCACCTATTGCACAGGGTTCTCTTGTCTCGCCATCACGTTCACCTCATCTTGCTTCTCAGCGCCAACCTCCAGGCTGCATCCCTGTTCTCCAAGCCCCATCATCCAGCACGGTTTAAACATTTTTCGTGGATTGCCTGACACGCTCAGGTTGTCGTTTCTTTTTCTCTTCGTTCAGGTTTTCATCTCTCCCTAACCGTCACACTCCGTCCATACGTAAGTCTCCCTATCAGAATGTTCTGGGCGCATCCTTTCACACAGGTACCAGTTAAGCTTTCTTCCTTACTTACAAATCTCAGGTTCCCGGGGTTTGAGAAGTTTCATCCTCATTGTGGCCATATCCAGGCTGTTTCAACTACTGGCAGTCAATCCTCTAAAAGATCCGTTCTAATCTATCCTTGGCTTCAGGTAAGGTTAAAAACATGGGGGTTTGTCACTTCACTTCAGGTCCTCCCAACAGGGTCCGGCTCAAACGGTGTGCCCACACTCACAGCGGTACCATGTCTCACGTCTCCGACATAGAAGAGTCAATGTAAATTCCAGAGTCAGCAATCTCCGAACCAGCCAGCCGCGCATCATACAGAAATTGGACTATCCCCAAGTTAATTTCCGAACTCAAAAAAAGGGGGATCCGCCACTCTGCTTCAGCGCGAAAAGCTGAGCTATATCGGTTGCTCTTTCCTGAACCACCCAGGGGCCCCGATGAGCAGGTGTCCATGTCCACCATCCAGTTATCCCTGACCCAACTACATGCCACCATCAATAATCTTTCATCATCAATTTCCGATATTGATACCAGGCTTCAGGCCATCGAAAACAAGGATACCACGTCTCCTCCTCCCCCAGAGCCCGAAGCTGGTCCTTCCACTTCCCGTTCCTCCTCCCCAGGTACGGGTCTCAGCATTCCCAACATCGCCCCCGCTTTCTTTGTACCAGAAAATATCAGGCGAGATATATTGGCAGGGAAAGACATCAATCTAGCTGCTATCCTTATTTCCACCCATGACACAGTTGAGAATAAGACGATTGCCTGTGGTGATGTATTGGTCGCGCTCAAATCAAAGGACGCCCGCCTCAATAGAAAACTCACTATCCCTGAATTCATGCTAACCTTTAGTCTATACCGGGATATTGTGTGCTCCGCACATCCCCACAGGAGGGAAGAATTAGACATTTACATGTACAGGACCACAGAGCTAGGTTACAAATACGGCGGTTTTTCTTTTTACGACTACCACCAGTCGTTTTCGGCAAAGGCAGCAGCGGCCTTTCTCCAGTACCAGCACGTCACAAATTGGGCCGTCCTTGACATGGAGCTCTTCTGCAGGCATTTTGCCGGGCAAAAAGCCCCACCATGTTCCAACTGCCAGTCAGTCCTCCATTCCTCCGACTGATGCCCCCACATCACTGCCCCCCCTTCCAAGGCTGACCACCAACACCGGAGCACCAAAATCCAACCCATTCACGGACAAACTCGGACGTCCCATCACCTTCCTAGGCAAAAACCTAATTTGTAATAATTTTAATCTAGGCTTTTGTAGTTACGATAAATGCAAAGCACTACATATTTGCTCCATTTGTTTCAGGGCCCACCCCCAGTCCTCCTGTTCCCAGCGAACTGCCAAGCGCTTCTGACTAACCGACATCAACATTGATCTATTACTCTCCCTTCTCCAAGACCATCATGACCCTGATTTTGTCCAGTTCCTTATACATGGTTTCACCGAGGGCTTTTACACTGGGCTAGTCACCCTTCCACGGGTCACTTGGGAATGCCCTAACCTCCTATCTTCTTTGGCAGACCCTGTGTCAGTTGACAACCTGTTGAATGTAGAATTTCAGAAAGGTTTCATGATTGGTCCGTTTCCAGAATCTCCCTTTCACGTTCACCGTGTTAGCCCCATAGGCCTAGTATCCAAAAAGTCTTCAAATAAAAAGAGATTAATTTATGACTTGTCTGCTCCTCATGCATCCAGAACCCCTAGTCTAAACTCTCTGGTCCCGTCAGAAGAGTACTCCATGCAGTACTCTTCATTGGACAAAGCCATACAGCTGATCCTACAGGTCGGAGCAGGGGCTTGGTTGTCAAAGGCAGACATCTCAGATGCCTTCAAGCTGCTACCAATCCAACCACACCTGTGGAAGTTTTATGGCATCAAATGGAGAGAACTGTATTATTTCGCCACCCGCTTGATGTTCGGATCAAAGAGCAGCCCCTGGCTCTTTGATCAGTTCGCCCAAGCGCTTCATTGGATCCTAGTCAATCATGCCCCATTGTCCGAGGGTAATCCACTATTTGGACGATTTCCTGCTCATTGAGCACGCAAATCACGTCCCAGATAGGTTGGATAGCCTACTCAGCCTGTTCAGCAGATTGAACGTCCCAGTAGCCCCTTCAAAGGTAGAGGGACCTTCCAAGGTAATCACCTTCTTAGGTATCACCCTAGATACCATCAAAATGGAGGCCAGACTTCCAACCAGGCTCAAGGAAATTAACCAGGCTCAAGGAATCAGTAGCCAGGTTTGTGGGTACTCGAACAGTGTCAAAGCTTGAACTCCAATCTTTGTTGGGGTCTTTCAACTTTGCCGCCAGGATCATGCTGCAGGGCAGATCGTTCATCTCCGGACTACTCAGACTCCTACCAACGGCCTCAGATCAGCATTCCCTCGTCCATTTAGATCACAATGCATTGGCAGACCTGGCCATGTGGTCATTCTTCTTGTCCAGTTGGAATGGCATCTCACTTTTCGTTCCTCAATGGAATGACACCTCCCCAATAGTGTTTTCTGATGCCGCCGCATCCCTCGGGTTTGGAGCCATTTGCGGGGATCAGTGGTTCGCCGGTCCTTGGCCCTCGCAAATCTCTTCAGACCAGGAGGCTGCCAAATCTTCTCCCCTTCTTGAGGTATACCCCATCGTAGCAGCTGCTCAGGTCTGGGGTCAGTCATGGAAAAACATGCCAGTATGTTTCATGACAGATAATCAAGCGGTAGTCGACATCCTCACCAGAGGTAGGTCCAGTTCCCCCAAGGTCATGCGTCTAGTTCGCAGACTCACCTGGTTTTCCTTGCAGTTCAATTTTCACATCATCTGTAGGCACGTGCAGGGTAAGAAGAACATCGCAGCCGATGCCCTTTCACGTTTAAATTTCAATTTATTTTTTCAGGTCATGCCAGGAACTCGGAGAGTCGGAGTCAACCCTCCAGGTTTTGAAGCCCTGATCATGGATTAGATAGATACATTTCCACAGCCCACGGTCTCATCCGCAAGTCACTCTCGGCCAATTCAGCTAGGAACTACCAAACCGGGTGGAACACCTTTAAACGATTTTCATGTCTTCATCCTAGGGGGGACAAGGACAAGGTCTCGTTAGTCTTGGCTTTCTTGGCATACTGCCATAAAGAGCTCAGGTTGTCTCATAACACCATCAGACTCTATCTAGCAGGCATCCAGCATCACTACATGATCAAACATCCCAGTCACATCTCCTTTTTTTCTTCCCAGGCTGTCAAGGCTGTCTTAAGAGGTATTCAGAAGCTCTCCTCACTGTCCACTCCCTCCAGACAGCCAGTCACAGGGGAATTATTTCAAAAAATTTCTGCCGCCCTAGATGGTAATCCTTTCGGGCCATTTAAAAGCTTGATCCTTAAGGCCGCCCTCTACCTCAGCTTTTATGGGTTCCTCAGACCAGGGGAGTTCTGCTGCACCTCAGCTCAGCATCTAGGTCCAGCAATAAGCCAGCTCCACCATAGACTTGATCACTTCATTTTCCTCCTACCCACCTCGAAAACCTCCCAGGTCGGCCCGCCGGTTCAGATCGAATATTTCAAAACCTTTAACCCCTGGTGCCCAGTGGCAGTGTTAAACAAACTGCTCACCATACTTGGTGATAGAACACCAGACAGTCCCCTGCTGCCATTTCCCGTGCTCTCACTCACTTCTGCACAGTTCATCAAACACGTCCGCTCTCTAGCTTCAAGTCTAGGGTTCCACGCCACCACCATATCCGGGCACTCCTTCCGGATCGGGGCCGCATCCACGGCATCCAAACACGGCGTCCCAGCCCATATAATCCGTAAAATGGGGTGGTGGCGATCATCGTGTTTTTCTCGCTACATACCACATCCGCAAGTCGAGATCGCCAAAGCTTTTTCAAACTTGGTCTTGTAATTAATTACTCAATAAATTTGCCTAAATTCATGTTTTGCCCCCTTTTCTTGGCTTACCCACGTACATGGCTAAAGGCACACCACTAGCCAATTTTAGGTATAATAGTAATTGGTTCACTCACCTTCGTCCAGTACTCCTCCCGGAGCCTTGACCACAAATATATATATATATTTCCTCCAAAAGTGGGGGGAACTGGCAGTGCGTCTTATGGGGCGAATGCTGCCATTTTTTCTTTGCCAACACTGATACATCACCATGTATCAGCGGGGAGGGAAGAGGGGCTGGAGGCAGGCAACTTGTGTTGGAATCGCAGCGGGGCCCGGTGCAGTCACTGTTCTCTATTACAACGGGCCCTGCTCACAGCAGTATTCATTAAGTGAAGTCATGGGTAAGGCTTTGTTAAAGTATAGCAATCCTCTGCAGCAGTAGCGCACGTAGTACTCACTATGAAATTCCCGTAGCAGGCAGGCTGGCCGGTGACTTACTTTCTCATGCGCATGCTCCTCCCACTTTATGAATGAAGCAGGTCGGAGCAGGCGCGTGACTGAGTGAGTGACATTACACTGCAGGCCGCCCTGCCTGCTACGGGAGTTTCATAGTGAGTACTACGTGCGATACTGCTGCAGAGGATTGCTATACCTTAACAAAGCTTTACTCATGACTTCACTTAATGAATACTATTGTGAACGGGGCCCGGTGTAATAGAGAACAGTGACTGCACCGGGCCCCATCGCGATACAAACACAAGTTTCTGGCCTCCACCCCCTGTATTGAGGGGTCACTATTTACACAGGGACAGTGTTGTGGGGGGATGTTATAAGATACTATATATGTGTCAACCACTGATCCCCCCATAGCAGTGTCATCCACAGATCCCCCCATAACAGTGTCATCCACAGATCGCCCAGAAATGTGTCATCCATAGATCCCCCATAACAGTGCATCATTCACAGATCCCCTCCATAACAGTGTCATCCACAGATCCCCCATAATAGTGTCATCCACAGACCACCATTAGTTCAAAACCCACTAAAAGCACAACTTTTGGTTCAAAATATTTTTTTTCTTATTTTCTTCCTCAGAAACTTAGGTGCGTCTTATAGGGCGAAAAATACAATTTTATATATATATACAGTACAGACCAAAAGTTTGGACACACCTTCTCATTCAAAGAGTTTTCTTTATTTTCATGACTATGAAAATTGTAGATTCACACTGAAGGCATCAAAACTATGAATTAACACATGTGGAATTATATACATAACAAACAAGTGTGAAACAACTGAGAATATGTCATATTCTAGGTTCTTCAAAGTAGCCACCTTTTGCTTTGATTACTGTTTTGCACACTCTTGGCATTCTCTTAATGAGCTTCAAGAGGTAGTCCCTTGAAATGGTTTTCACTTCACAGGTGTGCCCTGTTAGGTTTAATAAGTGGGATTTCTTGCCTTAAAAATGGGGTTGGGACCATCAGTTGCGTTGAGGAGAAGTCAGGTGGATACACAGCTGATAGTCCTACTGAATAGACTGTTAGAATTTGTATTATGGCAAGAAAAAAGCAGCTAAGTAAAGAAAAATGAGTGGCCATCATTACTTTAAGAAATGAAGGTCAGTCAGTCATCCGAAAAATTGGGAAAACTTTGAAAGTAAGGGCTATTTGACCATGAAGGAGAGTGATGGGGTGCTGCGCCAGATGACCTGGCCTCCACAGTCACCGGACCTGAACCCAATCGAGATGGTTTGGGGTGAGCTGGACCGCAGAGTGAAGGCAAAAGGGCCAACAAGTGCTAAGCATCTCTGGGAACTCCTTCAAGACTGTTGGAAGACCATTTCAGGGGACTACCTCTTGAAGCTCATCAAGAGAATGCCAAGAGTGTGAAAAGCAGTAATCAAAGCAAAAGGTGGCTACTTTGAAGAACCTAGAATATGACATATTTTCAGTTGTTTCACACTTGTATGTTATGTATATAATTCCACATGTGTTAATTCATAGTTTTGATGCCTTCATAGTCATGAAAATTAAGAAAACTCTTTGAATGAGAAGGTGTGTCCAAACTTTTGGTCTGTATTGTATATAAACTTTTTTTTGTAATTACACATTTATTTTGTGCCATACATTTTTTACAATTGCTAAAAAATATATAAAATATATAAATCTAATTTAACCTCTATTTCTGAAAAAGTTTGTGATGGGATTTGAACTCACAGCTTCCGCCTCACAGCCCAGAACTTTAACCACTACACTATATAGACTTCTACTGTGTAGGTCTTAGTAGAAGAGACATGCTTGCTCAACACTAAAATTTAACTAAATTTACCCAAAAAACTAACAAAATGAAACTTAGTAAAACAAATGCCATATGCTTATTGACCCTTATTATATCAGTTATTTTAAATATAAAAACATTTACTCCAACAATGCAAATGACTAATGTAAGTTCACTCGAAAAGATCCCCAAATTTTTTTTATTCTATGTTGAGGTAAATTTGTAATTGTAATCAATATAACATACCGTACACCAAAAACTGGCTCAAAGTGGCTGGAGTATTTATTAAAATATTTTATATAAGGTAATCTCATGCGCATAATACAAAAAATTATTTAAAAAATTGCATAAAGCAAATTATCACAAATATAAAAGTTTGTATACAGTCCTGGTCCCTATAAGTAGCTGTATGTGGAGCCCTCACTTATACGGTTCCTGCAATATAATGTAATATTTTAAAAATTCTAAAATTATTATATATCCATCCTCATGGCTCCAACTATACGTCCTTAGTCACAGCAAGGTCAGTAACGGTTAATCAGTGTACCACAATGTGATGACTTATACCCACTTGATTATAGTCAGTTATTAGGCTTCCAAATGATGAAACAAGGTGTATGACAGCATCAGTGCTAGAAAGCACATCTCACCCTCCTTGCTGTACGTCACAGCAGTTGCTCTTGGAGTTGCAGGGCTGTGCTGGCGTCTCAGGCGCGGGATGTTTATTTTTGTCCCTTTCCTTCTGTGGTTGAGCGCTGTTTCCAAAGTGCATGCGCTGTATATTCTTAGGACCGCCGGGCTCAGATTGCCATGAGTGAGGTCGTCACTGATTAATGTAAATAAGAGCCATCGGGTGAACACTAAATATTGCTATTATCGAATTTCCCACCAGATGCGTTTCGGAACACCTTTGTTCCATTTTCAATGGTGACAACCTAGAAATTTTTTATTTTAGGTCACAGGAGTACGGGCCTTAAAAATTAGGCATTCACCTAACATAACATAAATTGTGATTATGTGGCTTGAGGTACTTTATGCGGTCACTGAATAGCAATTTTACTGTAGCCCACTTTTTTTTTACTTTTTGGGGGGAGCAACTGTAATATCACACCAGTAGAAATTATTTGTTCCAATGGCGTTTGTCACTATCTGTAGCTGAGGTAACGCAGCTAAACCGCAAACAAATGCTGCACCACCCAACTGCACTATATAGAAAGTATATCATTGGTATATAACACCCCTGCTTCAATCAGTTTTTTTGGGGGGCAACTGGTATATCACACTAGTAGAAATTATTTGTTCCAATGGCGTTTATCACTATCTGTAGCTGCAATAATGCAGGAAAACTGCAAACAAATGCTGCACTACTAAATGCACTATATAGAAAGTATATTATTGGTATATAACACCCCAGCTTCAATCTGTTTTTTTTGGAGGGCAACTGGTAAATCGCACCAGTATAAATTATTTGTTCCAATAGTGTTTGTCACTCTGTGTAGCAGCAAAACTGCAAACAAATGCTGCACTACCCAAATGCACTATATAGAAGTATATTATTGGTATTTAACACCCCTGCTTTAATCACTTTTTTGGGGGGGCAACTGGTAAATTAAACCAGTAGAAATGTTTTGTTCCAATAGCATTTGGCACTCTGTGTGGCTGCAGTATCGCAGCAGAACCGTGCACAACTGTTGCACAATACAATTGCACTATAATATACTTTCTATGTTAGAAAGTATATTATAAGTATATTACACCCCTCAGTATGTCACACCTCTCGATAGCACACCTATACCAGTCCTTAAAAGGACTTTTGTGGACCTATTAGCTAGTGTTTCGTGTCCCTAACAGCCTGTCCCTGCTCCACACAGCAACCTCTCCCTACCCTGGCAAAAGACTGAATGTAAAATGGCATCCAGATCAGGTTTATTTATAAGGTAGGGGGTATGTCCATGTGCTGAAACGTCTCAATTGGCTGTCCTGTACCACCTGATGGATGTGTCATGGGTCAAAGTTCTTCACAATGTAAAAGAATATGGCGGGCGCGAATATCGCCATATGTTCGCATGTTCGGTAAATCGCAAACGTGCAAAGTTCGCCGCGAAACGACCGTCAGGCGAACCGCAAGGCCATCTCTAGCTGTCCTGAGTTCTGAGATAAGGGCTACACTTCGAGTAGTCAGAGCAGCTCCCTGAGGGATTTAGTGAGAGGCACAGAGCAAAAGTCTGTAGATCTAGTGAAAGTGAAAGCTGTAGAGGAAAAACTGTTGAGTATTTTTAATAAATTAAATAAGTAATTTTTTGCCTAAAATTTGTAGAATGCAATGATAAAAAAAAAATGTCCTCCAAGGTGTACATAGACTTAAATAGCACCTGTCAACAGGATCAATCAAATGAAAACAGGCATACCGCCTAGTTCGTTTAATTAAAATGATACCTGTCTTATGAAAATCAGCTGTAGTATTCCCAAGAAAAAAGAGGGATTCAGTGCAGCTCAGTTCCTCATCTTCCATTGCTGGCCATGTCCCTCAGTGTACTGAAGCCCTCATTTTCTTCTCTAGAATAGCACAACTGATTTTCATAAGGCTACTTTCACACTAGCGTTAATATTTTCCGGTATTCAAATCCATCATAGGGTCTCAATACCAGGAAAAAAAAACGCTTCCGTTAAATAGGCTGCTACTTGTAGATTAACACAAACTACAGAAGGGATGAGGATGTTACTGGCTACTTCATACTAGTGTTGTTACAGACAATGAGGTAGTTAGATAGATACTTGTAGGAAGAGCTGGTACTGTCACTTGGTTTAAAAAAAATAAGTAAAACATAGGTTCCTGAGCTTGGGAGGTGGACTTTAATCTCCACGTTGTCTCTCGATTGAGTTTGAAGGACATTTCTACTCGCCATTTCTTTTGTTAAGTTTACTTCATCAGACTCTAAAGTGCAGAGAAGTTTTATGTCTTTTTTTAAAGCAAAAGTGATCATACAGGTGCCATCCTCTGCATAGATGACCGGATCTGAGTGTGAAGGCTGTAGGAGCCCAGCTTTTTCTGTCTTTGAGGATGGACCAACAGGATTGTGAAGGGAAGATGGGAAGGGTGGCCATTTTACATTCGAATTGGAGCAAACAATTAAGTAGTTGCCGATGTATCCGGTATCATCATCAAATATCAACAGAGCATAAGATCCAGCTTGCGGTAGGCGGACAATAACTTCTACTTTGTCCTTTTTCACACCCAATATGACATGATTGGGCATAGTCTGTATATCATCAGATCTCAAATTCACAGTCATTTTTAGCCTCTTCTCTGTTCTAAAACTTATAGTACAACACCCATCATCCACATCAATAATTGGATCAGTGTGTGATGGTTGCAGAAGACCAGCTTTTACCATATCTAAAGAAAGCCCAACAGGATTGTGAAGTGAAGATGGAAAGGGTGGCAATTTTATATTCGGATTGGAGCAGACAATTAAGTAGTTGCCAACGTACCCAGTGACATCATCGAATATCAACAGAACATAAGATCCAGCTTGTGGTAGGCGGACAATAACTTCTACTTTATCCTTTTTCACACCTAATATGACATGATTGGGCATAGTCTGCATGTCATCAGATCTCAAGTTCACTGTAATTTTTAGCATGTTCTCTGTTCTAAAACTTATAGTACAGCACCCATCATCCGCATGAATAATTGGATCAGGGTGTGAAGGTTGCAGAAGCCCAGCTTTTGCTGTCTCTGAGGATGGACCAACAGGATTGTGAAGTGAAGATGGAAAGGGTGGCCAATTTACCTTAGGATTTGAGCAGACAATTAAGTAGTTCCCGACGTATCCAGTAACATCTTCGAATATCAGCAGAGCATAAGATCCAGCTTGTGGTAGGCGGACAATAAATTCTATTTTGTCCTTTTTCACACTCAATATGACATGATTGGGCATAGTCTGCATATCATCAGATCTCAAGTTCACGGTAATTTTTAGCATCTTTTCTGTTCTAAAGCTAATAGTACAGCACCCATCATCCTTATAAATGATTGGATTAGGATGCGAGGGGTTAAATAATCCAGCCTTTTCTGATATCCAGTTTGGGCCAACAGGATTATTAAGACATTTGGGTATGATCATACTGGTATCAACAAAACTGCAGTCTACTCTGTAATCCATGATTGGTTTATATTCCTTATCAGAGTCTGCATTACTGGCAAAAATTGACAAAATGTGTTTTCCAGTTTTTTGGGGATAAACATCAAGATTCATTCCTTTGTTGGTCAATGTCAACAAACCGGGTCTCTCTGTTTTATTGAGTGTAAAGCTGAATTTCATGTTACAACGGCTTTTAATGACGATGGAGACTTTTCCTTTAACTGAAAATGAAAAGAAAACATTACATTTACAAACAAAACTGTTACATTGTATGTTACATTTATGTTTTGTAAAATATAAAAATGTATGTTAAATTAAAAACTATGAAAATGGAAACTAGAATTGCAATGATTTTTGCATATTCTCTCTAAATATAGATTGTCTTCTGGATGTTTTTTTTTCCTATCATTTTATCTTATTGCCTATGAATGCTCATTTGTTTGTGCCATTCTATGTCTACTGACTCGCATTCAGGAATATGTTAGATCCATACCAGGTATTTCTGAGGTTCCTTGGGCCCACCAGACGAAATTGTTTTCGGGGCCCAAACTCCATATCATCAATAAAGTCTAATCATTTTGATTCAAAGAAATAGACCCTAGTGGCAAGTTATTGGCTCAAAAGCAATTCCAAATCTTTTTTCTCTCCTGGACCTTGGGGGCCCACTATGGTATCAGAGCTTGGACCCACCAGAGCATCCTCTGGTACTCTGGTGAGCCAGACCGACACTGGATCCCTAAAAGTTTCTTTACTATTAGTATTTTATAATGCTTTGTTCTAAGAAATTATTATTACTACTGTGAAGTTGCACAGAGGATATTACTACTGTTATGGGGTCACAGTCAGGGCATAACTATTCTGAAGGGGCACAGAGAGGGCATTACAACTGTAAAGGGGGCACAGATGGGGTATTTCTACTATGAAAGGGGCAGAGAGAGGGCATAACTACTGTGAGGGGGCACAGATAGGGCATTACTACTGTTAAAGGGGCACATAGAGGGCATAAGTACTATAAGGGGGGCATAAAGAGGGCACTATAACTGTGAAGGGGCACAGATAGGAGATTACTACTGTGAAAGGGGCACAGATAGGTCATAACTACTGTGAGGGGGGCACAATGAAGGGATAAGTACTTTAAGGAGGCACAATGTGGGCATAACTACTGTGAAATTTGTACAGTGTCGGCATAACTACCGTGAGGGGGCACAACATGGGCATAACTACCATTAGGGGGCACAATATGGGCATAACTACCGTGACAGAGAATATATCTGGACAAAACTACTGTCAAGGTTGTACAGTGAGGGCAATATTACTGTGAGGGGGTACTCGCCCCGGCTGCCAAACACCTTAGGCACACCACTGAAGAGCAGTGACTGAGTACCTTTTTTGCAGCTACTGGATTGCTCATGCATTCTTTTTGTGGTTGCCTGTTCCTTTAAGTATATCTGTTACTGAGAGACTACTCAGTCCATTTATTTGACCAATGTGCACATATATAGTGGTGCAGTGTATATGTTGTTTTATTTTGCAAGTTGGCTGGATGAGAATATGCTGTACTCTGAAGCACTATCATATCTGTCATGCTGCATCAGTTCTAAGGAATATGCGAAATCTGAATGACAGCTGCAGGGGAGCATTAGCTAGATCCGGGATGAGCCTGGTGCTAGAAAGGGATGGACCATGGCAGCACTGAAACTGCATGGCCATACTGTTAGGAAGGGGCAGAGGAGAGCCCATTGAAGGAGGAGCTTTGGTGCCATTTAGTGATCCACTGATCCACATTGTGCTAGAGCTCAGCGCATAGGCAGTGGGTAGCTTTCAGGCTGAGGAATCATGTAGAGAGGCAAGCTTCTCCTGTGGAGAGGCAGAGGAACTGGAGGCTACTATAGAGTGACAATGACCAGATGGAGCCATGACATGGGCCTGTGAGGAGCTGATGAGAGAGTTCTCCTGCCAGGATTGAGTCTCTATAAGAGATCATTATGGCTGCTTTTCCAAGCAGGACTGGAGTGAAAGTTGAGCTGATAGTGACCAGTCATGGTCTGAGGGCTACTAAAAATAGACTGTGTAGGACACGAAGCTGATAGTGTTCTGTGTGGACAGCCACTCATGTGTTTGATCAGCTTGAATGTTTTTTTTCTCTGTGGACTCTGCAGGGGCTGTGGTGATAGTTAGCCCAGGTAGGGAACTAGTCATCGAGTGAGCGGTGATGTGCTATGGCCAAACCCAAAAGAGGCTGTATTTATATCCTGCTAGGGTTGCCTTGCTGACCTCAGATGTGATTTGTTAGTACAGTTCTGGAGGACTGGATGGAGTTGACAGCGGCGAGGGTGGTGTACAGGAGCCATTGAGAGTCAGGACTAAGGTGTGAAGGCTGTCCTACTGTTGGAGTGCATGAGTGTGCAGTGCAGCAGAGGAGTCGTTTCATTGTCCTGTAGTGAGATTGCCTACTAGTTTGCCTACTAACTTGGAGGAAACATATGGTTTGCCAGGGCTCTGACACCTGGTGTCTTTTACAGAAAGGAAGGGCTCTTGAAAGCAAGTTCAGTGTGTCGGAGAGATTATTGTTGCCAGATATATGGAAGGCACTGAAATTTTAATTTGAGACTGTCTAAAAGGAATATAGTCCTGGTTGAGGTCTCTGTGAGACAATGAGGGTTCCGATGAATAGTGTTGAGCACGAATATTCGAAAAGCAAATTTTTATCTTGAATATCGCCACTTCGAGAATTTGCGAATATTTAGAATATAGTGCTATATATTCGTTTTTTAGAATATTCGTCATGATTCCTCCCTGCTTAAGTTGCTTGTGGGCCAATGACTCATTGGCCCACAAGCAAGAAGCAGGGAGGAATCATGTGTTCAGATGGAAAAAATGACGAATATTCGATATAACGAATATATAGCACTGTATTCTATAGTGCTATATATTCTTTTTTGACCCACGCTTGTATTGATCGCGTACTATTCGCATACTACGCGATCATTACCTTGACAATTTTCAAGTTAAAAAAAGAATGTAGAATATAACGAATATTCGAATTCGCGAATATTCGACGAATATTCTACAAAATATTCGCAAAATATGACAAATTCGAATATGACCCCTGCCGCTCATCACTACCGATGAATACTTTTTAACAAACTATTCATTCCCCTATTCAGTTTGTTATACTGTTAGCAATTTGTTCCATCCTGTGTCTACTGAAACTGCTAATTGAACCTGAAAATTAAAACCGCTAAGCATACATGCCTTTTAAAGTCACAATAATCAAAACGCGCTACTGTATTTATAGCTGTGTTTGGTAAAATTGAACTGTGTAATGAAAAGATGACATGTCTGTGTGTCACTGGCGATTAAAATAGTAATTTCTCTAGAAAAGGCAATAAACCTTTGTATGTGTGCTCAACAATGTGGTCAGAGCCAAGGGGGATATATCTCTTAGAGAACAAAAAGTATGAGATGTGCCACCTAAACTGGGTTTGTACATGCTTTAAAACTGGGCAAATGGACATCTGTGGGGGGAAACCACCTACCCCTCTCCTATGTCCCTCCCCATTCTTGCCCCTCTCCTCCCCCTCTCCCTGTGCTATATGCTACATGACATACTTTGTGATATTTTGCATCTGATGTATCAACATTACTCTTATGTCATTGCGCACTTTTTTCCTATAATAAGGGTAATTACAGGAAAATTAACAATTTATTATTGATGGCACTTCCACTATTATCACCTACCGTCCAGTAATAACTCACACTCTTTCCTAATAAATTAATTGGCAGTTCTGAAAACTGAAACAGGCAGGGAAACTATGAAATCTGTTTTGAACAGTAAAGGAGGGTTCACATATTGGGGTCCCTGGTTTCTCCTCCCCTCAAGGATGCAAAAAGACTTAATGTGTTATATTCTTCTGTTATTTTTTCTCTATTACTGATTTCTTTATTTTTGTATATTATATTTTATTACTATTTTTATGTTTGTAAGCACTGTACCTTTTCTATACATTTGGTCCTTGTATGAGCTAATAGAATCCATAGCCTTTTATAGAGTGCTTAACTCTTTAACTACTGAAGAGCAAAATGTATATGTTCGGTTTCTTCCTGGCCCAGAATTCAGTTGGTGGTGACAGGCGTGCATGGACTGTTATGTGGTGCGATTTATGCTCAGTTTGCAGCCTGAGTGAGAAGTGATTGCAAGACTGAGTTTGTAGAGGTTAAGCCTGTGTCACGTGATGGGGAATTTCACTTGGTCTACAATTGTCTTTCTTTTAAAAGGGGAAAGTCACGTCAGAAGATATAACCTCCAGATTACACCCATTTAAAAATGGTGCCAAAACTAGGATTTAACCTTTCATGTGCTGCAGAAAATAAAAATAGATTTGAGTCAAAAAATGGAATAAGGGGACCAGTACTTCCAGATATAGGTGGTAAAGAATGTAATGATATGCACCACCTGTAAGGGGCAGAATTTTTTTCATTGTCATCAGGATTGATGTCCTTTGTGAATTCACATGGGAAAAATGTATTCATTTTAGTAATCAAATATCTAGAAACCTCAGTGATCTCTTAAAAATAAAGAACAAACTTTTAAAAGAATTCTCCTTTTCAGGTTACCTGTTTCAATAACACAAGTTTGTGGGTGGTAGGAAACCATGCCGAGATTGTAATAGTCCTCATTAAGCTTTACAATCTTTTCATATTGCTCACGAGATAAACATGTTTCCAGTAGCTGACAATCTGGTTCTTCAGGTAAGTGATTTGTGATGAAAATAGCTGGGTGAGTGAGGAAATAAATTTCGTTGTACCTAGAAGAGACAAATGGAAAACATTGGTGTTTTTCCTGTTTTGATGCCTTACAACCTGGAATTAAAAAGGATTGAAAAAATATTTTGTTTAAAAAATAAGTAAACTAATTAATATATTATTAAATACATACGCGAGTCACAATATTTTGACCACTAGCTAATATCCAGAGTAACCACCATGTGCAGCACGAACAGAGGCTAGATGGGATGGGAGTGATTCAATGAGGTCCTGGTAGTTTGTCACAGGTATGTGGAGCCATGCTGACTACAGTGCATACCACAGTTGCTGGAGGGTGCATGGGTGTGGATCCATAGAGCGAACACACTGTTTGAGGTGGTCCCACAGATGCTCATTTGGGTTCAAGCCTAGGGAATTAGGGGGCCAGGGTAGTACTTAAAAGTCTTGGTCATGCTCTTCCAACCAATGTCATATATTTCTAGGCCTATAACTAGAGTTGAGCCGACACCTGGATGTTCGGGTTCGACGGGTTCGGCCAAACTTCACAAAAAAGTTTGAGTTCGGGACCCGAACTTGACCCGAACTTGGCCCCGAACCCGAACCCCATTGAAGTCAATGGGGTCCCGAACTTTTGAGCACTAAAATGGCAGTAAAAATGTCATGGATATGGCTAGGGGGCTGCAAAATGTGGTTAAGAGCATGGCAAGTGCTCTGCAAACAAATGTGGATAGGGAAATGACTTGAAATAACATAAAATACGTAAAAATAGAAAATAATAATCTTGATCTAGGAGGACGAGGTCCATATGGAGTAGGAGGTTGAGGAGGCGGTGGATGTGGCGGTGTAGGTGGAAGCGGCAGTGGATGAGGAGGAGGTAGCCTACACTGCTTTTTGGTTTTAATTTTTTATATATTTTTTTTTAATTAGGGTACACCCCAAAACATTGGGAAATATAACCTGTGATAACCCCCTTCAGTCGTGCTAAACACACGTTCAGACAATACACTGGCTGCAGGGCATGCCAGCACCTCTAAGGCGTAAAGGGCAAGCTCAGGCCATGTGCCTAATTTGGAGACCCAGAAGTTGCAGGGGGCAGAACCATCAGTCAGTTCGTGTAGGCGTGTGCGCACACATCGCTTCCGTTACTGATAATACAACCATCTGCATCCATTATGAATGGGTCCGGTTGTATTATCTTTAACATACCCAAGACGGATCCGGTATGGGAACGCAACTAAACGGAATGGAATGCATTTTAGAGCATTCCGTTCTGTTCAGTTCAGTTTTGTCCCCATTGACAATGAATAGGGACAAAACTGAAGCGCTTTTTTTCCGGTATTGAGCCCCTATGACGGATCTCAATACCGGAAAACTAAATAGCTAGTGTGAAAGTAACCTAAGTAAAAAAAATATGGTTTGGGCAAAACTGGTGTTTCAGTTGCTTTCCTCGTTCACGGCTCACACTCACACTCAATTTATTATTTGCTTTATTGTGAGATATTGAACTCAAGTTCGCAAATATATTTCCCCATCCCTCTAATTGGATCCTTGGGCAATCAACTCCGCAGGCCCTTAGTCCTGGTGATTGTATTTTAATAAATAGTGCCTTAAGTAAAAATGTATACAAATGTGCAATCTTAACCCTCTGATCTAAGTTCCCTAGCAGATCATTTAAAGAAGTAGAAATACAGTATCTATCTCCAAAAGTGATTTATTCTTTACATTAAGAAGTGCCGAACGTAATTGAAAATATCTAAACCAAGACAAACCATTCATAGTCTCACTTTGTGCTAGCACCAAGAATGGAAGTATGTCTCCATTCTTCACCACTTGTGTAACATATAAAATAATATATTTTTGCCAATACTGGTCCCCGGCGTTTTTATCTAAAGCTGTAGTTGAAAATTATACCAAAGGGGAGTACACTGCAGAGATCCTATTATTCCCTGCCATCTTCTAATAGTGTCCCATGCCTTGGATAGTAGCTTTTTAGCCTCTCTGTACTCCTGTTGCATATTAATCAATTGCCCCGATTCCAATAATGTGAATATGTTATTGTACGAAGATCTCCTCACCAAAGTGGTACACAATACACTTTTCTCCCATTCACGATTAGTGATGAGCGGCATAAGTAATATTCGTTTTCGCGATATTTAGCCATTTTTTTTCGCATAAAATTCGCAATAAATTAGCTAATTCTAGAATTTGTGATCTCCAGTCATTAATTTTGCGATTGCGCAAATCGCCACTAATAATGCGCATATTTTTTGTGCAATATATGCAACTTCACATTTTATCAGGTCTGAGTAGATATTACTGTATTGTTGTGACATCACAGCACTGTGTCTGTAGCATGTATGTATGGACAGCAGAACCTATCACACTACCTAACACCCTGCACTGGAACCTATCAGTTACACTATATCACTATCTAACCTACACTGACTATCTCCCCCTATCTGTATCTCTTATATATATAAAAAAGAATTTCTGTCTGTCTGTCTGTCTGTCTGTCTATCTGTCTAGACGTTCTTTATGCGCGACCAAACGACTGAACCGATCTTCACCAAATTTGGCACACAGGTACATCAGGTGTATGGGAACGTTTTAGACGTACCGTTCCTGAGATATCCTCAAAAAATGAGCCCCCCCTAAATACAAGCCTGCAAGTTTTCTCTTCAAATCCCAACTACCATAAACACAGTTTTACTCCAGGTTTCCATAACAACCCAGCCATATTTCTTTACTGCTTAAAGGGGCGGTCACTGTGAAAGTCACAGTTAAAGGGGCGGTCACAGTGAAAGTCACAGTTAAAGGGGCGGTCACAGTGAAAGTCACAGTTAAAGGGCGGTCACAGTGAAAGTCACAGTTAAAGGGATGGTCACAGTTAAAGGGGCAGTCACAGTTAAAGTCACAGTTAAAGTCACAGTTAAAGGGGCGGTCACAGTGAAAGTCACAGCTAAAGTTGCGGTCACAGTTAAAGGGGCAGTCACAGTTAAAGGGGAAGTCACAGTTAAAGTCACAGTTAAAGGGGCGGTCACAGTGAAAGTCACAGTTAAAGGGGCAGTTAAAGGGGCAGTCACTGTGAAAGTGACAGTTAAAGGGGCGGTCACTGTGAAAGTCACAGTTAAATGGGGGTTACTGTGATAAACACAGTTAAAGGGGCGGTCACAGTGAAAGTCACAGTTAAAGGGGCGGTCACTGTGAAAGTCACTGTTAAAGGGGCGGCCAATGTGAAAGTCACTGTTAAAGGGGCGGTCACTGTGAAAGTCACTGTTAAAGGGGCGGCTAATGTGAAAGTCACTGTTAAAGGGGCGGCCACTGTGAAAGTCTCTGTTAAAGGGGTGGTCTCTATTAAAGGGGCGGTCACTGTGAAATTCACTGTTAAAGGGGCGGCCACTGTGAAAGTCACTGTTAAAGGGGCGGTCACTGTGAAAGTCAATTTTAAAGGGGCGGGCATTGTGGAGGTCTCTGTTAAAGGGGTAGGCACTGTGAAGGTCACTGTTAAAGGGATGGTCAATGCTAAAGGGGCAGGCACTGTTAAAGGGGCGGGCACTGTGAAGGTCATTATTAAAGGGGCGGGTACTGTAGAGGTCACTGTTATGGGTAAACTGTCGATATCTTTTTATGACACACAGCAATATAAAATGAAATAGATGAAATATACCCTTGCGAAGCCGGGTCCTTCTGCTAGTTATATATAGTACAGACCAAAAGTTTGGACACACCTTCTCATTCAAAGAGTTTTCTTTATTTTCATGACTATGAAGGCATCAAAACTATGAATTAACACATGTGGAATTATATACATAACAAACAAGTGTGAAACAACTGAAAATATGTCATATTCTAGGTTCTTCAAAATAGCCACCTTTTGCTTTGATTACTGCTTTGCACACTCTTGGCATTCTCTTGATGAGCTTCAAGAGGTAGTCCCCTGAAATGGTCTTCCAACAGTCTTGAAGGAGTTCCCAGAGATGCTTAGCACTTGTTGGCCCTTTTGCCTTCACTCTGCGGTCCAGCTCACCCCAAACCATCTCGATTGGGTTCAGGTCCGGTGACTGTGGAGGCCAGGTCATCTGGCGCAGCACCCCATCACTCTCCTTCATGGTCAAATAGCCCTTACTTTCAAAGTTTTCCCAATTTTTCAGCTGACTGACTGACCTTCATTTCTTAAAGTAATGATGGCCACTCATTTTTCTTTACTTATCTGCTTTTTTCTTGCCATAATACAAATTCTAACAGTCTATTCAGTAGGACTATCAGCTGTGTATCCACCTGACTTCTCCTCAACGCAACTGATGGTCCCAACCCCATTTATAAGGCAAGAAATCCCACTTATTAAACCTGACAGGGCACACCTGTGAAGTGAAAACCATTTCAGGGGTCTACCTCTTGAAGCTCATCAAGAGAATTCCAAGAGTGTGCAAAGCAGTAATCAAAGCAAAAGGTGGCTTCTTTGAAGAACCTAGAATATGACATATTTTCAGTTGTTTCACACTTTTTTGTTATGCATATAATTCCACATGTGTTAATTCATAGTTTTGATGCCTTCAGTGTGAATCTACAATTTTTATAGTCATGAAAATAAAGAAAACTCTTTGAATGAGAAGGTGTGTCCAAACTTTTGGTCTGTACTGTATATAAGCTAACTAACTATCTAATGTAATTGGATAAGGAATAGGATCCAGACGAAAGCACAGAGCACAGCAATGACACTGCTCTCTCTCTCTCAGAATGGAGTTTCTTATATAGTAAGGGGTAGGCAACTTTCCTATTGGTTGCTAGGGATGTAGCTAAGCTCTGACAAAGACATTGCAGCCTTCTCATTGGCCCACAAGCAAGAAGGGAGGTTAATTAAAGAAAAATCTAGAATATTCGCGATTACGAATATATAGCACTATATTCTACATCTTGACGAATTCTGGAAGTGCCGATATACGCAATAAAAATTCGCGATTAGAATATTCGCGATAAACACTATTCACGATATAGCCATAATTGCCTGGCTATAAAATAGCCCTTGAAATAGGGAAAATTCAATCCTCCCTGTTCCAAAGGCTTGTATAAGTATTCCAATTTAAGCCTTACCCGCTTTCTTCCCCACAACAAATCATTAATAATTCTCTTGATAAGCCTAAAAAAAAAAAACTATCCTCTATCCATATAGGTGAATTCCTGAGGATATAGAGGAGCTGGGTCAAAATCACCATCTTAACCAAGGAGACTCTGTCAGCTCTGGATAAAGGAAGTCAGAGCCATATCCCAATTTTTACCTCAATTTAGTTAATAATGGAATCAAATTAAGCTGCAGAAAAACTTAGGGCATATATTCAGGCCCAAATATTGAAAAGAATCAGAGACATTCAACATGCTCAAGGTTCCCTCAGTAGAGAGTACAAAAGTATCCACTGGCATAAGAGTGGTTTTTGACCAGTTTATATCTAAGCCTGAAACCTTACCAAAAGAGTTAACTATTTGAATAAGTCTTGGAAGAGCTGTATTGGTATGATCTATAAAAAATAAGACATCATCCGCATATAAAGAAATGCGGTCCTCCACCCCCATTGTTCCAAACCCTTCAATCTGCATCAACATGGGCATTTTACTGTGCATTTGCCATCATTTACTCTAACGGGGGGCATTCAGCCTGCATGCCTAGGGTAGCATAAGCTGTTAATATGGCCCTGCACTAGGTAACAAATTTATACAGAACTTTCTTGGCTGGTGGTCTGACATTTTCCTCAAGCACCATCTGGTACAATGAAAATGTTATATTGAATTTTGTAATGGTGTAATGCCCAGGTCCTGAGCAAGCAAAGCATTCCTAAACAATAACATTTTCACCTCCATGCTTTACAGTTAGCATCAGGTTCTTCTGATAAGTATACATTAAATACAACACGTACTACTTACTTAAAGGTGAACTTTGACACATTGTCATCAGTGTGCCCAGCTCCCCATGTGCTGTCCAACAAGTGCCAACTTCCTTCCAAATAAATCATGTTCCAGGCATGGTCTGTCTCATCAGGGAACTTCTCTCCTATCTGATATCCAGCACCCTTAGAATAACCACTGATCTTCTTACACTGGAGTCCGGCAATGCTGTTTAGAATCAGGAAAAAATATTAGAACATTAAATATCATCATGAAACTGAGAAACAGAGATGAACCCCTTCCAGGCCCTGCCATCTTTCACCTTCCTGACACAACCCAGTTTTGCAAATCTGACATGTGTCACTTTATGTGTTAATAAGTTTGGAAAGCTTTTACTTATCCAAGCCATTCTGAGATTTTTTCGTGACATATTGTACTTCATGCTAGTGGTATTTAGTAGTGTTGATCGAGCACCAAAGTGCTCGGGTGCTCGAGTAGAACACTTTGAGATGCTTGGGTCCTCTACCGAGCACCCGAGCACAATGGAAGTCAATGGGAGAACCAGAGCATTAAACCAGGCACCCTCTGCTCTGAAGAGGGGACAGTGTCTGGTTCACAGAAAAAGGTCAGAAATTGATAGAAACACCACTGAAATGGGTCGGGAACAGCATGGGGGGGGTATCTGGATGCATACTGGACTTTCAGGTTGCTGCTGGGAACGATGTTGTCCGAGTAGTACGCCGCTTTTACAGACTGACAATAATACGCACAAAACCGAAGATAAAATCGATTTTAGAGGAAAAATTGTTAGGAAACATTATTTCCTGTATATTTACTTGTATATAAAATGCAAGTGCTGCCAAAAATTACAAGGAAGAGGCCATCCGATACAACCTGTATATCACATAATCAGTGGCGTACATACAGGGGTCGCAGTTGCGACCGGGCCCGGCCTCCTGTGGACCCCTGCAGCCAGTGTTCCATCTAAACTGCACTGCCGCCCACAATTATTTTGGCCCTGCTCACAACTTTATAATCACCGCTTTGCAACATCGTGCCGCTCATTTTGCAAGCAGTCAGTGCAGTGGCAGTGTCAAAACCATGGCATGCAGACTCGTCGCCGCGCCGGCAGCTTGACGGAGGGAGAGATGTTAAAGGGACACTGACAGGCCCAATAAGCATATTTAGCTATATATATGCATGCATAGGTTTTCTAATGTGTATTAAAAACATATAAGTATAACCCCTGTCCACCTTATAAATAGAGCAAAATCATGTTTGATAACCTGATGCAATCACTCTTCTTTCTGCCCAAGGGGCGGCGTTTCAGCTCCACATGGGTGCACACACGCGCCCCAACCGCCGTTTTCAAGCGCCGCCCAGCTCATCAATATTCACTTCACTGGGCGGCTTCTGCTATCCCCGACGTTCCGAGATGTGTTTTGGGGTGTCTTTTTACATATACCCATGCTGGGTGAGAGAAATATCTCTGTAAAATGACAACTTTGCATAAAAAAATGGGGAAAGTTGTCTTTTACAGAGATATTTATCTCACCCAGCATGGGTATATGTAAAAAAACACCCCAAAACACATTGCCCTACTTCTCCTGAGTACGGCGATACCACATGTGTGACACTTTTTTGCAGCCTAGGTGGGCAAAGGGGCCCACATTCCAATGAGTATCTTTACGATTTCACAGGGCATTTTTTACGCATTTGGATTCCAAACTACTTCTCACACTTTAGGTCCCGTAAAATGCCAGGGCAGTATAAATACCCCACAAGTGACCCCATTTTGGAAAGAAGACACCCCAAGGTATTTCGTGAGGGGCATGACGAGTTCATGTAAAATTTTATTTTTTGTCACAAGTTAGTGGAATATGAGACTTTGTAAGAAAAAAAATAAAATAAAAAAATAATCATTTTCCGCTAACTTGTGACAAAAAATAAAAACTTCCATGAACTCACTATGCCCATCAGCGAATATCTTAGGGTGTCTACTTTCCGAAATGCGGTCATTTGTGGGGTGTTTCTACTGTCTGGGCATTGTAGAACCTCAGGAAACATGACAGGTGCTCAGAAAGTCAGAGCTGCTTCAAAATGCGGAAATTCACATTTTTGTACCATAGTTTGTAAACGCTATAACTTTTGCGCAAAACAATAAATATACACTTATTGCATTTTTTTTAATCAAAGACATGTAGCACAATAAATTCTGACACAAACTTGTATAGAAATGTAATTATATTTGAACAATTTAACCAGAGAAAGTTAAAAATACACTTTTTTTGAGAAAATTGCGGCCTATTTTGATTAATATCGGAAAACCGAAAAATCTTAGCAGCAATCAAATACCACCAAAAGAAAGCTGTATTTGTGAGAAGAAAAGGAGGTAAAATTCATTTGGGTGGTAAGTTGTATGACAGAGAAATAAACCGTGAAACTAGTGTAGTGCAGAATTGTAAAAAGTGGTCTGGTCATTAAGGGGGTTTAAGCTAGGGGGGCTGAGGTGGTTAAAGGCAATAACTGTCTCATGGACAACATACCAAAGGGCAATTTTAGATGTGGCAGCTGTTCACTATGTAACACAATTCCCCAAAAAAGTGTATTGAATTCACGGGTATCCAGTACAGAATCAGAAGTTTATCAACTGCAGGAGCACATATGTAGTTTACCTATTGCTCTGCAGCTGCGGCAGATTCTATATTGGAAAGACAATCAGGTGTATGTTTGAACAAGTGAGAGAGCACTTCATTTCTATAAGGACAGGAAAGGGTTGCCCCAGGTTCATAGACCACATGAGGAGTGTTCACGCAAGTAATGTCGATTGTATCTCTTTCACTGGGCTGGAGATTGTGTCCGCCCCCCTGCAGAGGGAAGCGAGGTGGATCCTGCGCACCCAAGCACTAGGTGAGCTCGGATTGAATGACAGAAATGACTTGAGCTCATTCCTATAGGTTGTCCAAATATATATTATATGCGATACTACCGCTTTAGATTGAAATGTATGTAATTTCTGCTGATGTCTTTATATATTATGTTATATGTTTTTTACTAACCTTTTATGCAGGCGCATTATTGTTGTCTATTGCCATGACAACACGCAGCGCCGATGCTTAAAAGGGCGGCGCAAATGTACGCACTGACGCACAGCCCGACGAAGCGCATGTAGCGTGAAACGGCCATCGCTGTTTGATGCGTGGTTGAATATTTGTCTGCCCCCTGTCAGATCCATGGATCCATGGAATAAAGTACCTCATTGAAGCAACACATTGGTGAGTGCCGCTGAGTTTTTTTCTTCCTTCAGCGTGATCATGTGTAATTGCATTTCCTCATGCCAGCCCACACATATCCGCCATCACACAGAACAAATAATGTTCCTTGTCTTATGTATATACAGCGGCATAAAAGGCCTTTTCTGTCAGGTGAATGCCTAATTTTTGGGGCCTGTACTCCAGTGGCCTACGGTAAATTTTTTAGCCAGTGACTGCCTAATGTACCTCCAGCCACATAATCACAAGTTCTTTTCTGTCAGGTGAATGCCTAATTTTTGGGGCCTGTGTACTGGCCTACAGTAAAAATTTTATCCGGTGACCGCCTAATGTACTTCCAGCCATATCATCACAAGTTATTTTCTGTTAGGTGAATGCCTAATTTAGGGGCCTGTACTGGTCTACAGTAAAAAATTTTAGCCAGTTACCGCCTAATATACCTCCAACCACATAATCACAAGTTTTTTTCTGTCATGTGAATGCCTAATTTTTGGGGCCTCTACTGCAGTGGCCTACAGTAAAATCTTTATCCAGTGACCAACTAATGTACCTCCAGACACATAATCACAAGTTCTTTTCTGTCAGGTGAATGCCTAATTTTTGGGGCCTGTACTCCCGTGGCCTAAATTAAAATTTTCTAGGCTCCAGCAGGGCACATTTTTGAGAGTTTCACTTTAAGACACATAAAAATGTCCCCTGATTAAAATACATATTTTTTGTGGGAATTTTTGCCAATGACCCCCCTCTGGTATGTCACTGTCCATGTTGTTGGACTATTTGTGAACTTCTAGTAGGTATTTGGTGGCTGCAAATATGACCTGAAAGTTTTTCAGGTTGCCTGCCATTAAAGTCAATGGGGCCCGCCGTGAACATTTGATCACGAACACGTGTTCGCGAACTGTCCCGGCCGATGTTCTTAAACTTCTGATCTAAATTCCCTATTATGTCATTTAAAAAAGTAGAAGTATCTATCTCCAGAAGTGATTTATTCTTTATACTACTAAAGTGCCGAACGTAATTGAAAATATCTAAACCAAGACAAACCGTCCATATTCTGTCTTTGTGCTAACACCGAAAACGGAAGTATCTCCCCATTCTTCACCACTTGTATAACATATAAAATATATTTTTTTTGCCAAAAACGTTTCTCGTCGATTTTATCTAAGGCCTGTAATTGAAGATTACACCAGAGGGGAGTACACTGAAGAGATCCCTGTATTCCCTACCAACTTTTAATAGTATCCCATGCCTTAGATAGTAACTTTTTAGCCTCTATATACTCCTGTTGCACATTAATCAATTGCCCCGACTCCAACAATTTGAATATGTTGTTATATGAAGATCTCCTCACCAAGGTAGTGCACAATACACTTTTCTCCCATTCATAATACCACCATAATTGCCCAGCTATAGAATAGCCCTTGAAATAGGGAAGATTTAATACTCCCTGTTCCAACGGCTTGTATAAATATTTCAACATAAGCCTTACCCGCTTTCTTCCCCAAAACAAATTGTTAATAATTCTCTCGATAAGCTTAAAGAACTTATCCTCTCTCCATATAGGTGAATTCCTAAGGATATAGAGGATTTGGGGTAAAATCGCCATCTTGACCAAGGAAACTCTATCAGCTCGGGATAAAGGAAGACGGAGCCAATTTTTTACCTCAGTTTAATTAATAATGGAATCAAATTGAGCTGAAGATCATCTTCAATCTTGGGAGATATAATCGTACCCAAATATTGAAAATAATCAGAAGCATTCAACATGCTCAAAATTCCCTCAGTAGAGAGTACAAAAGTATCTACTGGCATAAGAGTGGTTTTTGACCAGTTGATATCTAAGCCTGAGAGCCTACCAAAAGAGTTAACAGTTTGGATGAGTCTTGGAATTGTTGTATTAGTATGAACTATGAAAAGTAGGACATCGTCCGCGTATAGAGAAATACGGTCCTCCACTCCCATTGTTCCAAACCCTTCAATCTTTGAGTTCTGTCTAACAGCCAGGGCTAAGGGCTCAACATAAATATCAAATAGCAATGGGGAGAGAGGGCAACCTATTCAAGGCAAAACTCATTGTCAAAGTCCCATTAATATTCAATCTCGCCAAAAGAGATCTATACAACAGTTTAATCATATCTATAAATCTTTCTCCAAAGCCCATCCTACCAAAACGTTCCAGAGGAATCTCCACTCCACCCTGTCAAAGGCCTTGGAAGACTGAATGTTTGCAAATAACCGATGAAGATTATAATGGGTACCTTTATTTGGAATGAACCCGTTCTGGTCTGGGTGTATAATTGAAGGAATTACCTTGGAGAGCCTTGTAGCCAGAATACTTGGAAGAAGCTTCACGTCAGTATTCAGTAAGGATATAGGTCTTTATCTTTCCAAATCCAAGGGATCCTTACCTTTTTATAATATTAATATTATTACAGCTTCTTTCATTCATTCCGGCAAGGTCACATCTTTCAATGAGTCAGTAAATACTCTTAATAAACTAGGGAGAATGACTTCCCTATATATACGGTACAATTCATATGGAAAGCCATCTGACCCTGGGGAGGAGTTACCAGAATATGCCTTAAGTGTAGCCTCAATTTATTGTAGGGAAAAATCCACCTCAATGATTTCCTCTGAATGTCTGTAAGGACTGGAAAATAGATAGGAGTCTATTATTTCATCCGTTATATTACTATCTGCTTTATATAGATCTCAAAAATGTTTGAGAAAAGTCCCCTTTATACACTCTGGATCCTTAACCCCTTAAGGACACAGCCTTTTTACACCTTAGGACCAGGCCATTTTTTTAAAATCTGACCAGAGTCCCTTTAAGTGCTGATAACTTTAAAACGCTTTGACTTATCCAGGCCGTTCTGAGATTGTTTTTTCGTCACATATTGTACTTCATGACACTGGTAAAATGGAGTCAAAAAAATAATTTTTTTTGCACCAAAAAATACCTAATTTAACAAAAATTTGGAAAAACTTGCAAATTTCAAAGTTTCAGTTTCTCTACTTCTGTAATACATAGTAATACCCCCAAAAATTGTGATGACTTTACATTCCCCATATGTCTACTTCATGTTTGAATTGATTTGGGAATGATATTTTATTTTTTGGGGATGTTATAAGGCTTAGAAGTTTAGAAGCAAATCTTGAAATTTTTCAGAAATTTACAAAAACTCAATTTTTAGGGACCAGTTTAGGTCTCAAGTCACTTTGCGAGGCTTACATTATAGAAACCACCCAAAAAATGACCCCATCTAAGAAACTACACCCCTCAAGGTATTCAAAACTGATTTTGCATACGTTGTTAACCCTTTAGGTGTTGCACAAGAGTTATTGGCAAATGGGAGGAAATTTGAGAATTTCATTTTTTTGTCTAATTTTTCATTTTAACCCATTTTTTCCACTAACAAACCAAGGGTTAACAGCCAAAAAAGACTGTATCTTTATTGCCCTGACTCTGCCGTTTACAGAAACACCCAATATGTGGCCGTAAACTACTGTACGGCCACACAGCGGGGCGTAGAGTGAAAGGTGCGCCGTTTGGTTTTTGGAAGGCAGATTTTTATGGACTGGTTTATTTACACCATGTCCCATTTGAAGCCCCCTGATGCACCCCTAGAGGAGAAACTCCCTAAAAGTGACCCCATCTAAGAAACTACACCCCTCAAGGTATTCAAAACTGATTTTACATACGTCGTTAACCCTTTAGGTGTTGCACAAGAGTTATTGGCAAATGGCGATGAAATTTGAGAATTTCATTTTTTTGCCTAATTTTCCATTTTAACCCATTTTTTCCACTAACAAAGCAAGGGTTAACAGCCAAACAAGACTGTATCTTTATTGCCCTGACTCTGCTGTTTACAGAAACACCCCATATGTGGTGGTAAACTACTGTACGGGCACACAGCGGGGCGTAGAGTGAAAGGTGCGCCGTTTGGTTTTTGGAGGGCTGATTTTGCTGGACTGTTTTTTTGGCACCATGTCCCATTTGAAGCCCCCCTGATGCACCCCTAGAGTAGAAACTCCAAAAAAAAAGACACCATCTAAGAAACTAGACCCCTCAAGGTATTCAAAACTGATTTTACAAACTTTGTTAACCCTTTAGGTGTTGCACAAGATTTAATGGAAAATAGAGATACAATTTAAAAATTTCACTTTTTTGGCAGATTTTCCATTTTAATATTTTTTTTCCAATTACAAAGCAAGGGTTAACAGCCAAACAAAACTCATTATTTATAACCCTAATTCTGTAGTTTACAGAAACACCCCATATGTGTCCGTAAACTACTGTACGGGCACACGGCAGGGCGCAGAAGGAAAGGAATGCCATACGGTTTTTGGAAGGCAGATTTTGCTGGACAGTTTTTTTTTACACCATGTCCCATTTGAAGCCCCCCTGATGCACCCCTAGAGTAGAAACTCCAAAAAAGTGACCCCATTTTAGAAACTACGGGATAGGTTGGCAGTTTTGTTGGTACTAGTTTAGGGTACATATGATTTTTGGTTGCTCTATATTACACTTTTTGTGCGGCAAGGTAACAAGAAATAGCTTTTTTGGCACCGTTTTTTTTTTGTTATTTACAACATTCATCTGACAGGTTAGATCATCTAGTAATTTTATAGAGCAGGTTGTCATGGACGCGCGGATACCTAATATGTATACAATTTTTTTTATTTATGTAAGTTTTACACAATGATTTCATTTTTAAAACAAAAAAAATGTTTTAGTGTCTCCATAGTCTAAGAGCCATAGTTTTTTCAGTTTTTGGGCGATTATCTTAAGTAGGGTCTCATTTTTTGCGGGATGAGATGACGGTTTGATTGGCATCTATTTTGAGGTGCATATGACTTTTTGATTGCTTGCTATTACACTTTTTGTGACGTAAGATGACAAAAAATGGCTTTTTTTACACCGTTTTTATTTTTATTTTTTTACGGTGGTCATCTGAGGGGTTTAAATCATGTGATATTTTTATAGAGCCGGGCGATACGGACGCGGCGATACCTAATATGTATACTTTTTTTTTATTTATGTAAGTTTTACACAATGATTTCATTTTTGAAACAAAAAAATCATGTTTTAGTGTTTCCATAGTCTAAGAGCCATAGTTTTTTCAGTTTTTGGGCGATTATCTTGGGTAGGGTATGATTTTTGCGGGATGAGATGACGGTTTGATTGTTACAATTTTTGCGTACATGCGACTTTTTTGATCACTTTTATTACCTTTTTTGGGAAGTAAGGTGGGCAAAATTTCAATTTCATCATAGTTTTTTATTTTTTATTTTTATGGCGTTCACCGTTCGGGTAAAGTAACATGACCGTTTTATAGATCAGGTCGTTATGGACGCGGCGATACCAAACATGTGTAGGGAATTTTATTTTTTTCATTTTTTATCAGTGATAAATGTGTTTTTTGATTTTTACTTTTTTTTCACTTTTATTCACTTTTTTTTGACCCAGACCCACTTGGTTCTTGAAGATCCAGTGGGTCTGATGTCTGTATAATACAGTACAGTACAATATATATTGTACTGCACTGTATTTTACTTACACTGAACAGATCTATGCCTTTTAGCACAGATCTGTTCAGCACCATGGACAGCAGGATGCCTGAGAGGCGTCCTGTTGCCATGGGAACCTTCCCCGTCTGCTCAGTTCTGGTCATAACTTCGCAGACGGGGAAGGGTAAGGAGGGGATCTGTCGGGGGGCTGTCTGGGGGCTCTCTCCCTCCCCATCGGGGGGCTGCAAAGCCACAGCAGCCCCCCGATGGGAGAGGGAGGGAGCTCCCTGCGCTGTTAACCTTTTAAATACAACGGTCCGTACGGACCGCTGTATGGAAAGGGTTAAACGGCTGACATCGCATCGCAGATGTCAGCCGTTTATACCAGGGTGCCAGCAATGTGCTGGCACCCTGGTATACCCACTAGAAACCAACGATTATACAAGGGGAGGCGGGCGGGGGATCGCGATCCCGCCTGCCGCACCGCCCGCAACCCTCCCCCTGCACCTCCCGCCACCATAAAATCATTCGGGGGTGCAGGAAGGGGGTGAATAAAACCTTATTTCAGGCATATAAAGTTTCTGATCCCCGCGGTCAGGGACCGCGGGGACCAGAAACTGCAGAAATCGCAGCAAACCGCAGGTCTGAATTGACCTGCGGTTTGCCGCGATCGCCGACATGGGGGGGTCACGGGACCCCCCGCGCATTTAGCCTAGGTGCCTGCTCAATGATTTGAGCAGGCACCGGGTTCCGATCACTGCCAGCCGCACGGCAGTGATCGGAAATACATAGGACGTACCTGTACGCCCTGTGTCCTTAAGTACCAGGGCACAAGGGCGTACCTGTACGCCCTATGTCCTTAAGAGGTTAAAGGGGTTGTCCGAGTTCAGAGCTGAACATACCCATAATTTCACCCAGGCATCCCCCCTGATGTTAGCATTTCATGCTCCGATGCGTTCCCTTGCCCTGAGCTGGATCGCGCAGGGCAAGGGCTCTTTTGTTTACAATAACACACTGCCGGGCGGAAGCTTCTGTTTTACAGGCTAGGGCAGCGCTAAATCCCGCCCATAAGTGCCGGTGACAACACCGGTCTCGCTGCTGGGTGGACGCCTCCACCTGGCAGCCCTAAGAGGAGCCCAGTACGTCACAAACGGATGAACTATCAGCATTTTTTTGCTGATCCATTGAAATGAATGGGTCCCCATCCTATCCGCAAAAAAAACGGAACGGAGGCCGAGAAAAACAACTCGTGTGCATGAGGCCTTAAAGAGATTGAAGCCCCACTGCTGATCTCAAGATCTCTATGGGTCTGGCTTCAGAAATGCCTATCGCTGGGGAAATCTGCAGCTACTCCAGGGTCAATGTAGTATTGCATGCAGGGGCGTAGCGTGGGGGGGGGGCATTGCCCCGGGCGCAAAATTGCAGGGGGCGCCAGGCAGCAAACACTTCAATGAGGGTCATAGGAGCCTATGGCTCCCGTCCCCTCCGTTCTTCCTCATAGGCTTCAGGCATTAGCATAGCATGTAGTGGAGCTGTGTGTGTACAGGGTGCATGTAGCAGAGCAGGAAGTCTGGCAGGGACTCGGCGACACGTCTCTGACTCATTCGATTCTTTTAACTAATAAACTCTCAGACAATTATCTGAGTCCCTGCAATAACTATACATTGTAATTACATCACAGTCTGCTCCACTGCATTCACTGCAGCAGAGCTGTGTTTGCAAGGAGCGAGTCCCTCCTGACCTTCGGTTCACTTGAGAGCCGACTCAGCAAGTGAACCGAAGATTCGATGAGCTGAGCATGCGCATTGATCTTCAGTTCACTTGCTTCTGCCGGCTCAGGAAGTGAACCGAAGATCCGATTCATGAAAAAGATCCGAACTTCCCATCTCTACTTCAGGCTAGTGGCCTGAAGCCTATGAGGCAGTAGAGCGAGCGTAGTGTCTAGAATGTAGTTGATCCTGGGAGGTATGATGTCAGGGTAAGAGGCGGAGTCTTGTCATCCAGGGGGCGGGGCCTAAATATGCGGGAGAATAGTATGTGAAGTAGAATAGTGACTTATTATTACTTTTTGCAGGAGAGTGATGTACCTTACATGGGACTGTATGCTGGAGGGGCTGAAGGCGGGGGGGGGGGGTTGTATCTTACATGGGACTGTATGCTGGAGGAGCTGAAGGCAGGGAAGTGATGTGTCTTACATTGGACTGTATACTGGAGGGGCTGAAGGCAGGACGAGTGATGCATTTTACATGGGACTGTGCAAGAAGGGCTGGAAGGCAGGGGTGTGATGTATTTTACATGAGACTGTATGCTGGAGGGGCTGAAGGCAGGAGAGTGATGTACCTTACATGGGACTGTATGCTGGAGGGGCTGAAGGCAGGAGAGTGATCTACCTTACATGGGACTGTATGCTGGAGGGGCTGAAGGCAGGAGAGTGATCTACCTTACATGGGACTGTTTGCTGGAGGGGCTGAAGGAGGGGGCATAATTATTACTATAATACTACAGAGGGGGCCATTATAATATTAATAATAATAATACAGAGGAGGAAATAATAATATAGAGGGGCCAGTATATATTATAATTATACAGAGGGCATTATAGTTATGGGCACTACGGGGGAGGGGAGGTCTGTTATCTGAGGATGATAGTAAAGTGAGAAATCCATAAAAGTTTCTGTGAAACTCTACAGAGACGAGACGCGGCTGAAAGAAGGTATCATGACGGTCCTACCCCTGAATGAAGACGTTGAGGAAAGAGTCTACATCACAGGAGACGTCACTGGATGTAACAGGTATGGTGCTGTATTCTCCTGTATATTTCATAGCAATGTATGTTATGTCCATCCAAATATCTGTTTCACTGTAGGGTAGGGGGGGGGGGGGTGGATATAGAATTTGGCCCACACTGCCTCTGCCCGTCCCCAGACTTCAGGTCACACTGTGTGTGTTCTAAATTCTGGGGCCTCACACCCATCTACCACATTATCTGTACTCAGAGAGTTATCCCTGTGTTATCTGTGGTGTTACATAGGACTGCAGATGACATCTACTGCATTATTTGTAAAAAGGGGCGTGGTCACAGGTTGGGGGGGGGGGGCGCAATACTTGGCTTGCCCCGGGTGCTGGCAACCCACGCTATGCCACTGATTGCATGTCAACCACTCAAATGAATGGCAACCTATGTATTAGTCCTATTGCACACGACCGCATGGCTTTTTCAGTATTTGGTGGTTCGCAAAAACGGATCCACAAAAAATACGGATGATGTCCGTGTGCATTCCGTTTTTATGCGGAACGGAACAGCTGGCCCCTGATAGAACAGTACTATCCTTGTCCGTAATGCGGACAATAATAGGACATGTTCTATCTTTGAACGGAACTGAAATACGGAAACGGAAGGCATACGGAGTACCTTCCGTATTTTTTGCAGATCCATTGAAATTAATGGTTCCGTATACGTCCGAATACGGAACGCAAAAAACGGAACATAAACGGGGAAAAAAATTTTTCTGTGCAAGAGGCCTTAGGCTACTTTCACACTGGCGTTTTGGCTTTCCGTTAGTGAGATCCGTTCAGGGCTCTCACAAGCGGTCCAAAACGGATCAGTTTTGCCCTAATGCATTCTGAATGGAAAAGGATCCGCTCAGAATGCATCAGTTTGCCTCCGATCAGTCTCCAGTCCGCTCTGGAAGCGGACACCAAAACGTTGCCTGCAGCGTTTTGCTGTCCGCTTGACGAAACTGAGCCAAACGGATCCTGGCACACAATGTAAGTCAATGGGGACGGATCCGTTTTCTCTGACACAATAGACTTTCAATTGAGTTCATGACGGATCCGTCTTGGCTATGTTACAGATAATACAAACGGATCCGTTCATGACGGATGCATGCGGTTGTATTATTGTAACAGATCCGTTTTTGCAGATCCGCCCAAAACGCGAGTGTGAAAGTAGCCTTATGTAGATGGGCCAGTTCCACCAATGTGAGTGTAACGAGAAAGATAATTCTGCACAACTTTGCTAACTGGTTGTAGGCAATTACAGAGTGTAATTGGGATACCTTTTTTAAGATTGATCATTTTCCCATGCTAGACCTTTTTTGTCTAATTATTTGCACACTGGAAGCACTCAGTTGCTTTAGAAATTAATGAATGGCTATTTTTTGACAATAACACATATCAAGATGGCACTGGGAAAATGAGGTACTGTAGGTGAAATCTCTGATGATGTGTGACAAAATATTGTGTCATCGATTTAGAATTCTTCTCCCAACTTTGACCATAAAATGATACCATTTATGGAGACCACAGAATTCATTATATGCTACCATATTTTTCACCCTATAAGCAGGGCCGGCGTTAGGGGGTGGAAAACTGGGCAATTGCCCAGGGCCCCCATTCTCTAAGGGGCCCCCTGCTTCAGTGCTGCAGTGTAAGGCCCCCTCCCTCACATATAAGAGAAATCATTACCCTAGTGCTGACAGCACTCCTCTACTGGAGCTGTACCACCTGCGATGATGTCAGATGCAGGAGGCAGAGCTCAGCAGAGAAGAGGGGATGAAGGACCTGCGATGACCTCACCATCATGTGAGCAGCAGGCGGAGTTCCGCAGTGCATTAAAGGGGTATTCCCATCACAATGATCACTGTTAAATCTGTTAATGATTTGACAGTGATCATTTTTGTAAATACATTTTATTACCCAATTCCCACTCTTTTTGAGAAAAAAAGGCCCCTCTTACCTGATTGTTGTCTTTCGTCTCCCCTGGTTACGGCCACCTCTCGCCTGTCGAATCCCGTGGCCGCACTTGCGCAGAAGACTGAAGATTTTCTCCCGGTCGGGCCGCGCAAATGTCCTGAACTCGCATGCCGCTGCACATGCGCTATGATGTTTTCTTCCTGGCCAGTATAGTATAGAGCCGCGAAAGCGCACGCCGGCTCTGTACTGTACAGGCCAGGAATAAGTCACCATGGCAATGCGCGGCGGCGTGCGCGTTGAAGACAGCCCGCGGCCTGGCCGGGAGAAGAGGTCAATCAAGCTGACTGAGCCCGCCCGGCCGAATCCAGGAAGTGAAGCACTACTGGAGAGGAATGGAGGAGCATCATATACCTGGGTACATTATATATACAGGGTGGGCCATTTATATGGATACACCTTAATAAAATGGGAATGGTTGGTGATATTAACTTCCTGTTTGTGGCACATTAGTATATGTGAGGGGGGAAACTTTTCAAGATGGGTGGTGACCATGGTGGCCATTTTGAAGTCGGCCATTTTGAATCCAACTTTTGTTTTTTCAATAGGAAGAGGGTCATGTGACACATCAAACTTATTGGGAATTTCACAAGAAAAACAATGGTGTGCTTGGTTTTAACATAACTGTATTATTTCATGAGATATTTACAAGTTTCTGACCACTTATAAAATGTGTTCAATGTGCTGCCCATTGTGTTGGATTGTCAATGCAACCCTCTTCTCCCACTCTTCACACACTGATAGCAACACCGCAGGAGAAATGCTAGCACAGGCTTCCAGTATCCGTAGTTTCCGGTGCTGCACATCTCGTATCTTCACAGCATAGACGATTGCCTTCAGATGATACGAGATGTGCAGCACCTGAAACTACGGATACTGGAAGCCTGTGCTAGCATTTCTCCTGCGGTGTTGCTATCAGTGTGTGAAGAGTGGGAGAAGAGGGTTGCATTGACAATCCAACACAATGGGCAGCACATTGAACACATTTTGTAAGTGGTCAGAAACTTGTAAATAACTCATGAAAGAATAAAGTTACGTTAAAACCAAGCACACCATTGTTTTTCTTGTGAAATTCCCAATAAGTTTGATGTGTCAAATGATCCTCTTCCTATTGAAAAAACAAAAGTTGGATTCAAAATGGCAGACTTCAAAATGGCCGCCATGGTCACCACCCATCTTGAAAAGTTTCCCCCCTCACATATACTAATGTGCCACAAACAGGAAGTTAATATCACCAACCATTCCCATTTTATTAAGGTGTATCCATATAAATGGCCCACCCTGTATAATGACACTATGGGGGGGAGAATTATATATTGGAACTAGTGGGGGGGGGCACTACAGGGGGACATTAGAGCCACTGGGAGCATTATGGTTATATTATTACTTCTAAGGTACTGTAGGGGCATTATTATTTGATGCAATATGGAGAGCATTGCTACTAATGTGGGCTATCTTGGGGAGTATTATCACTATTGGGGGCACTATTACTAATGAGGGCAGTCTGGGTGTATAGTTTAGTGTTTGTGGACATGGGGGGGCACAGTATTAAGGGTAGCTTCGAGAGGTTCTCTGTTTTTACAGGGTTTGAGTCAGGCATGAATAACAATGTCATTAAGGAAAGGTTGTCAGAAACACTATGAGGTGTCAGAAAAGGTCAGTAAGGAGGTGACCCTTGGTCACATGGCAGGGCCATCCTCATACTGCTTTTGCCCATATACCTCCCAACTTTAAAAAATCGCAAAGAGGGACAATATGTGTAGCACGCATCACGGCAGTTTATTCATACTAGGTCACGCCACTTCTCTAACAAAGCATAATTACTGACTCCATCACAACTGCAGCAGCTGGGGATCGGTTAGGTGAGTATAGGTCCCTTTAAGTTTTTTTCCAACATGTGGAGCCCCAGGGACAATTTTTTTTATTGTGCTTCAATAACCATTTAAATATTAGCTTATAAATCATCAAATTATATATATCGTATTTTTCGTTTAATAAGACGCACTTTTCCCCCCCTCAAAAGTAGGGGGAAAATGGCCGTGTGTCTTATAAAGCGAATACTAGTGAGCGGTTCCATTATGGAAGTGCTCACTAGTATGCATTATAGGGTTGCACCCGGTATTTGCCTTTAACTGATTTGCCTAGTATCACAGAACATGAAGCGCGCTGCTCTCAGCGCACTCCATGTTCCCTCAGCAGCAGAGGGGAGAAGGAAGCAGTCTCTCCCTCCCCCCTGTGCTGCAGCTGCCGTCGCCAATGAGGGGGGAGGGGGGTGGATGGCTAGAGGGACTGTGGCCACTGCACCACCAATGATAATTAAGCTTTAATACAGATACAGGGGCTGGGTGCCGTCGACAGAATCACATACCCGGCACGCCGCCTCTATGACAGGGAGCTGCGATCAGCGGCAGTTAAGCCCTCGGGTGCCGCACTTGAGGAGTAAACTGCCGCGGATCGCAGCTCCCTGTCATAGAGGTCGGGTGCCAGCTATGTGTTTCTGCCGCCAGAACCCACCTCCTGTATCTGTATTAAAGGTTAATCATCATTGGTGGTGCAGTGCCCCCCCCCCCCCCCCCCAGTATTAAAAACATTGGTGGCGCAGTGTGCTTCCCCCGCAACCCTCCAGTATTAAAATCATTGGTGGCAGTGGCCACAGGATCCCCTCCTCCCCTCCTCTTCATTCATAGGTGGCAGAGGCAGTTCTGATTGGAGCCCCAGCAGTGTAATCCTGGGGCTCCAATCGGTTACCATGGCAGGATGCTACTGAAGCCCTGGCTGCCATGGTAACCTCCCTGCTGCTGTGTGTACAAAGCACAGGACAGCAGCGAGAGTGTGAAGTCCTATTCACCCTAATAGAGCTCTATTAGGGTGAATAGGACAAGGGATTAAAAGATACAGGTTCTAGCCCCTAAGGGGGGAAATAGTTATTAAATAAAAAAGTTAAGATAAAAGAAAGTTTAAAAAAAACACCAAAATATTAGGTATAAATCACACCCTTTCCCAATTTTACATATAAAATATATAAACAATTAATAAATAAACATATTACATATCGCCACATCTGAAAAGTCCAAACTATTAAAATATTTAAAAAATCTCCTATGCGGTGAACGCCGTCAGGGCCGGCCTTTGGGGTGTGCGAGCTGTGCGGCCGCACAGGGCGCCATGGCAACAGGGGCGCCCGGCGGCCGACACAGCTCGCATTCGGTCTCTACAGGCTACAGCAGCCGGCCCAACCTGAGCCGAGATTAGGTGCAAAATTGCAGGGGGCGCCAGGCAGCAAACACTAAAATGAGGATCATGGGAGCCTATGGCTCCCGTCCCCTCTGTTCTTCCTCATAGGCTTCAGGCTAGTGGCATGAATCCTATGAGGCAGTAGAGCGAGCGTAGTGTGTAGAATGTAGTTGATCCTAGGAGGTATGATGTCAGGGGAAGAGGCGGAGTCTCGTCATCCGGGGGCGGGGCCTAAATATGTGCGGGAGATTCTACAGAGCAGGAGCAAAGTCTGCAGGTAAGTATGTGGAGGAGAATAGTGACTGTTATTTTTACTTGGGGGGCTTTTTGCAGGGGCTGAAGGGAGAAGGAATCATCTTTGTACTGGAGACTGTATGTTAGAGGGGTCTGAAGAGAGGGTAGTTGGGGTGATATTATTTACATGGGGACTGTATGATGGAGAGGCTGAAGGCAAGGGGGTGATATTATTTTACATAGGGCTGTATGCTGGAGGGGCTAAGGCAGGGAAGTGATGTGTCTTACATGGGACTGTATGCTGGAGGGGCGTTGTATCTTACATGGGACTGTATGCTGGAGGAGCTGAAGGTAGGATGAGTGATGCATTTTACATGGGACTGTGCAAGAAGAACTGGAAGGCAGGAGTGTGATGTATCTTACATGGGACTGTATGCTGGAGGGGCTGAAGGCAGACGGCAAAGAGAGGGAGTGTGATATTATTTACATAGGACTGTATGCTGGAGGGGCTGAAGGCAGGAGAGTGATCTACCTTACATGGGACTCTATGCTTGAGGGGCTGAAGGCAGGGAAGTAATGTGTCTTACATGGGACTGTATGCTGGAGGGGCTGAAGGCAGGGGGAAGGTTGTATCTTACATGGGACTGTATGCTGGAGGGGCTGAAGTGGGGGCATAATTATTACTATAATACTACAGAGGGGGCTATTATAATATTAATAATAATAATACAGAGGAGGAAATAATAATAATAATAATAATAATATAGAGGGGCCAGTATATATTATAATTATACAGAGGGCATTATAGTTATGGGCACTACGGGGGAGGGGAGGTCTGTTATCTGAGGATGATAGTAAAGTGAGAAATCCCCATACATTTCTGTGAAACTCTGCAGAGATGAGACGCGGCTGAAAGAAGTTATCATGACGGTCCTATCTCCGAATGAAGATGCTGAGGAAAGTCTACATCACTGGAGACGTCACTGGATGTAACCGTTATGGTGCGGTACTCTTTTTTTTTTTTTTTAACCAAATATCTTTCTTTAAATGGGGCCTGGGGGCAGGGGACTGGATAAGGATAAGAGTGACAGACACTGGGTATGATTAAGGGGTCAGGGGACTGGATAAGGTGGGTGACACTGTGACAGTCACTGGGTATGATTAAGGGGGGCAGCGGACTGTGTAAAGGTGACAGGGTATGATTAAGGGGGGCCGGGGACTGGCTATGGGTGACACTGGGTATGATTAAGGCCCTTAATCATACCCAGTGTCACCCATAGCCAGTCCCCTGCCCCCCTTAATCATACCCTGTCACCTTTACCCAGTCTCCTGCCCCCTCAATTAGACCCTGCCCCCCTTAATCATACCCATTGTCACCCATAGCCAGTCCCCTGCCCCCCTTAATCATACCCCGTCACCTTTACCCAGTCCCCTGCCCCCTTAATCATACCCAGTGTCAACTAAAGCCAGTCCCCTGCCCCTTTATCATACCCAGTGTCTGTCACCCTTAATTTAAGGGGGGCAGGGTCTAATTAAGGGGGCAGGGGACTGGGTAAGGGTGACATTGGGTATGATTAAGAAGGGCATGGGACTGGGTAAAGGTGACAGGGTATGATTAAGGGGGGCAGGGGACTGGCTCTGGGTGACACTGGGTATGATTAAGGGGGGCAGGGGACTGGGCAAAGGTGACAGGGTATGATTAAGGGGGGCAGGAGACTGGCTATGGGTGACACTGGGTATGATTGTACTTGTTTGCACTTGCACTTAAATTATCTGTAATTAAAGAAAACTGTTTGTTACAAAGATTGTTTTCCTCTTTGTGTATGTTTAGGTGAACGGGGGGGGGGGGGGGGGGGCGCCACGAGATTAGCTCGCACAGGGCGCCTGAGCACCTAAGGCCAGCCCTGAACGCCGTAACAGCTGTTCTGAGGTCTGTTGGTGGTCTGACATGGAGGGCTGATGGAGTTCTGATATGGGGGTCTGATGTGATGTCCTGATATTTATGGGGGTCTGATCTGATGATCTGATATGAGGTCTGATGAAAAACATTTTTTTCTTATTTTCCTCCTCTAAAATCTGGGTGCGTCTTAACAGATCTGTTATTTTGAGCTCCAGTTAGGCTCAGCTAGCATCAGTTTGCACTAAAAATAACTGATCTTTTTTTGAGCATCACTTTGTGTCACGTCTGTCAGAGATCAGTTATTTTTGACGGGAGAAATAGTACTGGATGTAGGACTTTTTCTCCCTTTAAAAAGAACTGATTTCTGAGGGAAGTGTCAAAAACTGAAGCAAACTAATCATAACGCATGCTCGAAATAATGGATCCTTTTTTTCTTTATTTTTCTGTTCTTCTGAAGGAGAAGGATCCGAAGAACGGAAAGCTAAACGATGATGTGAACTCAGCCTAAAGCCCCATTCACAAAACCATATGGTCGCTGTGTTGCAGACACCAAATAGCGATCCGCAAAACACCGGTACTGGCTGTCTTCACTCCGTTTGCAGATGCGGACCCACTGACTTGAATGGGCCCGCAATCCACAAGATACGCCAAAAGATAAGACATTTTTTATCTTTTGCAGTGCAGAGGCACGGACCCAAAAGCCACGGGAGGGCTTCCACAAAAGATAGAACATGTCCTGACTTTTGCTGTATTTTGTGGATCGCGGTCCCGTTCAAGTCAATGGGTCCGCATCCGCAAACCGAGTGCACACAGCCAGTACCGGTGTTTTGCGTATCGCTATTTGATGTCCGCAACACAGGCACAGCGACCATATGGTTTTGTGAATGGGGCTTTAGGCTGAGTTCGCATCATCATTTAGCTTTCCATTCTTCGGATCCTTCAGAAGAACAGAAAAATATAATTTTTTATATTAATACTTTCATTTGCATTTTTATGTTTTTTAAAATGTATTTTTGTTTGTCTATTCATTTATATTTTATTTATTTGTTTTTTATTTTTTCATTATCTCACATGAACACTGGGGCAGCAGTCATTTGCACTTTCACACTTGCACTTTTTTGTCTGCTTTCACTCACTTTGTCAAAATTCTATTTCTTGGTACCACAATCACTGACACTTATAGTTTTACTCGCATTTTATTTAAAGTGTCTTGTCACTTTTCACATTGTTTATGCACTTTGTTTGTCTCCGCTGAGGAAGCTAACGCGAAACATGTGTTGGGGTGTCCTGTGGAGGTGCTCTTTTTGGGTCTGTAAACTGCTTATGTACTGAATAATACCTTGGCTTGTGTGGATGTGGATACACCTGCTTAGTGATATTGTTTATATCTTATAATACTTGTAATATGACCGCATTGTATGCACCTTCTTGTGATCTTGGATCAAGATATCAGATATATCTGTTCTTATTAATTTTTTGGTAATTTAATAAAGAAATATATTTTTCTGAAGCCAATTTGTTGCTTTATTGGTGTTTTCATTTATCAGAACTATGTCCCACATTCCCCATGTTTCTTCAAATCTTGCCAATCAAAATGTTCAATAAGAAATGTTAACAAACATCCTGTTTTAAAATAACATCTTCATATCCTCAAGGACTGTAAATGAAATAAGCTCTGAGGCTGGTTTGTTTGCTGCATTCAGCCTGGTAAATCAAAATGTCCCCAACTGCCTTTTTTAGAGTCAGTAGATTGTAATAGCTTATTTGACCACTAGTAGGCAGCAAATAGGTTACTCACCAGTTACACATTATATTTATATTACCTGCACATACGTTGGAAAAGTGAAGCATATCCAGCACAGACTCCCTTTCTTGTACGCAGTATTTCATTTGGTTCAGAAGATCGTAGAGCTTTATTGTTGTATCCCTTAGTGTCGTACTCTATTTCAAAGACACATGTATTACACTGAAGCCATGGCCTTTCTTTGCTATAAAACAATACTTTATGAAATTTTAAATACATCAGTGTGTTAATAATGTTGTGTCCTGTATTTGTAATGTGCACATAGTGCATCACAATATATTAAAGGGGTTGTATACACACACACACACACACACTTATTTGCTGCTTCTCCATCTTCTCCTCCATTAAGTCTTCCAGACTTCAAGGCCTAAGGACCTCTTAGAGGGTCATGTGATATGCAAACATGACCATAGCCAAAGATCCTTCAGCATCTTCAGCATACATCTATGTCTAGGAATTGCATATTGTGGTGCTGTCATAGCCTTCACCATGAATTGCGAAAAAAAAAAAACAGACAAACATCTGTGATGTACAATAATTCCCAAAGACAGGCTCGGACTGGCCCACAGGAGTACAGGTGAATCCCCCAGTGGACCACTGAGCATGGTGGGCCCCTAGTCTCCCACTCCCTGCACAAGTGGCACATAACACAATAGACTTACTGCACTACATACATATATTCAATGTACAGCACCTCAACCAGCCTATGCTCATATAAAAAAACGTGATAGATTATTAAAGAAACTCTCCAGTTTATTATTATAGACACCATCAGAGCTGAGATGACTTCTAGGTATAGAGGAAAGCTAGCCACTATCCTCTTTTCTCCAGGACCTACCTTCTCAAAATTGCTGCAGGGACCCCTATATTCAATCATCTGGTAACAAATTGCTGCTGTGTGAGCAGGTAATATTCAAACGTGTCCGTATGGTGGGCGCCCAAAAGAAATTTTACTGGTGGGCCACCCCCTATCATTCAATGTCCTGCCTAGGGCAAGAGGCTTCACTCTCCTCATGGATGGCGTGCCCCTGGTTGTCTGAGTTAAAGTAGCACATCCACAGAAATTTTTATTCTCTGACCTGTTAGAAAGGTACATGATGTAATCTGTAGTGAAGGTAATCTTCTTGCTGGTGACTGTATCTGTGAGTTATAACCTCCCTTCTGATCCTTGGCTGTGTCATGTGACCAACACTCCGACGGTCATTTTGCGGCAAACTTTGCGCGTTCGCGATTCGCAGAACATGCGAACATATGGCAATGTCCACCGGCACCATATTCTTTTGCATTGCGCCGAACTATGACTTATGACACATCCATCAGGTGGGACAGGACTGCCAATTGAGACGTCTAGGCACATGGACACACCCCCATCCTATCAAAAAACCCGATCTGGCAGCCATTTTACATTCTGTGTTTTGCCAGTGTAGGGAGAGGTTGCTTTGTGGAGCAGGGACAGGCTGTTAGGGACACCAAACGCTAGCTAATAGGGCCACAGAAGTCCTTTTAAGGACTGGTATAGGTGTGCTATCGTTACATGTGATATACTGAGGGTTGTGATATACTTATAATATACTTTCTAACATAGAAAGTACATTATAGTGTATTTGTATTGTGCAGCAGTTGTGTGTGGTTCTGCTGCGATACCACAGCTATATAGAGGGACAAGCACTATTGGAACAACTGTTTGCAACAGGTGTGATGTACCTGTTGCCCCAAATAAACAGGGTGGTGTGATATAACTGTTGTGGCAACAAAAATAATTGAGGGGTGTGATATATCTGCTTCCAAAAAAAATACTGATTAAGTTGTTCGATATACCTGTTTCCACCAAATATTGATTGAGACCTGCGATATACCTGCTTCCACAAAATACTGATTAAGGGGTTTGATATACCTTCTTCCACAAAATACTGATTGAGGGCTGCGATATATCTGCTTCCACAAAATACTGACTAAGGGGTTTGATATACCTGCTTCCACAAAATACTGATTGAGGGCTGCAATATACCTGCTTCCACAAAATACTCATTAAGGGGTTTGATATACCTGCATCCACAAAATACTGATTGAGGGCTGCGATATACCTGCTTCCACAAAATACTGATTAAGGGGTTTGATATACCTGCTTCCACAACATACTGATTGAGGGCTATGATATACCTGCTTCAACAAAATACTGATTAAGGGGTTCGATATAACTGTTTCCACCAAATATTGATTGAGGGCTGCGATATACCTGTTTCCACAATCTACTGATTAAGTGGTTTGATATACCTGCTTCCACAAAATACTGATTAAGGGGTTCGATATACCTGTTTCCACAAAATACTGATTAAGAGGTTTAAAATACCTGCTTCCACAAAATGCTGATTAAGGAGTTCGATATACAGTACCGACCAAAAGTTTGGACACACCTTCTCATTCATAGAAACATAGAAACATAGAATGTGTCGGCAGATAAGAACCATTTGGCCCATCTAGTCTGCCCAATATACTGAATACTATGGATAGCCCCCGGCCCTATCTTATATGAAGGATGGCCTTATGCCTATCCCATGCATGCTTAAACCCCTTCACTGTATTTGCAGCTACCACTTCTGCAGGAAGGCTATTCCATGCATCCACTACTCTCTCAGTAAAGTAATACTTCCTTATATTACTTTTAAACCTTTGCCCCTCTAATTTAAAACTGTGTCCTCTTGTGGTAGTTTTTCTTCTTTTAAATATGCTCTCCTCCTTTACCGAGTTGATTCCCTTTATGTATTTAAAAGTTTCTATCATATCCCCTCTGTCTCTTCTTTCTTCCAAGCTATACATATTAAGGTCCTTTAACCTTTCCTGGTAAGTTTTATCCTGCAATCCATGTACTAGTTTAGCAGCTCTTCTGTGAACTCTCGCTAGAGTATCTATATCCTTCTGGAGATATGGCCTCCAGTACTGCGCACAATACTCCAAGTGAGGTCTCACCAGTGTTCTGTACAGCGGCATAAGAACTTCACTCTTTCTACTGCTTATACCTCTCCCTATACATCCAAGCATTCTGCTGGCATTTCGTGCTGCTCTATTACATTGTCTTCCCACCTTTAAGTCTTCTGAAATAATTACTCCTAAATCCCTTTCCTCAGATACTGAGGTCAGGACTGTGTCAAATATTCTATATTCTGCCCTTGGGTTTTTACGCCCCAGGTGCATTATCTTGCACTTATCCACATAAAATTTCAGTTTCCAGAGTTCTGACCATTCTTCTAGTTTTCCTAAATCCTTTTCCATTTGGCGTTTCCCTCCAGGAACATCAACCCTGTTACATATCTTTGTGTCATCAGCAAAAAGACAAACCTTACCATCGAGGCCTTTTGCAATATCACTTATGAAGATATTAAACAAAATCGGTCCCAGTACAGATCCCTGTGGAACCCCACTGGTAACATGACCTTGTTTTGAATGTTCTCCATTGACTACAACCCTCTGTTGTCTGTCACTCAGCCACTGCCTAATCCACTCAACAATATGGGAGTCCATGCTCAATGACTGCAGTTTATTGATAAGTCTTCTATGTGGGACAGTGTCAAAAGCCTTACTAAAATCTAGATATGCGATGTCTACTGCACCTCCACCGTCTATTATTTTAGTTTTCTTTATTTTCATGACTATGAAGGCATCAAAACTATGAATTAACACATGTGGAATTATATACATAACAAACAAGTGTGAAACAACTGAAAATATATCATATTCTAGGTTCTTCAAAGTAGCCACCTTTTGCTTTGATTACTGCTTTGCACACTCTTGGCATTCTCTTGATGAGCTTCAAGAGGTAGTCCCCTGAAATGGTCTTCCAACAGTCTTGAAGGAGTTCCCAGAGATGCTTAGCACGTGTTGGCCCTTTTGCCTTCACTCTGCGGTCCAGCTCACCCCAAACCATCTCGATTGGGTTCAGGTCCGGTGACTGTGTAGGCCAGGTCATCTGGCGCAGCACCCCATCACTCTCCTTCATGGTCAAATAGCCCTTACTTTCAAAGTTTTCCCAATTTTTCGGCTGACTGACTGACCTTCAATTCTTAAAGTAATGATGGCCACTCGTTTTTCTTTACTTAGCTGCTTTTTTCTTGCCATAATACAAATTCTAACAGTCTATTCAGTAGGACTATCAGCTGTGTATCCACCTGACTTCTCCTCAACGCAACTGATGGTCCCAACCCCATTTATAAGGCAAGAAATCCCACTTATTAAATCTGACAGGGCACACCTGTGAAGTGAAAACCATTTCAGGGGACTACCTCTTGAAGCTCATCAAGAGAATGCCAAGAGTGTGCAAAGCAGTAATCAAAGCAAAAGGTGTCTACTTTGAAGAACCTAGAATATGACATATTTTCAGTTGTTTCACACTTGTTTGTTATGTATATAATTCCACATGTGTTAATTCATAGTTTTGATGCCTTCAGTGTGAATCTACAATTTTCATAGTCATGAAAATAAAGAAAACTCTTTGAATGAGAAGGTGTGTCCAAACTTTTGGTCTGTACTGTACCTGCTTTCACAAAATACTGATTGAGGGCTACGATATACCTGCTTCCACAAAATACAGATTAAGGGGTTTGAAATACCTGCTTCCACAAAATACTGATTGAGGGCTACGATATACCTGCTTCCACAAAATACTGATTAAGGGGTTTGATATACCTGCTTCCAAGAAATATTGATTGAGGGCTACGATATACATGCTTCCACAAAATACTGATTAAGGGGTTTGCTATACCTGTTTCCACCAAATATTGATTGAGGCCTGTGATATACCTGCTTCCACAAATACTGATTAAGGGGTTTGATATACCTGCTTCCACAAAATACTGATTAAGGGTATCGATATACCTGTTTCAACCAAATATTGATTGAGGCCTGCGATATGCCTGCTTCCACAAATACTGCTCTTTTCTAGGGACTTAGGCACAGGGAGAGGAATAGGCAGGCCATTCCGCAGGGCTGGTAGGGGTCGGGTAGGTGCACCAGGCCGGAGCCTAAGTTAGAGAAGGCACGTGCAATTACTTCAAAGCACGCACCAGAGTTGGTTGAGTGGCTCATTCAGCCTTCCGCTTCTTCACCCTCTTCATCCTCTGTATCTGCACCCTTCGCACTCTCTGCTGTGTGCACCACCAAATACACCACCACCATAGCCCCTCCACTCGAGTCAGAGGAATTATTTTCCCATCCATTCCCAGACCTTACTGATGAGCAGCCATTCTTGACATCAGATGAGGAAGAGGAAATAGCAACGGCCGCTACCCAGCGGTCTGACCACAGTACCCAAATCAGCCCAAGGAGGGAGGTCCCCGTTGTTGCTGCCTACTCCGAGATCTCAAATGTCAGTGGTGGTGAAGGTGACGATGATAACATGTCGATAGACTTCATGTCGGTGCCCACAAGAGAGGAAGAGGATGGGAGTTCAGAGGGAGAGACGGAACAGCAAAGAGGAAGGAGAAGGAGGAGAAGCAGGCAGAGCTCGCAAGGCACAGGAGGCAAAAAGCAGACTGCAAATGTATCTGTAACGAGCCATCCACCCTGCACGGTCACTTCTGTTGCTCCCAGGACACCGGCACATGGCTCCGCAGTGTGGGATTTTTTTAACATGTCAGCTGCTGACAATAGTGTTGCCATCTGCAGCCTGTGCTGTCAACACATAAGTCGCGGTAAGCCCAACACAACACTCACCTAGGGACGACCGCCTTAAGAAGGCAAATGGCCTCCTATCACCGAGCCCAGTGGGAACAACGCCTTCAGAACCCACAAAGCCACACTCCCCGCGCTCCACGTCCTGCCTCTTCTTCTTCTCCTCTCTTTTCCCATTTGTCCTCCACTCCACCTTCCACCGTGGCGTCGTCATGTTCATCTGGCAAAAGGCAGGCTTCCGTGGCCCAAATGTTCAAGCGTAAAAAGTTGATGACGCTCCTTTTGCCCAACGGCTGACCACTGGCTTGTCGGAACTGCTAGCCCACCAACTACTGCCATATAAACTGATGGACTCGGAGGCCTTTAGAAAATTCATGGCCATTGGCACACCGCAATGGAAGGTCCCCGGAAGGAAATATTTCTCCCAGAAGGGCATCCCAAAGCTATATGGACACTTCAGTGGCAAGTGAATATATCTCTGGCACACAGTGTCGGTGCCAAGATAGATCTGGCCACAGACACGTGGTCTAGAAAACATGGGCAGGGAAGGTACATAACTTTTACTGCCCACTGGGTGAACCTTCTGATGGCTGTCAAGCATGTAACCCGTAGTGTTGAGCGCGAATATTCGAATAGCAAATTTTAATTGCGAATATCGGCACTGAAAATTCGCAAATATTTAGAATATAGTGCTATATATTCGTATTCGCAAATAGTCTTGAATATTATAATCGCAAATTTATTGCGAATTTAGTGTGAATATATTACATTGCTGAATTTCGCAATCAAGTAAACAATGACTGGAGATGACGAATTCTCGAATTTGCAAATTTATGGCGAAATTCGCGAATATTGCCTACGCCGCTCATCACTAGTAACCCGTGGCACCCGTGTGGATTTGATGTTACAGCCACGGATTGCATGCAGGCCTGCCTCTTCTTTTCCTCCTCCTACTGCATCCTCTGTCTCCTCCTCGGCTGACTCCTCCTTTTCCACTGCTACCGCCTCTTCCACTGCACGCACTAAGCTCCCCAAAACCTATTCGACGTGCCAGGTGAGACGTTGCCATGATGTGCTGCGGCTGTTGTGTCGGGAAGCCAAGAGCCACACCGGTCCTGCACTGCTTTCAGCTCTGCGATCACAGGCCGATCAGTGGCTAACCGCACTCAATTTGACAGTAGGTAAAGTTGTGTGCGACAACGATGCCAATCTGCTTAGCATGCTGAAACAGGGCAAATCGACACAGGTCCTGAACTTAGTCGTGCAGCGATTCATTGCCAAATACCCCGGGTCGAGGACGTCTTGCGGCAGGCCAGGAGAATCTCTGGCCATTTTAGAAGATCTTACACAGCCATGGCTCGCCTTGCTGACATTCAGCGGCGACACCATTTGCCTGTCAGATGTCTGATTTGTGACAGCCCGACACGCTGGAACTCCACCTTGTATATGCTTGATAGGCTGCTCCAGCAGCAACGTGCCGTTAATGACTACCTGTATGAACTCTACAGCAGGACAGGTTCTGGGGAGCTTGGTTTCTTTTCACCCCGCCAGTGGCTGCTCATGTGACACGCATGCAGACTTCTGCAGCCATTTGATGAGATCACCAAACTGGTCAGTCGCAGCCAGGGCACCATCAGTGACATCATACCTTACGCCTTCTTTCTGGAGCGTGCATTGCGTCGTGTCATTGATCAAGCCGTCTAGGAGCAGGAGCTGGAAGATGAGGAAGTCGCAATGCTGAATGAATTCCCAGGGGGGCTACTCCATATGAGACAAGTCAGCAGGAGTCTGAAGAGGAGTCAGAGGAGGATAGTGGCTAGGGAGAGGAGGAGGAGGAGCAAGAAGAGCAGGCTTTGAGGGGGACTTTAAACTTTGTTGGGATGCCTGGTGTTGTCCGTGGCTGGGGGGAGGAGACCAAGGATGACATTCTCCTGGGTGATAAGTAGAAGCCAGGGCGCTCCACCGCTTCCAATTTAGTGCAAATGGGGGCCTTCATGCTCCAGTGTTTTGAAGAGAGACCCCCATATAAAAAGCATAAAGGGCAAAGACCAGTACTGGGTGGCAAAGTACGTAGACCCCCGGTACAAACACAAAATGGCTGACATGTTACCAACATCACAGAGGGCTGACAGAATGCAGCATTTCCAGGCCTTGCTGCGAGAAATGCTGCATTCTACTGTTACGGGCGCTGGCAGAGGAATTTCCATCCACATAGAAACAGGTGCGGGTACCAATCCTACAGCGCTTGCAAGAAGAGGGCGGTTTGAATATGTGTTGGTCACTTTGGATAAGAGATCATTCTTGCAGCCAACCCATTGACAGCTGTCCTCCAGAACCAGCCTCAGGGAACGCCTAGACCGACTACATCGGGTTAAAGGCCGATGTGGACGCTCTGAGAAGCGAGGAACCCCTGGACTACTGGGTGTGCAGGCTTGACCTGTGGCCAGAGCTGGCACAATTTGCCATGGAACTTTTGGCTTGCCCCTCGTCGAGTGTCCTGTCCGAAAAGAATGTTCAGCGTAGCAGGGGGGATTGGGACCGATAAGCGCACTCGCCTAGCTCACAACAGTGTGGACTACCTCACATTTCTAAAAATGAATGAGGCATGGATCTCGGAGGAATTCAACACCTGTGACAACCACGTGTAATTGAATTTCCTCATGCCAGCCCACACATATCCGCCACCACCCAGAAAAAAGAATGGTCCTTGTCTTATGTATACAGTGGCATAAAAGGCCTTTTCTGTCAGGTGAATGCCTCATTTTTGGGGCCTGTTCTCCAGTGGCCTTCAGTAAAATTTTTATCCAGTGACCGCCTAATGTACCTCCAGCCACATCATCACAAGTTCTTTTCTTTCAGGTGAATCCCTTATTTTTGGGGCCTGTACTGGCCTACAGTAACATTTTTAGCCAGTGACCGCCTAATGTACCTCCAGCCACATCATCACAAGTTATTTTCTGTCAGGTGAATGCCAAATTTTTGGGGCCTGTACTCCCGTGCCCTAAAATCAATTTTTTATAGACTCCAGCAGTGCAAATTTTTGAGAGTTTCCCTTTAAGACGCATGAAAATGGCCCCTGATTAAAATACATATTTTTTGTGGGAATTTTTGCCAATGATCTCCTTCTGGTATGTCATTGTCGATGTTGTGGGACTATTTGGTGGCTGCAAATATGACCTAAAGGTTTTTCAGGTTTGCCTGCCATTAAAGTCAATAGGGCCTGCCGCAAACGCGCGGTCCGCAAACATTTGATCGCGAACGAGTGTTTGCGAACCGTCCCGCCCGATGTTTGTCCATCACTACTGATCACCAACTGACACAGGACAGGAAGTCAGTTACTCCTCTATTCCTTCCTATGAGACTGACATTGAGGCTCCCATAGGAATACATAGAGAAACTGGCTTCCTGCTCATATATAAGATGCTGTGTTATTTGGAAAATCAAAGTGCTGGTCACATGACACAGCTGAGGATCAGAAGGGAGGGGAAAACTCCCAAATATAGTCACTGAAAAGTCACTGCAGTTTACATCATGTACCTTTCTAAAAATTCTGAGAATAACATTGTTCGTGAGAGTTCTTATTTAAATAACCATAGCATCAGCAGTGAGTGTGATAAAATATCAAATTAAGTCATACTCGCTTCCTGCGTTACGCTTTTCTCCTCCCTGCCAGTGTTTGTTTTCTTTGGTGCAGCATTGATATCCCATGAACATCATGCCACTGCTGCAGCTAATCACTGGCCTTAGCAGTCTGTATACTGCTGAGTTCACAGATTGCCCAAACTGTGACCTGGTATGTAGAGATTTTAAAAAAATTCGATTCGGCCGGTTCGCCAATTTTTTTAAAAAAATTTGGTTTGATCCGAATTTATTTGCGGCGAATTACGTTAAAAAACTGCTATTTCCGGGCTGCAGAGAGCCTTTATAAGGGTGTAGAACACTGTGCCTTGCAGTAACACGCATAGGGAGTCTGCTTTGGTAGTGAAATAATACTGTGAGTCAGTATGACATGCAGATGACAGGGGTCGCTCTTAGAATCACTGCATACTTCACTTATTTGGGCAGTCACGGGGCAAAAACTGACCAAATAACGGAAGTATTAACTCAGCCTTACAGGTCGATGTTAGCGTCAAGAAGAAGCGCAGTCTTTTCACACCACCATCACCAGATTCCACATAGATGTCTACAGAACCTGTTCTATTAAACGCTTATACAAGTAGAGCCCACCTGACAGAGTGGAGAGGGTGTCAGCAGTAAGTTTGTGTTGACATCACTGATTAATTTGCCCTTCCTCTGATCCGTCAGAACAATAACCCAAAAAAACAGATCCTGTCTGTGAAGCATACGCCTTCACTCGGTCAGTATTTGCTCAATAATCCATCAGTATTGCTAATGCCAAAAAATACAGGAGTGGACCTAAAACAGAGATGACACGTGAATGGAATGTTTGCATGTCTTTTTTTACAAACTCCTGCTTTTGGCTACCAAATCACAAACCAATTCTGATGGGACCATACAGGCCTTACAGCTGCTACACAGACAGGATCCGTTGTGCGTCTTATTTTTTTTTCTTTCTGACAGATCAGAATAAGTGTCAAATAAATGATGAGGATGATGTCAGCCATGTTGAAAGCAAAAATAGTGGCCCAGTCATGAAGTGGGGAGGCTGGGAACAGCACAAGAAGTTCACGGAGTGGACCTATGACATAGTGGTGAGGTGGAAGCAGCATGAAGAGACCACAGAGTGGCCCAATGACCAAGTCTGGAGGTGGCAGCAGCATGAGGAAGCCACAGAATGGCACAATGACAGAGTCTGGAGGTGGCAGCAGTAGTATCAGGAGGAAGCCACAGAGTGGCACAAAGACCGAGTCTGGAGGTGGAAGCAGCATTAGTAGGCCACAGAATGGCACAGTGACAGAGTCTAGAGGTGGGAGCAGCAGCAGCATTATTAGGAAGCCACAAAGTGGCACAATGACAGAGTCTGGAGATAGCAGCAGCATGAGGAAACGACAGGGTGGCACAATTACAGAGTCTGAAGGTAGCAGCAGCATGAGGAAGCCACAGAATGGTACAATGACCGAGTCTGGAGGTGGCAGCAGCATCAGTAGGAAGCCACAGAGTGACACAATGACAGAGTCTGGAGGTGGCAGCAGCGTCAGGAGGAAGCCACAGAATGACAGAGTCTGAAGGTAGCAGCAGCATGAGAAAGCCACAGAATGGTACAATGACTGAGTCTGGAGGTGGCAGCAGCATCAGTAGGAAACCACAGAGTGGCACAATGACAGAGTCTGGAGGTGGCAGCAGCATCAGGAGGAAGCCACAGAGTGGCACAATGACCGAGTCTGGAGGTGGCAGCAGCAGCATCAGTAGGAAGCCACAGAGGGGCACAATGACAGAGTCTGGAGGTGGAAGTGTAACACCCCAGAGTTGTGTTACTACACACCTCTACCCCGCTACTATCTTCTAAGAGCCTTTACACTGTCATCAGATGTCATTTATATTATGTCTTCACAAATGTACATATAAAACCATGTTAAATTCCACTGTTCCTGTAATTTTCCAGGTTAACCAGCAGGTGGCAGCAATGCATTGGTAAGGTACAAGTCTAGTTTAGTATATCTAAGCTGGAATGTATTATTCCAGCTTAGCTCCCCCTCTGTGGAGGTATGGACTGTTCCCACATCCTGCATCATGGGTGGAGAAGGAAGTTAGAGTCAGTGTAGCCCACCCCCTGTTTGGGGTAGGGTGTGTGTGGAGGAGATCCCCTGCATAGGGAAGACAGCAAGGATCTTGTCTCGGCTGAGACATTGGTCACACTCCCAGACTGAGCACCTGCAGCCTCAGCTGGATGCAGAAAGCAGAAAATAAACTACAATTTCAAGAGTTCCAGGAAGAAAGCATCCCCTGAGAAACTATCTGTGAGTTAAGTCCAGAGGTCTAGGAAAAGTCATTCCTCCTCAGCTAGTTTGTCCCCACAAAGCAGAAGGTACAGAAAAGTGCAGAAGATTAATTCCTGCCACAGTTACAGAGATAGCAAGCAGACGTCTTATCCTGCAAGCTCACATATCAAGCAGAAGTATTTATTCCTGCCAATGATTGCCAAAACCTGCTGGGACCAGAAACCAAAGCTGTATACTGCTTGCATACAAGTTATCTTCAGTAATGAAACGTTTGAACTTAACCTAAAGGTCTGGACATCATTTCTGATGCAAAATTCCTCTATTACTCCTACTATCACTACACTCAAAAGTATTGCAAGTGAGCCAGGAGTCCAGCCATACCCAGGTAGGAGAACCGTTGACACAATTATCACTACCCTATTGTCACGGCCATGGCTATGACCGTGACTCCTCAACCGCATGCGGTTGTCAGCGGTTTAGTTTGATTGTCAATCACAGGTGAGGGCTGTGGTATTTGCCTCACCTGTGGTTGCCGCTGGCAACGGTATGTATGTGGCTGCATAGCACTCTGAGCTGTATTTGGCAGCTTACTATGTTGTGCATGCGGTTGCACCTAGCAATCCTTCTGTTAGCTGTGTGTGTGTATGTATGTCTGTGTACACTCTGTGTTATGTGTGGTGTGCACGTACATCTTCCCCTCACTGTGGTTGCCCGTGGCAACGTTTGGTCGTTGTTGTACATGTGGTGGCAGTGTCCCGGCCTTCAGGCTGACTCCCTGGACATGAGTGCCACCCATGTCGTTGCCTGCGGCAACAGCCACAGTGTATGTGTTGTTTGGACACTTTTCCTTTTTAGTGTGTTTCCCTTCTTTGGTGCTGGAAGGGTTAACTCCCTTCCCAGTGTGTGTGTGTCTCACTGGGTGTGTCCGACTGTGGGGTGTGGCTTCTTGGCCTATATAGCCTCACTGCTTTTCCAGGTCTGCAGGTTGCTTCAGCCATGCTTAGCTGAAAGCAGCCTCCAGTCTTTACTACCTGCCAGTGAGAGCCACCCCTTGTGGTCATAACCATAATGTCACATTAAGTTTATTTCTAGTTATGTGTGATGTCTGTTTGATGTTTCCATGTGATTTTGTGCAGCTATGGATCTGGGTCCCTGTGTGGGGATGCGTTTGTGATCTGCACCCTGCTTACACAGGGATCCAGTCAGCAAGGCTGTGGCAGGTAGGTGGAACTCTTTGTTCACCTGCCATATCCATAGAGCTGTTTATGTTTCCCCTTTTCCAGCAGCTTGGCCATTGAGACTCCTGCTCCTCCGTGCCTAGGAGGAGTGGGTTGTCTTACTCAGCTCCTAGTTTAGGGCCATCTTGAGGGCTAGCAGGGACTTCAAGGTTCCGGAGCATGAGCCCTCCTACCATCAAGGTCGGCTCATGTAGCTAGGAGTCAGGGTCAGGTTAGGGATGCGTTTAGCAGGTGACCTGCTCCCTAATCCTGTATTCCTGGCCAAGCAGCCATAACATCATCTGGCTTCACACGGCTGAGGATTTCCCCCATCCTCAGCCGTGACACCTATATAGACATTATAGGCCATTACACCACTCTGGCATTCCTAATCTGGGACGTGAGTTATAACACCTTGGAAAGGCCCTGTGATAGTACCCTGCGCAAACTGCAATTGGTGTCACGAACAAAATACAGACTATTATCCACCCATATCCTGGCCCACTGCATAAGTGGTATCAGCGTACCCCGTTCCTGGCTGCTGCATTTTTGGCGTCAGTGAACAGGATTTACCTTTGTGCCTATAATACAGGCTATAGTAATCACCAAACCCCCAGAAAAAAGAGACTTTTATTGCATGTACTTACTGCTGAAGAGTGTAGGTTTGCACCAGTTGCAGGACAGTGGCAGAGCAGGGGTTAATTGGTCATCTTAGATATCTCCACCCAGCAGAGGGGAGTGAACCAAACAGCCTGCCTCCACAGAGAAAGCATTCCTACAGCAGCAGGAACTAAAGTGCCGAATACAAGTTCCCAGGAGGACAGAAATCGCTGCCCATACAGGAAGTGAAGCAGCGGCCATCTTGAAAAAGGGGAAATACAGTATTTTCTGCATTGGATGTTGGAGAAGCACCAGCCCTTGGATCTGAGTGAGTACTACTGTGCAAATAACCTAAGACTGTTAAGAGTTATAATCTGTCTGCCAGAGTACCATACTCCCCGAAATTGAGCAGTTGCAGCAACTCTTAAAGGAGCCACACACCAATTCTGCTGCAGTCGCCCATAGCAACCTGCATTTAAATTGCATTATAGCCAATACTGATCCCTCTAATCTGGTACTGGGTATCAAGGGCCATGTCTGACAACAAAGATAGCACCCACTTGGATCACAGCGATCCACCAGCAGCCACTTGCATCATGCCTCTTACTGTGCCATTCTATTTTGGGGCACCCTGGCTCTCAAGTTGCTCAGGAATACCCCATTCACTCAGGGAATTCTGTGATAAAATGCTAGCCACATTTAAGCTATATCCAGTATCAAAGGATCAGAAAGTAAAAATCCTGATTGGCCAGTTACAGGGAGCTGCGCTCCGGGAGGTCAAGTCCTGGCCTCGGCCAGAGCGGAAAACTGCTGAACAGATCCTAGACCGACTCAGTACCCCCTTTGAGACTAGGACCGCCTCTGAACTTAAAATGCGCTTCTTTGGAAAGCAGCAGCAGTCAAAGGAGACCTTAAGAGTCTTTGCCCTGTCTCTGCAGGAAGCCCTACGGGCTGTTATCCACTTTGATCCCCGTAAGGCTACTTTCACACTACCGTTCAGAGCGGGTCCGTCTGATGTCTTCACAGACGGATCCGCTCGTATAATGCAGACGTTTGGATCCGTTCAGAACGGATCCGTCTGCATTATAGTTTAAAAAAAATTCTAAGTGTGAAAGTAGCCTAAACGGATCCGTCCAGACTTTACAACTGTGCGAAATCTGCCATGTCCGCATCAAGGATGCTCAACCTATCAAACTCCAGGGTAGAGCAGAGACTCTGATATGGTGCAAGGCTTGCATCGGTATCCAAGCTGAACCCCCTCAAGTCAAGATTATCAGGCCCTTGTGGAACCAATACATCTTCAGGATCACCCCCTTGTCCTAGCCACTAGGAGCGTGGTCACGGTGTCCCAAGGAAAGGTACCCATACGCTTAGTCAATCTGGGTGATGAAGCTGTGAAGTTAAAAAAGCACTACCCAGTGGCCTGCCTATATCACATCCGTCAGCAGGATATCCTGGATTACCCTACTGCTGCGGCCCAACAATCACTCCAAACAGTGGAGGAAGCCAAAGACTCGCCGGAACAGCCCTGGTGGGCCGAACTACATATTGGGGACACCACAACCTCTGCCGAACAGATCAACGGTGTGCTGGACTTAGTGAAACAACAACATCAAGTCTTCAGCAAACATTCTCTGGACTATGGTCAAACTCGTTTAATACAGCACACCATTCTAACTGGCACTCATCCTCCAATCAAAGAGAAATACAGACCAGTCCCTCCTGCCATGTACCAGCAGGTGAAGAAGATGGTGCAGGATATAAAGACAGCTATCATCATCCAGGATAGTCACAGTCCCTGGGCTGCTCCCTTAGTCCTGGTAAAGAAGAAGGATGGAACCATCCGTTTTTGTGTGGACTATCGTAAGATCAACAACATTACGCACAAGGATGCGTACCCCCTGCCACGAATTGAGGAGTCCTTGGCAGCTTTGGGATCCGCTGCTTACTTTTCAACCCTGGATCTAACCAGTGGCTATTGGCAAGTCCCCATGGCACCAGAAGATAAAGAAAAAACAGCTTTTGCGACCCCAATGGGTCCGTTCAAGTTCAACTACATGCCTTTTGGGTTATGCAACGCCCCTGGGATATTTCGGAGACTCATGGAGAGATGTCTTGGACACAAAAACTTTGAGACCGTGTTGCTGTACCTGGATTATGTGATCGTCTACTCTAAGACCTACGAAGAGCATTTACATCACTTGGCAGAAGTGTTCCAGACTTTGGCCCAACATGGACTGAAAGTGAAACCTTCAAAGTGTCATGTTGTGAGTGCGGAGGGTGTGAGACCGGACACCGACAAGATAGCTGCAGTACAAAGCTGGCCGGCCCCAAAGACAGTCAAAGAAATCAAGGGCTTCCTCAGATTTGCAAGTTACTATCGGAGGTTTATCCCCAACCTATCCAGGAGCTTGTGAAAGGTCACCCTAAAGGCTGTCAGAATGCCAAAATACCGGTGGAGTGGAATGAAAAGAGAGAAGCTGCTTTCCAACTGTTGAAAGAAAAACTTACAGAACCTCCAATCCTGGGTTAGCCTGACTACAGCCTACCATTTTGCCTCTATACTGATGCAAGTAAGAAAGGTTTGAGATCTGTACTATCCCAGACACAAGCTGGAACTGAAAGAGTCATCGCCTATGCCAGCAGATCATTACGAGAGCCAGAGCGGAATTACCATAACTACAGCTAGTTCAAACTCAAGTTTCTAGCTTTGGTCTGGGCTGTAACTGAGAAATTCAAGGACTACCTAGCTGCCACACCTTTCAAGGTCTACACCGACAATAATCCGCTAGCTCACTTGAACACTGCACGTCTGGGAGCTCTAGAATAAAGATGGGCCTCTAGACTGGCAAACTTCAACTTCACCATTAAGTACCGGACTGGGAAATCTAATGACAATGCTGACGCTTTGTCTAGGCTACCTGCCCAGAAAGAACCAATTTCTACCGATGATCAGTGGGAAGATGTGGAAATGCCAATATTCTACTCCCGATTTGCCCGGCAGGAGGCCCTACACACTAGGCATCTGACCTATAAAGTCACTTGTTTTCCGCAGACCTGTGACCCCCTCACCTTCAGTTGAGAAAGAGCTCTGGCTAAAACTACAAGCAGAGAGCATAGCCATCAGAGAACTGTTGGATTATTTTTACAGTGGACGCATACCAGAGAGAATCCGACAGCGGAGAGCTGACTCAGAGCTAGTTCCCCTCTGGCGACAACGGAAACTACTCTTCCTAAAAAGAGACCTGCTCCTCAGGAGAACGCTTGATCCAGTCACCTGTAGGCGCCTCCACCAGATAGTGGTGCCCAGAAGAGATGCCAAGATGGTGATGGACATGTACCATAACCGGTCTGGTCATTTTGGAACCCAAAAAACAGAAGCCACCATCAGACGACATTTCTACTAGATTGGTATGAGAAGTGACATTGAAATCTGGTGTCAGCCATTCCCTCATCAGAGGTCTACGAAATCCAGAGAGAGGATAAAGGTACTCAGCGAGTACATCGCAACAGGCTCAAGAAATGCCTACAGGAACCTGTTCAGGAGCAGCCAAAAGAAGAGGTGATTTGAGATGAACCTTTAGCTACAGAGACAATAGGAGCCAAGCCATGGACACATTTTTACTGGTAAGGAACATTGCCACCTGTTTATTGTTTACATTATTGGCTCCTTCATCTACCCTTTTTGTTCCTGCCAAGCCATACCTCATGTTGGATTACAAATTATTTTTGATTTTTGTGTTTTTTTTTCTACTTGTTACAAGTTATGCAACTTTACGAGCTTGCACCCAAAGAAAAGACTCAAACGTGTACCTGAGCTCTTTGTGATCTCTATTGTGATATTTATGCACTATGTTTTTGCACTCAAGTTTACAGGTTAAGCAACGTTCAAGCACATATGCACATTGTGTGTATTCTTCATTTTTGTGATATTGCACTAATCTTTGCACTTAGCCAGATCAGTAGCACCTTGCTTTTGTGTCACTTTGCTTAACAGCTCTGTTCTCTTTATACAGACTGTCTCTTTGGACGGTAAATACTAATGGCCTACTCATAGTGCACGAGTAAGACAAGTGGTAAGTCCCAGGCAGGTCCAGCAAGGGTAACCCTGCTGCTTCGGGAACGGCTAAGGGAATAATATACCCCTCCTTCCTGTTTGTTATATGTTCCAGGATTGGTAATGGGACTACTAAACCCCCATCCTGGTGTGTCATCCAGGAGTTCCATGGGATTATTATATCCTCCTCCTGTAACATTACCAGAAGCGCATGGAGACGCTGATACCTCCCCCTTCTCTGCCTTTGCCTAAGGTATGGCGCCTCAACCTTAGAGCCTTTTTGCTACCCTTAGTCACCATAGTGATTGTGCTATAAGCCTTATATTTTGACTTTAGTGCAGGGAAGGGAATACAGGATAAAGTCACCCTACTATTTGTGGGCATTTCATTACACAATGGTGGGATTACAGAGTAAAGACACCCCCATGCTTCCTTTGGTGTTTACAGAGCTCAGAACACTTCAAAGTTAGTCAGTAGTGATTGCTTAGTGCAGACCTTTGGTTCACTGATTATACCGAGAGGGAAACTGTTAGTTAGGACACCCTACTCATGCGGGCAGGAACCTTAGTATGGCCGTTTTATGTTTGTCTTTGTATGTCTTTATATGTACCTCATGCAGCACTTTGTATTAATTTGGGTTCTCCAGAGCTTATTTCTCTCCTCCTAAGCATAAACCAAGGGCGGCTTAACTCAAAGTAAAGGGGAATGTAACACCCCAGATTTGTGTTACTACACGCCTCTACCACGCTACTATCTTCTAAGAGCCTTTACACTGTCTTCGGATGTAATTTATATTATGTCTTCACAAATGTGCATATATAACCATGTTAAGTGTAGTCCACCCCCTGCTTGGGGTAAGGTGTGTGGAGGAGATCCCCTGCATAGGGAAGACAGCAAGGAACTTGTCTCGGCTGAGACATTGATCACACTCCCAGACTGAGCACATGCAGCCTCAGCTGGATGCAGAAAGCAGAAAAGAAACTACAATCTCCAGAGTTCCAGGAAGAAAGCATCCCCTGAGAAACCATCTGTGAGTTAAGTCCAGAGACTTGGGAGAAGTCATTCCTCCTCAGCTAGTCTGTCCCCACAAAGCAGAAGGTACAGAAAAGTGCAGAAGATTAATTCCTGCCACAGTTACAGAGCTACCAAGCAGACGTCCTATTCTGCAAGCTCACATATCAAGCAGAAGCATTTATTCCTGCTAATGATTGCCAAAACCTGCCGGGACCAGAAACCAAAGCTGTATACTGCTTTGATACAAGTTATCTTCAGTAAAGAAACGTTTGAACTTCACGTAAAGGTCTGGACATCATTTCTGCTGCAAAATTCCTCTATTACTCCTACTATCACTACACTCAAATTTATTGCAAGGGAGCCAGGAGTCTAGCCGTACCCAGGTAAGAGACACCATTGACACAATTATCACTACCCTATAGAGACATTATAGGCCATTACACCACTCTGGCATTCCTAATCTGGGACGTGCGTTATAACACCTTGGAAGGGCCCTGTGATAGTACCCTGCGCACACTGCAATTGGCGTCACGAACTAAATACAGACTATTATCCACACGTATCCTGGCCACTGAATAAGTGACGTCAGCATACCCTGTTCCTGGCTGCTGCAGAAGCAGCAACAGCATTATTAGGAAGCCACAGAGTGGCACAATGACAGAGTCTGGAGGTAGCAGCAGTATGAGGAAGCCACAGAGTGGCACAATGAAAGATTTTGGTGGTAGCAGCAGCATGAGTAGGTCACATAGTGGCACAATGACAGAGTCTGGAGATGGCAGCAACATCATTAGGAAGCCACAGAGCGGCACAATGACAGAGTCTGGAGGTGGTAGCAGCATGAGGAAGCCATAGAATAGCACAATAACAGAGTGTGGAGGTGACAGCAGCATGAGTAGGCCACAGAGTAGCACAATGACAGAGTCTGGAGGTGTCGGCAGCAGCAGCATCTGGAGGAGGCCACAGAGTGGCACAATGACAGAGTCTGGAGTTGGCAGCAGCATGAGTAGGCCACAGAGTGGCACAATGACTGATGTCCTTCTTAACAGTCTCTGGGTCAGGAGCCTGACCGCTTGCAACATCACCTCCCTCGCCACTCTCCTCTTCACTACTTGCCCGCCTAGCGGAGGAAGCGGCGGATGTCTCCTCCAGATCTTGGCTGGGCAGTAGCTGCTGACTGTCCTCTAGTAGCTCGTCCTCGCTGTATAGTGGAGCTGAGCTCACAGCATACAATACTTCTGTGGTTGATGGAACAGCAAAGGACAGAGGCATGTTGAGGACAGGTGAGGGCACAGGGCCTGCTCCCGGGCCATGCAAACTAAGGGTTGTGTCTGACGAACCCACCGACTGTTGGCTGGGGGTGTCTGAGTTCACTTGGGATGACGTGGATGACCGAGTTAACCAATCAAGATCCGCTGTATTGCTGGTCAAGACACGACCGCTAGATGACACTGGGAGCTCAGGCCTCTTGCTGCGACTCCTGCTACCATGACCCCTTAGTCTGCTGCGACCTCTGCCTGCTCCAGAAACATTTAGGCCTCTACCAGTCCTCTGTGCATGGCCTGGCACTTCTCTGCCTGACATACTTTTAGCAGAACTAAATAGATTAAATGCAAATTAAAACACCCCTAAAAGCGACAAATATATTTTTCTTGTTGTACTTAAATACGCCCCTATACACTTTCACCAAAAAATAATTGCAGAAGTGAACTGAGAATATATTTTTCCTGTAGTACTGAAATACGCCCCTATAAGCTTTCACCAGGAAAAAATTAAGCAGTGAAGTGCGTATAGATTTTTCTTTTTGCTACAGTAGAATGCCCCTATACGCTTTCACCAGGAAAAAATTCAGCAGTGAAGTGTGTATCGATTTTTCTTTTTGTTACTGAAATACGCCCCTATATTGCCTTCACCAGGAAAAAATGAAGCAGTGAAGTTTGTATTGATTTTTCTTTTTGGTACTGAAATAGGCCAACAAACGTTTTCACCAGGAAAAAATTAAGCAGTGAAGTCTGTATAGATTTTTCTTTTTGTTACTGAAATAGCCCAACTAACGCTTTCACAGGAAAAAATGAAGCAGTGAAGTGTGTATCGATTCTTCTTTTTGTTACTGAAATAGGCCAACAAACGCATTTACCAGGTAAAAATGAAGCAGTGAAGTGTGTATCGATTTTTGTTTTTGTTACAGAAATACGCCCCTAAACTCTCTCACGGGAAAAAATGAAGCAGTGAAGTGCGTATAGATTTTTCTTTTTGTTACAGAAATACGCCCCTATACGCTTTCACCATGAAAAAATTAAGCAGTGAAGTGTGTATCGATTTCTCTTTTTGTTACAGAAATAGGCCAACAAACGCTTTTACCATAAAAAATTAAGCAGTGAAGTGCATATATATTTTTCTTTTTGTTACTAAAATAGGCCCCTATACGCTTTCACCGAGAAAAAATTAAACAGTGATGTGTGTATAGATTTTTCTTTTTGCTACAGAAATACGCCCCTATACGCTCTCACTGGGAAAAAATGAAGCAGTGCATATAGATTTTTCTTTTTGTTACAGAAATAGGCCAACAAACGCTTTCACCAGGAAAAAAATTACGCAGTGAAGTGTGTATAGATTTTTCTTTTTGTTACAGAAAAATGCCCCTATATGCTTTCAGCAGGTAAAAATTAAGCAGTGAAGTGCGTACAACTTTTTCTTTTTGGTTCAGAAAAATGCCCCTATACACTTTCACCAAAAAATAATTGCAGAAGTGAACTGAGAATATATTTTTCCTGTAGTACTGAAATACGCCCCTATAAGCTTTCACCAGGAAAAAATTAAGCAGTGAAGTGCGTATAGATTTTTCTTTTTGCTACAGTAGAATGCCCCTATACGCTTTCACCAGGAAAAAATTCAGCAGTGAAGTGTGTATCGATTTTTCTTTTTGTTACTGAAATACGCCCCTATATTGCCTTCACCAGGAAAAAATGAAGCAGTGAAGTTTGTATTGATTTTTCTTTTTGGTACTGAAATAGGCCAACAAACGTTTTCACCAGGAAAAAATTAAGCAGTGAAGTCTGTATAGATTTTTCTTTTTGTTACTGAAATAGCCCAACTAACGCTTTCACAGGAAAAAAGGAAGCAGTGAAGTGTGTATCGATTCTTCTTTTTGTTACTGAAATAGGCCAACAAACGGATTTACCAGGTAAAAATGAAGCAGTGAAGTGTGTATCGATTTTTGTTTTTGTTACAGAAATACGCCCCTAAACTCTCTCACGGGAAAAAATGAAGCAGTGAAGTGCGTATAGATTTTTCTTTTTGTTACAGAAATACGCCCCTATACGCTTTCACCATGAAAAAATTAAGCAGTGAAGTGTGTATCGATTTCTCTTTTTGTTACAGAAATAGGCCAACAAACGCTTTTACCATAAAAAATTAAGCAGTGAAGTGCATATATATTTTTCTTTTTGTTACTAAAATAGGCCCCTATACGCTTTCACCGAGAAAAAATTAAACAGTGATGTGTGTATAGATTTTTCTTTTTGCTACAGAAATACGCCCCTATACGCTCTCACTGGGAAAAAATGAAGCAGTGCATATAGATTTTTCTTTTTGTTACAGAAATAGGCCAACAAACGCTTTCACCAGGAAAAAAATTACGCAGTGAAGTGTGTATAGATTTTTCTTTTTGTTACAGAAAAATGCCCCTATATGCTTTCAGCAGGTAAAAATTAAGCAGTGAAGTGCGTACAACTTTTTCTTTTTGGTTCAGAAAAATGCCCCTATACACTTTCACCAAAAAATAATTGCAGAAGTGAACTGAGAATATATTTTTCCTGTAGTACTGAAATACGCCCCTATAAGCTTTCACCAGGAAAAAATTAAGCAGTGAAGTGCGTATAGATTTTTCTTTTTGCTACAGTAGAATGCCCCTATACGCTTTCACCAGGAAAAAATTTAGCAGTGAAGTGTGTATCGATTTTTCTTTTTGTTACTGAAATACGCCCCTATATTGCCTTCACCAGGAAAAAATGAAGCAGTGAAGTTTGTATTGATTTTTCTTTTTGGTACTGAAATAGGCCAACAAACGTTTTCACCAGGAAAAAATTAAGCAGTGAAGTCTGTATAGATTTTTCTTTTTGTTACTGAAATAGCCCAACTAACGCTTTCACAGGAAAAAAGGAAGCAGTGAAGTGTGTATCGATTCTTCTTTTTGTTACTGAAATAGGCCAACAAACGCATTTACCAGGTAAAAATGAAGCAGTGAAGTGTGTATCGATTTTTGTTTTTGTTACAGAAATACGCCCCTAAACTCTCTCACGGGAAAAAATGAAGCAGTGAAGTGCGTATAGATTTTTCTTTTTGTTACAGAAATACGCCCCTATACGCTTTCACCATGAAAAAATTAAGCAGTGAAGTGTGTATCGATTTCTCTTTTTGTTACAGAAATAGGCCAACAAACGCTTTTACCATAAAAAATTAAGCAGTGAAGTGCATATATATTTTTCTTTTTGTTACTAAAATAGGCCCCTATACGCTTTCACCGAGAAAAAATTAAACAGTGATGTGTGTATAGATTTTTCTTTTTGCTACAGAAATACGCCCCTATACGCTCTCACTGGGAAAAAATGAAGCAGTGCATATAGATTTTTCTTTTTGTTACAGAAATAGGCCAACAAACGCTTTCACCAGGAAAAAAATTACGCAGTGAAGTGTGTATAGATTTTTCTTTTTGTTACAGAAAAATGCCCCTATATGCTTTCAGCAGGTAAAAATTAAGCAGTGAAGTGCGTACAACTTTTTCTTTTTGGTTCAGAAAAATGCCCCTATACGCTTTCACCAGGAAAAAATTAAGCAGTGAAGTACGTATAGATTTTTATTTTTGTTACTGAAATAGGCCAACAAATGCTTTCACCAGGAAAAAATTAAGCAGTGAAGTGCGTATAGATTTTTCTTTTTGTTACAGAAAAATGCCCCTATACGCTTTCACCAGGAAAAAATTAAGCAGTGAAGTACGTATAGATTTTTATTTTTGTTAATGAAATACGCCCATATACGCTTTCACCAGGAAAATATTAAGCAGTGAAGTGTGTGTAGATTTTTCTTTCTGTTACTGAAATAGGCCAGCAAACGCTTTCAACAGGTAAAAATTAAGCAGTGAGGTGCATATACATTTTTCTTTCGGTAAGGCTAGTTTTACACTAGCAGCAGGGGAGTCCAGCAGGCTGTTCTGGCGGGTGAACAGCCTCTCGGATCCGTTCTGTCGCTAGCTTACATGTGCCCCCGGACTGCCGCTCAGTCACCATTGACTATAATGGGGCGTGGGCGGAGTTCCGGCAGTAGCACAGCAGCGCATGTCGAGAGGCGGCCAGACTAAAAGTACTGCATGCAGTACTTTTAGTCCAGCTGCCTCTCGGCGTGCGCTGCCGTGCTGCCCCCGGAACTTCGCCCCACCACCATTATAGACAATGGGGATGGAGCGGCAGTCCGGGGGCACACGTGAACTAGCGGCAGAACGGCCTGCCGGAGTCTCCTGCCGCAAGTGTGAAAGTACCCTTAAAGAAAAATTCCCCTATAAGATTTTACCAGGAAAAATTGAGCATTGAAGTGTGTATAGATTTTTCTTTTTGTTACAGAAAAATGCCCCTATATGCTTTCCGCAGGTAAAAATTAAGCAGTGAAGTGTGTAAAGATTTTTTTTTCTGTTACTGAAATAGGCCAGCAAACGCTTTCAACCGGTAAAAATGAAGCAGTGAGGTGCAAATCTTATTGCGCTTCATGGTAACGAATCGCATTTTTCCAAAAATGGCAGCTTTCTTTTGGTTAAAGAAAAATGCCCCTATACCATTTCACCAGGAAAAATTAAGTAGTGAAATGGGTATGGATTTTTCTTTCTGTTACTGATATAGGCCAGCAAACGCTTTCAACAGGTAAAAATTAAGCAGTGAGGTGCGTATATATTTTTCTTTTGGTTAAAGAAAAATGCCCCAATACGATTTCACCAGGAAAAATTAAGCAGTGAAGTGTGTATAAATTTTTCTTTTTGTTACAGAAAAATGCCCCTATACACTTTCACCAGATAAAAATTAAGCTGTGAAGTGCGTATAGATTTTTCTTGTTACAGAAATACGCCCCTTTTTTTACGATTTTACCAGAAATCCCTGCAACAGTGCAGTGCGTATATATTATATTTTTAATAAAATACGCCCCTATGCGCTTTCACCAGAAAAAACTTAAACAGTGAATTGCATGTCAAATTTTTTTGTAGGACTGAAATACGCCCCTATACGCTTTTAACACAAATCACTGCAACAGTGCAGTGCGTATATATTTTTTTTCTTTTTTGAATTAAATACCCCCTATACACTTTAACTGGAAAAAACTTATAAAGAAAGAAAGAAAGACCTGCAACAGTGAAGTGCATATATATTTTTCTTTTTTTCCTGAAATACGCCCCTATACGCTTTCAACAGAAATTACTGCAACAGTGCAGTGCGTATATATTTTTCTTTTTTTCCGTAAACACGCCCCTATACGCTTTCACCAGAAATAACGCAAACAGTGAAGTGCGTATATATTTTTCTTGTAGGACTGAAGCACGCCCCTATGCGCTTTCGGTATTTATAGGGCTGTGACATCACAGTGCTGGCTGGCTGCTGATTGGCTGTATGCATGCATGTCAATTTGGGTGATCCCGCCTTCCCAGAGTTCCTTAGCCCATGTCCTCAGTCCTCACACATGTAGCCACCATTTTAGGAAAAATGTGATTCGCTACCACGAAGCGCGATGAAATTCGCATTCGTTGCAAATCAAATTTTTCCTGAAATTCGGAACGAATTCCACTTCGTCAGCTTCGATTCGCTCATCTCTACCGGTATGCATAGGACATCAGCACCAAAGGACCAGAGAATGACACTGGAAGAGGCAATGGGGGAAAAAACTGTGATTATGACTTATTTTGCAATTTTATCAATCTGTTGCCGTGTTCTTTATTTAGCTTTAACAACCCCTTTAAATCTCCAAGATTTATAGAGCCAGTGTCAAGCTGAGCTACTTTGATAAATTTGTTGCATCTTTAGACTCTCTAGTCTAAGCTTACATTTTCCAATTATTAGGCAGGATTAGTAAAACTTAATTTTGTTTTGACATAATCTAACACCCAACTGTACTATACATGCCAACTGTCCCAAAAATATCTAGAAGATTCCCGGATAAAGTGGAGACCTCCCCTACTCTTGGGAAAGTTGACAAACATCCTGAATGCCAGGGAAGCTTCTTGGCAAGTTCCGGAATTAAGCTCTGCGTATGGCGCTAAGATGCTGCGTCATCAAACAGCCATGAAAAACGCATTGAAGGGGTGGACCGCATTCTGTAAAGGTGCTTTGGTCAAGCATTTTTTTTAAAGGTGTGTTTATTGTAGTAGAGGCATGTATTACTGGGAAACATTGTTCCCTTGCAAGGCTGTGCCAAAAAGTTGTCAAATACACATATGGCAGAGGTAACCTCCTGTAGAAACATTGCCCTCAGGTGACATTATGGTGTCTCACTGATGAAGTACATGGAAATTGGACTATACTAGAAGGACAAAACAACTACTACATTACAGTTTGAAAGGGTCCTTGTTAGAATTTATCATTACATTTGGAATTACCTATGTGATAGCAGATCCATATCCAGATAGCTCTGGTTTTCTCCAGCTCAGTTTTGGCATCATATATAAGTGCTTGCACTAACTCCTCCACCGTCCCCTTGGTGTCCAGCTGATATAGAGATAAAAAAAATTGTGTGCGACATTTAATTGTATTCCATATGAGGTTGATATGACATTAAAAAAAACAACTGTTACTCGGGTATGATACAAGGGCACCTGCCAAAGCGCTCTAATTGCGCTCTAATTCTAGACACATGATTTCCTGATAGGGGTCCAACCCACACTCTCCTGAGACTGACAGTAGGCTTAAAACTATGATTTCTCTAAAAAGCAAGGTCTTAGAGTGCAGTATACCCTAACAGAATAGGGCACCTATCACTAAATCATCTACCTGTCATTAGCACAGTGTAAACATGCAGAGTTTCCTTTTTGTTGTACATTAGCTACAAAATACTGTACAGTTAAAGAATAGTATCCCATATGATGAATCTACACTACATCAGTTTGTTCCATAAATCTCAGGGAACAGACATAATATTGGGCAATCCCATTTTGTTACAAGGGTCCTCCAACAATATGTCAAAGGGGTTGTCCGAGTTATGGAAAAAATATATATAGCACTGTAAATCTGATGGTCAGCGATATATAACTAAGCTAAGCAAGTTTTAGGTAAAAAAAAATATCTATTTCCTCATTTCCCTGGTTCTCTTCTGGCCCTTTGTTTATTTGCAAAAACAACAATCTCTGCCCCTCCCCCTGCTCTGCTTAGGGAGTGACATGTCTGCCTGCTGGGAGACTCTGCAGCTTGTTGTATGTGTAGGACTACAAGTCCCAGCTGTATAATGACACTGTTAGGCCCCTTTCACACGAGCGAGTATTCCGCGCGGATGCGATGCGGGAGGTGAACGCATTGCACCCGCACTGAATACCGACCCATTCATTTCTATGGGGCTGTGCACACGAGCGGTGATTTTCACGCATCACTTTTGCGTTGCGTGAAAATCGCAGCATGCTCCTCTTTGTGCGTTTTTCACGTAACGCAGGCCCCATAGAAATGAATGGGGTTGCGTGAAAATCGCAAGCAAGTGTGGATGCGGTGCGATTTTCACGCACGGTTGCTAGGAGACGATCGGGATGGGGACCCGATCATTATTATTTTCCCTTATAACATGGTTATAAGGGAAAATAATAGCATTCTGAATACAGAATGCATAGTAAAACATCGCTGGAGGGGTTAAAAAAATAAAAAAATAAAATTAACTCACCTTAATCCACTTGTTCGCGTAGCCCGGCATCTCCTTCTGGCTTCATCTGATCTCTGTGCAACAACAGGACCTTTCGTGACGTCATTCTGGTCATCACATGATCCATCACCATGGTAAAAGATCATGTGACGTACCATGTGATGACCGGAGTGACATCATCAAAGGTCCTGTTGCTGCACAGAGATCAGATGAAGACAGAAGGAGATGCCGGGCATCACAAACAAGTGGATTAAAGTGAGTTAAATTTTTTTTAAATTTTTTTTTAACCCCTCCAGTGATGTTTTACTATGCATTCTGTATTCAGAATGCTATTATTTTCCCTTATAACCATGTTATAAGGGAAAATAATACAATCTACAGAACATTGATCCCAAGCCCGAACTTCTGTGAAGAAGTTCGGGTTTGGGTACCAAACACGCGCAATTTTTCTCACGCGAGTGCAAAACGCATTACAATGTTCCCGCAACGCACCCGCACATTTTCCCGCAACGCCCGTGTGAAAAAATACAAGTGCTGCCCTGAGTGACATGTCTGCCTGCTGGGAGACTCAGCAGCATGTTGTATGTGTAGGACTACAAGTATAATATAAAACATGGTGAAAAAAAGGTTTTTCTACTCAATTATTGTAATGCCCTTCCTCCTAAAGAAAATACATTAAACATTTCTAAAAGCAGATAGTCTGCTAGACTTTCCTTCAACCAAGGAAGACACACCATTCTAGTCCTATATATAAATATCCCGAACAAGACAAAGTGGCTTATAAGCACCCCTCAAAACTCAGTATCAGGAGCACATGCCTAGTTTCTTAGGTACATCACTATGGTTAGGTACAGTCAGGTCCATAAATATTGGGACATCGACACAATTCTAACATTTTTGGCTCTACGCACCACCACAATGGATTTGAAATGAAACGAACAAGATGTGCTTTAACTGCAGACTGTCAGCTTTAATTTGAGGGTATTTACATCCAAATCAGGTGAACGGTGTAGGAATTACAACAGTTTGCATCTGTGCCTCCCACTTGTTAAGGTACCAAAAGTAATGGGACATAATAATCATAAATCAAACTTTCACTTTTTAATACTTGGTTGCAAATCCTTTGCAGTCAATTACAGCCTGAAGTCTGGAACGCATAGACATCACCAGACGCTGGGTTTCATCCTTGGTGATGCTCTGCCAGGCCTCTACTGCAACTGTCTTCAGTTCCTGCTTGTTCTTGGGGCATTTTCCCTTCAGTTTTGTCTTCAGCAAGTGAAATGCATGCTCAATCGGATTCAGGTGATTGACTTGGCCATTGCATAACATTCTTCTTTCCCTTAAAAAACTCTTTGGTTGCTTTTTCAGTATGCTTTGGGTCATTGTCCATCTGCAGTGTGAAGCGCCGTCCCATTACTTTTGGTCCCCTAACAAGTGGGAGGCACATATGCAAACTGTTGTAATTCCTACACCGTTCACCTAATTTGGATGTAAATACCCTCAAATTAAAGCTGACAGTCTGCAGTTAAAGCACATCTTGTTTGTTTCATTTCAAATCCATTGTGGTGGTGTATAGAGCCAAAAATGTTAGAATTGTGTCGATGTCCAAATATTTATGGACCTGACTGTATATCCCTGGTCAGGACAAGTACTTTGTACGTACCTTTGAAGCAAAATGATCCAGATTCCCCAAAGCCTTCAGATCTATCTCCAAAGACTTTAAGCTTGATCCATCCCAGGGATAATCTGTGACATAAGATACCATAAATGTATATGTACCACACATAGCACGATCAGTTTTACAAAACCTAATCACATTATCTCCACACTGGCTTTTCTTCTTTCCATAGTGCATCCTGGTAGCGTCTCTTATTCAGGTAAATGACACACACATCCAGTCATCATGATGTAAAAGAAAACACGATTGTCTTGACTAAGGCCTCATGCACACGACCGTGCCGTTTTCTGCGGTCCGCAAACCACGGATCTGCAAAAAACGGAAGCCGCCCGTGTGCCTTCCGCAATTTGCAGAACGGAACGGGCGGCCCATTGTAGACATGCCTATTCTTGTCCACAAAACGGACAAAAATAGGACATGCTATATTTTTTTTTGCGAGGCCTCGGAATGGAGCAACGGATGCGGACAGCACACAGAGTGCTGTCCGCATCTTTTGTGGCCCCATTGAAGTAAATGGGTCCGCACCCGAGCCACAAAAACTGCGGCTCGGATGCGGACCCGAAAAATGCTTGTGTGCATGAGGCCTAAGCCACATTCTTCAATCGCTCTACGGTCCTGTTCTGATGTTCAGGTGCCCATTATGGCATTTTTAGTAGTGAACACTCCTCTGCAGCTATGTAGACCCATACGTGGTGATGCATTTCCTATAATCGCCTTTGCATTGACTTATTCAGAAGTTTGTGCTACCGTAGCTCTAGGTATGGACTAGATGGCTTAGATATCACTCTTCATGAGCATCAATCAGTCTTGGACAAACAGGTCCCTGTGGCTGGTGCATACCAGAAACACTCCACAAGAACTGCTGTTTTTGAGACTCTGACCCAGACATCTAGCCATCAAAATTTGGCACTCGTCACTCAGATCCTGATGCTTGCCCATTTTCCCTGCTTCAAATACGTATACTTCAGTTGACTGCTCACTATTCTTCCTTATACTGTAATAATGTGCCTCTGACAAAAGTGTAGCCACTAAGCATAGTGCTTCTGCCAAGAATAGTAACTACTAAGCACAGAGGCTCTGCCAGGAAGAATAACTGTCAAGTGCAACGGCTATCTGCGACTTTGTCCCCCTCATGCCAGGTCTAAAATTGTGGGCGTGGCGTGGGCGGGGAAGAGGACAGTCCGGCAGGCCCGTCTCATTTACCATTTCCTACACCTATTTCAGGTGTAGAAAAAGATCTAAATATAAGACAGCTAGGAAGCAGTCTTACATTTAGAACTAGCGCTGGATGCGCTGAAGTTATGGAGAAGCATGTGCCTCTTCATAGATTCAGTAGATCTGCTGGCAGCTTAGGGCTTTAATGTCAGTCCTAATAAATGTGCCCCTAAATGTGCTGGCAGCCAGTGCCCACCGTTGTCCCACTCCCATCTTTTACTATGGGTTTTCCCTCCAATCAACCTCAACTCTGCTGCCGATTAATCAATCTCTTTCCTTGTTGTTCTACCACCTCTCCTCTCTGCCAGCCTCTTTGCTGGCTACACAATCAAAAAAATACATTTCAGAATACTGACAACGAGATGTAATGTATTCCATAACCTACCTATCCCCTGCATGTATCTCTGCTCTAATGTCCAAATGCTTTATTATACTCAATCTCAAGTCCTTCCAAGATACTTTTCTTTTCCCTCTTCCTCCCTCTTCTGCTCTTTACATTGTCTCTAAGATTTCCCTGCTGCACATCCTGATCATATTTTTTTTTACTTTTTATAAAGTATACCACTGACTTGATTCCTCCACATTCTATATGCTCAGACAAATTCTACCACCGAGGTAACATGGACCTTTGACTTCTCATCATTACACAGTAGGCTGAGATATTTGTTCTCAAATCTATCATGTAAATCAGTGAATGTACAGAAGAAAGAACAATTATTAAACTCAATGCTAACTTACAGAATTTTCCAGCAGTTTTAGAATTTTGTTTCCTTTTTTCTTGAAGGATTCTATCTTTACTCTCTTTATGACCTAAGTGTGAGAAAAATCTGTTAAGTTCTCATATATATTGTCTCAGTTTTGTGTACTTATGGTGGGGTTGGCAATTACAGAATCTCAGACTTTGTAGGTTAAAAGTCCAAATAGTGCTTTATTTTTCATCGAGCACAGCACAATACAGAGCATCCAAAGTAACCATTAGAAAGCATAACGCAAAATGTCAAATATTCACTGCCCATCTGTACTATACTGACTGAGGCTGTGAAATGCAGATGTGAAAGTAGCCTCATTTAGGTTAGGGTCACATCTGCTGCAGAGGTTATATTAGAAATTAACCATTTGTACCAAAAGATAGAGAAATGTGTGCCATGCACATCAGTTTGTAGAAGAGGAGTAAAAAGAAGTGGCCTGCTGCTTAGTCAGGATTTACAACATTTATGAAATTCGACTGTTTAAAAAAGTCCCAAAAATTATGTATACTGGGAAAGAGTCAGTACTTCACACATGGTTGAACTGGGGTTCCTTGGGTCCAGCAGAGGAAATTATTCTTGGGACCCAACCCAAAGTTTAATAGGTTATGAATTAAAGAAATAGACCCCGATGGCAGGTGATCAGATCCAAAGGTAGACAAATGTTGTTGTTTTTTCTCCTGTATCTTTCGGGTCCATTTTTGTATCAGAGCCTGGGCCACTCTAGCGGACCACTCCAACCCTGACTCCACATAGACTATGGGGTAGAAACAGTGGCATCATTTTAGCCAGAACAAAATGTGATGTACTGAATGTTCTGACTGATTTACCAAGGAAGTGACATAAGACAGCTCCATAATGTCGTATAGCTTTAAAGGGGTTATTCAGGTTTTGTTTGGTCGAGTGGTTAGCATTGGTTCCGTGCAGCGCTGGTTACATGACTTCATATCCAATCAAGGACAACATCTGCATGGAGTTTGTATGTTCTCTCCATGTTTTCGTGGGTTTCCTAACACACTCCAAACATGTACAAATAGGCAAAATTGGCTTTCTATGAAATTGACCCTAGTGGGTGTTTAGTAGAGATGGCTTTGCGGTTCGCCCGGCTGTCATTTCGTGGCGAACTTTGCACGTTCGCTGTTTGCCGAACAGGCGAACATATGGCGATTTCCGCCGGGCTCCTTATTCTTTGCATTCTGCAGATCTTTGACCCAGGACAGAACAGCCAATTGAGACGTTTCAGCATATAGACACACCCACTACCCTATAAATGAACCCGACCTGGCTGCCATTTTACATTCAGTCTTTTGCCAGTGTAGGGGGAGGTTGCTGTGTGGAGTAGGGACAGACTGTTAGGGACACCAAACGCTAGCTAATAGGGCCACAAAAGTCCTTTTAAGCACTGGTATAGTTGTGCTATCGATAGGTTTTAAAGGGTTAACAGGAATTAGCTGTATGATCTGCATGAAGGACAGGAGGTTGGGTGACATCATATTGAAGGGTGAATATATATACATGTACCTCCTGTCTCTATAAGGAAAAGTTTCTAGTCAGCAGTATTATAACAAGAGCTGCCTGTCTGTAGAAGGAACTGCTATTATTGTAATGAGAGCTGCAGCTATTCTTGTATGTATGTATGGATGTATATAAGGCCTGTATGACAAAACAATAAATAGAACTGTTACTGACATCATACTGCTTGTGTCACTGACATGTTCTCCAGACGTCTGTCCTCGGGGACAAAGGAAGGAATCAAGGTGCATTGATAAGGAAATATTACCCTTTCAGGTGTGACATACTGAGGGGTGTAATATATTTATAATATATTTTCTAACATAGAAAGTATATTATAGTGCATTTGTATTGTGCAGCAGTTGTGTGCGGTTCTGCTGCGATACTGCAGCTATACAGAGGAACAAACGCTATTGGAACAACTAATTGCAACTGGTGTGCTATACCAGTTGCCCCCAAAATAATCTGATTGAGGCAGGGGTGGGATATACCTATAATATACTTTCTATATAGTGCATTTGTATTGTGCTGCATTTGTGTGAGGTTCTGCTGAGATACCGCAGCTATACAGAGGGACAAACGTCATTGGAACAACTAATTGCAACTTGTGTGATATAACAGGTGCCCCCCAAAAAATCTGATTGAGGCAGGGGTTTTGAGATACCTTGAATATAATTTCTATATAGTGCATTTGTATAGTGCAGAATTTGTGTGTGGTTCTGCTGAGATACCGCAGCCATACAGAGGGACAAACACCATTGGAACAACTAATTGCAACTGGTGTGATATAACAGTTGCCGCCAAAAAAATCTGATTAAGGCAGGAGTGCGATATACCTAGAATATAATTTCTATATAGTGCATTTGTATTGTGCAGCATTTGTGTGAAGTTCTGCTGAGATAACATAGCTATACAGAGGGACAAACGACATTGGAACAACTAATTGCAACTGGTGTGATAAAGCAGTTGCCCCCCCAAAAAACTGATTAAGGGGTTCTATATACCTGCTTCCACAAATACTGCTCTTTTATAGAGACTTTGTCACAGGGTCAATTTGAAACTGACAGGCAGAGAAAGAGGCAGGCCATTCCGAAGGGGTGGTAGGGGTCAGGCAGGTGCACCAGGCCGGAGCCTAAGTGGGAAGTTGGAGAAGGTGCGTGCGATTACGTCAAAGGATGCACCAGAGTTGGTTGAGTGGCTCACTCAGCCTTCCGCTTCAGCACCATCCTCATCCTCTGTATCTGCACCCTCCTCACTATCTGCTGTGTGTACCCCCAAAGACACCACCACCATAGTCCCTCCACTCGAGTCAGAGGAATTATTTTACCATCAATTCCAAGACATTACCGATGCCCAGCCATTCTTTGCATCGGATGAGGAAGAGGAGGTAGCAACGGCCGCCATCCAGCGGCTTGACGACAGTACCCAGATCAGCCCAAGGAGGGTGGTCCCCGCTGTTGCTGCCTACTCCACTCCGAGATCTCTAATGTCAGTGCTGGTGAAGGTGACGATGATGACGTGTCGATGGACGTCATGTGGGTGCCCACAAGAGAGGAAGAGGAGGGGAGTTCAGAGGGAGAGATGGTCGCGGTAAGCCCAACACTTACCTAGGGGCGACCGCCTTAAGAAGGCACCTGGCCTCCCATCACCGAGCCCAGTGGGAGCAACGCCGTCAGAACCCACAAAGCCACACTCCTGATGCTCCATTTCCTACCTCTTCTCCTTCTCCTCTCTCCTCCCATTTGTCCTCCACTCCACCTTCCACCGTGCCATCGTCGTGTTCATCTGGCACAAGGCAGGTTTCCGTGGCCCAAATGTTCGAGCGTAAAAGAAAATGATGACGCGGGATAATCCTTTTGCCCAATGGCTGACCGCTGGCTTGTCGGAACTGCTAGCCCGCCAACTACTGCCATATAAATTGGTGGACTCAGAGGCCTTTAGAAAATTTGTGGCCATTGGCACCCCGCAATGGAAGGTCCCTTGAAGGAAATATTTCTCCCAGAAGGGCATCCCAGAGCTATATGGCCACGTTCTGCTATTGTGCCTGGAAGACAAGTGCCACACCGGTCCTGCACTGCTTTCAGCTCCGTGGTCACAGGCCGATCAGTGGCTAACCCCGCTCAATTTGACAGTTGGTAAAGTGGTGTGCGACAGCGGTGCCAATCAGCTGAGCGCGCTGAAACAGAAAAAAATGACACACATGCCGTGCATGGCACAGGTCCTGAACTTTGTCGTGCAGCGATTCATTGCCAAATACCACGGGGTCCAGGACATCTTGCGGCAGGCAAGGAAAATCTCTGCTTATTTTAGAAGATCTTACACGGCCATGGCTCGCCTTGCTGACGTTCAACGGCGACACCACCTGCCCATCAGGCGTCTGATTTGTGACAGCCTGACGCGCTGGAACTCCACCTTGTATATGCTTCATAGGCTTCTCAATCAGAAACGTGCCGTTAACGACTACCTGTACGAACTCTGCGGCAGGACAGGTTCTGGGGAGCTTGTTTTTTTTTCACTGCGCCAGTGGCTGCTCATGCGCGACGCATGCAGACTTCTGCAGCCATTTGATGAGATCACCAAATTGGTCATTCGCAGCCAGGGCGCCATCAGTGACATCGTACCATACACCTTCTTTCTGGAGCGTGCATTGCGTGGTGTCATTGATCAAGCCGTCGAGGAGCAGGAGAAGGAAGATGAGGAAGTCGCAATTTTGATTGATTTACAAGGGGGGGCTACTCCATCTGAGACAAGTCAGCAGGATTCTGAAGAGGAGTCAGAGGAGGATGGTGCCTGGGGGGAGGAGGAGGAGGAGGAGGAGCAAGAAGAGCAGGCTTTAAACTTTTCTGGGATCCCTGGTGTTGTTCGTGGATGGGGGAAGGAGACCGAGGACGACATTCTTCTGGGCGATAAGCAGGAGCCAGGCCTCTCCACCGCTTTCAAATTAGTGCAAATGGGGGCCTTCATGCTCCAGTGTTTGAAGAGGGACCCCCGTATAAAAAGCATAATAGGGAAAGGACCAGTACTGGGTGGCAACGTACTTAGACCCCCGGGTACAAATACAAAATGGGGAAATGTTACCACCATCACAGAGGGCTGTCAGAATACAGTATTTCCACGCCTTACTGTGAGAGATGTTGCATTCTGCTGTTGTGGGCGCTGGCAGAGAAATTTCCACCCACAGAGAAACAGTTCTGAGTACCAATCCTACAGCGCATGCAAGAAGAGGGCGGTTTGAAGATGTGATGGTCACTTCAGATATGAGATCATTCTCGCAGCCAACCCATCGACAGCCGCCCTTCGGATCCAGCCTCAGGGAACGCCTAGACGGACAGGTGTCCGACTACATCGGGTTAACGGATGAAACTATTGGCTTGCCCCTCGTCGAGTGTCCTGTCCGAAAGGACGTTCAGCGCAGCAGGGGGGGATCGTGACCGATAAGCGCACTTGCTCAGCTCACGACTACCTAACATTTCTAAAAATAAATGAGGCATAGATCTTGGAGGAATTAAACACCTGTGACGACCACGTTTAATTGAATTTCCTCATAACAGCCCACCACCCAGAACAAAGAATGGTCCCTGTCTTAGGTAAATACAGTGGCAGAAAAGGCCGGTGAATGCCTAATGTTTGGGAATGTTTGGGACCTTGGAGGAATTCAACACCTGTGAAAACCACGTGTTATCGAATTTGAACTATTATAATTTCGGGTTTTTTCAAGAGGGAGGATTTCGTTAGCCATGTTTTTAATCCAATTTTAATTTTTTGTTCTTTTAAACATATTTATTTGACATCTATTTGTACTGGCCTGCAGTAAAATTGATATCCAGTAATATACCTCCAGCCACATAATCACTTGATATTCTCTGTCAGGTGAATGCCTAATTTTTGGGGCCTATACGCCAGTGGCCTAAAATAAAAATTTTCTAGGTTCCAGCAGGCCACATTTTTTGACAGTTTCCCTTTAAGACGCATAAAAATGGCCCCTGATTAAAATACATATTTTTGGGGGGAATCCCCTCTGGTATGTCACTGTCCATGTTGTGGGATGATTTGTGCACTTCTTGTAAGTATTTGGTGGCTGCAATAATGAAGGTTTTTTGAGTTCGCCTGCCATTAAAGTGAATAGGGCCCACCGCGAACTTGCGGTTCGCGAACTTGCGGTTCGCGAACATTTGATCGCGTTCGCGAATTGTCCCAGCCGATGTTCGTCCATCACTAGTGTTGGGGTCAAGTGCCTATATGGTAGCCACTGACTTCCCAGAGAGTCGCCCCAACCTCACAACTATCCCTGTTAGAAAAGAGTATTACAAATTTTTGTCATTGGTTTGAAGCCAGTTTTTTTTGCTACAAATCACTACATTTTCCGCATTTGGTACTTTACTCCCTGAGTTTACAAGGGCAATGGTGATGACCTAATTGTACCAAAGGCCTTATTGACATATTAAGAAAAATGAACATAACTCGGGAACAGAGCGTGAGATTGACTAACAAAAAATAGCGTTTTAATCAGGTCAACCACACCTAAGTGTCTATTCAAACGGTTGGAGAGGGAGGTTGCTGGTTACAGATTCCTTTTAAAGGAGTTATGCATGATTGAATGAAAATGAAAATCAGACATCATATAGTATATAACACTAGAAAAGCTACAATTTCTGGGGAAATTGTGTGAAGTGTTCTCGCCTCCACCAGTAGTCTACAACTGGAGTGGGCGGAGTAACTGGGTAGAGTGGCTTGAGTAACTGTTGTGTGGTTGGAGTGGCTGCAGTAACTGTGGAAAGGTTGGACTGGGCAGAGTAACTTTATGGAATGGGCAGAGTAACTGTGTGGAGTATTTGGAGTGAGTAAAGATAGTAAACATTACACTAACCAATTGATTGATCAAATTTAAAAAGTGCACATGGCAAGCTTGATAGAGTGAGAAATGCATTTCAACTTTTATTTATTTATTTATATAGCACATTTAATTGCAATGTTGTTGCCCAAAGTGCTTCACAGTTACATAAAAAAATACATTTATAAAAATATTAGCAGTCGATTTATGTAGGTGGGCTTGAAAATGAGGGAGTGGTGTCCTGATTTTTCATCTCACACTCTAGCTTTTGTCACTCTGCTGGCTGCTCACACACCTGGGTTCTTATGGCAACTCACTCTACAGCAAGGGCAGAGAAGAACGGTTAAAAACAAACTGCTCCAACTTGCTCACTTCACTGGCGGTTGCCATCTTCAAACGGTTGTAGTTTAAAAATTATAACTCCTACACCGAAGAGCTTTATATTGCGAGAATCACAAGACCCAGACATACATTTTGCTGCATAGTATGTCTCTGAAATATTAAAAATGAAGGCACAGTCACAGTTTAGAAATTGCCCTTCAAATTTAAGGTGGCTAGAGTGAAGTTTCAATGAATGTCAATGGGCGGCGTGAGTTGCAAACAAATGGTCATATTGTGAATGATCCCTCAATGCTTCTTGCTTGTGGGCCAATGAGAAGGCTTTAGGAGTAGTGTTGATTTTTCATATTGCGAATTTTTATCGCAATTTTTTCAATTGCCGATTTTCGTAATCAAGAAAATAATGACTGGAGATCACGAATTCTCGAATTTGCGAATATATGACGAATATTCACCCAAATATTTGCGAAATATCTTGAATTTGAATATTGCACCTGTCGCTCATCACTGATCTCTACATTCACTGCTCCAATTGCTGTGCTAGATAATCTTCAGTCTGGCAGCTCAGGGGGCGTGTACATGTCGTACTTTTAGTTCGGCCTCCCCTCGGCATGGTCTGCCGTGCGGCGGCCGGAACTCCGCCCCCATTATAGTCAATGGGGCCAGAGCGGTAGTCCGGGGGCATGCGTGCACTAGCGGCAGGACGGATCCGACAGGCTGTTCACCCGCCGGAACAGTCTGCCGGAGTTCCTTGCCGCTAGTGTGAAAGTACCCTGAAAAAGGTGGATTGTAAGGTAATTTCAAAGACAATAGAAACTGAGATGATTTCTATAGTAATTTCATAAATTCCCATAATTTACTGTGATAATGGACCTACGCAAAAACATTTTAGTAACCAGTCTCTGATCCAACATGACAGCTACATTGTAGCTAGTAGTTGCTGTATTACATACAGAGTATTTCTTTTTCCCTCATAAAATGCAGTTGACTTACCAGAATCTGTACGGAGTGTCTCCTGTCTGATTTCTTCATTATTACGCTGGAAGCCTTCAATAGATTATTCATAATTATTTTTTAATAGATTTATTATAGATTTATTATAGATTATTAATTATTATAAAATTTAGCGACCTTCATTTTCCAGGATTTTTCGCTTTATAAGATGGGAGGAAAAAGTCAGTGCGTCTTATAAAGCGATAGTGGTGAAAGTCAAGCTCGCCAGCAGTATTGCAGGATCGAAGGATCGAAGGAGCTTTTACTTAGCCTACTCCTGATCCTGCGATTTAAGTGTGGGGCGGGTGGCGGCAGTTAAACATTCCGTGAAACTGAATGCCGCCAGCCCACATGTCCCTAATACGTAGCTGCCGCCTGGGTCCTCCTTCTCCTCTGCTCTGCCGCCCACATATACTGCTGATTGGTGGTGAGCGCAGGTGGGAACTGCCGCCTCCATAAATAAGACTACTCCCTCCCTCCAGCTCGGCTACGATGTTGCTACAGAGCGCCGCTGATGTGAGATAGGAGGAAAGAAGGCATTTTACTGGCCCTCTGTCGCCCTGTGCTATTCCCAATCCATGCACTGTCACCTAAAATCCTGGGTGAGTGACAGCTCAGGGGCCGGCTTAAAAATTAACTGTGTGTTAAATATGACTATAACCCCCTCAGCCATAGGAATGGACCCATGTACTGCAGTACATGGGTGTATTCTTAAGGATGAGGGGGGTTATAGTCACATTAAATATAAACACATGTCAATTAAGTGTCTGGACAGTGTTAATATTAAATGTGACTATAGCCCCCCTCATCCATAAGAATGCACCCTGGAACTGAAGCACGGTACATTCCTATGGGTGAGGAGGGTTATAGTCATATTTAATGAAAAAAAACAGGCCAATTACAGTATAGTCCCTGGACACTGTTAATATTAAATGTGGCTATAACCCCCCTCATCCTTAAGAATACACCAATGTACTGCAGTACATGGTTGTATTCTTTAGGATGAGGAGGGATTATAGTCACACAGAAGTGCATCATCCTCCGATCTCCCAATTATCCTCATAAGGGCTTGTTCAAACTACCGTATATTTTTTCCGTTTCCGTTCCGTTTCTTTGCAGTCCGTATGCGGAACCATTAATTTCAATGGTTCCGCAAAAAAAATCGGAATGTACTCCGTGAGCATTCCGTTTCCGTATGTCTGTATTTTCGTTCCGCAAAATCATAGAACATGTCCTATTATTGTCCACATTACGGACAAGGATAGTACTGTTCTATGAAAGGCCAGCTGTTCCGTTCCGCAAAATATGGAATGCACACGGATGTCATCCGTATTTTTTGCGGATCCATTTTTGCGGACTGCAAAATATATACAGTCATGTGAACAAGCCCTAACAGTGTTTCTTCCGCAGATTCCCCCATAACAGTTTAAAATATTCTGTTATTTGGTTCAAAATATATTTTTCCTGTTCTCCTCCTCTAAAGCCTAGGTGCGTCTTATCATCAGGTGCATCATATAAAGCGAAAAATATGGTAAATAACTTTATTCTCTGGGTTATTATGATTACAGCAATAACAAATACATATAGTTTTTTTTGATGTTTTACTACTTTTGCGCAATAAAAACTCTTTTTAAAAAGAAGAAAATGTTTTTGTATCGTCGCATCCCAAGAACCATAACTTTATTTTTCTTTCTATGGAGTTGTCTAAGGGCTTGGTTTTTGCAGGACAAATTACAGTTTTCATTGGTATCATTTTGGGGTACATAACATTTTTTAATTGCTTTTCATTCCTTTTTTGTGGCGAATAACCAAATGCAGCAATCTGGCATTTATTGTTGTTTTTTTACAGCGTTGCCCATACAGAAGAATTATTTAAAGAATGAAGAAAAATTTTTGGAGAGTAAACACAAGTGCCATATTATTAGTTTTGGGCGCAAATATTCAAATCTCGAATATTAATCGCGAATATCGGCACTTCGAGAATTTGCGAATATTTAGAATATAGTGATATATATTCGTAATTTTGAATATTCTAGATTTGTTTTTCATCAGTAACCTCCCTTCTTGCTTGTGGGCCAATGAGAAGGCTGCAATAGCTTTGTCTGAGCTTAGCAACATCCGAAGTAACCAATAGGAAAGTTGCCTACCCCTTACTATATAAGAACCTCCCCAGCAGCCATTTTCTAGTTTTTTTTTAGTTCTGAGAGAGACAGCAGTGTCATTGTTGTGCTCTGTGCTTTCCACACTACATTAGATAGATACTTAGATAGATAGATAGATAGATAGATAGATAGATAGATAGATAGATAGATAGATAGATAGATAGATAGATAGATAGATAGATAGATAGATAGATAATAGATAGATAAAAGATATGGGATGGATGGATAGATAGAGAGATAGATAAAGAGATAGATAGATAAAAGATATGGGATGGATGGATGGATGGATGGATAGATAGAGAGATAGATAAATAGATAGATAGAGAGATAGATAAATAGATAGATAGATAGGTAAAGGTAGATAGATAATAGATAGATAGATATAGATAGATAGATAGATAGATAGATAGATAGATAGATAGATAGATAGATAGAAAGATAATAGATAACTTACATATATAATACAGATAGTTAGTGGGAGATAGTCAGTGTAGGTTATATCCTGAGTGTAGCTGTTGCAGTGCAGGGTGTTAGCTTTAGGCAGTGTGATAGGTTCTGCTGTCCATACATACGTGCAGACCTGCTAAAATGTGAAGTTTCACGTATTGCGCCAAAAATATTCGCAAACATTAGTGCCGATTAGCGCAATCGCGAATATATTGGAGCACTCTAACAGCATATAAAGCCATTTTTAATGTTCTGCCGTGCCAACCATTTTCTCCAGTCTCAGGAAACTTCTAGCAGCTTGGAAAATGTAGCAAAAGTGACCCACGCCTGTATTTTGCGCACATTACGCGAATATTACATTGCCGATTTTTCGCAATCAAGAAAATAATCTCGAATTCAAGAATTTACGAATATATGATGAATATTCGCCCAAATATTCGTGAAATATCGCAAATTCAAATATAGCCCCTGCCGCTCATCACTACATATTATATTAAAAACATAAATTTTAACTTAATGACCAGTCTGTTTTGGGCCTTACTGACCAAGTGATTTATTTATTAATTTTTTCATTGTCAGCTTTCAAGAGCTTTTTTTGGGACAAGTTTAAGTTTTTAACCCCTTAGTGACCAGCCTGTTTTGGGCCTCACTGACCAAGCGTTTTTTTTCTTCCTTTCTTTATCATCGTCTTCCAAGAGCTATAATTTTTTAATTTTTCCCTCTATTAGGCTACTTTGACATTAGCATTTTCAATTCCGCTATTGAGATCTGTCATGGGATCTCAATAGCGGAAGAAAACGCTTCAGTTTTGTCCCCATTCATTGACAATGGGGACAGAACTAAACTGCACGAAACGGAATGCAACAAAATGCATACCGTTCCATTTGGTTGCGTCCCCATCGCGGACAGAAAACCACTGCAAGCAGTGTTTTTCTTTCCGCGATGTGGTGCGGAGCATGACGGATCCATCCTGATACACAATGTAAGTCAATGGGGACGGATCAGTTTTTTCTGACACAATCTGGCACAATAGAAAACGGATCCGTCCTCCATTTACTTTGAATGGTGTTCAAGATGGATCCGTCATGGCTATAGAAGACATAATACAACCGTATCCATTCATGACAGATGCATGCGGTTGTATTATGGTAATGGAAGCGTTTTTGCAGATCCATGACGGATCCACAAAAAACGCTAATGCGAAAGTAGACTACAAGTGCTTGTTTTTTACGGGACAATTTGTAGTTTTTAATGGTGTTATTTTGGGGTATACATAACTTTCGGATTAACTTTTATTAACTCTTTCTGGGAGGGAGATGGGAAAAACAGTAATACTGCCAATTTTTTACGTTATAAATTCTAGGGCGTTCATTTTTCAGTATAAATAACATAATATCTTTATTCTCTTGGTTAGTGCGATCACAGCGATACCAAATACAAATATTTTTTTTTTTTACGTTTTACTGCTTTTGTGCAATAAAACCATTTTATTTAAAAGGAAGAAAATCTTTTTGGATCACCGCTTCCCAAGACCCATAACTTGCAGTTTTCTTGGTTATCGTTTTGGAGTAAATTACACTTTTTGATCACTTGTTATTATGCTTTTTCAGTGGCAAGTAAGAATAAATGACCAATTCTGTTATTTATTTTTTTAGTTTTTTTTTTACGGCGTTCACCGTAGTGGATAATTTACATGATATTTATATAGTGTGAGTCATTACGGATGCTGCGATAACAAACATATGGGGGAGATATTATTTTTGCATTTTTTTTTCATTAAAAAATGTATTTAAAATTAAAAAGCTTATTTTTTTTACTGAAAATATATTTTTTATTTAATAAAAGTGTTTTTGTTTTTTTTTAAACTTTTTTTTACTACTTAATAGTCCCACAAGGGGACTATAACAGGCAATATTTTGATCACTTTTAAAATGCCATCTCTATAGTGCATTGCATTTTAATGTCAGTGCTATACTTACATTGACCAGCAGGTTGCGCCAGAGAGGCGATCACATTTGCGTGGTGCCAATAGGAAACAGAAGGAGTCTGGTCCCTCTGTCACCGCTTACATGCAGCAGGCGCCATTGCCCACAGCATGTAAACCATTAAACAGCCCGGATCGTCACTTGTGCTAGTCCGGGCTGTTAGAGCAGGAGCATGGCTCTCATGTGAGAACCAGGCCCTCGCTCCCTGCTGCATCAGTCTCTGATACAACATGGCAGCTACATTGTAGCTAGTAATTGCTGAAGTGTCTCCTGTCTGATTTCTTCATTATGATGCTGGAAGCCTTCAAAAGATTATTAATAATAATTTTTTATAGATTATAGATTATTAATTATTATAAAATTTAGCGACATTCATTTTACAGCATAAATAACATGATAACTATATTCTCTGGGTTATTATGATTACAGCTAGAGATGAGCGAATTTCATGTTAGAAAAATTAATTCACGCTTCGTTTGGTGGGTAAAAGCAGAATTGCATTATGGATTCCGTTACCACGGACCAAAACGCAATTCTATGACGGAATACATAACGAAATGCCTTTAGAGGCATTCCGTTATTTATTCCATCATAATAAAAGTCTATGGGCTGCAAAACGGATCCGGCGTTTCCGTTATGCAGGGGAGTCCTCTCCTTCATAATGGAAACGGGACGGATCCGTTATGCAGGCCATAGACTTCTAATGTGACGGAATGAATAACAGAATGCCTCTAAAGGCATTCTGTTATGCATTCCGCCATAGAATTGCGTTGTGGTCCGTAGTAACGGAATCCATAACACAATTCTGCTTTTACCACCAAACGAAGCATGAACAAATTTCAAAATATGAAATATGAATATGAATAATTACAGCGATACCAAATACATATAGTTTTTTTTATGTTTTACTACTTTTGCGCAATAAAAACTCTTTTTAAAAAGAAGAAAATATTTTTGTATCACTGCATCCCAAGACCCATAACTTTTTTCTTTTTTTTTTCTACGGAGCTGTCTAAGGGCTTAGTTGTTGCGGGACAAATGGTAGTTTTTATTGGTATCATTTTGGGGTACATAACACTTTTTAATCACTTTTCATGGCAAATAGCCAAATGCAGCAATATGGAATTTGTTGTTTTTTTACAGCGTTAACCATACAAAATATATTACATCATAATTGCATAGTGCAATATCAAAATAGCTGAATTGCCCATTTTTGGACACTTTGCCTTACAGAAAATTGATTAATACCGTAAGTGATCAAAAGTTGTATGTTTTCAAAAATGATAGCAGCAAAAACTACTAGGGATGGGACGACAGGGAATCTAGTAAGATTCGAGGGATTCGTGGATTCGAATCCTGACGTAATTTACGGGATTCAAATCCGACAAATCCATGTCGCATCTCCACAGTCATCTGTATCGCCGTCCTCAGGACAGCGATACAGATGGCTGTGCTGAGGCAGGGGAGGGAGAGGCATGTCCCTTCCCCTTCCTCTGATAGACTGCAGGCACTAGGCCGGCAGCCTATCAGAGGCCGGCGCAGGCGGCGCGATGATGTCATCGCGCCGCCTGAGCCGCACAGCGCGGGACACAGGCCGGAAGAGGCCTGAATCGCATCGCTGACATGGAGGTAAGTATAAGTGTTTTTTTGGTTTTTTTTTAAGTACAATAGTTTTACTGGAATATTAGGAGGGCTCTTGTTACTGGCACATGATGGGGGGGCTTATTACTGGCACATGATGGGGGGGATTATTACTGGCACATGATGGGGGGCTCTTATTACTGGCACATGATGGGGGGGCTTATTACTGGCACATGATGGGGGGGCTCTTGTTACTGGCACATGATGGGGGGTGCTCTTGTTACTGGCACATGATTGAGGGCATCTATGTGGGCACATTTTACTGGCACATGATTGGGGGCACTTATTACTGGCACATTATTGGGGGCACTTATTACTGGCACATTATTGGTGGGCACTATAGGGACTGAGGCCACAAAGAAGGGGTATTTCATATGGGGGGGCTCTGTACAGTAGCATTTTATACTGGGACACATTATGGTGGGTACTATGGGGAAGGGGGAGAGGAATACTATGGTGTCATCTACGAGGGGCACTAAGAAGGGATATTTTATACTTGCAAATTATGGGGGACACTGAGGGCATCTACTGGGGCACTATATATGGGGCATTTTATATTGGTACATTATGGGGGGCACTAGGAGGAAGGGGGGAGATGAGCACTATGGGGGCATTTACTGGGGGCACTATATAGGGGTATTTTATACTGGCACATTATGGGGCACTATAGGGACATTAGCTCAACTGGGGGCATTACAAGGGGGTATTTTTTGCACTGTCACATTATAATGATAATTATTTCTACTGGGGGGGGCATTATGGTGGTCTTTATTACTCCCCCATGGTATGACCCCCTAGTAGCAGCACCAGCCTTTCCCTACTCTGCTATCCCTCTGCCCCTCCAAATCCTTATGATGAAATCTTTCTCCCCCCAGCCAAAGTGTTGAAGTGGTGTCCGAGATCCCCAAGGGCCAAGCCAAGTAATTGTAAGTTTTCATGTGAAATATGTTTGTTATGTACTGGATTCATAGGATTCGAGATTCGATAGATTCGAGAACCTTTTGGGATTCAGATTCGGATTAAAAAATTTTTTTATTCGTCGCACCTCTAAAAACTACAGCTCATTCCCCAAATAAATTAACCCTCACATCGCATCGAATTTGACAGAAATATGAAAAAGTGTGTAATTTTTTTATTTTTTAAAAAGTAGTAAAGCATAAGAAATACTACATAAATTTGGTATTACTGTAATAATAGTTATCCTCACAATCAAGGTAGTGTGTCAGTTTTAGTGCACAGTGGACCATAAAAACAAAGTCGGTGCATGTTTTTTTATTCCACCCCACAAAGATTTTTTTATCCAATACATGATGTGGTAAATTCAATTTTGTCTTTAAGCTTGCCCCACAAAAAACACATGACTACCGGGCCGGGACTGGAAGCGCATATCGCTTCCTGATCTGTATTCACAGCGCTCGTTGAGCGCTATGTATACAGCGATCTAGAAGGCAGGGACACCTGGGAACTGTCCCTGCCTTCTCTCTGGGGTGCCATGCTGTCACTGACAGCCAGCCCCCCGCTCGGCAGCTGCACGATTAGAGTTCTATAACGTCCATTAAGAGTTAAACAACCACTCATAGGATGTTTATATCCTATAGGTGGTTGGGAAGTGGTTAAAGGGGTTATACCATGATTGAATGAAAATGAAAATCAGACATAATATAGTATATAACAATACCATTCTTTAAAGCTAGAACCAGCCCTGTACTGCACATGGATCCAGAGATCTCTACATTCACTGCTCCAATTGCTGTGCTAGATAATCTTCAGTCTGGCAGCTCAGGGAGCGTGTACATGTCGTACTTTTAGTCCGGCCGCCTCTCGGCATGCTCTGCCGTGCTGCCGCCGGAAATCTGCCCCGCCCCCATTATAGTCAATGGGGCCGGAGCGGCAGTCCGGGGGTACGCGTACAGGATGAATCCAACAGGCTGTTCACCCGCCAGAACAGTCTGCCGGAATTTCTTGCCGCTAGTGTGAAAGTACCCTGAAAAAGATGGATTGTAAGGTCATTTTATAGACAATAGAAACTGAGATGATTTATATAGTAATTTCATAAATTCCTATAATTTTCTGTTATAATGGACATACACAAAAAAAATTTAGGAACCAGTTTCTAAACCAACATGAAAGCTACATTGTAGCTAGTAGCTTTTTTCCTGATAAAATGCAGTTGACTTACCAGAATCTGGACGGAGTGTCTCCTGTCTGGTTTCTTCATTATGACACTGGAAGCCTTTAATAGATTATTCATTATTTTTTAATAGATTTATTATAGATTATTCATTATTGTAAAATTTAGCGACCTTCATTTTCCAGCATACCGTATTTTTCGCTTTATAAGACGCACTTATTTTCCCCTCAAAGTGGGAGGAAAAAGTCAGTGTGTCTTATAAAGCGATAGTGCAGAAAATCAAGCTGGCCAGCAGTATTGCAGGATCGCAGGAGCTTTTACTTAGCCTACTCCTAATTAGTGATGGTCAGTTCGCAGTGTTCGCCAGCAAACACATGAGGGGTGCCATCTTGACTCACCCGTCCGGCGATGCCCAGGTAAGCCCTTACCTGTGCCTGTGTCGGGAGCCGGTCTGAAATCAAATGCGGTCACCGGGAGCAGGCAGTTCCGAGAACAGCCCGATGAAGGCCCCCAGCGGCTGTTCTCGGAACTGCCTGCTCCCGGTGACCGCATTTGATTTCAGACCAGCTCCAGGCACAGGTAAGGGCTTACCTGTGCATCGCCAGACGGGTGAGTCAAGATGGCAGTCCTTTCTTTATCATCGTCTTCCAAGAGCTATACATTTTAAATTTTTCCATCTATTAGGCTACTTTCTATTATTAATTCCGCTATTGAGATCTGTCATGGGATCTCAATAGCGGAAGAAAATGCTTCAGTTTTGTCCCCATTCATTGACAATGGGGACAGAACTGAACTGCACGAAACGGAATGCAACAAAATGCATACCGTTCCGTTTGCTTGCGTCCCCATTGTGGACAGAAAACCACTGCAAGCAGAGTTTTTCTGTCTGCGATGTGGTGCGGAGCATGACGATGATCCATCCTGACACACAATGTAAATCAATGGAGACGGATCAGTTTTCTCTGACACAATAGAAAACGGATCCGTCCCCAATTGACTTTCAATGGAGTTCATGACAGATCCGTCTTGGCTATATAAGACATAATACAACCAGATCCGTTCATGACGGATGCATGCGGTTGTATTATTGTAACGGAAGCGTTTTTGCAGATCCATGATGGATCCGCAAAAAATGCTAGTGTGAAAGTAGCCTTAGCTGTATGAGGGCTAACTTTTCATTTTATTTGGTATCGTTTTGCAGTAAATTACACTTTTTGATCGCTTGTTATTATGCTTTTTTTGAGGCAAGTAAGAATAAATTACCAATTCTGGTTTCTTTTTGTTTTTATTATGGCGTTTACCTTAGCGGATAATTTACATGATGTTTACATAGTGTGAGTCATTACGGATGCGGCGATACCAAACATATGGGGGAGAATTTATTGTTGCAATATTTTTCATTGAAAAATGTATTTACAATGTAAAAGAAAGCGTATTTATTTTACTTTTTTTTACTACTTAATAGTCCCACAAGGGGACTATAACAGACAACATTTTGATCACTTTTAAAATACAATCTTTATAGTGCATTGCATTTTAATGTCAGTGCTATACTTACATTGACCAGCAGGCTGCGCCAGAGAGGCAATCGCATTTGCATGGTGCTAATAGGAGACCGAGGGAGTCCGCTCCCTCTATCACCGCTTACATGTGGCAGGCGCCATTGCCCACGGCATGTAAAGCGTTAAACAGCCCTGATCGTCACTCGTGCTAGTCCAGGCTGTTAGAGCAGGAGCATGGCTCTCATGTGAGAGCCAAGCCCTCGCTCCCTGCTGCATCAGTCTCTGATACAACATGACAGCTACATTGTAGCTAGCTAGTAATTCATGAATTGCATACAGAGTATATATTTTTTTCTGATAAAATGCAGTTAACTTACCAGAATCTGTACGGAGTGTCTCCTGTCTGATTTCTTCATTATGATGCTGGAAGCCTTCAATAGATTATTAATAATAATTTTTTTTATAGATTTATTATAGTTTATTAATTGTTATAAAATTTTGCGACATTCATTTTACAGCACAAATAACATGATAACTTTATTCTCTGAGTTATTATGATTACATCTAGAGATGAGAGAATTTCATGTTATGAAATTCGTTCACGCTTCGTTTGGTGGTGAAAGCAGAATTGCGTTATGGATTCCGTTACTACGGACCGTAACGCAATTCTATGATGGAATGCATAGCGGAATGCCTTTTGAGGTATTCCGTTATTCATTCCTTCATAATAGAAGTCTATGGGCTGCAAAATAGATACAGTACGTCCCGTTTCCTCTCCTGCATAACGGAAATGGGACTGATACGTTATGCAGGCCATAGACTTCTATTATGATGGATAAACCAAATCCTTCATAATAGAAATCCATCCCCTGCATAACGGAAACGGGACGGATCAGTTTTGCAGCTCATAGACTTCTATTATAACGGAATGAATAACGGAATGCCTCTAAAGGTATTCCGTTATGCATTCCGTCATAGAATTGCATTATAGTCCGTGGTAATGGAATCCATAACTCAATTCTGCTTTTACCACCAAATAAAGCTTGAACGAATTTCAAAATATGAAATTCGCTCATGTCTAAATACAGTTTTTGTATCGCCGCATCCCAAGACCCATAACTTTTTTACTTTTCTTTCTACAGAGCTGTCTAAGGGCTTGGTTGTTGTGGGACAAATGACAGTTTTCATTGCCATCATTTTGGAGTACTGTGGCGAAACCAACCAAAACCCTGTGGGTGGTACTAGTGTGTAACAATGTTATATAAGAACAATAAACGCATAGCTCTGGGTGACCACTGCTTGACCCTCAATACGGAGCCTCGTCTCGTTCTTGGGGGGATTCACTGTATGCTGTTAGAGACTGATTGCTAGGAGTGTAACCCGCTTGGGTGCGTTTCCTATTCGTCTGCTAGCAGCTATTCGTGAGGTTCCGTTCTGAGTTTGGAGCATTCCCTTGTATGCCGTTACAGGTACATAACACTTTTTGTTATTTTTTTCACTGTGTTGACCATACAGAATACAATACATCATAATTGCATAGTGCAATATCAAAATAGCTGAATTGCCCGTTTTTGGACACTTTGCCTTCCAGAAAATTGATTAATAAATGATCAAAATTTGTATGTTTTCAAAATTGGTAGCAATAAAAACTACAGCTCATTCCCCAAATAAATGAACTCTCACATCGCTCTTTAGACAGAAATATAAAAACACGTGTCAGAATATGGCGGCCCAAAGTAAAAAAATATTTTGTAAAGTTTTTGCCTTTTTAAACAGTAGTAAAGTATAAGAAATACGACATAAATTTGGTATCACTGTAATCATACTTACCCTCACAATCAATGTAGTGTGTACGTTTTAGTGCACAGTGAATACCATAAAAACAAAGTCGGTGCACGTTTTTTCATTCCACCCCACAAAGATTTGTTTTCCCAATTCATGATGTGGTAAATTCAATTGTGTCTTTAAGCTTGCCCCACAAAAAACAAGCCCTCATATGGCTATGTAAATGGAAAGTTATGGCTCTTTGAAAGCAGGGATTTAAATATTTTTTTTTATAATTTTAGGACGGTGCCAAGGGGTTGTCCACCTAATAATTAAGTGATGGCCTTGGGGGAAGTCCAACAACCCACAGCCTCACAGATCAGTTGTTCGACTACAGCTCCAGTGCCAGAAGCAGAAAGCTCCGTGTACTTTGTAGTGGATGGAGCTCATCTTTGCAGCAATGCTTCCATTGAAGATAGGCCATTTTTTTTGTAAACGGAGGACAATCCCTTTAAACTGTAATAATCCTTTTATTGTCTAAAGTATAAATATTCATTTAACCCCTTTAACCACTATGACGTACCTATATGTCATGGCGGCTGAAGAATTGTATGGAACAGGCTGCTGCACTGAGCCTGCTTCATATGCAGCGGGTGCTGGCTCCATAATACAGCAGGCACCTGGCCAATGATGACTGGGATGGGCACTGTACAAATTGAGTCACTCAACCCCTCAGATGCCGCATTCAATAGCGATTGTGGCATCTATGGAGTTAGGCAGAGGAAGGGGGCTCCCTCTGCCTTCCGATCTGACCCCCTGATGTGAGATCTCAGGGCTCTGGTTGCCTACCATCATAGCCTAGGCCCTGCTGAAGGTTCCCAGGCCAGTCACAATAAACTACCTGCTAAGCTGTGCATTAGGCATGGCTTGGCAAGCAGAGCATCAAACTTTCATAGACCATAATAGATCTCTATTAAGGTCTATGAGACAAGCGATCAGAAGATCACAGGTTCTAGCTTCCTAATAGGGCTAAAAGTTATTCATCAAAAAGTAAAAATAAAGTATATAAAAAAAAATTATTTCCCCATTTCCCAATTTTACATATAAAAAATAAACAATAAAAATATAAACATAACAGTTATCCCCGCATTCGAAAATATCTGAAATGTTAAAATATAAAAAACAAATTGTTGGAGTTGTTGGAGACCATTGAGATGGAATATTTCATTAAAAAGGACTTGAACCTGTTGAAGAGCTCATGGACGATAAGTAATGGAACAAAATAAGCCACTTTAGAAAACTGATCCACCATCACCCAAAGGCCAGTGAATCACTGGGAAGGCAGAAAATTGGTAATAAAGTTCACTTGAGATGTTGGACCAGGGTTCCATTAGTATAGGGAGAAGCTGAAAAAGATCTGAAGATGCTTTCTGAGAATGTTTAAACTGGGTACAGATGGTGCAGGAAGCAAATCATTTCTTAAAGGGGTTCTGCAGTTTTTTTAAACTGACGATCTATCCTCTGGATAGATCATCAGCATCTGATCAGCGGGGGTCTGACACCCGGGACCCCGCCGATCAGCTGTTTGAGAAGGCAGCGGCGCTGGAAGTAGCACCGCGGCCTTCTCGCTGTTTACCGCAGGCCCAGTGACGTCACGACTAGTATCACTGGCCTGGGTGCGGCTAAGCTCCATTCAAGTGAACAGAGCTTAGCCCCGTCCAGGCTAGTGATACTAGTCGTGACGTCACTGGGCCTGCGGTAAACAGCGAGAAGGCCGCGGCACTACTTCCAGCGCCGCTACCTTCTCAAACAGCTAATCTGCGGGGTCCCGGGTGTCGGACCCATGCTGATGATCTATCCAGAGGATAGATCATCAGTTTTAAAAAACTGCAGATCCCCTTTAACTTTTGTCTCTATTCAGGCCACCAGTAAAAACACAGGCAGTTCACCAGCACATTTGAATCTAGGATACTCAACAATAATGAAGAATGGGCCCAGGAAAAACCCTCTGGTGATGATTAGGAGCTACAGAGTAATTACCCCTAGGAAAAACTTCAGGAGAGACATCAGCAGCGGCCAAAATGCAGTTTGATCAATGATGTGAAAAGGGCCAAAAGGAAGAGATTTAAAAGAATCAAAAACCCTAGAGAAAGGATACATGCTGCAATTCCTCTTAACTGGACAGTAGGCAAGAACAGAGTCAAACCTTGAGAAGAAGAGGACTAGGGTTAAGTAAACCCGAACTGTAAAGTTCAGGTTCGTACCGAACTTTAGGATTTTTGGACCTCGGACCTGAACCCGAACTTTTCAGGTTCGGTGTTCGGCGAGTTAGTGACGCTTTTTGAAAGGCTGCAGAGCAGCCAATCAACAAGCGTTTAACTCGTGTGCCCTTAAAAGCCATCACAGCCATGCCTACTAATGGCATGGCTGTGATTGGCCAGTGTAGCATGTGACCGAGCCTCTATATAAGCTGGAGTCACATAGCGCTGCACGTCACTCTGCTGTCACGGCTGAGGATGAGGAAAATCCTCAGCCGTGCGTGCCGGGTGATGGCTGCTCAGCCAGGAGAACAGGATAGGGAGCAGGTCACCTCCTAACAGCGTCCCTACCCTGATCCTAACTCCTAACTGCATGGGCCGACCTTAAAGGTAGGAGGACCCATGCGCAGGAACCTCGGATCCCTAACTCACCCTCCGTCCGGTCCCTGCGCTAGGAGTCAGGGTAAGACGACCTACTCCTCCTAGGCACGGAGGAGCAGGAGTCTCACTGGCCAAGCTGTTGGGAAAAGGGGAACAAAATGCAAGCCTATGTATATGGCAGGTGCTGCACTAGTTCCAGCCACCTGCCACAGCCCTGCTGACTGGATCCGTGTGCAGGAAAGCTGAAGTCCACAAATAGCAAACAGAAGTCAGCACAAACTCATCCACACACCGGAACCCAGATACATGGCAGCACTGAATCATACAAGAAAACATAAACCGAACATCACACAGACTTAGCTAAACTTAAATTTAAACTTATGACCACAGTGGTGGCTCTCACAGGCGGATAGAAAAGACAGGAGGCTGCTCCAGCTAGCAAGACTGAAACAACCTACTGAGCCCTGCTAAAGAGAGGGTCTATATAGGCCCAAGTGGCCACACCCAAGGGTTGGACACACCCAGTGAGATCACACACACACTGGGAAGGAAGTTAACCCTTCCAGTACCACAGAAGGGAAAGACACATAAAGGGGAAGTGCACACAATACATAATACACCGTGCACACAACACACACACCTAACATAAAGAAAGTCAGGTGAGACCGCATGCCAGGGTAGCAAGCTGCCTAGCGACGCTAAGGCTGCTCTGCTGCTAAATACAACACTAGTTGCCCCCGGCAACCACAAGTGAGGCCACACACAAGCGGCCCTCACCCGTGGTTGAACACCCATACAAAACCACAGGCAACTGCATGCGGTAACGAAGTCACGGTCATGGGCATGGCCGTGACATCTGCTCTTATTAGTGTAGGGATAGGATGCTGCTGCTGTGAGGGAGAGAATAGGAAAGAATCTTTTATCAGAAGTGCTTGTTAACTCAGCGATCTACAGCGATTTTGTATTGTGGGTGCAGTGCACAATTTTTTTACCCTGTCCTGAGCCCAGTGACACAGAAAAATAACTTTTATCTGTCTATTAGTTAGGTGGGTGTCGGCGGCCATTTTATGCAAGTTCAGTGCACCAGCACAGCATATGTGCATTTGTGACAGTCAAGTACAAGCTTGAAATACTCATTTCTTGTAAGACCCTACATCTGGGGCCTTTTCTGCATTTGTCACAGTGAAATACAAGCTTGAAATACTGCAATAATATTCTGGGTTTTAAAAAAACACCCATTTTTGGCAATACCCTACATCTGGGGCCTTTGCTGCATTTGTCACTGTGAAATACAAGCTTGAAATACTGCAATAAAATTCTGGGTTTAAAAAAACACCCATTTTTGGCAATACCCTATATCTGGGGCTTTGCTGCATTTGTCACTGTAAAATACAAGCTTGAAATACTGCAATAATATTCTGGGTTTAAAAAAAACACTCATTTTTGGCAATACCCTACATCTGGGGCCTTTGCTGCATTTTTCACTGTGAAATACAAGCTTGAAATACTGCAATAATTTTCTGGATTTAAAAAAAACACCCATTTTTGGCAATACCCTACATCTTGGGCCTTTGCTGCATTTTTCACTGTGAAATACAAGCTTGAAATACTGCAATATTATTCTGGGTTTAAAAAAACACCCATTTTTGGCAATACCCTACATCTGGGGCCTTTGCTGCATTTTTCACTGTGAAATACAAGCTTGAAATACTGCAATATTATTCTGGGTTTAAAAAAACACCCATTTTTGGCAATACCCTACATCTGGGGCCTTTGCTGCATTTGTCACTGTGAAATACAAGCTTGAAATACTGCAATAAAATTCTGGGTTTAAAAAACACAAATTTTTGTCAATACCATACAACTGGGGCATTTGCTGCATTTGTCACAGTGAAATACAAGCTTGAAATACTGCAATAATATTCTGGGTTTAAAAAAACACCCATTTTTGGCAATACCCTACATCTTGGGCCTTTGCTGCATTTGTCACTGTGAAATACAAGCTTGAAATACTGCAATATTATTCTGGGTTTAAAAAAACACCCATTTTTGGCAATACCCTACATCTGGGGCCTTTGCTGCATTTGTCACTGTGAAATACAAGCTTGAAATACTGCAATAAAATTCTGGGTTTAAAAAACACAAATTTTTGTCAATACCATACAACTGGGGCATTTGCTGCATTTGTCACAGTGAAATACAAGCTTGAAATACTGCAATAATATTCTGGGTTTAAAAAAACACCCATTTTTGGCAATACCCTACATCTGGGGCCTTTGCTGCATTTGTCACTGTGAAATACAAGCTTGGAATAAGGCAATAATATTCTGGGTTTAAAAAAACACCCATTTTTGGCAATACCCTATATCTGGGGCTTTGCTGCATTTGTCACTGTAAAATACAAGCTTGAAATACTGCAATAATATTCTGGGTTTAAAAAAAACACAAATTTTTGGCAATACCCTACATCTGTGGCCTTTGCTGCATTTGTCACTGTGAAATACAAGCTTGAAATACTGCAATAAAATTCTGGGTTTAAAAAACACAAATTTTTGGCAATACCCTACAACTGGGGCATTTGCTGCATTTGTCACTGTGAAATACAAGCTTGAAATACTGCAATAATATTCTGGGTTTAAAAAAAACACCCATTTTTGGCAATACCCTACATCTGGGGCCTTTGCTGCATTTGTCACAGTGAAATACAAGCTTGAAATACTGCAATAATATTCTGGGTTTAAAAAAACACCCATTTTTGGCAATACCCTACATCTGGGGCCTTTGCTGCATTTGACTAAGTGAAATACAAGCTTGAAATACTGCAATTAAATTCTAGGTTTAAAAAAACACCCATTTTTGCAATACCCTACATCTGGGGCCTTTGCTGCATTTGTCACTGTGAAATACAAGCGTTAGATAGTGCTGTTATATTCTGTTATAAAAAAAAACACCCATTTTGGGCAAGATAATAAATTTGCACCCTTTGCTGCATTTGTCACACTGAAATACAAGCGTTAGATACTGCTGTTATATTCTGTTATTAAAAAAAACACCCATTTGGAGCAAGATACTAAATTTGCGGCCTTTGCTGCATTTGTCACAGTGAAATACAATCAGTCAATACTGCAGTTACATTGTCGGTTGACAAATTAAAAAAATTTGGGACTGTGAAGTAATTGTGTGACCTCAAGAAACTTTTCCTCTTTATGACACCGGCACTGCCTTACTCTCAGTGAACTTAATTGTTGACTATTGGCGGTAAAAAAATTTGCCTGACATAAACAATCTGTTAGTTTGGTGGGTGAACGCAAAGAATGAGGAGAGCGTCAAATAAGGGACGTGGCCTAGGTCGTGGTGCTGCTGGTGGAGCTCCTGTTGCAGGGAGAGGACGTGGTCAATCTGTGCCAGCTACACGCACAAGTGAAACACCTTCCTCAGGTGCGAGTAGGCAACAGAACCTGCGTTATTTGGTAGGGCCGAATGCGGCTCTACGAATAGTGAGGCCAGAACAAGTACAGGCGATAGTAGATTAGGTGGCTGACAGTGCCTCCAGTTCCTTCACATTGTCTCCCACCCAATCTCCTGCTAAAAGATCAGAGTTAGCACCTACAGCCCATGTCCATCAGTCCTTCACCTCACCCCCTTGCAAATCAGCCAAGCAGTCTGAGCCACAAGTCCTGGAGCAGTCTCTTCTGCTTTTTGATGACTCTGCTAGCAGGGTTTCCCAGGGCCATCCACATAGCCCTGCCCCAGAAGTGGAAGAGATTGAGTGCACTGATGCCCAACCACTTATGTGTCAGGATGAGTACATGGGAGGACCACCGCAGCACGTCAGATGATGACGAAACACAGGTGTCAACTGCTGTGGCTTTCTGCAGTGTGCAGACCAACAAGGAGGGCAGGGGTGAAGACTGGGTGGAAGATGATGTGGAGGACGATGAGGTCCTCGACCCCACATGGAATCAAGGTCATGTGAGTGACCTGTGTAGTTCGGAGGAAGAGGTGGTGGTTGCACAGAGCCACCAGCACAGCAGAAGAGGGAGCAGGGTGCAAAAGCGGAGCAGCCGTCCCCTAGACAGTACACCTGCTACTGCCCACCGCAGCAAGGGACCGAGCACACCAAAGCCAGCTCCAAGGAGTTCCCTGGCATGGCAGTTCTTCAGACAATGTGCTGACGACAAGACACGAGTGGTTTGCACGCTGTGCAATCAGAGCCTGAAGCGAGGCATAAACGTTATCAACCTGAGTACAACCTGCATGACCAGGCATCTAAGTGCAAAGCACGAGCTGCAGTGGAGTAGACACCTCAAAAAATAAGAAAGGTCTCTGGCTCCTCCTTCCTCCTCTTCTGATGCAGTCTCGGCCTCTTCATCCACCTCTGGAGTGAAAGTGGCACCTGCCACCCCGCAAACAGAGGATCTGCCAGCAACGCCACCACCTGGGTCACCAAGCTTCTCCACAATGTCCCATGGAAGCGTTCAACTCTCTATCTCCCAAACACTGGAGCAAAAGAGGAAGTACCCCCTACCCACCTACGATCCCTGGCCCTGAATGCCAGCATTTAAAAATTACTGGCCTTTGAAATGCTGTCATTCTGTCTGGTGGAGACAGAGAGTTTTAAAAGCCTTATGGCGGTGCCCGTCCCACAGTATGTCGTGCCCAGCCGCCACTACTTTTCCAGGCGAGCCATCCCTTCCCTGCACAATCAAGAGGGGGACAAAATCAGGTGTGCACTGCGCGATGCCATCTGTAGCAAGGTCCACCTAACTACGGATACGTGGACCAGTAAGCACTGTCAGGGATGTTATATCTCCCTAACAGCACTCTGGGTAAAAACAGTGGCGGCTGGGCCTGAGACGGATAGCAGTCTGATGCAGTTTGAGGATTGCAGGACGCTTCAGTTTGCCTCCTGTTGCTTCCTCCTCCTACTTTGCTTCCTCATCCTCTACCAGCTCCTCATCAGGTCAGCGTAACACCTTTATCACCAACTTCAGCACAGCCAGGAGTAAATGACAGCAGGCAGTTTTAAAACTTATCTGTTTGGGGGACAAACCCCACACCGCGCAGGAGCTGTGGACAGGTATGGAACAACAGACCAATGAGTGGTTGGTGCCAGTGAGCCTCAAGCCCAGCCTGGTGGTGTGCGATAATGGGCGAAATCTCGTAGCAGCTCTGGGACTATCCGGTTTGACGCACATCCCTTGCCTGGCGCATGTGCTGAATTTGGTGGTGCAGAGGTTCCTTAAAAATTACCCCGATATGTCAGAGCTGCTGCAGAAAGTGCGGACTGTCTGTGCACGCTTTCAGCGTTCTCACCCTGCTGCTGCTCGCCTGTCAGCGCTGCAGCTTAACTTCGGCCTTCCCACTCACCGCCTCATATGCGGCGTGCCCACAAGGTGGAACTCCACCTTGCACATGCTGGCCAGACTGTGCGAGCAGACACAGGCGATAGCGGAGTTTCAGCTGCAGCACGCATGGGTGAGTCACTCTGCGGAACAGCACCACTTAACCACCAATGACTGGGCCTCCATGCTAGACCTGTGTGCCTTGTTGCCCTGTTTCGAGTACTCGACCAACATGGCCGTTCTCAGCGTTACTATCCCACTTCTATGCCTCCTTGAAAAAACACTTCGGGCAATGATGGAAGAGGATGTGGCACAGGAGGAGGAGGAAGAGGGATCATTTTATAGGGTTTCAGGCCAGTCATTTACAAGTGGCTCCAAGGGTGGGTTCCTGCACCCACAAACGCCAGGTACACAATTGTCCAGCCAGGGCACAGTTCTGGAGGATGACGAGGTGGAGGATGAGGAGAAGGAGATGGAGGAGGAGGAACCGTGTTCACATCAGGGTGGCATCCAAACCAGCTCATGGCCATCACTGGTGCATGGCTGGGGGGATACAGAGGACACAGACGATATACCTCCCACAGAGGACAGCTTTTTGTTGCCTCTGAGCAGCCTGGCACACATGAGCGATTACTTGCTGCAATGTCTCCGCAACGACCGCCGAGTTGCCCACATTCTAACTTGTGCTGATTACTGGGTGGCCACCCTGCTGGATTCCCATTACAAGGACAACGTACCGTCCTTAATTCCGTCACTGGAGCGTGATCGTAAGATGTGTGAGTACAAGCGCACACTGGTAGACGCCCTGCTGGTGGCATTCCCACCTGACAGTGGGGGCATAGTGGAAGCACTAGGCGAAGGCAGAGGATGAGGAAGAGGTTGCCAACGCAGCTTGGGCACCACCAGCACCTCAGAAAGCAGGGTTAGCATTGCCGAAATGTGGAAAAGCTTTGTCAGCACGCCACAACCAGCACCACCAGCTTATATGGAACGTCTTAGCAGGAGGCAGCATTTCAGCAACATGGTGGAGCAGTATGTGTGCACACGCCTACACGTACTAAATGATGGGTCTGCCCCCTTCAACTTCTGGGTCTCCAAATTGGGCACATGGCCTGAGCTTGCCCTTTACGCCTTGGAGGTGCTGGCCTTCCCTGCAGCCAGTGTATTGTCTAAACACGTGTTTAGCACGGCAGGGGGCGTTATCACAGACAAGCGCAGCCGCCTGTCCACAGCCAATGTGGACAAGCTCACATTCATTAAAATGAACCAGGCATGGATCCCACAGGACTTGTCCGTACCTTGTGCAGAATAGACATGCATTGGCCTTACCCAGCCATTGTTATACTACAGCGCAATTGCTCATTGTTGTATTTTTTATATTTCCCACTCTTTTGGGGTGTACCCTAATTTAAAAATTAAAATTAAAACCAAAAACCAGTGTTGGCTACCTGGTCCTCCACCGCCGCTTCCACCTACACCGCTACGTCCACCGCCTCCTCAACCTCCTACTCCATTTGGACCTCCACCTCATACATCAAGATTATTTCTTGTTAAAGGGTTTCTATCACTTCGTATGCCATAATTAGCTCTCAGACACTAGCGATCCGCTAGTGTCTGCTCTGGCCAACCATCCTAATATAAGAGCTTTTTGGGCAGCCGTTTTGCTAAAAAAATAACTTTTATAAATATGCTAATGAGCCTCTAGGTGCTATGTGGGCGTCATTAGCACCTAGAGGCTCCGTCTACCTTCATACACAGCCACCGCCCAGCGCGTCCCTCCAGCCCGCCCATCTCCTGATGAATGCGATCCTCCGTGTGACGCAACGGACGAATTCTCGCGCATGCGCCGTGCGCGGCTGTATTCGGCGCATGCGCAGAGAATGTCTGACCGCTTCCCTGCTCAGATATCTCCACTGCGCCTGCGCCGATGACGTCATAGTGCTCCAAGGAACAGGCGCAGTGGAGATGTCTGAGCAGGGAAGTGTCAGACATTCTCTGCGCATGCGCCGAATACAGCCGCGCACGGCGCATGCGCGAGAATTCGTCCGTTGCGTCACACGGAGGATCGCATTCATCAGGAGATGGGCGGGCTGGAGGGACGCGCTGGGCGGTGGCTGTGTATGAAGGTAGACGGAGCCTCTAGGTGCTAATGACGCCCACATAGCACCTAGAGGCTCATTAGCATATTTATAAAAGTTATTTTTTTAGCAAAACGGCTGCCCAAAAAGCTCTTATATTAGGATGGTTGGCCAGAGCAGACACTAGCGGATCGCTAGTGTCTGAGAGCTAATTATGCATACGAAGTGATAGAAACCCTTTAATTTTTACATATTTTATTTTATTTTATTTTAAATCATTAAATAAATTTCACTAATTTATCTATTACATTGTTGGGTGAAATTCACAAATTTTTGCCTGTGATATACCCCTGCTCTACCTAGTGGACAGGTTAATAAATTTCACAAATTTTTCTGTCACATAGTTGGGTGACATTCACCAATTTTTGGCTGTGATATACCCCTGCTATACCTAGTGGACATGTTAATAAATTTCACAAATTTTTCTGTTACATTGTCAGGTGAAATTCACAAATTTTTCCCTGTGATATACCCCTGCTCTACCTAGTGGACAAGGAAATACATTTCACTAATTGGTCTGTTACATTCTTGGGTGACATTTTACAATTTTTTCCGTGAATAAACCCCTGCTCTGCATAGGTGACAGGGACCTAAATTGCAAAAAATCGTCTGTTACATTGTCAGGTGACATTTTACCAATTTTGCCGTACACAAACCCCTGCTCTGCATATGTGACTGGGACCTTATTTTTTGTAAAATCATCTGTTGAATTGGTGGGTGACATGATCACAGTTTTGCTGTGAATAAACCCCTGCTCTACATAGTTGACAGGGCCCGAAATTTTTAAAAATCGTCTGTTCCATTGGTGGGTGACATTAACCCATTTTTGCAGATGAAAAACCCCTGCTCTGCATAGGTGACAGGGACTTAAATTTCAAAAATTTGTCTTTAATTGACGCGCGCCACCTCCTTTCATTTGATCCTTCCGCTTTAACAACTTGTCCCACATTTCCGCTCTATCACATTTCAGTAATTGACCTCCCTTGGATGTGGTATCCCTTTCTCACGCTCCCTCTCCAGCATAGAACCCTGATTTGCCGCTAACCATGATCAACATGGCAGGCGCAGAAAAAAACATCAAAAGTTGATAGAGAAGATATCCAATTGAATCGAGGACGTCACAGGGACCCGCGATCAAGCAGTTATCTAGAGTTATCTAGAGTCAACAAAGCGACAGCAGGGCCTCTCCTGTCTAACGTTTCCAAATCCAAAATACCCCAGTGATATTCCCTATAATTATTTACTAATCATTCCAATAGCAGGGCATCTTAAGAGTCCTGTATTGTTATTTATCGTCACTTCCACCCCGAGTCGGGAGTGGGTAATTGCCGCACACCCCCTACTTTACTTGGAAGCTTCGGCTTCAATAATTTGTCCCACATTTCCGCTCGATCACATTTAATTTCATCCATTGACCTCCCTTGGATTTGGTATCCCTTTCTCACGCTCCCTCTCCGGCGTGGAACCCTGATTCGCCACTAACCGTGATCAACATGGTAGGCGCAGAAAAGAACATCGAAAGTTGATAGAGCAGACATCCAATTGGATCGTGGACATCACGGGGACCTGCGACATGGTGGAGCACTATGTGTGCACACGCCTACATGTACTTACTGATGGGTCTGCCTCCTTTAACTTCTGGGTCTCCAAATTGGGCACATGGCCTGAGCTTTCCCTTTACCCCTTGGAGGTGCTGGCCTGCCCTGCAGCCAGTGTATTGTCTGAACGTTTGTTTAGCATGGCTGGAGGGCGTTATCACAGGTTATATTTCCCAATGTTTTGGGGTGTACATTAATTTAAACAAAAAAATTAAAAATATAAATTAAAACCAAAAACCAGTGTTGGCTACCTCCTCCTCCACCTCCACTTCCACCTACACCGCCACATCCACAGCCTCCTCAACCTCCTACTCCATATGAACCTCGTCCTCCTAGATCAAGATTAATATTTTTTATTTTTGCATATTTTATGTTATTTTAAGTCATATCCCTATCCACATTTGTTTGCAGAGCACTTGCCATGCTCGTAACCACATTTTGATGCCATTTGCAGCCCTCTAGCCCGTTCCATTTATTTTTTCAGAGCCATTTTAGTGCTCCAAAGTTCAGGTTCCCATTGACTTCAATGGGGTTCGGGGTCAAGTTCGGGTCCCGAACTCAAACTTTTTTGTGAAGTTCGGCCGAACCCGTCGAACCCGAACATCCAGGTACCCACTCAACTCTAAAGAGGACCCAATGAATTTGGTGAGGATAAAGTCTGTGGGCAAACTGTAGATTCTTGTGATTGGTGAAGGATGTTACTGGAAATCTGACATCCTCCAAGACTGTTCTTCAAAAGTGAGTTTCACCACTAGCAACTCTTGATCAAGAACTATATTTCTTGATCGAAGAAGATTTTTAGAGATGGTATTTATTTCTTCTGATTGCAGAGAGTGAACTGTTCCAAAGTCATTTAAGAAAGCAGGCTTCCAGATGACTGAAATCTTGGATCACTGAATTAGGTCAATCTGAGATATTAGCTCCTTTCCAGATTAATCTGTTGTGGTGAGGCTACCTGAAATAAATTTGTGGTGATTTGCTGTTTGCTGATAATAATTTGTAAAGCCCAGACACCTTTGAAGAGTTTTGCGACCAACAAAAAACTCCCTCTTGAAAGCATTTGATCCTTTCTCTGGCACAACCACCCACCAATACTTAAAAAATTGTGCCACCACACAGTAGCATTCCCCTTATTGTACAACCTTCACAGTAGTTATGTTAAGAAATGTTCCCCCTAATAATATCCACATTGTGCCCGCTCACGACAGTTATGCCCACACTGTGCTCCCTCACAGTATTTATGCCCTCATTGTACAATCTTCACAGTAGTTATGCCCACATTGCCCCCCCTTTCTAAAGTACTTATCTCTTTATTGTGCCCCCTTCACAGTAGTTATGCCCTCTCTGTACCCCTTTCACAGTAGTATTTCCCTATCTGTGCCCTTTCACAGTGGAAATGATGTCTTTGTGCCCCCTCACAGTAGTTATGCCCTCTCTGTACCCCCTTCACAGTTGTAATGCAATCTTTGCCCCTTCACAATAGTAATGCCTATTGTGCCCCCTTTATAGTATTAATGCCCACTGTGCTCCCTTCACAGTAGTAATGCCCACTCTGTGCCCCCATAACAGTTATCCCCCCTCACAGTAGTTACGTCCTCTCTGTGCCCCCTTCACAGTAGTAAAGCCCTCTGTGCCCCCTTCACAGTAGTAAAGACCTCTGTGCCCTCTTTATAGTAGTAATGCCCTTTGTGCCCTCTTTATAGTAGTACAGCCCTCTGTGCCCATTTATAGTAATAACGCCCACTGTGTCCTCTTTATAGTAGTAATGCCTCTGTGCCTCCTTTATTGTAGTAATGCCCTCTGTGCCCCTTTATAGTAGTAAATCCCTCTGTGCTCTTTAATAGTAGTAAAGCCCTCTGTGCCCCCTTTATAGTAGTAATGCCCTCTGTGCCCCATTTATAGTAGTAATGCCCTCTTTGCCCCTTCACATGAATAATGTCCATTGTGCCCCCTTTATAATAGTAATGCCCTCTGTCCCCCTTCATAGTAGTAATGCTCATTGTGCCCCCTTCACAGTAGTAAAGCCCTGTGTGCCCCCTCTGTGTTAAGCTCACATCCAGCTCGCCCCCTGCGGACAGCCATGCACAGATTGATTTGCAGCACTGTGTGGCAGTAACACAGGCAGATTCCCAGGCTGCAGGCTCCTCCCACACAGGCCAGCAGTTTTATCTCTGCCTGCAGACTGAATGTAGGAGCAGGCACAGTGCGGGAAAGAAGGAGAGCGGGAAGCTGAGCGGTCAGTGAGCGACAGAACCGCAGCTCCCCAGCGTTCCAGCAATGAGCGCTTAAATCTCTTTTGATCGAATCGCTCATTGCTTCTGGCACCCCACTTAGAGCAGACACCCGGGGCGGAGATTCACCCCCCCTCCCCTTGGCACTCCATTGCTCATGAGCTGTGGCTCAGTGATTCAGCACAAGCGCAGCGTGAATCTGTGCTGCTCAATAAGCAGCAGCAGACCTAGTGCGCAAGTGCTGAGTCACTGATCCGTGGTGCATGAGTGAAAATAGAAGTCTAGCCATGTAAATTAAAGGGGAGGGGGAGATGTGCATTAGAATAGCAGTGTTCCAAGCATTGAGGCCGACCCCATGGGACTCAAAAGAACAAATTTGCATAATAATAAAAACATTGATGTATCAAGTCTGTGAAGGTTCTCATCTATCCAGGTCATGGTATATCTGTAAAGAATAAATCAAGGCAACTGGACATACTGTAGATTTCTTGAAAACGTTTCACTCGTTCTTCCAACGAGCTTTCTAAATTATGAGTGACTGTACAAGAATTCTCTGGGAATAAATATGTACTGTAACTGAATCAACATCTGGTAATTATACCCAGCATGGGGTCAGAGGTCATTATACCTTGTAAAAATGGAGAAGCCAAGCTTGAATAGAGGCGGGGGGGTTAGACATCTATTGTCTGCCACATACAATGCTGTCTTGACACCTTTTTCTGGGAAGTCTTTATCACCTACTGACTCCAATTAGGATAATGTAATCAACAACTTTGACCCCATGCTGGGTATAATGACCTCTGACCCCATGCTGGGTATAATTGCCAGATGTTGATTCAGTTACATATTTATTCCCAGAGAATTCTTGTACAGTCACTCAGAATTGAGAAAGCTCGTTGGAAGAGTGAGTGAAACGTTTTCAAGAAATCTACAGTACGTCCAGTTGCCTTGATTTATTCTTTACAGATATATTGATGTATCAAGAACACTGCTACACAGAAATATAACTATGGCAGAGTTTTAAAATAGAAGATACCACAGCACTAAATGGGAGCTTGCAGCAATATGCTTGCTTTATTTTACACAATAGTATGTAGCCACTCATGAATAGGGATGTTTTGGTCTTATACGAACTTCCTCAGCAACATGAGTCTGTCACTATAGTGAAGCAGTCATGGAAATACTATAACATAACTCTACAGTCTAGTATTTACATGACTGCTTCACTCTAGCCACAGATTCATGTTGCTGAAAAAGGTTGTCTAAGACTGAACCATCCCTATTCATGAGTGGCCACATACTATTATCATATGTAATATTGTGGACCTCACTGGATTGTGTGTAAAATAAAGCAAACATATTGACGCAAGCTTCCATTGTGTGACCTTCTATTTTGATTGTTTGACCTTACAAACCCTCCACCTGGCACCACCTAATACTCGGAGTGCAGGTGACAATAAGATATCGTTTTAATCAGCATGATTAACCCTACCGTGCAGGATATTTGTGGTTTCATAGGGTTGATCTTGCTGACAGATGCTCTTTAAAGGTTTGAGCCAAAAAGAATGCCAATTGGTGTGTTTCTTTTCCTGTGACCTTTCCCAGAAATGGAGACCCACTCTGATAGCTGAGGAGATTAGGTAGTCAAGAGCTGAGAAAAGGTCACAGCCCATCAATCTGTCCTTGAAGTGGTCATATAAACCTTCTTAGAAAGCAACCAGCAAAGCCCTGTTGTTCCATGCTAGGAATTTGATAGCATACTGACCAACTGTTTCAGGCACTACAGTACAGAGGCTGTAGAAGAGATTCTACCAGGATCTTTAAAAACATTTTGAAATAGGCCAGGAAAGTAGTCAGGTACAACATAATTGGGTCGCCTCGCCCAAGTTAAAGATTTTCTTGTGAGGAGCTAGGTTGTATAGACTAACTTGACATGGTCTTAATAGATTATCACAAAGTTTAAAGTGTATAGTACAGAGACTGATCCCCATCATACCTCAGAGTTGTAAGAAAGTGAGGCATAAAAAAAGGTGGTAGAAGGCTCTGGGTGGATAGGCGCATGGCCAGTTTGCTGAACAACAGAAGCAGTAGGTGGAATCGTGGCAAGCAGTTGCAGGGCATCCAGATGACTGGAAATTCCCCAGAGAGCCTGTATGATTTCTTGCTGAAAGGAGTCTTGCTGGACCACTTATTCAGGAAGTTCATAGACATTAATAGGGTAGACGTGGCAGCATTTTGGAACTGATGACATGATGATACTGTTACAGTCATGTACATGAGAGTGAATTTACTAGTCCATTTGGTGCATGCTAAACTGGGGTAAGAAGTACATTGGACTCCCTGACCCTATATCCCATGCAAGGAGGTATGGACATTGATTCAGCAGGACCTCCAGATAAGTCATGGATTAGTTGCAGTAGTGTTGATGAGACAACAAGCATGGTCACCACCAGGAAACCAGGACAGGGCATACAAAAGACATTACAGGTGCCACAGTATCTAGTGAGCACTTGCCATAGAAACCAATCAGTGAGTAACACATACAGTATCATCTTTCATAATGATGTAGTCTCATGTTAAACATATACCATCAACAGCAAGGTATTTCTAACCAATGTTAAAAAACACAACTGCTTATTCATACTGTTATGATGGCGACCCATGCCCGCTGCCCTTCCGCATCATCAGGCGGGCACAGACACAGTTCCACTTACCCTGCTGCTACTGTTCCTGCAGTCCAGACCTGCTGACCCTCCTCTGCCTTCCAGCAGTGAGCCCAACTGCTGGAATCCCCTGTGATATGTTCTGCTGCAGGCCAGAGCTTGCCATGTACACCCCTCCACGCTGCCTGTAGGGCACATCACATGTGCCCCCGGCTCTCATAGGGCCAGAATGTGCACTTTTATACTAGCATTCCCTTGTTCAGGTCCCTTGCCGCCAGATCCACGTTCGCTTGTGGGACCGTGCGGAAAAATCAACGCGGCCTCCCTGCCCACCCCCTCCAGGTACCTATCCCCAGGAGTGAGACCCGTGCCCTTACCAGTGGAAACCTGTTGCTGGTCAGGTATAAGGACAAGAGGGATGTCCTTATGCTGTCCACAATCCACGGTAACAGCACCACCCCCGTCTCTGTGCGAGGTACCGCGGCAACGGTCCTCAAGCCCAATTGTATCGTCGACTACAATCGGTATATGGGAGGAGTTGATCTCTCTGATCAAGTCCTCAAGCCATATAATGCCATGCGCAAAACCAGGGCATGGTACAAAAAAGTTGCGGTCTACTTGGTACAGGTTGCCTTGTACAACTCTTTTGTACTATCCCGAAGCGCTGGCAGCACAGGGACATTCCTCCAATTCTATGAGGCAGTCCTCAAAGACCTGATGTTTTCGGACCGGGAAAGAGCAGGCCGGAGTACCTCGGAAATTGGAGGCGTCCGGATTTTCCCTGGCCAACAGGATCGTCCCTGGCCAACATTTTCCAGGTGTGGTCCCCCATACTGGAAAGAAGGGACGAACCCAAAAAAGATGCAGAGTGTATCACAAGAGGGGGATACGGAAGGACACCACCACTCAGTGTGACACTTGCCTTGATCATCCAGGCCTCTGCGTTATCGATTGCTTCAGAGAGTATCACACTTCCATGGAGTACTACATTTTTATAATCCCCAACAGTCCCCTAGAGAACATAAAAAACTATGGGTCTCAGACTTTGGAGACACGGAAACAATTTTTTTTCCCAAAAAAATATTAGTTTTAGTGAAGGCATCCTCAAACTGCGGCCCTCCAGATGTTGTAAAACTATAACTCCCAGCATGCCCAGACAACCTACAGCCATCAGCAGGGCATGGTGGGAATTGTAGTTTTACAACATCTGGAGGGCCGCAGTTTTAGGATGCCTGCTTAGTGTCTCCAAAGTCTGAGAGCCATACATATTAGGCATCGTCGCGTGCGTAAAAATAGTCTCTATAAAAATAACATTTAACCCAACCCCCCCGGATGAACAGCGTTAAAAAAAAAAAAAACGTGTAAAAAAAGCAATTTTTTGGTCACCTAACATCAGAAAAAGTGCAATAGCGAGCGATCAAAATGTGATATGCACCCCCAATTAGTGCCTATAAAACCGTCATCACCTCCCGCAAAAAATGAGCCCCTACATTAGATAGTCACCCAACAAAAAAAAAAAAACTGTAGCTCCCAGGCTATGGAGATACAAAAAATTTTTTGGGGGTTCCTAAAATGATAATATAGTGTAAAATCTAAATACATTTTAAAATGTAGACATATTAGGTATCACCGCGTCCGTAAGAATCTGCACTATAAAAGTAACATTTGACCAAACCCCTCGGATGAACAGCGTTAAAAATATAAAATAAAAACTGTGCCAAAACACCAATTTTTGGGCAAAATTTCCATTTGAATCCTTTTTTCCGGTAATAAAGCATGGGTTAACAGCCAAACAAAACTACATTTTTATGGCCTTGATTCTGTAGTTTGCAGAAACACCCCATATGTGGTCGTAAATGACTATATAGCCACACGGCAGGGCATAGAACGAAGGGAACTCCATATAGTTTCTGGCAGATTTTGATGGACTGTTTTTTTTTGACACAATGTCCCATTAGAAGCCCCCCCTGATGTAGCCTAGACTAGAAACTCCAAAAAAGTGACCCCATCTAAGAAACTACACCCCTCAAGGTATTCAAAAGTTACTTTACAAACTTTGTTAACCCTTTAGGTGTTCCACAAAACTAAATAGCGATTGTAGAAACAATTTTATAATTTTAATTTTTTCTTACCTTGCCTCAAAAAAGAGTAATATAGAGCAACCAAAACTCATATTTACCCCTAAAATAGTCCCAAAACAACAACCACCTTATCCTGTAGTTTCCTAGATGGGGTCACTTTTATGGAGTTTCTACTCTAGGGGTGCATCAGGGGGCTTGAAAGGGTACATGCAGTGAATAAACCAGTCCAGCAAAATCTGCCTTCCAAAAACTATATGGCGTTCCCCTTCTTCTATGTCCTGCCGTTTAGTCAAATAGTAGTTTACGACCACATATGGGGGTGTTTCTGCAAACTACAGAATCAGGGCAACCCATATTGAGTTTTGTTTGGCTGTTAACCCATTTTTCCAGTAATAAAGTAAGGGTTAAAATGGAAAATTTTCCAAAAAATAGAAATTCCAAAATTGTTTCTCCATCTGCCATTAACTCTTGTGGAACACCTAAAGGGTTAACAAAGTTTGTAAACCCAGTTTTGAATACCTTGAGAGGTGTACTTTCTTAGATGGAGTCACTTTTTTGGAATTTCTATTCTAGGGGTGCAAGGGGGGGGGGCTTGAAATGGGACATGGTATAAATAAAACCAGTCCTGCAAAATCTGCCTTCCAAAACCCATATGGCGTTCCCCTCTTTCTATGTCCTCCCGTTTGGCCAAAAGTTTACAACCACATATGGGGTGTTTTTGCAAACTACAGAATCAGGGCAACCCATGTTGAGTTTTGTTTGGCTGTTAACCCTTACTTTATTGCTGGGAAAAATTGGTTAAAATGGAAAATATTTAAAAAAATGGAAATTTCTAAATTGGTTCTCCATCTGCCATTAACTCTTGTGGAACACCTAAAGGGTTAACAAAGTTTGTAAACCCAGTTTTGAATACCTTGAGGGGTTTACTTTCTTAGATGGAGTCACTTTTTTGGAATTTCTATTCTAGGGGTGCAAGTGGGGGGGCTTGAAATGGGACATGGTATGAACAAAACCAGTCCTGCAAAATCTGCTTTGCAAAAACCATATGGCGTTCCCCTCCTTCTATGTCCTCCCGTTTGGCCAAACAGTAGTTTACGACCACATATGGGGTGTTTCTGCAAACTACAGAATCAGGGCAACCCATTTTGAGTTTTGTTTGGCAGTTAACCCTTGTTTTTTTCCTGGAAAAAATTGATTATATTGGAAAATTTTCCAAAAAGTCTTGTGCCATGAAGTATTGTGGAAGACCTAAAGGGTTAACAAAGTTTGTAAAAACAGTTTTGAATACCTTGAGGGGTGTAGTTTCTATAATGGGGTCATTTTTGGGTGGTCTCTATTATGTAAGCCTCACAAAATGACTTCAAACCTAAACTGGTCCATAAAAAGTGGGATTTGGAAGATTTCAGAAAAATTTCAAAATTTGCTTCTAAACTTCTAAGCTATGTAACATCCCCAAAAAATAAAATATCATTCCCAAAATGATACAAACATGAAGTAGACATATGGGGAATGTAAAGTAATCACAATTTTTGGGGGTATTACTATGTATTACAGAAGTAGAGAAACTGATACTTTGAAATTTGCTAATTTTTCCAAATTTTTGTTAAACTTGGTATTTTTTATCCCAAAAAATTAACTTTTTTGACCCAATTTTAGCAGTGTCATGAAGTAAAATATGTGACGAAAAAACAATCTCAGAACGGCATGGGTAAGTCAAAGCGTTTTAAAGTTATCAGCACTTAAAGTGACACTGGTCAGATTTGCACAAAATGGCCAAGTCCTTAAGGTGAAATAGGGCTGAGTCCTTAAGGGGTTAAGACACAAATTTAGTTACATTTGTGCAATATAGAATAGGTCACATACTATATGCTGTCTACATTTGTGAGATGTGTATATTGTGATGTAGCATACTTTTTATTGTCTTTATAAACATCTAAGTTTGCTTTTTTATACCTTATTAAGAAAACTAAATAATTGCGAAACTAAAAAAGAATTTGCAGCTCCAACAGCTCCAGATTTCCCGAACTTCTTATTAGCTTATGGGACAGAGATAGATTGTAAAATAGTCATCTTCTTGTAATAAACTTACCTGCCCGGGCTCGGGCCTCGGCACGGCTGAGTGGGTAAAGATGCGCTGCATAGCCACGCCCCCTGGTGATGCGACTGCATGCTTAGTAACAGAATGCAATGCTCTGTTTCTCAGTGTAGCGGGTGTGTGCTGGGGGAGATTAGCAATGGGCTGATTAGCGAAGCTGCTCTATTACTGTGCACTAGTGTTTCTGACTAATGGAGAGCCGAGTCAATGGACCTATCAAGTTCGGATCCATGGACTCAGCGCTCTATTCAAATCCCTTCCTGGCCATATACCATTTCCAGTGATAGTCTTGTTTGGCTTACTAGCTAGGTTCCTTGCTCCCTGTCTCTGCATTTGCTCACTGATTCCTCTGTGCTTCTGACCTCAGCTTGTCTTCTTCTGACCACCCTCTGTCTTTCATTTAGTACTGCACAGCCAATCTGGTTCAGATCTATTTCCGTACGACTCTGGTGTTTGTTTTTCTGTTGGTGTTTGTCCATCTCTGCACTTATTTAGAATAGGGACCATCATCCAGTTGCGGTTCTGCCAAGTAGGGCTCATACTGCAAGTAGGTAGTGAAAGCGGGTTGGGTTCTAGGTTAGGGCACACTGTCCTTGTCTCTCCCTACAGGCATTACACATCTATTGTAGTCATCATCAAGGCATGGACTGCAAGGAAGTTGTGACAAATTTAAAGTTTCCTAGGGACTGTCAGACTGGGATGCCTAGGGTCCACCAGTAAAATTCATTCTTGGGGCCCACTGCATAGAATCTTACAAATATTAAATGCTCACACAGCAGAGGAAGGCAAGATGCTACAAGTTCAACACTCAATATGTGGGTCCAAGCAGTGACTTCAAGAAGCCGGGATACTGTCTGGCCTAACTCTATACCTAGAAGTCATCTCAGCCACCTGATGCATCTATAATAGTAAACAGGGTGGTTTGTGAAATAATCTACCCATTTTTTATATGAACATAGGCTAGTTGAGATGCTGTACGCTACCTATCTGTATGCAGTGCAGTCACCCTGCTGTGCCAAGTGCCACTTGTGAATGGGGTGGGGGAATAGGGGTCCCTCTTTCTCAGGCGCTGATCAGTCTATTCACCAGTACCCATGTAGGCTAGGCCAGTCCGAGTCTGTTTCTAGGATAAGAAAATAATTCTTCTCCACTCTACAGGTTGTTCTCAGAATCCTTCATGCACTACACCCCTGAAACAACACTGAATTGTAACTATTTTAATGGTAGTGATGGATGAACATCGGCTGGGATGTTTCGCAAACGTGCGTTCGCAATCAAATGTTCGAGAACCGCGCGTTCGCAGCGGGCCCCAGGTCATATTTGCAGCCACCAAATACTTACTAGAAGTGCACAAATAGTCCCACAACATGGACAGTGACATACCAGAGGGGGATCAATGGCAAAAATTCCCACAAAAAATATGTATTTTAATCAGGGGTCATTTTTATGCGTCTTAAAGGGAAATTCTCCAAAATGTGCCCTGCTGGAGCCTAGAAATTTTTTATTTTAGGCCACGAGAGTACGGGCCCCAAAAATGAGGTATTCACCTGACAGAAAAAACAAGTGATTATGTGGCTGGCGATATATTAGATGGTCAGTGGATAACAATTTTACTGTAGGCCAGTGGAGTACAGGCCCTAAAAATGATGCATTCACCGGACAGAAAAGAACAAGTGATTATGTGGCTGGAGGTATATTAGACGGTCAGTGGATAACAATTTTATTGTAGGCCAGTGGAGTATAGGCCCCAAAAATTATGCATTCACTGGACAGAAAAGAGCAAGTGGTTATGTGGCAGGAGGTACATTAGGCAGTCAGTGGATAAAATTTTTACTGCAGGCCAGTGAAGTTCAGGCCCCAAACATTAGGCATTCACCGGACAGAAAAGAACAAGTGAGTATGTGGCTGGAGGTATATTAGACTGTCACTGGATAACAATTTTACGGTTGCCAGTACAGGCCCCAAACATTAGGCATTCACCTGACAGAAAAGAACTAGTGATTATGTGTCTGGAGGTACATTAGTTGGTCACTGGATAAAATTTTTACTGTAGGCCACTGGAGTAGAGGCCCCAAAAATTAGGCATTCACCTGACAGAAAAGGCCTTTTATGCCGCTGTATATACATAAGACAAGGACCATTCTTTGTTTTCTGTGGTGGCGGATATGTGTGGGCTGGCATGAGGAAATTCGATTACACGTGATCGTCACAGGTGTTGAATTCCTCCGAGATCCATGCATCATTCATTTTTAGAAATGTTTGGTAGTCCACACTGTCGTAAGGCAAGTGCGCTTATCGGTTACGATCCCCCTGCTGTGCTGAACGTCCTTACGGACAGGACACTCAACGAGGGGCAAGCCAAGAGTTCCATGGTAAATTGTGCCAGCTCTGGCCACAGGTCAAGCCTGCACACCCAGTAGTCTAGGGGTTCCTTGCTTCTCAGAGCTTCCACATCGGCCGTTAACTCAATGTAGTTGGACAAATGTCGGTCTAGGCGTTCCCTGAGGTTGGATCTGGAGGGCGGCTGTCGATGGGTTGGCAGCAAGAATGATCTCATATGCGAAGTGACCAACACATCTACAAACCGCCCTCTTCTAACAGGTGCGGTAAGATTGCTACCCGCACCTGTTTCGCTGTGGGTGGAAATTCCTCTTCCAGTGCCCGCAACAGTAGAATGCAGCATCTCTCGCAGCAAGGCCTGGAAATGCTGCATTCTGACAGCCCTCTGCGATGCTGGTAACATGTCGGCCATTTTGTGTATGTACCGGGGGTCTAAGTACATTGCCACCCAGTACTGGTCCTTGCCCTTTATGCTTTTTATACGGGCGTCCCTCTTCAAACACTGGAGCATGAAGGCCCCCATTTTTACTAAATTGGAAGTGGTGGAGCGCCCTGGCTCCTGCTCATCGCCCAGGAAAATGTCGTCCTCTGTCTCCTCCCCAGCCATGGACAACACTAGGGATCCCCGAAAATTTTAAAGTCCCCCTCAAAGCCTGATCTTCTTGCTCCTCTTCCTCCCCCCAGCAACCCTCCTCCTCTGACTCCTCTTCATACTCCTGCTGACTTGTCTCAGATGGAGTAGCCCCCCCCCGGGAATTCATTCCGCATTACGACTTCCTCATCTTCCAGCTCCTGCTCCTCGATGGCTTGATCAATGACACAACACAATGCACGCTCCAGAAAGAAGGCGTAAGGTACCATGTCACTGATGGTGCCCTGGCTGCGACTGACCAGTTTGTTGATCTCATCAAATGGCAGCAGAAGTCTGCATCTGTCGCGCATGAGCAGCCACTGGCGCGGTGAAAAGAAACCAAGCTCCCCAGAACCTGTCCTGCTGCAGAGTTTGTACAGGTAGTCGTTAACGGCACGTTGCTGTTGGAGCAGCCCATCAAGCATTTACAAGGTGGAGTTCCGGCGCGTCGGGCTGTTACAAATAAGACTTCTGACGGGCAGGTGGTGTCGCCGCTGAACATCACCAAGGCGAGCCATGGCCATATAAGATCTTCTAAAATGGACAGAGATTTTCCTAGCCTGCAGTAAGACGTCCTGGACCATGACTAAATTCAGGACGTGTGCCAATTTGCCCTGTTTCAGAGCGCTCAGCAGATTGGCACGGTTGTCACACACCAATTATCAACTGTCAAATTGAGCGGGGTTAGCCACTGATCGGCCTGTGACCGCAGAGCTGAAAGCAGTGCAGGACCAGTGTGGCACTTGGCTTCCAGGCACAACAGCCGCAGCACAGCATGGCAACGTCTCACCTGGCATGTCAAATAGGTTCTGGGGAGCTTGGGGAGTGCAGCGGAAGAGGAGGTAGCAGTGGAAAAGGAGGAGTCAACCAAGGAGGAGACGGAGGATGGAGTAGGAGGAGGAGAAGAAGAGGCCTGCCTGCATGCAATCCGTGGCGGTAACACCAAATCCACACGGGTGCCACGGGTTACATGCTTGACAGCCCTCAGAAGGTTCACCCAGTGGGCAGTAAAAGTTATGTACCTTCCCTGCCCGTGTTTGCTAGACCACGTGTCTGTGGTCAGATGTATCTTGGCACCAATACTGTGCCAGAGATATATTAAATTGCCACTGAACAAGGCCATATACCTCTGGGATGCCCTTCTGGGAAAAATATTTCCTTCCGGGGACCTTCCATTGCAGTGTGCCAATGGCCACCAAGTTCACCAGTTTATATGGCAGTAGTTTGCAGGCTAGCAGTTCTGACAAGCCAGCTATCAGCCATTGGGCAAGAGGGTTATCCGGCGTCATCAACTTTTTACACTCGAACATTTGGGCCACGGAAGCCTGCCTTCTGCCAGATGACCGCGACGACGGCACAGTGGAAGGTGGAGTGGAGGACAAATAGGAGGAGAGAGGAGAAGGAGAAGAGGCAGAATGTAGAGCGCTGGAAGTGTGGCTTTGTGGGTTCTGACGGCGTTGCTCCCACTGGGCTCGGTAATGGGAGACCAGGTGCCTTCTTAAGGTAGTCCTCCCTAGGTGAGTGTTGGGTTTACCGCAACTTATGCATTGACAGCACAGGCTGCAGACAGCAACACTATTGTCAGCAGCTGACACGTTAAAAAAGCCCACAATGCGGAGCCATGTGCCGGCGTCCTGTGAGCTCCAGAAGTGATCGTGCAGGGTGGATGGCTCGCTCCAGATACATTTGCAGTCTGCTTTTTGCCTCCTGTGCCCTGCGAGCTCTGCCTGCTTCTCCTCCTTCTCCTCCCTCTCTTCTGCTCCGTCTCTCCCTCTGAACTCCCCTCCTCTTCCTCTCTTGTGGGCACCCATGTGACGTCCATCGACATGTCATCATCGTCACCTTCACCACCACTGATATTTGATATCTCGGAGTAGGCAGCAACAGCAGGGACCACCCTCCTTGGGCTGATTTGGGTACTGTCGTCAGACTGCTGGGTGGCGGGCGTTGCCACCTCCTCTTCCTCATCCGATGTCAAGAATGGCTGCGCATCGGTAAGGTCTGGGAATGGATGGGAAAATAATTCCTCTGACTCGACTGGAGGGGCTATGGTTGTGGTGGTGGTGTATTTGGGGGTGCACACAGCAAAGAGTGTGGAGGGTACAGATACAGAAGATGAGGAGGGTACAGAAATGGAAGGCTGAGTGAGCCACTCAGCCAACTCTGGTGCGTACTTTGACGTAATCGCACGCACCTTCACCAGCTTCTAACTTAGGCTCTGGCCTGGTGCATCTGCCCGACCTCTGCCACCCCTGTGGAATGGACTGCCTCTTCCTCTGCCTGTCATTTTCAAAATTACCCTGTGCCAAAGTCCCTAGAAAAGAGCAGTATTTGTGAAAGCGTGTATATCGCACCCCTCAATCAGTATTTTGTAGAAGCAGGTATATCACACCCCTCAATCAGTATTTTGTGGAAACAGGTATATAGAACACCTGAATCAATATTTGGTGGAAGCAGGTATATCGCACCCCACAATCAGTATTTTGTGGAAGCAGGTATATCAAACCCCTCAATCAGTATTTTGTGGAAGCAGGTATATCACACCTCTTAATCAGTATTTTGTAGAGGCAGGTATATCGCACCCCTCAATCAGTATTTTGTGGAAGCAGGCATATAGAACCCCTTAATCAGTATTTTGTAGAAGCAGGTATAACGCACCGCTCAATCAGTATTTTGTGGCAGCCGGTGTATCGCAGGTCTCAGTCAATATTTGGTGGAAGCAGGTATATCGCACCCCTCAATCAGTATTTTGTGGAAGCAGGTATATAGAACACCTGAATCAATCTTTGGTGGAAGCAGCTATATCGCACCCCTCAATCAGTATTTTGTGGAATCAGGTATATCAAACCCTTTAATCAGTATTTTTTGGAAGCAGGTATATAGCACCCCTCAATCTGTATTTTGTGGAAGCAGGTATATCGCACCCCTCAATCTGTATTTTGTGAAAGCAGGTATATCAAACCTCTTAATCAGTATTTTGTAGAAGCAGGTATATCGCACCCCTCAATCAGTATTTTGTGGAAGCAGGTATATCGCAACCCTCAATCAGTAGTTTGTGGAAGAAGGTATATAGAATCCCTTAATCAGTATTTTGTGGAAGTAGGTATATCGCACCCCTCAATCAGTATTTTGTGGAAGCAGGCATATAGAACCCCTTAATCAGTATTTTGTAGAAGCAGGTATAACGCACCCCTCAATCAGTATTTTGTGGAAGCCGGTGTATCGCAGGTCTCAGTCAATATTTGGTGGAAGCAGGTATATTGTACCACTAAATCTGTGGAATTTTGTGGAAGCAAGTATATCAAACCCCTTAATAAGTAGGTATATTAAAACCCTTAATCAATATTTTGTGGAAGTAGGTATATAGAACCCCTTAATCAGTATTTTGTAGAAGCAGGTATATTGCACCCCTCAATCAGTATTTTGTGGAGACAGGTATATAGAACCCCTGAATCAATATTTGGTGGAAGCAGGTATATCACACCCCTCAATCAGTATTTTGTGGAAGCAGGTATATCAAACCCCTTAATCAGTATTTTGTGGAAGCAGGTATATCGCACCCCTCAATCTGTATTTTGTGAAAACAGGTATTTTAAACCCCTTAATCAGTATTTTGTGGAGGCAGATATATCGCACCCTTCAATCAGTATTTTGTGAAAACAGTTATAGCGCACCCCTCAATCAGTATTTTGTGGAAGCAGGCAAATAAGACCCCTTAATCAGTATTTTGTAGAAGCAGGTATATCGCACCCCTCCATCAGTATTTTGTGGAAACATATATATACTGTAAAACAACTGAATCAATATTTGGCGGATGCAGGTACATCGCACCCCTCAATCAGTTTTTTTGGGCAACAGGTATATCACACCAGTTTCAATTAGTTATTCCAATACCGTTTTCCCCTCTATATAGCTGTGGTATCGCAGCAGAACCGCACACAACTGCTGCACAATAAAATTGCACTATAATATACTTTCTATGTTAGAAAGTATATAAGTATATCACACCCCTCAGTATATCACACCTATTGATAGCACACCTATACTAGTCCTTAAAAGGACTTTTGTGGCCTGATTAGCTAGTGTTTTGTGTCCCTAACAGTCTGTCCCTGCTCCACAAAGCAACTTCTCCCTACACTGGCAAAACACAGAATGTAAAATGGCTGCTAGATTGGTTTCCATGTGCTGAAACGTCTCAATTGTCTGTCCTGTCCCACCTGATGGATGTGTCATGGGTCAAAGTTTGGCGCAATGCAAAAGAATATGGCGCATGCGAACATCACCATATGTTCGCATGTTTGGGGAATCGCGAACGAGCAAAGTTCGTCGTGAAACTACTGCCAGGCGAACCGCAAGGCCATCTCTATTTAATGGCTGATAGCCTTCAGCTTGGCAACCAGTTTCCTGATGGTCTATCTCCGTGATATGTTGACTTCCATCAGTCAGAGCACCGTAGATAGATTACAGATAAGGTTACTTCAGTTATTTCTATTTTTATTGGCCTGATTATTTAAAATCTTTGTCCATTCTACAAGGATCCCATTAGTTAATTCAGTGTCACTGATAATTAGAAACAATATTTAAAGGGATTTTCTAGGTTATAGATATTGATGGTCTATCCTATCAATGTCAGATTGGTGGCAGTTCCAGCACATCAACTGATTCAGCAGTTGCCAGCTCCATAATTAACAAAGTAGTAGAACGAGAATCACAGGTCCGTCCTTTGTGTAGTGGCCGTGCCAGGTTACTGCTTCCTACTCCATTCTCTGTGTTAGTTCCAATGCTGGCAGCTGCTGCAAAAAGTTAATCGATGGGGGTACTGATCTAATATTGATGACCTATGTTATGGATAGGTCATCAATATCTATTACCCAGAAAACTCCTTCAATGAATTGCATGATTATAAATAACTTTTATATTGCTATGGGGTTTATGAGTATAATAGCAACTTTTCAGTGTAGCATGTGTCATATTCTCCAGCAAAGTGTATGTGTAAGCACACAACCTGACAGAAAAATGGCTGGGCTGTCAACCATCTGTAAATTTATGGACAGTCCACAAAAACATTTTTTCAGGATAGGCGAAACTAAACCAATCTCCCCATTGATTAGGGAGGATTTTCACTGTCTGCAGTAGTGTTCATACCTTTGTTAATGAATGATAATCTGGTTTGGATTTGTTCTGTGCCAATCTTTGCTCTATTTTCATGACCTATTAGAGGAATTGCAATATGTTATTATGTCATTGTATAAGCTTAACCCCCCCCCCCCACCACCACCCTTTATCTACAGAAGATATAAACTCCTATCACCCACAATAGTCCAGATCTTAGAGAACACATTACTTATTTCTATGGGTTTTATGAGTTTATGAGCAGAGGAGTGATTTTCACTGTAGTGTGTACCATATTCTCCAGCAAAGTGTAAATCAATTTGGAGCATTATGTTGCACACAAACTAAGAGAAATGTGGCTGGGTTGTCAACCATCTATACATTTATGGACAGTATTTTCAGGATAGGCAAAACTCAACAAATCTCCCATTGATTGAGTCTCCACTGTCTGCAGTAGTGTTCGTACCCTTGTTAATGAATGATAATCTGGTTTGGCTTTGTTGTGTGCCGTTCTTTGCTCTGTTTTCATGACTTGATAGAGGACGTGCACTATGTTAAAGTGTCATTGTGTAGGTGTTACAGGTACAGACGATATCACCCACAATAGTCTAGAACAGGGATGGCCAACCTGCAGCTCTCCAGCTGTTGCAAAACTACAACTCCCAGCATACCCAGACAGCCTACAGCTATCAGCCTACAGCAGGGCATGGTAGGGAATTGTAGTTTTACAACAGCTGGAGAGCCGCAGGTTGGCCAGCCCTGGTCTAGATCTTAGAGAACCCATGATTTGTGATGACTCACCGAACCTGTGCTTATTTTCTTCTACGTTTTCCTTGTTTATCTCATTTTTAAAACCTGAAATATCCACAGAGAGGATTGTTATAGATTAATATTAGTGATACTACATAGTAACTTAGTTGATACGGTTGAAAAAAGACATAAGTCTATCAAGTTCAACCAAGGGATAGGTGGGGACGCGAATCCCAGAAGGACGTGACAGATTTCTTCACATTTTCATATTACATTAGCTGAAAAGATAAGAGTGGATTTTATTGGTGTCTGTAAATGGTTGTAAAAGTAACCTTTATTTCTATGGGGTTTATGACTTTATGAGCACAGCATCAAATTTCAGTACTGTGTACTATATGGAGCGAACAACTGAAAAGTATCAAACATTGGCTCAAATCTGTATACCTGCCTCAGGAAATCTCCCCATTGATTAGGGTAGCTTTTTCAGTGTCAGCAGTAATGTCCATACCTTTGTTAATGAATGATAATCTGGTTTGGTTTTGTTGTGCGTCATTCCTCACTCCTTTTTCATGACCTGATAGAGGAAGTGAGCTGTATTAATATATAATTGTACAGGTGTTACCCTCCTTCTTGAACAGAAGATATCATCCACAACTAGGGATAAGCGAATCGACTTCGTATGAAACATCCAAAGTCGATTCGCATAAAACTTTGTTTCAATACTGTACTGAGCGACCGCTCCGTACAGTATTAGAATGTATTGGTTTAGATGAGCCGAATTTATCACTTCGCGAAGTCTTGCGAGACTTTGCGTAATAACTTCATAAATTGATTTCTACTGTAAAAAAAAACATTTCCCGAATTCGCCGCTCGCTCCGTACAGTATTGAAACAAAGTTTTATGCAAATCAACTTCGGATGTTTCATCCGAAGTCGATTCGCTCATCCCTATCCACAACCATCCAAATCTTATGGAACACTTATGATTTGTGATGACGCACCTGAGCTTTGCCTGTTTTCTTCCACATCTTTCTCTTTTTTATCTTCTTTAAGACCTAAAACATAACAATGAAGAGGATTGTAACAAATCACTATCACTGACACTACGCAACTACACTCGTCAACATTGAAATTGTAACACCAGAAAGGAAAAGTCATAGAATTATGGAAATCACAGGATCGCTAGACATATTAATGTCATGTAAATTATAAAAAAATGAAAACAAAATTTTCAAAACATCTCAAATTATTCAGTATCGAGTATAAGCACTACATAAAGAAATGCATGCACTTACACACCATGCTATTAATAGGCTATGAATGTTTTTTGATTACTAGAATGCAGGGGCGGATTGGCCAAAGACCTTACAGGAAATTTCCCAGTGGGCCGATGCCCATGTAGCCACCCAAGCCCTACTCTCTGCCGCTGGCCGGTACATAATGAGCTCTTAGTGGTAATTAACACTGAGAATCAGGTACTCATGTAATCGGCCAGTGATAGCCTATGTCCTCCTGAATTCAACTGCTGTGGCCCATATCTCACCTCCTAAGCCCCCTGCTCCATATTTTAATCAGAGACAACTAGAGATGGAGGACAGAAAATGGCATCTAATGATGGCCACAACAGAAGGACAGCTTTTGGGGCAGTATATTCTGCTGCTCTGTGGTATATGTTTCTGTTGGGACAGTATTTTGCACTATGGTATTGCTTGCCCTGCCTATTTGTGTTGCCCCACCCTCTGTCAATTTGGACACCCCTAAAACATGGGGCCACTTTTAGTTTTTTTTTTCAGGGCCACTCTAAGTTCCCAGTCTGTCCCTGCTACAATGGTTATTAATGGAATGTTCTGCCACACTGGGTGCACTTGAGTACAGATCTGCTTCTGGCAGATCCCTTTTCATTTGCAAACCAATGATGTCCCAGATGTGCTCGAAAGGAGACAAGTCCAGAGATGCTGCAGGCCATGGAAGCACATTTCAGCCACATAGGCTGCGCACAGTACCATGAGCAACATACGACTTGGTGTTGTCCTGTTGAAAATGGCTCCTAGGATACTAGAACTGCTGTGACATTCCCTTGTTAAGGCCTCTTCATGGCATTGCCCACCTCATCTCCAGACCATTCTCTAGCTGTTATTGCATCCAATACAGAAGTGGGGCTCATCACTGAAGATAGACATCCATAGAACACCTGTAGCTGGACATGTGGCTCGTAGCCCAATGTCATTCAAACCCCTTCTGATGTGCAGACACTATTTGCTGCCCTAGACTTGGGATGTAACATCCAATTTTAATTGCAGAACAGAATCAGACAATCCGTCTGTGCAGAGGTTCACACTAGCGTGTTTTTTTCTGGTATTTAGTTCTGTCCTAGGGGCTCCATCCCGGAAATAAACTGATCAGTTTTATCCTAATGCATTCTGAATGGAGAGCAATCCGTTCAGTATGCATCAGGATGTCTTCAGTTCAGTCACTGTACGGTAACACTTGCCGGAATGCCGGATTCTTCATTATTTTACATTGAAATGCATTAATGCCGGATCCAGCCCTAAGTGTTCCGGAAAAACGGATACGGTTTTGTGGTCTGCACATGCGCAGACCTTTAAAAATGTGAAAAATGGTATCCGTTTGCATACAGATTGCCAGCGACGAAACTGCCTGCCGGAATCCAGCGACGCTAGTGTGAAAGTACCCTTAGGCCTCTTTCACATGGGCGTGTCCGGATTAGGTCCCGATGCGTCCCGGTGCATTGCGGCAAACCCGCGCGAGTAGGAACGCAATTGCAGTCAGTTTTGACTGCGATTGCGTTCCGATGTTCAGTTTTTATCGTGCGGGTGCAATGTGTTTTGCACGCGCGTGATAAAAAACTGACTGTGGTACCCAGACCTGAACTTCTTCACAGAAGTTCAGGTTTGGGTTAGTTGTAGTGTAGATTGTATTATTTCCCCTTATAACATGGTTATAAGGGAAAATAATAGCATTCTGAATACAGAATGCATAGCACAGTAGGGCTGGAGGGGTTAAAAAAATTTTAAAAAAATTTAACTCACCTTAATCCACTTGTTCGCGCAGCCGGCATCTCTTCTGTCTTCAACTGTGAGCAATAGGACCTTTGATGACGTCACTACGTTCATCAAATGGTCAATCACATGATCCATCACCATGGTGATGGATCATGTGATGAGCGTAGTCACGTCATCAAAGGTCCTATTGCTCACAGCACAAATGAAGACAGAAGAGATGCTGGCTGTGCGAACAAGTGGATTAAGGTCAGGGCCGGATTAAGAGCATCATGGGCCTGGTGCTGAGGATTTTGCTGGGCCTTTTTATGGAACTGCACTCAGTGTCTTAATTACATATATATTTTATCGATACCATTAAAGTATTTTGTTCCTGCAACTACCCCTTCATTTGGCGTCTATCTTGGCAACATGGAGGGGGACCACGGGAGGGGGACCCTGAGGGTGGGGCACCCTCAGGGCACTATAGTGTCAGGAAAACCGCTTTGTTTTCCTGACACTATAGTGATCATTTAACATGACTATGAAGATTACTGTTTTCTAGCTGCTGTGGACTGTGGACAACAGCAGCTAGAAACAGTAATTTTCATAGAGCTGTGTTATGATTTATGGACACAGCACTCAGCATGCTTAGCCAGTCAGATAGAAGGCTGGCTAAGTATGCTGAGAGCTGTGTCTAAATAACATAACACATTAAAGGGTTTCTATCACTTGGTATCACATATTTAGGTGTCAGACACTAGCGATCCGCTAGTGTCTGCTCTAACAAACCATCCTAATATGATAGGTTTTGGGGCAGCCGTTTTGCTAAAATAACAACTTATATCTATATGCTAATGAGCCTCTAGGTGCTATGGGGGCGTCATTAGCACCTAGAAGCTCCGTCTACCTTCCTAAACTGTCGCCGCCCAGCGCGTCCCTCCAGCCCGCCCATCTCCTGCTGAATGCGATCCTCTCCGTGCGCGTCTCTGTTCTGCGCATGCGCAGTGAATGTCTGACCGCTTCCCTGCTCAGACATCTCCACTGCGCCTGCGCCGATGACATCATAGTGCTCCGAGGAACAGGCGCAGTGGAGATGTCTGAGCAGGGAAGCGGTCAGACATTCACTGCGCATGCGCAGAACAGAGACGCGCACAGAGAGGATCGCATTCAGCAGGAGATGGGCGGGCTGGAGGGACGCGCTGGGCGGCGACAGTTTATGAAGGTAGACGGAGCCTCTAGGTGCTAATGACGCCCCCATAGCACCTAGAGGCTCATTAGCATATAGATATAAGTTGTTATTTTAGCAAAACGGCTGCCCCAAAACCTATCATATTAGGATGGTTTGTTAGAGCAGACACTAGCGGATCGCTAGTGTCTGACACCTAAATATGTGATACCAAGTGATAGAAACCCTTTAAAGGGATTCTGTCACCAGGTTTGACCCCTGTCAGCTAAAAATATGCTGATGTTCAGGGCGTCTTCACGATTCCTAATGTGGGCTGATAAATGTCATCTGTGGGCTTATTTAGCTAAAAAACAGCTATTACTAACCTGTCAGTCAAACAAATAAGGTGCCCAAGGGGATGTTAATGAATGCAAGGTGTCGGCCGCACCCACCGCCGTTCGTGCCCAGCGCCGCCTTTCCGGACTTCTGCGCCGCCTCCTAATCCTCTGTGCCGCCTCTCGCTCTCCCTCCCTCCCCCCTCCTCCTGCTGTAAGATCTCGCGCATACAGGGGTTGAGCGAAGTGCCGGCGCATGCGCACTTCGCTGTAAGAAGCCAAATGGAGAAGTCTGCACGGGCGCATCAGGCAGAGCCCTGTGCGCAAGCGCGAGATCTTACAGCAGAAGGAGGGGGGAGGGTGGGAGAGCGAGAGGCGGCACAGAGGATTAGGAGGCGGCGCAGAAGTCCGGAAAGGCGGCGCTGGGCACGAACGGCGGCGGGTGCGGCGGGCATCTTGCACCCATTAACATCCCCTTGGGCACCTTATTTGTTTGACTGACAGGTTAGTAATAGCTGTTTTTTAGCTAAATAAGCCCACAGATGACATTTATAAGCCCACATTAGGAATCGTGAAGACGCCCTGAACATCAGCATATGTTTAGCTGACAGGGGTAAAACCTGGTGACAGAATCCCTTTAAAGAAATTACTGTTTCTAGCTGCTGTGGACTGTGGACTAGCAGCTAGAAACAGTAATTTCTTTAATGTGTTATGTTATAGAGACTGAGCCCTCAGCATGCTTAGCCAGTCAGTAATTTTCATAGTGCTGTTATGATTTATGGAGACAGCTCTCAGCATGCTTAGCCAGCCTTCTATCTGGCTGTGCTTCTTGAGAGTCACAGTCCACAGGCTCAGAAACAGCCAGATAGAAGGCTGGCTAAGCATGCTGAGAGCTGTCTCCATAAATCATAACAGCACTATGATTGCCCTCCCTTCCAACTGGATGAGTTTATCTGATACCTGCCCTGCTCCAGAAGCTCCTGCTGTCTCACGGGCTGGTGTGGCTGAGCGCTGTGGGCCGTGTGCTGGTCGAAACTGCTGAGTAGGTTGTACACAGCGCAGCGTGCAGGAGGGATAACCACGGGCGCACTGAAGTCATATCCGGCAGGCCTGCATTACAGGAACCGCACCAGCTGCTCTGACGTCCTGCCGCCGGATATCCTGTGACGTATATCCGGCGGCAGGACGTCAGAGCAGCTGGTGCTGTTCCTGTAATGCTGCGGCCCGCCGGATATGGCCTCAGTAGTGATGGGAAGTTCGGATCTTTCAGATGAATCGCTTAATTTGAACCAGCTCATTCAAATGAACCGATTCATGAATCGGATCTTGGGTTCACTTGCTGAGTGACTAACTGCTGAGCTGACTCGCAAGTGAACCGAAGACTCTAGGTGCCGGTGCGCATGCGCAGATGCTATCCATTCGATTCACTTGCTGCTGCTGACTCAGTCATCTCTTCAGCTCTCTAATGAGTGAGTCCGGATCAGGAAGAGTGATTGATTATAGTGATAGTGAAGGGAAGCTGAGGCTGACGCCGGACAGGAGGACTCAGGAGCTGTCACTGTGGTGTGCATTGTTGTCTGTTGTGCATTGTTACCCACAGTGACAACAGTCTGACACTGACAGTAGTACAACCAACCAAGTGAAATGTGAATGCACAGGGAAAACTATGTGCTGAATTGATAACAGTATTACAGTAACACAGTCACTGGCTGATAATAAAATAGTCCCCACTTAATGGAATCCATAAAGGAGATGTGAACCCACCCTTAGTTATATAGCTACTGAATGAGATGCCTTTAACATATATATCTCCTGAGAAGCCAATTTGATCCTAAAGGGTTAATTCAACCTGTAATCTAAACTCTGTGTCATCTGTCACTTCTCTTATCTCTCTGCTCCTGTCAAAGGCGTACATAGAAATCACTGGGCCCCATAGCAAGAATCTAAATTGGGCCCCCATTCCCCTTTCATAGCCCCTCCCACTACCCATTCCAGGCCTCTCTCTTTGTTCCATGAACTATGTTCGCTGCTGTTTTATAATTTATGCCATCAGGGCCGGATTGGGATTACAAAACAGGCCTGGCACACAAAAGAGGCATAATAGATACAGTGTGTACAGATGTATAGTGTATACAGCAGTGTACTGATATGTGAGGAACGTGGTATAATATATGCAGTGTGTTCAGGTATATAGTATACACAGCAGTGTACTGATATGTGAGGTACGAGGTATAATAGATGCAGTGTACAGATATATAGTATATACAGCAGTGTACTGATAAGTGAGGTACGAGGTGTAATAGATGCAGTGTACAGATATATAGTATATACAGCAGTGTACTGATATATGAGGTATAAATTACAGCTCGTACCTCACATATCAATCCAATACTGTATATACAATATACCTGTACACACCATCTATTATACCTCGTACCTAACATATCAGTACACTGCTGTATATACAATATATCTATACACACTGCATATATTATACCTTGTACCTCACATATCAGTACACTGCTGTATATATTATATATCTGTACATATTGCATCTATAATACTGTGCAATATATGCAGTGTGTGTATATATATAGATGTGAGGCATACAAGGTATAATACTGTAGATGCAGTGTTTACAGAAATATGTGGTCAGTTATGCATGTGTGTGTGAAGTACATGAGGTTGTGGTCACTGTACCTGTCTGAAGTATGATACATGAGTGAGCAATGAGTAAAAACAGGGCATGGAGGGGGGGGGGGGGGTAAATGATGAAAAGTGGAGGACCTCCTCTTACCACTCCATTCCAGTCTGTATGGATCAATGCAGAGCTGATTGTGAACTTCTAATACTTGCTGTTAGGGGTTGAAGGACCTGTGATGATGTCATCACAGGTCCTGGCAGATGTACCTTTCAAACCTAGGAACTACACCATTTTTGGTGCAGTTCCTTTGCTAGATTCTGCAGGACCTGTGATGCTGAAGATGATGTCATCACAGGTCCTGGCAGATGCACTGTTCTAACCTGGGAACTACACTTTACACTGTGCAGTTCCCTTACAGGACCTGTGAAGACTCCCTGTACTACTCAGACAGCTCAGAGCTGCTAGGGCTTGCCTTGCCTCAGCTCTGATTGGTTGGTGGGCGGGGAGGGGAGGGGCTGGCAGAAGCAGCTTCCACTCTAGGCTCATATTACGCTCCTCCCGAGTCCCTCCCTCAGGCTCCCTGCTGCCTGCGTCATTGTCTGTGTGCTGCTATGTGACGCTGCGCTGTGTACAACACAGGACTTTTAACCCTCCCGACGGCCTTTTGGCTGGCAGATGGGCCTATTTTATGGTAGGGGCCTGGAGCTGCAGCTCCATCAGCCCCTACGTTAATCCGGCCCTGATTAAGGTGAGTTAAATTATAAAAAAAAAAATGTAACCCCTCCAGCCCTATTTTACTATGCATTCTGTATTCAGAATGCTATTATTTTCCCTTATAACCATGTTATAAGGGGAAATAATAATGATCGGGTCCCCATCCCGATTGTCTCCTAGCAACCGTGCGTGAAAATCGCACCGCATCCGCACTTGCTTGCGGATGCTTGCGATTTTCACGCAACCCCATTCATTTCTATGGGGCCTGCGTTACGTGAAAAACGCACAAAGAGGTGCATGCTGCGATTTTCACGCAACGCACAAGTGATGCGTGAAAATCACCGCTCATGTGAACAGCCCCATAGAAATGAATGGGTCAGGATTCAGTGCGGGTGCAATGCGTTCACCTCACGCATCGCATCCGCGCGGAATACTCGCCCATGTGAAAGGGGCCTTAGTGACACATGCTACTTCCTTGCTTTGAATAACCTTACGGCTTGTTCTTGGTTTTGCAATTTCAATGTTAAGGAGTGTATATAGATAAGAGTGGACTTTATTAGTGTACTAGCTGAAGAACCCGGCTTCGCTCGGGTATATTTAATCTATTTCATTTAATGTTAGAGTGTCGTTAAAAGATATCAACACTATCCACTATAACAGTGACATCTACAGCACCCCGCCCCCAAAACAGTGACCTCCACAGCCCCCCACCGCTTAACACTGACCCCCCCCCCCCCCCCACAGTGCCTCATCCCTTAAAATTTCACCTTCATGGCAGCCCACCCCCTTAAATTTGACCTTTACAGCAGCCTTCCCCTTTAACAGTGACTTTCACAGCATACCACCCCATTGACAGTGATCTCCACAGGGGCCCACCCCCTTAACAGAAAAAATGGCGTGTTGTTAAACAGGCAGGAAGTGCTCCAACCCATATGCAGTTGTGCATGTGTATACAGGGGAGCAAATCCTGCACTTGTGGCCCGTTGCTAATGGCGATCCCCAGCAAAAATGCATATAGTGGAGAATGCCTGCAGCGGACCACAAGTACCACAATAGACATCCTACACAAGATAGCAATTATGTGGATGTGATAACCAATATAACAATATAATAACATTTGCAAAGACAGGTGCACACTGCAGTCTTACTAAACCCTCATACTGATGTTAAAATTGAGAGATTAGCCAACATATCCTACTGTGGAGGACATGTCTGAGCCCGAGCACCGTGACAAAGTTTCTCAAGTAGCTCAGGACGTAACACTCACCTACCTGTGCCATATGGACAATACCAGGAGCCAGTGGGCGAATTATAGGAGTGTAAGGTCTGACTCATAGCCAACTGACCAGTTACCTCCAGCATGTAGCCATGCTTGTAATGAGAGGCTTCTGGTATTGCCCATATGGCTCAGGTAGTTGAGTGTTAGGTCATGAGCTACTTGAGAAACCTTGGTGCGGTGCCTGGGCTCAGACATTTCCTCCACAGTAAGATATGTTGGCTAATCTCTCCATTTTGACATTTGTATGAAGGTTTAGTAAGACCGCAGAGTGCACCTCTCTTTGCAAATGTTATTATATTGTTATATTAGTTGCTATCTTGTGTAGGATGTCTATTGTGGTACTTGTGGTCTGCTGCGGGCATCCTCCACCGTATGCATTTTTGCTGGGGATCGCCATTAGCAACGGGCCACAAGTGCAGGATCTGTTCCCCTGTATGCACATGCACAACTGCATATGGGTTTGAGCCCTTACTGCCTGTTTAACACCACACCATTTTATTCTGTTGGTATGTAGATATAGAGAAATGCTGTCTGGTTAGTGAAAATATGTAGACCTGTAGATATGCAATGAGGTAAATACTTTCAGAACAGATAAACTGAGGTGTTGAAATCAAGCAACAGCCAACACTTGTTTAACAAATGAATTGACACAAGGATCCTTAGGGCAAGTTCACACACTGTAGATGAAATCGGCAACAAATCTGTAGCAAATCCACAAGTAAATCTCCAACACACTTATCAGTTTCAGAATTGTGAATTTATACTGAAATTAAGTTAATGGAAAAAAAATTCTAAATTTTCCAGTTCGTATGAGCATATCTGCACCATGCAGATGGAGACTGGAAGATTCCTTAGACTTGTACTGTACTTTGCTGTGGATATGAAGGGCAGAAGACATTTACGGTACAACATGTTAACTTAGCCTCAAGGGGGTATTCCAGTTTTAGGCAACGTTTTACCTTTGGTCAGTACTTCGCTGTACCTAAAAAGTCTGCTCACCTGCTGCCCGCCGTTCTTTTCCAGCACAAAGGTTCTTCTCAGCAATGCTTCTGGTCGCAGGAATGTACACATTCAGACAGGATCAAGTGTGCCAATGTGGCCAATCGTTGGTCTCAGTGCTGAAAAGTCCCCAAGTGGCACTTCACTTCTGCATCACATGACATTTAGGGATATGTCCCCACAGTGACCAGTGATTAGCTGGAACAGTGAACGTGACCCCATCTGGATGTATACATGTTTGGGACCTAAAGCGTCACTAAGAGGAGCCTCTGCTCTGGAACTGAGCGGCAGGAGGAGATTAGTGGATTTGTTTTCTATAGGTACAGCACAGTACTGGCCAAAAGTAAAAAGTTACCTAAAGATGAAATAACACTTTAAATGTAATGCTTGCTTTATTTAGTTCTTAGGCCTCATAAACACTTTTAGCAGATAAACTAGTTCTAGACATTGAATTAAAAGATGTCTGCACTTTATGCCGGGTCAATTGTGTTTGTTCAATGAAGAATTGGAGTAGTGAGAAGATGCTAGACACTTTAAGTACTGCTTACCTTAGGTCTAATGCACACTGGCGCTGAGCCTGTATCATGTAGCACGGAGAGCAATGCAGCCTATTGGTCTCCTTCCCCTACATTTTGCTAACATAAATTTTGTACATAAGCAATAAGTAGGGGAAAGTTGAAAGAAAATATGATTTCAGAATCAGACTACACAGGCTTAGTCTGCAGTCTGTTACCATGAAGATGAATAGATGCTGTAGACACAAAGTGATTTTTATTCAAAACCATTTGAACATTAGCTTTATTTTTCATTTACGATGCATTTAATCAATAATAGCATTGGAGGAGAGTCTTTAATAGAGTCCTAAATTTAGATGGCATAACACTATATACGACAACGTGCTTTTTGCTATACATATTAGACAATTTCCCTTACTTATGCCACCTGTTGGTAGACTTATGTTATGTCTATATTTTGGTGCCAAAATATGACACTGGCCTATAAAGAAAACTGGAGCATTTTTGACTTCTCTAAAATACATAATAATCTGGAACAGATCATGTATGGCAAAAATTTTGGCAAAATTTGAGCCAGAATTATTGTGCTCTTTGCTTTGCCTGTGAAGGTAGGCATAGGCCGTTCCCTGCATGTGTTCTCCCTAGAAACATCTGAAGAACACAGGAGTGCTCAACACCACTCAACTCAACGTTCTCTGAACACCATCTGCTCACCTGCCATGCCCATTGACAGAATCCATAAACATTGCTCTTTACTAAAAGTATGTGATGCAAAAACCCAACATCAAAGCAATGGTGATGGCCAGAATATTGTACATTTAGTATATTCTAGCCAAAAGCTAAGAATACCCTGTTTGACAAGTTTTTGATAAAACTTAACCTATAATTATTTTAAGTAAAAGGTGACAATTTAAGTGCCCCAAATAGTGCAGTCTAAAATGACATACCCTCACAACTACTAAGTACTGTAGCTGCATCATTGGCAATTAGTATGGTGTTAGCGCTATTATTGTAGGTCTGGCTTTGGATATTTCACAAATGTATTGTCTTCATATATCTGTAACTGGATAACCTGTGATGTATCACTGTATGCAATAGCTTTCAAAAAGGAGTCAGTAAGAGAGATGTTTTGATTCCTAATAGTTTTTTTTTTATATTATACCCTGTTTGGGGCCCTGGGAATTATGTGTAATTATATTTCATAATTAGGCTTGTGTGAATCGACCTTCAGATAGTAGATCCGAAGTTCATTTGTTCAAATACTTACATTTTAATGCTGTATCCGTACAGCATTAAAATGTATTGATTCAGTGGAGCCAGGGTTCTTCTCGACCGAAGTCAGGAAAGACTTTGCTTAATTCCCGAAGTATGCATATCTGCGTATTGAAAAACAATTTAAAATAGCAATCTGAACTGGGCTTTGGTACCGAGGTACCAGCCAGTACCAAAGCCCAGTTCGGATTGCAATTTTAAATAGTTTTTCAATACGCACATATACATACATTAAGAATTAAGCGAAGTCTAGCGCGAAAAGAACTTTGGCTCCACGGAGCCAAGAGATTTTAATGCTGTACAGATACAGCTTTAAAATTTAAGTATTTGAATGAATCGACTTTGGATCTATGATCTGAAGGTCAATTCGCTCAAGCCTATTAATAATAGAGAATTTTTACTGCTAGTGTCAATAATGGCAGATAGCCATCCTAATGTAAGGACGGCTGAGTCTCACTGCCGTTACTGATGCTAACAGTCAAAATTACCTATTATTAAATAATAAAACAGGGTATTATGCATAAAAAAAACTGTTAGGGATCAAAACATCTCCCACACTGGTTCATTTTATAGATTTTTTTTAAAAGCTATTGCTTTCAATAAGTTTTATCAAAAGTTGGTTAAAAACAGGGACTTTATTTTGGCTATTTGCTTTTTCTCATTCAAATATACCCTAGTCTATAACTTTGGGTCATTTAAATTTCATTATAGCATATTTTATTTTAGATCTTGTTGAATAAATCATGTTCTCCTAGAATAACATATAATGTAATGATACATAATAATAATATTAATAATAATAATGCACATAGAGGAGAAGAGGGTCTTGTACTCACATAAGCAGTAGACACACAGGTAGAAAGGTAAAAGAGGGAAGCAGAAAATCCCAAGTAAAATCCTTTGCCATGGCTTGAGACGCTCATGAAATGCAGCCATCTTTTGCGTTACCTCAAGTGAAAGACCATTTTTTGCTTCCTTGTTCTACGTTTCAAGCTGTAAGAACTATTAACATTCTCTTCCTTGATCTAACCTAAGATACCGGCCTCTATTGACAAAGTGCAAATAAGAGCGTGTCTCTAGGTATTATTGTGTGACCTATGACTAATCTGCAGCTGAGAAGTTTCTTACTGCATAATGAAAGTTACGTGATATTTTACAGGAGGATTTCAGTTGAAATAGTAACTTATCGTATTTTTCGCCCCATAAGACTATTTTCACATTAGCGTTAATATTTTCCGGTATTGAGATCCGTCAAAGGGTCTCAATACCGGGAAAAACGCTTCCATTTTGTCCCCATTCATAGTCAATAGGGAGAAAACAAAATCCAAAATCCATTCTGTTCCGTTTTCATACCGGAGAGTAAACCGCAGCATGCTGCGGTTTGCTTTCCATTTTGGGATGCAGAACAAGATGGAACTGACATGACCCACAATGCAAGTCAATGGGGACGGATCCGTTTTTTCTGACACAATAAATAACAAATCCATCCCCCATTGACTTTCAATGGAGTTCATGACGGATCCATCTTAGCTATGTTAAAGATAATACAACCGGATCCGTTCATAACTGATGCAGATAGTTGTATTATTAGTAACGGAAGCATTTTTGCTGATCCCTGCCAGATAAGGCAAAAACACAAGTGTGAAAGTAGCCTAAGACGCATCCCCCAAAAGTGGGGGGAAATATCCCTGCATCTTATGGGGTGAATACTAATGAGCGCTTTCATTATGGAAGTGCCCATTAGTACTGGAGGACCAGGAAGCAGTGAAGGATCTAAACTCACCGCTTCCTGCCCTTCGTCTGTCGGCTCTGCTGTGGCTGCGCACAGCACGAGGGCTCCCTGTGACCTCACGCTGTGTGCATCAATTCACAACACAGCCGGCAGCAGAAAGAGCAGGAGGAGCACTGGCGGTGAGGAGCGGTGGCATCCAGAGCAGGAGAGGTAAGTGTTTTTTTATTTTATGTGCGCTGTGGCATGGGGGCTGATGAGAGGCTTATGGGGGCTGAAGAGAGGCATATGGGGGCTGATATGGGGCTGATGAGAGACATATGGGGGCTATGAGGCATATGGGGGTCGATGAGAGGTATGGGGCTCTTATCTAAGGTATGATTGGGAGTCATTCACATTGGGGTCTGAGCTGAGGTCTGATTAGGGGTCTGATCTGAGGTCTTATTTGGGTCTTATTATCATTCGGGGTCTGATTGGGGATGTCAGCTGAGGTCTGATTAACATTGGAAACATAATTTTTAGGAAAACCTATCTCTTTTCATTTATTTTTTGTGAATTTTTTTGTGTTAGGGTCCATTCACATGTCCGTAGAATGGGTCCGGATCCTGCGGAACGAATCCAGACCCATTCATTCTCTATGGGGCCGAAAGAGATGCGGACAGCACACAGGTCCGCGGCTCCCGAAAAAAATCGAACATGTTCTATTCTTGTCCGCAATTGCAGTTCTATGGGGTGCCGGCCGGGTTGATTGCGGATCCACAATACACTACGGATGTGTGAATGGAACCTTAATGGTGGTGGCAGTAGGGGAGCAGTACCAGCTGAGGCAGCGGCGGCTGCAGCAGCCATATGGTACATGTTGGCAGGCAGAAAGCAGCATGATGGAAGCAGCAACAGCCTTACAGAAGATGATGGTCAGCAGGTGGTGGCAGTGGCATGATGGCGGCATTGGCTTGATAGAGGTGTCGGCAGCAGCAGCCGTACAGAACGCGATGGTTGTAAAGTGGTATAAGTGGCATGGTAAGTGGCATGGTGCAGGCCACAGCAGCTACTGTACAGAATATGATGGTAAGCAGTAAGTGGCAAGATGGGGCACAGTCAGCAAGGCACAGTCTATTCATCGGAATCAGCCTGAGGAGAGAGAAAATGTTGGTACTGATTCAAAAATTACAAACATGAAATTGAAACCGTGTGGAAACTGAATACATGCAAACTGATGACTGAGACTTTAGTTGCATGGTTCATTTTAGCAAAAGTGATGATTTGGACACGGGTGGAGAACAACTTGATCCGTTTGGGTGTCGCCATGCCAATTCCCCCCCCCCCCCCCCCCCCCACGGCACTGAAAACCCTCTCTGAGATGACACTGGAGGCTGGGCAAGAGAGAAGAAAGAGAGTGTGCTGTGCCAGTTCGGACCACTGCTCCAGTCTGCCTACCCAGAAATCCATGGGATCAGGAACAGAGTATGCGATAAAGACTGGCCATAGTTTAGGTAGGCCTGAACTTGGGCATTCACTGGCCTCAGCCTAGTGCGGCACGTGGAAAAACTGTTCCATCATGTTGCGGAGACTGAAACGACTGCTGCTACTGCTGCAGTGGCTTCTGCTGCTTGTGGCAATGGGAGGGTGATGACTCTTCGGGGGGCGCAGAAGGTCCTCTCTTTCAGACATGCTGGCGGCAGGCGTCTGCTTACCGTAAGCTGCAGCAAGTTGTGTACACAGTGTTTCCTGGTAATAATGTAATTTGGACTCCCTTTCTGTGAGAGGAAAACATTCCCCCGTTTTGCCTTGGTAGCGAGGGTCCAAAAGCATGGCTATCCAGTAATCATCATACTGCTGGTTGTCAGTCATACACATGTCACTGTGTAAGCAAGCAAGCATACAGATCGCCATTGTGGCCAGTGTGCCTGAGGAGCCATTTATTTCCATCTCTGTCCCCCACTAAGACAAATGGGTGTCATGAGCTTAGATCTGGTGCTGTAGTTATGTAATGATCTTGGTTCTGGATCTGTATTTATGTAATGAGCTTGGTTCTGGTCCTGTAGTTATCTAATAATAGGCTTGGTTGTGGTGATGTGTTTATGTAATGAGCTTAGTTTTGTGCTAGATTTATGTAATGGGCTTGGTTCTGGGGCTGTATTTATATAATGAACTTAGTTCTAGTGGTGTATTTTTGTAATGAGCTTGGTTCTGGTGTTGTACTTATGTAATGAGCTTGGATATGTTGCTGTAGTTATGAAATGGGCTTGGTTCTGGTGCTGTATTTATGTAATGGCTAGGTTTGAGTGCTGTATTTATGTACCATGCCTGGTTAGGGTGCTGTTTTTATGTACTGTGCTTGGTTCTGGTGTGGTATTTATGTACCATGCTTGGTACTGGTGCTGTATTTGTGTAATGAGCTTGGTTCTGTATCTATGTAATAAGCTTGGTTCTGGGGCTGTATTTATGTTCTTGGTTTATGTAATTAACTTGGTTGTGGTGCTGTATGTATTTTATGAGTTTCATTCTGGTGGTTTATTTCTGTAATGAGCTTGGTTCTGGTGCAGTATTTATGTAATAGACTTGGTTCTGGATCTCTATGTATATAATAGGCTTGGTTCTATGTAATAGACTTGGTTCTGGATCTCTATGTATATAATAGGCTTGGTTCTGGTGCTGTATTTATGTAATGAGTTTGGTTCTAGTGCTGTATTTATGTAATAGGCTTGATAAGGCTTTACTACTACTACTGTATCTGAAATAGCTCCATTTACTGCTGTGGGACTTCAGAAAATAGCTGAGCCAGTCACATAGTGGTGAATGCAGGGGGGGCCACACATGTGCGGCTTGCTCTCCATTCACTTTGGGACCCTGTTCTTTAGATGGTAGAGGATCTCCCAGAGGTGAGACCTGGACTTGCACCTGTCAGACTTAGACATATATTGCATATCCTATTCATAGGTAATAAATGTCTCAGATGGGAAGACACTTTAAGCATTAGCTGTACATTATTTTCTCAATAAAGTTGTTACATTTTAAAATGTATGTAACTAATTCAGTGTATTTGATTCCCTAAAATGGTTGGAGAGGTTTGGGGGGGACGGGTGGGCGCCAAAAAGTATTCTGGCACAGGGAGTCATGATGTAACCTATGGCCAGCCCTGCTGGCAAGTACAATACAATGCAATAGATAACTATTGCAGTCTATTGTACCAGCAATCGGACCACTGAATCTTCAAGTCACAGGTGGGACTAAAAAAAAAAAGATTTGAAAAAATTAAAAAAATTAAAGTAAAAAAAAATAGCTTTTCCCCGTATCTGCTTATTTATAACTGGTTGCAAAAATAAATGAATAAAATGCACATAATTGGTATCGCCACATCCATAACAACCTGGTCTATAAAAGGATCATGTTACTTATTCCGCACAATGAAGCCCATTAAAAAAAAGACGAAATTAGTTATCTCACCTTTAGTACAGTGATGAGCGGCAGGGGCAATATTTGAATTTGCAATATTTTTCGAATATTTGGGCGAATATTCGTCATATATTCCTGAATTCGTGAACTCAGCATTATTTTCTTGATTGCGAAAATTGGCAATACGAAAATTTGCGATACGAAAATTTGCGATCAACACTACTCCTAAAGTCAAAGATATCGCAGCCTTCTTATTGGCCCACAAGCAAGAAGCAGTGAGGGATCATGGGTACTGATGGAAAAAAATCTAGAATATTCGCGATTACAAAGATATAGCACTATATTCTAGATATATGCGATCAACACTACTATAGTATAAAAAGCTATCAAAAATTCATATGTACCCCAAAATGGTACCAATAAAAATTATAGCCCGTCCTGCAAAAAAAAAAAATCCCCTCACACAACTACCTTGATGGAAAAATAAAAACGGTATGGGTCTTGGGATATGGAGATGCAAATAAAAAATTATTTTTAATAAAAAAGCTATTTTATGATGCAAAATTAGTAAAATGTGAAAAAAGATATACATTTGGTATTGCCATAATCATATCGATCCGGAGAATAAAGTTATTATATCATATATACCACATGATGAACCCCATATGGTATTAACACTGACGGAATTGCAATTTTTGCCCACCTCACCTTCTTATAAATGAAATAAAAAGAGATCAAAACATCATATGTACCCCAAAATTATACCAGTAAAAACTACAAACGTCCAGCAAAAAATAAGCCCTAACACAGCTACATTGATGGAAAAATAAAAATGTTATGAATGTTTATAATTTAAAAAAAATGGTGATTTTACACCCAGATAGGATGTTCAATACTGTGCTGCATATGACTGACACTTTCCTTGTTGTCACCAGTTTGGAGTGCTCATATTGTGGATGAGAGATGGTGGATGTGATCAAATACTATTGTTGGCATAAACACCTCATCTCCTCTAAAGTAAAGACTATATTTTGTAATTTTTATTACCTGGAGGCTTCATGTTAATATGAATATATAGGCTATCAAATACTATGGCTATGGCTTTTATGTTTTATGATTATACAATGGATCCATGGCTATTTTAGCTGCTGGGCCTCCATCTAGTAAATACTTATTTTCACGCTTGTTTATTCTGGACTTATATCACGTTCTTGTTTTGTTTAATGGTATTTGATTTGATCTGTATTGTATCTCATTTATTTTATCTGGTCCTTACACATAAATATGATATATCATTTTCATTTTATGCCTTGAGGACTAGAGTTGAGCGAACACCTGGATGTTCGGGTTCGACGAGTTCGGCCGAACTTTCGAAAAATGTTCGGGTTCGGGATCCGAACTCGACCCGAACTTCATCCCGAACCCGAACCCCATAGAAGTCAATGGGGACCCGAACTTTTGGGCACTAAAAAGGCTGAAAAACACATCCGGAAAGGGCTAGAGGGCTGCAAAAGGCAGCAAAATGTAGTTAAATCCCCTGCAAACAAATGTAGATAGGGAAATGATGAGTTAACATAAAATAAATAAAAATTAAACAATATTAATTGGAGTGAGGTCCCATAGCACAGAATCAGGCTTCAAGTCACCCACCAATGGAGAAGGTCACTTACTATTATTTTGACCACAGCACCCAGACAAAGGAGAGAGGTCCCACAGCAGAGAACCAGGCATCATATCACCCACCACAGGAGTAGGCCACCATTTAGTTACTTTGACCCCTACACCCAGACGGAGGAGAGAGGTTACACAGCAGAGAATCAGGCATTTAGATCACCCACCACAGGAGTAGGCCACCATTGAATCAGACCCCGGCAACCATGTCAGATGGCACAAGCATAAGCTTTATATCAATCAGCACAGGAGAAGGCGACTTTGACAGACTTTGACCCCTACACCCGGACGGAGGAGAGAGGTTTCAAAGCAGAGAATCAGGCATTTAGATCACCCACCACAGGAGTAGGCCCCAATTTAATGGGACCCCGGCAACCATGTCAGATGGCACAACCATCAGCTTCATATCAATCAGCACAGGAGAAGGCGACTTTGAAAGACTTTGACCCCTACACCCAGACGGAGGAGAGAGGTTTCACAGCAGAGAATCAGGCATTTAGATCACCCACCACAGGAGTAGGCCCCCATTGAATCAGACCCTGGCAACCATGTCAGATGGCACAACCATCAGCTTTATATCAATCAGCACAGGAGAAGGCGACTTTGAAAGACTTTGACCCCTACACCCAGATGGAGGAGAGAGGTTTCACAGCAGAGAATCAGGCATCATATCAACCACCACAGGAGAAGCCACCATTTAGTTACTTTGACCCCTGCACCCAGGAAGAGGAGAGAGGCACCACAGCACATATTCTGGCATCATATCAGCCACCACAGGAGAAGCCACCATTGAGTTACTTTGACCCCCGCACCCAGGAAGAGGAGAGAGGCACCACAGCACATATTCTGGCATCATATCAGCCACCACAGGAGAAGCCACCATTGAGTTACTTTGACCCCCGCACCCAGGAAGAGGAGAGAGGCACCACAGCACATATTCTGGCATCATATCAGCCACCACAGGAGAAGCCACCATTGAGTTACTTTGACCCCTGCACCCAGGAAGAGGAGAGAGGCCCCACAGCACATATTCTGGCATCATATCAGCCACCACAGGAGAAGCCACCATTTAGTTACTTTGACCCCTTCACCCAAACAGAGGAGAGAGGTTCCACATCAGAGAATCAGGCATCATATCAACCACCACAGGAGTAGGCCACAATTTAATGGGACCCCGGCAACCATGTCAGATGGCACAACCATCAGCTTCATATCAATCAGCACAGGAGAAGGCGACTTTGAAAGACTTTGACCCCTACACCCAGACGGAGGAGAGAGGTTTCACAGCAGAGAATCAGGCATTTAGATCACCCACCACAGGAGTAGGCCCCCATTGAATCAGACCCTGGCAACCATGTCAGATGGCACAACCATCAGCTTTATATCAATCAGCACAGGAGAAGCCACCATTGAGTTACTTTGACCCCTGCACCCAGGAAGAGGAGAGAGGCCCCACAGCACATATTCTGGCATCATATCAGCCACCACAGGAGAAGCCACCATTGAGTTACTTTGACCCCCGCACCCAGGAAGAGGAGAGAGGCACCACAGCACATATTCTGGCATCATATCAGCCACCACAGGAGAAGCCACCATTGAGTTACTTTGACCCCTGCACCCAGGAAGAGGAGAGAGGCCCCACAGCACATATTCTGGCATCATACTAACCACCACAGGAGAAGCCACCATTGAGTTACTTTGACCCCTGCACCCAGGAAGAGGAGAGAGGCCCCACAGCACATATTCTGGCATCATATCAGCCACCACAGGAGAAGCCACCATTGAGTTACTTTGACCCCCGCACCCAGGAAGAGGAGAGAGGCACCACAGCACATATTCTGGCATCATATCAGCCACCACAGGAGAAGCCACCATTGAGTTACTTTGACCCCTGCACCCAGGAAGAGGAGAGAGGCCCCACAGCACATATTCTGGCATCATACTAACCACCACAGGAGAAGCCACCATTGAGTTACTTTGACCCCTGCACCCAGGAAGAGGAGAGAGGCCCCACAGCACATATTCTGGCATCATATCAGCCACCACAGGAGAAGCCACCATTGAGTTACTTTGACCCCCGCACCCAGGAAGAGGAGAGAGGCACCACAGCACATATTCTGGCATCATATCAGCCACCACAGGAGAAGCCACCATTGAGTTACTTTGACCCCCGCACCCAGGAAGAGGAGAGAGGCACCACAGCACATATTCAGGCATCATATCACACACCACAGGAGAAGGCCTCTTTCAGTGATTTAGGCCTTTGGACCCAGACAGAGGAGAGAGGCACCACAGCACATATTCTGGCATCATATCAGCCACCACAGGAGAAGCCACCATTGAGTTACTTTGACCCCTGCACCCAGGAAGAGGAGAGAGGCCCCACAGCACATATTCTGGCATCATATCAGCCACCACAGGAGAAGCCACCATTTATTTACTTTGACCCCTTCACCCAAACAGAGGAGAGAGGTTCCACATCAGAGAATCAGGCATCATATCAACCACCACAGGAGTAGGCCACAATTTAGTTTATTTGACCCCTGCACCCAGGAAGAGGAGAGAAGGCCCCACAGCACATATTCTGGCATCATATCACACACCACAGGAGAAGGCCTCTTTCAGTGATTTAGGCCTTTGGACCCAGACAGAGGAGAGAGGTCAGAGATTAGCTTCATATCCCCCAGCACAGCAGAAGACCGCTTTATTTGACTTAGGCCTCAGCACCCAGACAGAAGACAGAGGTAGCATGGCAGAGGTTATGGCTTCATGTCACCCGTTAGTTTAACCGGCCACTTTCATCTGGTTAGGCCCCGGCGCCCAGACAGAGAAGAGTTTCATTCAACTGTGGGTTTCATAAAATTTGTATCAAATAAAGAAGTGGCCCGTAGCACAACAAGACATGTTTTAGGCAGTTAATAAGGACTACTCTGCACAAGGGAGGGACAGGTCCTGTGGGATCCATGCCTGGTTCATCTTTATGAAGGTCAGCTTGTCCACGTTGGCTGTGGACAGGCGGCTGCGCTTGTCAGTAATGACGCCCCCTGCCGTGCTGAATACGCGTTCAGATAAAACGCTGGCCGCCGGGCAGGAAAGCACCTCCAAGGCATAACATGCTAACTCTGGCCACGTGGACAATTTCGAAACCCAGTAGTTGAATGGGGCCGAACCATCCGTCAGGATGTGGAGGGGTGTGCAGACATACTGTTCAACCATGTTAGTGAAATGCTGCCTCCTGCTAACACGTTCCGTATCAGGTGTCGGTGCAGATAGCTGTGGCGTGGAGACAAAACTTTTCCACATTTCTGCCATGCTAACCCTGCCCTCAGATGAGCTGGCCGTGACACAGCTGCGTTGGCGACCTCTTGCCACTCCTCTGCCTTCACCTTCCACCTGTACCCCTGTGACATGTGGGAATGCTCTCAAGAGCGCCTCTATCAGCGTGCGCTTGTACTCGCGCATCTTACGGTCGCGCTCCAGTTCAGGAATTAAAGTGGGCACATTGTCTTTATACCGGGGATCCAGCAGGGTGGCCACCCAGTAGTCTGCACACGTTAAAACGTGGGCAACTCTGCTGTCGTTGCGCAGGCATTGGAGCATATATTCGCTCATGTGGGCCAGGCTACCCATGGGTAAGGACAAGCTGTCCTCTGTGGGAGGCGTATCGTCATCGTCCACCGTATCCCCCCAGCCACGCACCAGTGATGGGCCTGGGCTGCCACCCCGCTGTGAACTTGCGTCATCCTCGTCCCCCTCCACCTCCTCCTCCTCATCCTCCTCGTCCTCCAGTACAGTGCCTTGGCTGGCGACTTGTGAACCTGTCCTCTGCTGCTTAAACAAACCTCCCTCTGAGCCACTTCGAACAGACTGGCCCGAAAGTGTTAGAAACGAGCCCTCATCCTCCTCCTCCTCCTCCACCTGGGCCACCTCCTCTAACATCATTGCCCTAAGTGTTTTCTCAAGGAGACATAGAAGTGGTATTGTAACGCTGATAACAGTGTCATCGCCACTGGCCATGTTGGTGGAGTACTCGAAACAGCGCAGCAGGGCACACAGGTCTCGCATGGAGGCCCAATCATTGGTGGTGAAGTGGTGCTGTTCGGCAGTACGACTGACGCGAGCGTGCTGCAGCTGAAACTCCACTATGGCCTGCTGCTGCTCGCACAGTCTCTCCAGCATGTGCAAGGTGGAGTTCCACCGGGTGGGCACGTCGCATATGAGGCGGTGAGCGGGAAGGCCGAAGTTCCGCTGTAGCGCAGACAGGCGAGCAGCGGCAGGATGTGAACGGCGGAAGCGCGCACAGACGGCCCGCACTTTATGCAGCAGCTCTGACATGTTGGGGTAGTGGTGAATGAACCTCTGCACCACCAAGTTCAGCACATGCGCCAGGCAAGGGATGTGCGTCAAACCGGCTAGTCCCAGAGCTGCCACGAGATTTCGCCCATTATCGCATACCACCAGGCCTGGCTTGAGGCCCACCGGCAGAAACCACTCGTCGGTCTGTTGTTCAATACCCCGCCACAACTCCTTTGCGCTGTGGGGCCTGTCCCCCAAACATATGAGTTTCAGAATGGCCTGCTGACGTTTACCCCGGGCTGTGCTGAAGTCGGTGGTGAAGGTGTGTGGCTGACCGGATGAGCTGGTTGAAGCAGTGGAGGAGGAAGCCGAGTAGGAGGAGGAGGCTACAGGAGGCAGAGAATGATGCCCTGCGATCCTAGGGGGCGGAAGGATGTGCGCCAAGGAACTGTCCGCCGGGGGGCCCAGCCGCCACTACATTCATCCAGTGTGCAGTTAGTGAGATATAGCGTCCCTGGCCGTGCTTACTGGTCCACGTATCTGTGGTTAGGTGGACCTTGCCACAAATGGCGTTGCGCAGTGCACACTTGATTTTATCGGACACTTGCATGTGCAGGGAAGGCACGGCTGTCTTGGAGAAGTAGTGGCGGCTGGGAACCACATACTGCGGGACAGCCATGGCCATCAGCTGTTTGAAGCTGTCTGTGTCCACCAGCCGGAATGACAGCATTTCAAAGGCCAGCAGTTTAGAAATGCTGGCGTTCAGGCCAAGGGCTCGAGGGTGACTCGGGGGGAATTTGCGCTTCCTCTCTAAGGTTTGAGATATTGAGAGCTGAACGCTGCTGTGTGATATAGTGGAGACGCTAGTTGACGGTGGCGGTGGTGGTGGTGTCGGTGGCACATCCTCTGTTTGCTGCTCGGCAGGTGGCAACATTCCTCTCGAGGCGGAAGCCGAGGCAGCAGCGGTAGAGGGAGCAGGGGGAGCCTCAGCGAGTGCCTGGTTTTTAAGGTGTGTACCCCACTGCAGTTCATGCTTTGCATGTAGATGCCTGGTCATGCAGGTTGTGCTGAGGTTCAGAACGTTAATGCCTCGCCTCAGGCTCTGATGGCAGAGCGTGCAAGTCACTCGGGTCTTGTCGGTAGGACATTGTTTAAAGAAGTGCCATGCCAGGGAACTCTTTGAAGCTGCCTTTGTGGGGCTGGGTCCCTGTTGGCGATGTCCAGTAGCAGGCGAACTCTGGGGGCGGCGGCTCGTCTGCTTTGGCCCCCTGCTCCCTCTTTGGCTTCGCTGTTGTCTCGGTCTCACCACTACCTCTTCCTCTGAACTGTGAAAGTCATCGCCACGACCTTCAGTCCATGTGGGGTCTAAGACCTCATCGTCCTCTGCATCGTCTTCCACCCAGTCTCCCTCCCTGACCTCCTCCTGTTCAGTCTGCACACTGCAAAAAGACGCGGCAGTGGGCACCTGTGTTTCGTCATCATCAGAGAGTCGGTGACTCTGCTGTGGTGGTATTCCCATGTCCTCTTCATCTGGAGACATAAGTGGTTGTGCGTCAGTGCATGGTATGTCTTCCTCCACTGGGGAAGGGCTAGGTGGACGCCCCTGGGAAACCCTGGAAGCAGAGTCTTCAAACAGAAGAAGAGACTGCTGCATAACTTGTGGCTCAGACCGTTTCCCTGATATGCTTGGGGGTGATGTGACAGACTGATGGGCTTGGTTTTCAGGTGCCACCTGTGCGCTTTCCGCAGAAGACTGGGTGGAAGACCATGTGGTGAACGTGCTGGAAGCACTGTCGGCCACCCAATCGATTAATGCCTGTACCTGCTCAGGCCTTACCATCCTAAGAGCGGCATTGGGCCCCACGAGATATTGCGGTACATTCTGCCGGCTAGTTGAGGGAGTTCGTTCCCTACTGTGTGCGCCTGGGGCCGAACGGCCACGTCCTCTACCAGCAACAGAGGCTCCACGGACACCACCACGACCGCGTCCTCGTCCCTTAATAGTATTTTTCTTCATTGTTGCGATTCAACTCGCACCACAATGAAATATATTATTTTTTATAAGCAAAATCCCCTCACTGGAATACTTTCAGTCTTTTGACTGTATGGATTACAGATGGAATGACTGTTATATGTGAGTACCGCTTTCTTTGACAGATTCTAGTATGGGTACATATATGTTTTCCCAACCCCAGCACATTAGTTTGCTAATTCCAGATGTATGAAACGCAGGCCTAACTGTATCTAGTATATTGAACGCCAGATAAACTAACTTGGCCTTTTTTAAATAAAAAAAATCCCCTCACTGGAATACTTTCAGTCTTTTGACTGTATGGATTACAGATGGAATGACTGTTATATGTGAGTACCGCTTTCTTTGACAGATTCTAGTATGGGTACATATATGTTTTCCCAACCCCAGCACATTAGTTTGCTAATTCCAGATGTATGAAACGCAGGCCTAACTGTATCTAGTATATTGAACGCCAGATAAACTAACTTGGCCTTTTTTAAATAAAAAAAATCCCCTCACTGGAATACTTTCAGTCTTTTGACTGTATGGATTACAGATGGAATGACTGTTATATGTGAGTACCGCTTTCTTTGACAGATTCTAGTATGGGTACATATATGTTTTCCCAACCCCAGCACATTAGTTTGCTAATTCCAGATGTATGAAACGCAGGCCTAACTGTATCTAGTATATTGAACGCCAGATAAACTAACTTGGCCTTTTTTTATTTAAAAAAAAATTCCCTCACTGGAATACTTTCAGTCTTTTGACTGTATGGATTACAGATGGAATGACTGTTATATGTGAGTACCGCTTTCTTTGACAGATTCTAGTATGGGTACATATATGTTTTCCCAACCCCAGCACATTAGTTTGCTAATTCCAGATGTATGAAACGCAGGCCTAACTGTATCTAGTATATTGAACGCCAGATAAACTAACTTGGCCTTTTTTAAATAAAAAAAATTCCCTCACTGGAATACTTTCAGTCTTTTGACTGTATGGATTACAGATGGAATGACTGTTATATGTGAGTACCGCTTTCTTTGACAGATTCTAGTATGGGTACATATATGTTTTCCCAACCCCAGCACATTAGTTTGCTAATTCCAGATGTATGAAACGCAGGCCTAACTGTATCTAGTATATTGAACGCCAGATAAACTAACTTGGCCTTTTTTAAATAAAAAAAAAATTCCCTCACTGGAATACTTTATGGCTTTTCACTGTATGGATTACAGGTGGACTGGTATTAGTAGGGCTGACACAAGCACACCCAAGTCCCTGATGTAGGATTTCTATGGCACAGACCACTATTACAAGTGATTAATGGACGTTGGGAGAGATTGTGCTGCAGCACTAGTCCCAAGATGGCCGCCGCCTATCAGCCCAGTAACATGTGCCACAAAATGGTCTGCACAACCTTTAAAAAAAATAGCCTTGGACTGTGCTGCTAAATCGCTATTGGTCTGAATCCCAGGTGTAGATGTCTGACTTGTTTGGAGCTTTGGAATGCACACTGTGGCAGCTTCTGCTGCAGCACTACAAGTCGCAAAATGGCGGCCGGCGGTCAGCCCGGGTACATGTGGATGGAAAAATCACTCTGGCCACTCTAAAAATAGCCAATCCCTATCAAAAAAGCTGCTCAGCTGCAGTTGTTCAGATGAATCACAGGTGGAGGAGAGAAATTTGCTTCCAGTTATTCAATTATCCCTGCCTATTCTCGCCCTAGCATCAGCTGCGTCTATCCCTGTTCTATTCACATCGGGAGTGAGCACGTCCCGACGTGCGCACAAGCTTATAAAGAGGCTGAGTCACATGCTGCACTTGGCCAATCACAGCCTTGCCAATAGTAGGCATGGCTGCGATGGCATCTTAGGGCAAGTAGTATGATGCATGTTGATTGGCTGCTTTGCAGCCTTTCAAAATGCGCCAAAATACATGCCGAACGACGAACCCGAACCCGAACTTTTACGAAAAAGTTCGGGTTCGGGTCCGTGTCACGAACACCCCAAAATTCGGTACGGACCCGAACTATGCTCGAACTGTTCGCTCAACACTATTGAGGACCTTACCGCTATATTTTCATTCTCAAGTTAGAAAATATTAAAAACTGTGTAATTTTCTAAATTTGAATGTATCTGCTTTTAAGCCCGGTAGTCATACTGTACATCACAAAACTGTTAATGATTAACATTTACCAGACAGTGGATATAAAAAGTCTACACACCCTGTAAAATGGATTATATCATGTACAAAAATCAGACCAAGAAGAATCACTTCAATTTTTTTTACCTTTAATGTGACCCAAAATCTGTACAAACTGAAATCATTTGGAGGGGGGGGGGGGGGGGGGATAAAAATAACACAACTAAAATAATAAATAAGAAAGGTAGATTGATAGTTCTGATGAACATTTGCCATGTCTTATATTGGAGTGTCCGATTAATTTCCTGTAGCCATGAAATCAAGACAGATTCTATAGTGATATAAAATTTGTGTGAAAAGAATGATATTATACAGTATATGTTAATGGTGGCTAATCCACATATCAAGAGGGCTCAGATACACAAGCCTATTACGATTCTTTCATATGATCCTCGGGACTAAATGAATTTGCCTACATCTAGTGGTGGCACATCAAGTACACCAGGTCCGCTAGTTGGGCTTTATACAGGTGAAATTCAAAAATTTAGAACATCGTGCAAAAGTCCATTTATTTCAGTAATGCAAATTAAAAGGAATTGCATTCACGCAGCTTAAAATTAGAATTTTGTGAAAAGGTTCAATATTCTAGGCTCAAAGTGTCACACTCTAGTCAGCTAATTAATCCATACCCCCTGAGCAAAGGGTACCTCAAAATTGAGACTTTGGGGGTTTTATAAGCGGTAAGCCTTAATCATCCAAATTATACCAAATAAAGGCTTGAAATATCTCACTTTGCATGTAATGAGTTTATCTCATTTTAAGTCACCTTTTAAATTACATTACTGAAATAAATTAACTTTGCACGATATTATAATTTTTCGAGTTTACCTGTGTGTATATATATATATTGTAAGCCTGCAAGGGGGGTAGCTTATGGTTCTGGACATTCACTGAGGCACAGATGACATAAAGTTCACGTCACTTTTATTTAGGGTCCGGTTTCAGGAGGTTTACATCAACACATGCTTTTTAGTGGAACCCAGGATATCCAGTATTGCAGTAACAAATTACTAAACAAAAGCCTTCCCGTCTGGGACTAACTAATAACACAAAGAGTTTGTCTCACCTAGGCTACAGTTGTTAGGCTGACGTTCACAAAGCATGTAGTTTGTTAACTGGTCCTTAGGTTTCACAGCAGCGTGTGCTGTCCTTGCAGGCCTCTACCTAAGTGAGCCACAGCACTCTGTATATAGTAACCTAACGAGGTTAACTGCCTTAAGGTGTTTCAGAGCATACCAACAAACTGGTCTGGAAGGAGGGGAACGGTTGCTCCCTCTACCAACCTTAACAACCATTCCGCATAATCCAGGCCCCACGTATTTCCAGAAAGAATCCTGCCTAAACAACTAAGTTTGTTCAGGCCACAGCACTCCCTGGATTACACTTACTTCACCCAGGTGAGAAATCTGGGTTTAAAATAACTTACTTCCACCAGTATTCCACCTGCATAACCACATACCCCCCCCCCCCTCTTCTCCAGACCGGAGGACTGGGTACCTGTTACCCACATGCAATGCACCCTTGACAACGCATCTGCATTTGTCTGTAGTTTCCCTGGCCTATGTTCCAACAGAAAATAAAAATTTTGGAGAGACAGGAACCACCTTGTGACTCTGGCATTTCTTTCCCGGTTTTGTTTCATCCATGTTAGGGGGGCATGGTCCGAGAGCAACTTAAACTTCCTCCCTAACAAATAATATTTAAGGGATTCCAGTGCGCATTTGACCGATAAACATTCCCTTTCAACTATTGCATAGTTTTTCTCTGCTGGGGTCAGTTTCCTACTTAAATACATAACAGGGTGCTCTTCCCCATTTAGCTCTTGGGACAGTACCGCCCCTAAACCTGAGTCAGAAGCATCCGTCTGAACTAGGAACTCTTTTGTAAAGTCCGGGGTCACCAGTACCGGCTGTTGACAGAGGCTAGCCTTCAATGTCTGAAATTACATTTCGGCTTGGGGAGACCACTTTATCATTACGGACTTTCCACCCTTAGTTAGGTCTGTTAGGGGGGCTGCAATGGACGCAAAAATTTTCACAAACCTCCGGTAGTACCCGGCGATGCCTAAGAATGCCCTGACCTGTTTCTTTGTCAGAGGTCGGGGCCAGATTTGAATGGCTTCCACCTTATTCAATTGGGGCTTAATCAATCCCCGGCCAATAATGTATCCCAGGTACCTGGCTTCCTCTAATCCCAAGGCACATTTCTATGGGGCTGATGGTTACCCCTGCATCACTTATAGAGTCCAGAACTTTTTACACCTTTTTTAAGTGACTCTGCCAATTTCACCTCTGGTGTTAATGGGATCTGCCAATAACCTTGGGCAAGGTCTAAGGTTGTAATGAATCTAGCCCTCACTAGATTTTCAATTAGTTCATCCACCCTAGGCATGGGGTATGCATCGAATTTAGAAATTTCATTAAGTTTCCTAAAGTCATTACAAAACCTCCAGATCTCATTGGGTTTTGGGAATAAGACAATAGGACTGGCCCACGCTAGATTCTTCTATCACTCCCAACTCCAACATTCTCTTTACCTCCTCTGACACAGCCTTCCTACGGGCTTCCGGGATACGGTAAGGTTTTAAGATTACGATCTTACTGGGTTCAGTGATAATCCGATGGCTAATCAGATGGGTTCGTCCAGGTAGATCAGAAAATTTCTCCCGATTGTGTTGCAAAAACTCTTTTGCCACTTGTTGTTTCCCCTGACAGGGTCTCAACCTATTTTCACAGGAGGAATGGGGTGGGATTCCTTCTCTATATTTTTTTTTGAACTTCTGCCAATAGGGACTCCCTATCCTTCCTGGGTTTAAGAAGGTTAATATGATACACCTGCAAAGGCTTTCTTTTCCCCGGCTGATGTATCTTAAAGTTAACATCACTTATTTTTTCCACTACCTCATAGGGACCTTGCCATTTGGAGAGAAACCTACTTTCCACTGTGGGAACTAATACCAAGACCCTATCTCCAGGGTTGAAACTCCTAATCCTTGCAGAGCGATTATACACCCTACTTTGGAAGGCTTGGGCCTTCTGCAAATGCTCTTTCACTAAGGGCATTACAATTTCAATACGCTCTTGCATATGGGTTATATGCTCAATAACACTTTTGAAGGGGGTAGTCTCGGTTTCCCACGTTTCCTTGGCTATGTCAAGAAGTTCCCGGGGATGTCGGCCATAAACTAACTCAAATGGGGAAAACCCTGTGGAGGCTTGGGGTACCTCCCGGATTGCAACATGAGGTAGGGCAATAGGCAATCCCAATCTCGGCCATCCCTCTCTACCGCTTTCTTCAACATCTGTTTTAGCGTCTTATTAAATCTTTTGACTAATCCATCAGTCTGTGGGTGATACACTAAAGTGCGCAATTGCATAATTTTGAATAGCTTGCACATATCCTTCATAACCCCAGACATAAAGGGAGTTCCCTGATCGGTAAGGATCTCCTTGGGGACTCCAGTCCTAGAGAACATAAAAAATAACTCTCTGGCAATGGTTTTTGAGGCAGTGTTTCTTACGGGGACAGCTTCCGGATAACGAGTGGCCTAGTCAACCACGACTAAAATATATTGATATCCCCTAGCGGATTTTATTACCGGCCCTACGAGATCCATAGCGACTCTCTCGAATGGAATTTAGATAATCGGTAGCGTTACCAGGGGACTCCTGAAATGAGACACGGGTGCACTCAATTGACACATGGGACAGGAGTCACAATAATCTTTTACTTCTCGATAGAGCCCAGCCCAAAAAAAATGCCAGAGAATTCTCTCCTGGGTTTTTTCTGTCCCCCAAATGCCCCACCATTGCATGACTGTGAGCTAGGTCTAAGACTATGCGTCGGTAGGATCGAGGCACCAAGAGCTGTTCAACAACCTCTCTGTTACTCTGGGTAATTCGGTAAAAAAGATTATTATTCACAGCAAAATGGGGAAATTGTCGATCAGCCCCTGTTTCCTGAGGTACGCCATTGATGACCTTAACACCTTCTCGGGCATGTACAAGGGTGGGATCCCTTAATTGCGCAGTGCCAAAATTTTCACTAGATACTCTTAAGTCAGACAATACTGGATCAAGGGAGGAGGCTTCCTCATCTCCTGCCAGTACCTGTAAAGGAAAACTATTCTCCTCAGGCTCTTTTGGCGACAATTCCGGCTCAACCTCGACTGCTCTGCAGCTAAAAGGGGTTGGCCCCTCCCCCACAACTGCCAGAAGTAGGGAAAGTTACACCCGAGGATGGCATTATGCATGAAGTTTTCCACCACACCTACATTATGGTCAATACAGCCAGAGGTAGTTTCAAAAGTCACCATGGCCACGGGATATGCCTTAACATCCCTGTGGATACACAGCACACTCAGGGATTCTCCCTGGACTTTGTCTCTGGTTATATAATAGGCATGCACCAAAGTTACGAGACTTCCTGAGTCTAGTAGTTCAGTTGCAGGTTGACTATTCACCAGTAGTGATGTCCCAAATAGTTCGCCGGCGAATAGTTCCCGGCGAACATAGCTTGTTCGCCGCGGCGGGCGAACATATGCGATGTTCGGTCTGCCCCCTATTCGTCATCATTGTGTAAACTTTGACCCTGTATCTCACAGTCAGCAGACACATTCCAGCCAATCAGCAGCAGACCCTCCCTCCCAGACCCTCCCACCTCCTGGACAGCATCCATTTTAGATTCATTCGGAAGCTGCATTCTTAGTGAGAGGAGGGACAGTGCTGCTGCTGCTGATTTAATAGGGAAAGCGTTAGCTAGGGCAGTGTTCTGTGTCCACAGACTCATCTGCTGTAAGGAGAGCGTCCTGACAGCACCCCAAAAAGCCCTTTTTAGGGCTGGTACATCAGTCTGCTTTTATTTTTTTCATATATATATATATATATATATATATTGCAGTTGCATGCCCATGTGTGAGAGGCTGCAGGCTCACCGACTGTACTGTGTGCACACCATTGATACAGGGTATCACAGACAGTACCTTGCAGATAAAAAAAAGGCAATTTTTTATATTTTTTTTATATAATCGCAGTTGCCAGACAGTGAGAGGCTGCAGGCTCACAGACTGTACTGTGTGTACACCATTCATACAGGGTGTCACTCACAATACCTGGCAGATAAAAAAAAGCCAATTTATTTTTTCTCTGTGATATAACCGCAGTTGCCAGACAGCGAGAGGCTGCAGGCTCACAGACTGTACTGTGTCCACTGGCCAGGCCACCACTCATACAGTTACAGGGTGTCACACTCACAATACCTGGCAGATAAAAAAAATCCAATTTATTTTTTCTCTGTGATATAATCGCAGTTGCCAGACAGTGAGAGGCTGCAGGCACACAGACTGTACTGTGTCCACTGGCCAGGCCACCACTCATACCGTTACAGGGTGTCACATTCACAATACCTGGCAGATAAAAAAAAAGCCAATTTATTTGTTCTCTGTGATATAATCGCAGTTTCCAGACAGCGAGAGGCTGCAGGCTCACAGACTGTACTGTGTCCACTGCTTACCACTTATATAGGGTGGCACAGTACCTTGCACGCATAGTACCACTTATCTAAAAAAAATGACAGGCAGAGGCAGGCCACCCCGCAGGGGCCGTCGTGGTGCTGTGATTTCCACTGGCCCTGGGATAATGCCCAGTGTTCAGAGGCCACGTACACTGAACCTGAAAAATTCGGAGAAAATAGTTGACTGGCTTACACAGGACACCCAATCTTCAACAGCTTCCGCTAAGAACCTTGACGCACCATCCTCCTCCAGCTCAGCTTCGGTCACCTGCTCTCAAGTTACCACTCTCCCGCCCGCCGCTACCACCACCACTACCACCACAGCCACCACAGCCGCTTTATTTGATCCGTCAGAGGAGTTATTTACACATCAGTTGGATGAAATTATTGATGCGCAACCATTATTGCCAGAGGATGTAGATAACAGGGATATGTCTCAGTCAGGCAGGATTACACAGATGGACGTACAGTGTGATGATGATGATGATGATGATGTTGTACCCGCTACTGCTTCCTTTGCTGAGGTGTCAGATACAATTGAAGTGGTTGATGATGACGATGTGTCCGTGGATGCCACGTGGGTGCCTGCTCGAAGAGAAGAAGAAGAGGGGGAAAGTTCAGAAGAGGAGACAGAGAGAAGGAGGAGACGAGTTGGAAGCAGGGGGATGCCGTCGCAAGGAGCTAGTGGCACAGTCAGACAGCATGTATCGGCACCCGGGGTCAGGCAGACAGCACGCCAATCAACGCATGCTGTTGCCACCACCAGAATGCCGTCATTGCAAAGCTCAGCAGTGTGGCATTATTTTTGTGTGTCTGCCTCTGATAACAGCAATGCCATTTGCAACCTGTGCCAAAAGAAACTGAGTTGTGGGAAGTCCAACACCCACCTCGGTACAACTGCTTTGCGAAGGCACATGATCGCACATCACAAACGCCTATGGGATCAACACATGAGTACAAGCAGCACACAAACTCAAAGCCGCCATCCTCCTCCTGGTCCAGCATCTTCAGCCACGTCAACCACTGCTGTCCTCCTTGCCCCCTCTCAACCATCCGCCACTCCGTCTCTCGCCTTGAGCAGTTCCTGCTCATCTTCCCACAGTCAGGTGTCTGTCAAGGACATGTTTGAGAGTTAGAAGCCAATGTCACAAAGTCACCCCCTTGCCCGGCGTCTGACAGCTGGCTTGACGGAACTCTTAGCCCACCAGCTTTTACCATACCAGCTGGTAGAGTCTGAGGCCTTCAAAAAATTTGTCGCTATTGGGACACCACAGTGAAAGGTACCTGGACAAATTTTTTTTTAAAAAAAGGCAATCCCAAACCTCTACTCTGAAATTGAAAAGGAAGTCATGGCATCTCTGGCATACAGTGTTGGGGCAAGGGTCCATCTGACCACAGATACCTGGTCTGCAAAGCACGGTCAGGGCAGGTATATCACCTACACTGCGCATTGGGTCAACCTGCTGACGGCCGACAAGCATGGAATGCGTGGCTCTGCAGCGGAGTTGGTGACACCGCCACAACTTGCAGGCAGGCCTACTGCCACCTCCTCTACTCCTCCTACTCCATCCTCTTCGATAACCTCCTCGGCTGAGTCCTCTTCTGCTGCTGCGCCTTGCTCCACATCAACTGCACCCCCCCAGCTCCCCAGGGGCTATTCCACATCCCGGATACGACGGTGTCACGCTGTCTTGGGGTTGACCTGCCTTAAAGCAGAGAGCCACACCGGACCAGCACTCCTGTCCGCCCTGAACGCACAGGTGGATCAGTGGCTGACCTCGCACCAACTGGAGATCGGCAAAGTGGTGTGTGACAATGGAAGCAATTTGTTGGCGGCATTGAATTTGGGCAAGTTGTCACATGTGCCGTGCATGGCACATGTGTTGAATCTCATTGTACAACACTTTGTGTCTAAGTACCCAGGCTTACAGGACGTCCTCAAGCAGGCCAGGAAGGTGTGTGGCCATTTCAGGCGTTCCTACACGGCCATGGCGCACTTTTCAGATATTCAGCGGCGAAACAACATGCCAGTAAGGCACTTGATTTACGACAGCCCGACACGTTGGAATTCAACACTCCTAATGTTCGACCGCCTGCTCCAACAAGAAAAAGCCGTCAACGAGTATTTGTATGACCGGGGTGCTAGGACAGCCAATGCGGAGCTGGGAATTTTTTGCCACGTTACTGGACGCTCATGCGCAATACCTGTAGGCTCATGCGTCCTTTTGAGGAGGTGACAAACCCAGTCAGTCGCACCGAAGGCGCCATCAGCGACCCCATCCCATTTGTTTTCTTCTTGGAGCGTGCCCTGCGAAGAGTGCTGGATCAGGCTGTAGATGAGCGTGAAGAGGAAGAGGAAGAGTTGTGGTCACCATCACCACCAGAAACAGCCTTGTCATCATCGCTTGCCGGACCTCAGAGGAGGAATGTGGCTTTGAGGAGGAGAAAGACCAACCACAGCAGGCATCCCAGGGTGCTCGTTGTTGTCACCTATCTGGGACCCGTGGTGTTGTACGTGGCTGGGGGGAAGAACAGACCGTCAATGACATCAGTGAGGACGAGGAACGGGAAATGAGTAGCTCGGCATCCAACCTTGTGCAAATGGGGTCTTTCATGCTGTCATGTCTGTTGAGGGACCCTCGTATAAAAAGGATGAAGGAGAACGACCTGTACTGGATGGCCACGCTACTAGACCCCTTGTATAAGCAGAAAGTGGCAGAAATGTTACCAAATTACCGAAAGTTCCTAAAGGATGCAGCAGTTCAAAACCAAACTAAAAAATATGTTTTACACAGCTTATAAGGGGGATGTCACAGCACAACGGAAATCTAACAGGGGAAGAGGTGAAAGTAATCCTCCTCCTCCCACGACCACGCCGGCAAGGACAAGACGCTTTACAGACGTGTTGTTGATGGAGGACATGCGGAGCTTTTTCAGTCCTACACATCGCCACAGCCCTTTGGGATCCAGCCTTAGAGAACGACTCGACTGACAGGTAGCAGACTACCTTGCTTTAACTGCAGATATCGACACTCTGAGGAGCGATGAACCCCTTGACTACTGGGTGTGCAGGCTTGACCTATGGCCTAAGCTATCCCAGTTTGCGATAGAACTTCTGTTAGGTGATTTATGCCCTTTATGGATTAAAACCCAACTCTGCGTCAACTATGTAATTTTCCATGGGAGTTTTGCCATGGATCCCCCCTCCGGCATGCCTCCGGTGTTAGTCCCCTTGAAACAACTTTTCCATCACTACTGTGGCTAGAAAGAGTCCCTGTGGGTTTTAAAATTCGCCTACCTATTGAAGTCAATGGCGGTTCGCCTGTTTGTGAACATTTGAAAAAACTCGCGTCCGCGAACTGAAAATTTTATGTTCGCGACATCTCTATTCACCAGTACGCTGCAGAACTGGAGTTCAAGTTTCACCTCCGGGGAAGCCACACAGACCGGTTCAGCAAACAAGGACATACGTCCGGCCTGCCTCGCACTCCATTGGTTCGGAAGTGAGGGGACAATTAGCCGCCACATGCCTCACTTCCCGGGACCTCCAACATCGGGGTGAGATACCGATCAACCAGGTTCGCCAGCTCATCCAGGTCTTTGGGGTCTCCCCGCCCCACCCAGCGCTGTAATGTCCTAGGTAATGCAGTCGTAAATCGATCCATTACTACCCGTTCAGTTATTTGGGCTGCTGTGCTCGTCTCAGGTTCCAGACACTTTTTAGGTCGAACATTTGGGACCAAGTAGGTTTGGTTACATCAAAGCGCCAGGTATGCACGCACCGGGCCCGAACAGTAGGGGTTACTCCTAACCATGCCAGAATTTCCACTTGTAGCTTAATATAGTCCCGGATCTCCTGTTGGCCAAGGTCCTGGTATGCCTTCTGGGGCTCCCCTGATAGGAAAGGTGCCAAGACATCGACCCAATCGGCCACCGGAAGGTGTTCCCACCCTGCTGTGCGCTCAAAAATGGTTAGATATGGGACAGTACTGTTGCACAATATTCCTGGGATTCCGGGGAGATGTTAAAGCGGTCTGGGAAACAACCGGCAGGGCTTTTGTAAGGGCGGCCATTTGTTCTGACAAAAGGCAGTTTGTCTCATGTTTGGCGTAGGTTCGCCTCAGCCTGCGCTTTAACAAACTGGGTTATGGCCGCTTCCATATTAGCGCGTGACTCCTGCAGGCCGATAGCGGGCTTTCCCCATAACATCCACTGGAGCAAAAAGTTCTTGCAGAGAACAACCATTATGCACGCATCCTCCACCAATTGTAAGCCTGCAAGGGGGAGTAGCGTACGGTTCTGGACATTCACGGAGGCACAGATGACATAAAGCTCACGTCACTTTTATTTAGGGTCCAGTTTCAGGAGGTTTACATCAACACATGCTTTTTAGTGGAACCCAGGATTTCCAGTATTGCAGTAACAAATCACAAAACAAAAGCCTTCCCGTCTGGGACTAACTAATAACACAAAGAGTTTGTCTCACCTAGGCTACAGTTGTTAGGCTGACGTTCACACAGCATGTAGTTTGCTCACTGGTCCTCAGTATTCACAGCAGCGTGTGCTGTCCTTGCAGGCCTCTACCTAAGTGAGCCACAGCACTCTGTATATAGTAACCTAACGAGGTTAACTGCCTTAAGGTGTTTCAGAGCATACCAACAAACTGGTCTGGAAGGAAGGAAACGGTTGCTCCCTCTACCAACCTTAACAACCATTCCACATAATCCAGGCCCCACATATTTCCAGAAAGAATCCTGCCTAAACAACTAAGTTTGTTCAGGCCACAGCACTCCCTGGATTACACTTACTTTACCCAGGTGAGAAATCTGGGTGAAATATACCTTCCTCCCACCAGTATTCCACCTGCATAACCTCTATATATACTGTATATATATATATATTTATATATATACAGTATATATATATATATATATATATATATATATATATATATACACTGCTCAAAAAAATAAAGGGAACACTTAAACAACACAATGTAACTCCAAGTCAATCACACTTCTGTGAAATCAAACTGTCCACTTAGGAAGCAACACTGAGTGACAATCAATTTCACATGCTGTTGTGCAAATGGGATAGACAACAGGTGGAAATTATAGGCAATTAGCAAGACACCCCCAATAAAGGAGTGGTTCTGCAGGTGGTGACCACAGATCACTTCTCAGTTCCTATGCTTCCTGGCTGATGTTTTGGTCACTTTTGAATGCTGGTGGTGCTTTCACTCTAGTGGTAGCATGAGACGGAGTCTACAACCCACACAAATGGCTCAGGTAGTGCAGCTTATCCAGGATGGCACATCAATGCGAGCTGTGGCAAGAAGCTTTGCTGTGTCTGTCAGCGTAGTGTCCAGAGCATGGAGGCGCTACCAGGAGACAGGCCAGTACATCAGGAGACGTGGAGGAGGCCGTCAGAGGGCAACAACCCAGCAGCAGGACCGATACCTCCGCCTTTGTGCAAGGAGGAACAGGAGGAGCACTGCCAGAGCCCTGCAAAATGACCTCCAGCAGGCCACAAATGTGCATGTGTCTGCTCAAACGGTCAGAAACAGACTCCATGAGGGTGATATGAGGGCCCGACATCCACAGGTGGGGGTTGTGCTTACAGCCCAACACCGTGCAGGACGTTTGGCATTTTCCAGAGAACACCAATATTGGCAAATTCGCCACTGGCGCCCTGTGCTCTTCACAGATGAAAGCAGGTTCACACTGAGCACATGTGACAGACGTGACAGAGTCTTGAGACGCCGTGGAGAACGTTCTGCAGCCTGCAACATCCTCCAGCATGACCGTTTTGGCATTGGGTCAGTAATGGTGTGGGTGGCATTTTTTTGGAGGGCCGCACAGCCCTCCATGTGCTCGCCAGAGGTAGCCTGACTGCCATTAGGTACCGAGATGAGATCCTCAGACCCCTTGTGAGACCATATGCTGGTGCGGTTGGCCCTGGGTCCCTCCTAATGCAAGACAATGCTAGACCTCATGTGGCTGGAGTGTGTCAGCAGTTCCTGCAAGACTAAGGCATTGATGCTATGGACTGGCCCGCCTGTTCCCCAGACCTGAATCCAATTGAGCACATCTGGGACATCATGTCTCGCTCTATCCACCAACGTCACGTTGCACCACAGACTGTCCAGGAGTTGGCAGATGCTTTAGTCCAGGTCTGGGAAGAGATCCCTCAGGAGACCGTCCGCCACCTCATCAGGAGCATGCACAGGCGTTGTAGGGAGGTCATACAGGCATGTGGAGGCCACACACACTACTGAGCCTCATTTTGACTTGTTTTAAGGACATTACATCAAAGTTGGATCAGCCTGTAGTGTGTTTTTCCATTTTAATTTTGAGGGTGACTCCAAATCCAGACCTCCATGGGTTGAAAAATTTGATTTCCATTTTTTAATTTTTGTGTGATTTTGTTGTCAGCACATTCAACTATGTAAAGAACAAAGTATTTCAGAAGAATATTTAATTAATTCAGATCTAGGATGTGTTATTTTTGTGTACCCTTTATTTTTTTGAGCAGTGTATATAGTATGCACTGTAATGATGTAACACCAAGACAACGCTCCACATAGTTTTGTACCACCAGGTGGTGCAAATCAGCCATTTACACTTAGTGACCATCTGCAGGACAGGGCCTGGATAATGTTTTATTTCTAAACCTCTATGTATAAATAGCTAATTCGACTGTACAGCTTCTACCCACACAAATCATGCTGCATTGTGCTACTATTTCTACCACTACAGTCATGTGCTGCTCAAACAGCTGTTCCGAATATTCCGTGTAAAGTTTGTTGTGTGATACAATTATATTGCAATGCAAAAAGTCAATCTCTAAGTTAATTATGTTATGATCTTTGTTAGAAAGGTAATGTTTCTATTCACACAGAGGAGGTTAATTCTTGAGCTAATATTTAAGTAGTGTAATCTTATTAGTGCAATTTAGTTCTATGTAGTTTTTATATGTACCAGGCATCAGGTACCTGCTGGAAATATAAAACTAGTTTTATGTGTAATATCTTCATATCCAGCCCTGCCAGCTGGTAAATCTCTTCACTGTAGGAGATTTGGAGTAGGGGAGGAATGTGTCAATAAATAGGCATTTATATGGAGTTGGGCCCCCTCCTTTGCAGCTACAGGTGAAGCTTGAAAAATTTGAATATCGTGCAAAAGTCCATTTATTTCAGTAAGGCCTCATGCACACGACCGTTGTGTGCATCCGTGGCCGTTGTGCCGTTTTCCGTTTTTCGGAAAATGCACCATTTTGCAGCCGAGACCATGATCCGTGTATCCTGTCCGTCAAAAAAATAGGACCTGTCCTATTTTTTTGACGGACAACGGTTCACGGACCCATTCAAGTCAATGGGTCCGTGAAAGAACACGGATGCACACAAGATTGGCATCCGTGTCCGTGATCCGTGGCCGTAGGTTAGTTTTTATACAGACGGATCCGAAGATCCGTCTGCATAAAAGCTTTTTCATAGCTGAGTTTTCACTTCGTGAAAACTCAGAACCGACAGTATATTCTAACACAGAGGCGTTCCCATGGTGATGGGGACGCTTCAGGTTAGAATATACTAAAAGAACTGTGTACATGACTGCCCCCTGCTGCCTGGCAGGTGCTGCCAGGCAGCAGGGGGCAGCCCCCCCTGTAGTTAACACATTGGTGGCCAGTGCGGCCGCCCCCCCCCCCCTCCCTCCCCTGTAGTTAACTCATTGGTGGCCAGTGCGGCCGCCCCCCCTCCCCTGTAGTTAACTCATTGGTGGCCAGTGGGCCCCCCCTCCCCTGTAGTTAACTCATTGGTGGCCAGTGGGCCCCCCCTCCCCTGTAGTTAACTCATTGGTGGCCAGTGCGGCCGGCCCTCCCCCCTCCCCTGTAGTTAAATCATTGGTGGCCAGTGGGCCCCCCCCTCCCCTGTAGTTAACTCATTGGTGGCCAGTGGGCCTTCTCCCCTCCCTCCCCCTCCTAATTAAAATCTCCCCCCTATCATTGGTGGCAGCGGAGAGTACCGATCGGAGTCCCAGTTTAATCGCTGGGGCTCCGATCGGTAACCATGGCAACCAGGACGCTACTGGTTGCCCGGGTGCCATGGTTACTTAGCAATTTGTATAACCATTATACTTACCTGCGAGCTGCGATGTTTGCATCCGGCCGGGAGCTCCTCCTACTGGTAAGTGACATGACCTGTCACTTACCAGTAGGAGGAGCTCCCGGCCGGACGCAGAGATCGCAGCTCGCAGGTAAGTATAATGGTTCTACAAATTGCTAAGTAACCATAGCGTCCTGGTTGTCATGGTTACCGATCGGAGCCCCAGCGATTAAACTGGGACTCCGATCGGTACTCTCCGCTGCCACCAATGATAGGGGGGGAGATTTTAATTAGGAGGGGGAGGGAGGGGAGAAGGCCCACTGGCCACCAACGAGTTAACTACAGGGGAGGGAGGGGGGGCCCACTGGCCACCAATGAGTTAACTACAGGGGAGGGGGGGAGCCTACTGGCCACCAATGAGTTAACTACAGGGGAGGGGGGGGGCCAGACACACTAGCCACCAATGAGTTAACTACAGGGGAGGGTGGGGGCCCACTGGCCACCAATGAGTTAACTACAGGGGAGGGGGGGCCGGCCGCACTGGCCACCAATGAGTTAACTACAGGGGAGGGGGGGGCGGCCACACTGGCCACCAATGTGTTAACTACAGGGGGGGGCTGCCCCCTGCTGCCTGGCAGCACCTGCCAGGCAGCAGGGGGCAGTCATGTACACAGTTCTTTTAGTATATTCTATCCTGAAGCGTCCCCATCACCATGGGAACACCTCTGTGTTAGAATATACTGTCGGATTTGAGTTTCACGATGTAACTCAAATCCGACGGTATATTCTAACATAGAGGCGTTCCCATGGTGATGGGGACGCTTCAAGTTAAAATATACCATCGGATTGGAAAAAACTCAGATCTGATGGTATATTAATAGGGACTCCTGACTTTACATTGAAAGTCAAAGGGGGACGGATCCGTTTGAAATTGCACCATATTGTGTCAACGTCAAACGGATCCGTCCCCATTGACTTGCATTGTAATTCAGGACGGATCCGTTTGGCTCCGCACGGCCAGGCGGACACCAAAACGACTTTTTTTTCATGTCTGTGGATCCTCCAAAAATCAAGGAAGACCCACGGACGAAAAAACGGTCACAGATCACGGAAAAACGGAACCCCGTTTTGCGGACTGCAAAAAAAAAATACGGTCGTGTGCATGAGGCCTAATGCAAATTAAAAGGAATTGCATTCATGCAGATTAAAATTAGAATTTTGTGAAAAGGTTCAATATTCTAGGCTCAAAGTGTCACACTCTAGTCAGCTAATTAATCCATACCCCCTAAGCAAAGGGTACCTCAAAATTGCGACTTTTGGGTTTCATAAGCTGTAAAACATAATCATCCAAATTATAACAAATAAAGGCTTGAAATATCTCGCTTTGCATGTAATGAGTCTATCTCATTTTAAGTCACCTTTTAAGTTAAATTACTGAAATAAATGAACTTTGCACGATATTCAAATTTTTTGTTTCACTTGTATAATAGCTCTTGCTCCTCTGGGGAGGCTTTATACAAGATTATTCAGGGTGTCTTTGAGAATTTTTCCCATTCATCCAGAAGAGGGAGTTGAGAAAAGAAGTTTGATGGGGTTGAGGTCAGGGCTGTGTGTGCAATAGAGCAGGATACGGGTATACGCTGACGTCAAACTATGCAATGGCTGGGTCAGGTGTAGATAATAGTCTATGTTTTGTTTGTGACACCAATTGCAGCGTGCACAGGGTACTATCACAGGGTCCTCCCAAGTTGTTATAACGCACGTCCCAAGTTAGGAATGCCAGAGTGGTGTGATTGCCTATAATGTCTCTGTGTGGTGATAATAATTGGGACAACGGTGTCTCCTACCTGGGTACGGCTGGACTCCTGGCTCACTTGCAATAAATTTGAGTGTAGTGGTAGTAGGAGTAATAGAGGAATTTTGCAGCAGAAATGATGTCCAGACCTTTACCTGCAATTCAAACTTTTCTTTACTGAAGATAACTTGTATCCAAGCAGTATACAGCTTTGGTCTTTAGTCCCGGCAGGTTTTGGCAATCATTGGCAGGAATTAATCTTCTATAAATCTGGAGCTTGCAGGATAAGACGTCTGCTTAGTAGCTCTGAAACTGTGGCAGGAATTTATATTCTGCACTTCTCTTTATCTTCTGCTTTGTGGGGACCGACTAGCTGAGGAGGAATATGGCTTCTCCTAGGTCTCTGGACATTACTCACAGATATATCCTCTGGGAATGCTTTCGTCCTGGAACTCTGGAGGTTGTCTGCTTTCTTGACATCCAGCTGAGGCTGCAGGGATCACTCTGGGTATGTGATCAATGTCTCAGCCGAGACAGGATCCTGGCTTTCTTCCCTATACAGGGGGACTCCTGAACTCTATCACACAGCCTTCCCCAACAGGGGTGGCTGGCACACTGACTCTAACTTCCTTCTCCACCCAAGCTGCAGGATGTGGGAACAGTCCACACCTCCACAAAGGGGGAGCTAAGCTGGAATGAAGCATTCCAGCCTAGATGTACCTAACTGTAACTAGTTCCTTACCAATCCATTGCTCCATTGCTGCCACCTGCTGGTGAATATGGAAAATTACAAGGAAATTTACATTTAACATAGTTTTAAATGCACAGTTGTGAAGACAAGAGCAAAATCATATCAGATGACAAGGTAAAGGCTCTTAACAGATAGTAGCGGGATAGAGGAGTGTAGTAACAAAACTCTGGGATGTTACATTCCCCCTTACTTTGAGTTAAGCCACCCTCGGCTTATGCTTAGGAGGGGAGGAACCAGCTCTGGGGTACCCAAATAAATACAAAGTGCTGCATGTATTACACATAAAGACAAACAAAGACAAACATGAAACGGCTACCCTGAGGTTCTTGCCCGCATGAGTAGGATGTCCTAAGTAACAGTTTCCCTCTCGGTAAAACCAGTGAACCAAAGGTCTGCACTAAGCATTTACTACTGACTGACTTTGAAGTATTTTGGATCTGAATACCAAAGAAAGCATGGGAGTATATTTACTCTGTAATCCCACCATTGTGTAATGAAATGCCCGCAAATGGAAGGGTGGCTTTATCCTGTATTCCCTTCCCTGCACCAAAGTCAAAATATAAGGCTTATAGCACGATCACTATGGTGACTATGGGTAGCTAAAGTGGCTTTAAGGTTTAAGACCTACACCTTAGGCAAAGGCACAGAAGGGGATTTATCAGCTTCTCCATGCACTTCTGGCAATGTCACAGGAGGAGGGTATGATAATCTCATGAAACTCCTGGAAGACACCTCAGGATGGGAGCAATCCTGAACAAATAACAAACGGGAAGCAGGGGTCAAAAACTCCTCTAACCATTCCTGAAGCAGCGGGGACCCGTGTAGTTACTGGACCTTCCGGGACTTATGACTTGGTCCTACCCTGGGTACCTAGGGTATATAACACCGGGTGTAGGCTATTAGTATTAAACGTCCGCAGAGTCATTCCGTATAAAGGGGGAAGAGACAAGAGCTGTAAAGCAAGGCACACAGAAGTAAGGTGCTACATATCTCGCTAGGTGCAAAGGTTAAGTGCAATTTCACAATAAGTGCATGACGGTGACATTGCGGTACCTAGAAAAGAATACACACAATGGGGCATATGATACTTGAATGTTGCTCAACCTGTAAACATTTGTGCAAAAACATAGTGCATTTATTAGTGCAATAATACACTCAAATATGACTTGAGTCCTTTTTTCTTGAAGTGCTTGATGTAAAATCCTCTGGAAACAGATAAAAGTCACTTGTAATCCAATTGGAGACAATAGAGTTAATTGTAATCCAATAGAAGGTATAAAATTAACTAAACAAAATGAGAGGGGCACACCTGCATGTGAAAATCAGATGGAGCTGCAGCTAATACGTTTAAAACTGTTTATTTGCGTTCACAATAAAATAAATATAGGGTACCTCAATAAATCACTAAAATACGTTCATTAAGATACAGTTAAAACATAAATAACCACATGTATGGGCTCAAATAGTAACCGGTGTGAAGTATCACTAGCAGCCAGTAGGAAATCATAGGTTAGATAGTGTATAGTCTTTGATATAAATTCCAATGCGCAAGGTTTGATGCGCTATGTCTCTGCTGGTGTTAGGTGATAACTAGCAACTGTGGCTAGTATGTTGCAATTGTATACAGAGTCTCGTAATATTGCTTGCTGGTTTTTACGGCATATCAAATAGTATGTTATATTAACTTGCTGTGTGTGGCCACACTACTCACTGTTTTGAAGCGGTGGAGTGACCGATCACTCGTGCTCAGCGTGGCGTCCCACGTGTTGCAGCACAAGAGGTCTCAGTTACGGGCCGCTCTCGGTATATGTGAGTAGGGTACCGTGACAAGGAAAGAAACTGTCCGTTTAGACGCCGGGTTCTAATTTCTCTGACCCACTAGAATCGTCGGCGTTGCTTTAGTGTCTGTTGGTGTAGACACAGAAGGACTTGAATTTCTTCCTGTCTGTTATAGAAAAAGCGCTTCAAAGAACTCCAAAGGTTGCGCAGATGATATGCTGCGGTTTCTTGCTGACTTTACTCGAGACTTGTGCACCAGACGCGTTTCGAAGTTGGCAATGACTCCTTCCTCAGTGGAGGAACTGAGGAAGGAGCCATTGCCAACTCCGAAACGCGTCTGGTGCACAAGTCTCGAGTAAAGTCAGCAAGAAACCGCAGCATATTTTTCCCAGTTCTAGGGGGGCGTAGACATAATTTTCGTGCTCCTGAGAGGGCGTTTTCCCGCTTCCAAAGGGCATGAAGAAGCAGCGCCATTACAGTAATATGGCGGATTAACCCTTGGGGTGCCGCTGCGCACTGTGTAGCGCTTTCTGACACCGCAATTAAAGTCAATTTTCTGAGTTTTGGCACAGTTCTTAGATCTTACAGTACTGTTATACATACAATTCGATCCTGTTGTAGCATGGATAGGCACACAATTCGATCCTGTTAGGCACACAATTCGATCCTGTTGGCACACAGTTCGATCCTGTTTGTGACGCCAAAAATGCAATAGAGCAGGATACAAGTATACGCTGACACCAAACTATGCAATGGCAGGTGTAGATGATAGTCTATGTATTGTTCGTGACGCCAATTGCAGCGTGCGCAGGGTACTATCACAGGGTCCTTCCAAGGTGTTATAATGCGCGTCCCAGGTTAGGAATGCCATAGTGGTGTGATTGCCTATAATGTCTCTGTGTGGTGATGATAATTGGGTCAACAGTGTCTCCTACCTGGGTACGGCTGGACTCCTGGCTCCTAGCTCAGTTGCAATAAATTTGAGTGTAGTGATAGGAATAATAGAGGAATTTTGCAGCAGAAATGATGTCCAGACCTTTAGATGCAATTCAAACTTTTTTTTACTTTTTTTTACTTAAGATAACTTGTATCCAAGCAGTATACAGCTTTGGTCTTTGGTCCCAGCAGGTTTTGGCAATCATTGGCATGAATAAATCTTCTGCACTATAAATCTGGAGCTTGCAGGATAAGACGTCTGCTTAGTAGCTCTGAAACTTTGGCAGGAATTTATCTTCTGCTTTGTGGGGACTGACTAGCTGAGGAGGAATATGGCTTCTCCTAGGTCTCTGGACTTTACTCACAGATATATTCTCAGGGAATGGTTTTGTCCTGGAACTCTGGAGGTTGTCTGCTTTCTTGACATCCAGCAGAGGCTGCAGGGCTCAGTCTGGGTATGTGATTAGTGATGAGCGGCAGGGGTCATATTCGAATTCGCAATTTAGTAGAATATTCGTCAAATATTTGCGAATTCGAATGTTCGTTAGGAGTGGTGTTGATTGTGAATTTTCGTAATGCAAATTTTTGTAATGCGAATTTTCGTAATGCGAATTTTCGTAATGAGAGTCAATGAGATCGTGAAAACTCAGATACGATGGTATATTCTAACCCCCAGGCGTGACGGGGACGCTTGTCAGGGATGAGTATGCCAAAGTGGAACAACTGTACAGATTTTTTTTTAAAAAGACGAATATTCTAGAAAACAAATATATTAGTTTTTTAGAATATTCGTAATATTAAATAACAAGAATATATAGCAATATAGCGAATATTCGAGATTTTTTTTTAATCAGTACACATGATCCCTCCCTGGTTCTAGCTTGTGGGCCAATGAGAAGGCTGCAATATCTTTGACTTTAGGAGTAGTGGTGATTGCGAATTTTCGTAATGCAAATTTTCGTAATGAGAATTTTCGGAATGCGAATTTTCGGAATATAATAATTCACTATATTGCTATATATTCTTGTTTTAGAATATTCGTAATATTCTAAAAAATAAATATATAGCAATATAGCGAATATTCGAGATTTATTTTTTAATCAGTACACATGATCCCTCCCTGCTTCTAGCTTGTGGGCCAATGAGAAGGCTGCAATATCTTTGACTTTAGGAGTACTGGTGATTGCGAATTTTCGTAATGCAAATTTTCATAATATAATAATTCGCTATATTGCTATATATTCTTGTTTTAGAATATTCGTAATATTCTAAAAAACGAATATATAGCAATATAGCGAATATTCAAAAAAAAACGAATATAGAGCAATTTAGCTAATATAGTGCTCATCTGAAGTTCAGATTGGAAAAAAATGACAACTATTAAAAAAAAAGATTATAGCACTATATTAGCTAAATTGTTCTACATTCGTTTTTTTTCAGAATATTCGCTATATTGCTATATATTCTTGTTTTAGAATATTGTGAATATTCTAAAAAACAAATCTATTTGTTTTTTTTAGAATATTTGTCTTTTTTTTTAAATCTGTACAGTTGTTCCACTTTGGCATACTCCTCCCCGACAAGCGTCCTCGTCACCATGGGAAAGCCTGGGGGTTAGAATATACCATCGGATCAGAGTTTTCACAATCTCATTGATTCTCATTATGAAAATTCGCATTACGAAAATTAAAAATCAACACTACTCCTAAAGTCAAAGATATTGCAGCCTTCTCATTGGCCCACAAGCTAGAAGCAGGGAGGGATCATGTGCACTGATTTATAGAAAATCTCAAATATTCGAAATTACGAATATATATCACTATATTCTAAATATTCGCGAATTCTCGAAGTGCCGATATTCGCGATAAGAATTCGCAATTCGAATATTCGTGATCAACACTATATGTGATCAATGTCTCAGCCAAGACAGGCTTTCTTCCCTATACAGGGGGACTCCTGAACTCTATCACACAGCCTTCCCCAACAGGGGTGGCTGGCACACTGACTCTAACTTCCTTCTCCACCCAAGCTGCAGGATGTGGGAACAGTCCACACCTCCACAGAGGTGTTTACTGACCTTGCTTTGGGCACTGGGGCACTATCATGCTGGAACAAAATGGGCCTTTCCGTAGCTGATCCTGCAAAGCTGGAAGCATACAATTGTCCAAAATGTAGTCAATGCCACCAGATGTAAGGTAGCTATCCTGTATGTCAATGGTCGACCTTTTTAAAAGGCCTTGGGACATGATTTGGATATTAATTAAGCCCACATCTCAACTGCAGATAGCACCCCCGAAATATAAAAAGTCTTGATATGCCTGCCTAAAGGGGTTGTCTCACCTCAGCAAGTGGCATTCATCATGTAGAGAAAGTTAATACAAGGCACTTACTAATGCATTGTGATTGTCCATATTGCCTCCTTTGCTGACTTTGCACATTAGTAAGTGCCTTCTCATCTCTCATATCTTCCCTGGCCCACAGCCCTAAACAACTTTTTAACACTTTTAACCAGTCAATCTGTCCTGGAGGCTGGTTTTAAAGTCAGTATAAAACTGAGTCTGCTTATATAGCACCTACCAGTAGCCATTTGGCTCCAGGAGAAGTATATAGTGGGCTCAGCATGCATGTTGGTACTTGCATCCCTGGATCCGATGAAAGCTGTAATGGCACCGGACGGGGTTAAAAGCAGAGTGTGCTTGGCGTGCATGCTGCACCTGCATTCCCTGGACTTTGTGTGGCTGTCATGGCCCATAAACAGGTAGGAACTAGTGTTAGGGACCACTCCATAGAGGCGACCTTGACGTGGTGAGTGGCTTATTACGCTTTGGGCAAAATGTACACCAATGCCTCATCCAGCATAGAGGCAGGGCAGAATGCTGGTTGCAGAGTGCTATTGCATTAGTATTTTGCGTTTGTATATGTATTTCGCCATAGCGATGTGCACCTGCATACAGGGTTGTGCTGACTGAATCACCCACATTTTTTCTTTGCAGTATATATTGGAGGCGTGGCGATCTCCTTGGAGTCATTGCACACCTGACCAGTCAATCTGTCCTGGAGGCTGGTTTTAAAGTCAGTATAAAACTGAGTCTGCTTATATAGCACCTACCAGTAGCCATTTGGCTCCAGGAGAAGTATATAGTGGGCTCAGCATGCATGTTGGTACTTGCATCCCTGGATCCGATGAAAGCTGTAATGGCACCAGACGGGGTTAAAAGCAGAGTGTGCTTGGCGTGCATGCTGCACCTGCATTCCCTGGACTTTGTGTGGCTGTCATGGCCCATAAACAGGTAGGAACTAGTGTTAGGGACCACTCCATAGAGGCGACCCTGATGTGGTGAGTGGCTTATTACGCTTTGGCCAAAATGTACACCTTTGGCCAAAATGTACACCAATGCCTCATCCAGCATAGAGGCAGGGCAGAATGCATGTTGCAGAGTGCTATTGCATTTGTATTTTGCGTTTGTATATGTATTTCGCCATAGTGATGTGCACCTGCATACAGGGTTGTGCTGACTGAATCACCCAAACTTTTTAACACTTTTAACTCCCTTCTCCGTCCCCCAGCGCCCCCACCCTCTTCTCTCATCTCAGCTGAGGACTTTGCCACATACTTCAAACAAAAAATAGTCAACATCAGAGAAAGCTTCAGTACACAGTCCCCACAGACCCTCTACACAACTGCTCGGTCCTCTTCTCCCAAAACCCACTTCTCCACCATTACAGAAGAAAAACTCTCCACTCTACACTCCAGATCACATCTCACCACCTATACACTTGATCAAATCCCCTCCCACCTCATCCCTAACCTCACCACAGTGTTTATCCCAGCCCTAACTCAACTTTTCAACCTATCACTAACATCTGGTGTCTTCCCCTCTGCTTTTAAACATGCTACCATTACACCTATCCTCAAAAAGCCTTCACTTGACCCATCTTCTTTGTCCAGTTATCGCCCCATATCACTTCTTCCATATGCCTCAAAGCTACTTGAACAACATGTCTATTCTGAACTGTCCTCTAACCTCTCCTCCTGCTCCCTCTTTGACTGGCTACAATCTGGCTTCCGACCCCACCACTCGACTGAGACTGCCCTTACCAAAGTCACCAATGACCTACTAACAGCCAAAACAAAAAAACATTACTCTGTCCTCCTTTTCCTTGAACTGTCCTCTCCCTTTGACACTGTCGACCACTCCCTTCTGTTGCAAACTTTCTCATCTCTTGGCATCACTAACCTGCCCCTTATCATACCTCACAGACCGGATGTTTAGCATCTCCCACTCTCACACCACCTCCTCGTCTCATTCCCTCTCTGTTGGTGTCGTGCACGAAGGAATTACAGTTGGTAAAGTTGTGTGCGACATCGGTGCCAATCTGCTGAGCGCGCTGAAACAGGGCAAAATGACACACGTGCTGTGCAGGACGTCTTGCGGCAGGCCAGGAAAATCTCTGGCCATTTTAGATCTAAGATCTTACACAGCCATGACTCGCCTTGCTGACGTTCAGCGACGACACCACTTGCCCGTCAGACGTCTGATTTGTGACTGCCCGACGTACTGGAACTCCACCTTGTATATGCTTGATAGGCTGCTCCAGCAGAAATGTGCCATTAACGACTAGAGATGTTGCGAACATAAAATTTTCTGTTCGCGAGCGGCGAACGCGAATTTGCGCAGATGTTCGCGAACGGGCGAACCGGGCGAACCGCCATAGACTTAAATAGGCCGGCGAATTTTAAAACCCACAGGGACTCTTTCTGGCCACAATAGTGATGGAAAAGTTGTTTCAAGGGGACTAACACCTGCACTGTGGCATGCCAGAGGGGGATCCATGGCAAAACTCCCATGGAAAATTACATAGCTGACGCAGAGTCGGGTTTTAATCCATAAAGGGCATAAATCACCTAACATTCCTAAATTGTTTGGAATAACGTGCTTTAAAACATCAAGTGTGTGTATACGATCAGGTATGATGTTGTATCGATCAGGTAGTGTAAGGGTTACGCCCGCTTCACAGTGACAGACCAAACTCTGACAGACCAAACTCCCCCTTTAACGCACCGCAAACAACCGCAAACAGTCCATTTGCACAACCGCAAACTCCCCATTTGCACAAGGTTGGATACCAAGCTAGCCATGTCCCGTTCCTTGTCCTCACTGACGTCATTGAAGGTCTCTTACTCCACCCAGCCACGTACAACATCAAGGGTCCCCGAAAGGTGACAACAAGCCCCCTGGGACGCCTGCTGTGGTTGGTCTTCCACCACCTCAAAGCCACCTTCCTCCTCTGACTCCTCTTCTTCAGACTCCTCTTTCTGCGTTGCCGCAGGTCCAGCAATCGACGATGACAAGGCTGCTTCTGGTGGTGATGGTGACTACAACTCTTCCTCTTCATGCTCATCTACGGCCTGATCCAGCATTCTTCACAGGGCACGCTCCAGAAAAAATGCATATGGGATGAGGTCGATGATGCTGCCTTGGGTTTGACTGACCAGGTTTGTCACCTCCGCAAAAGGACGCATGAGCCTACAGCCATTGTGCATGAGCGTTCAGTAACGCGGCCAAAAAATACCCAGCTCCGCAGAGGCTGTCCTCTTTTTTTTTAATTAAAAAAATCTGTTCTTACCAGTTTAATCTCTGTTTTGTCCCCTATCAGGGGATGGTGTATGGAATAGATTTTAGGAATCGGGAGATGGAAAAAGATGGTTGGTCGGTCCTCTTACTTCCAATTTGGGACACTGCACGTGCGCCGTGCAATGTACTGTGCCACCCTATATGAGTGGTGTGTTAAGTAGTACTATTCTTATCAGTTTAATCCCTGTTACGTCCCCTATCAGGGGACGTGTATTGAATAGATTTTAGACAACCGCAAAGAGTTTTCAATAGTTGACACACTCATGACATAAATTTTATTCCTCTATGCGTCAATCTTGGTGTAGTGATGACTGTGTTCGTGCGCACGTTTGGGAGATTGCAGGCGATGGCGGTTTTTCAAAGCCTATGGTCGTGCTGAGGTAGGTCAGTGACAGTTAAGTGACCCAGAAAACAATGATTCTGCAGTGTGGGCCCATTGTTGGCCTAGTAGGCTTTAATGATCACCTTAGATGATCACAAAGAAAATTAATGTTTTTTCTATGCAAAATTATCCAGCCGATCGCTTTTGGTCTGTTCACAATGAAGCAACGACCTTATCATCTGGGGTGTGCCAACATTGCCAACACACTCATAGAGGTGATCGCTTCATTGTGATACGCAAGCCCCTTCACCACAACAAGGTAATGATCACAAAGGGGAATTGACACATGTATGTGCCTTTTTTTTTTTTTTTTTTTTGCAGCCACAGTGCAGCACCAGAGGCCAGAAAAATTAGGCATGTACACATGCCTGAAAATTTCTAGAAAAATTGATGTTTTCCAGGCAGAAAGTGCACTAAAGCATTACGGCTTGAACCCTAGTTGGTGGCAGAGAAGTCACGCAAGTCATCCGGTATGCAGAGATTAAATACAGCAGCGAGTGGACCATTTTTAGCCCAAGGCATCTCATCAGGCCTTTTTTAGTCAAATGCATCCCCCACTGTCAGTCCCTTCGGGATCCATGCCTCATTCATCTTAATAAAGGTGAGGTAATCTAGACTTTTTTGACCTAGGCGACTTCTCTTCTCAGTGACAATACCTCCTGCTGTGCTGAAGGTCCTTTCTGACAGGACACTTGAAGCGGGGCAGGCCAGAAGTTCTATCGCAAATTGGGATAGCTCAGGCCACAGGTCAAGCCTGCACACCCAGTAGTCAAGGCGTTCATCGCTCCTCAGAGTGTCGGTATCTGCAGTTAAGGCGAGGTAGTCTGCTACCTGTCGGTCGAGTTGTTCTCTGAGGGTGGACCCCGAAGGGCTGTGGCGATGCGTAGGACTTAAAAAGCTCTGCATGTCCTCCATCAACAACACGTCTGTAAAGCGTCCTGTCCTTGCCGGCGTAGTCGTGGTAGGAGGAGGATTACTTTCGCCTCTTCCCCTGTTAGATTCCCGTTGTACTGTGACATCACCCTTATACGCTGTGTAAAGCATACTTTTTAACTTGTTTTGGAACTGCTGCATCCTTTCTGACTTCCGGTAATTCGGTAACATTTCAGCCACTTTCTGCTTATACCGGGGCTCTAGTAGCGTGTCCACCCAGTACAGGTCGTTCTCCTTTAGCCCTTTTATACGAGGGTCCCTCAACAGGCATAACAGCATGAAAGACCCCATTTGCACAAGGTTGGATGCCGAGCTACTCATGTCCCGTTCCTCATCTTCACTGATCTCATTGAAGGTCTGTTCTTCCCCCCAGCCACGTACAACACCACGGGTACCAGAAAGGTGACAACGAGCACCCTGGGATGCCTTCTGTGCTTGGTCTTCTTCCTCCTCAAAGCCACATTCCTCCTCTGACTCCTCTTCCTCAGACTCCTCTTCCAGCGTTGCCGCAGGTCCAGCAAGCGATGATGATAAGGCTGTTTCTGGTGGTGATGGTGACCACAACTCTTCCTCTTCCTCTTCTAGCTCATCTATGGCCTGATCCAGCACTCTTTGCAGGGCACGCTCCAGGAAGAAAACAAATGGGATGATGTCGCTGATGGTGCCTTCGGTGCAACTGGGTTTGTCACCTCCTCAAAAGGACACATGAGCCTACAGGCATTGCGCATGAGCGTCCAGTAACGTGGCAAAAAAATACCCAGCTCTGCAGAGGCTGTCCTAGCACCCCGGTCATACAAATACTCGTTGACGGCTTTTTCTTGTTGGAGCAGGCGGTCGAACATTAGGAGTGTTGAATTCCAACGTGTCAGGCTGTCGCAAATCAAGCGCCTCACTGGCATGTTGTTTCATCGCTGAATATCGGAAAAGTGCGCCATGGCCGTGTAGGAACGCCTGAAATGGTCACACACCTTCCTGGCCTGCTTGAGGACGTCCTGTAAGCCTGGGTACTTATGCACAAAGCGTTGTACGATCAGATTCAACACATGTGCCATGCACGGCACATGTGTCAACTTGCCCAAATTCAATGCCGCCAACAAATTGCTTCCGTTGTCACACTCCACTTTGCCGATCTCCAGTTGGTGCGGGGTCAGCCACTGATCCCCCTGTGCGTTCAGGGCGGACAGGAGTGCTGGTCCGATGTGACTCTCTGCTTTCAGGCAAGTCACCACCAAGACGGCGTGACACTATCGTATCCGGGATGTGGAATAGCCCCTGGGGAGCTGGGGGGGTGGAGTTGATGTGGAGCAAGACGCAGCAGCAGAAGAGGACTCAGCCGAGGAGGTTAGCGAAGAGGATGGAGTAGGAGGAGTAGAGGAGGTGGCAGCAGGCCTGCCTGCAAGTTGTGGCGGTGTCACCAACTCCTCTGCAGAGCCACGCATTCCATGCTTGGCAGCCGTCAGCAGGTTTACCCAATGCGCAGTGTACGTGATATACCTGCCCTGACCGTGCTTTGCAGACCAGGTATCAGTGGTCAGATGGGCCCTTTCCCCAACACTGTGTGCCAGACATGCCATGACTTCCTTTTCCACAATAGAGTACAGGTTGGGGATTGCCTTTTGTGAAAAAAAATTCGGCCGGGTACCTTCCACTGCGGTGTCCCAATAGCTACAAATTTGAAGGCCTCAGACTCCAGCAGCTTGTATGGTAAAAGCTGGCGGGCTAAGAGTTCCGACAAGCCAGCTGTCAGACGCCGGGCAAGGGGGTGACTCTGTGACATTGGCTTCTTACGCTCAAACATTTCCTTGACAGACACCTGACTGTGGGCAGATGAGCAGGAACTGCTGAAGGTGAGAGGCGGAGTGGCGGGTGGTTGAGAGGGGGCAAGGACGACAGCAGTGGTTGACGTGGCTGAAGATGCAGGACCAGGAGGAGGATGGTGGCTTTGAGTTTCTGTGCTGCTTGTACTCATCATGTGTTGATCCCATAGGCGTTTGTGATGTGCGATCATGTGCCTTCGCAAAGCAGTTGTACCTAGATGGGTGTTGGACTTCCCACGACTCAGTTTCTTTTGGCACAGGTTGCAAATGGCATCGCTGTTATCAAAGGCAGACACACAAAAAAAATGCCACACTGCTGAGCTTTGCAATGATGGCATTCTGGTGGTGGCAACAGCATGCGTTGATTGGCGTGCTGTCTGGCTGACCCCGGGTGCCGATACATGCTGTCTGACTGTGCCACTAGCTCCTTGCGACGACCTCCCCCTGCTTCCAACTCGTCTCCTCCTCCTCTCTGTCTCCCCATCTGAACTTTCCCCATGTTCTTCTTCTCTTCGAGCGGGCACCCACGTGACATCCACGGATTCATCGTCATCATCAACCGCTTCACTTGTATCTGACAACTCAGCAAAGGAAGCGGCAGTGGGTACAACATCATCAACATCACACCGTACGTCCATATGTGTAATGCTGCCTGACTGAGACATATCCCTGTTATCTACATCCTCTGGCAATAATGGTTGCGCATCACTCATTTCTTCCAACTGATGTGTAAATAACTCCTCTGACAGATCAAGTGAAGCGGCTGTGGTTCTAGTGTTGGTGGTGGCGGCGGGCGGGCGAGTGATAACTTGAGAGGTGCCCGAAGCTGAGCTGGAGGAGGATGGTGCGTCAAGGTTCCAAGCGGAAGCTGTAGAAGATTGGGTGTCCTGTGTAAGCCAGTCAACTATGTCCTCAGAACTTTTCGAGTTCAGGGTACGTGGCCTCTGAACACTGGGCATTATTCTAGGGCCAAAGGAAATCACAGCACCATGACGGCCCCTGCGTGGTGGCCTGCCTCTGCCTGTCATTTTTTTTAGATTAGTGGTACCATGCGTGCAAGGTACTGTGCCACCCGATATGAGTGGTGGGCAGTGGGCACAGTACAGTCTGTGGGCCTGACACTCACTGGCAGGCAACTGCAATCATATTAAAGGGTAAAAATGTAATTACTTTTTTATCTGCAAGGTACTGTGCCACCCGATATGAGTGGTGGGCACTGGCACTGGGCACAGTACAGTCTGTGGGCCTGACACTCACTGGCAGGCAACTGCAATTATATTACAGAGAAAAAATTAAATTACTTTTTTATCTGCAAGGTACTGTGCCACCCGATATGAGTGGTGGGCACTGGCAGTGGGCACAGTACAGTCTGTGGGCCTAACTCTCACTGGCAGGCAACTGCAATTATATTACAGAGAAAAAATTAAATGACTTTTTTATCTGCAAGGTACTGTGCCACCCGATATGAGTGGTGGGCAGTGGGCACAGTACAGTCTGTGGGCCTGACACTCACTGGCAGGCAACTGCAATTATATTACAGAGAAAAATGAAATGACTTTTTTATCTGCAAGGTACTGTGCCACCCGATATGAGTGGTGGGCAGTGGGCACAGTACAGTCTGTGGGCCTGACACTCACTGGCAGGCAACTGCAATTATATTACAGAGAAAAAATGAAATTACTTTTTTATCTGCAAGGTACTGTGCCACCCGATATGAGTGGTGGGCACTGGCAGTGGGCACAGTACAGTCTGTGGGCCTGACAATCACTGTCAGGCAACTGCAATTATATTACAGAGAAAAAATTTAATTACTTTTTTATCTGCAAGGTACTGTGCCACCTGATATGAGTGGTGGGCAGTGGGCACAGTACAGTCAGTGGGCATGACACACACTGGCAGGCAACTGCAATTATATTACAGAGAAAAAATGAAATGACTTTTTTATCTGCAAGGTACTGTGCCACCCGATATGAGTGGTGGGCAGTGGGCACAGTACAGTCTGTGGGCCTGACACTCACTGGCAGGCAACTGCAATTATATTAAAGGGTAAAAATTTAATTACTTTTTTTATCTGCAAGGTACTGTGCCACCCGATATGAGTGGTGGGCAGTGGGCACAGTACAGTCTGTGGGCCTGACACTCACTGGCAGGCAACTACAATTATATTACAGAGAAAAAATTAAATGACTTTTTTTATCTGCAAGGTACTGTGCCACCCGATATGAGTGGTGGGCAGTAGGCACAGTACAGTCTGTGGGCCTGTGGCCTCTCAAACACGGGCAGGCAACTGCAATATATATAGAAGAAAAAGAAAAAAAGCAGATGTACCAGCCCTAAAAAGGGCTTTTTGGGGTGCTGTCAGGACGCTGTCCTTACAGCAGATGAGTCTTTGAGGACTGGAGTGGACACAGAACACTGGCCTAGCTAACGATTTCCCTATTAATTCAGCAGCAGCAGCACTCTCCCTGCTCTAACTAACACTGCAGCTTCCGAATGAATCTAAGATGGATGCTGTCCTTGCTTTTTGATAGGAGGTGGGAGGGTCTGGGAGGGAGGGTATGCTGATTGGCTGGAATGTGTCTGCTGACTGTGAGGTACAGGGTCAAAGTTTGCTCAATAATGATGTATAGGGGGCGGACCGAACATCGCATATGTTCGCCAGCCGCGGCGAACGTGAACAAGCGATGTTCGCCGGGAACTGTTCGCCGGCGAATAGTTCGGGACATCTCTATTAATGACTACCTGTATGAACTCTGCGGCAGGACAGGTTCTGGGGAGCTTGGTTTCTTTTCACCGCGCCAGTGGCTGCTCATGCGCGACGCATGCAGACTTCTGCAGACTTCTGCAGCCATTTGATGAGATCACCAAACTGATCAGTCGCAGCCAGGGTGCCATCAGTGACATCATACCTTACGCCTTCTTTCTGGAGCGTGCATTACGTCATGTCATTGATCAAGCCGTCGAGGAGCAGGAGCTGGAAGATGAGGAAGTGGGGGCTAATCCACCTGAGACAAGTCAGCAGGAGTCTGAAGAGGAGTCAGAGGAGGATGGTGGCTGGGGGGAGGAGGAGGAGGAGCAAGAAGAGCAGGATTTAAACTTTTCGGGGATCCCTGGTGTTGTCTATGGCTGGGGTGAGGAGACCGAGGACGGCATTATCCTGGGTGATGGGCAGAAACCAGGGCGTTCCACCGCTTCCAATTTAGTGAAAATGGGGCCTTCATGCTCCAGTGTTTGAAAATCATAAAGGTCAAGGACCTGTACTGGGTGGCAACGTACTTAGACCCTGGTACAAACACAAAATGGCGGACATGTTACCAGCATCACAGAGGGCTGTCAGAATGCAGCATTTCCATGTCTTGCTGCGAGAGATGCTGCATTCTGCTGTTGCGGGCAATGGCAGAGGAATTTCCACCCACAGCAAAACAAGTGCGGGTACCAATCCTACCGTGCCTTCAAAAAGAGGGTAGTTTGAAGATGTGTTGGTCACTTCGGATATGAGATCATTCTTCCAGCCTACCCATCGACAGCCTTCCTCCAGATCCAGCCTCAGGGAACGCCTAGACCGACAGGTGTCCGACTACATCGGGTTAACAGCCCGGATGTGGATGCTCTGAGAAGTGAGGAACCCCTCGACTACTGGATGTGCAGGCTTGACCTGTGGCCAGAGCTGGCACAATTTGCCATAGAACTCTTGGCTTGCCCCTCGTCAAGTGTCCTGTTCGAAAGGACATTCAGCGCAGCAGGGGGAATACTGACCGATAAGCACACTCGCCTAGCTCACGACAGTGTGGACTACCTCAAATTTCTAAAAATGAATGGGGCATGGATCTCGGAGGAATTCAATAGTGTTGATCACGAATATTCGAATTTCGAATTTTTATCGCGAATATAGGTGCTTCGAAAATTCGCGAATATTTCGAATATAGTGTTTTTTTTTTTTAATCAGTACACATGATTAGAGTTGAGCGAACACCTGGATGTTCGGGTTCGAGAAGTTCGGCCGAACTTCCCGGAAATGTTCGGGTTCGGGATCCGAACCCGACCCGAACTTCGTCCCGAACCCGAACCCCAACCCCATTGAAGTCAATGGGGACCCGAACTTTTCGGCACTAAAAAGGCTGTAAAACAGCCCAGGAAAGAGCTAGAGGGCTGCAAAAGGCAGCAACGTGTAGGTAAATGCCCTGCAAACAAATGTGGATAGGGAAATTAATAAAAATAAAAAATAAAAATAAAAAAATTAACCAATATCAATGGAGAGAGGTCCCATAGCAGAGAATCTGGCTTCACGTCAGCAGAGAATCAGTCTTCATGCCATAGCAGAGAATCTGGCTTCACGTCACCCACCACTGGAACAGTCCATTGTCACATATTTAGGCCCAGGCACCCAGGCAAAGGACAGAGGTCCCATAACAGAGAATCTGGCTTCATCTCAGCAGAGAATCAGTCTGCATGTCATAGCAGAGAATCATGCTTTACGTCACCCAACACTGGAACAGTCCATTGTCAGATATTTAGGCCCAGGCACCCAGGCAGAGGAGAGAGGTCCCATAACAGAGAATCTGGCTTCATGTCAGCAGAGAATCAGTCTGCATGTCATAGCAGAGAATCATGCTTTACGTCACCCAACACTGGAACAGTCCATTGTCAGATATGTAGGCCCAGGCACCCAGGCAGAGGAAAGAGGTCCCGTAACAGAGAATCTGGCTTCATGTCAGCAGAGAATCAGTCTTCATGTCATAGCAGAGAATCAGGCTTCACGTCACCCACCACTGGAACAGGCCACTGTCAGATATTTTTAGGCCCCGGCACCCAGACAGAGGAGAGAGGTCCCATAACAGAGATTCAGGCTTCATGTCAGCAGAGAATCAGTCTTCATGTCATAGCAGAGAATCAGGCTTCATGTCACCCACCACTGGAACAGTCCATTGTCACATATTTAGGCCCAGGCACCCAGGCAGAGGAGAGTGGTCCCATAACAGAGATTCAGGCTTCATGTCAGCAGAGAATCAGTCTTCATGTCATAGCAGAGAATCAGGCTTCACGTCACCCACCACTGGAACAGTCCATTGTCACATATTTAGGCCCAGGCACCCAGGCAGAGGAGAGAGGTCCCATAACAGAGATTCAGGCTTCATGTCAGCAGAGAATCAGTCTTCATGTCATAGCAGAGAATCAGGCTTCACGTCACCCACCACTGGAACAGGCCACTGTCAGATATTTTTAGGCCCCGGCACCCAGACAGAGGAGAGAGGTCCCATAAGAGAGATTCAGGCTTCATGTCAGCAGAGAATCAGTCTTCATATCATAGCAGAGAATCAGGCTTCATGTCACCCACCACTGGAACAGGCCACTGTCAGATATTTTTAGGCCCCGGCACCCAGAGGAGAGGATCATTCAACTTTGGGTTGCCCCGCAATATAATGGTAAAATGAAAATAAAAAAAGGATTGAATGAGGAAGTGCCCAGGAGTACAATAATATATTGTTAAGGGGAGGTAGTTAATGTCTAATCTGCACAAGGGATGGACAGGTCCTGTGGGATCCATGCCTGGTTCATTTTTATGAACGTCAGCTTGTCCACATTGGCTGTAGACAGGCGGCTGCGTTTGTCTGTAATGACGCCCCCTGCCGTGCTGAATACACGTTCAGACAAAACGCTGGCCGCCGGGCAGGCCAGCACCTCCAAGGCATAAAAGGCTAGCTCTGGCCACGTGGACAATTTGGAGACCCAGAAGTTGAATGGGGCCGAACCATCAGTCAGTACGTGGAGGGGTGTGCACAGGTACTGTTCCATCATGTTATTGAAATCTTGCCTCCTGCTAACACGTTCCGTATCAGGTGGTGGTGCAGTTAGCTGTGGCGTGGTGACAAAACTTTTCCACATCTCTGCCATGCTAACCCTGCCCTCAGAGGAGCTGGCCGTGACACAGCTGCGTTGGCGACCTCTTGCTCCTCCTCTAACTTCGCCTTGGGCTTCCACTTGTTCCCCTGTGACATTTGGGAATGCTCTCAGTAGCGCGTCTACCAACGTGCGCTTGTACTCGCGCATCTTACTATCACGCTCCAGTGCATGAAGTAAGGTGGGCACATTGTCTTTGTACCGTGAATCCAGCAGGGTGGCAACCCAGTAGTCCACACACGTTAAAATGTGGGCAACTCTGCTGTCGTTGCGCAGGCACTGCAGCATGTAGTCGCTCATGTGTGCCAGGCTGCCCAGAGGTAAGGACAAGCTGTCCTCTGTGGGAGGCATATCGTCATTGTCCTGCGTTTCCCCCCAGCCACGCACCAGTGATGGGCCCGAGCTGCGTTGGGTGCCAGCCCGCTGTGAACCTGCTTCATCCTCATCCTCTTCCACCTCCTCCTCATCCTCGTCCTCCTCGTCCTCCAGTAGTGGGCCCTGTCTGGCCACATTTGTACCTGGCCTCTGCTGTTGCAAAAAAACGCCCTCTGTGTCACTTCGAAGAGACTGGCCTGAAAGGGCTAAAAATGACCCCTCTTCCTCCTCCTCCTCCTGGGCCACCTCCTCTTCCATCATCGCCCTAAGTGTTTTCTCAAGGAGACATAGAAGTGGTATTGTAACGCTGATAACGGCGTCATCGCCACTGGCCATGTTGGTGGAGTACTCTAAACAGCGCAACAGGGCACACAGGTCTCGCATGGAGGCCCAGTCATTGGTGGTGAAGTGGGGCTGATCCGCAGTGCGACTGACCCGTGCGTGCTGCAGCTGAAACTCCACTATGGCCTGCTGCTGCTCGCACAGTCTGTCCAGCATGTGCAAGGTGGAGTTCCACCTGGTGGGCACGTCGCATATGAGGCGGTGAGCGGGAAGGCCGAAGTTACGCTGTAGCGCAGACAGGCGAGCAGCGGCAGGGTGTGAACGCCGGAAGCGCGAACAGACGGCCCGCACTTTATGCAGCAGCTCTGACATGTCGGGGTAGTTGTGAATGAACTTCTGCACCACCAAATTCAGCACATGCGCCAGGCAAGGGATGTGCGTCAAACCGGCTAGTCCCAGAGCTGCAACGAGATTTCGCCCATTATCGCACACCACCAGGCCAGGCTTGAGGCTCACCGGCAGCAACCACTCGTCGGTCTGTTGTTCTATACCCCGCCACAACTCCTGTGCGGTGTGGGGCCTGTCCCCCAAACATATGGGTTTCAGAACGGCCTGCTGACGTTTACCCCGGGCTGTGCTGAAGTTGGTGGTGAAGGTGTGTGGCTGACTGGATGAGCAGGTGGAAGAAGAGGAGGAGGAAGCTGAGTAGGAGGAGGAGGAGACAGGAGGCAAAGAATGTTGCCCTGCGATCCTTGGCGGCGGAAGGACGTGCGCCAAACAGCTCTCCGCCTGGGGCCCAGCCGCCACTACATTTACCCAGTGTGCAGTTAGGGAGATATAGCGTCCCTGGCCGTGCTTACTGGTCCACGTATCTGTGGTTAGGTGGACCTTGCCACAGATGGCGTTGCGCAGTGCACACTTGATTTTATCGGATACTTGGTTGTGCAGGGAAGGCACGGCTCTCTTGGAGAAGTAGTGCCGGCTGGGAACAACATACTGTGGGACAGCAAGCGACATGAGCTGTTTGAAGCTGTCTGTGTCCACCAGCCTAAATGACAGCATTTCATAGGCCAGTAGTTTAGAAATGCTGGCATTCAGGGCCAGGGATCGAGGGTGGCTAGGTGGGAATTTACGCTTTCTCTCAAATGTTTGTGAGATGGAGAGCTGAACGCTGCCGTGTGACATGGTTGAGATGCTTGGTGACGCAGGTGGTGGTGTTGGTGGTACATCCCATGTTTGCTGGGCGGCAGGTGCCAACGTTCCTCCAGAGGCGGAGGAAGAGGCCGAGGCGGCGGCAGCAGCAGAAGAGGCCGAGGCGGCAGCAGCAGAAGAGGTCGAGGCGGCAGCAGCAGAAGAGGTAGCAGGGGGAGCCTGAGTGACTTCCTTGTTTTTAAGGTGTTTACTCCACTGGAGTTCATGCTTTGCATGCAGGTGCCTGGTCATGCAGGTTGTGCTAAGGTTCAGAACGTTAATGCCTCTCTTCAGGCTCTGATGGCAAAGCGTGCAAACCACTCGGGTCTTGTCGTCAGCACATTGTTTGAAGAAGTGCCATGCCAGGGAACTCCTTGAAGCTGCCTTTGGGGTGCTCGGTCCCAAATGGCAGCGGTCAGTAGCAGGCGGAGTCTCTTGGCGGCGGGTGTTCTGCTTTTGCCCACTGCTTCCTCTTTGTCTTTTGCTATGCTGTTGGCTCGGTCTCACCACTGCCTCTTCCTCCGAACTGTGAAAGTCAGTGGCACGACCTTCATTCCCTGTGGGGTCTAGGACCTCATCGTCCCCTGAATCGTCTTCCACCCAGTCTTGATCCCTGACCTCCTGTTCAGTCTGCACACTGCAGAAAGACGCAGCAGTTGGCACCTGTGTTTCGTCATCATCAGAGACGTGCTGAGGTGGTATTCCCATGTCCTCATCATCAGGAAACATAAGTGGTTGTGCGTTAGTGCATTCTATCTCTTCCACCCCTGGGGAAGGGCTAGGTGGGTGCCCTTGGGAAACCCTGCCAGCAGAGTCTTCAAACAGCATAAGAGACTGCTGCATAACTTGAGGCTCAGACAGTTTCCCTGATATGCATGGGGGTGATGTGACAGACTGATGGGCTTGGTTTTCATGCGCCATCTGTGCACTTTCTGCAGAAGACTGGGTGGGAGATAATGTGAACGTGCTGGATGCACCCAATTGACTAATGCCTGTACCTGCTCAGGCCTTACCATCCTTAGAACGGCATTGGGCCCCACCAAATATGGCTGTAAATAGCCTGCGGCTACTGGGACCTGAGGTAGTTGGTACACTAGGACGTGTGGCTGTGGCAGAACGGCCACGTCCTCTCCCAGCACCAGAGGGTCCACTAACACCACCACGACCATGTCCGCGTCCGCGTCCCTCACTAGATGTTTTCCTCATTGTTACTGTTCACCACAATAAGAAAAATATTATTCGGGCCAACGTATTGAATTCAAATTCAGGCCTTTTTTTACAGACACCTAACACTATCTGGCTATCTATTTAGGTACCGTATTACACTAATACAGGCACACCAGTAATGACAGATTTAGCTGAATACAAATTTGAGGCCTATTATTTAGGCGCTGGGTGACAGGTGTACGTTTACGGACAGAATTAGACTTGGATCTGCACTGTAGCGTGTGTGTGAAGTTCTTGAGAATTACCCTATCAGCACCTTGAATCTAATATACCCTTTTAGGGATAGATTTAAAGTAGGCCTGATACAGCAGAAACCACTAATTTTGAGAATTGCAAAATTGGGAATTGTTTTTCAACCCAGAACAAAAACTGTGCTTTGACGGACACTAAAAATAACTTGACCAGCTAAAACAGTAATGACAGATTTGGATGAATATAAATGTGAGGCCTATTTTTTAGGCGCTGGGTGACAGGTATACGTTTAATGAGAGAATTGGACTTGGATCTGCACTGTAGCGTGTGTGTGAAGTTCTTGAGAATTACCCTATCAGCACCTTGAATCTAATATACCCTGTTAGGGATAGATTTAAAGTAGGCCTGATACAGCAGAAACCACTAATTTTGAGAATTGAAAAATTGGGAATTGTTTTCTAACCCAGAACAAAAACTGTGCTTTGACGGACACTAAATAACTTGACCAGCTAAAACAGTAATGACAGATTTGGATGAATATAAATGTGAGGCCTATTTTTTAGGCGCTGGGTGACAGGTATACGTTTAATCACAGAATTAGACTTGGATCTGCACTGTAGCGTGTGTGTGAAGTTCTTGAGAATTACCCTATCATCACCTTGAATCTAATATACCCTTTTAGGGATAGATTTAAAGTAGGCCTGATACAGCAGAAACCACTAATTTTGAGAATTGCAAAATTGGGAATTGTTTTTCAACCCAGAACAAAAACTGTGCTTTGACGGACACTAAAAATAACTTGACCAACTAAAACAGTAATGATAGATTTGGATGAATATAAATGTGAGACCTATTTTTTAGGCGCTGGGTGACAGGCTCAACTTGCCCCTGATGTAGTATATGGCCAAAAAATAACCACACTATTGATGGTTAAATGCACTTTGTGACAGGCTCAACTTGCCCCTGATGTAGTATATGGCCAAAAAATAACCACACTATTGATGGTTAAATGCACTTTGTGACAGGCTCAACTTGCCCCTGATGTAGTATATGGCCAAAAAATAACCACACTATTGATGGTTAAATGCACTTGATGAAAGCTTGACCCTGATGTAGGATATAGCAAAAAATAACCACACTATTGATGGTTAAATGCACTTGGGTGACAGGCTCAGCTTGCCCCTGATGTAGTATATGGCCAAAAAATAACCACACTATTGATGGTTAAATGTACTTGGTGGCAGCTTGTGCTGGCGCACCACAAGCCACAAAATGGCCGCCGATCACCCCAGAAAAAAGTGACTGAAAAACGCTCTGGGCAGCCTAAAAACACTGAACAATTGAATAGCAGCAGTTCAATGATCCACAGCTGTAGATTGATCACTGAATGAAGTCTTTTGGAGGAGTTAATCACTGCCTAATCTCGCCCTAACGTCGCAGCTGCAACCTCTCCCTACACTTGTATCAGCAGAGTGACGTGCAGCGCTACGTGACCCAAGCTTATATAGAGGCTGGGTCACATGCTGCACTAGCCAATCACAGCCATGCCAATAGTAGGCATGGCTGTGATGGTCTCTTGGGGCAAGTAGTATGATGCTTGTTGATTGGCTGCTTTGCAGCCTTTCAAAAAGCGCCAAGAAAGTGCCGAACACCGAACTCGAACCCGGAATTTTATGAAAATGTTCGGGTTCGGGTCCGTGTCACGGACACCCCAAAATTCGGTACAAACCCGAACTATACAGTTCGGGTTCGCTCATCCCTACACATGATCCCTCCCTGCTTCTAGCTTGTGGGCCAATGAGAAGGCTGCAGTATATTTGACTTTAGGAGTAGTGTTGTTTGCGAATTTTCGTAATGCAAATTTTTATTGCAAATTTTTTTAACTATTAGACAAAGAAGATTACAGCACTATATTAGCTAAATTGCTCTATATTCTTTTTTTTTTTTTTTTGAATATTCGCTATATTGCTATAACTTAGTTTTTTCGAATATTCGTAATATTCTAAAACAAGAATATATAGCAATATAGCAAATATAAAAAAAATATGAATATAGACCAATTTAGCTAATATAGTGCTATAATCTTCTTTGTCTAATAGTTGTAATTTTTTTCTCATCTGAAGTTCAGATTGGAAAAAAATTACAACTATAAAAAAAAAGATTATAGCACTATATTAGCTAAATTGCTCTGTATTCGTTTTTTTGAATATTCGCTATATTGCTATATATTCTTGTTTTAGAATATTACGAATATTCAAAAAAACGAAGTTATACCAATATAGCGAATATTCGGAAATTTTTTTTTAATATAGAGCAGTTTAGCTAATATAGTGCTATAATCTTTTTTTTTAATAGTTGTAATTTTTTTCCAATCTGAACTTCAGATGAGAAAAAAATTACAACTATTAGACAAAGAAGATTATAGCACTATATTAGCTAAATTGCTCTATATTCGTTTTTTTTCGAATATTCGCTATATTGCTATATATTCTTGTTTCGCTATATTGCTATATATTCTTTGAAAAAACGAAGTTATAGCAATATTGCGAATATTCGAAAAAACAAACAAACGAATATAGAGCAATTTAGCTAATATAGTGCTATAATCTTCTTTGTCTAATAGTTTTAAGTTGAAAAATTTGCAATAAAAATTTGCATTACGAAAATTCGCATATTACACAATCATTACCTTGCCGATTTTTCGAGTAAAAAAAAATATTGTAGAATATAACGAATATTCAAATTTGCGAATATTCGATGAATATTCTACAAAATATTCGCTAAATATTGCGAATTCGAATATGAGACCTCTGCCGCTCATCACTAGAATTCAACATCTGTGATGACCACGTGTAATTGAATTTCCTCATGCCAGCCCACACATATCCCCCACTACCCAGAACAAAGTATGGTCCTTGCCTTATGTTTACACAGCAGCATAAAAGGGCTCTTATGTCAGGTGAATGCCTAATTTTTGTGGCCTGTACTGGCCGACAGTTACATTTTTATCCTGTGACCGCCTAATGTCCCTCCAGCCACAGAATCCTAAGTTCTTTGCTGTCAGGTGAATGCCTATTAGCTAATTTTTGGGGCCTGTACTGGCCGACAGTTACATTTTTATCCTGTGACCGCCTAATGTACCTCCATTTATGTGTCGGACTTATACTACAGTGTTACCATTTACCTGCTGCTGTCAGAGGTGTTTACGTTTATTTTAGGTGTTGCCCCGGTCTGGTAGTGGACCATTCCTGGGAACACATTCCTGCTAAGAACCTGCTGCTGTTTGTTCATGCTGAGTTTTGTGGAGTTATGTGTAGGCCTTATACTCAACTGTTACCTTTACCTGCTGTTGCTGCTGTCTGTCCTGATCCTGATGAGTTTGCCCTGGACTAAAGGGGCCTTACTGTAACCTTATTATTTAAAATTACACTAAAACATAACAATATTTTAAAAATTAAAGCACACGTTATAAACGAAAAAACGATTTATGAACATTTTGCGCTGCAGCTCTTTAATTTTCAGCTCCTGCTGCTCCCGAAGCTCCTTGGTTGCTTTTAGTTGTGCCTGCTGCAGCTTTTTTATTTTCACATTTATTTTCTTAATTACTGTTAGGATAAAAAATAAAAATAAAAAATAACTTGCAATTCAGATTAAGAGCAAATTAGTGCATTGTGTGGTGTATTTTTTATGTTGTCCCCTCATTTTTGGCCCTTTTAATGTTTATGTACATGTTATGGATACATAATCATATTGCTGTCTACACATATTTACCCTCCTGGCGGGGCTGGTGACCTCCTCCTCCTCATCCTGAACTGGGGTGGTGCTGGAGGGTCCCGCAGTTTCCGCCTCCATCTTCATCACTTCGCCAACCTCTGGTGGGGGTGGCGCATCTACATGATGGGAGAGTCTGGCCTCCTCTCCCTCCTCCTTCTCCGCGGAGACCTCCACCACCTCCAAATCCTCGGTGGAAGGCCTGCAGCGGACTGAGGGAATGGGTACATCTATAATTACACAATGTTCAGAATTTAGACAAACAACTCAGAAATCATAACAACTTTAAAAATCCAGAAATTACAATATGGAGGGATCTGCATGGGATTAGGATTATCCCAATGGGGCCTTAGGCTGGTTTTGGTGGTAAATTACCTACCAAAACAAGTGATAAAGATGGGTAAAAATGGCCTGTTACTAGGTAGGATGAAGTAGCAGGGGACTGGTTAGGAAGGTGTCCTATAGTGTACTGTTGCTGGGTTATTGAAGTTTAGAGGACCCCAGCAACAATTAGGACATTGGATAAGGGGTTATTGGGTGGTGTTATGGTGGGTATATAATTGCAGTGACTGCCAGCGTTATGCTGTTTGCCAAGCCGCATTTTGAAGATCTGCTGCCCGCCCACCCTCCCTGTTGATTTTGTTTGTTACGGTCACTTAATTAGAAGGAGGGGTAAAGTCGCTTGCCAATAGGTGGCGAGCGGACTAGATGTTTTTATGGTATTTTTTCAAAGCTTATGGCTGGTCTATGCAGTGGTTAATATGTCTTATGGAACTTATTCAGTTGTTTAACTATTCTTTAATAACGTTGGCCATGGCCTAATTAATCCATTTATATTATGTGTCCATGTTTCTTATTTTATTATTGGTTTATGAGGTTAAGTTACTGGGGTGTGTGTATATATGTATGTGTATATATATATATATATATATATATATATATTAAAATCTATAATCCAATGCAAATTAAGTGGGGGATGTACGAAATTAGCCGGTTACATCATAAATCTCTACCTCGCTGTGTGTATAAAAATATATATATATACTCATGGCGAGGTAGAGATGTATGATGTAACCTGCTGATTTGCTACGTGTCACACTAGGTACTAAGTAATTATTTGTAAAGGGATGAAATACTTATTTGCATAACTGTATATATACATTAATGAGTGTTGGCGAGAGATACAAAATTAATGTACGCATTGTTCCTGGGCATGTCCGGTCTCAGATCTCTCTGATCCGCTCTGGATTCCTCCGCCTTAAATCAGACCATTTTTTTTATAAGGGCCATTCTGTGGTGCTTAACTTTGAACTTCTGCAACAACTCGTCACCTAGTTCACAAACTATCCTCTTTTTTTCAGCATGGGCTCGGGTCAGATGATCAGGAGTTTTTCCTCAACGTCGCGAAAATTGCTTCGGGGTCGGCGGAAACCAGTTGCTGTAGTAGGCCACGCCTATTTTGCGCATGCCTCTGTCCATGGCCTGCTGCCACCTGCCTCTTTGTATGGCCTGCTGCCACCTGCCTCTGTGCATGGCCTGCTGCCACCTGCCTCTAAATGGCCTGCTGCCACTTGCCTCTGTAAATGGCCTGCTGTCACTTGCCTCCGTGCATGGCCTGCTGCCACTTGGCTCCGTACATGGCCTGCTGCCACTTGCCCCAGTGCATGGCCTGCTGACACTTGCCTCTGTGCATGGCCTGCTGATACTTGCCTCTGTGCATGGCCTGCCGACACTTGCTTCTGTGCATGGCCTGTTGACACTTGCCTCTGTGCATGGGCGGCTGACACTTGCCTCTGGGCACTTGCCCCCGGGCAGTGGCCGGCTGACACTTGCCTCCTACTGGTGTCCTGACACATACAAATAACAAGGTAAGAGGCAGGAAGTTAAGTTAAAGCTAAAGGAGTCCTAAGGTGAAGACCTCAGGTAAGGGCCTTGTAGAGGGAAGTCAGGTGGGCATATGTGTATGGATATATATATATATGTATCTGCCCCTTCTTTGATATGTGTATATATGTATATATGTGGGCCCCTTTATATGGCCAATAGGGATATATATTTCCTGTATAGCCGTGTTTATATTGGCCCTGTATGGCAAGTGGGGACATATGTATGTCCCCTGTATGTGATGCCCCAGGTATATGCGAGTGTGTGTGTGTGTGTATATATAGATATGTGTGTATGTATTTGCACACATGTCTATGTATATACACTTATGTCAGCATGACAGTATGTATGTGGGCTTATTGCTGCCCATTCATACCCCCGGTTTTGTATATACAATCCTGATCAAAAGTTTAAGACCACTTGAAAAATGGCGAAAAATCATAAACAAAAAAAATTGTATACATATTAGGTATCGCCACGTCCGTGACAACCTGCTCTATAAAAATACCACATGATCTAACCTGTCAAATGAATGTTGTAAATAAAATAAAAAAATGTGCCAAAACAGCTATTTCTTGTTACCTTGCCTTTCAAAAAGTGTAATATAGAGCAACCAAAAATCATATGTACCCTAAACTAGTACCAACAAAACTTCCACCCTATCCCGTAATTTCTAAAATGGGGTCACTTTTTTGGAGTTTCTACTCTAGGGGTGCATCAGGGGGACTTCAAATGGGACATGGTGTCAAAAAAACCAGTCCAGCAAAATCTGCCTTCCAAAAACCATATGGCATTCTTTTCCTTCTGCGCCCTGCCGTGTGCCTGTACAGCAGTTTACGACCACATATGGGGTATTTCTGTAAACTACAGAATCAGGGCCATAAATATTGAGTTTTGTTTGGCTCTTAACCCTTACTTTGTAACTGGAAAAAAAATATTAAAATGGAAAATCTACCAGAAAAGTGAAATTTTGAAATTGTATCTCTATTTTCCATTAATTCTTGTGGAACACCTAAAGGGTTAACGACGTTTGTAAAATCAGTTTTGAATACCTTGAGGGGTGTAGTTTTTTAGATGGGGTCACTTTTATGGAGTTTCTACTCTAGGGGTGCATCAGGGGGGCTTCAAATGGGACATGGTGTAAAAAAAACTGTCCAGCAAAATCTGCCTTCCAAAAACCGTATGACATTCTTTTCCTTCTGTGCCCTGCCGTGTGCCCGTACAGAAGTTTACGACCACATATGGGGTGTTTCTGTAAACTACAGAATCAGGTCCATAATTATTGAGTTTTGTTTGGCTGTTAACCCTTGCTTTGTAACTGGAAAAAAAATATAAAAATGGAAAATCTGCCAAAAAAGTGAAATTTTGAAATTGTATCTCTATTTTGCATTAATTCTTGTAAAACCCCTAAAGGGTTAACGACATTTGTAAAATCAGTTTTGAATACCTTGAGGGGTGTAGTTTCTAGAATGGGGTCATTTTTGGGTGGTTTCTATTATGTAAGTTTGACAAAGTGACTTCAGACCTGAACTGGTCCTTAAAAAGTTGGTTTTTGAAAATTTCTGAGAAATTTCAAGATTTACTTCTAAACTTCTAAGCCTTGTAACGTCCCCCAAAAATAAAATGTCATTCCCAAAATGATCCTAACATGAAGTAGACATATGGGAAATGTAAAGTAATACCTATTTTTTGTAGGTATTAATATGTATTATAGAAGTAGAGAAATTGAAACTTGGAAATTTGAAAATTTTTCTAAATTTTTGGTAAATTTGGTATTTTTTAATAAATAAAAATGAATTTGTTTGACTCCATTTTACCAGTGTCATGAAGTTACAATATGTGATGAAAAAACATTCTCAGAATGGACTTGATAAGTCAAAGTGTTTTAAAGTTATCACCACATAAAGTGACACTGGTCAGATTTGCAAAAAATGGCCTGGTCCTGAAGGTGGAAATGAGCCCGGTCCTTAATGGGTTAAACAGACCTAAAATTTTTTTCCTTTTTTTGTATATGTGGATATGTTTTTCTATGACATAAAACATTATATTTACTGGTGGCTTCCATATTCTATTCCATATTCATATTCACGCTTCCAACCTGTAATGGAAACAACAATTATTAGTTGATTAAGTCTGAAAGTGATTTTCAATTTTCCCTGAACGCAATGGCCCATGGAAGTGGATGGGAAGTTATGGATATTATGATATCACTGTGACAAACACATAGGGCAACAGCACTCTATAAACCAAAGGTAGAGTACAAAAGTATATTACATAGTAAATGCTATGCTAATAACTTAGATATGCTTAGCAAATACATTTTGTACAAAATCATTTGAGCCTGTCTGCCGCACGCCAAGGCGATCTCTAATAAGACGGGTCCTAACACTAAAGCTCCCCTGTTGGGTGCCATAACAGCGACCATGAAAACCAGGAAATGCAGGTCCCACATGCATGCTGGGCCCCTGTTGATCCATATCTGTGTGGAGCCAAAATGGCCTACATGGAATCCAGTGACTATAAATACCAGCATGCATGCTGAGCAAACTATATACTCAAGCTAATTAAAATCAGCCTGTGAGGCAGAAGAGGGGCTAAAGGAGTGCACGACCCTGCATATGGGAGTCAGCCACTACTCCCATATATAATACTACAAACACAAAAAAGGGGGGTCAGCACATCCCAATGCGTAGGTGCACGTCGCAGTGTGGCTGCAAATATACATTTGACAAACACATAGGGCAACAGCACTCTACAAACCAAAGGTAGAGTACAAAAGTATATTACATAGTAAATGCTATGCTAATAACTTAGAGATGCTTAGCAAATACATTTTGTACAAAATCATTTGAGCCCGTCTTCCGCACGCCAAGGCGATCTCTAATAAGACGGGTCCTAACACTAAAGCTCACCTGTTGGGTGCCATAACAGCGACCATGAAATCCAGGAAATGCAGGTCCCACTGTGATATCACTGTGCTATAGATAAATTTAGATAATGGTAATGGTTTCACTTTGCATTTTATGAATGTGGTGCATACCTGAATTCACGGTGGAATCCATACATAGGTTCTGTACTTTTTCTGTTGGGAGTTTAGTGCAGGTGTGGTGTGTTTGAATGAGATATCACATGGAGGTGATTCACCTGGTTACATGATCCTCCATCAGCAGCCATGTTATGGACAGGACATCTGTGTGGACAACACAAAAGACTTTGTAAACAAGGGATTTTACCTTATGAAATCTAGAAAATGGTGCAGTCTGGCTGTTGAATTGTGATTGTTATATTTCTTTGTTTGGGGTGTAGTAATAGGAAAAAGAATACGTCTTAACTGCCGTTCTGCGGTGAATTGTGATTATTTTAAGACATGTATATATGTCTTAATTGCCGTTCAGTTGGCGAAGTAACATTTTTACTACAGCCTTTTTTGGGGGGTTTTATTTTAATTTCATTATTTTATTATTCAGTATGTCAGACATACAGGTGACAGGCCTGGTTGTGCCTTGACCAGCAACCCAGCGGTGCTTGTATGGTTGACTCGGTCTTCAACTTCGTCGCAAGTGACATCAGACACCCCCAGCCAAGAGTTGGTGGGTTCCTCTGACATGACGCTTAGTTGGCATGGCCCGGGAGAACGCTCTGTGCCCCCACCTGTCCTGAACCTTCCTCTGTCATTTTCAGTGCCCTCAACACGAGAAGTATTATATGCCGTAGGCTCGGCTCCACTTTTCAGCGAGGACGAGCTACTAGAGGACAGTCAGCAGCTACTGCCCAGATCTGGAGGAGACATCCACAAAAGACATGCAAATATTCCATTCACATGTCATCTCTGTTTTGGATCCACTCCTGTTTTTTTGGGCTTTAGCAATACTGATGGATTACTGACCAAATGCTGACCGAGTGAAGGCAGATGCTCAACAGACAGGATCAGTTTTTTGGGGGTTATTGTTCTGATGGATCAGAGGAAGGGCAAAATAATCAGTGACATCAACACAAACTTCCTGCTGACACCCTCTCCACTCGGGGGGCTCTACTTGTATAAGCGTTTAATAGAACAAGTTATGTTGACATCTATGTGGAATCAGCAGTACGCTCTTTCATGCTATAGTAGGATCTTGAGCCTCTGCATGGTTCTTTATACCTGGCGCTAACATTGACCTGTAAGGCTAAGTTCACACTTGAGTTATTTGGTAAGTCTGGGACCCGTAATTGACTAAATTAGTGAAGTGTGCAGTGATTCTAAGAGCGACGCCTGTCATCTGCATGTCATACTGACTCACAGTATTGTTTCATTACCACAGCAGATGCCCTATGCATGTTACTGCAAGACACAATGTTCTACACCAATTTACAGGCTCTCTGCAGCGTCACAAATAAATTCAGATGGAATCTAATCTTTTTGGAAAATTTGCGAACCGACCGCTTCAAAGCCGGCCCTTTTAGTGTTCCCCACATATTGTCGTACTGTCAGGAACGAAGTATCGATTGTTCGGTTCCTAGGTGTTTATGTAACCTTTATAATGTAACTATTACTAAGCAAACAAGGCATTTTGCCGCCCCATTGGCAAGTGCCACCCTAGGCAAATGCCTTGTTTGCCTCGTGATAGATACACCCCTGGTACTCGTGGGATTTGTAGTCCACTTTGCCTCAGGAGACTCAGCACTTATGTCTGCTGCTGTGAGTCACTGCTTGTAATTGTAATCCTGCCTGTGAAGATAATGAGATGACTTGAAAAGTCGTATACACAGACTATAAAATCTCTACATATTATGCTAAGTGGTCAGTGCGAAATTTGCAGGACTTACATATTGTTTTCTAAAGCATAGATAGTGACATGGGAATTTTTTTTAAAATCACCAAAAATTCTGAAAAAATATGTTTAACGGAAAGAACATTGTGGGTCATTTACTATCCTGAAATACACCTAAATTAGGTGTGTAACGCCCCAGAGGTGACATACCACCTTCCACACCTCCTCACTGTCTTCTATGGTTAATATAATGTCATCATCATATATTAATTTCCAGGTCCTGTATAATGTGCATATTCTTTTCCATGTAAATGTTATTGTCAAGTATGATATGCCTGGTTCACCAGCAGATGGCGGCAGTAATGGCAGAGCTACTTTGTCTAGAATGGAGCCCTTCTTTCCATTCTAGCTTGCTCCGTCAAGGGAGGAGTTTTAGTTAGTGAAAGAGCAGTCTAGCTTACCCCCTGCTAGGGGAAAGTCTAGCTTTCCCCCTGCTAGGGGAAGGCTGTGTTCCATCCAGCCGAGCACCTTCAGCTCTGCTGGACTTAGAGGCCCAAGCTACAAGCCTCAGAAGCCAGGGAGAGAAAGCTACTCTGGATAAAGACAAAGACAGACCAGACTACAGAAAGTAAAGTACAGCAGAAAGGAAAAGATTCCTATTTAATCCCGTTAGCACAACAGAGCCAGAGAGAAACATATGTAGCAGTGCCGAGTGTGTTTGCCTGCCAGAATTGATGACAAAGCCTGCTGATAACCAAATTAAAGTTGGAAGATTGTTTCCTGATGAAAGTTTATTCAAGTAAAGCTATTATCAACTTCAACATAAGTCTGGACTCACTTTATTTCATCACCCTCTTCATCAACTACCCCTTTCTCTGCTTCGGACGACAGCGCCTGGGTTCTGGGATATCCAGGTAGGAGCACTGTGACACGTGCACAGCCACATCAAAAGGGACATTATAGGCTACCCTTATACACCTGGGTATCACCAACACCATCTACTTAAGGGGACTCCGTCCATTGTTGCTTCAATGCAACTGGTGTCACGACAACACAGAAAAAAAATGAATACTAAGGAGGGACCCTGGCCTGGTCCTGCCGGGCCATCGCAGGTGCATTGCAGGTAAAGATGGGGGCACAACAGTTAGTTGGGCTGCTATCTGCGACTTCGCCCTGCTCTCGCAAGGTCTAAAATAAGGGGAAGGGAACGGGCCTGTAGGCCCATATCATTCATCCTTTTCTACACCTGTTTTAGGCTAGGAAGCTGTCTTACATTTAGAACTGCCACTCTATACGCCAAAGTTATGGAGAGGCCGGCTCGTCATAACTTCAGCGATCCCCCGCCAGTTATAGGGCTTTATTAATTTCGGCGTCTAAAACGCTGGTCTTAATAAATGTTCCCCATTATTTACAGAATAGATCATTTCCTGATGACACATTCCCTTTAAGATTAGTGAAGAGGGATCAAATGACTTATAGAACAAATGTCTTATTCTTTGTCTATTCTCTGTTTTGTGGACAAGAATAGGCAAATCTAACAGAGAGTGGGACGTGCTGATCCGCAAAACGCGAAATGCACTTGGCCGGCATCTGTGTTCTGCGGATCCATAGACCGTAAAATAGATACTGTCATATGAATGTTTGACTCAATATCAGCGTGTAACTTAGACAGGTAGAGGCAGCCATTGCTGTGACTAGGTGCTGCTGTTGCTATACAATTCAATTTGTTAAATTAATTTGTGAAACACCAAACTTCATCACATCATTCACAAATCTTCTTCAATATTTTTAACCCCTTAGGGACCGGGCTCATTTTCACCTTAACCACTTGCCGCACACGTAGCGCTGATAGGCGTCCGGGCGGCGGCTCTCTCAGGCTCAGCGACGCCTATTGGCGTCATCTCGTGTGAGCCGAGATTTCCTGTGAACGCGCGCTCACAGGATCGCGAAGTAAACAAGTTGAACTACAGCCTGCCAGCAGCGATCATTCGCTGGCAGGCTGTAGATGCGATTTTTTTAACATCAGAAAGGTATATTAGACGCTGTTTTGTTAACAGCGTCTGATATACCTGTTACCTGGTCCTCTGGTGGTCCCTTTTGCTTGGATCCACCACCAGGGGACACAGACAGCTCTGTAGGTAGCACCAAGCACCACACTACACACACCCTCCCCTGTCACTTATTAACCCCTTATTAACCCCTGATCACCCCATATAGACGCCCTGATCACCCCCCGTCATTGATCACCCCCCTGTAAGGCTCCATTCAGACGTCCGTATGTGTTTTGCGGATCCGCAGACACCGGCAAAACACGGACACCGGCAATGTGCTTTCCGCATTTTGCGGATCCGCACATTGCCAGAACTATATAGAAAATGCCTTTTCTTGTCCGCAATTGCGGACAAGAATAGGACATGTTCTATATTTTTGCGGAACGGAAGTGCGGACCCGGAAGTGCAGATCCGCAATTCCGGATCCGAGCGGGACAAAATCTGTCCCCATAGAAATGAATGGGTCCGCAATTCCGTTCCGCAAACTGCGGAACAGAATTGCGGACATGTGAATGGGGCCTAAGGGTCCCTTATCACCGCCAGTTAGTTAGCTACTTGTTAGGTAGTTAGCACCCACCGCAGTCACTGATTAGTCGCTGATTAGCGTCATCGCTGTCGCTAATCAGCACTAGTACTATATAGTATCTGTAAGTGATCAAGACTGATCGCAATCAGATCTATATCAGTACATTAGGGTCACCTTAGGCTCTACAAAAAACGCAGTGTTCGCCCGATCAGGCTTGATCTTGTGCGCACACTTGCGTTCAGTCCGCCCCACCCCAGTGAGGGGTTAATTGTGCGGATCTTAGCCCCCTGTAGGAGATCGGGTGCTGCCAGGCAGCAGGGACCAGACCCCCCTCCCTCCCTAGTATTAAAATCATTGGTGGCCAGTGCGGCCCCCCCACCCCCACCACCCCAATTAAAATCATTGGTGGTTAGTGCGGCCCCCCTATTAAAATCATTGGTGGCCAGTGCGGCCCCCCCCCTCCCTCCCTCCCCAGTATTAAAATCATTGGTGGCCAGTGCGGCCCCCCTCCCTCCCCAGTATTCAATTCATTGGTGGCCAGTGCGGCCCCCCTCCCTCCCTCCCCAGTATTAAATTCATTGGTGGCCAGTGCGGCCCCCCTCCCTCCCCAGTATTAAAATCATTGGTGGCCAGTGCGGCCCCCCTCCCTCCCTCCCTCCCCAGTATTAAATTCATTGGTGGCCAGTGCGGACCCCCTCCTTCCCTCCCCAGTATTAAATTCATTGGTGGCCAGGGCGACCCCTCCTCCCTCCCTCCCCAGTATTAAATTCATTGGTGGCCAGTGCGGCCCCCCCTCCCTCCCCAGTATTAAATTCATTGGTGGCCAGTGCGGCCGCCCCTCCCTCCCTCCCCTGTATTAAATTCATCGGTGACCAGTGCGGCCCCCCCTCCCTCCCTAGTATTAAAATCATTGGTGGCCAGTGCGGCCCCCCCTCCCTCGCCAGTATTAAATTCATTGGTGGCCCGTGCGGCCCCCCTCCCTACCTCCCCAGTATTAAATTCATTGGTGGCCTGTGCGGCCCCCCTCCCTCCCCAGTATTAAATTCATTGGTGGCCTGTGCGGCCCCCCTCCCTACCTCCCCAGTATTGAATTCATTGGTGGCCCGTGTGGCCCCCCCCTCCCTCCCTCCCTCCCCAGTATTAAAATCATTGGTGGCCAGTGCGGCCCCCCTCCCTCCCCAGTATTAAAATCATTGGTGGCCAGTGTGGCCCCCCCACCCCCACCCCCCCTATTAAAATCATTGGTGGTTAGTGTGGCCCCTCTCTCCGCCCCCCACCCCTAATTAAAATCATTGGTGGCAGTGGCCACAGGTTAACAACCCCCCTCCCCCATCATTGGTGGCAGTGGAGCGGCAGTTCCGATCGGAGTCCCAGTTTAATCGCTGGGGCTCCGATCGGTTACCATGGCAGCCAGGATGCTACTGCAGTCCTGGCTGCCATGGTTACTTAGCAATTTTAGAAGCATTATACTTACCTGCGCTGTCTGTGGCCGGCTGGGCGCTCCTCCTACTGGTAAGTGAAGGGTCTGTGCGGCACATTGCTTATAGCACAGACCTGTCACTTACCAGTAAGAGGAGCGCCCGGCCGGCCACAGACAGCGCAGGTAAGTATAATGCTTCTAAAATTGCTAAGTAACCGATCGGAGCCCCAGCGATTAAACTGGGACTCCGATCAGAACTCTCCGCTGCCACTAATGATGAAGGGGGGAAGTGATTTTAATTGGGGGGGGTGATTTTAATTAGGGGGGGAGGGGAGGCCGCACTGGCCACCAATGAATTTAATACTGGAGAGGGAGGGAGGGGGGCCGCACTGGCCACCAATGAATTTAATACTGGGGAGGGAGGGGGGGCCGCACTGGCCACCAATGAATTTAAAACTGGGGAGGGAGGGGGGTCTGGCCCTCTGCTGCCTGGCAGCACTTGATCTCTTACAGGGGGCTGTGATCCGCACAATTAACCCCTCAGGTGCGGCACCTGAGGGGTTAATTGTGTGGATCACAGCCCCCTGTAAGAGATCAGGTTCTGCCAGGCAGCAGGGGGCAGTTATGTCCACAGTTCTCAGTATATTCTAACTTGAAGAGTCCCCATCACTATGGGAACGCCTCTGTGTTAGAATATACTGTCGGATCTGAGTTTTCACGATCTAACTCAAATCCGATGGTATATTCTAACATAGAGGTGTTCCCATGGTGATGGGGACGCTTCAAGTTAAAATATACCATCGGATTGGAGAAAACTCCGATCCGATGGTATATTAATATTACCCGTACGTGAGGGGGGATTTATTTGATGACCGGCACTGGGGCACATATGAGGGGGCCTTTTATTTTATAAAGGGAACTGGGGGCACTTACCCGCTTTCAGGCAGCGATCTCCACTCTGAGTGGAGATTGCAGCCTGAAACCAGTATTTTCACAGTACCGCGCTCCAATTGGTTGGTCTGCATAGACCAACCAATTGGAGTGAGCGTGGGCAAGGGACCACTCTGATTGGTCCCTTGTCAGCACCCGGTGATGTCACCGGACTGGAGGGGGCGGAGCATAGCGGGATCTCGGCCAGGCTAGTTACCGCCCCTCCATACTTTTGCATAATTAGCTAGGCTTGCAGTGACATCACCGGGCTCCCTGAGCAGCGGAAGAGGAATCTTTCCTCCTCTGCAAGGGACCCGGTACGTCACTGAGTGAAAGAAAACCTTCACTTCCGGCAGAGAATTTATTGGAGCAAAAGGGGGCATTAGAAGTAAGTTCATCAGTTAGGACATGGGTGTTGTTGATGGGTGACACTGCAGTACTATAGGACAAAGGTCCGAAATCCCGGACAACCCCTTTAAGTTTTACACAATAACAGCTTTTTTTTAAACAAAAAAAGATGTTTTAGTGTCTCCATATTCTGAGCCATAGCTTTTTTCTTTTTTGGGCGATTGTCTTAGGTAGTGGCTCATTTTTCGAGGGATGAGGTGATGGTTAGATTGGTACTATTTTGATGGGCATACGCCTTTTTGATCGCTTGCTGCTGTACTTTTAGTGATGTAAAGTGGCAAAAAAATGGTTTCAACTTTTTTTCACTTTATTTTTTGTCCCACTTTGGGACTTTAACTTTTGGGGGTCTAATCCCCTTTACAATGCCTTCCAATACTTATGTATTGGCTGTATGAGTAATACAGTGTGTATTAGGCTACTTTCACACTAGCGTTCGGGGCTCCGCTTGTGAGCTGCGTGTGAAGGGGCTCACAAGCGGCCCCGAACGCATCCGTACTGCCCTAATGCATTCTGAGTGGACGCGGATCCGCTCAGAATGCATCAGTCTGGCAGCGTTCAGCCTCCACTCCGCTCAGCAAGCGGACACCATTGGGGACGGATCCATTTGAAGATGACACAATATGGCTCAATCTTCAAACGGATCCGTCCCCCATTGACTTTCAAAGTAAAGTCTGGACGGATCCGTCTGAACTACTTTCACACTTAGAATTTTTTCTAAGCTATAATGCAGACGGATCCGTTCTGAACGGATCCAAACGTCTGCATTATAGGAGCGGATCCGTCTGTGCAGACAGCAGTGTGAAAGTAGCCTTACTCATATAGCTTCCGGCCTGTGAGATCCAGGGGGCTGGATCTCACAGGCTATTCACCGGAAGGCAGCGCGATGCCTAAGGAAGGCATCGCGCTGCCTTCCATGCCATCGGGTCCCCATTACAGCAGCACGAGGACCCGATTGCACCTCCGATCACTGCCGCAACCACCCATAAACGCCGCAAACCGCAGGTCTGAATTGATACAGGGGGGTCACGGGACGGTGCATTGTCCCAGGGTGTCTGCTCAATGATTTGAGCAGGCACCTTGTTCCGATCACCGCCCACCGCGCTGCGGTGATCGGAACTATACATGAGGTACCGGTACGTCATGTGTCCTTAAGTACCAGGACATCATGACGTACCGGTACGTCATATGTCCCCAAGAGGTTAATCCTCGAGCTGATGGCATGCCATTGCCTTCTGAAATAGATGTCAGGGACATGCCACACATCGTTTTATGTTTAATAGAGCCAGCAAAAACTCACGTACTGTTCTGAATCAAGCATATACAGCGTCATTACACCTCATTGTATGTCCACATGACAACATAAAAAAAAAAATATGTAATTTAATTTTAAATTGTTTTGCTGATAGCATGCCACTGCCTCCTAACACAGACATCACCAACATCATTCATTGTTTTGCATATACGTAATAGTGCCACCAAAAACTGACATATTGTTCTGCATCAAGGCATTATACACTCGTCATTATACTTCAATCTGTGTCCAAGTGCCATTTTTTTTTTTTTTTTTTTTTTTTATTTAAATGGTGGTGATGTATTTCTAGGAGACCTCATAGAGTCATACATGGCTTTTCAAAGCAATCGGGAACAAAATTATTCAGACAAAATTGAATTGCCAAGAGCCATACTAAACTGTCTCCAGAACTCCCACAGAGATGAATAGAGCAACAATTTGCATGTCCAACCTGCAGCTCTATTCATTTTAGGGGGCCAAGAGGGGTAAAGGGATCATAGTGATCATAGGGAGCCAAGTTGTAAAACTTGCACTGATTTAATCATTATATCTTATGCTTTGGATAGTGGATAACTTCTCACAATCTGAATACTTTTTTAATCAATAAATTAATTTAGTCCCTAGAAATTCATTCATTTAGACCCTACACCAGCCCCAAAAAAAGCGGAAAGGGGAAAAAGCTTATTCAGTGACCCAGTAGATCACTGTTAAAGGTTAATTATTGCAAAAAGTTAGTGTAACAGTTATATTTTTTTTATTTGCTAGTTTATTAGAGCTAGGCATGGATACCTGAGTTAGTATGTCAATGATTGTCAAAAGATCTGTCATTACCTTATAAAAGCAGCTTTCATTAATGTCTCCTGTCCCTTTCCACTGCTCCCTCAAAAGACATTTGCTATGGCTTGTCTGTCTCCGGCTAAGAAGACAGGAAGACAGAGGGGCGGTCCTTCACACTGCATGCCTGCGTTAGGCTTCAGAGTGAGAAGGCGTGTCTCTCAGCAATCCAATCTGATTGGCTGGCAGGGAGCTGCTGGCTAGAGAAAGTGTGTATGTGAAGTGAGGGAAAGCAGTTTTGGCCTCAGAGAACTGGCAGAGGAACTATCTTGAGAAGGTCCTCATATTGTAAATGTTTAAACAGCCGTATCTAAGGGAAAAACTTAAGGAAAACAGTGGTATGTGAAGAAACTAAAGATTGCTTTATGCATAATGCTGCTGCAGCAGTACCATATGCTTTTTTTATGAAAACATTACAGTTACACTTTAAATGTTGGATCATCTCACATATTGGTGGTATATTGTCGGGTCCTGTGTGAGATTGTGGAAAAACTCTGCCTGTGTAATGTTTATGCTTAGATTGTATTGGAGCTGTCATTTGGCATTCCGGGCACTAGAGGCCACTGTTTTGCAGCTACAGTCAGCACACTCTGGGATCTGCATATGCAAAGCAGATGATGACTCATGCAAGCTGCTTCTAAAAACCAGGAAGTCTGAGCTGATCTGACATGGTGGAAGGATTGTGCTGTGAGGGACGGAATCCGATTCCATCCTGGCTTGCGGATGTCTGGCAGTGAATGGACACTCAAAGGAAGGAGAGTAGCTGTTGTCCCCTTACTGGATCCAGCTTATTGAAAGAGAGGTTGTCCCAGGAAGACCAGTTCCAGTGTGTGGACAGAAAGCCTTATCATCAAGCAAGGCCGCACGGTTGCTGAGAGCTTGGTGGCCATCCCGGGTAAGCGGCATCCTAGGACCCAGAACGGACACAGGTCAGTACACCCGTTTACTCCTTGCTTTATACTAGTGGCGCCTGAAGCAACAGAGACTAAACCTAGGCCTGAAACTAGATAGATAGTTAGGGTTGTGTGATTGCCAAGTTGTACAGAACTTTTCTGCGGCGCAGCATTGACTTTGCAGGCTCTGCTGTGTTCGCCATCGGCTAGGTTTGTCCAGTGGGTAGGGACAGTGACTGTGGGTACGGGATATAGCATTTTCTGTGCATGTTTGTATTGTTGTGGTTATTCTTGTGTTATTACTTTTGCCAAAGTAAAGTTTCTGTTCTTGCATATTAAGCTGGTGACAGTGTCGGCTTACAACTTGGCGTAGTCTGCAGGATACAGCGACGGTTATGGATGGGAACGCGGCGGGAGATCGTCACCCGGTGCCAGTGTTGCCGTCAGGACCCAGTCCAGGGTGCACAGGCGCAAGTCCAGCTTGCCCCCAACAATATGGCTACCCCAGTGGGATACATCCCTGTAGGGGCACTAATGTGTCATCTGCCAAAGTATGACGGTAGAAACATGACATTGCAGGACTGCACTAAAAGGGTGTGAAGTGCGGTTAAATTGTGTAACCTGACCCCCGAACTGCGGGCCTAAGTTGGGTTGGGAGCCCTAGAGGGTGACGTCAGGTGGACAGTGATGGTAAGACCTGACTCCGAGAGAGATACCCTAGAGAAGATATTCTCCCTGCTAGAGAGAGCCCAAGGGGGCCGGCCAAAGTGGTACAGTTACGGAGTCACTTCTTTAACTGACCTTAGCGAGAGGGCGAGACCCTGATGCAATATTCCAATGCTTTACAGGAGACGCTGAATGAGATACAACTACGAGACCCTAAGGCCATGCGCACCTTCAGGGAGGTGGACAGGCTTCTACGAGATCAGTTCATAGTGGGGCTCTCCAATAAATTCTTACAAGATAAATTACAAGAGATGACCCGAACAATGGCCGATATAACATTCTACAGCGTCTACTTAGCCGCCGTAGAGAAAGAGGAAGAGCCCATACCTGCGGCAGCAAGAGTGGTGAATAGCACACATGTTACAAGGGACTGGCCGGGGTCTGAAGAATCGGAGTCCTTAAAGGATGTGGTCCAGGCCCTGCGGGCGGAATTGAAAGAGCTTCGGCTGGAAGTGTCCCAGATGAAGGCAGAACCATCCCGGCGTCTGGAAACGGTCCCCGCACCTCGTGCCACTCTACCCAGAACTTGCAACTTCATATCAATCATGTTGGTACTTGCATCCCTGGATCCTATAAAAGCTGTAATGGCACCGGACGGGGTTAAAAGCAGAGTGTGCTTGGCGTGCACGCTGACCTGCATTCCCTGGATTTTGTGTGGCTGTCATGGCCCATGAACAGGTGGGAACTAGCGTTAGGGACCACTCAAATGGAGGCAACCTTGACGTGGTGAGTGGCTTATTACGCTTTGGCCAAAATGTACACCAATGTCTCACCCAGCATGGAGGCAGGGCAGAATGCTGGATATAGAGTGCGATCACATTTGTATTCTCCGTTTGTATATGTATTTCGCCATAGTGGTCTGCACCTATATACAGGTTGTGCTGACTCAATTCCCCAAAATTTTTCTTTGTAGTATGTATTGGAGGCGTGGCGATCTCCTTTGAGTCATGCACACCTGACCAGTCAATCTGTCCTGGAGGCTGGTTTTAAAGTCAGTATAAAACTGAGTCTGCTTATATAGAACCTACCAGTGGCCATTTGGCTCCAGGAGAAGTATATGGTGGGCTCAGCGTGCATGTTGGTACTTGCATCCCTGGATCCGATGAAAGCTGTAATGGCACCGGACGGGGTTAAAAGCAGAGTGTGCTTGGCGTGCACGCTGACCTGCATTCCCTGGATTTTGTGTGGCTGTCATGGCCCATGAACAGGTGGGAACTAGCGTTAGGGACCACTCAAATGGAGGCAACCTTGACGTGGTGAGTGGCTTATTACGCTTTGGCCAAAATGTAAACCAATGTCTCATCCAGCATGGAGGCAGGGCAGAATGCTGGATATAGAGTGTGATCACATTTGTATTCTCCGTTTGTATATGTATTTCGCCATAGTGGTCTGCACCTATATACAGGTTGTGCTGACTCAATTCCCCAAAATTTTTCTTTGTAGTATGTATTGGAGGCGTGGCGATCTCCTTTGAGTCATGCACACCTGACCAGTCAATCTGTCCTGGAGGCTGGTTTTAAAGTCAGTATAAAACTGAGTTTGCTTATATAGAACCTACCAGTGGCCATTTGGCTCCAGGAGAAGTATATGGTGGGCTCAGCGTGCATGTTGGTACTTGCATCCCTGGATCCGATGAAAGCTGTAATGGCACCGGACGGGGTTAAAAGCAAAGTGTGCTTGGCGTGCACGCTGACCTGCATTCCCTGGATTTTGTGTGGCTGTCATGGCCCATGAACAGGTGGGAACTAGCGTTAGGGACCACTCAAATGGAGGCAACCTTGACGTGGTGAGTGGCTTATTACGCTTTGGCCAAAATGTACACCAATGTCTCATCCAGCATGGAGGCAGGGCAGAATACTGGATATAGAGTGCGATCACATTTGTATTCTCCGTTTGTATATGTATTTCGCCATAGTGGTCTGCACCTATATACAGGTTGTGCTGACTCAATTCCCCAAAATTTTTCTTTGTAGTATGTATTGGAGGCGTGGCGATCTCCTTTGAGTCATGCACACCTGACCAGTCAATCTGTCCTGGAGGCTGGTTTTAAAGTCAGTATAAAACTGAGTCTGCTTATATAGAACCTACCAGTGGCCATTTGGCTCCAGGAGAAGTATATGGTGGGCTCAGCGTGCATGTTGGTACTTGCATCCCTGGATCCGATGAAAGCTGTAATGGCACCGGACGGGGTTAAAAGAAGAGTGTTCTTGGCAAGCACGCTGACCTGCATTCCCTGGATTTTGTGTGGCTGTCATGGCCCATGAACAGGTGGGAACTAGCGTTAGGGACCACTCAAATGGAGGCAACCTCGACGTGGTGAGTGGCTTATTACGCTTTGGCCAAAATGTACACCAATGTCTCATCCAGCATGGAGGCAGGGCAGAATGCTGGATATAGAGTGCGATCACATTTGTATTCTCCGTTTGTATATGTATTTCGCCATAGTGGTCTGCACCTATATACAGGTTGTGCTGACTCAATTCCCCAACATTTTTCTTTGTAGTATGTATTGGAGGCGTGGCGATCTCCTTTGAGTCATGCACACCTGACCAGTCAATCTGTCCTGGAGGCTGGTTTTAAAGTCAGTATAAAACTGAGTCTGCTTATATAGAACCTACCAGTGGCCATTTGGCTCCAGGAGAAGTATATGGTGGGCTCAGCGTGCATGTTGGTACTTGCATCCCTGGATCCGATGAAAGCTGTAATGGCACCGGACGGGGTTAAAAGCAGAGTGTGCTTGGCGTGCACGCTGACCTGCATTCCCTGGATTTTGTGTGGCTGTCGTGGCCCATGAACAGGTGGGAACTAGCGTTAGGGACCACTCAAATGGAGGCAACCTTGACGTGGTGAGTGGCTTATTACGCTTTGGCCAAAATGTACACCAATGTCTCATCCAGCATGGAGGCAGGGCAGAATACTGGATATAGAGTGCGATCACATTTGTATTCTCCGTTTGTATATGTATTTCGCCATAGTGGTCTGCACCTATATACAGGTTGTGCTGACTCAATTCCCCCAAATTTTTCTTTGTAGTATGTATTGGAGGCGTGGCGATCTCCTTTGAGTCATGCACACCTGACCAGTCAATCTGTCCTGGAGGCTGATTTTAAAGTCAGTATAAAACTGAGTCTGCTTATATAGAACCTACCAGTGGCCATTTGGCTCCAGGAGAAGTATATGGTGGGCTCAGCGTGCATGTTGGTACTTGCATCCCTGGATCCGATGAAAGCTGTAATGGCACCGGACGGGGTTAAAAGCAGAGTGTGCTTGGCGTGCACGCTGACCTGCATTCCCTGGATTTTGTGTGGCTGTCATGGCCCATGAACAGGTGGGAACTAGCGTTAGGGACCACTCAAATGGAGGCAACCTTGACGTGGTGAGTGGCTTATTACGCTTTGGCCAAAATGTACACCAATGTCTCATCCAGCATGGAGGCAGGGCAGAATGCTGGATATAGAGTGCGATCACATTTGTATTCTCCGTTCATATCAATTGATCTCACAGTACATGTCAACGTTTACTATTTTAGAAAACTAACTGATGGTCACTATTGACCTGAATACGTCTTTGGATCATGTACTGTTTTTTAGTTAAAACTTCACTTTTATTGTTTTATTTAATACACTTTGTCATTTCTTATCTCTGTTTATATAGAGAGATAAGAAATGACAAAGTGTATTAAATAAAACAATAAAAGTGAAGTTTTAACTAAAAAACAGTACATGATCCAAAGACGTATTCAGGTCCATAGTGGGGCCGGTCAGAAGAGGGCCCCTCTGTTGGGCTTGCCGAAAGTACGGCCATATGGCCAGAGAGTGCCCAGAACAGGTAGCATCTGAGCCGACGTTAAACTTCCGACCGCTGAATTAGCTGGGCGTCCTGCGGCAGTGCACCAGAAGTTAAGCCCTCTGCGTGAAGAACGTGATCTGTATGCCAGCAGTCCCGTATTAGAAGCCAAGTTGGAAGGCCGAAAGGTCTGCTGCCTAGTTGATACAGGGTCAGAGTTCCCCCTAATGCCTCTGGAGTTCTTCGAGAGGCACTTCGGCCATATGATGGAGGCCGAAGACGGGAGCGTCATTAGGCTGATGGCTGCCGATAATAGAGAGATGGATGTTCGAGGGATAGTCTGGATGCGGGTCCGACTGTTTGGGCAAGACAAGTCATTATCAGCCCTAAGCCAAGCAAAGTTCTTCTCAACTTTTGATCTGGCTAGTGGGTACTGGCAGGTGCCGGTGGCCAAGAAGGACAAAGCCAAGAAAGCCTTCATTCTACCTATGGGACTCTACGAGTTCAACCAGATGCCCTTCGGCCTCTCCAATGCTCCGGGGACATTCCAGCGATTGATGGAACACTGTCTGGGGGACCTAAACTTCGAATCAGTATTGATATACCTGGATGACATAGTAGTGTTCGGGGCTGTTTGAAGAGCATCTCCAGAAGCTGCGACAAGTCTTGGGACGGCTACGAGACAATAGGCTCAAGATCAAGCCAAAAAAAATGGCAGCTGTTCCGACAGCAGATAGAGTACTTAGGACATGTGGTCACCCAGGAGGGGGTAAAACTGGCCCCCAGCAAGGTGGAGGCCGTTCAGAAGTGGCCCCGGCCAAGTACGCTACGGGAGGTACAGGCGTTCGTGGGACTGGCCAGCTACTGCAGGAGGTTTATACCCAAATTCGCTCACCTGGTGGGCCCGTTGAACAAGTTGCTAAGAGGCACGACTAGGGGCCCGAAGAAACTCCCCGTCGACTGGGGGCCCCGGCAACAAGAGGCCTTTGAAGCGGTGAAAGAGGCGCTGACCAATGCGCCGATCCTGGCTTACACGCGGTTTGGTTTGATACCCCATTCCTGCTGTATACTGATGGAAGCCTACATGGTCTGGGGGCTGTATTGTCCCAAGTCCAGGATGGACGGGAGAGAGTCATCGCCTATGGGAGCCGGTCCCTAAGAGAGTCAGAACGCAACCCTGATAACTATAGCTCCTTTAAACTGGAACTACTGGCACTGGTGTGGGCCCTGACCGAAAGGTTTGCAGAATACCCTACTGGTGCTGAAGTGACCGTGATGACGGACAACAACCCGTTGGCACACCTGGAGAATGCCAAGCTCGGTGCACTCGAGCAAAGATGGTTGGCTCGCCTTTCTAAGTACCAATACAGCATCAAGTTCCGGTAGGGAGAACGGCAGTAGGACAGTCGACTCAGAGAGCCGAAGAGGAGATAGAGGATACTGAAACTCCTGACTTTGGTCGCTTACCTCTGTTCCCGGATGTGGCACATTCAAGTGGGGTGGCGTCTGGAATGACGCTGGTGCTGGGGAAAACGTTGACTGATTGGGAGAGAGTCCAGAATAGCTGCCGGGACTTGTGGAAAGTGAAAGAATGGGTTCGGAGCAAGATCTGGCCTCGGCCAGAAGAAAGAGTCCGCCTGACACCAAAGGATCAGAAGTTGTTGAGGCAGTGAGATAAGCTGACAATTACCCAGGGCCTCCTGTGCCGGATCATATACTTACAGTCAGAGCTGCAGTACCGGCAAAGATTGTCATTCCTATGTCGTTGGGACCGGAGGCCGCCAGCGAAGCTCATGAATAGGGAGCTCATTTTGGGAGCGACAAAACGTTCAAGTGGCTCCAACGGCTATTATACTGTCCAGATCTGGCCGACATGGTGGCTGCGGCATGTCTTAAGTGTCGATCCTGTGGGTTGAGTAAGAGTACTGAACGCCGGGCTCCTGTGCAGACCATCCGCACCTCAGTGCCCCTAGAACTTCTGATGATCGATTATGTACAGATTGGATACTCTACCTCGGGACACTCGTACTGTCTAGTCATGACAGATCACTATACCAAGTATGCGGTGGCTGTGCCCACCAGAGACCAAACCGCAGATTCGGCGGCCGAAGCTGTCTGTAAACACTTTATACAAGTGTTCGGGTGTCCACGGAGCATACATTCTGACCAGGGAACATGCTTTCAGGGTACTCTAATGAATGAACTGTACCAACTGTATGGGATTGAACGCTCCCGCACCACTCCGTATCACCCACAAGGAAACGGGGCGTGCGAACGCTTCAATTGCACCTTGCTTCAAATGCTGTGGACTCTGAAAGACAGTCAAAAAGCCCAGTGGCCCGCGTACCTACCTGAGTTGATGTGGGCCTATAACAACAGAGTACACAGTACCACCGGACACTCTCCACATATGCTCATGTTTGGATGAGTCGGACGGGAGATTGAAGATTTCCACATGCCCAACCCGATGGAGCCCCCACCGAGAAGTACCACCGCATGGGTGCAGGAGCACTGCCGCTGGCTGAGAGCAGTCCACAAGGTTGTGGGGGAGCGCCTGGGACAGGTGGTAGACCCTAACCCAAGACCAGTGCAGAAAGATGGGTATGTCCTGGGTGATCGGGTGATGGTCAAAGCCAAACGGCCGTCTGGGAAGTTGGATGGATGGTGGGAGGCAGTTCCATACACGGTGAAGAGAAGGGTAGACCCTGCTATTCTGGTCTATGAGGTAGAGCTAGTAGGGACAGGGGGACCCTCACGGAACTTACACCGTAATATGTTGAGACGTTGCAATTTTGATGAGCCAGTGTGCGTGGAGGGGGTGCCTCCTCACGCTCCGAGTATGGAGGAAAGTCCCTCAGATGAGGAAGAGGAGGAATGGTGGGTTTTCCCTGCCCAGGTGTCCACAGAGGTTCCGGCTGTGGCAGGTTTGCCACCCAGGTGCAATGATGAACAGTCAAGAGCTCCACTCTTGTCAAATATGCCTGATGTCCCCAGTACTTCTGAAACCCTCAATCTGAGAAGGTCAGCGAGGCCCAATGCTGGTGTGCCTCCACAGCGCTATGCCCAGGATGAGTTTGTATGGGGAGAGCTGTCGAGGACGACAACTTTGATTGGGGTGGCATGTGAGATTGTGGAAAAACTCTGCCTGTGTAATGTTTATGCTTAGATTGTATTGGAGCTGTCATTTGGCATTCCGGGCACTAGAGGCCACTGTTTTGCAGCTACAGTCAGCACACTCTGGGATCTGCATATGCAAAGCAGATGATGACTCATGCAAGCTGCTTCTAAAAACCAGGAAGTCTGAGCTGATCTGACATGGTGGAAGGGTTGTGCTGTGAGGGACGGAATACGATTCCATCCTGGCTTGCGGATGTGCGGCAGTGAATGCACACTCAAAGGAAGGAGAGTAGCTGTTGTCCCCTTACTGGATCCAGCTTATTGAAAGAGAGGTTGTCCCAGGAAGACCAGTTCCAGTGTGTGGACAGAAAGCCTTATCATCAAGCAAGGCCGCACGGTTGCTGAGAGCTTGGTGGCCATCCCGGGTAAGCGGCATCCTAGGGCCCAGAACGGACGCAGGTCAGTACACCCGTTTACTCCTTACTTTATACTAGTGGCGCCTGAAGAAACAGAGACTAAGCCCAGGCCTGAAACTAGATAGTTAGGGTTGTGTGATTGCCAGGTTGTACAGAACTGTTCTGCGGTGCAGTATTCAATTTGCAGGCTCTGCTGTGTCCACCATCAGGTAGGTTTGTCCTGTTCTGCAGAACAGTATTGACTTTGCAGGCTCTGCTGTGTCCGCCATCGGCTAGGCCTGTCCAGTGGGCAGGAACAGTGACTGTGGGTACGGGATATAGCATTTTCTGTGCATGTTTGTATTGTTGTGGTTATTCTTGTGTTATTATTTTTGCCAAAGTAAAGTTTCTGTTCTTGCATATTAAGCTGGTGTCAGTGTCGCTTTCCTTGTCTGTGACTTTGCTGTATCCTGGGGAGCCCACCCCGGTACACGGCTTACACCTGCACCTATCTCTAGAACAGGCCTCCAAAGTAAACGAGAATGCACCATGGATGCGCTTTCCATTCACTTCTATGGGAGTTCCGAAAAGAGCCGAGCACGTGCAATGGAAAAAGTAAATGGAGAGTGTGCCACCTAAGCATGGCCACCTCTCCATTCACCTCTATGGTGATTCTGGAAACAGCCAGCTGTCATGCCCTGCTCAGGCTATGTGCGGAGGTCTGCCAGGTTAGCAGCTCGTGTGTAGCCTTTTTGTTTTGTTTTGGAGTTGAGCTATATCCGCCTCCCTTCAGGTACACTGGGTGTGGTCGTTGGTTTGAGTTTAAAGTACGCCCACTCCCAGTGTCCTGTGCGGGTTATAGCTTCTGTCTGGCTCAGAGGAAGGAAGGATTAGCTGTTCCTGCTCAGTAAAGCTAAGTTGGTTTTTGTTTTCTTGTGGTTGTCTGTCTAGGCTGTTAGAGAGACGCCTGCCCCCTCCAGGTTCTGAGGGAGCAGGCTGCCTCTTTCCCCCTTTCACCATCTTAGGGATTTTAGGGTATCTTCAGCCTAGGCACGAGGACACGTTATTCCCACCATCAGGGTCTAAACGTGGGCATAGAAGTCCAGGGAAAGCTGGTAGGGATTTGTCAGGAGGTGACCTTTATCCCCAGCTTCTTGCCTAGACACTTGTTTGTTTATTTTCTGTGTATCTTGTATCCTGTCCGCCGTGACATTATAACCCGCCAATACCTTGACTACCATTTCTCAGCGGTTTTGAGATGGAGTCAATTGAGGTGCTAGTTGATCGCATGCAGGGATTATCCCTAGAGGTTGCGGATCTGCATAATTCGGTCACACGGTGTCAGAATGCTCTGGCATCAGGTGCAATAGGAGGAAGTCAAATGTATGGGGAGCCTAAAGTCGCTCTCCCTGATAGATTTGCAGGGGGTGTGGATGACTTTATCCGCTTTAAAGAGTCATGCAAGTTGTATTTTCGGCTGCGTCCATCTTCGTCTGGTGATGAGAGTCAGAGGGTAGGGATAATCATTTCCCTGCTTAAAGGGGACGCGCAATCCTGGGCCTTTTCTCTGCCGTCCGGTTCTCTGGCCCTCCGGTCGGTGGAAGAATTTTTTAAAGCCTTGGGATTAATTTATGATGATCCAGATCGGGTCTCGATGGCGGAATCTAAATTGCGCAATTTATTACAAGGTGAACATACTGCAGAGGCTTACTGCGTTGAGTTTACATATGTTGTTCTACAAATCATGAACACGGATGGTGAGTGCGGCTTATCTTTTCTTCTCGTCTTTTATTATATTCTGTTTAAGCCTTGCACCCTGCTATGTTCCCTGATATTCCTATGTTCCCTGATATTCCAGGTGGGAGGACGGTGCCCTCAGTACCTCTCGTTATATTTTGCTGACTGTCATAGAGCACGCCCTATCTTTAACACCTGTGTGGACTTTGGAACCATGGCTGAAGACACGACCCCAAGTGTTACGACAGGCAGAGTGGGGACGGACTCATATTTTTTGGAGTGCAATTCCAAGGACTTGTTACAGTCCTGCAGTACAAGGACTTTAGAATACAAAGTTACACAACTTGCTGACAAAGAAGTGTGGCTTTTTTGGACCATAAATTCATTAAGGTCCTATAATGAAAGTGGACGGGTTCCACGCGGACTCCGCATCTATAAAGAGCTGGCACAGTTTGAGGAGGACACATTGTTTGTGAATGAATGGCAAGAGCTGCACAAGGACTTCTCAATAAAAATTCTACAAGCTGTTATGAACAGAAATGAAAGAGAATATGATATAGTTAATACGGAGTTAAAAAGAGCGAAAGATGAATTAAAATCACGTCTATCTGAGGTCCAATTTGTTGCATTTGAAAAACGCCTAAACAGAAAGCTCGTAACACAAACCGAGATCAAAGAAAAAAAGGACAAATTCCTACGAGACAAAGCGGATTATGACACGGGACGAATTTTTGACTGGCATAAAAAGAGGTTTAAGAAACGTCGCCCATTCCGGAGACCTAAAAGTGACTATAGGACGACAGAATCGGAATCCAGCGCGTCCGATGATTCAACAAATCCACCCACGAAACCCCGCAGTAATCTCCCTTTAGGAGGAGAACTAGGAGAGGGGGGCGGGGAAGAAGAAAGCGTGCACAGATCGGCACGCAGAAAGAAACAGGTCTCGTGGAGGAGTTAATGGAAGGGAATAATGTTTCTTCTAACCTCGTAATCAACATTAGTGGTGTTCGAGTTGCCCTCGGACTGCACCTCGGTCCTCAATTTGGGACTGGGGTTCAGTCCGACAGAACAATTAGATAGGACCACATTCGAAATTGATTTGTTCAAAAATGTTCGTAAACTGTATTTAAAAAAGCACTTTAATAATGTCTCGATCTCCCACAACATTATAAGAGAAGGGGATAAACCTGTGAATTTAGATCCTTTAGGGTATACCATCTCTGAACCCTTTAATATACAGGAAGTAGCCTGTTTGAAATTTTTGTCAGACATAGATTTGAGTCCCGACTCTGTACCAACCACCGTACATAGCGATTTCAGAGGAGGTATCCCGTCCTCTTTTTGCCCCCCTATGCCCGCTGGCTCGATAATTGATGTATTTTATAAGAGGATTCTGAGAGATACAAAAGCCCTAATATATCCGAAGGAGAATTTGAATAAAAGGCAATCTACTGCCATACAATGGCTACGGAACTCAGACCTCATTATCAAGCCGGGGGTAATGGGGGTAATGTTGTTGTAATGTCATGCGATTTTTATGTCACTGAGGCGGAGAGGCAGTTGAATGATGCCTCGACATATGAGAAGTTACCCTCGGATCCAGGCAGGTGTTCTCCATGGATCAACCATTGACAAATTGATTCCTCTCTTCCCGAATAGACCCTCTTGGTATTTTCTCCCTAAGGTGCACAAGTCACTGACCCATCCCCCTGGACGCCCCATTGTGTTGGGGGTTGGGTCAGTGACTGAACCCTTGTCAAGATACCTAGACTGGTTACTGCGTCCTATTTTATTCAGATTCCCCACATACCTTGGCGACACCAACGACTTCCTCCTGGCCCTTGATGGTTTCCAGTGGCAGGATGGTTGGAGTTTGGTGTCCCTGGATGTAGTCAATCTTTACACCCGTATTCCAAAACGTGGAGGTGTGAACGCGGTTCTTGAACTCATCGAACATTTGGGGAGAAACCCTTTATTTTGTGAATTTGTAGAAGAATCACTGCTGTTCATTTTGGAAAACAATACGTTTCTCTTTAATGATCAGTGGTATAGGCAAATTTTTGGGACTGCCATGGGAACACCTGTCACATGTACCTTCGCTAACATATTTTTGGGCAGATTCGAGGATAGATATGTCTTCTCGACGTCTAACCCATTCCTCAGTTGCATACGTCAATTTTTACGCTACGTGGATGATATCTTCATGGTGTGGTCGGGGACACAGGAGCAGTGTGAGCAATTTGTGGCCCATCTCAATGACGCGAACGACATGAACATGATGTTCACCCTCAATTTTGGGGGGTCGACCATCGAGTTCTTGGAAGTTCGCGTCGTTGTGGGAGATGGTGCCCTACATACCGAAGGGTATCGCAAACCCACTGCTACCAACACCCTACTGCACCATGAAAGCTACCATCCACGTAGCGTAACACAATCAGTCCCTTATGGACAATTTCTAAGACTCAGACGCATTAACAGTCAGGATGCAGTATTCCTGAGACAGGCGAATGAACTGAGGGATAGACTGATCCAACGCGGGTACCCGCCAGAGCAATTGGATATAGCTTTGGAAAGGGCAAGGATCCATACACAACGATCATTGATGAAACGCAGAAAATGTAAGGTGGAGAATGATGCAGAGAAAAAGGACAGATTTGTGTTCGTGTTTAAGCATAGTCCTATGGCAAACTGTATAAAGAGAACAATATTAAACAACTGGGAGATTCTAAAAGCAGAAGGAGATCTGGGTAATTTCTAGATCAGAAACCTATATTAGCTTCTAAAAGATGTCGTACATTTAGGGACATTTTGGTGCGTAGCCGCTACAGCGAGCGGAAACCACACGATTGGTTGTCATTCGGTAAGCTGGTTGGCAACTATCGCTGCGGTGACTGTTCCCTGTGCGGCTATATGTTTCAAGGCCGCTATTTTTTCTTTGGCGGTTTTGAACATTGCGTGCACCAATTTATCAATTGTAGAACAACATATGTAGTTTATGTATTGATCTGCGTGAGTGGATCCTTTTATGTAGGAAAGACCAAAAAATCCTTAATGGAGCGGGTACGAGAACACCGTAACTCAATTAAAACAGGCAAGGGACGCACTTGCCTAATCGAGCATATACAGTGCCAACATGGAGGAGATGCGAGCTCCCTGCGATTTGCGGGTTTGGAGCATGTTCCCCCATTATCTCAGGGAGGTGATAGACACCGCACCCTGCTCCAGAAGGAAGCTCGGTATATCATCAAAACAGATGCCACTGGTTGTTTGGGTCTGAACGAGCGCAATGATTTATCAGTATTCATTGAATAGGATGCTATATGAATGTGTCTCTTTTTGAAATATATCATTTACCATAGGGAATTAGCAGCTAATTTTTGTACTTAGCTCACCTTTTGTGGGCACAGATATCATTCCTGGTATACATGCCAGCTTTGTGTCACTTTTTTGTAACTTTTGTTTCACTTATGTCATCACTGTTTTTAAACCTTGCACTAATGTATCAATGCACCTGTGTCTCGTACGTGCTTCTGGTGTAGCGTCAAGGGTCATTGAGTGATGGGTCGGTTGAACCCTCCCCCATATGACGTTATAAGCCAGCGCACGCACAATTCTCAGAGTGGATCAAACAGCCGGAAGAAGCGGTCGCACCGCGAAACGGCCGTCGCTGTAAACTCCATGTGAGTCTGCCCCTGGAATATACTCTGCAATAAAAAATCGTGAACACGGATGGTGAGTGCGGCTTATCTTTTCTTCTTGTCTTTTATTATATTCTGTTTAAGCCTTGCACCCCGCTTTCCTGAATGGTCGGAGGAGGCCAGGACTGTGTTCCTTGATATTCCAGGTGGGAGGACGGTGCCCTCAGTACCTCTCGTTATATATAACCCAATTATAGATTGGCAAGCAAGACAGATCATTGGTTGGAGTGAATTTTGTTCAGACAATTGTCTTGGTACATCTATCTCTGGTGTGTCTACTACGGCTTTACCTCAGTATCTCTCAGATTTTGCGGATGTCTTTTTGGAGGGCGGGGCTCAGGAATTGCCCCCTCATCGTGACTATGATTGTCCAGTTAATCTCATCCCAGGGGCTAAGTTGCCAAAGTCTCGGCTTTACAATCTTTCTCAATCTGAAAGAGAGATCATCCGGAAATATATTGCCGAGAGTTTGGCAAAAGGTCATATTAGGCCATCTAAGTCTCCGGTGGCAGTGGGTTTTTTCTTTGTAAAGAAAAAGGATGGATCACTGAGACCTTGTTTGGATTTCCGGGAATTGAACCGTATTACGGTCCGTGACCCGTATCCCCTTCCTTTGATCTCCGATCTTTTTGATCAGATTGTTGGAGCCAAGGTGTTCTCCAAGTTGGATTTAAGAGGGGCCTACAATCTAATCAGAATCAAGGAAGGGGATGAGTGGAAAACGGCCTTCAACACGCACAAGGGTCATTTCGAGAATCTGGTTATGCCTTTTGGGTTAACTAACGCGCCAGCGGTATTTCAGCAATTCGTCAATGACATTTTCCATCATTTTGTGGGGAGGTTCGTGGTAGTTTACTTGGATGACATTCTAATTTACTCTCCTCATCTGAAGACCCATCAGGATCACGTGAGACAGGTTTTGACGATCCTTCGGGAGAATAAATTATATGCCAAATTGGAGAAATGTGTGTTTTCTGTGCAGGAGCTTCCGTTTCTGGGATATCTCCTTTCTGAAGGAGATCTGGGTGAATTTCTAGATCAGAAACCTATATTAGCTTTTAAAAAATGTCGTACATTTAGGGACATTTTGGTGCGTAGCCGCTACAGCGAGCGGAAACCACGCGATTGGTTGTCACTCGGTAAGCTGGTTGGCAACTATCGCTGCGGTGACTGTTCCCTGTGCGGCTATATGTTTCAAGGCCGCCATTTTTTCTTTGGAGGTTTTGAACATTGCGTGCACCAATTTATCAATTGTAGAACAACATATGTAGTTTATGTATTGATCTGCGTGAGTGGATCCTTTTATGTAGGAAAGACCAAAAGATCCTTAATGGAGCGGGTACGAGAACACCGTAACTCAATTAAAACAGGCAAGGGACGCACTCGCCTAATCGAGCATATACAGTGCCAATGCCAACATAGAGGAGATGCGAGCTCCCTGCGATTTGCGGGTTTGGAGCATGTTCCCCCATTATCTCAGGGAGGTGATAGACACCGCACCCTGCTCCAGAAGGAAGCTCGGTATATCATCAAAACAGATGCCACTGGTTGTTTGGGTCTGAACGAGCGCAATGATTTATCAGTATTCATTGAATAGGATGCTATATGAATGTGTCTCTTTTTGAAATATATCATTTACCATAGGGAATTAGCAGCTAATTTTTGTACTTAGCTCACCTTTTGTGGGCACAGATATCATTCCTGGTATACATGCCAGCTTTGTGTCACTTTTTTTTGCAACTTTTGTTTCACTTATGTCATCACTGCTTTTAAATCTTGCACTAATGTATCGATGCACTTGTGTCTCGTACGTGCGCTGCTGGTGTAGCGTCAAGGGTCATTGAGTGATGGGTTGGTTGAACCCTCCCCCATATGACGTTATAAGCCAGCGCACGCACGATTCTCAGAGCGGATCAAACAGCCGGAAGAAGCGGTCGCACCGCGAAACAGCCTTCGCTGTAAACTGATACTCCATGTGAGTCTGCCCCTGGAATATACTCTGCAATAAAAAATCGGGAACACGGATGGTGAGTGCGGCTTATCTTTTCTTCTTGTCTTTTATTATATTCTGTTTAAGCCTTGCACCCCGCTTTCCTGAATGGTCGGAGGAGGCCAGGACTGTGTTCCTTGATATTCCAGGTGGGAGGACGGTGCCCTCAGTACCTCTCGTTATATATAACCCAATTATAGATTGGCAAGCAAGACAGATCATTGGTTGGAGTGAATTTTGTTCAGACAATTGTCTTGGTACATCTATCTCTGGTGTGTCTACTACGGCTTTACCTCAGTATCTCTCAGATTTTGCGGATGTCTTTTCGGAGGGCGGGGCTCAGGACTTGCCCCCTCATCGTGACTATGATTGTCCAGTTAATCTCATCCCAGGGGCTAAGTTGCCAAAGTCTCGGCTTTACAATCTTTCTCAATCTGAAAGAGAGGTCATGCGGAAATATATTGCCGAGAGTTTGGCAAAAGGTCATATTAGGCCATCTAAGTCTCCGGTGGCAGTGGGTTTTTTCTTTGTAAAGAAAAAGGATGGATCACTGAGACCTTGTTTGGATTTCCGGGAATTGAACCGTATTACGGTCCGTGACCCGTATCCCCTTCCTTTGATCTCCGATCTTTTTGATCAGATTGTTGGAGCCAAGGTGTTCTCCAAGTTGGATTTAAGAGTGGCCTACAATCTAATCAGAATCAAGGAAGGGGATGAGTGGAAAACGGCCTTCAACACGCACAAGGGTCATTTCGAGAATCTGGTTATGCCTTTTGGGTTAACTAACGCGCCAGCGGTATTTCAGCGATTCGTCAATGACATTTTCCATCATTTTGTGGGGAGGTTCGTGGTAGTTTACTTGGATGACATTCTAATTTACTCTCCTCATCTGAAGACCCATCAGGATCACGTGAGACAGGTTTTGACGATCCTTCGGGAGAATAAATTATACGCCAAATTGGAGAAATGTGTGTTTTCTGTGCAGGAGCTTCCGTTTCTGGGATATCTCCTTTCTGACTCTGGTTTTCGTATGGATCCCGAAAAGGTCCGGGCGGTTCTGGAATGGGACCGACCGGAGAATCAGAAAGCTTTGATGTGGTTTTTGGGGTTTACTAATTATTATAGAAAATTTTTTTTGAACTATTCTACCATTGTGAAACCTCTGACCGATATGACTAAGAAGGGTGCCGATGTCTCTGTCTGGTCGGATGAGGCATTGCAGGCCTTTTCGGATATTAAGGAATGTTTTGCGTCTGCTCCAATTCTGGTGCAGCCCGAAGTGGGGGTGGGAGCAGTGCTGTCGCATGGTTCATCTCCTGGCAAATGGTTTCCGTGCGCTTTTTTTTCCAAGAAGCTCTCGGTCGCCGAGAGGAATTATGATGTAGGAGATAGGGAATTGCTGGCCATCAAATTGGCCTTTGAGGAATGGCGTCACTGGTTGGAGGGGGCGTCTCATCCCGTTACAGTATATACGTATCATAAGAATTTGGCTTACCTGCAATCTGCCAAGCGTCTGAACCCTAGACAGGCCAGATGGTCACTGTTCTTTACTAGGTTCAATTTTGTGGTTACTTTTCACCCGGGGGTTAAAAACATCAAGGCAGATGCGTTGTCTCTCAGCTTTCCTGGGGGATGTGATTCGGAGGATCCTGCTCCGATTTTGGCTGATGGGGTGGTGGTCTCCGCTCTGTATCCCGAATTGGAGATGGAGGTGTTGGGAGCCCAGGAGGGGGCTCCTGGTTCTTGTCCCCCAGGGAGGTTGTTTGTTCCTGATGGACTGCGATACAAGGTATTTAAGGAAGATCACGATACTGTCCTTGCTTGACATCCTGGTGGTAAGTCCACCTTTGATCTTGTGTCCTGGAGGTTCTGGTGGCCCGGGTTACGTAAGAGTGTTGAGGATTACGTAGCAGCTTGTGAAACCTGTGCACGGTCAAAGATTGCTCATACTCGACCTGCTGATTCACTTCTTCCTTTGTCTATTCCGTCTCGTCCTTGGACGCACTTGTCTATGGACTTTATTACGGATCTGCCGAGTTCCTCCGGGAAAACAGTAATTTTGGTGGTTGTTGACCGTTTTAGTAAAATGGCTCACTTTGTATCGTTAGCCAGTCTGCCCAATGCCAAGACTCTTGCTCAGATTTTTGTTGATAATATCGTGAAATTGCATGGCATTCCCTCGGATGTGGTTTCTGATAGGGGCACGCAGTTTGTCTCCAGGTTTTGGAGGGCGTTCTGCTCTCGGCTTGGCATTCAACTTCCGTTCTCTTCGGCTTTTCATCCGCAGTCGAATGGGCAGACAGAGCGTACTAATCAAAACCTGGAGACCTACTTGAGGTGCTTTGTGGCTGAGAATCAGGAGGACTGGTCCTCATTCTTGTCCCTAGCAGAGTTTGCTTTGAATAACCGTAGGCAGGAGTCCACGGGTAAGTCGCCATTTTTCGGCGCATACGGTTTTCATCCTCAGTTTGGTACCTTTTCTGGGACTAGTTCCGCTGGAATGCCAGAGGAGGAGAGATTTTCTTCTACCTTGTCTTCTATCTGGCGGATGATCCAGGTGAATTTGGAGAAGATAGGTGAGAGGTATAAGCGAATGGCTGACAAGAGACGTATGACTGGTCCGGACCTGTGTGTGGGTGATTTGGTGTGGTTGTCTACTAAAAATATTAAACTGAAAGTACCATCTTGGAAACTGGGTCCAAGATTTATTGGACCTTACAAAATATCTGCGGAGGTCAATCCAGTAGCGTTTCGTCTGGATCTTGCGCAGACTTGGAGGATCCATGATGTGTTCCACAAGTCTTTACTGAAGAGATATGTGAAACCGGTGGAACCATCGCCATTGCCTCCTCCCCCTGTTCTGGTTGATGGAAATTTAGAGTTCGAGATCTCCAGGGTTTTCGACTCAAGAGTTCTTCGGGGTTCCCTTCAGTATCTGGTACACTGGAGGGGATACGGCCCTGAGGAGAGGATGTGGGTTCCGGCTGTGGATGTTAGTGCCAGCCGACTGGTGAGGGCTTTTCACAGATCCCACCCGGATAAAGTTGGGCCGGGGTGTCCGGAGGTCACCCGTAGAAGGGGGGGTACTGTCATGCCCTGCTCAGGCTATGTGCGGAGGTCTGCCAGGTTAGCAGCTCGTGTGTAGCCTTTTTGTTTTGTTTTGGAGTTGAGCTATATCCGCCTCCCTTCAGGTGCACTGGGTGTGGTCATTGGTTTGAGTTTAAATTACGCCCACTCCCAGTGTCCTGTGCGGGTTATAGCTTCTGTCTGGCTCAGAGGAAGGAAGGAAGGATTAGATGTTCCTGCGCAGTAAAGCTAAGTTGGTTTTTGTTTTCTTGTGGTTGTCTGTCTAGGCTGTTAGAGAGACGCCTGCCCCCTCCAGGTTCTGAGGGAGCAGGCTGCCTCTTTCCCCCTTTCACCATCTTAGGGATTTTAGGGTATCTTCAGCCTAGGCACGAGGACACGTTATTCCCACCATCAGGGTCTAAACGTGGGCATAGAAGTCCAGGGAAAGCTGGTAGGGATTTGTCAGGAGGTGACCTTTATCCCCAGCTTCTTGCCTAGACACTTGTTTGTTTATTTTCTGTGTATCTTGTATCCTGTCCGCCGTGACACCAGCACTCCCATAAAAGTGAATGGACGGTGACCACTCTTGTGCTGCGTGCCCTTGTCCACTTTGGGGGCCCTGGCCCAGGAATTGCATAAAGAGTTAATGAGAATGGAACTGAACACCTGTGGTTATTTGGAAAGATTGCAAAGTGTGTTTAAAAGAGACTTGGCAAGGACTACTACTACCATTGTTGATACTCTATAACATACCTCAGCTATAAGATGACATGCAGGATTTGGTAAACCATGGGGGGGGGGGGGCACTGGCAGGAGCAGTAATGTGTGCTCCTGGCCGTACTCTATGCACTGCGGCCCCATTGATAAAGTGTAGAGCCCGTACTTCATTACAAAAAGTATTATTAGGGCATTAGGGAAATTTTACCAAAAAGTTAATTAAAAGTTTTGCTACCCTGTAACGATAAAACTGATTACCCGATGAACCAGTGAAAAGCTCATTCATCGAGTAATAAATCATTGGTGTGGTTGGTCAATTATAAGGGCAACAGATAATGCCATGTAAACAGCCTCCTTCCCAACAATTGTCTGCTCCATCAGTGTAAAGGGTCCTTTACCTTTTAGACAATGTTAGTAAATCTCCCTCATTTATCAATCTACTCATGCAGCGACCGGGCCGCAGGGGAAATATGGGTGAGTGTATTATGGTGGACCGATGGGGGTAGTAGTATTACTCACTGTTCTGTAACTCCCTGGGCCGGTGTTCAGTGACGGGAAGGACAGCACCAGTTCCTTCGGGGCATACTCTGTTTGTCCAGGGATTCCCAGTCAGATAGAAGTTGAGGTGCCCTTGGTGGTATGGGTGTTTAGGGTGCCTCGGGGGCAGGATACCTGGTGTTCGTGATGGCAGCACCAGTTGGTGCATTGAGAGGTGGTATAGAATGAGGAAAGAGTCAGGAGTTGAACCAACAAGAACTTTACTTGAGAATATTTGCTTTGAATGTAGGTAGCATCCATATAAATAAGCCTTGGTACAAAAAATGGAGGCGAGCTGCAATTCCAGACAACAGGCACAGTGAGACAGTGAAGTGCAGGCTCCAACTCAATCTTGAGAGAGAGGGGTACTTTGTATCTAATGAATACTAAAACTTTGCAACCAACAGAGCTGTCCCCCTAGCGGCAGGCATTACTCTTCTGCTCCATTTGAACAGGCTGCCTCCATAATAGTAAGTTTGCTTTGTCTCTGACTCCAGGACAGTGGCACCTCAAGAATGGATCCAGTAGTACTTTGGGCTTGGTCCCCTATCTACTTGGTCCTATCTGGGAGGTTCCCAGGGGCACACCATAAAGGCTACATATTCTCCTCTCCTAACCTCCTCCCATCTCCTTTCTCTGTGCCTGACTTCTGCTATATATATGATGTAACACCTAGTGGTGAAAGTGTGGAAGTGCAGTTACCAGCCTGTTGTGAGGAATTAGCAGCTATAACAGAGTAAATAGGAAAAATGGCATGACATGTACCAAAGTTTGAAGTGTCCCCTTTTCACACATAGTGAGACACTGCATTCCCCTCTACTGTAAGCTAAGCCGTCCTCAGCTTTGACTTTCTGGACGCCGTGGATCTCTACGCCGTCACCTGAAAGATACAAAACATGCGCCGCACACATATACATTTCTTAATTCAACATAGCATAATAATATTAAGTTACTTCGGTAGGCTCAGATAAGCAAAAGAGTTTGCATAACAATACACATTATTAAAATATCACTTGTACATTTCTTCCTTGGTTCTCATGGCGCAAAAGGGACATTGGGCATCGTGACTTCTTTGCTTGACGGTGACAAAAATGGACGTAGCTACTATTATGACGGGTACTACAGTCCATGACAAAGTCTATCCCTGATTTAGGGTATAACTCGCTGTATTCCAATAGACTGATTTAAAGTGCAAAGTCTCTGACTTGTAAACATGAGCGTTGCATAGAATAAAACACAGAAAATGTCCCTCTGGGCACCAGATTTAAAACGTTGCATAACCTTGATTTGTGCAATCTCAGGAAACCTGAGAAGGGAGTAAAAAGGGATAAAAATGGTGCAAAACAAACAAAAACGTGCGCAACTGGGATTTTTCTTTATCAGCACATAAAGTCTTGCTTAGGAGACCAGTAGGAGTGAAGTAGGCTAAACATATAGCTCGGGGAACTGCTATACAACAGAGTCAATCTCTACTTAATGTCTCCATTTCTAGGTACATATATTTATTTCATTGGAAGGAAGTTGGCCAGCCGCCCTACTTACAAGAATAGCGTGGTGTTAAACAGGCAGGAAGTGCTCAAACCCATATGCAATTGTGCATATATATACAGGGGAGCAAATCCTGCACTTGTGGCCCGTTGCTAATGGCGATCCCCAGCAAAGATGCATACAGTGGAGGATGCCCGCAGCGGACCACAAGTACCACAAAAGACATCCTACACAAGATAGCAATTATGTGGATGTGAGAACCAATATAACAATCTAATCACAACAAAAATAGGTGCACTCTGCGATCTTCCTAAGCCCTCAAACTGATGTTAAAATTGAGAGATTAGCCAACATGTCCTACTAAGAGGACATGTCTGAGCCCTAGCAGCGCGTCAAGGTTTCTCAAGTAGCTCGGGTCCTAACACTCACCTACCTGAGCCGCATGGGCAATGCCAGGGGCCAGTGGGCGAATTACAGGAGTGTTAGGTCCGACTCACAGACAACTCACCAGTTACCTCCAGCATGGAACCATGCTAGCAATAGGTGGTGGGAGGAGTCTGAAAGTCCCACTCAAGACTGGCTGGTATGGCCCAGGCCTCGCAGGTGCACCTAAATGTAGCCTGTAGATGGAAAACAGGCACATTTAAATTAGAGTTTATACACCTCCATATACAAGCAAACTAACAAGAATAGCATGGTGTTAAACAGGCAGGAAGTGCTCAAACCCATATGCAGTTGTGCATATATATACAGGGGAGCAAATCCTGCACTTGTGGCCCGTTGCTAATGGTGATCTCCAGCAAAGATGCATACAGTGGGGATGCCCGCAGCGGACCACAAGTACCACAATAGACATCCTACACAAGATAGCAATTATGTGGATGTGATAACCAATATAACAATCTAATCGCAACAAGAACAGGTGCACTCTGCGATCTTTCTAAGCCCTCAAACTGATGATAAAATTGAGAGATTAGCCAATATGTCCTACTAAGAGGACATGTCTGAGCCCGAGCACCGCGCCAAGGTTTCTCAAGTAGCTCGGGATACTTACCTACTTACGGCCTACTTACAAGTATGTGTCTTCCTCCTGAGGTTGGTTGATGGGCTCCAGCCCCCAGGGGAAGACGATCAGCTAGGTAATTTTGGCTGCAACTCCATAGGTGACGGTGGTTTCCAAACACCGAGACAAATCCGCCACAGAGAGGATCTTCGTGGAGCTGTGGGTGTAGGTCAGCTTCTCCTTTTTCTGAGTTCGCTGCAGTTTTGTTGCATTTGCAGCCATGGCGGCGAGCTCCTGCCCTTCTATATGGATTGGTGGTTGTGGAGAGGGCTCCGGCCCTCTGGGATCGTCGGTAGGGGGTTCAAGCCGATAGCACCGAGCATTTAGGCCTAATTGCACCACCAGGCGGTGTTGGCCCTCCTGATAGTCCTGATAACTTCTTTGGGCCTCAGAGGTGGCAATGGCTTCGATCCTACAGTGCTGGTCCGGTTGGCAAAGGGGCCTTGTCAGGGTCGTTACAGTTACTAGCTGCCAAAAGATGTTTGGCCCCAGGAATGAGGACGGATGTTGGAAAGTCGCGCGGCCAGGCATAGTTGGGGTCTCAAATTCGGCTTCAGTGTCGGTGCTGGCCTCGGACTCTTCCCACACTTCTCTGACAGGCAGGGGTCTGAACACGGCCGTGGCATATGGGCCTCTCAGGCCCTCAGAGGGGGTCAACTCGACTGTTTCTCCGACTTGGAGGTTATGAAGGCGCTTGGGTAGATATGCTCTTTTAACCGATCGCCGTTTGACAAAATAGTCCCGCTGGGTCCCCGGATCGCGTGATAAAGATAAAGCAAAACCCTTTATCAAATGAGAGGTCGGCTCCCAGCCATCTCTCAAGTTGGGGCAAACATTCCTCAGGGTGTTCCACCAACCTTTTTGTCAGTTCTTCAAAGTATATTTTGGTTCTATTAATCCTTGCAATGCCGACGGCTCTGATTTCCACAAACAGGGCCTGTCGCTGTGGGTCCGGTGGTCCAAAACCAGCTGGTCTCTGCGGGTTATGTTGTGATATCTCAGCGGGGTCCTGGTCACTCGGGGTCGGCACCCCCGACGGTTGTGGTGAATCGCTGCTCCTCCCTGGTGTAATGGGGTATGGATATGGTGGTGGCACAATTCCCCACTGAGCAGCTTGGAATCGCAGCGTCTCTCGGCTACTAGTCAATCACTTCACCCTGAGCGTTGGCTTTTTCAGGCTCTTTCTCCAGCATTGAAAGCAAATTGGCAGCCATTGTGTCTGTGTTTTCTGCAGGCCTAGCACACAGAGAGCAGGACAGCGCATCTCTCCAACTAGCACATGGAGCCCGCCCCCTAAGTTCACTTGCATGTGGGGGCGGCACAGGCACAAAGAATAGTCTATGGTGGCGCAGCAAATATTCTTTTCCTGCTCTATTAAAGGGGCAGCACTCAAATTTTCCCGCTTTAGAAGGGGTGTGACCACTTTTTCCCGCCGGTAGCAGGGCATTTTTCAGCCAAAAACAACAAGAACCTTTCAGGTGGCCATTTTGATGCAACTTGACGGTCCATTCAATGACAGCAAGCAGTTTTAGTGACACAAAAATCTTAGATTTTTCAGCTTTTGACAATGCAATTTTGTAGTAGGGTTTTTGTACAGTATCCCCATGCAATTTCAAGCTACATAATCACTTATTCAGCTCAATAAAGGCATTTATAGTCTCTCCACTGTCAGTAAGGAGTTAAAGCACATTCAAAGTCTCTCTTATAAGATGCATATAATTTGCTGTCTTATTCACAGTAGGCACAGAGGATTTTGATTCTATTCGTGACGCCAAAATCTGCAGGGACCAGGCTGCAGGGGCAATATTATGGTGGGCCGATGGGGGTTGTAGTATTACTCACTGTTCTGTAGCTCTCTGGGCCGGCGTGCAGTAGCAGGAAGGACAGCACCAGTTCCTTCGGGGCACACTCTGTTTGACCATGGATTCCCAGCCAGATGGAAGTTGAGGTGCACCTATTTAGGGTGCCTTGGAGGCAGGGTGCCTGGTGTTCATGACGCCAGCACCAGTTGGTGCTTTGAAAGGTAGTGTAGAATGAGGAGAGAGTCAGGAGTTGGACCAACAAGAACTTTACTTGAGGATATTTGCTTTGAAGGTAGATAGCATTTATATAAATAACGCCTTGGTACAAAAAAATGGAGGCGAGCTGCAATTCCAGACAACAGACACAGTGAGACAGTGAAGTGCAGGTTCCAACTCAATCTTGAGAGAGGGGTACTTTACTTAGCTTGCTCAGCTTACTCTGACAACCCAGCCTTTAGGTACTTTGGATCTTCTGAATACTAAAACTTGGCAACCAACAGGGCAGTCCCCCTAGCGGCAGGCATTACTCTTCTGCTCCATTATTTAAACAGGCTGCTTCCATAATAGTATGAAAGTGCTGAAGTGCGGTTACCAGCCTGTGAGGAATTAGCAGCTATAACAGAGTAAATAGGAAAAATGGTGGCATAAAATGGCATGACATATACCAAAGTTGGAAGTGTCTCCTGTTTACACGTATTGGGACACTTAACTGAGTTCCTCCAGCTCTATTACATGCTGCCTGCAAATTAGATTGCATTATTAATGTGACAGCTCCTTTCACTTGGTAGACATCCTTGGAAGACAGTGACTTAGATACAGAATACAAAGTTAATGTCAGTTCCCTGAGATGCACTTACTAAGAACCTCACTTCATCCCTGATAAACCCAACTCAGTCTTAGAAAATGTCACACGGGTAAAAGCAGGAGCCCTTAAATTATCATCTGGAGGGTTTGTTGGGTTGGTAGCTCCTCTAAGGAGATATAGTATAGAGCAGGCACCTGACTACAGATGATCTACTACAGGATCCTTATAATAAACAGTCTTTCTTCGATCTGCTCCATGTAAGGGCAGTCATTAGTTGCAGAAAGACACAGCAGCTTAGAGGCTGGAGGACCACTGGAGATTGGAAGCAGGTGGGCTGTTTATGCTGACAGGAAACTGATAGATCTTGACCTATGCTTATGCCATCTGGAACAAAATTGTCAGGTCATGCGTTCTGCTCTGAGAGAAGGGTAACTGAGCCTGGAGTAAAGTCACACTTTCAGGTCTGTCATCTGTGCGGGGGCAGGAAGAGATGAGAGCTGTGTATTCGGATCCCTAAGGTGATAATCCACATGTCAGCAACATGAGACCACATGGATGAGAACCGTTTACCTGACCTCAGCAGTTGGACTCAGAAGAGAAAAGATCTCATGATGAGACTCTGTTTAAATAATTGAGTTTTCTACTAAAAACCAAACCCCAGATAATCCAGGAAAAGTTAATTTTGTGATGATCTGGAAGTGACTGCTGCACAGGTGTCTACCTTTTCCAATTACAAGCCACGTCAATTTTGACTCTATGCATAATGTTTCTCCAGACTCCTCTATGTTTTTTTTATAGTGAAGAGTTATTCATCATCTATATTTTAAGGAACGAAAAAAAGACTATGGCCGCATGCCCAGGTTTTTTTTTATGCAATTTATGAAGCCAAAAGCAGGTATGAGAAATTTAGAAAGAGGAGACATAGTATCAATCTTTAATATTTTTCTGTTTTTCACACCTGATTTTGGCTTTAAAAACTACAGTAAGACGTGCACATTTTGGAGGATGCAAAGAACAACAAATGAATGTGAAGCAGAAGTTTTGACCAAATCACTAGGATTATGAGCAAATTACAGCTGGTACTATTTACTTCTAAAATTAACTTGACATAACCAATGAGTTATTGACTCAGTTAAAACATTCGGCGATTCCCTTAAACCCTTAATACTCTGTGACATGCTATTACAAGCCAGAGAGCTGGTACGCTTTGTGCCATAGTAGTATATCACAGTGATGGTGCAGGCTCAGGAGCTGAACCCGCTCTATTGCTTGCAGCCCTCTGACTCTCACTGCCAGGATTGGAGATAACTCTGATCATAGCCATCAGTAGCAACTACAGCATCTAGGTTTCCTGTGTCCTCCGATCGGCACCTCAGGAATGCAAACACAGAGTGTTGACTACTTGGTCTCTCCATCTGGCAGGATGGATGTATTAGCCTGCCTGTCAGAATTACTATGCACAGTAATACAGGGGTATTGTAGTGTATTGTACAAGTGATCAAAAGATTGCACTCCCCTTAGGGTATTGTAAAGAAATGTAAAGAAAAAATTAAATGAATAAAGTTTCAAAAGTACAGAAAAAAGATTCAAAATAAAAAAGATTCCCAATTCTCATATATAACATTTTTTAAAAGGTAAACACAATTGGCATCACCACATCTGCTGCCACTAACCAATCTATAAAAATATTAAATTTTTTTAAACCACATGGTGAACACCCTAAAAGAAACAATACACAATGCTGGAATTTTCAGTTTTTGATAAGTTCTCCTCGCCAAAAGTTGAGTAAAAAAGGTCCCATGTATCCCAAAGTGGTATCAATAAAAATAATAGCTCTCCCTGCAAAAAACAAGCCTCCACACAGATTCATTGGCAAAAAAACAAAACATTAAAGGTGTCAGAATATAGCGATAATTAAAAAAAATAAATAAAATTTAACCTGTAGAGGGCCCACTCGATCAGTGGCATGGACCCGGCAGTCTCTGACAGCCGGGTCCCTGCTGCATATGACGGCATAAATGAAAACACTGATGCCAGCGTATTAACCCCTTGTAAGCAGAGGGTTTGGGAAGGGTACGGGTTCCCTCCACTGTCCCCGCGCTGAAGTGACTGGTATGTTTGCCTGATATGGAAGCCTTTGAGATCCAGCCCCTTTGGCTGGGTCTTACAGGCAGGCTGTCAGCATAAAAGCTAACATGTAATGCATTACAATACAGGATGTTTAAGTCTTAGAGTGGGACAAAAATAAAAAAAGTTTAAAAAAGTATTTTTAATAATAAAAAAATAAAGTTTCAAATAAAAAAAGCCCCTTTCCCAAAATAAAACATATAAAATTGTAAAAATAGACATATTGGGTATTGCCACATCTGTAACGACCAGCTCTATGAAAAAATATCACATGATCCACCCCATCACCTGAACGCCGTAGAAAAAATAAAAACTGTGCTAAAACAACACCTTACATCACAAAAAGTGCAACACCAAGCGATCAAAAAGGCGTATGCCGCCCAAAATAATATCAATCAAACCTTCACCTCATCCTACAAAAAATTAGCCCCTTAGACACTAAAACATCATTGTTTTTTGTTTCAAAAATGCTTTTATTGTGTTAAAAGTGAAAAATAAATTAAAAATAGACATATAAGGTATCGCCACTTTCATAACAACCAAGTATTAGAATATATCATGACCTAACCGCTCAGGTGAACACAGTAAAAAAATGTAATTAAAACGGTGTCAAAACAGTAATTTTTTGTCACCTTACATCACAAAAAGTGTAATACCAAGTGAATAAAAAGTGATATGCACCCCAAAATAGTACCAATCAAATCGTCATCTCATCCCGCAAAAAATGAGCATCTACATAAGACAGTCGCCCTAAAAATATAAAAAAATATGGCTTTCAGAATATGGAGACACAAAAAAATCTTTTTTTTCAAAAATGCTTTATTATGTAAAACTGAAACAAAAGACCTGCTCTATAAAAATACCTCATGATCTAATCTGTCAGATGAACATTGTAAAAAACAAAAAATAAAAATGGTGCCAAAACAGCTATTTTTTGTTACCATGCCTCACAAAAAGTTTAATATAGAGCACCCAAAAATCATATGTACCCTAAAATAGTACCAACAAAACTGCCACCCTATCCCGTAGTTTCTAAAATGGGGTAATTTTGGGGGATTTTCTATTCTAGGGGTGCATCAGGGGGTCTTCAAATGTGACATGGCAACTTAAAATGATCCCAGTGAAATCTGCCCTCCAAAAACCATATGGCGTTTCTGTAAAATACAGAATCAGGGTAATAAATATTGAGTTTTGTTTGGCTGTTAACCCTTGCTTTGTTTTTTTATTTTTTATTTTTTTTTATTCGTTTTATTGAACCATTGAGATCGGGTACATTACATTGTATCCGTATATAATACTGCAGTACATAACAAAAACAAATACAGCACCGTTCCAACGTATCACATCAATGACAATAAAGATGTTTCAAACATGTCATAATATGATCATATTTATCATTATACTCAGTACATTACATATTTCTAGTAAGCTCTGTGCGTAGAACATCCATTAACCGCTGAGCAGAATATAATGTTTGTGTAGAGGAACACCATATACCCCATACCTTTTGGAATTTAAGTGCACATCTTCTATTTTTATACACTATGTTCTCATATGGGATAATAGTATTAACTAGAAACCTCCATTGTGACAGGGAGGGTGACCTATCTCCCATCCATCTGATGGTTATTGCTTTGCATGCTAATAATAACGTTTCTCTCAGGAACACTCTAGTATGATGAGAGAAGGATGCCTCATCAACAATACCGAAGAGGCATGCTTTAGGATGGAACGAGAGCGTACAATTTAAAGGGGTATTCTCCTCTTAATGATCACTGTTAAATCTGTTAATGATTTGACAGTGATCATTTTTCTAAATACATTTTATTACTCAATTCCCACCCTATTTTAGAAAATAAGTCCCCTCTTACCTGATGTTGTCTTTGGTCTCCCCTGGTTACGGCCACCTCTCCTGTCGAATCTCGCCGGGCCACGCTTGCACAGAAGACTGAAGATTCTCTCCTGGCCCGGCCGCGCAATGTCCTGAACGCGCACGCCGCTGCGCATGCGCCATGATGACTTCTTCCTGGCCAGTATAGTACAGAGCCACGAATGCGCACACCGGCTCTGTGCTATACAGGGCAGGAATAAGTCACCATGGCGCATGCGCGGCGGCGTGCACGTTCAGGACATTGCCCGGCCGGGAGAAGAATCCAGGAATTGAACGTCGCACTCAAGGAAGGTAAGTTTGAAAAGGGAAGATGAGAATACCCCTTTAATAAAGCCTGAAAGAAAGGCAATCACATCTTTCCAGAATTTTTGTACATAGGAGCATGCCCAAACGAGATGCCAAAAATCAGCATTATCCATCGCACACCTATAGCATCTAGAATGAGTTAGCCTGCCCATTTTACATAATCTAGCTGGGGATAGGTAGCTCTGATGTATCATACACAATTGTATAAATTTGTTGTTTATAGCAGGGGATACCAGTGTTGGAGATCTAAGACAGATCAGGAATCAAAGTCTGCCATTTAGATACTGCTAAGATCAGGATTCCTTATAACTTAGTACTCAAGAGATGGGTATAGAGTGCAGAAATGAAACCTCGTGGGCCCTGAGAGCGAATAATTCCGATCATCGGAAAGTTGGATATGAGAACCGGGGTATTGCAGAAGTGAGTTTGCACAGCATGACGGAGTTGCAGGAATTTATAAAACGCCGTTCTAGGCAACTCGTGTCTACGACTCATAGAGTCAAAATCATTGAATATGTTGTTACTATATAAATCCCCTAAAGTAATGACCCCATGGTTTTTCCAAAATGAGGTATCTGGTAGGGAAAGTAAGGAGGGAAACATAGGATTATCCCATAAGGGGGTCTCTATAATATTATTCTGCATCTCATGCATATGTTTACATTCACGACCAATCCTGTATAGCTACTCTATGAATAGGTAGTTATTTCCGGGGAAATAACTTTGGTTGTTCCAGAACCGGCCATAAGGTGTTAAGATTTAGGTACGTGGCAAGATGTCTTTCCTGTCTGGTTAGATGGTTGTCGGATGAAATCCATGATTGTATATTCCTCAGTTGACCTGCCAGATAGTATAAATAAACGTCCGGTAAAGACCCCCCCCCCCCCCCCAGTGCTTCTGTACCGACTTAAAGTAGTGACAGATAGTTTCGGTCTGTTCGGACCCCATATAAATGGTGACATTAAAGAAGTGAGTTTCTGAAAGAACATCTTAGGTACTACATAGGGCGCATGTTACAGTACATATAAGCATTTGGGTAACACAATCAGTTTTATCAAATTAATTTGTCCAGATACCGAAAGTGGTAACCCACGCCATGCTTTATATTTATCCTTACAATATTCTAGTAGAGGTTGAGTATTCAGAGCGTAGAAAGACTCAGCGTCTTTAGTAATATAGATACCTAGATACTTATAGCTAGAGACAATGGGTAATTCTCCGTGAGGAAAATCTACATCCGGCGTATAAAGGGGACATATGGTTGATTTGGACCAATTAATCCGGAGGCCTGAATAGTGGCCGAACGTCCCAATTAGGGATATAGCTCTGGGAAGTGTGGTCTCCACTTTAGACATGAATAACACCATGTCGTCAACATACAAGCGCACTCTATCTTCTTGCTCTCCTATGCACACACCTTTAAATTGCACATCATCCCTAATACGTATAGCTAAGGGCTCTATGGCAAGTGCAAAGAGCAATGGGGATAAAGGGCACCCCTGAAGCGTACCACGTCTCAAATCAAAACTTTCGGAAACTGACCCGTTCACTAATATATTAGCCTTAGGTTGTTTATATAGTATGGATATCCATTTAATGAATTTGGGGCCAAATCCAAAGTGTTGAAGGGCCAGAAATAGATATGGCCATTCTACAGATTCAAATGCTTTTGCGGTATCAAGGGATGCCAGGACCCACCTTTCTTCCCTCTTAAGCCCTATCTGAGTCACCACTTGTACCCTCCTGATGTTATCAGTGGTAGATCTACCAGGCAAGAATCCAGATTGATAGGGATGAATCAACATGCTGACAACTCTCCCCAATCTTACTGCCAGAATTTTTGCTAGAATTTTATAGTCAATATTTAACAAGGGTATTGGTCTATACGATCCGCAGTCGGCTTGATCCTTGCCCGGCTTAAGTAGCACCACAATTGTGGCATCATATAGGGACGAGGGCAGGGACCCCTTAATAAAAGCGTCTTCATACATATGAAGCAGTAATGGGTTTATGTGCTCGGCATATTTAATATACACTTCCAGAGGCAATCCATCAGATCCGGGGGACGTTCCTTTGGCCAATTGTGCTATTGCTTCTGTTAGCTCCAAAGCTGTTATAGGAGCATCTAGAAGGTCTACTGCTTCTTGTGTCAGTCTGGGGAAGTCTAGCTCATTAAGATAATTAATTGCTTCTTCCATCCTGTAATCTACCTTAGTCTCATATAGATCCCTATAATATTCCTGGAACCTTCTAGTTATAGCTTCTGGCTCCAGCAACATTTGATTATCTGCATCTTTAATACACAGAGCTGTGGGAGACACCTGATTTTGCCGTACTATATGAGCAAGTAACTTACTGGATTGATTAACCAATTCAAAGTGAGACTATTTTGTGAAAAACATCCTACTTTGGGATTTCTCTTTGAGAAGTGTGAGATATTGTCTACCCTTTAACAGCCATTCTACTCTATTCTGATTGTTAGGGTTTTCTATATAAACTCTCTCTAGTCTAGAGCACTCCATCCCCAATTCCTCTTCTTGTCTAGCTACAGATCTTTTAATAAAAGAGATGGAGGATCTCAAACACCCCCTTAAATACGCCTTCATGGTCTCCCATACTAATGTATATTCTTCATTATTGTCCTGGTTTGACATAAACTCTGATAACTGATCAGGAATACGATCTAAAGGCTCAAACAGTGACAGCCAAAAGGGATGGATTCTCATAGAGTGTCTGTTCCCACTCCTATTCGCTTGCAATTCTAACTGTAAAGGTGAGTGATCAGAGATTCCTCTCGGACCATATTCAATGTGATAAGCTACTGAACACATAATTGGATTCCCAAAAGCGTATTCTATACGAGATAGGGTATTGTGACTAGTTGAATGGCACGAGTAGTGTCTAGTGTCAGGATGTTTTAGATGCCACAAGTCTACCCAACCCACTTCCTCCATTAATGTCGCTAGGTGCGTCATGGGAGCTGAGCGTCTATCTGCAACTTTGTCGGACAAAAATCTATCCATGTCAGCATCCATCATCATTTTAAAGTCTCCAAGGCATATTGTTTTGTATTGAGGGTAGGATGCTGCGAATCTGATTGCTTGATGTATAATCTGAAGGGATGAGGGGGGTGGTATATTCACACCTAAAATCACATACATGATGCAATCTATGTATGCTGCCACAAACACAAATCTCCCAGAAGGATCCACCTGATATGCTTCTACTTCCCGTCTAAGTGATTTGTGTACCAGCAAAGACACTCCCCTAGACATATTAGTATAGCATGAGTGCTTTGCCCATTGGACCCATGGCTTCTGAATCCTTCTTATGGTGTCTGCGGTCAGATGTGTTTCCTGAAAACACAATATGTGGGGATTGTATCGTCTGACCGCAGAGAAAACCGTAGTGCGTTTCCTATTACTCCAAAATCCTCTTATGTTCCAAGACATTATACGTATCTCTGCCATGTTGTCTTAAGAAAACTATTGTATTTGCTCTCTAGTCTCACGCACAGCAGTTCCCGCCATTCTATTAGGACTGGGTAGTGGTTTCGATATCTCATCCTAGATCTAGTCACATTAGCACAGTGCCTAACATACGGTAAAGCAGCTGAACATTAAAACATAACATGTCGTAAATATTATACAACTTTACAGAGTCAGTAGTAAGACTTCCAATATTCCTGCACTGTCTGCAGTGATAACACATGGTGAATCATGTGGCACTTGTAAATACGGGGTGTGCGATTGGTTAACTCACCAATTGCACTAATTAAGTTTGAATGTATATAAAGTGAAGAAAGAAAAAAGGGGAAAAAAGGGAAAAAGGGCCCCAGCCCTAACCTCTTGCATCCAAGACTGTAACCCCATCATATTGATTCACAGAGGTATAATTTTTATATAATCTCCTTATCTCAGCAATATAGAATCTAAAATTGAAGTCCTATGTCATACCAGAGTCTATTGCGTTATCCCATCAGCGGTATCTTTAGAACCCTATGGCTCATATCGAACTGTGATTATTCCCAGATTACGCAATAGACTGATACGTTGCACATTATGGAAAATATACAAATAGTAAGGGAGGGAAGAAAAATGTAATGGGAAAACGAACAAAGGAGAAAGACTCAGTCGGAAAGCTGAGAGGAGAATACAAGTAAATCACATTAATATGATTACTCAATTAAGGTAAGCGCAGGTCAAGATCTGCGTATCTTATGGCTAGTTGTCCCTTTTCTTCAGCTACTTGAGTATCATCAAGGGTTGGCTTCTCTTTGAGGTCTTGCTTGCCTGTTCTTGCCGTCCAGCCAGCTGATGGCTTCCTCCGGAGTGTTAAAGAAGCGGCTGTTTTCTCCATCAACTACCCTCAATCTGGCTGGATATGCCATGGAGTAGGGTAAGTTCATTTCTCTTAGCCTTTTTTCGCAATAGTGAAGATGGCCCTGCGCTTTTGTAAATCATGACGTGGCGTTGTCATATCTCAGCTCCTGCTTGTTGCGCGCCAACTGTAATACATGATCCCTGTCAGTGGAATTCAGTAATCTCACCAGCAATGGCCTAGGAGGCGCCCCCGGTGGGAGAGGTCTAGCTGGAACACGGTGTGCTCGCTCAATGATAAAGGCCGATGAGAACGTGGCTTCCGTAAAGGTATTTCTGAGCCAAGTGGTAATAAATGCACAAGGGTTGTTACCTTTAGTTCTCTCTGGCAGCCCAATGATGCGCAAATTATTTCTTCGCGTGCGATTCTCGTAATCATCGCAATTTTGTTGCCAAAATGCGACCTTCTTTTCCAGCTCTTGTATTTTATCTGTAAGAGGTGTTACGCAGTCTTCCACTGCCGATATTCTGGTTTCGGTTTCTTTAATGCGTTCCCGCATGTTCTGCATATCGTGATGCAGTAGGCCAATGTCGACCTTCACCTCCTCCAACTTGCCCACCATGGAAGAGCAACAGGTAGCAACTGCCTGCAATAATTGATCTGTGACCTGTTTTAATGATGGCTCAGTCTCCGATGTCCCCTCTTCGTGATGTTCAAAATTATCTTCAGCGGTCGGGGTTGGAGAGCGGGAACATAAGCCGGCGCCATCTTGGTCTTTAGTACGAGAACATTCCCAGAGCTTTTCTGCCGCCGACAGCGGTCTGTTTCGGGACATATTCTTTCCTCGGGGTCTTCCCGATCTGGATTATTAAGAAGTTACGGCTCGGGTCCGGAGCTCAACTAAATGCGTCCGCTCATAGCAGCTTCCGACCACGCCCCCCAACACTTGCTTTGTTACCGGAAAAATGGATTAAAATGGAAAATCTGCCAAAAAAGTTAAATTCTGAAATTTCATCTACATTTTCCTTTAATTTTTGTGGAACACCTAAAGGGTTAACAAAGTTTATAAAATCAGTTTTATAACTTAGTTTCTAAAATGGGGCCATTTATGGGTGGTTTCTATTATGTAAGCCCCACAGTGACCTCATAACTGAACTAGTCCTTAAAAAAGTGGGTTTGGGATTTTTTTTACAAATGAAAATGAAACATATTGACTGAAATTTACCACTATCATGAAGTACAATGTGTCATGAGAAAACAATCTTAGAATGGCTTGGATAAGTAAAAGTGTTCCAAGGATATTACTACATAAAGTGCCACACGCCAATTTTCCAAAAAACAGCCTGGTCGTTAAGGTAAAATATGGCAGTGTCCTGAAAGGGTTAAACATAACAAAAAAAAACGTAAAAAAAAAAACATGTAAACTTGGTACTGTATCTCTATAATTGTACTGTTGTGAAATAAAGTGTCATCATTACCACGCAGTGAACACTGTACCAAAATAAATACCAAAAACAATAGAGGAATTGCGTTGTTGTTTTTTCAAACTGTTGCCCCAAAATGCAAAATAAAGCGATCCAGCTCTTTAGCTTCTTGATAAAATCCACAGGCTTTATTGAAAAGATAAAATGACACCATGTAGCACAATACGGCAGGTCTGTCCTATGCGTTTCGAACCTTGCAGTTCTTAATCATGGCCTACATGACAAGCACAATTGCATACATTTAGAAGAACAAACATTCATGACTATACACACATATACACAATTAGCCAGATGGATTAACTCATTGGGGCACATTTAATAAGACCAGCGTTTTAGACGCTGATCCTAATAAACCCCTATAGCTGGCGGTGGTTCTGCTGAAGTTACGTACAGGCACCGGCCTCTTCATAACTTCGGCACGCCCACAATTTTAGACCTGGCGTGAGCAGAGAGAAGTCGCAGAACTGCATAATCGTGAGGATTATTAATAGCATATATTCTTATGGAGATTATTAGTAACATGCATCTCCATGAGATTATTACTAACATGTATCCTCATGAGGATTCCCCACCCACAAATGTCTTAAAAGTGAGAAAAAATTCCCCTGATATAACCCAAAATGGCGCCATTGAAAAATACAACTTGTCCCACATAAAACAAGTCCTCATACAGCTGCTGACAAAAAAAAAGTTATAGCTTTTGAAATGCAAAGATTATAAAAACAAAAAAAATGGCACTTAAAATGATACACTCCACACTTCGACATTTCTACAAATAATACACACACATATATGGCTGTGCAGATACTTGTAGGGTTATAGATGGCGGCATACACATACAGATCTGCATTTTTTACTATTTGGATAAATGTAAATGGTACAAGCTTCAGCACATGAAACAGATCATAGAAGGTTCTTATGACCTTTGGAAATCCTGCTGATCTGTTATTATTGGAAAGCACATGTTTATTCAAGTTCAGAGATTACTTGTACTTAAACTACAGACATGGATACTCATCATACTAATAGCACAGTTGACAGATATTTGCCTTTACCCCTTTACTGAAAGGGAATCTGTCACTAGAGATGAGCGAATCAAAGTTGATGAATCCGAATTTCCTCATGCTTCGTGGTCATGTTAGGACACGGAGCAAAAAACTATGGGAACGAGGGATCACCCATAATGCCATGCATGCAGCCAATCAGCAGCCAGCCCTGTGATGTCACAGCCTCAGCCATTTTGGATTCAGCCATTTTCCAGTGTACTTGGTGCAGGGAGAGAGATGTTAGCAGGCACTAGGGAAAGTGCTAGGAAAGACTTGAAAACTTTTATTTTTCTTAATAGAGTTCAGGGAAAGAGCATTAGAAGTGTAGGGAAAGGATAGGGAGGGATTATTCCACAGCGTTTATGTTGAACAAGGTTCAGTAGGGGAGGTTACAGCCTGGGTAATAGGAACATTCCTATTACACCTTGCTGCACCAAATTGCCATTATACTGCTGCTCATTTCAGGTTTGCAATAGATGATACCTCTGTAATTCCATCAAACCGATCTTGTTATTGGGGTGCAAGTGCTGTGTGATACAGCCATTAATAGGGTTTATTACAAGGAAATATTTCTATGTCTTATTTGTCCTTGTGCGGTGCAGTTATATGTTCTAAAGCAGTTTTTGTCGTGTATTTGCAGTTGTGTGGTGGTGGCAAAATTACAGCCTTTTTTGGGGTGTATTAATTTCCTTTTCATTTACTTATTTGATCTAACAGTATGTCAGACAGAGAAGTGCCAGGCCCTGCACAGGAAAGGAGCAGAGGCCTAAATGTTTCTGGTGCAGGCAGAGGTCACAGCAGAGTAAGCGGGCATGGCAGCAGGAGGCACTTCCAGAGGCCTGAGCTCCCAGTGTCAGCTAGCGGTCGTGTCTTGACCAGCAACCCAGCGGTTTTTGAATGGTTGACTCGGTCATCCACTTCGTCCCAAGTGACATTAGACACCCCCAGCCAAGAGTCGGTGGGTTCGCCAGACACAACCCTTAGTTGGCATGGCCCGGGAGCAGGCCCTGTGCCCTCACCTGTCTTCAAGGTGCCTCTGTCCTTTTCTGTTCCCTCAGCCAGAGAAGTATTATATGCTGTAGGCTCAGCTCCACTATACAGCGAGAACAAGCTACTAGAGGACAGTCAGCGGCTACTGCCCAGCCAAGATCTGGAGTAGACATCCGCCGCTTCCTCTGGTAGGCAGGCAAGTAGTTATGAGGAGAGTGGCATGGGAGCTGGTGTTGCGAGCGGTCAGGCTCCTGGCTCAGAGATCATTGAGGAGGACATCAGTGACATGCAGATATTACTCGATGATGATGCAGCTGATCGCAATTGGGAGCCAAGTGAAGAAGGGGCTTCATCATCATCGGGAGAAGAGAGTGTCAGCTTGCACGTGAGGCAGCTGCAGAGCAAGCAAGTCGCTAGCGTGGCCGGGAGTTAGCAGGGTGGCAGAAGTGAGAGGTCAGGAGCCAGGGCCGGCGCCACCCATAAGCAAGGTACGCCACCGCGTAGAACTGCGCCGCCTCCTAGCTAATTTATTCACTTCATTTGTGTAACGGATCTCCTGGCACCCCGACCGGGTGCCTCCGTTGATAGATGCTCCTAGTGCTTCCCGAGGACTCCGTTACTTCCCGAGGGTTCATAGTTCCTTGTAACCCCAAAAGGTCTGAGGGGGTCTCCATAGTTCTTGGTCCATAGTCTGTAGGAAGGAGGCTGGCCCTCAGGCTTCTCCAGCAGCCCTAGTGACGGTTCAGTCTGTCACAACTTGCCTCTGTGTAATCTCGCACAGGCACACTGGCAGAGGCATTGTCGAGCGAAGTTCGCATGCGCCGTCTTCCAGTGCACCTCATTCGACGATGCCTCTGCCAGTGCGCCTGTGCGAGATTACACAGAGGCAAGGAAAGTGAATAAATTAGCTAGGAGGCGGCGCTGGCCGGGGAGGGGATCTGTGGATGACAATTAGGGGGATCTGTGGATGACACTTAGGGGGATCTGTGGATGACATTTTATGGGGGATCTGTGGATGACACTTATGGGGGATCTGTGGATGACACTTATGGGAGATCTGTGGATGACACTTATGGGGGATCTGTGGATGACACTTATGGGGGATCTGTGGATGACACTTATGGGGAATCTGTAGATGACACTGATGGGGACCTGTGGATGACATGTTATGTAGCTGGAGGGAGAAAACGTGGCCTTACCATAATGAAGGGTGGCTACAAAAAGGGGCGGGACAAAGGGCGTGGTCAAAGGCAGAGTCAAGTGGGCGGAAAAATTTGCTTTTGTCTAGGGTGTCAAAAATCCTTGCACCAGTCCTGTCAGGAGCCAAACGTGTCCAGGATAGAGAACCCACTTCGCAGAAGCCTACCTGCCGGAAAGTAGTGCTGAAGGGGTTCACGGAGGCAGTGGCGGTAGCAGTTAGTCAGAGCGGAGTGTTGGGTGTAAAATCACCTACTCGGTGGTGGGGCAGTTTTTTGTTAAACCGCCGGAGGAGGACATCAGTGACATGCAGACAGTACTCGATAATGATGATGTAGCTGATCGCACTTGTGAGCTGGGTGAAGGGGCTTCATCATCATCGGGAGAAGAGGGTGGCAGCTTGCCCGTGAGCCAGCAGCGGAGCCAGCAAGTTGCTAGCGTGCCAGGGAGTCAGCAGGGTGGCAGCAGTGGGAGGTCGGTAGCCAAACATGCCAGGGGTAGACCACCTGCTTCGCAGGAGCTTACCTGCATGGGAAGTAGCGGTGCATGGGTTCACGGAGGCAGCGGTGGTAGCAGTCAGTCAGTGCGTAGTGTTGGGGGTAAAATCACCAACTCAGCGTTGTGGGCAGTTTTTTGTTAAGACGCCGGAGGAGGTGAACATGGCCATATGTAGAATCTGTGGGCAGAAGGTAAAGCATGGCCAGAGTGCCAATGTTGGCACCATAGCCCTGCGTCAACATATGCAGCGTCACCATAAAGTGGCCTGGGAGAACCGTGGCTCCCATGTGGTGGTCCAGCCTGCTGCAGCAACCGCTGCATCACCCAGTGGCACACACCCGGTTTCAGGCAGTCAAGGCTCCACCACCTCAGCCGAAGGGAGCTGTCTGTCCTTCCCATCATCTACCGGTCCTGATGCTGATGCTACTCGCCCTCCTAATCCTCGTCAGTCATTCCGTCAGCAATCAATCACTGAAGCAATTGCCAAGAGACAACAGTATGAGTGCACTCATCCAACGGCGCAGAAGCTAAACGTGCCCCTGGCCAAGTTGCTGGTGCTGCAGTCCCTCCCTTTCCAAGTGGTGAACTCTGCACCTTTCAGGGAACTGATGGCTTGTGCCGAGCAGAGGTGGAGAGTTCCAAGCCGTAATTTTTTGGACAAAAAGGGAATACCAGCCCTGCACAAATATGTAGAACAGAAGGTGGCCCAGTCTTTGAGCCTGTCTGTGTCTGCAAAAGTGAACGGCAGCACCGACATGTGGAGCTGTAACTATGGTCAAGGACAATATATGTCCTTTACTGGGTAATTTACTGGGCAAAGTTCTGCCCAGCCAAACCAGAAACTTGGCCAGATGATGCCGCTTCCGCTTCCACATTCTCACGCCATTGGTCCTGTGACAATGTGCGCCTCTGCCTCCTCATCCTCCACCGTGTCCTCAGCCTCCACTACAGAGACAATTCACAGTGCTCCTCCAGCATACCACATGTGCAGGGCACGGTGGTGTCATGCTCTTCTACACCTCTTTTGCCTGGGCGAACAGAGTCACACAGGGGAGGAACTGCTCTGTGTCCTTCATCAAGAAATCAAATCCTGGCTTTCTCCGCGACAACTCAAAATCGGAACCATGGTGACTGGCAATGGGAAGAACATGATGTAGGAGCTGTGTCAAGGAGGGCTGAGCCATGCGCCCTGCATGGCGCACGTGTTCAATTTGGCCACGAAACTTTTGCATGCACTTCAGCCACTCGTACAACGCCAAGCACACCCTCCTTGAGCTGCAGCGGCAGAACGGGGTCCCCCAACATAGGCTGATATGCAATGTTTCCACCCATTGGAATTCCACCCTTCATATGTTGGACTGACTATACGAACATAGAAAGGCCATAAACGATTTCTTGATTATCCAAGTGCGCAGGAGTACTCCTCTCTGTAACTTCGATGTCAGCCAGTGGCAGCTCATGAGTGACACCTGCCGTTTGCTCAGGCCCTTTGAGGAGACCACGTTATTTGTCAGTCGCCAGGAGTACGGGATGAACAACGTCATTCCACTGCTTCATATTCTGGAAGAGATGCTGGTACATCTGGCTGGTTAGGGAACTGGAGACATGGCATCTACATCTCACAACCACATGAGCCCTGTAGGGGCTGAACTGGAGGAGGAGGACATTGAAGCACAAGCAATGTGTAGCGAAATGGGTGGTTTTTCTACACAGGTGACAGGAGAGGAGGAGGAGGAGCCGGAGGAGCAAGAGGGAGGTGTGGAAGACGAGGAAGATGACCAAGGCACACCGTGGCAGTATGCAGTGGAGATGGAGGCAGGGAGTCCCTCCGAGTCACTTGCGCAAATGGCCCGCTGCATGCTCACTTGATGGCGTAGACGAATTGTCACCGTTTCTGGCTCTCCACCTTGTTGGACCCTCACTACCGGTCCAAAATTGGGGCCTTTTTTTACACCCACTGAAAGGGTGGACAAACTGAACTACTATAGAGACATCCTATGTAGTCAGTTGGCCGCTGCTTATCTGCGCCATTGTCCATCCTCTCGCAGGTCTGACCGGGGGACCCTCTGTGCTCTCGTTCCACTGCCTAGGCTGCTGTGGCGGGGTAGGCGGGTAGGAGCAGTACCAGCTCCATAAGCAGCAGCTTGAGTCTAGAGTCGATGATAAGCAGCTTTCTTAACCCGCCTAGTGAAGAAACTACTCACCAGCAACAACATCTAGACCTGGAGCAGAACCTGAACCAGCAGGTGGTGGCATACTTGGACAACATCCTGCCACCCCACATTGAAGATCCGCTGGACTACTGGGGAGCCAAATTGGATTTGTGGCCGCAACTGGCAGAGTTTGCCCTGGAAAAGCTGTCCTGCCCGGCCAGTAGTGTGGCATCAGAGTGGGTGTTTAATGCGGCAGGGGCCATAATTACCCCAAGGAGAACTCGCCTGTCGACCCAAAATGTGGAGAGACTGACCTTTGTCAAGACAAATCGGGCATGGATCAGCCAGGATTTCCACCCACCAATGCCTGATGCAGCAGATTAAATCATCCATGCTGCCTCACCCAAACCTTGACAAGAGACTGGTTTCTTCTGGCTACCTTCCTCAGCTACTATTGTGATGCTGCCACCCACCTTATGCTACACATCCGATGCCAAGTGCTCCCTCTTACACCCACCATCGTCAGCGGGTACTGTTATTGCCACCCACCTCCCCACTCTGTTACCGGGTCACTCTGTGGTCTACTGATGCTGCTGCCACCTCACCACTCAGGTCTCCTCATGCTGCTGCTGCCACCTCCACACTATGTCATCTTGCCACTCTGTGGCCTCCTGATGCTGCTGCTAAATCAACACTGTCACTGGGCCATTCTGTGGCCTCCTCATGCTGCTTCCATCTCAACACTATGTAAATAGGCCACTCTATGGTCTCCTCATGCTGCTGCTTCTGCCACCTCCTCACTATGTCACTGGACCACTCTGTGGTCTCCTCCTGCTGCTACCTCAGGGGCCACTCTGTGGACTTCTCAAGCTGTTCTCCCACCCTTCCCAGTCCATGACTGGACCACTATTTTGCCTTTTTGGCCTGGTTGTATATAAATAATCATTTATTTGACCCTTCTTCTGATCTGTCAGAAGGAAGGAAAAATGAGACGCACAACGGATCCTGTCTGTGTAGCAGCTGTAAGGCCTGTATGGTCCCATCAGAATTGGCTTATGATTTAGTAGTCAAAAGCAGGAGTGGGTATAAACGCAAAATACAAATGCAATAGCACTCTGCAACCAGCACTCTGCCCTGCCTCTATGCTGGATGTTGAATGAGGCATTGGTGTACATTTTGGCCAAAGCGTAATAAGCCACTCACCACGTCAAGGTCGCCTCTATGAGTGGTCCCTAACACTAGTTCCTACCTGTTATGGGCCATGACAGCCACACAAAGTCAAGGAAATGCATGTACAGCATGCACGCCAAGCACACTCTGCTTTTAACCCCGTCCGGTGCCATTACAGCTTTCATCGGATCCAGGGATGCAAGTACCAACATGCATGCTGAGCCCACTATATACTTCTCCTGGAGCCAAATGGCTCCTGGTAGGTGCTATATAAGCAGACTCAGTTTTATACTGACTTTAAAACCAGCCTCCAGTGCAGACTAACTGGTCAGGTGTGCATGACTGCATGGAGATCACCACGCCTCCAATATATATGGGTACAAAACACAGAAGACATGCAAATATTCATTTTATATGTCATCTCTGTTTTGGATCCACTTCTGTTTGTTTTTTGGCTTTAGTAATACTGATGGATTACTGACCAATAGAGATAGCCTTGCTGTTCGCCCGGCGGTCGGTTCGTGGCGAACTTTGCTCATTCACTGTTCACCGAACATGCGAACATATGGCGATATTCGCATCTGCCATATTCTTTTACATTGTGAAGAACTTTGACCCATGACACATCCATCAGGTGGTACAGGACAGCCAATTGAGACATTTCAGCACATGGACATACCCCTACCTTATAAATAAACCTGATCTGGCTGCCATTTTGCATTCTGTCTTTTGTCAGTGTAGGGAGAGGTTGCTGTGTGGAGCAGGGACAGATAGCTAATAGGTCCACAAAAGTCCTTTTAAGGACTGGTATAGGTGTGCTATTGTTTGGTGTGCAGTATACAGTATAGGGGTATAATACACTTATAATATACTTTCTAACATAGAAAGCATATTATAGTGGATTTGTATTGTGCAGCATTGTGACTGGTGAGCAGTTCTGCAGCGATACTACAACTACAAAGAGTGACAAACGCAATTAGAAAAAAGTATTATAACTGGTGTGGTAGACCAGTGGCCCCCCAAAACGACAGATTGAAGCGGGGTGTTATATACCAATATACTTTCATAATAGTGTATTTGGGTACTGCAGAAATTTTGCCTGCTTTGCTGCGTTCCCTCTGCTACACAGTGACAAAACGTTACTGGAAAAAAAGTATTATAACTGGTGTGAGAGACCAGTGGTCCCCCAAAATGACAGATTGAGGCGGGGTGTTATATATAAATATACTTTCATAATAGTGTATTTGGGTACTGCAGAAATTTTGCCTGTTTTGCTGCATTTGTAACACCCCAGAGTTGTGTTACGAAACTCTTTTACCCCGCTACAACCTGTTAAGGGCATTAACTTTGTCATCTAATGTAATTTCACATCATTTCCTCACAACTGTGCATTCAAATCCTTGTTAAATATATATTGCTGTAATTTCTATGTTCACCAGCAGGTGGCAGCAATGTGTTCAGCAAGGACTCATTCCAGTTTAGCTCCCCCCTCTGTGAGCAGAGTGGATGATGCCCACATCCTGCCTCATGGGGAGGGAAGGAAGTTAGAGTTAGTGTGCCAGCCACCCCGGCTAAGGGAAGGCTGTGCGTGTAGGAGCTCCCAGATATAGGGATCCAAAGCCAGGATCTTGTCTCGGCTGAGACAATTGATCATCATTCCCAGCCTGAGCCTTGCAGCCTCAGCTGGTAGAAGCAAGCAGCCATCTCCAGTTACAGGAAGAAGCATACCCTGAGACAATAACTGTGAGTACCGTCCAGAGACCCCAGGAGAAGCCAAATTCCTCCCCTGCCGGGACCAAAGACTATTGCTGTATCTTGCTTGGATGAAAACTACTACCAGTAAAGCCAAGTTTGAACTTTACCAAAGGTCTGGATCTCAATTACTGCTGCAAATTCCTCTATTAATCCTACTAGCCGTACACTCAATTTATTGCAAGTGAGCCAGGATCCAGGAGTCCAGCCGTACCCAGGTAGGAGACACCGTTGACCATACAGAGACATTACACCATTCCTAACCTGGTACGTGAGTTATAACATCCTTAAAGGGCCCTGTGACTGTACCCTGCGCACACTGCAATTGGCGTCACAAACAAAACTATAGACTATTAAACCCATATCCTGACCCACTGCATAATTTGGCGTCCGTGTAACTGTACCCATGGTCCTGCTCATTGCACATTCTCTCTGCTACACACAGTGACACACGTTAATGGAAAAAAAAGTATTATAACTGGTGTGATAGACAAGTGGCCCCCCCAAAACGACAGATTGAAGAGGGGTGTTATATAACAATATACTTTCATAATAGTGTATTTCAGTACTGCAGAATTTTTGCCTGTTTTGCTGCGTTCCCTCTGCTACACACAGTGACAAACATTACTTGAAAAAAAGTATTATAACTAGTGTGAGAGACCAGTGGCCCCCCCCCCCCCCCCCCCCCAAAACGACAGATTGAAGCGGGGTGTTATATTACTTCTTCCACATACACTGCGCTTCTCTAGAGACTTTTGTCACAGGGTGATTTAAAAAAATGACAGGCAGAGGAAGAGGCAGGCCCTCCCGCAGGGGTGGTAGGGGTAGGGCAGGAGCACCAGGCCGGAGCCAAAGTGGGAAGTTGCAGAAGGTGCGTTCGATTACGTCAAAGGATGCACCATACTTGGTTGAGTGACTCACTCAGCCTTCTGCTTCTGCACCTGCAGCGTACTCAAGTTGTGTGCGGTAGGTGTTTCTGGGTGATGTAGTGCAATAGACACTAACCTGGTACGGCTGACTCTCTGCAAGGGCAGGTGATGGTATAGATAGTTCGTAACGCCAGTGCCAAGTAAACGGTGGCACGCCGTTTGCGGATGCAGGAATAAATTGAGGAACACGTGGTATTAAAACCAAACTCCAACTTTAGTAGTCATCATCAATACAGGGACATTAATGGAATCACAGTTCCTTTGCATACAGTCGATCTTGCAATACGGTTGATGCAGGCAATTACAGTTTTAGCAAGGTGATTACAGAGTGTTGAACACAGGACTTGCAGTACAGGAGCTTGCACTCTATTTCTGTCTGATCCTGGAATATAGCATATCTTCACCAAGGCCCAATAACCTAGTTCTGGCTTTATATCCTTGGTTGTAGCTTTACAAAAGTACCTCCTCTGTTATTCTTAGTACCTCTTGCTTTCCTGATCTTTGCCTCTGTCCCTCTCAACTTCTTCAGACTCTTTAGCTAAGGTATTCCTGTTTCTGCATATGGGAATTCAGGAGGGAATCTTCTCCTGGACAGCAGGCTTCAGGCCTGGACTGGTTTCTGACATTGTCTAATCTCCAACTGTAGCTTACAGACACTAGACTCCGTCTCCCTTCTACTTCCCTGACTGGGCCTTATATAAACTAGGGCTCCCTAGCTCCCTCTAACGACTAGAAGCTGGAATGACACCCCTGCAGGCCTGTACATGCAAGTTTCATAGTAACAGGGAAATACATAACATTACATTACATGACATTTTATAAAACTGACATATACCAACTTCTCCATAATTAGGAGGGACGACAGCACACCAAGTGACACTTTGGTAGTGACGGGTATTACAGTTCCCGTACACTACACACCCTCCTCATTATCTCTATTTACACCCTCTTCACTCTCTGCTGTGTGCACCCCCAAAGACACCACCACCAACACCACCACCACCATATAACCTCCGCTTGAATCACAGGAATTATTTTCCGATTCATCACAAGACATTTCCGATGCGCAGCCATTTTTGGCATCGGATCAGGAAGAGAAGATAGCAACGGCCACCACTCAACAGTCTGACGACAGTACCCAGATCAGCCCAAGTAGGTTGGTCCCCGTTTTGCTGCCAACTCGAGGTCTCTAATGTTAGTGGTGGGGAAGGTGACGTCGATGACGACGTGTCTATGGACGTCACATGGGTGCCCACAAGAGAGGTAGAGGAGGGGAGTTCAGAGGGAGAGATGGACCAGCAGATAAGGAGGAGAAGCAAGCAGGCAGAACTTACATTGCACAGGAGGGAAAAACCAGACTGCTAATGTATCAGGAGCGAGACATCAACCATGTACGGTCACATCTGGCGCTCCCAGGACACCGGCACATGGCTCCGCAGTGTGGGCTTTTTTTAACGTGTCCACTGCCGACAATAGTGTTGCCATCTGCAGTCTTTGCAGTCAACGCATAAGTCGCGGTAAGCCCAACACTCACCTAGGGACGACCGCCTTAAGAAGGCACCTGGCCTCCCATCACCGAGCCCAGTGGGAGCAACGCCGTCAGAACCCACATAGCCACACTCCCAGTGCTCACCGTCCAGCCTCTTCTCCTTCTCCTTCTCCTCTCTCCTCACAATTGTTCTCAACTCCACCTTCCATCCTGCCGTCCTCACATTTATCTGGCAAAAGGCAGGCTTCCGTGGCCCAAATGTTCGAGCGTAAAAAAATGATGACCCTCTTGCCCAATGGTTGACCGCTGGCTTGTCGGAACTGATAGCCCGCCAACTACTGCCATATAAACTGGTGGACTCGGAGGCCTTTCGAAAATTTGTGGCCATTGGAACACCGCAATGGAAGTTCCCACAAAGGAAATATTTCTCGCAGAAGGGCATCCCAGAGCTATATGGCCACGTTCAGCGGCAAGTGAATGTATCTCTGGCACACAGTGTCAGTGCCAAGATACATCTGACCACAGACACGTGGTCTAGCAAACACGGGCAGGGAAGGTATATACCTTTTACTGCCCACTGGGTGAACCTTCTGATGGCCGTCAAGCATGTAACCCGAGTAGATTTGGTTTTACCGCCACGGATTGCATGCAGGCTTGCCTCTTCTTATCCTCCTCTACTCCATCATCCCTCTCCTCCTCGGCTGACTCCTCCTTTTCCGCTGCTAACGTCTCTTCCGCTGCGCCTCCCAAGATCCCCAGAACCTATTTGACATGCCAGGTGAGACGTTGCCATGCTGTGCTGCGTCTGCTGTGCCTGGAAGCCAAGAGCCACACCGGTCCTGCACTCCTTTCAGCTTTGCATTCACAGGTCGATTAGTGGCTAACACCACTCAATTTGACAGTTGGTAAAGTGGTGTGCGACAACAGTGCCAATCTGCTGAGCGCGCTGAAACAGGGCAAAATTACACACATGCCATGCATGGCCCACGTCCTGAACTTGGTTGTGCAGCGATTTGTTGTCAAATACCCTGGGGTCCAGGACGTCTTGCGGCAGGCCAGGAAAATCTCGGGCCATTTCAGAAGATCTTACAAGACCATGGCTCGCCTTGCTGACATTCATCGGCGACACCACCTGCCCGTCAGACGTCTGATATGTGACTGCCCGACGCGATGGAACTCAACCTTGTATATGTACAATTTGTAGAGTGAATCTGAATCGCACCTCCTCATTCCTATGCTACTGATATGACCATTGTTTACAATAATAAGCAGCATTTCTTATGATCTAACTGTATACTAATTGCCTCTTTTAGTGCACAGCAAATGATTGATTGCATCGCTGTATAGCCATGTTTTATCATAAGAAATGCTGCTTATTATTGTAAACAATGGTCATATCAGTAGCATAGGAATGAGGAGGTGCGATTCAGATTCACTCTACAAATTATAAGTATTCCCACTATAGTTTCTTTTTCCCCCACTCTGAATCAGCACTCCTCCCCATTTTAGCACAGGTGCTTTTAAATTAGCAGAAGTCTGCAAAGATCTTTAAATTCCTACCACATCCCAGTTGGAGTTCCTGGGAGGTCGTGAACAGGTGAACCTTTTGCACCAGTTCACATGCGGCGCTGGACGGTGGCCGTCGCTGCTTCTGTGCCGTGCTGGTGGAGTGATGGGACCCGGGGCCCAGGTGGCCTCACTGCACAGTGGGGCCGCCGTGCGGCTGCTGGGTCCCATTGCCTGCTGGAGCGGTGTGGAGGCGCGGCGGTCGCCGCATGGCTCTGCGCAATGATTAGAGTAGGTTCCCACTTAAACAAGAGGCAACCTTGTCGCGGTAAGTGGGCCTATGCTCATTGATCTAACTGTATACTAATTGCCTCTTTTAGTGCACAGCAAATGATTGATAGCATCGCTGTATAGCCATGTTTTATCATAAGAAATGCTGCTTATTATTGTAAACAATGGTCATATCAGTAGCATAGGAATGAGGAGGTGCGATTCAGATTCACTCTACAAATTATAAGTATTCCCACTATAGTTTCTTTTTCCCCCACTCTGAATCAGCACTCCTCCCCATTTTAGCACAGGTGCTTTTAAATTAGCAGAAGTCTGCAAAGGGTCTTTAAATTCCTACCACATCCCAGTTGGAGTTCCTGGGAGGTCGTGAACAGGTGAACCTTTTGCACCAGTTCACATGCGGCGCTGGACGGTGGCCGTCGCTGCTTCTGTGCCGTGCTGGTGGAGTGATGGGACCCGGGGCCCAGGTGGCCTCACTGCACAGTGGGGCCGCCGTGCGGCTGCTGGGTCCCATTGCCTGCTGGAGCGGTGTGGAGGCGCGGCGGTCGCCGCATGGCTCTGCGCAATGATTAGAGTAGGTTCCCACTTAAACAAGAGGCAACCTTGTCGCGGTAAGTGGGCCTATGCTCATTGATCTAACTGTATACTAATTGCCTCTTTTAGTGCACAGCAAATGATTGATAGCATCGCTGTATAGCCATGTTTTATCATAAGAAATGCTGCTTATTATTGTAAACAATGGTCATATCAGTAGCATAGGAATGAGGAGGTGCGATTCAGATTCACTCTACAAATTATAAGTATTCCCACTATAGTTTCTTTTTCCCCCACTCTGAATCAGCACTCCTCCCCATTTTAGCACAGGTGCTTTTAAATTAGCAGAAGTCTGCAAAGGGTCTTTAAATTCCTACCACATCCCAGTTGGAGTTCCTGGGAGGTCGTGAACAGGTGAACCTTTTGCACCAGTTCACATGCGGCGCTGGACGGTGGCCGTCGCTGCTTCTGTGCCGTGCTGGTGGAGTGATGGGACCCGGGGCCCAGGTGGCCTCACTGCACAGTGGGGCCGCCGTGCGGCTGCTGGGTCCCATTGCCTGCTGGAGCGGTGTGGAGGCGCGGCGGTCGCCGCACGGCTCTGCGCCATGATTAGAGTAGGTTCCCACTTAAACAAGAGGCAACCTTGTCGCGGTAAGTGGGCCTATGCTCTTTGATCAAACTGTATACTAATTGCCTCTTTTAGTGCACAGCAAATGATTGATAGCATCGCTGTATAGCCATGTTTTATCATAAGAAATGCTGCTTATTATTGTAAACAATGGTCATATCAGTAGCATAGGAATGAGGAGGTGCGATTCAGATTCACTCTACAAATTATAAGTCAACCTTGTATATGCTTGATAGGCTGCTCCAGCAGAAACGTGCAGTTAATGACTACCTGTACGAACTCTGCAGCAGGACAGGTTCTGGGTCGCTTGGTTTTTTTTCACCGCGCCAGTGGCTGCTCATGTGCGACGCATGCAGACTTCTGCGGCCATTTGATGAGATCACCAAACTGGTCAGTCACAGCCAGGGCGCCATCAGTGACATTTTAAGAGGGACCCCCTATAAAAAGCATAAAGGGCAAGGACCAGTACTGGGTGGCAACATACTTTGAACCCCGGTAATAACAAAAAATGGTGGAAATGTTACCACCATCACAGAGGGCTGTTAGAATGCAGCACTTCCAGGCCTTGCTTCGAGAAATGCTGCATTCTGCTTTTGCGTGCGCTGGCAGAGGAATTTCCACTCACAAAGAAACAGTTGCGGGTACCAATCCAACAACGTCTGCAAGAAGAGGGCGGTTTGAAGATGTGTTGGTCACTTCTGATATGAGATCATTCTTTCAGCCGACCCATTAACAGCTGTCCTCCGGATCCAGCATCAGGGAAAACCTAGACCGACAGGTGTCCGACTACATCGATTTAACGGCCGATGTGGACGCTCTGAGAAGTGATGAACCCCTGGACTACTGGGTGGGCAGGCTTGACCTCTGGCCAGAGCTCGCACAATTTGCAATGGAACTGTTGGCTTGCCCCTCGTACAGTGTCCTGTCCGAAAGGACGTTCAGCGCAGCAGGGGGGATCGTGACCGATAAGCGCACTCGCCTACCTCACATTTCTAAAAATGAATGAGGCATGGATCTCGGAGGAATTCAATACATGTGACCAGTAGACCATGTTTGATGGCCCACAAATATCCGCCACCACCCATAACAATTCATGGTCCCTGTAAATACAGCGGCATAAAAGGTCTTTTATGTTCGTTGAATGCCTAATTTTTGGGGCCTGTAGTGGCCGACAATTATTTTGTTATCCTGTGAATGCCTAATGTACCTCAAGCCACAGAATACAAAGTTCTTTGCTATCAGGTGAACGCCTGTTGGCTAATTTTTGGGGCCTGTACTGGCCGACACTTACTTATTTATCCTGTGAATGCCTAATTTTTCTAACTGGAATTGAAAATCAATGGGTCTGTAACCGTTCCGCTAAATTGCGGAACGGATGCGGACCCATTTTACAGACGTGTGAATGGACCCTATATGTACACTGCTCAAAAAAATAAAGGGAACACAAAAATAACACATCCTAGATCTGAATTAATTAAATATTCTTCTGAAATACTTTGTTCTTTACATAGTTGAATGTGCTGACAACAATCACACAAAAAAAAATATGGAAATCAAATTTTTTAACCCATGGAGGTCTGGATTTGTTGTCACACTCAAAATTAAAGTGGAAAAACACACTACAGGCTGATCCAACTTTGATGTAATGTCCTTAAAACAAGTCAAAATGAGGCTCAGTAGTGTGTGTGGCCTCCACGTGCCTGTATGACCTCCCTACAATGCCTGATGAGGTGGCGAACGGTCTCCTGAGGGATCTCCTCCCAGACCTGGACTAAAGCATCTGCCAACTCCTGGACAGTCTGTGGTGCAACGTGACGTTGGTGGATAGAGCGAGACATGATGTCCCAGATGTGCTCAATTGGATTCAGGTCTGGGGAACGGGCGGGCCAGTCCATAGCATCAATGCCTTCGTCTTGCAGGAACTGCTGACACACTCCAGCCACATGAGGTCTAGCATTGTCTTGCATTAGGAGGAACCCAGGGCCAACCGCACCAGCATATGGTCTCACAAGGGGTCTGAGGATCTCATCTTGGTACCTAATGGCAGTCAGGCTACCTCTGGCGAGCACATGGAGGGCTGTGCGACCCTCCAAAGAAATGCCACCCCACACCATTAATGACCCAATGCCAAACCGGTCATGCTGGAGGATGTTGCAGGCAGCAGAACGTTCTCCACGGCATCTCCAGACTCTGTCACGTCTGTCACATGTGCTCAGTGTGAACCTGCTTTCATCTGTGAAGAGCACAGGACGCCAGTGGCGAATTTGCCAATCTTGGTGTTCTCTGGCAAATGCCAAACGTCCTGCACGGTGTTGGGCTGTAAGCACAACCCCCACCTGTGGACGTCGGGCCCTCATATCGCCCTCATGGAGTCTGTTTCTGACCGTTTGAGCAGACACATGCACATTTGTGGCCTGATGGAGGTCATTTTGCAGGGCTCTGGCAGTGCTCCTCCTGTTCCTCCTTGCACAAAGGCAGAGGTAGCGGTCCTGCTGCTGGGTTGTTGCCCTCCTACGGCCTCCTCCACGTCTCCTGATGTACTGGCCTGTCTCCTGGTAGCGCCTCCATGCTCTGGACACTACGCTGACAGACACAGCAAACCTTCTTGCCACAGCTCGCATTGATGTGCCATCCTGGATAAGCTGCACTACCTGAGCCCCTTGTGTGGGTTGTAGACTCCGTCTCATGCTACCACTAGAGTGAAAGCACCGCCAGCATTCAAAAGTGACCAAAACATCAGCCAGTAAGCATAGGAACTGAGAAGTGGTCTGTGATCACCACCTGCAGAACCATTCCTTTATTGGGGGTGTCTTGCTAATTGCCTATAATTTCCACCTGTTGTCTATCCCATTTGCACAACAGCATGTGAAATTGATTGTCACTCAGTGTTGCTTCCTAAGTGGACAGTTTGATTTCACAGAAGTGTGATTGACTTGGAGTTACATTGTGTTGTTTAAGTGTTCCCTTTATTTTTTTGAGCAGTGTATTTGACATGTATTTACCGGCTGCTGTCAGTTCTGGCTGATTTAGGCCAAGCTATTACACTAAAACAGAGCAATATTACAAAAAACAAAATGCACATTATAACTTATAACTTATTAGAGAAAAAAGAAAAATTTTATGGCAACTTTTCCGATAGCAGGAGCATCTCCTACACCCCCAACCTGGCGTTGCCTCTCCTCCATGGCCTTCATGCGCTCCTGAATGGCCCGCATATCCTGGCGGTGCTCCTTCTGCATTTTGGCCAATTTGGCCTTCAATGTCTTCAGTACGGTATGAAAAAAAATACATATGAACATTATTTGCAATTCTTATTAAACCTCTAAACCTTTATTTTGTGGTGCATCTGACTTCATGATCGCTTGCTATTACACCTTTTTGTGATAAAAGTTGTAAAAAAAATGCCTTTTTGGAGAGTTTTCCATTTTTGTTTTGAAAGGTGTCCACATAAGGGGTTAGTTGGTATGATATTTTTATACAGCTGGTTGTTACAGATGCGGCAAGACCTAATATGTTTCTTTATTTTTTAGATATTTCTGTTTTACACAATAAAAGCATTGTTGAACAAAAAACAATTCATGTTTTAGTGTCTCTATAGTTTGAGAGCCATATTATTGTTTTTATTTGGCGATTGTCTAATGTTAGGGTCTCCTTTTCGGCAGAATGAAATGATCGATTGTTACTATTTTGTGGGGCATATGCCTTTTTTGATAGCTTGGTGTTGCACTTTTAGTGATGTTAGGTGACTAAATTAGTATTTTTTTTAATTGTTTCTTTATTATTACAGTGTTCACCTGAGGGGTTAGATCATAGGATATTTTTATAGAGACGGTCGATATGTACATGGCGGTACAAAATATGTCTGTCTATTTTTTACCTTTTTTTTTATTTTATTTAAAGTCTTTATACACATTAACGATTTAAATCTCAATACATTAGTTAGTGATATTTATGATGATTATATAGTTTATTAGTTAGTGATATTTCAGTACAGTATAATTTTATTTTGTTTGTTAGTTAGTGATAGTTCTATAGAGTTTAATATTATTTATTTGTTAAGCTAGTGGTTTTAATGTAGATTAAAGAGTTATTGTCCAGTGTTCTTTTTTGTATTACTATAGTGTATGTTGTCCCCTCATTGTTGGCCCTTTTAATGTTTATGTACATGTTATGGATACATAATCATATTGCTATGTGCACATATTTACCCTCCTGGCGGGGGCTGGTGATCGCCTCCTCTTCCTCCGAGTCCTGAGATGGGGCGGTGCTGGAGGGTCCAGCACTTTCCACCTCCACCTCCTTCACTTCTCCCACATCTAGTGGGGGTGGCTCAATAGGCTGGGAGAGTCTGGCCTCCTCCTAAACCTTCCCAACCTCCACAGCCTCCGCCGATCGCCTTCTCCGAATGGAGGGAATAGGAACTTCTGTGATCACAGAATGTTCAGATTTTAGATAAACAACTCCGAAATCTTAACAACATTAGATATAAAGAAATTCCAATATGGAGGGATCTATATATAATTGCAGTGGCTGCCAGCTTGATGACGCATAACTCTCCACAGTGTCTTGATGAAACAATAGGGCGAGAGGAGACCCATGGGATGGGATTATCTCCTCAGTGTATCATAGGATGATCTACTTCTCTACACCAGAGTCGGCTACTTCTTAATCCCATCACTAATACAATAGAACAAAGGGACAAATAAACTAACACATTCCTTGGAAGCCTCAGTGCAGAGTTAACCCTTATTACGTTTATGGATTCACACCATGCAACTTTAATGGGGAATACGAAAGATGTGGCCTATAAACTCAACTAAAAAATCATGGTTTATAGTTCCCTCTAACCCAAATAGGTCAGAGGGGGCTCTCCATAGTCCTGGATCCATAGCCCGTAGGAAGGAGGCTAGCCCTCAGGCTTCTACTGCAGACCCAGTGATGGTTCAGTCCGTCACTTGTCTGGCATAAAGCCAACACATCACATCACCCAAAGAACACCATCCCCACAATGAAACATGGTGGTGGCAGCATTATGCTGTGGGGATGTTTTTCAGTAGCCGGGAATGGGAAACTGGTCAGAGTTGAGGGAAAGATGGATGGTGCTAAATACAGGGATATTCTTGAGCAAAACCAGTCCCACTCTGTGCGTGATTTGAGGCTAGGATGGAGGTTCACCTTCCAGCAGGACAATGCCCCCAAACACACTGCTAAAGTAGCAACACTTGAGTGGTTTAAAGGGTAAACATATAAATGTGTTGGAATGGCCTAGTCAAAGCCCAGATCTCAATCCAATAGAAAATCTGTGGTCAGACTTAAAGATTGCTGTTCACGAGCGCAAATCATCCAATTGGAAGGAGCTGAATCAGTTTTGCAAGGAGGAATGGGCAAAAATCCCAGTGGTAAGATGTTGCAACTGTTTATAGAGACTTATCCAAAGCGACTTGGAGCTGTGATTGCCGCAAAAGGTGGCTCTACAAAGTATTGACTTTAGGGGGTGAATAGTTATGCACATTGACCTTTTCAGTTATTTTGTCCTGTATGCTTTAAATTAACCAATTTAAAAAAAGGTCTAAGTTGTGGGCATGTTCTACAAATTAAATGATGCAAATCCTCAAACAATCCATGTTAATTCCAGGGGGTGAGGCAACAAAAAAAAGAACGAAGTCAAGGGGGGTCAATACTTTTGCTTTGCACTGTATACATTACAAAGTGTTGGCAAAACATACAAAAGTTATTTACGCATCTACCTGGACATGTCTGACCATTTTTTTATGATGGCCAGACGTCGGTGTTTTACACCCGTTTGGTGCCAGATGTCAAATGCCAGCTCCCGTACAATCCGCTGCTACTCGGCGTGGGACCGGGTGCGGTCGTATCCCCGCCCCAACATCCGCTGCAAGATAAAAATGCAAGTATATAATCCCAATTTTTAACAATAATAGTATTGAAAATAATTTACTCAAGTAAACTGGAAAAAGTTTTTAATGCTTTGAAGTGGAAATATTAGATTTAGGCCGCCTGCACACGGGCGTGTTTTTTCACAAATATGGACCGTACAAACCTGCTCTGCCGTCCTCAGAGTGGACAAGCGCACGGCGTCATTGGTTGCTATGACGACGTGCACTTCCGGTCACCACCGCTGTACTATGATGCACTTGTATGATCTATACAAGTGTATTACTGTACAGCGGTGGCGGTAAGAAGCGCACGGCGTCATAGAGAGTTAGCAACCAATGACGCCGTGTGCTCGTCCACTCTGCAGGACATCAGCCTGGGTTTTTACGGTCCGTAGTTGTGAAAAAACACGCCGGTGTGCATGCGGCCTTACTGTTGCGGTTATAAGATGGGATTGTATTACGACTGCATGTGGGTGGGGTCTGAGCTATCAGATATTGTCCAGCTAAGCAGAGATGTACCTGTCTAGTGAAGTGACGGTCCGGTATGGGGTGTACAGCTGGTTCGTCTCCCCAGGATGCACCCTGGGTAACTCTAAATGAACCAGCAAATACTGGCGGTCTGACAAAGAAAGTATCTCCTGAGTCCTGACCAACAGGATACAAACTATAATCTATAGACTCTGTGTGTGTGCGGTATATAGTGTGTGTCTGTGTGTGTGCGGCATATAGTGTGTGTGTGTGGTATATAGTGTCTGTGTGTGTGCGGTATATAGTGATGTGTGCGGTATATAGTGTGTGTGCGGTATATAGTGTGCAGCATGACAATGGATGTGCAATGTGCATGTGAAATATATTTCTATGCTTTCTATACAAATATGCTACTAACATAGTGGGTGTGATGTCACAGGAATACTTTGTGCAACAATCAATAATATCTAGTGAGAACTTAAAAAATTTTAAGTTTTGTGCACTTAAGAAAAATTAGAATCGCAGAAGGTCGCACTGGCGATTTTTTGATAACACTCTTTATGCATATAAAGCGATTGTTCCGACATGCAGGTGAAATGTAATCAAATCCACTACTTTAATGTAAGATTACTTACAGTCACCAGGAGTTCTTCCTCTTCCTCATTGAACTTCGTTCCAACCATCGCATCCAAATATTTGGTAGTCGGTGTGTAAACCAGTTCCTGTAGGTCACGCCTTCAGAGCGCATGTGCTCTTGCGATTAATACTTTACCGAAATTTCGCAGATAAAAAAATAATGCATGTAGATCGCAGATTCGCTTAATACTTCTGGGATGTCAGTGTCCATGTTGTGGGACTATGTGTGCACATCTACTAAGTATTTTGTGGCTGCAAATATGACCTGGAGGTTTTTCAGGTTCGCCTGTCATTAAAATGAATGGGACCTGCTGCTAACCTGCGGTTCGCGAACATTTGATCGTGTTCGCACGATCGCGTTCGCGAACTGTCCCAGCAGATGTTCGTCTATTACTACTGACCAAACGCTGACCGAGTGAAGGCTGATGCTCAACAGACAGGATCCGTTTTTGGGGGGGTTATTGTTCTGATGGATCAGAGGAAGGGCAAAAAAGTGACATCAACACAAACTTACTGCTGACACCTTCTCCACTCTGTCGGGGGGCTCTACTTGTATAAGCGTTTAATAGAACAGGTTCTTTAGACATCTATGTGGAATCAGCTGGTGACGGTGTAAAAGGAGTGCGCTCTTTCACGCTATAGTAGGATCTTGGGCCTCTGCATGGTTCTTTATACCTGGCGCTAACATCGACCTGTAAGGCCTCATGCACACGACCGTTGTGTGCACCCGTGGCCGTTGTGCCGTTTTCCGTTTTTTTTCGCGGACCCATTGACTTTCAATGGGTTCGTGGAAAAATCGGAAAATGCACCGTTTTGCAGCCGCATCCGTGATCCGTGTTTCCTGGCCGTGAAAAAAATATGACCTGTCCTATTTTTGTCACGGCCAACGGTTCACGGACCCATTCAAGTCAATGGGTCCGTGAAAGAACACGGATGCACACTTGATTGGCATCCGTGTCCGTGATCCGTGGCCGTAGGTTAGTTTTTAGACAGACGGATCCGAAGATCCGTCTGCATAAAAGCTTTTTCAAAGCTGAGTTTTCACTTCGTGAAAACTCAGAACCGACAGTATATTCTAACACAGAAGCGTTCCCATGGTGATGGGGACGCTTCTAGTTAGAATACACTACAAACTGTGTACAAGACTGCCCCCTGCTGCCTGGCAGCACCCGATCTCTTACAGGGGGCCGTGATCAGCACAATTAACCCCTTCAGGTGCGGCACCTGAAGGGGTTAATTGTGCTGATCACGGCCCCCTGTAAGAGATCAGGGCTGCCAGGCAGCAGGGGGCAGACCCTCCACCCCCTCCCCAGTTTGAATATCATTGGTGGCCAGTGCGCCCCCCCCCCCCTCTATTGTAATAATAGGTTGGTGGCCAGTGCGCCCCCCCCCCCTCCCTCTATTGTAATAATTCGTTGGTGGCACAGTGTGCGCCCCCCCCCTCCCTCCCTCTATTGTAATAATTTGTTGGTGGCACAGTGTGCGCCCCCCATCGGCCCCCCTCCCTCTATAGCATTAACAACATTGGTGGCCAGTGTGCGGCCTCCCATCTCCCCCCTTCCCTCCCCCCCCATCATTGGTGGCAGCGGAGTTCCGATCGGAGTCCCAGTTTAATCGCTGGGGCTCCGATCGGTAACCATGGCAACCAGGACGCTACTACAGTCCTGGTTGCCATGGTTACTTAGCAATAGTACAATAGTAGAAGATTCATACTTACCTGCTGCTGGCTGCTGCTGCGATGTTCGTGTCCGGCCGGGAGCTCCACCTACTGGTAAGTGACAGGTCTGTGCGGCGCATTGCTAAATGAACTGTCACTTGAACATCGCAGTTCCCAGGTAAGTATGAATCTTTTACTATTGTACTATTGCTAGTAACCCGCTGCCACCAATGATCGGGGGGGGGGGGATATGGGAGGCCGCACACTGGCCACCAATGTTGTTAATGCTATAGAGGGAGGGGGGGCCAATGGGGGGCGCACACTGTGCCACCAACGATTTATTACAATAGAGGGAGGAAGGGGGGGGGCGCACACTGTGCTACCAACAAATTATTACAATATAGGGAGGAAGGGGGGGGCGGGGGGGGGCACACTGTGCCACCAACGAATTATTACAATAGAGGGAGGAAGGGGGGGGGGCCGCACTGGCCACCAATGATATTCAAACTGGGGAGGGGGGGGGGTCTGCCCCCTGCTGCCTGGCAGCCCTGATCTCTTACAGGGGGATATGATAGTACAATTAACCCCTTCAGGTGCGGCACCTGAGGGGTTAATTGTGCTGATCACGGCCCCCTGTAAGAGATCGGATGCTGCTAGGCAGCAGGGGGCAGTCATGTACACAGTTTGTAGTATATTTTAACTAGAAGCGTCCCCATCACCATGGGAACTCCTCTGTGTTAGAATATACTGTCGGAAATGAGGTTTCACGATCTAACTCATATCCGACAGTATATTCTAACATAGAGGCGTTCCCATGGTGATGGGGACGCTTCAAGTTAAAATATACCATCGGATTGGAGAAAACTCTGATCTGATGGTATAAAAGGGACTCCAGACTTTACATTGAAAGTCAATGGGGACGGATCCGTTTGAAATGGCACCATATTGTGTCAACGTCAAACGGATCCGTCCCCATTGACTTGCATTGTAATTCAGGACGGATCCGTTTGGCTCCGCACGGCCAGGCGGACACCAAAACGAAATTTTTTTCATGTCCGTGGATCCTCCAAAAATCAAGGAAGACCCACGGACGAAAAAACGGTCACGGATCACGGAAAAACTGAACCCCGTTTTGCGGACCGCAAAAAAATACGGTCGTGTGCATGAGGCCTAAGGCTGAGTTCACACTTGAGTTATTTTGTCAGTTTTGGCCCAATGACTGCCCAAATAAGTGAAGTGTGCAGTGATTCTAAGAGCGACGCCTGTCATCTGCCTGTCATACGGACTCACAGTATTGTTTCAATACCAAAGCAGACTCCCTATGCATGTTACTGCAAGGCACGGTGTTCTCTGCAGCCAGGAAAAAGGTGTTTTTAACGTGATTCCCCGCGAATAAATTCAGATCAAATCTTTTCAGAAAATTCGCGAACCGGCCGAATCAAATTTTTGAGTAATTCGCTCATCTCTCGCTGTCACTATGAAAATACAGTCTATTTTCCAGGTATTATGTTTTACAGCAGGAGGAGCTGAGAAGAGCCATACTGTACATATTTACTGTGTATTTTTCTTCTATGAGCTTGTACACAGAGATCGGGGTAAATCGCTGGCTGACAGGGATTTACTGAGTAAAGTACAAGTTACACTGAATCTTTTTCTATGAAACTATATGTTAATCTCCACAGCAACTCCTGCTCTATAACATACTGCATGCAGATCAGACACCATGTTCAATGTGAGAGGTTCCCTTTAACACAGTTGGTGCTGGCTGCATCGGAGGGTGCTCCCATATATAAGAGAGACTATGGTTTCTAAGAGACTATCTAATAAGGTAATACATTGCTTTAAGGTGCATTTAGACGGGCAGATAATGGGGAATGATCGTTTCTGCCAATGTTCGTTCCAACAATCTGCCCGTCTAAAAGTTCCACTGATCATCATTCATCAGGTGAAATGATCATTAATGCAGACACCTAAATTATAGTTTCTGGGCAGCAGATCATGCCGTCTAAACAGCGATCTGCTGCCCAGAAACAATGCAGCTGTATGAGGATGAGCGATCACAATATCGATCCCTCGTCCTCATACTATGGAGGTGATCACTGAACTTTAAATTCAGGGCTTCACTTCCACCGAGCAAGCAGCCGACTGTCAGAAAGGAATGCTTCATTCCCAACAATCGTCTGCTCCTCGGCAGGTGTAAATGCACCTTTAGTTTACATCACCAGTTATATTCCCTCTGGTTTTAGGTATCAGAAATAATACATTTCAGCTATTTGGTAGGCTCCCAAAGATTGATCCTGTGACCAAGCTAAACTGAGGCCTATAGTACCTATAACCCATTCCATATTATATTGAGAAAGCTACTTTGAAAACAACACTTTGTGTAGTAGCATTTCCAGACTACTATAACATTATTAAATCAAATTGTAGGATTGGCAGAATTGCAAACTCTTTGAAGGACTGCCCAGGTCATCTACAGCTGATTTCATGCCTACCCAAATTAATTTTACAGTTGTGTTGCTTCCATTTTAGACCACAGTTTGGTGTCTCATTCGCATTTTAGAAAGTACTATTTATTATTTAAGAAAAGAATAATAATTTGATTTTAAAGTGGTTGTCCGGGTTCAGAGCTGAACCCGGACATACAGTCCTGATCAAAAATCATATTTTACATTGTTGGATCTTAACAAGGTTCCAAGTAGAGCTTCAACATGCAACAAGAAGAAATGAGAATGAGACAAAACATTTTTTGAGCATTCAATTAATTGAAAATAACGATTAAACTGAAACAGGCTGTTTTTCAGCTGATCCAAATTTTAGGACCACATGCCTTTAAAAGACCAAATCTGTGCAAAGATGTGGATTCATTGTCATTTTCTGTCAGGTAGTCACACGTTGTGATGGCAAAGGCAAAAAAACTCTCCCTTTTTGGACGTGTTCGGGTTGTTGAACTGCATAAGCAGGGTCTCTCACAGCGTGCCATCGCTGCTGAGGTGGGACGCAGTTAGACAGTCATTTGGAATTTCTTAAATGATCCAGAGGGTTATGGAACAAAAAAGTCAAGTGGAAGACCCAAAAAAATTTCATCAGCACTGAGCCGGAGGATCCAATTGGCTGTCCGTCAAGACACTGGACGATCCTCCACCCAAATTAAGGCCCTTACTGGTGCTGACTGCAGCCCCATAACCATCAGATGGCATCTGAGACTGAAGGGCTTCAAAAACAAAAAACGTCTTCAAAGACCTCGTCTCCTTGAACGCCACAGAACTGCTCGTTTGGACTTTGCAAGAGAGCACCAAACATGGGACATTCAAAGGTGGAAGAAAGTTTTATTCTCTGATGAGAAATTTTTTTACCTTGATGGTCCTGATGTTTTCCAACTTTACTGGCATGACAAGCAGATCCCACCTGAGATGTTTTCTACGCGCCACAGTGGAGGGGGAGCCATAATGGTCTGGGGTGCTTTTTCCTTCAGTGGAACAATGGAGCTTCAGGAAGTGCAGGGGCGTCAAACGGCCACTGGCTATGTCCAGATGTTGCAGAGAGTATTCCTCATGACCGAGGGCCCTCGTCTGTGTGGTAACGACTGGGTTTTTCATCAGGACAACGATACAGTACACAATGCCCGCAGGACAAGGGACTTCTTCCAGGAGAATAACATCACTCTTTTGGCCCATCCTGCGTGTTCCCCTGATCTAAATCCAATTGAGAACCCTTGGGGATTGATGGCAAGGGAAGTTTACAAAAATAGACAACAGTTCCAGACAGTAGATGGCCTTCGTGCGGCCGTCTTCACCACTTGGAGAAATGTTCCCACTCACCTCATGGAAACGCTTGCATCAAGCATGCCGAAACGAATTTTTGAAGAGATCAACAATAACGGCGGAGCTACTCATTACTGAGTTCATGTTTGGAAGTTGGATTTCTGTTTTGGGGGATTTAGTTTTTTTTTTGGAGTGGTCCTAAACTTTTGATCAGCTAAAAAACAGCCTGTTTCAGTTTATTCGTTGTTTTCATTAAATTGAATGGTCAAAAAATGTTTTGTCTCACTCAAATTTCTTCTTGTTGCATGTTGAAGCTCTACTTGGAACCTTGTTAAGATCCAGCCATGCTAAATATGATTTTTTGCTATTTTTTCAAGTGGTCTTAAACTTTTGATCAAGACTGTATCTCCATTTTCACCTTTTCAGCCCCCCTGATATGAATCGCTGAATCACGCAGGGCAAAGTAATTTTTTTTTTTTTAGATCCGGTGACGTACTGCCTGGGCTCTCCATGGGAATGCTAGGCAGATGCTTCCGCCTAGCAGTGAGCCTGGTGATGTCACCGGTACTAATGGGTAAGCTTTAGAGCTGCTCTAGCCTGTAAAATGGCTAGGGCAGAGCTAAAGCCCGCCCATCAGATCCAGTGACGTCCCCAGGAACACTGCTGGGCGCCGGGCAGGACAAGGGGAGCATTGGAGCATGAACCCGGACAACCCCTTTAAGGGAACACAAAATTTAGAAAATTCACAAACAAATACCCCTCCTACTCCTCACAATCTTGTGTCTGGATCTAGGACACCTGGCTGCAGCTTGAGCCTCTGCCGTCTTTCCTGTCTGCTTGACTAAGCCATGACCCTACTGTGTTTCACTAGCCAAAAGTGAAACAGGTCAGTAGGAATATAACCTTTGTCTTCTCTACAGTCAGATTTGTTCAAGAAATATGCAGAGAGTTCCACAGACTGAAAAGTGAGGGCCAAGTTATAACCTGCTTATGGTTACCATTTATTTTTAGGCTTAAAGGGATTGTCTAGGAATACATAGTTTTTACTTAATGCTTGCAGCCTGCCTTAGTAAGCAAAAGATTCATTCTTACCTGCTCCTCAACATTTCTGCCCTCTGTGAAGGCTCTGGTGCGTCCTTCTTATGGTCCCCGATGCAGCATGGGCATGGTCAAATACTCTGTTGCAGCCAATGACTGGCTTTGGCGGTTACATATCCACAAGTCAGTCATAGGCTGCAGTGGAGCATGTGACCATGCTTATGCTGCGCCAGAAGAAAACAAGCCATGAACCAGAAGGTGGACACATATCGGAGTCCTCATGGAAGGCCAGAGAAGCGGGGAGCAGGTAAGTATGAATCTTTCGCTTACTGAGGCAGGCTGCTGACCTTACACTGACTGGTTCTTTCTTATCTGAAATACGGAACCTGTCAGTTTTAAATACTTTCCCCCTCCTGTGTGATTTACAAAGTTCTGTACTGTAACATCATATGTGAAAAACTGTTAACAGATCATTAAATGCAGAGAAATATTTATTGAAACTTTGTCAAAATCATCAGCCAGCTTTAACCTGATATATGATTTGGCACACTATTTAAATTCATTGCATTTCTCAAAAGTGTTTCAGTCTGGCAGAATTGGTTATGTAGTATACATTAAAATAAACAGTTCACTTAGTAACTGTGGTTTATCACCAAGCCTCAGTGGAAAGGCCCCCCATATGATAGAAATAATCAGAGCTGCTAACAGAATTAAGCTATCGTCCACTGGTGGCTTTCCATTGAATATGGCATTTTATACAGAAATAATTTAATGTTATGTACAGATAGAGCAGTTCTAAATTTGTGTGTAATATCACATCATAGTGCGTTATCACATCACAAAACATCACTTCACAAAAGCCATTGAAAGTCAACTAATACATTAGTTTATTGCAATTGTTTACTTATCAAGATGACAATTGATACATCTGTAATTTAAAGAAACATTACTGTCAGGAACTTACCAAGCCATGTTCCTGCGTGTGGCTGTTCTAGGAGGCTTGCCATGCTGACTTACCATGCCCCGGCAAGAGATGTCGCGAACATAAAATTTTCCGTTCGCGAACGGAGAACGCGAATTTTCGCAAATGTTCGCGAAGGGGCGAACCGCCATAGACTTCAATAGGCAGGCGAATTTTAAAAACCCACAGGGACTCTTTCTGGCCACAATAGTGATGGAAAAGTTGCTTCAAGGGGACTAACACCTGGACTGTGGCATGCCGGAGGCGGTTCCATGGCAAAACTCCCATGGAAAATTACAGAGTTGACGCAGATTCGGGTTTTAATCCATAAAGGGCATAAATCACCTAACATTCTTTAATTGTTTGGAATAACATGCTTTAAAACATCAGGTATGATGTTGTATCGATCAGGTAGTGTAAGGGTTACGCACGCTTCACAGTGACAGACCAAACTATGACAGACCAAACTCCCTGTTTAACGCACCGCAAACAACCGCAAACAATCCATTTGCACAACCGCAAACTCCCCATTTGCACAAGGTTGGATACCAAGCTAGCCATGTCCCGTTCCTTGTCCTCACTGATGTCATTGAAGGTCTCTTCCTCCACCCAGCCACGTGCAACACCAAGGGTCCCCAAAAGGTGACAACAAGCCCCCTGGGACGCCTGCTGTGGTTGGTCTTCCACCTCCTCAAAGCCACCTTCCTCCTCTGACTCCTGTTCTTCAGACTCCTCTCTCTGCGTTGCCTCACTCCTCGTTATTATAAGGTGTGTTAAGTAGTACTATTCCTATCAGTTTAATCCCTGTTACGTCCCCTATCAGGGGACGTGTATGGAATAGATTTTAGGAACCAGGAGATGGAAAAAGATGCTTGGTCGGTCCTCCTACTTCCAATTTGGGGCACTGCGCGTGCAATCTACTGTGCCACCAGATAGGAGCGGTGTGTTAAGTAGTACTATTCCTATCAGTTTAATCCCTGTTACGTCCCCTATCAGGGGCCGGTGTATAAAATAGATATCACGGTCGGCGTGACTATCACATACGTGACACAGAGGGAGGGAACAAGGAAGGCCCTGCCCAAGTGAGAGGGAAGGTGGTGACCCCTGACTCACCTAGCGGCTGGCACCTGGCTGCCCTGACGTCCCTAGACGGGTTCCTCACCCGTACGCCGATCACGTGCCTAAAGCCCTGGCTTTCCCTAAGCTGAGCCCTAGATAGTGAACAGGGCGGTGGGAACACTAGTCCGCACCACTAGCTCTAAAGGAAAACACCAAGGGAAAGACAGACAATACAAACTCAACATATAATCCCAGGTGGGCGACAACAGGAGACAACAAGAAGCCCAACAGGGATCCGGAGGGTAGCACTCTGGAATGACAACCAGGATTCACAACTCCAGTGGGTCAGTATAGATGTCCAGGCAGGAAGCTCTATAACTGGCAACTAGAGAAGTGTGAGGGGAGAATATAAGGAGGTTGGGAGTGGCAGACAAGAAACAGCTGAGGAGGAGAAGCTACGGATCCCTGATTGAGACAAAAAGGATAGCAAGGCAAACACAGAAAACAATCACTAAGAAACAACGTGATCTTTAGATATAGAGCGCGCAGCCACCCGCTACGACCTCCTGACCCCGGGTATAACGGAGTCAGACGTGGCTCTTGATACCCTCGTGACAATAGATTTTAGGAACCGGGAGATGGAAAAAGATGTTTGGTTGGTCCTCCTAGTTCCAATTTGAAGCACTGCGCGTGCGCCGTGCAATGTACTGTGCCACCAGATATGAGTGGTGTGTTAAGTAGTACTATTCCTATCAGTTTAATCCCTGTTACGTCCCCTATCAGGGGACGTGTATGGAATAGATTTTAGACAACCGCAAAGAGTTGTCAATAGTTGACACACTCATGACATAAATTTTATTCCTCAATCTTGGTGTAGTGATGACTGTGCTCGTGCGCACGTTTGGGAGATTGCAGGCGATGGGGGTTTTTCAAAGCCTATGGTCATGCTGAGGTAGTTCAGTGACAGTTAAGTGACCCAGAAAACAATGATTCTGCAGTGTGTTTGCCCATTGTTGGCCTAGTAGGCTTTAATGATCACCTTAGATGATCACAAAGAAAATTAATGTTTTTTCTATGCAAAATTATCCAGCCGATCGCTTTTGGTCTGTTCACAATGAAGCAACGACCTTATCATCTGGGGTGTGCCAACATTGCCATTGCCAACACACTCATAGAGGTGGTCGCTTCATTGTGATATGCAAGCCCCTTCACCACAACAAGGTAACGATCACGAAGGGGAATTGACACATGTATGTGCCTTTTTTTTTGTCTTGTTTTTTTGCAGCCACAGTGCAGCACCAGAGGCCAGAAAAATTAGGCATGTACACATGCCTGAAAAATCAGGTATTGTTGCAGCCGCTGCTACAGAAAAATTGATCTTTTCCAGGCAGGCAGAAAGTGCACTAAAACATTTTGGCTAAAACCCTAGTTGGTAGGTAGGTCACGCAAGTCATCCGGCATGCAGAGATAAAATACAGCAACGTGTGGACCATTTTTAGCCCAAGGCAGCTCATCTCATCACCAGGCCTTTATTAGTCAAATGTATCGCCCACTGTCAGTCCCTGTCAGTCAGGACACTTGAAGCGGGGCAGGCCAGAAGTTCTATTGCAAATTGGGATAGCTCAGGCCACAGATCAAGCCTGCACACCCAGTAGTCAAGGGGTTCATCGCTCCTCAGAGTGTCGATATCTGCAGTTAAGGCGAGGTAGTCTGCTACCTGTCGGTCGAGTCGTTCTCTGAGGGTGGACCCCGAAAGGCTGTGGTGATGCGTGGGACTTAAAGCTCTGCATGTCCTCCATCAACATCACGTCTGTAAAGCGTCCTGTCCTTGCCGGCGTGGTCGTGGTAGGAGGATTACTTTCACCTCTTCCCCTGTTAGATTCCTGTTGTGCTGTGACATCACCCTTATAGGCTGTGTAAAGCATACTTTTTAATTTATTCTGGAACTGCTGCATCCTTTCGGCCTTTTTCAGGCACTTTCTGCTTATACCGGGGGTCTAGTAGCGTGGCCACCCAGTACAGGTCGTTCTCCTTCAGCCTTTTTATACGAGGGTCCCTCAACAGGCACGACAGCATGAAAGACCCCATTTGCACAAGGTTGGATGCCGAGCTACTCATGTCCCGTTCCTCGTCCTCAGTGATCTCACTGAAAGTCTGTTCTTCCCCCCCCCCAGCCACGTACAACATCACGGGTACTAGATAGGTGACAACGAGCACCCTGGGATGCCTGCAGTGGTTGGTCTTCCTCCTCCTCCTCCTCAAAGCCACATTCCTTCTCTGACTCCTCTTCCTCACACTCCTCTTCCAGCATTGCCGCAGGTCCAGAAAGCGATGCTGATAAGGCTGTTTCTGGTGGTGATGGTGACCACAACTCTTCCTCTTCACGCTCATCTACGGCCTGATCCAGCACTCTTCGCAGGGCACGCTCCAGGAAGAAAACAAATGGTATGATGTCGCTGATGGTGCCTTCGGTGCGACTGACTAGGTTTGTCACCTCCTCAAAAGGACGCATGAGCTTACAGGCATTGCGCATGAGCGTCCAGTAACGTGGCAAAAAAATTCCCAGCTCCGCAGAGGCTGTCCTAGCACCCCGGTCATACAAATACTCGTTGACTGCTTTTTCTTGTTGGAGCAGGCGGTCGAACATTAGGAGTGTTGAATTCCAACGTGTCAGGCTGTCGCAAATCAAGCGCCTCACTGGCATGTTGTTTCGCCGCTGGCTATCTGAAAAGTGCGCCATGGCCGTGTAGAAACGCCTGAAATGGCCACACACCTTCCTGGCCTGCTTGAGGACGTCCTGTAAGCCTGGGTACTTATGCACAAAGCGTTGTAGAATCAGATTCAACACATGTGTCAACTTGCCCAAATTCAATGCCGCCAACAAATTGCTTCCGTTGTCACACACCACTTTGCCGATCTCCAGTTGGTGCGGAGTCAGCCACTGATCCACCTGTGCGTTCAGGGCAGACAGGAGTGCTGGTCCGGTGTGACTCTCTGCTTTCAGGCAAGTCAACCCCAAGACGGCGTGACACTGTTGTATCCGGGATGTGGAATAGCCCCTGGGGAGCTGGGGGGGTGCCGTTGATGTGGAGCAAAACGCAGCAGCAGAAGAGGACTCAGCCGAGGAGGTTATGGAAGAGGATGAAGTAGGAGGAGTAGAGGAGGTGGCAGCAGGCCTGCCTGCAAGTTGTGGCGGTGTCACCAACTCCTCTGCAGAGCCACGCATTCCATGCTTGGCAGCCGTCAGCAGGTTTACCCAATGCACAGTGTAGGTGATATACCTGCCCTGACCATGCTTTGCAGACCAGGTATCAGTGGTCAGATGGACCCTTGCCCCAACACTGTGTGCGAGACATGCCATTACTTCCTTTTGCACAATTGAGTACAGGTTGGGGATTGCCTTTTGTGCAAAGAAATTTCGGCCGGGTACCTTCCACTGCGGTGTCCCAATAGCTACAAATTTTTGGAAGGCCTCAGACTCCACCAGCTTGTATGGTAAAAGCTGGTGGGCTAAGAGTTCCGACAAGCCAGCTGTCAGACGCCGGGCAAGGGGGTGACTCTGTGACATTGGCTTCTTACGCTCAAACATGTCCTTGACAGACACCTGACTGTGGGCAGATGAGCAGTAACTGCTCAAGGCGAGAGACGGAGTGGCGGATGGTTGAGAAGTGGCAAGGAGGACAGAAGTGGTTGACGTGGCTGAAGATGCTGGACCAGGAGGAGGATGGCGGCTTTGAGTTTGTGTGCTGTTTGTACTCATGTGTTGATCCCATAAGCGTTTGTGATTTGAGATCATGTTCCTTCGCAAAGCAGTTGTACCTAGGTGGGTGTTGGACTTCCCACGACTCAGTTTTTTTTGGCACAGGTTGCAAATGGCATCGCTGGTGTCAGAGGCAGACACACAAAAAAAATGCCACACTGCTGATCTCTGCAATGCCGTCATTCTGGTGGTGGCAACAGCATGCGTTGATTGGCGTGCTGTCTGGCTGACCCCGGGTTCCGATGCATGCTGTCTGACTGTGCCACTAGCTCCTTGCGACGACCTCCCCCTGCTTCCAACTCGTCTCCTCCTCCTCTCTCTGAACTTTCCCCCTGTTCTTCTTCTCTTCGAGCGGGCACCCACGTGACATCCACGGACACATCGTCATCATCAACCGCTTCACTTGTATCTGACAACTCAGCAAAAGAAGCAGCAGCGGGTACAACATCATCATCATCACACCGTACGTCCATGTGTGTAATGCTGCCGGACTGAGACATATCCCTATTATCTACATCCTCTGGCAATAATGGTTGCACATCACTCATTTCTTTCAACTGATGTGTAAATAACTCCTCTGACAGATCAAGTGAAGCAGCTGTGGTGCTAGTGTTGGTGGTGGCGGCAGGCGGGCGAGTGGTAACTTGAGAGGTGCCCGAAGCTGAGCTGGAGGAGGATGGTGCTTCAAGGTTCAGAGCGGAAGCTGTAGAAGATTGGGTGTCCTGTGTTAGCCAGTCAACTATGTCCTCAGAAATTTTCGAGTTCAGGGTACGTGGCCTCTGAACACTGGGCATTATTCTAGGGCCAAAGGGAATCACAGCACCACGACCACGGCGGCCCCTGCGGGGTGGCCTGCCTCTGCCTGTCATTTTTTTTAGATTAGTTTAGTTGTACTATGCGTGCAAGCTACTGTGACACCAGATATGAGTTGCGCTGGTGACACTATGCACTTGCAGCAGGGCCTTAAACACACAAACACGTGCAGGCAACTGACTGCTATTTATTCACAGTCAAAATTGTTGTTGTTTTTTTAATGTAATCTACTGTGACACCAGATATGAGTTGCGCTGGTGACACTATGCACTTGCAGCTGGGCCTTAAACACACAAACACGTGCAGGCAACTGACTGCTATTTATTCACAGTCAAAATAGTTTTTTTTTTTTTTATGTAATCTACTGTGACACCAGATATGAGTTGCGCTGGCGACACTATGCACTTGCAGCAGGGCACAAAACACACACGCGCGTGCAGGCAACTGACGGCTATTATAGTACAGTAAAAAAAAATATATATTTTTTTAAATACAAGCTACTGTACCACCAGATATGAGTGGTGGCACTGGGCAAGTGGGCACAGTATACGCTGTGAGCCTGACACACACGCTGGCAGGAAGCTGCAATTAGATTACACAGGGAAAAAAAAAAAAGCAGACTGATGTTCTAGCCCTAAAAAGGGCTTTTTGGGGTGCTGTCCTTACAGCAGAGATCAGATGAGTCTTTCAGGACTGTAGTGGACACTGAATACACTAGCCTAGCTATCGATTTCCCTATTAAATCAGCAGCAGCTACACTGTCCCTCCTCTCACTAAGAATGCAGCTTCCCAATGAATCTAAAATGGATGCTGTCCAGGAGGTGGGAGGGTCTGGGAGGGAGGGTATGATGCTGATTGTAAATAGCATATATGAAAAGAGTGACTTTTAAAATTACCTTTATTCAATATTTAAGCGGGTATAGGTATGTATATACCAACAGTGGTGTACTACAGTTACCAAAATTAATCAGTGGGGGAGTAGTGGCCCCCAAAAGAGAAAAACATACATGGTGGCGGGGTAGACACTCGGATACGGGTAAAGGGAAGTATGTTCTAGCCCAAGAAAGATTACAGGGCTGAAGGAAAAAACTAACCCTAGAGGCCCTAGAGGACTGCTAAGCCCAGGGCGACCCCCTGATGGAGGTTCCCTGTCTCCGAACCTAATGCTAGCCGGTCCCTAGAATTCCCTAAACAGGAAGATACTAAACGATGACAGGGTGGAGAGTGGCTGGTAATCAAAATGGATGAATGTCACCATTACTCTCTTAAACAAAGAACAAATGATTATATACACAAAGCCCTGACGCGTTTCGCCTAACATTTATCAGGCTCCTCAGGGGGTAAAAGAAGAGATACACACAGTGTGATACAAATGCGGTACTTAGCTTTGCAGCCAGATGTCAAACCACAAGATTGTTTTTGCAGGTCACCAAAGGAAAGAGGAGAGAAATAAGACTCTTTATCCCACTACAGGTGCCTAGAAACAAGTATATATATAAAGAAGCATATCAGTAGGAGGCCAAACATGCCTAAGTGCAGCATAAGGACACATATATAACTCTGAAAGGCCCGCAGCGTTATGCATGTCAGATAATTAAAACAAGCTGGACGATTCAATTAAGCATATATTAAAAGAAGCATGTCGGTAGGGGGTAAAAACATGCCTAAAAGCAGCATTTAAACACATACAAGCTCTAAAAGAGGCCCGCAGCGTTATATATGTCAGATAGTTGAAACAGGCAGAGCAATCAAATTCAAGATTATTCCTACTTACAGGCGGGAAGAAAGGTGGATTACCCACAAAAAAAAACAGGTTTTCCGGGCCCAAAGCTAGCCCTGGCTGTGGTGGAGCCGACTATTTAAAGCCGCACTTGTCCGGATCCAATTTCCGGACGCCAGAGAACTCCTTCCGGCGTTTGGACCGCATACCGGAACGCAAATCGTCAAAAACTTGTTCCTGGCACCAAGTGGAATGCAGCAATTTAACGCATTGTCGGATAAGGTACTCCCTCGAAGCTTCCAACCATTTTAAGACACTATAAAAAGGCCCCCCATTAATTGGGATCATCAAATTGGGTCTTTTAACGAACATTTATAGTATATAGTGGCTCTCCACCCTCCAGCCAAGGCCAAAAAGACAGAAGGGGGACCTCATACACACAACCAGTTTTACTTAATAATAAAAAAAATTATAATAAGGGAAAGAATAATAATCGCTTAGGTCATCCCCTATAAGATGAATACCATTGAAGGGGGGACTGACGCCAAACTTGGTAAAGATAAGGTGATCTGATGCTAATATCACCTATATAAGAGGATGCTTTTCGCATCGATTTGTCCAGTTCAGGGGCTACATACCAAAGATAAATACAACTTATTCCTGACAGCAAATGCATATTGGACGGACAGGGGATTATTAGATGAAGCATGTAAAATTTAGTCTTTCGTTCAGACCCAGTGGGGATTGGGACTGAAAACTATAAATCCAAGAGGCCTCCTTTCTAAGAATCCTCTTATCCCAGTCACCTTTTCTTTCAGGTAATGGGAGTACCTCGAGTACAGAAAAACGAGCAGAGGGCACATCGCCCCTATGGCAAATATTAAAATGATGGGCCACTGGTATATCTTTTAGTTTTTTGATATCGTTTATATGCTCGCAAATCCTTCTTCTGAATTCTCTCTTGGTCTTGCCAATGTAGTCCATAGGACAACTACATTGGCAAATGTATACCACACCTTTTGTTCTACAATTGACAAAGTCCCGGATGGCATAGGGACGTTGTGTCACGGAACATATCACTGTTTTGGAGGTATTAATAAAATTACAAGCCTTGCACGATCCGCATCTAAAAACACCCAGGGGCTTACGATCTAACCAAGTGCCTTCTTTTTTGGGACCCTCATAGTGGCTATGTACTAAACGGTCCCGTAGACTTCTCCCTTTTCGATAGGTCACTTGGGGATATTCCCTAATCGCCTGTGTTAGGTCTGGGTCCACTGTTAGTACTGGCCAATGTTTTTTCAAGATGGACATTATTTCCTTATTGCCAGAGACGAAGGTGGATATAAGGCGAATCTGACCCTCATCCGGACTATCTTTATGCTTTGGCAACAGTAAGTCCTCCCTTCTCTTCGACTCTGCATATTGGAAGGACTCTCTCAGGAGGGGCAAAGGGTACCCTCTTTGTAGTAGTCTGTTTTTTAATTTTTGTGATTCAAAATAAAAATTACTTCCTGAGGAGCAGTTCCTGCGAACCCACAGGTACTGCCCCCTAGGGATCCCTCTCTTTACAGCAGGTGGATGATGGCTATCCCAATGAAGGATGCTATTGGTTGCCGTCAGTGCTCAGGGTCCCCTCTGTTTTTTTCACTACTACATCGAGGAACGTAATCTGCTCCATCTGCGTCTCATAGGTAAAGCTCAAGCCAATATCGTTTTGATTGAGGGTATTAATGAACTTGTGGAAAGCGGACGTGCTACCCTCCCAGATCAGGAACACATCGTCGATGTAGCGAGTCCAAAAGGTGATATTCTCGCTCCACCAACGGTACTGATCTGGGAAGACATATTGGTCCTCCCACCAACCCAGGAGGAGATTGGCATACGTCGGGCACAGGAATTCCCCATTGCCGTTCCCCTGAGTTGGTGGTAAAAGGAACCATTAAACAGGAAAAAATTATGTGTTAAGGTATATTCCAAGAGCGGCAAAACGAAATCATTGTGTTGGTTAAACTGAGTACCTCTGGTGTTGAGAAAAGAGGAAACAACCCCAATTCCTTGGTCGTGTGGAATGGACGTGTAAAGCGATTCCACGTCTATGCTTGCCAGAATACTATTGGGGTTAACAGATAACGTTTCAATTTTACGGAGAAAATCCATAGAATCCCTAGTAAACGATGGTAGGGTCAGTACAAAATCACGAAGTACCTTATCGAGGTAGATTCCAGTGGGGTGTGTTAGGAAATCAATACCTGATACGATGGGCTGTCCCCTAAGGGGGTGTACCACCTTATGTATTTTTGGCAAGCAATAGAATGTAGCCGTTTGGGGGGCTTTAGGAAGTAGGAAGTCAAATTCTGTTTTATTCACAATACCCTGTTGCAAACCCTGGACCAAGATTCTGGTCAGGTCTGCAAGAAAGCTCTTCGTAGGATCAGAAGGGATTTTTTTATAGCTTTTTTTTATCATTTAGTAGAGTGAGGCACATTTTTTGGTACTTGTCATGATCGAGCCAGTGGCGGATCCAGGGGGGGGGCAACGGGGCAAATGCCCCCCCCGAGCTGGCGGCGGCGGCGGAGCACAGGGAGATGAGCGCTTCCATTGTGGAAGCGTTCATCTCCAGTCATCTGTATCGCCGTCCTCAGGACAGCGATACAGTCTCAGATGCCTGTGCTGCGGCAGGGGAGGGAGAGGCGTATCCCTTTCCCTTCCTCTGATAGGCTGCAGGCACTAGGCCGGCAGCCTATCAGAGGCCGGCGCAGGTGGCGCGATGACGTCATCGCGCCACCTGACCCATACAGCGCAGGACACAGGCCAGAAGAGGCCTGCATCGCATCGCTGACATGGAGGTAAGTATGTGTTTTTCTTTTTATATATATATATATACAGTACAATGCTGTTATTACTGGCGGGGGGGGGGGGGGGGGCCTGTTATTACTGGGGCGGGGGGGGGGCCTGTTATTACTGGGGCGGGGGGGCCTGTTATTACTGGCAGGGGGGCTGTTATTACTGGCGGGGGGGGGCCTGTTATTACTGGCGGGGGGGCCTGTTATTACTGGGGGGGCTGTTATTACTGGCGGGGGGGCTGTTATTACTGGCGGGGGCTGTTATTACTGGCGGGGGGGGGCTGTAATTACTGGCGGGGGGGCTGTTATTACTGGCAGGGGGTCTGTTATTACTGGCGGGGGGGGGTCTGTTATTACTGGCGGGGGGCTGTTATTACTGGCAGGGGGGCTGTTATTACTGGCGGGGGGGCTGTTATTACTGGCGGGGGGCTGTTATTGCTGTCACAGGGGGGCTGTTATTGCTGGCACATGGGGGGCTGTTATTGCTGGCACATGGGGGGCTGTTAATACTGGCACATGGGGGGCTGTTAATACTGGCACATGGGGGGCTGTTATTAATACTGGCACATGGGGGCTGCTATTAATACTGGCACATGGGGGGCTGCTATTAATACTGGCACATGGGGGGCTGCTATTAATACTGGCACATGATTGGGGGCACTATAGGGGCATCTACTGAGGCCACAAAGAAGGGGTATTTTATATGGGCGCTCTGTACAGTACAATTTTATACTGGGACACATTATGGTGGGTACTATGGGGAAGGGGGGAGAGGAGTACTATGGGGTCATCTTTGGGGGGCACTAAGAAGGGGTATTTTATACTTGCAAATTATGGGGGACACTGAGGGCATCTACTGGAGCATTTTATACTGGTACATTATGGGGGACACTAGGAGGAAGGAGGGTGTGGAGCACTATGGGGGCATTTACTGGGGGCACTATATAGGGGTATTTTATACTGGGACATTATGGGGGCACTATGGGGACATTAGCTCAACTGGGGGCATTACAAGGGGGTATTTTTTGCACTGTCACATTATAAGGAGAATTGTTACTACTGGGGGGGCATTATGGTGGGCTTTATTACTCCCCATGGTATGACCCCCTAGTAGCAGCACCAGCCTCTCCCTGCTCTGCTATCCCTCTGCCCCTTCTCCAAATCCTTATTATGAAATCTTTCTCATTAGGATAAAACACAACATCAGCTCCGCCGAGCCCCCGGCCAAAGTGTTGAAGTGGTGTCCGAGATCCCCAAGGGCCAAGCCAAGTAATTGTAAGTTTTCATGTGAAATATGTTTGTTATACACATATAGCCTACACTGTGCCCCACAATATACAGTATACCGCTACACTGTGCCACACAGTATACAGTATACCCCTACACTGTGTAGTCTGAGTCTATAAGCACCATTGTTTTGTGGCGGCGGACAGAAAAAAATCTGAAAGCGCCCCTCCCGAGACCAGGCTCTGGATCCGCCACTGGATCGAGCAGTACCAGATTGCCACCCTTGTCAGATTGTTTGATAATAAGGTTTTTGTTATCCTCCAAGTTTCGTAATGCCTTGAATTCTGGCCCAGATAAATTAGAGTGATAGGGATCAATCGTTTGTAACTGTTCAATCTCAGAGGTCACCAGGCGCAAAAAAATGTCAATATGCTCAGTATTGACCAATGGTGGCAACCTGGTACTTCGAGATCGTAATTCCGTAAATGGACCTTTACCAGGTGTTTTTATGCCCTCCTCCCAGAATTCCATGAGATTTTGAAAATCAGGGAAGTCCTCTGGGTTGATCCCTAGGTCCAGGCACGTTTTTTTATTGCAATTTTGGAATAATTTGTGCCACTTGAGCTTTCTCCCAAAAAGATTCAGATCTTTTATCCACGTAAAAGGTATCATATCTTGTCGTGGGCACAAATGATAATCCCTTCTGTAGGAGGGTCGTCTCGGCAGGAGTCAAACTGTAGTCAGAAAGGTTAATTACCTGTAGTTTGTCACTCAATTGTTCCTGTTGCGGTCCCTTAGTTGATAAGAGGCCGGGCCTTTGGCTAAAAAAGAGGGAGGAAGATGATGGTAGAGAAATTAGAGCAGGTAATAAGGCAGAATTGGCTACATTTTGATGAGGAATTTGCTGGGGCATGGTATCTGTTTGAGAGCGATTCTGGGACCCTGATGGCATGGGGCCTGAATGTCCACCCCCCCTGATCCCCCCAATAATTGCCTCTCTGTCCCCTTGAACCCCGCCATCTCTGTCCACCTCTACGTCCCCTTGAGTAGCGGACCCCTCTAATCGTTCCTCTGGTATTTGGGAAAACTGCCCCCTCCGAATCAGAGAAGTCAGGTTCCGAAGATTATATTTCTGAATCAATCTATAAGTTATTACTCCTTATAAAGGTATATGCCCTGTTTTCTCAGAATTCTCCCAAATCTTTAATAAATTGTCTATGTTTCCTCTCTTTGATGAGGTTCTGGAATCTGTCTACCGCTGTTTGAAGGGACGATTCCCTCTTGTCAAAGTCAGGATCAGATTTAATTTTGAGGGCCGATTCTATAAGTACTTTTAATTTTTCTGACGTATTCTCAAAAGTTCTTTTTTCCTCATCAAGGAGAAGTGACATAAATTTTAGGGAACTACAAGTAATTTCCTGCTCCCATTTATTTAAGAACTCAGGGGACGTAATCCGTTCTGCTGGTCTCAGAGGAATGCGTAAGCCTCTGGGAACTATTTTATGTTCTAGGTAATTTTCGAACGACTTTATTTCCCACCAAGACTTGATGTTGTCTTTGTAGCCCTGGTATAAATCTTTGAAGACTATTTTACAACTAGCCGAGGAGGTTAATCCCGGGACTTCCCTGTCTGAAAAAATATCTTTAACTTCCTTAATTAAATCATCCGTTAATAAGGTGCCCGTTAGGAAACTAGCCATACTTAAATTAACAAAATTACTAACAGCATTAAAGTTTTCTTAGAAGATACTTTGTCACAAGCGTTTTTAGAAGTAAATAGCATATATGAAAAGAGTGACTTTTAAAATTACCTTTATTCAATATTTAAGCGGGTATAGGTATGTATATACCAACAGTGGTGTACTACAGTTACCAAAATTAATCAGTGGGGGAGTAGTGGCCCCCAAAAGAGAAAAACATACATGGTGGCGGGGGTAGACACTCGGATACGGGTAAAGGGAAGTATGTTCTAGTCCAAGAAAGATTACAGGGTTGAAGGAAAAAACTAACCCTAGAGGACTGCTAAGCCCAGGGCGACCCCCTGATGGTGGAGGTTACCTGTCCCCGAACCTAATGCTACCCGGTCCCTAGAATTCCCTAAACAGGAAGATACTAAACGATGACACGGTGGAGAGTGGCTGGTAATCAAAATGGATGAATGTCACCATTACTCTCTTAAACAAAGAACAAATGATTATATACACAAAGCCCCGACGCGTTTCGCCTAACATTTATCAGGCTCATCAGGGGGCTAGAACATACTTCCCTTTACCCGTATCCGAGTGTCTACCCCGCCACCATGTATGTTTTTCTCTTTTGGGGGGCACTACTCCCCCACTGATTAATTTTGGTAACTGTAGTACACCACTGTTGGTATATACATACCTATACCCGCTTAAATATTGAATAAAGGTAATTTTAAAAGTCACTCTTTTCATATATGCTATTTACTTCTAAAAATGCTTGTGACAAAGTATCTTCTAAGAAAACTTTAATGCTGTTAGTTATGATGCTGATTGGCTGGAATGTGTCTGCTGACTGTGAGGTACAGGGTCAAAGTTTACACAATGATGACGAATAGGGGGCGGACTGAACATCGCATATGTTCGCCCGCCGCGGCGAACGCGAACAAGCTATGTTCGCCGGGAACTGTTCACCGGCGAATAGTTCGGGACATCTCTAGCCCGGCTTGTCAACCTATGATTCTGCACACCAGTCCAATCAAGTCCTTGGCTTAGCATCCAATCTGATAGCTAGGCAGAGGGCTGTGAGGCACATACTGATTCCCAGTGCCTGTGATTTTAGTTTTCCTGGCTCCTATTTGTTCTGTGTCCTCAGAACAGTGCCACATTTACTTTGGACTTTCCTCCATATTGACTTCAGCATGTTTCAGTTTTCCCCCCTTTTGATTTGACTTCTTGGCTTGTTTTTGGATTAACCCATGTCTATTGGGTAGACTTTAACTGATTCTCCAGGCTTTGACTCCTCAGCTTGTTTCTCAATTAACCCCTTGTTTTCTGTTTTGGCTTTTTCTGACACACATGGCATAGACTCTGGCTTGTTTTACTATCCTGCTACTGTTGAACATCTGATGAGCCTGTGAGCTTGCACCAGTTTTCTGATGCTATACCCAGAACACTTATCCTGGGTACCTAGCAGCCAGATTCTACCGTTCTTGCAGCAGGCTCTGCTGAACTGCTATAAGTAGCCTTAGATTTCCTAACCAGAGTGGTAAAGGAAGATAGGTAGTCGATTTAGAGTTTGATGGCAGGGCAGTGGTCCTGGACGATGACCCTGTATTTCTTTCTCACCACCAGGGCTTTTTTTCTCAGAGAAAAGGTGGTGGAACTCACCCCCCTCCCCTGGCCACCCCCCTACCCACCCCTAGGACCGCCCCCTAAAACCGCCCCTTTAGAGAACAGGGATGCAAGTATAATTTGGGGGGGCTATAAAAGTCCAGCCCAGCAAAGAAACCCCCCAGATGGGATCGCACTGTTAATGGGGGATCTGGGGATGGCACTGTTAATGGGGGATCTGGGGATGGCACTGTTAATGGGGGATCTGGGGATGGCACTGTTAATGGGGGATCTGGGAATTGCACTGTTATGGGGTGGAGGATCTGGGGATGGCACTGTTATGGGGTGGAGGATCTGGGGATGGCACTGTTATGGGGGATCTGTGGATGGCATCCACAGATCCCCCATCCTATAACAGTGCCATCCACCGACCCCCCCATCCTATAACAGTGCCATCCACAGACCCCCCCACCCCATAACAGTGCCATCCACAGACCCCCCCCCACCCCATAACAGTGCCATCCACAGACCCACCTCCACCCCATAACAGTGCCATCCACAGACCCCCTCCACCCCATAACAGTGCCATCCACAGACCCCCCCATCCTATAACAGTGTCATCCACAGACCCCCCATTGCCGCTCCAGTAGAGACTTATAAAATGTGTAATTAAATTAATAATGATTCATGCTGCCCCCTCTGTAGTATAACATTCAATATATTGTACTCACAGGGCTACTGTTATCGTAATGCAGGCCGGCCGGGCAGACGAGCGGCAGCGTCACTGACTGACGTCACGAGCCTGCGCCGCCTACTTTATGAATGAAGTAGGCGGCGCAGGCACGTGACGTCAGTCAGTGACGCTGCCGCTCGTCTGCCCGGCCGGCCTGCATTACGATAACAGTAGCCCTGTGAGTACAATATATTGAATGTTATACTACAGAGGGGGCAGCATGAATCATTATTAATTTAATTACACATTTTATAAGTCTCTACTGGAGCTGTGGGGCCGGAGCACAGTGAACGTACCGGCCCCCAGCTCCTCCTCCCAGTCCCTCCCCACTGATACATCGCAGGCTGCGATGTCAAAAGGTCGCGGAACGCCGTTCCGGTGCGTTCCGCCAAAAAAAAAGCCCTGCTCACCACTGTATTCTTTCAGTTACTTTAGCTAATAAAAAAAAAAAGTATAAGTGGTTGTTTCTGCCTGGGCAATTATTCTATGCCACATAAAGTCTGTTTTAAGACAATCCAACAAAACTGCCATCACTAAAGCCACCAATAATCTCCTAGCTGGAAAAATCTAAGAGAGACATTACTGTGCATGCCCCTACATGTTATCAGTTTTCTACTTGGTTGGTCTCGGGATCTCCTGGATTTTCTCTTACATGCCTGCCCAGGCCATTTGTTTGGCCAAGTCACACACACCTTCTTGCCTGCTTGCTGTTTTAGTGGACTTCAATGTTCTTCCTACAGATTCATTCTTCATCTTTACTTATGGTTTCAGAATGCTTAATAGCTGTTTAAATATTGCTAAATGTTCTCACAAATTATCCAAATCAGGGGCATAACAAGTAACCTTTGGTCCCATACCAAAACATGTAATCATGTCTGACTCCAAAATGACCACTTCAGCAGCGAGTTCAGAACGTGAAAATTTTATAATTATTTTAGCCTCCCAGAGATAAAGCACACTGTAGTCCAAAGATAATACAAACTATGATGTCACAGTAGAGACATAATAAACATAACAATGTCAAAAGTGAAATAATAAACACAGTGATGTCACTATGCAGAGATATTGTAACCAACACTAATGTCACAGTAAAGAGATAATGAACACAGTGATGTCACAATATTAGAATAATAACACTGATGTCTCAGTACAAAGCTAAAACTAAACATGCTCATCCCATTGTACAAAGATGATATCATGTCACAGTACAGAGAAAATAGACAGTTATGCCACTGTACAGATATAATTAATACTGTGTCACAGCATAGAGATGACAGACTGTGATGCCACAATATAGTAATTCTCACAGTGATATCACAGTACAGACTGAGATACAAAAATACATTAACATAAGTGAAATAATAAACAGTGATGTCACACTACAGGGATAATTAACAGTGATGTCATAGAACAGGGATAACAAAAATAGTATTTTCATAGTACTAGGATAATAAACACAGTGATGTCACTGCACAGGGATAAAAACAGTGATGTCACAGTACAGAGATAAAAAAAACTGTGAAGTCATTCATAGTACAGGGAGAATAAACAGTGATGTCACAGTGCAGGCATAATAAACATAATGAAGCCACTGTACATGGATAATAAAAACAGTGATGTCACAGTACAGAGATAATGTATACCATGGTTTCATAGTATAGGAATAATAAACACAAGAAAGGTCACCGTGTACACTGGGTCATCACTGTAAAGGGAAAAAAGGCATAATAATGTCACATGCAGATATAATGCACACATGATGTAACAGCACAGGAAAAATGCAGAAAAGTGGTGAAAATGCATATAGCAAAGATAACTAGTTCTGCATTAAAACTTCGAATCGGGCTGCATTAATTTTCTATGGCTCCTACCATCATCCATAATTATTACTAACTTCACATGTCTGGGGGGGGGGAAACTTCACATGTCTGAGGGGAAAGTGGGCCTCTTAGTTGTTGCTCCCCATAGTAGTTGCCATGCCTACTACACTGGTAATTCCACTTATGTACAGAATTCCTGTTTACCAGCACAAAGTGGGTGAAAGTATTTTCTTGACCCCTAATATAAACCAAAATATTACATTTCTGTTGACAGAGCCTGCAGATTCTAGTGGGATTTACTATCTAATGGATACGGGGCTTAGGACAGGTGCACCTCTGCAGTGGAGGCTCTGAGTTGAGGGTATATTATACAGAAATGTTTCCATTAGTGCACATTCATGCAACATTCACTCACAAATAAAGAAATACAGTGGGGAAGATTTATGACCTGGCACACTGCCAAGTGTTATGCCTAATTTATGACAAGACATATGCTTCATCATAAATTAGGCACAGTATTTGGCCGTCCTTGTGCAGTACGCCAGTCCTTCAGGGTGAGCGAATGTGAGGTCACGAGGGTCAGTTAACAGACCGAGGATTGCTCTTTGTACTCACAGTTTGTAGTATACCCTGGGCAGGCGTACAGCAGTGATGGAGAGGCTGGCACGTAGATCCTCTGGGGCACTCTCTGGATATAGAGTGAGGTGCCCTGGGTGTTGAAAGTTTAGCGTGCCTGTTGCAAGATCCCTTACAGTTCGTGACGCCAGTGCCGGTAACGGTGGCACACCGATTTGTTAGGAGGAATAATGGAGGTACACAAGATTGTAGTGAACTAGAATTCCTCTTTGCTGAACAGTTCAACTATATACAAGTTTCAGACAGTTCCATATGAAGTAGCTTTGGTAACAGGCAGGCTTTACATAAATGTCAGGTATAATCCTGGCAAGATAACTCAGAGGGAATAAACTCACAGATCTGGTTGTACTTTCTGCAGAATCCTGTCTGACTTTCTCCAAGGCCCGAATGCCTAATAGCTGGCTTTATCCTTGGGTAGGGAAACTTTCCTCTGGTATAAATCCTCTTGCTGTACAATAAACTTCTGCCCTTCAGCTTTCTACTTGGCTGGATACAATTAGCACTGCTCTGTACTTTGCTTGATGCAGGATAACTTCAGGAGGGAACTTCTTCTCCTGGACTAACTTTCTGAGCTTCACTTGCTCAGGACTTCAGGCAGGCTAGACTGAGCTACATAGCCTCCTGGACTGGACTGAACTAACTCTTTCCTGTCTGGGCCTAACTATATATACTAGGGGGTTCCCTAGCTCCCTCTACAGCTTGGGAGGAGAAACTACACCCCTAACAGGCCTGGTACACAGGAAACAACATGAAAATATGCATTACAATGCAATACAAAACACAATAGCAATTTCCCACAGGAGGTCTGGGCAACATGTCCCTTAGTAGTGCCCACCCTTACGTAGTGGGACACTACACTTGCACTTATGCTGATATCTATGCCAACGCGAAAACTGACATGCCCCCTTTTCAGGAAAGTAGCAAGGCAGAAGCTCCCACTAGGGGTGATGCTCTGTTGGATCTGGTAATTTCTAATGATGCAGAGCTTGTTGGTAATGTTACTGTTTAAGAAACACTAGGTAATAGTGACCACAATATATTTATATTCCCCCTAAACTATAAAAAGCAAACTCTGTCAGGCAGAGCAAAGACACTGAATTTCAAAAAGGCTAATTTCCCTTGGTTGAGGGCAGAATTTCAGGGCATAGACTGGGAGCAGCTACTGTCACATAATAATACAGAGGATAAATGGGAGAGTTTCAAATCCACATTGAGTAATTGCACTACAAAATTTATCCCTTTAGGTAACAAGTATAAACTGCTAAAATGAAATCCTACAGCTACAGTAAAAAGAGCAATAAAAGACAAAAAGAGGCCATTTAAAAAAAATACTAATCTGAGGGGTCAAGCTGTAGCGTTTGAAGATTACAAAGGGCTTAATAAAATCTGCAAAAAGGAGATACAATTAGCATAGATACAAAACGAACAGCAGGTAGCAAAATTAAGCAAAACAAATCCTAAAAATATTTTTTAATATATAAATGCTAAAAAAACCTAGGTCTGAGCAGGTAGGTCTCCTAAAGACCTAAAGGGGGGGGGGGATAGTCACTGAAGATAAGGAAAAGGCAGAGTTCCTAAATAGGTTTTTTAGCTCTGTATATGCAAAAGAAGATATCTGTTGCACTGGGGTTGTTAGTACATCCAGTGATATACTCAATTGACTAACTGTAGATATGGTCCAAGAGAAGTAAAATAGGGTAAATGTGAACAAAACTCAGGTTCAGATGGATTACACCGAAGAGTGCTTAAAGAGCTCTGTTCAGTCATTGCTGTGCCCCTGTTTATAATTTTTATGGATTCTCTAGGGACTGGTACAGTGCCAAGTGATTGGCGCAAGGAAAACATGGTGCCCATATTCAAAAAAGGATCAACGTCCTTCACAGGTAAGTATAGACCAGTTAGTTTAACTTCTGCTGTGGGAGAAATGTTTGAAGGAATCTTAAGGGACTATATACAGGAGTGTATGACTATAAATAATATTATAAGTGATAACCAACATGGGTTTACCAAGGACAGAAGTTGTCAGACTAACCTGATTTGTTTTTATGTGGAGGTGAGTAGAAGCCTGGACAGAGGGGCGACTGTGGATGTAGTGTTTCTGGACTTTGCAAAGGCTTTCGATACTGTCCTTCATAGATGCTTAATAAGTAAAGTAAGGTCTATTGGCTTGGAAAGTATAGTTTGCAATTGGATTAAAAACTGGCTGAAGGACCGTGTCCAGAGAGTTGTGGTCAATGATTCCTATTCAGAATGGTCCCAGGTTAAAAGTGGTGTACCCCAAGGTTCAGTGCTGGGCCCTTTATTATTTAATTTATTTATTAATGATATTGAGGACGGGATTAATAGCACCATATCTATTTTTGCAGATGACACCAAGCTGTGTAGAACTGTACGGTCTATGGAAGATATCAACAAACTACAAGCTGACTTGAACACTCTGAGTGATTGGGCATCAACTTGTCAAATGAGGTTCAATGTAGACAAATGTAAAGCTATGCATCTTGGTAGTAATAATCTCTGTGCTTCATATGTCCTAGGTGATGTAGCATTAGGAGAGTAACTTATAGAGAAAGATTTGGGTGTCCTTGGGGATGGTAGATTAAATTATAGTATACAATGTAAATCAGCTGCTTCTAAGGCCACCAGGATATTGTCATGTATTAAATGAGGCATAGACTCGCGGGGAAGGGATGTAATACTACCACTTTTCAAATCGCTGGTGCGGCTTTATCTGGAATATGCAGTCCAGTTCTGGGCACCAGTACATAGAAAGGATGCACTGCAGCTGGAAAAAGTACAGAGGAGATCGACTAAAATGATAAGAGTCATGGAGGGTCTTATTTATAAAGAAAGATTAAAATAATTTAATTTATTTAGTCTTGAGAAGAGACGTCTAAGGGGGGACATGATTAACCTGTACAAGTATATAATTAGGCCATACAAAAAATACAGCGAAAAGCTGTTCCATGTAAAATGTGCTCAAAAGACAAGGGGGCACTGCCTCCGACTGAAGAAGAAAAAGTTCAGTCTCTAGAAGCGTCAAAGCTTCTTTACTGTAAGAACTGTGAATCTGTGGAATAGACTTCCTCAGGACGTGGCCACAGCAGGAACAGTGGACAGTTTCAAAAAGGGGTTAGACAAATTTTTAAAACTAAAAAACATAAATGCTTATGAAAACGTGTAGAAATCTGAGTCTCGCTTCCTTCTGGGATTTGTGTCCCCACCTATCCCTTGGTTGAACTTGATGGACGTTTGTCTTTTTTCAACCGTATTAACTATGTAACTATGTAACTATACTTGTGCAAAAGAAGAAACCAGTGATTGGCTGCAGTGTCACATGTGGTCATGCGACGTCAAGTACACATGTATACACCACATGATTGACAAATTTTTTCAAGGGTTCCACACCGCGCTTTTACAAGTTCTGCTCCTTTACAGACAGACCCCACTCCCTTTAGGCCGGCCACTCACTGGAGGTTGTAACATCAGTCTGAGGACAAAGCCCTGTTGGCACACCAGGCTCTCTTCTCACATGGCAATAAGAGGAGAGAGGTTGGTGGAACTTTATTGAATGCTCAAACTTTCTACACACATCATGGCTTTTATGGAGAGTTTATGCAATTTCTGGAAAATCATGACAAACCCGTGATAATGCCATGATGTGTGGAGGTAAACTAAGTTAAACCTTACCTGTTGCACTTACTGTACCTGTGCATACCATTACTCGAGAAACACAGCCCTAAAGTATACATATCTACTATACTTGTAAAATCGAACACACTGCTTTTTGCTAGACCGTGAATATTCTAATCGCAAATTTTTATTGGCACTTCGAGAATTCGCGAATATCTAAAATATACTGCTATATCTTCGTAATCGCGAATATTCTAGATTTTTTTTCATCAGTTCCCATGATCCCTCACTGCTTCTTGCTTTGGGCCAATTAGAAGGCTGCAATATCTTTGACTTTAGAAGCAGTGTTGATCGGGAATTTGTATTGCGAATTTTACAATTGCCTATTTTCGCAATCAAGAAAATAATGACTGGAGATCATGAATTCTCGAATTTGCGAATATATGACGAATATTCAACCAAATATTCGCGAAATATTGCGAATTTGAATATTGCTTCTGCTGCTCATCACTGCTCTTTGCATGCCAGCATGCTGTTAAAAGGGTTTTCGGGTAGTTATTTAAAATGTACGCTAGCAACTTGAAAGTGAGCAGGACTGGTTGCCACCACTTGCAGAGCTGTCTAGTGGGGATGAGGGGCAAGGCCTCACTACACTGCTCTACAATAAATGCTAATGATACGATCCTGCCTTCGATATGCCATCATGGCTGAGCAGCCTAACAGGAAATATCACTAATGGGTAGTATATGCAATTGCCAGAGTATGGTGTATAGTGAGGCCCTATCACCTCCCCCCTATTAGGCAGCTCTGAAAGTGCTGCTTACATTCTAGGATAGGTTGCTGGCAACTATTCTAAATAATTCTTGGAGAACCCCTTTAAGAGATGCCTCACGCACACAACGAACAGTATTGAGAGGGGTTATTGACCAGTGTATATATATATATATATATATATATATATATATACAGTGGGGGAAATAATTATTTGACCCCTCACTGATTTTGTAAGTTTGTCCAATGACAAAGAAATGAAAAGTCTCAGAACAGTATCATTTCAATGGTAGGTTTATTGTAACAGTGGCAGATAGCACATCAAAAGGAAAATCGAAAAAATAACTTTAAATAAAAGATAGCAACTGATTTGCATTTCATTGAGTGAAATAAGTATTTGAACCCCTACCAACCATTAAGAGTTCTGGCTCCCACAGAGTGGTTAGACACTTCTACTCAATTAGTCACCCTCATTAAGGACACCTGTCTTAACTAGTCACCTGTATAAAAGACACCTGTCCACAGAATCAATCAATCAAGCAGACTCCAAACTCTCCAACATGGGAAAGACCAAAGAGCTGTCCAAGGATGTCAGAGACAAAATTGTAGACCTGCACAAGGCTGGAATGGGCTACAAAACCATTAGCAAGAAGCTGGGAGAGAAGGTGACAACTGTTGGTGCGATTGTTCGAAAATGGAAGGAGCACAAAATGACCATCAATCGACCTCGCTCTGGGGCTCCACGCAAGATCTCACCTCGTGGGGTGTCAATGGTTCTGAGAAAGGTGAAAAAGCATCCTAGAACTACACAGGAGGAGTTAGTTAATGACCTCAAATTAGCAGGGACCACAGTCACCAAGAAAACCATTGGAAACACATTACACCGCAATGGATTAAAATCCTGCAGGGCTCGCAAGGTCCCCCTGCTCAGGAAGGCACATGTGCAGGCCCGTCTGAAGTTTGCCAATGAACACCTGAATGATTCAGAGAGTGACTGGGAGAAGGTGCTGTGGTCTGATGAGACCAAAATAGAGCTCTTTGGCATTAACTCAACTCGCTGTGTTTGGAGGAAGAAAAATGCTGCCTATGACCCCCAAAACACCGTCCCCACCGTCAAGCATGGGGGTGGAAACATTTTGCTTTGGGGGTGTTTTTCTGCTAAGGGCACAGGACAACTTATTCGCATAAACGGGAAAATGGACGGAGCCATGTATCGTGAAATCCTGAGCGACAACCTCCTTCCCTCTGCCAGGAAACTGAAAATGGGTCGTGGATGGGTGTTCCAGCACGACAATGACCCAAAACATACAGCAAAGGCAACAAAGGAGTGGCTCAAGAAGAAGCACATTAAGGTCATGGAGTGGCCTAGTCAGTCTCCGGACCTTAATCCAATCGAAAACCTATGGAGGGAGCTCAAGCTCAGAGTTGCACAGAGACAGCCTCGAAACCTTAGGGATTTAGAGATGATCTGCAAAGAGGAGTGGACCAACATTCCTCCTAAAATGTGCGCAAACTTGGTCATCAATTACAAGAAACGTTTGACCTCTGTGCTTGCAAACAAGGGTTTTTCCACCAAGTATTAAGTCTTTTTTTGTTAGAGGGTTCAAATACTTATTTCACTCAATGAAATGCAAATCAGTTGCTATCTTTTATTTAAAGTTATTTTTTCGATTTTCCTTTTGATGTGCTATCTGCCACTGTTACAATAAACCTACCATTGAAATGATACTGTTCTGAGACTTTTCATTTCTTTGTCATTGGACAAACTTACAAAATCAGTGAGGGGTCAAATAATTATTTCCCCCACTGTATATGCAGCGGACCGGACCGCAGGGGCAGTATGTGAGTGCACGGTGGGCTGATGGGGGTAGTAGTCGTACTTGAGGTTTTGCAGCTCCCTGGGTCGGAGTACAGTGATGAGGAAGACAGCACTAAATCCTCTCTATTGTAGGGAACACCAGCCAGATGAAAGTTGAGGTGCCCTTGATGGTAATGGGTACGCTTATGGTACGCTTATGGTGCTTTGGTGGCTGGGCCCCTGTGTTTGTGACGCCAGCACCGTGAGCTGCAATTAGGAGATGAAGTGAAATAAGGAGACCAAGTTTCTTAATAAAGTTCCAGTACTTTACTGAAGCTGATCCAAAGGTCATCAATGTATGCAAAAGTCATTTACAGCAAGGCAGCTTTTATAGTGATTCAGATTAGTTCCCAGAAGTTGCATAAGGAGCAGTTTTCTATGACAATCATTCTTTCTCCCATATTTCTCCAGGCCGGAGGGATGAACTATCTCTGCTATACTGTTTAATCATATACTTCTGTTCTCTAGGATTACTATGTTCTGACAGGTGGCCTTTCTTTCCTTGATTATGGTGGGCAGCTTGTAGCCTAGACTCTCTCCACCTAATGCAAAGGAGACTAGAGCCTGATAAACGACCTTCCTTTGCCAATATTCTCACTCCCTCTCTGAGTTGCCTGGTTCTTCTGTAATCTTTCCCTTCTATTGGCTGGTACATGGAACTATGGATGGAGTAGAGTTAACACTCCTGTTTTCTGAGATTTCTGAGTTGTGTTATCTAATCCAAGCAAACACCTTCAATTGCTTTTCAATGGCTTTTGTCTCAAGATAACACACACACTGACCTTCTTCTCCTTCTCCTTTGTACTGTGTGCAGGGCGGAGTCAACCCTGGGAGGCTTGATAGAACCTCCCCCTCCTTATACAGCTTTATTGGAACTCCTATAATAGCACAATTTATATGAAACACAATCACAGTATTAAGCACTGTGTTTCAGGACACTGCATCCCCCCTGCTTTAATGTAAGTCGTCCTCTGCGCACTCTTGCCACGATATAAAATATAAAAAGAGCACACAGTACCATTACCCCATTCTTCCGGTTTCTCTTCTTTGGCTGTAATAGAATTTGGTTAGGTATATACACTGCTCAAAAAAATAAAGGGAACACAAAAATAACAAATCCTAGATCTGAATTAATTAAATATTCTTCTGAAATACTTTGTTCTTTACATAGTTGAATGTGCTGACAACAAAAACACACAAAAATAAAAAAAATGGAAATCACATTTTTCAACCCATGGAGGTCTGGATTTGGAGTCACACTCAAAATTAAAGTGGAAAAACACACTACAGGCTGATCCAACTTTGATATTATGTCCTTAAAACAAGTCAAAATGAGGCTCAGTAGTGTGTGTGGCCTCCAGGTGCCTGTATGACCTCCCTACAACGCCTGTGCATGCTCCTGATGAGGTGGCGGACAGTCTCCTAAGGGATCTCCTCCCAGACCTGGACTAAAGCATCTCTAGAGGCGTTCGGCTTACAATCGGATGTAATGGTGCTCTTTGGTCATGTCTCTCATTTCTTCCAATGTCACAAGTAGAACACTCTCGACACCAATTTTCAATATCTTCTCTCATTCCAACCCAATAAAATCTTCGGTGGATGGTAGCTTATGTTTTCTGTACACCAAAGTGTCCTGACCTATCGTGGCACATTTCAAGGACAATTCTGGCATCTCAGCGTGGTACTAAAATTTGATGCAGCTGATCATTGGTGACGGGATCTATGGTTCTTCTTTACATTAGTCCTTTTTGCATGAACAGTTGCTTTCTGTGTCTCCATAGCTTGAGTAGCTCTGGATATGCATTCTTTCTGCGGGTTCTTTCTGGTGTTCTTCAACTAGTGAAGAAATCTTGTAGCTCACCTAATACTCTACTTTCCGCTTGCAATTTGATCCACCTTTCTTTATCAACTTGGGGTTCTGGATTTCTCTGCTGTTGAGGACTTCTTTACCCTTGATGCTGATAACATCTTGTTGGGCAAATTGTTTGTAGAAAGCTGGCATCTCTACTTCTTCCCCAATATCTTCCTGTTCAGTAGGGTCTTCTCTGGTAGGCAGATGGGATAAGGCATCTGCATTCTCATTTGACTTGCCTGTTCTGTACTTGACCACGAAGTTGTAGTTGGCAAGACGTGAGGCCCATCTTTGTTCAAAGGCTCCTAACTTGGCTGTGTTGAGGTGTGCCAGTGGGATGTTATCAGTATAGGCCACAAATGGGGTTGCTGTGAGGTAGTCTCTAAATTTTTCAGTGACAGCCCACACAAGTGTGAGGAATTCCAGCTTGAAGGAACTGTAGTTCTAGTCATTTCTCTCGGCACCTCTAAGAGATCTACTGGCATAAGCAATTACTCTCTCCTTACCTTCTTGCAGTTGAGACAGGACAGCTCCCAGGTCTTTCTTACTGACATCAGTGTAGAGATGGAATGGCTGTTGGTAATCTGGATAGCTTAAGACAGGTGGTTTGGTCAACTTCTTCTTCAGTAGATGGAAAGCGATATCTCTGTCTTCATTCCATTTGATTGGTATCTGGGCTTTCTGCTACTTATTGGGATTTTCTCTCAGGAGTTCTTGTATCGGTTCAACAATCTGGGCGAAGTGAGGGATGAAACGTCTGTACTATCCTGCAAAACTAACGTCTCACTTATTTTACTGTGGTAGGAGTAGGCCAATTCTGGACTGCAGCTATCTTCTCTTGGGTCTGGCTTGACACCTTCAGAACTAACATGTCCCAGGTACTTGACTTCTGGTTTTAGTAGGTAGCACTTACAGGGTTTGATCTTGAGTCTGTGCTTGATGAGGACTTTAAAAACTTTTGCAAGATGTTTTAAGTGGTCTTCATAGGATTTAGAGTAGATGATGACATCACCTAGGTATAACAAGACAGTTTCATAGTTCTTGTGGCCTAAACAGCATTCCATTAATCTTTGGAAAGTTCCAGGTGCATTGCAAAGTCCAAAGGGAATGTAGTTAAATTCAAATAGGCCCATAGGGGTAGTAAATACTGTTTTTTCATGGTCTTCAGGAGCCATGGGTACCTGCCAGTACTCACTGGTTAAAAAAAGAGTCGAAAAGTAATCTGAGGATCCTAATGCTGTCAAGGACTCCTCGATTCTTGGTAAAGGCTAGGCATCCTTGTGGGTAATTTGATTAATCTTCCTGTAGTCCACACAGAATCGAATGTTACCATCTTTCTTTCGGACAAGGACTAGAGGTGCAGCCCATGGACTATGGCTGCCTTGATGATTTTTGAATCCTTCCTCTCCTGGATCATCTTTTTCACAGATTGGTACATAGTTGGTGGTATAGGCTGGTGCCTTTCTTTGATTGGAGGGTGTGAACCGGTAGGGATGGAGCGTGATTACACTGACCTCTCCATATTCTGAAGAATGTTTACTGAAGGCTGGATGATGTTCCTTCACGACTTTTAAGACTCCTTCAATTTGTTCCTCAGGTGTAGAAGTATCTCCCACGTTGAGTTCTTTTCACCATAATGTACACTGCTCAAAAAAATAAAGGGAACACTTAAACAACACAATGTAACTCCAAGTCAATCACACTTCTGTGAAATCAAACTGTCCACTTAGGAAGCAACACTGAGTGACAATCAATTTCACATGTTGTTGTGCAAATGGGATAGACAACAGGTGGAAATTATAGGCAATTAGCAAGACACCCCCAATAAAGGAGTGGTTCTGCAGGTGGTGACCCAGACCACTTCTCAGTTTCTATGCTTCCTGGCTGATGTTTTCATCACTTTTGAATGCTGGCGGTGCTTTCACTCTAGTGGTAGCATGAGACGGAGTCTACAACCCACACAAGTGGCTCAGGTAGTGCAGCTTATACAGGATGGCACATCAATGCGAGCTGTGGCAAGAAGGTTTGCTGTGTCTGTCAGTGTAGTGTCCAGAGCATGGAGGCGCTACGAGGAGACAGGCCAGTACATCAGGAGACGTGGAGGAGGCCGTAGGAGGGCAACAACTCAGCAGCAGGACCGCTACCTCCGCCTTTGTGCAAGGAGGAACAGGAGGAGCACTGCCAGAGCCCTGCAAAATGACCTCCAGCAGGCCACAAATGTGCATGTGTCTGCTCAAACGGTCAGAAACAGACTCCATGAGGGTGATATGAGGGCCCGACGTCCACAGTTGGGGGTTGTGCTTACAGCCCAACACCGTGCAGGACATTTGGCATTTGCCAGAGAACACCAAGATTGGCAAATTCGCCACTGGCGCCCTGTGCTCTTCACAGATGAAAGCAGGTTCACACTGAGCACATGTGACAGACGTGACAGAGTCTGGAGACGCCGTGGAGAACGTTCTGCTGCCTGCAACATCCTCCAGCATGACCGATTTGGCATTGGGTCAGTAATGGTGTGGGGTGGCATTTCTTTGGAGGGCCGCACAGCCCTCCATATGCTCGCCAGAGGTAGCCTGACTGCCATTAGGTACCGAGATGAGATACTCAGACCCCTTGTGAGACCATATGCTGGTGCGGTTGGCCCTGGGTTCCTCCTAATGCAAGACAATGCTAGACCTCATGTGACTGGAGTGTGTCAGCAGTTCCTGCAAGACGAAGGCATTGATGCTATGGACTGGCCCGCCCGTTCCCCAGACCTGAATACAATTGAGCATATCTGGGACATCATGTCTTGCTCTATCCACCAACGTCACGTTGCACCACAGATTGTCCAGGTCTGGGAGGAGATCCCTTAGGAGACCGTCCGCCACCTCATCAGGAGCATGCACAGGCGTTGTAGGGAGGTCATACAGGCACATGGAGGCCACACACCCTACTGAGCCTCATTTTGACTTGTTTTAAGGACATTACATCAAAGTTGGATTAGCCTGTAGTGTGTTTTTCCACTTTAATTTTGAGTGTGACTCCAAATCCAGACCTCCATGGGTTGAAAAATGTGATTTCCATTTTATAATTTTTGTGTGATTTTGTTGTCAGCAAATTCAACTATGTAAAGAACAAAGTATTTCAGAAGAATATTTAATTAATTCAGATCTAGGATTTGTTATTTTTGTGTTCCCTTTATTTTTGTGAGCAGTGTATTTGGAGTATGATCTTGAATATTCAGCTTCTGAGTAGACTGTTCAGTCGTAGCTACAGGTACACTGATAACATCTTGAAAAGTGACTTGTAACAACTGAGCAACAGGGTAGTGCTTGGTCAAGGTTATACTGCTACTACTTAAGTTCAGGATACGAATTGGCAATTTACCTTGAGAAACGGTCACTAGGCTTCTTGCAGCTCGGACTAGAGGATGGTCCTCTAGGTTGATAGGTTCTACTAGGGCTTGGTAGTCTTGACCTTGGATTCCGGGAGCAGCTCAGCACCATTGGAGTGTTTCAGTATTGGGTTTCAGGATCACTGGTTACCTTTGATGCGAGCACAGCAAATCTCTCCTTTCTCATTAGCAAATTTCTGTTGTGCACTTAATACACAGCTGGTCTGTTAACAACAGGTAAAAATTACGGCTCTCACCTGCCCCTTCTCTGCTGTGAACACGGAGGAATACCGCACTTGGATGTGAAAAATTTGTAGCCCAAACAGATAGCAAAGTCCAGCTCAGTCTCGCAGAGGTTCAATGGTACTTTATTAATGCGGTTAAAAATACATCCAGTACAAACGGTCTTTGTCTACGCGTTTCGGGCTACCAAGTATGTAAGCGCTTTTTACTCATGATGACATACTAAAGACACAACTGAGCGCAGCAGATATAGTGGGTCAACACCTGGGCCACTAATTGGGCTATCACGTGACCCAAAAGAGGTGCCGCTATTCACATGCATCAAATCTTAAATTAAAAAGTTACACTTGTCAAAAAACATATCCATATTCAACATAAAAAGACATCTGGAGTGGGAAATATGTAACATTATATCATATTCTATTATTGTTGTAGTATCAGATCCAATCTTTTGTTAAGCCCCTCAGGCTGACGGCTGCTTAACTGAAAAATCCAGAAAGACTCCCTGTTAAGAAGTTTCCTCCTATGGTCACCTCCTCTAGTTGGTGCTTTAACTCTCTCAATCTCTTGTACCAACATACCGGACGTGTCTCCACCATGGGAAACCGCAAAGTGCAAGCTGGCCGCAGACACACGGCGGCTCCCAAGGTGCGGCACGTCCAAGATGTGTTTGCGTATCCTAACCTTGATGGCGTTAGTGGTGCAACCAACATACTGTAGATTTCAGATCCCACATGTGATTAGGTATATTGTGTATGTTGTGTTACAATCAAGGTATGATTTTGTATTAAAATCTTTACCATTAGCAGTAGATCTGAATTGTCTGGCTATCACAGTTTGATCGCAACATATGTACTTGCCATGTCCACATTTATAACTACCTGTTGTTCTTAACTAATTTGGCTGTGATTGTTTTCTTTTCCTGGTAGAGACTAGGACTAACAAATGTGGCCAGTGTGGGAGCTCTGCGGGCCGAACACCGTATGCCCTCTCGCTGCTATATTTGCCCATTGCTTATTATATGCTAAGACCGGAAGATGTTATCTAACAATCTTGCAAACTTCAGGGTATTGTACACTATATTGTGTCACAAATGTGCTCTGAGGGGTCTTATCTGGCAACAGCTGTGGCTTAATAGATTCCTGTTTCATTCTAGGATAAACCAACAGATTTCTATCCATGCCTAGTGTCTGTTGTATACACCTAGTAACATGTTTTCAAGAGTATGCTCTTTGTGCCAGTCTGCTCATAATGTCCTCCGCTTCCAATGTAAAGGAGTTTGTATCTGTGCAAATCCATCTAGCACAGATCATCTCACCCATAGGTATGTTATGTACCGTATGTGGGGTTGATAGGAAGATCCATGCAGTATGGTGTTACCTGCTGTGGGTTTTCTAATAGTGGATGTACATATAGTAGCGGTGGCAGAGTCCCCCCTCAGGCGCAAGTCCAAAAATGATATCTCATGCGGTTCATGATCAACACTGAAAGAGATAGTAGCCAAACATGAATTGAGGTATTGGGCAAAGAGTGGTATGGCCGCCACATCACCAGACCAGACAAATAACAGGTCATCAATGTAGCGGCCATACCACCTCATGCTGTCCCAAAATGGATGGGTGTCGATGAGGAGGAAGCCCCTCTCCCACCATGCCATGCCATATATATATATTGGAGGGAGAGAACTTGGCCCCTATCGACAGCCCAGTTACCTGTAAATAAAATCTGTCAGCAAATATGAAGAAATTGCGCCTGAGGAGGAAATCCACCACCAAAACTACATATTCCCGTAATCCCTCAGTAAATTCACTCTGTTTCCAAGAACCATGAAAGGGACCTGAGAGCCAACTCATGCGGTATATATTTATAAATAATGAGACTACATCTGCTGTAATCCATGTGTAATGTTCAGACCATTCCATAGCATTGAATGCCTGTAGAACTGATCTGGTATCCCTTAGGAACCCTGGTATATGTGGGACTACAGGTTGGAGAAGTGAGTCTACCCATTGCGACAGTCTCTCTGAGAACGAACCAATTCCTGCTACTATTGGTCTGAGCGGGGGAGGGAAACCATCCTTATGCGTTTTGGGGAGTGCATGGAAGACAGAGATGATTGGGTGATCAATATAAATATAATCTGTCTCCTTCTTGCTAAGGAAACCAGACTTCAAACCCAAAGACAATAATGCCATCATTTATTTCTGAAAAGCGGGGAGCGGGTTATCTCTCAGCATAGCATATACATCTGTGTCACTGAGCATGGCCTCTATCTGTTATTTATAGATACCACTATCAAGTATAACGACCGCTCCCCCCTTATCAGCTTGCCTGATGATTATATCATCCCTGTCCTTCAATTCCCGTAATGCCTGAAACTCCCTCTTAGTCATATTGTAATGAAGGTGTTTCTCTCTGGATTTTATTTTGTTATTCAATGAAACCAGGTCCCTCTCAACCAATTCCTGGAATCTATCCAGTGCGGGGCCCTTGACTGAACCGGATAAAAGTCTCGGTTTGTGGTATTAAAACAAGTTGAGGAGTTAATCAGTTCAAAGTCCTCCCACATTGTACGTAGCTCCTGTAAATTGCAAACATGTATCATTTCAGCAAAGCTCATATCATTACATTCCCTGTTGTATCACCTTTTTGGAGGCAGGTAAAGCGGTAGTCATAGACTTGTGTAAAGCTTCAAGCATTTCAGTATAACAGTTTCTAAGGAAGTTCATTCCTAGGACTACTGGAGGGTTGTTGTCTTCCCTGACTTGCACAACAATGATACCTTGCTGGGGTAGTGTGGTTCCTCCCACTTGAAGAGTTGGTTCCCAATAACCCTGCACTGGCATGGGTTTGCCGTTGCTGGTTATAATGCTCAGCCAGGATTCTGGTGGCTGTTTCAGCTGGTCGTCGTCGCATTATTTCTTAAATGCAGTCTCTTGGATAGTTGTGACTTGAGACCTGGTGTCCAATAAGGCAATAAAGGGAACCCCATTGATTCGGAGAAACACTTCTGGAAGGGATCCTACATATCTGGGCATCCAGCTGGAATTTTCTGGACCTACTGCTCTACCTCCCGAGGGGCGGGCCTTGGTCTCGGGGGTCGACCTTTTAAACTGCCAGTATATCCTTTCTGTATGGCCTGGCTTGTGACAGTATCTACAAATGGGTCACTTATGCTCGTTAAAGAGGTCAGTGGGGTGTCTACCAGGGTTTCTGTGATAAGTCTCTCTATTATCAGGAGGGGAATGTTTTCTTGGTAACGGTGTCTCATCCTCCAACAATAAGGGTTTCTCCCACTGTTCCAGTTTTCAGCATACTTTCTCCAGACTTTTGGTTAGGAAGTTGACTTGATCTGTCAAGGCAGCAACTGCATCAGAAATTGGAGCTTGGGCTTCCTGACTGACTATAGGGTGACATTTTGGAGATATAGATGGCTTATTCACAGACATTTCAGCAGGCCTAGCAGGCTCTGGTTGTAGGTCTTTCCCCAGAATACTAATAGCTAGCTCTTTAGTAGGAAGAGGAGCTAGCTATTAGTAGATTACTAGATTACTAGATTAAAAAATCTAAACTAAGTATACAGACATGTAGAGCGGTGCCCAGGGATCCCCCTGCACTTACTGTTATACCTGGGCGCCGCTCCGCTCACCCGGTATAGCCTCCGGTATCTTCACATGTTAGGCTCCACCCATGGGAACCTGCCGGCGTCTCTTTCTCCCATGCTGTAGCGCTGGCCAATCGCAGCGCTCAGCTCATAGCCTGAGAGTTTTTTTTTCTCTCAGGCTATGAGCTGAGCACTGCGATTGGCCAGCGCTACAGCATGGGAGAAAGAGACGCCAGCAGGTTCCCATGGGTGGAGCCTAACATGTGAAGATACCGGAGGCTATACCGGGCGAACGGAGCGGCGCCCAGGTATAATAGTAAGTGCAGGGAGATCCCTGGGCGCCGCTCTACATGTCTGTATAGTTAGTTTAGATTTTTTAAAACTAGTGAAAGGTCCTCTTTAAAGTATGAGCTTCCCCAGCGTATCATGGGAACCAGGGTGCTCCTAGAAAATAAGACATTGTTAAGGGCATAATGCTTAGGACTGCAGCAGCTGCTGCAGGGGACTTGCTAAGGTCAGGCTGCTCACTATCTCCTTGTTCAGACATGACAATCACAGTCTTTCAATATAATGCAGGTTAAATACAGTTTTACACACTTTTTGCATTGCGTTGCAATGGGGAATAGGAGCAGACTTGGTGCGTGGCTCCTTGAAGAATCGCTGTGGCGACTTAATATAGAGGAGTATGGTGCTCTGTAAGGCAGATTGTAATCCCGAACTGTCCTTATTAAGGTTAATTTTCCCCAACTGCACTCAACCGCACTCACTTTGACATCATGGACGATTCTCAGGCTGCATGGGAGTTGGACCTCTATTTATTTTATTTTTTTCAAGGTCAAGCTGCTTTCACTTCCTCTATTGGTACAGCTGTTTTTTCTGTCCTCCTATAAAATTGCACTCAAAGACTTTTGTTCCTCTCTGGGGGCAGACTGTTTGTCTCGCTCAGTATGTGGAGAGCAAAAACAAGATGGCTGATTAACCCCTGTTTTACCAGCAGCAAATAAATGCAATACAGTCACTTGTATGGGGTTTTTACAGATGCTGTAAGCTTCAGCAGTGATCTGAGAGCACATGTATATTGTTTATACTAAGGCACAAAGGATTTTGATCCTGTTCATGACGCCAAAATTATGCAGTGGACTGGACCCCAGCAGTAGTATGTGAGTGCACGGTGGGCTGATGGGGGTAGTAGTCGTACTTGCGGTTTTGCAGCTCCCTGGGTCGGAGTACAGTGATGAGGAAGACAGCACTAAATCCTCCGGGGCACTCTCTATTGTAGGGAACACCAGCCAGATGAAAGTTGAGGTGCCCTTGATGGTAATGGGTACGCCTATGGGGCTTTGGTGGCTGGGCCCCTGTGTTCGTGACGACAGCACCGTGAGCTGCAATTAGGAGATGAAGTGGAATAAGGAGACCAAGTTTCTTAATAAAGTCCCAGTACTTTACTGAAGGTGATCCAAAGGTCATCAATGTATGCAAAAGTCATTTACAGCAAGGCAGCTTTTACAGTGATTCAGATTAGTTCCCAGAAGTTGCATACAGAGCAGTTTTCTATGACAATCAATCTTTCTCCCATATTTCTCCAGGCCGGAGGGATGTACTATGTCTGCTGTACTGTATAATCATATACTTCTGTATCCTCTCTAGGATTACTATGTTCTGACAGATGGCCTTTCTTTCCTTGATTATGGTGGGCAGCTTGTAGCCTAGAATCTCTCCACCTAATGCAAAAGAGACTAGAGCTAGAGTTGAGCGAACACCTGGATGTTCGGGTTCGAGAAGTTCGGCCGAACTTCCCGGAAATGTTCGGGTTCGGGATCCGAACCCGAACCGAACTTCGTCCCGAACCCGAACCCCATTGAAGTCAATGGGGACCCGAACTTTTGGGCACTAAAAAGGCTGTAAAACAGCCCAGGAAAGAGCTAGAGGGCGGCAAAAGGCAGCAACATGTAGGTAAATCCCCTGCAAACAAATGTGGATAGGGAAATGAATGAATCAATTGGACAGAGGTCCCATAGCAGAGAATCTGGCTTCACGTCAGCAGAGAATCAGTCTCTTCATGCCATAGCAAAGAATCTGGCTTCATGTCAGCAGAGAATCAGTCTCTTCATGCCATAGCAGAGAATCTGGCTTCATGTCACCCACCACTGGAAGAGGCCACTGTCACATATTTAGGCCACAACACCCAGACAGAGGAGAGCGGTCCCGTAACAGAGAATCTGGCCTTATGTCAGCGCAGAATCTGTCTTCATGTCATAGCAGAGAATCAGACTTCACGTCACCCACCACTGGAACAGGCCACTGTCACACATTTAGGCCCAGGCACCCAGGCAGAGGAGAGAGGTCCCGTAACAGAGAATCTGGCCTTATGTCAGCACAGAATATGTCTTCATGTCATAGCAGAGAATCAGGCTTCACGTCACCCACCACTGGAACAGGCCACTGTCACACATTTAGGCCCAGGCACCCAGGCAGAGGAGAGAGGTCCCGTAACAGAAAATCTGGCCTTATGTCAGCGCAGAATCTGTCTTCATGTCATAGCAGAGAATCAGGCTTCACGTCACCCACCACTGGAACAGGCCACTGTCACACATTTAGGCCCAGCACCCAGGCAGAGGAGATAGGTCCCGTAACAGAGAATCTGGCCTTATGTCAGTGCAGAATCTGTCTTCATGTCATAGCAGAGAATCAGGCTTCACGTCACCCACCACTGGAACAGGCCACTGTCACATATTTAGGCCCAGGCACCCAGGCAGAGGAGAGAGGTCCCGTAACAGAGAATCTGGCCTTATGTCAGCGCAGAATCAGTCTTCATGTCATAGCAGAGAATCAGGCTTCACGTCACCCACCACTGGAACAGGCCACTGTCACATATTTAGGCCCAGGCAGAGGAGAGAGGTCCCGTAACAGAGAATCTGGCCTTATGTCAGCGCAGAATCTGTCTTCATGTCTTAGCAGAGAATCAGGCTTCACGTCACCCACCACTGGAACAGGCCACTGTCACATATTTAGGCCCAGGCACCCAGGCAGAGGAGAGAGGTCGCGTAACAGAGAATCTGGCTTCATGTCAGCGCAGAATCTGTCTTCATGTCATAGCAGAGAATCAGGCTTCACGTCACCCACCACTGGAACAGGCCACTGTCACACATTTAGGCCCCGGCACCCAGACAGAGGAGAGGTTCATTCAACTTTGGGTTGCCCCGCAATATAATGGTAAAATGAAATTAAAAATAGTATTGAATGAGGAAGTGCCCTGGAGTAGAATAATATATTGTTAAGGGGAGGTAGTTAATATCTAATCTGCACAAGGGATGGACAGGTCCTGTGGGATCCATGGCTGGTTCATTTTTATGAACGTCAGCTTGTCCACATTGGCTGTAGACAGGCGGCTGCGTTTGTCTGTAATGACGCCCCCTGCCGTGCTGAATACACTTTCAGACAAAACGCTGGCCGCCGGGCAGGCCAGCACCTCCAAGGCATAAAAGGCTAGCTCTGGCCACGTGGACAATTTGGAGACCCAGAAGTTGAATGGGGCCGAACCATCAGTCAGTACGTGGAGGGGTGTGCACAGGTACTGTTCCACCATGTTAGTGAAATGTTGCCTCCAGCTAACACGTTCCGTATCAGGTGGTGGTGCAGTTAGCTGTGGCGTGTTGACAAAACTTTTCCACATCTCTGCCATGCTAACCCTGCCCTCAGAGGAGCTGGCTGTGACACAGCTGTGTTGGCGACCTCTTGCTCCTCCTCTGCCTTCGCCTTGGGCTTCCACTTGTTCCCCTGTGACATTTGGGAATGCTCTCAGTAGCGCGTCTACCAACGTGCGCTTGTACTCGCGCATCTTCCTATCACGCTCCAGTGTAGGAAGTAAGGTGGGCACATTGTCTTTGTACCGGGGATCCAGCAGGGTGGCAACCCAGTAGTCCGCACACGTTAAAATGTGGGCAACTCTGCTGTCGTTGCGCAGGCACTGCAGCATGTAGTCGCTCATGTGTGCCAGGCTGCCCAGAGGTAAGGATAAGCTGTCCTCTGTGGGAGGCGTATCGTCATCGTCCTGAGTTTCCCCCCAGCCACGCACCAGTGATGGGCCCGAGCTGCTTTGGGTTCCACCCCGCTGTGAACATGCTTCATCCTCATCCTCCTCCACCTCCTCCTCATCCTCGTCCTCCTCGTCCTCCAGTAGTGGGCCCTGTCTGGCCACATTTGTACCTGGCCTCTGGTGTTGCAAAAAACCTCCCTCTGAGTCACTTCGAAGAGACTGGCCTGAAAGTGCTAAAAATGACCCCTCTTCCTCCTCTTCCTCCTGGGCCACCTTCTCTTCCATCATCGCCCTAAGTGTTTTCTCAAGGAGACATAGAAGAGGTATTGTAACGCTGATAACGGCGTCATCGCCACTGGCCATGTTGGTGGAGTACTCGAAACAACGCAACAGGGCACACAGGTCTCGCATGGAGGCCCAGTCATTGGTGGTGAAGTGTGTCTGATCCGCAGTGCAACTGACCCGTGCGTGCTGCAGCTGAAACTCCACTATGGCCTGCTGCTGCTCGCACAGTCTGTCCAGCATATGCAAGGTGGAGTTCCACCTGGTGGGTACGTCGCATATGAGGCGGTGAGCGGGAAGGCCGAAGTTACGCTGTAGCGCAGACAGGCGAGCAGCGGCAGGGTGTGAACGCCGGAAGCGCGAACAGACGGCCCGCACTTTATGCAGCAGCTCTGACATGTCGGGGTAGTTGAGAATGAACTTCTGCACCACCAAATTCAGCACATGCGCCAGTCAAGGGATGTGCGTCAAACCGGCTAGTCCCAGAGCTGCAACGAGATTTTGCCCATTATCGCACACCACCAGGCCGGGCTTGAGGCTCACCGGCAGCAACCACTCGTCGGTCTGTTGTTCTATACCCCCCCACAACTCCTGAGCGGTGTGGGGCCTGTCCCCCAAACATATGAGTTTCAGAATGGCCTGCTGACGTTTACCCCGGGCTGTGCTGAAGTTGGTGGTGAAGGTGTGTGGCTGACTGGATGAGCAGGTGGAAGAAGAGGAGGAGGAAGCTGAGTAGGAAGAGGAGGAGACAGGAGGCAAAGAATGTTGCCCTGCGATCCTTGGCGGCGGAAGGACGTGCGCCAAACAGCTCTCCGCCTGGGGCCCAGCCGCCACTACATTTACCCAGTGTGCAGTACCCTGGCCGTGCTTACTGGTCCACGTATCTGTGGTTAGGTGGACCTTGCCACAGATGGCGTTGCGCAGTGCACACTTGATTTATCGGACACTTGTTTGTGCAGGGAAGGCACGGCTCTCTTGGAGAAGTAGTGGCGGCTGGGAACAACATACTGTGGGACAGCAAGTGACATGAGCTGTTTGAAGCTGTGTGTGTCCACCAGCCTAAATTACAGCATTTCATAGGCCAGTAGTTTAGAAATGCTGGCATTCAGGGCCAGGGATCGAGGGTGGCTAGGTGGGAATTTGCGCTTTCTCTCAAATGTTTGTGAGATGGAGAGCTGAACGCTGCCGTGTGACATGGTTGAGATGCTTGGTGACGCAGGTGGTGGTGTTGGTGGTACATCCCATGTTTGCTGGGCGGCAGGTGCCAACGTTCCTCCAGAGGCAGAGATAGAGGCCGAGGCGGCGGCAGCAGCAGCAGAAGAGGCCGAGGCGGCGGCAGCAGCAGAAGAGGCCGAGGCGGCAGCAGCAGAAGAGGTAGCAGGGGGAGCCTGAGTGACTTTCTTGTTTTTAAGGTGTTTACTCCACTGCAGTTCATGCTTTGCATGCAGGTGCCTGGTCATGCAGGTTGTGCTAAGGTTCTGAACGTTAATACCTCGCTTCAGGCTCTGATGGCACAGCGTGCAAACCACTCGGGTCTTGTCGTCAGCACATTGTTTGAAGAAGTGCCATGCCAGGGAACTCCTTGAAGCTGCCTTTGGGTGCTCGGTACCAGATGGCGGCGGTCAGTAGCAGGCGGAGTCTCTTGGCGGCGGTTGTTCTGATTTTGCCCACTGCTCCCTCTTTTGCTACACTGTTGGCTCGGTCTCACCACTGCCTCTTCCTCCGAACTGTGAAAGTCAGTGGCACGACCTTCATTCCATGTGGGGTCTAGGACCTCATCGTCCCCTGCATCGTCTTCCACCCAGTCTTGATCCCTGACCTCCTGTTCAGTCTGCACACTGCAGAAAGACGCAGCAGTTGGCACCTGTGTTTCGTCATCATCAGAGACGTGCTGAGGTGGTATTCCCATGTCCTCATCATCAGGAAAAATAAGTGGTTGTGCGTTAGTGCATTCTATCTCTTCCACCCCTGGGGAAGGGCTAGGTGGATGCCCTTGGGAAACCCTGGCAGCAGAGTCTTCAAACAGCATAAGAGACTGCTGCATAACTTGAGGCTCAGACAGTTTCCCTGATATGCATGGGGGTGATGTGACAGACCGATGGGCTTGGTTTTCATGCGCGATCTGTGCGCTTTCTGCAGAAGACTGGGTGGGAGATAATGTGAACGTGCTGGATCCACTGTCGGCCACCCAATTGACTAATGCCTGTACCTGCTCAGGCCTTACCATCCTTAGAACGGCATTGGGCCCCACCAAATATCGCTGTAAATTCTGCTGGCTACTGGGACCTGAGGTAGTTGTTCACTAGGACGTGTGGCTGTGGCAGAACGGCCACGTCCTCTCCCAGCACCAGAGGGTCCACTAACACCACCACGACCATGTCCGCGTCCCTTATTAGATGTTTTCCTCATTGTTCCCGTTCACCACAATTTTGAGAATGGCAAATTTGGGAATAGTTTTTAAACCCAGAACAAAAAATGTGCTTTTACGGTCACTACAAATAACTTGACCAGATAAAAAAGTACAGATTTGGTTGAATAGAAATGTCAGGCCTGTTTTTTTTTGCGCTGTGTGACAGGTATAGGTTTAATCACAGAATCAGACTTCTATCTGCACGGTAGCGTGTGTCTTAGGTTTTTCTGAATGACACTATCAGCACCTTCAATGTAAGATATCCTTTTTGGGATAGATTTCAAGTAGGCCTCATATACCAGAAACTAGTTATTTTGAGAATGGCAAATTTGGGAATAGTTTTTCAACCTAGAACAAAAAGTCTGCTTTTACGGTCACTACAAATAACTTGACCAGCTAAAACAGTACAGATTTGGTTGAATAGAAATGTCAGGCCTGTTTTTTTTTTGCGCTATGTGACAGGTATAGGTTTAATCACAGAATCAGACTTCTATCTGCACGGTAGCGTGTGTCTTAGATTTTTCTGAATGACACTATCAGCACCTTCAATGTAAGATATCCTTTTTGGGATAGATTTCAAGTAGGCCTCATATACCAGAAACTAGTTATTTTGAGAATGGCAAATTTGGGAATAGTTTTTCAACTCAGAACAAAAAGTCTGCTTTTACGGTCACTACAAATAACTTGACCAGCTAAAACAGTACAGATTTGGTTGAATAGAAATGTCAGGCCTGTTTTTTTTTTGCGCTATGTGACAGGTATAGGTTTAATCACAGAATCAGACTTCTATCTGCACGGTAGCGTGTGTCTTAGGTTTTTCTGAATGACACTATCAGCACCTTCAATGTAAGATATCCTTTTTGGGATAGATTTCAAGTAGGCCTCAAATACCAGAAACTAGTTATTTTGAGAATGGCAAATTTGGGAATAGTTTTTCAACCCAGAACAAAAAGTCTGCTTTTACGGTCACTACAAATAACTTGACCAGCTAAAACAGTACAGATTTGGTTGAATAGAAATGTCAGGCCTGTTTTTTTTTTGCGCTATGTGACAGGTATAGGTTTAATCACAGAATCAGGCTTCTATCTGCACGGTAGCGTGTGTCTTAGGTTTTTCTGAATGAGACTATCAGCACCTTCAATGTAAGATATCCTTTTTGGGATAGATTTCAAGTAGGCCTCATATACCAGAAACTAGTTATTTTGAGAATGGCAAATTTGGGAATAGTTTTTCAACCCAGAACAAAAAGTGTGCTTTTACGGTCACTACAAATAACTTGACCAGCTAAAACAGTACAGATTTGGTTGAATAGAAATGTCAGGTCTATTTTTTAGGTGCTGGGTGACAGGCTCAACTTGCCCCTGATGTAGTATATGGCCAAAAAATAACCACACTGTTGATGGTTAAATGCACTTGGGTGACACAGGCTCAGCCTGCACCAGATGTAGTATATGGCCAATAAATAACCAGAATGTTGATGGTTAAATGCACTTCGGTGACACAGGCTCAGCCTGCAGCTGATGTAGTATTTGGCCAAAAAATAACCAGACTGTTGATGGTTAAATGCACTTCGGTGACACAGGCTCAGCCTGCAGCTGATGTAGGATATAGCACAAAATAACCACACTATTGATGGTTAAATACACTTGGTGATAGCTTGTGCTGGCGCACCACAAGTCACAAAATGGCCGCCGATCACCCCAGAAAAAAGTGATCTAAAAACGCTCTGGGCAGCCTCAAAAAAGTGAGCAAGTCAATATTAGCACTTCAATGATCCACAGCTGCAGATCGATCACAGAATGAAGTCTTTTGGAGGAGTTAATCTGCCTAATCTCGCCCTAACGTCGCAGCTGCAACCTCTCCCTATGCTTGAATCAGCAGAGTGACGTGCAGCGCAACGTGACCCAAGCTTATATAGAGGCTGGGTCACATGCTGCACTGGCCAATCACAGCCATGCCAATAGTAGGCAAGGCTGTGATGGCCTCTTGGGGCAAGTAGTATGACGCTTGTTGATTGCCAAGAAAGCGCCGAACACCGAACCCGAACCCGGACTTTTACGAAAATGTTCGGGTTCGGGTCCGTGTCACGGACACCCCAAAATTCGGTACGAACCCGAACTATACAGTTCGGGTTCGCTCATCGCTAACTAGAGCCTGATAAACGACCTTCCTTTGCCAATATTCTCACTCCCTCTTTGAGTTGCCTGGTTCTTCTGTAATCTTTCCCTTCTTTGGGCTGGTACATGGAACTAACTGTGGAGTTTTTATAACTCTCCAAATGCGTGCTGAGGTGCAGCTTTGTCCTCAGACATCGCACACACACTGACCTTCTTTTCCTTCTTTTCTGTACTGTGTGCAGGGTGGAGTCAGCCCTGGGAGGCTTGTTAGAACCTTCTTCTCCCTATGCAACTTTATTATAACTCCTATACAAGCACAATTTACATGAAACACAATCACAGTATTAAGCAGTGTTATATATATATACAGTACAGACCAAAAGTTTAGACACACCTTCTCATTTAAAGAGTTTTCTTTATTTTCATGACTATGAAAATTGTAGATTCACACTGAAGGCATCAAAACTATGAATTAACACATGTGGAATTATATACATAACAAACAAGTGTGAAACAACTGAAAATATGTCATTTTCTATGTTCTTCAAAGTAGCCACCTTTTGCTTTGATTACTGCTTTGCACACTCTTGGCATTCTCTTGATGAGCTTCAAGAGGTAGTCCCCTGAATGGTTTTTACTTCACAGGTGTGCCCTGTCAGGTTTAATAAGTGGGATTTCTTGCCTTATAAATGGGTTGGGACCATCAGTTGCGTTGAGGAGAAGTCAGGTGGATACACAGCTGATAGTCCTACTGAATAGACTGTTAGAATTTGTATTATGGCAAGAAGAAAGCAGCTAAGTAAAGAAAAACGAGTGGCCATCATTACTTTAAGAAATGAAGGTCAGTCAGCCAGCCGAAAAATTGGGAAAACGTTGAAAGTAAGGGATATTTGACCATGAAGGAGAGTGATGGGGTGCTGCGCCAGATGACCTGGCCTCCACAGTCACCGGACCTGAACCCAATCAAGATGGTTTGGGGTGAGCTGGACTGCAAAGTGAAGGCAAAAGGGCCAACAAGTGCTAAGCATCTCTGGGAACTCCTTCAAGACTGTTGGAAGACCATTCACCTTGTCAGCAGTTTTTCAACCCGCAGTCCACAGCAGGCTTTAGGGCCTGTTTCCCAGCAGGCGTCTCTCAGCCCTTTAGCGCGGCACAAGTTCTCAGTTCCCAAACACACAGAGACTGACAGTGCTCCACTGTCAGAGAGGAGTAATCCACACACCCAGCTGAGACTGCTGGCAGGGTTTAATATAGGCTAGTAAAGACCCGGCCTGGAACGTGGGGAGAAGCCACCCACCCAGCACTTTGGCTACTCCCAGTAAGAGCCGGCCTAGATCGGTTTTACAGCCATACTAACAGCAAACAGTGTCAATCAGCACTAGCTGCCACTGACCCTTGAAGTTACTGGCTATTACCTCACCGAGGCCAGGAACCTCGGTGACACATACCTTCAATCATGAATGATGTCAATGATGGCCCCTTGCGCCTTCCTACAATATATATATATATATATATATATATATATATACAGTCAGGTCCATAAATATTGGGACATCAACACAATTCTAACATTTTTGGCTCTATACACCACCCCAATGGATTTGAAATGAAACAAACAAGATGTGCTTTAAATGCAGACTGTCAGCTTTAATTTGAGGGTATTTACATCCAAATCAGGTGAACGGTGTAGGAATAACAACAGTTTGCATATTTGCCTCCCACTTGTTAAGGGACAAAAAGTAATGGGACAGAATAATAATCATAAATCAAACTTTCACTTTTTAATACTTGGTTGCAAATCATTTGCAGTCAATTACGCCCTGAAGTCTGGAAAGCATAGACATTACTAGACGCTGGGTTTCATCCCTGGTGATGCTCTGCCAGGCCACTACTGCAACTGTCTTCAGTTCCTGTTTGTTCTTGGGGCATTTTCCCTTCAGTTTTGTCTTCAGCAAGTGAAATGCATGCTCAATCGGATTCAGGTCAGGTGATTGACTTGGCCATTGCATAACATTCCACCTCTTTCCCTTAAAAAACTCTTTGGTTGCTTTTGCAGTATGCTTTGGGTCATTGTCCATCTGCACTGTGAAGCGCCGTCCAATGAGTTCTGAATCATTTGGCTGAATATGAGCAGATAATATTACCCGAAACACTTCAGAATTCATCCTGCTGCTTTTGTCAGCAGTCACATCCTCAATAAATACAAGAGAACCAGTTCTATTGGCAGCCATACATGCCCACACCATGACACTAGCACCACCATGCTTCACTGATGAGGTGGTATGCTTAGGATCATGAGCAGTTCCTTTCTTTCTCCATACTCTTCTCTTCCCATCACTCTGGTACAAGTTGATCTTGGTCTCATCTGTCCATAGGATGTTGTTCCAGAACTGTGAAGGCTTTTTTAGATGTTGTTTGGCAAACTCTAATCTGGCCTTCCTGTTTTTGAGGCTCACCAATGGTTTACATCATGTGGTGACCGTGAACCCTCTGTATTCACTCTGGTGAAGTCTTCTCTTGATTGTTGACTTTGACACACATACACCTTGATCGGGCCAACTGTTGTGAAGGGTGTTTTCTTCACCAGGGAAAGAATTCTTCGGTCATCCACCACAGTTGTTTTCCGTGGTCTTAAGGGTCTTTTGGTGTTGCTGAGCTCACCGATGTGTTCCTTCTTTTTAAGAATGTTCCAAACAGTTGTTTTGGCCATGCCTAATGTTTTTTCTATCTCTTTTTTTTTTTTTTCAGCCTAATGATGGCTTGCTTCACTGATAGTGACTGCTCTTTGAAACTCATCTTGAGAGTTGACAGCAACAGATTCCAAATACAAATAGCACACTTGAAATGAACTCTGGACCTTTTATCTGCTCATTGTAATTGGGATAATGAGGGAATAACACACACTTGGCCATGGAACAGCTGAGAAGCCAATTGTCCCATTACTTTTGGTTCCTTAACAAGTGGGAGGCACATATGCAAACTGTTGTAATTCCTACACCGTTCACCTGATTTGGATGTAAATACCCTCAAATTAAAGCTGACAGTCCGCAGTTAAAGCACATCTTGTTCGTTTTATTTCAAATCCGTTGTGATGGTGCATAGAGCCCAAAATGTTACAATTGTGTTGATGTCCCAATATTTATGGACCTGACTGTATATCATACACACAACACTGAAGGGGGTAAATCAACTTAACACTTAACTTTTAATGATATCAAGTTTAAAAAAAAGTACCATTAATTCCAAATATGTACAGATTATCCCAGTCTAAAACTGGTACACGGCAGTACCCACCCATCTTGCAAAATGAGAAAGTAACCATGACGTCCCACTGCATCCAGTCTGGGGGTGGAGTATCAGCAGGCACCAGACGAGGTGGACAGCATTCAAACAACCCAGTCATCTAGGAGTTGCCTTTTAAGCTGTTGCATGTCCCATTATAAGCCAAAGTGAAACATGCATACTTACTAGGAGGGATAATGGACTAGAGTTATCTAGGGCATTCCGTAGTAGGGGCATGTCCAGGATGGTGGTCACCTTTTTCAGGATTGGTGCTCTGTTGTTAGGCTAAACAGGGACAAGGTAGCATGGCATATGGCATTTTTATATTTTGATATAATTTCTTCAACCAAAACATTTAACAGCAAAGCATAATCTTCTGACTCGTCTGTGTGTAGTGGTACCAAATATGTGTACTTATGTGCTCAACATCCATAGTTACTGAACCACCCTAGAACAATGGACACTTCCTGCATTCAGGTCCCAATAGTACATACATGCTTACTTTAGCACTTTTTTCTGACATGGAGTAGGTCATTCAGCTTGCTGTCATCTCAGGAGAGGCATGAACAAAGGATCCCAGCAGTCGCGTCTTAATGTGAATCAGATGTCTTTTATTCCATAAATGAAAAGACCAGGACCAGGTTTCGGCAATGTGCCTTCATCAACAGGTAGTCCAAATACAATCTTAACAAACTATATATGCTCTACAGTCACCGCCCACAGGAGCTAAAGTCCATCCCATAAGGGGAATGGCCACAAAGTTACAGGTGTAATCAATTTAATAATAAACAAGCCAAAGCAGAGAAAAAAAGCATCTAGATAGATATTTCATCTTACATTTGTAGATAATACTCTTGTATAACGTTCAAATTTTCAATACCTGAGAAATAAACAACAGATATATTATAAATATATAACAAGATTATTCTATTACAGATACATAACCTCATATTCCCTATTGAGGCCTCTAGGGTGTAATGTGTCCAATGTATGGATCCAAAAGGCTTCCCTCCGTAGCAACATCTTATTAATGTCACCCCCCCTCCGTGGTCTAATCACCTGCTCTATAACCTGAAATTTCAGTTGGGCAATAGAATGTCTGCACTTTTCAAAGTGGCTTGGGATAGGTAATAACAAGTTTTTAGTTCTAATGGTCGATTTATGCTTGTTAATTCTGTCCCTCACTGCCTGCATTGTCTGACCAATGTACAACAGACCACAAGGGCATTTAATCAGATAAACAACATTTGAAGACTCACATGTAAAAAAACCTTTTACTTTAAACGGATTCCCGGTATGTGGATGATAAAATGTAGGGCCCTTTATGATGTGTGAACATTGGAGACAATGCAGGCAGGGGAACGTACCTCTACGTGGTGTTAATAATACACTTTGACGCAACCGATGTTTAGTGCCCCCTATGTCCGCTTTCACTAGCATATCCCTATAACTGGAGTTCTTCCTATTGCAGATCAGGGGTAAACTTTTAAATTCTGAGACCTCTGGATAGGCCTTACCCAATAAATGCCAGTGTTTTCTTACAATATTGTCAATGTATGCATTAAAGGGGTGAAATTTATGAACAAATGCTATCCTAGCATCATCCTTTTTCTTTTTCTTATGTTTAACCCTCACTTGACAAGCACCACTATTAGATAATACATCTGAGGGATGTCCTCTTTCTCTGAATCTAGTAGTCATTTCCCCCAGCCTCTGATCCTGTAAGAGCGGATCCGTAACAATCCGCCTTACCCGCTGATACTGAGATTTAGGTATAGACCTTTTTAAGGATGGGGGATGTGCACTCGAATAATGCAAAATACTGTTTTGATCCGTTTCCTTCCTATAGAGGTCAGTGGATAATTGACCTTCCTGTTTTTTTTTAACCAATGTATCCAAAAAGCTGACTTTATCTCTATCGCATGTCATTGTAAACTGTAGACCTTCACATGCTGAATTCAGATGATCCATGAACGCCACCAGGGTCTCACGTGGCCCCGCCCATATGCAAAAAATATCATCAATAAACCTTTTCCAAACCAAAATATTCTCAATATATAATTCATTGGTATACACATATGTTTCCTCAAATGCAGCCATGAATATATTTGCATATGGCGGGGCCACGTTTGACCCCATCGCGGTCCCACGCTTCTGGAGATAATAATTATCCCCAAATAGAAAATAATTTTCTATCAGAACAATGTTCAACAGATGTAGAAAAAAATCACGTAAAGATGCAGTATATTCACTAGTCTCCAAAATCTTCGAAACCGCCTGGATCCCCTCCCTGTGGCTAATCGACGTGTAAAGACTCACAACGTCGATAGTCACAAGGAGGCTGTCCTCAGGAACATGACCCAAATCATTAAACATGACCCAAATCATGGACACATTGCACCCTAGAGGCCTCAATAGGGAATATGAGGTTATGTATCTGTAATAGAATAATCTTGTTATATATTTATAATATATCTGTTGTTTATTTCTCAGGTATTGAAGATTTGAACGTTATACAAGAGTATTATCTACAAATGTAAGATTAAATATCTATCTAGATGCTTTTTTTCTCTGCTTTGGCTTGTTTATTATTAAATTGATTACACCTGTAACTTTGTGGCCATTCCCCTTATGGGATGGACTTTAGCTCCTGTGGGCGGTGACTGTAGAGCATATATAGTTTGTTAAGATTGTATTTGGACTACCTGTTGATGAAGGCACATTGCCGAAACCTGGTCCTGGTCTTTTCATTTATGGAATAAAAGACATCTGATTCACATTAAGACGCGACTGCTGGGATCCTTTGTTCATATTACCGTGGATTGACGTCCTCTTCCGTGCAGCGTGCATTTGAGTGAGTGCTGGTTTCTCCATATCAAAATTTCAATTTTTTGGAACCGTGCACCGCCATCTCCAAATGAGTTCTGCGGCTTCTACATTGAGCTTTGATACTGCTGAAGCAGACAGGATCCTCTCACAGGTAACATCAACATCGGAATTTCTTAATATTCCTACAAGCGAATTGAAAAAACGTCATTTAGAAAGAGAACTTAGAAGATTGACCTCTTATGAACTTCATGCGGCCACACTAGCCGAATATTATAAAGTGAATAGAATTCCAAGAGGTCTCAGAGTGCATTTGTGTCCAACCTTCTTTGCTGAGGACAGTGAATATTGCAAGGACTTTGAACGTATCATTAATAAATCTTCATACGACTTGATTTTCCTCACGATTAATCGCATTCAAAAGGCGATTAGTGACATCACTGAGCAAGTAGCAACTACGGAGCAACAGTTGCGAGATTCATTAACCTCTGAGGAATTTGAAAAATTAAAAGAAACTGTCGATGCTCACATTGCAACTTATAAAAGAGAGACAGAAGATAGGAAACGATCCAAATTCCTACGAGATTGCGAGGATTATCACCTGAATAAGGTTTACAGATGGCAGGACACGTCATTTCGTCAGCGATCAGGTTTCAGAAGACCCGCGAGATCAGGATCTTTCACGTCAAGCTCTGGCAACGAATCAACAGGCGCACGCAAGATGCGCCTTTTTCAGAAAGGCAGACGGCGTCCGTGCGACGGAGGAGGCACAGGCGAGCAGGCCGCAAACATCGCCGGCATCGTATCGGATACGGGACCGCATCAAGTACAGACTCGGTCTCAGGTAAGAGTCAATCTTTGATTATAAATTTATCGTCCCGATGTCTCAATAGCCAGCAAGTTGAAGCATTGCAAAAAGGCCTGTCGTTTAGCCCCTCACCCAGATTTGATAGTTTTCAAATGGACATAGATATACAACAATTTCTTCAAAAAGTGAGGCTGAAAGCACATTTTGCGCAACCGGCTCTGCCTGTTCAACGTACTGACATTGTACCAGCTGAAACATGCCTGTATTTGAAAGATCTGGGACTCAGTAATAAGTCCACATTCATGCCGCCGAAAACGTACCATCCGGTGGAGACATATGCACAATTAATACTTAAAGAAATAAGAGAGCATTGTGACAAGGTAAAGCATGGTGGACTATTCATGACTCCAAACATTACTGTGGAAGAAAAAAGAGCGATCAGGGCGATTATGGAGGACAATACTCTTATGATAAAACCTGCTGATAAGGGGGGTTCAATTGTGGTGATGGATAGGGAGAAATATATTAATGAGGTCATGAGACAGCTGTCTGATGTTCAAACATACCAACTACTTGATAGAGATCCAGTTTGGAGAATTAAAGAGAAAATTGTCACTATGGTTAAGCATTTTGAAACAGCTGGAACGATCGACTTAGATATGAGTAGATTCTTGATTAAGCAATCCCCCATCACCCCGGTATTATACATTTCACCTAAAGTGCACAAGACCCTTATAGATCCCCCTGGACGCCCCATTTTGTCCTCAGTAGATTCTATTCTTAGTCCACTGGCCATAGTATTAGAAAAAGCCCTGACACCACTTGTTAGAAACACTAAATCTTTTCTATCAGATACTCCTCATTTTCTACGGTTGATTTATGATTTGGGTCATGTTCCTGAGGACAGCCTCCTTGTGACTATTGACGTTGTGAGTCTTTACATGTCGATTAGCCACAGGGAGGGGATCCAGGCGGTTTCTAAGATTTTGGAGACTAGTGAATATACTGCATCTTTACGTGATTTTTTTCTACATCTGTTGAACATTGTTCTGATAGAAAATTATTTTCTATTTGGGGATAATTATTATCTCCAGAAGCGTGGGACCGCGATGGGGTCAAACGTGGCCCCGCCATATGCAAATATATTCATGGCTGCATTTGAGGAAACATATGTGTATACCAATGAATTATATATTGAGAATATTTTGGTTTGGAAAAGGTTTATTGATGATATTTTTTGCATATGGGCGGGGCCACGTGAGACCCTGGTGGCGTTCATGGATCATCTGAATTCAGCATGTGAAGGTCTACAGTTTACAATGACATGCGATAGAGATAAAGTCAGCTTTTTGGATACATTGGTTAAAAAAAAACAGGAAGGTCAATTATCCACTGACCTCTATAGGAAGGAAACGGATCAAAACAGTATTTTGCATTATTCGAGTGCACACCCCCCTTCCTTAAAAAGGTCTATACCTAAATCTCAGTATCAGCGGGTAAGGCGGATTGTTACGGATCCGCTCTTACAGGATCAGAGGCTGGGGGAAATGACTACTAGATTCAGAGAAAGAGGACATCCCTCAGATGTATTATCTAATAGTGGTGCTTGTCAAGTGAGGGTTAAACATAAGAAAAAGAAAAAGGATGATGCTAGGATAGCATTTGTTCATAAATTTCACCCTTTTAATGCATACATTGACAATATTGTAAGAAAACACTGGCATTTATTGGGTAAGGCCTATCCAGAGGTCTCAGAATTTAAAAGTTTACCCCTGATCTGCAATAGGAAGAACCCCAGTTATAGGGATATGCTAGTGAAAGCGGACATAGGGGGCATTAAACATCGGTTGCGTCAAAGTGTATTATCAACACCACGTAGAGGTACGTTCCCCTGCCTGCATTGTCTCCAATGTTCACACATCATAAAGGGCCCTACATTCTATCATCCACATACCGGGATTCCGTTTGAAGTAAAAGGTTTTTTTTTACATGTGAGTCTTCAAATGTTGTTTATCTGATTAAATGCCCTTGTGGTCTGTTGTACATTGGTCAGACAATGCAGGCAGTGAGGGACAGAATTAACAAGCATAAATCGACCATTAGAACTAAAAACTTGTTATTACCTATCCCAAGCCACTTTGAAAAGTGCAGACATTCTATTGCCCAACTGAAATTTCAGGTTATAGAGCAGGTGATTAGACCACGGAGGGGGGGTGACATTAATAAGATGTTGCTACGGAGGGAAGCCTTTTGGATCCATACATTGGACACATTACACCCTAGAGGCCTCAATAGGGAATATGAGGTTATGTATCTGTAATAGAATAATCTTGTTATATATTTATAATATATCTGTTGTTTATTTCTCAGGTATTGAAAATTTGAACGTTATACAAGAGTATTATCTACAAATGTAAGATGAAATATCTATCTAGATGCTTTTTTTCTCTGCTTTGGCTTGTTTATTATTAAATTGATTACACCTGTAACTTTGTGGCCATTCCCCTTATGGGATGGACTTTAGCTCCTGTGGGCGGTGACTGTAGAGCATATATAGTTTGTTAAGATTGTATTTGAACTACCTGTTGATGAAGGCACATTGCCGAAACCTGGTCCTGGTCTTTTCATTTATGGAATAAAAGACATCTGATTCACATTAAGACGCGACTGCTGGGATCCTTTGTTCATATTACCGTGGATTGACGTCCTCTCCCGTGCAGCGTGCATTTGAGTGAGTGCTGGTTTCTCCATATCAAAATCTCAGGAGAGGCAGACTGACATTGTGTAAACCTGATCTGTTTAATAGTGGAGTGATGTGCAGTGCAATCTGCCATTACAGTTAAGGCTTAGATTTACACTTTGGCTGCACGGGCATAGTCAGTTAGCAAATAAATCTACAGATTGGAGTCAGGAAAGGGTTGAAGTTTAAAGGGGTTGTCCAACATTTTGATATTGATGGCTTATCCTCAGGATAGATCATCGATATCAGATTGGTGGGGGTCCAGTTCATGGCACCCCCACTGATCAGCTGATTGGGCCTCTTCCTAGGCCAGGGATGTCGTGTTCATTGGTCACTAGTTGCAGCTTAGTCCCATTCAATACCAAGCACAGCCGATATTCAATGTACAGTACTTGTTAAGTTGCAAGGAAGCCACGGCACTCACCGAAGCGCTGAAGCGTCCTCAAACAGCTGAACAGTGGGGGTGCCAAGTTTTGGGCTCCTGCCGATCTGACATTGATGACCTATCCTGAGCAGAGGTCAACAATATTAAAGACACAGAAAAAAAAACTTTAAGTTTTAAATTCATTCACCCCTTCAGTGTAGATAAACAAAAATACAATTTCTTATCTTATATAGCAAGTATTGTGTTGTACATATAATAGCAGTCAAAAATAATGAATATAAATACAAACTATTAAAAGAAAATATCTAAAGTCATGTACAGACAGGTGCACAATAAAGGGAAAATCCCATTAGCTGGCATACGAGTTCTAGTCTTTGGAGGAATGTATGGCCATATTCCAAACTTTCACATCAGACTCCACAAATATATTGAAGTGCCATTTTTAAGTGTTACTTTTTTGGTCTTTGGGATTCAGGTTTCTAAAGATTTTGTCCCCTTGTTAAGGACACAAGGTGAATGTTAGCTCTAGCTACTTGTGGTTTACTTATTGAAATATACTTATGCAATATACTTATACATCTGCACCAAATGTTATTCTTCTATGTAGGGATTTCGCCATCAATGTTTGATCAGTGTTCGTCCAACCTCCGGGACTCCTAAGAACTCAACCCCTTCTTTGTAGGCACAGCAGTTTGTTGCAATACAATTTATCCCAGTCAAGTGTTATTGGGGGTGCGCCTACCCATCCAAGGCTGTGTTTATTTAGTACAGAATAAAGCTGGTTCCTTCCTTTCCAGAGTTCATTTTGTAGGCCTAGACCCAAGAGAGAGAGAGAGGACAGTCCAGTTATACTGGTACTGTACAATATTGAGTGTAAGGGGCCAACTGATTGAGGTTTCTTTGTTGTGTCAGGTGGGCTCACACAGTGTAACCAAAATCCATGCCAAGATTCTGACATTTTTATATACCGTAAATCTAGAAATAATGCAATATAAAATATTGAAAATATTACTTTTGCAAATATCTTAGCACCTGCAGGGTTCTTCTGCATAATGTGTTTGCTTTATTGTAAAAAGGAGCTATCACCACAAAATGCAATGCATTCTGCGGACAGCAGATTTAGAGAAGGAGGAGCTGAGCAGATTGATATATAGTTTTGCTGGAAAGGATTCAGTAAAACGTGTAATTTATACATTTAAATCTCTGCTATTTCTGATTTCATTGTTCGCATGGAAATTGTTATCAGTGACTGACAGCTATCTCTGTATACACTCTTACACAGGGAATGCTATAAATCACTGATAACACCTCCCCTGTGTACAACTATCAGTGACTGACAGCTATCTCTGTATACACACTTACACAGAGAATGCTATCAATCACTGATAACACCTACCCTGTGTACAGCTATCAGTGATTGACAGCTATCTCTGCATACATACTTACACAAAATACAGAATGCAGTATCCATGTTTTGCAGGTCCACAATTTGCTGACCACAAAACATCTGGTTGGGTGCATGAGCCCTTACACAGAGAATGCTATCAATCACCGATAACACTTCCCCTATGTACAGCTCATCAGTGTCTGAGAGCTACTGTATCTCTGTAGATTATTATTATTTATTTGAACGCACCATAAATTACATAGTGCTGTACATCTAAAAGGGGGTGTACATACACATAGTATAAAACAACACAAGTATGATGGGCAGAGCCTGACCACTTCTGAAAGTTGCTTATCTACCTTTGCCTTTAATAAGTCATGATCAAATATGGAAAGGACAGAGGACTTGATCCCCCTAGCACCCCCAGAATTCACGAAGGTCAGTACAGCCTACAGAAATATCTGAGAAAGAAAGCCGCACTCTCTTCAGCAGGACCTCTCAAGATGCAACAGAGAAATTTAACGGCAGAAGACAGCGCGGTAGAGCAGATCCTCCAACCCAATCGTAACTTAAATCCTATAGTGCTTATTGGTATCCTGAGATGCCACTCTTATGACTCCTAAGATGATATCTCCTTTTCCTCCCCCCCCCTCCCCCTTTCATCCTCCTCTCTTTCTCTGGTTTTATATGTTCTATGCTGATTGTTATTGCTCTTATCACATTGCTGTTCTTAGACTCTTTATTATTGCCAATTTGTGATTGAAACTATGGTAATATGTGGCTTTTCCTGTTTATAAATCCTTGTTCATAAAGAATATATAAAAAATAAAACAAGTACAATGAGCATGAACTATGGAAAAAAGATATAGTCCTGCTCTGATCAAGGTCTTGATAACATTTCATCCAATTTATTAGTATCCATTTAAAATCTGCAGTACGTCACAAGATTGCCCATTAGAACAGGCTGGTCTAAGCATTTTGGACAGTGTGTCCTTACTCAAGACTAGAGTTGGGCGAACACCTGGATGTTCGGGTTCGATAAGTTCGGCCGAACTTCCCGGAAATGTTCGGGTTCGGGATCCGAACCCAACCAGAACTTCGTCCCGAACCCGAACCCCATTGAAGTCAATGGGGACCCGAACTTTTGGGCACTAAAAAGGCTGTAAAACAGCCCAGGAAAGAGCTAGAGGGCTGCAAAAGGCAGCAACATGTAGGTAAATCCCCTGCAAACAAATGTGGATAGGGAAATGAATTAAAATAAAAATGAAAAAAATAAAAATTAACCAATATCAATTGGACAGAGGTCCCATAGCAAAGAATCTGGCTTCACGTCAGCAGATAATCAGTCTCTTCATGCCATAGCAGAGAATCTGGCTTCATGTCAGCACAGAATCAGTCTTCATGTCATAGCAGAGAATCAGGCTTCACGTCACCCACCACTGGAACAGGCCACTGTCACATATTTAGGCCCCGGCACCCAGACAGAGGAGAGAGGTCCCGTAACAGAGAATCTGGCCTTATGTCAGCACAGAATCAGTCTTCATGTCATAGCAGAGAATCAGGCTTTACGTCACCCACCACTGGAACAGGCCACTGTCACATATTTAGGCCCAGGCACCCAGGCAGAGGAGAGAAGTCCCGTAACAGAGAATCTGGCCTTATGTCAGCACAGAATCAGTCTTCATGTCATAGCAGAGAATCAGGCTTCACGTCACCCACCACTGGAACAGGCCACTGTCACATATTTAGGCCCCGGCACCCAGACAGAGGAGAGAGGTCCCGTAACAGAGAATCTGGCCTTATGTCAGCGCAGAATCAGTCTTCATGTCATAGCAGAGAATCAGGCTTCACGTCACCCACCACTGGAACAGGCCACTGTCACACATTTAGGACCAGGCACCCAGACAGAGGAGAGAGGTCCCGTAACAGAGAATCTGGCCTTATATCAGCGCAGAATCAGTCTTCATGTCATAGCGGAGAATCAGGCTTCACGTCACCCACCACTGGAACAGGCCACTGTCACATATTTAGGCCCCGGCACCCAGACAGAGGAAAGAGGTCCCGTAACAGAGAATCTGGCCTTATGTCAGCACAGAATCAGTCTTCATGTCATAGCAGAGAATCAGGCTTCACGTCACCCACCACTGGAACAGGCCACTGTCACATATTTAGGCCCAGGCACCCAGGAAGAGGAGAGAGGTCCCGTAACAGAGAATCTGGCATTATGTCAGCACAGAATCAGTCTTCATGTCATAGCAGAGAATCAGGCTTCACGTCACCCACCACTGGAACAGGCCACTGTCAAATATTTAGGCCCAGGCACCCAGGCAGAGGAGAGAGGTCCCGTAACAGAGAATCTGGCCTTATGTCAGCACAGAATCAGTCTTCATGTCATAGCAGAGAATCAGGCTTCACGTCACCCACCACTGGAACAGGCCACTGTCACATATTTAGGCCCCGGCACCCAGACAGAGGAAAGAGGTCCCGTAACATAGCAGAGAATCAGGCTTCACGTCACCCACCACTGGAACAGGCCACTGTCACATATTTAGGCCCCGGCACCCAGACAGAGGAAAGAGGTCCCGTAACAGAGAATCTGGCCTTATGTCAGCACAGAATCAGTCTTCATGTCATAGCAGAGAATCAGGCTTCACGTCACCCACCACTGGAACAGGCCACTGTCACATATTTAGGCCCAGGCACCCAGGCAGAGGAGAGAGGTTCCGTAACAGAGAATCTGGCCTTATGTCAGCACAGAATCAGTCTTCATGTCATAGCAGAGAATCAGGCTTCACGTCACCCACCACTGGAACAGGCCACTGTCACATATTTAGGCCCCGGCACCCAGACAGAGGAGAGAGGTCCCGTAACAGAGTATCTGGCCTTATGTCAGCGCAGAATCAGTCTTCATGTCATAGCAGAGAATCAGGCTTCACGTCATCCACCACCCCACTGGACCAGGACTGAGGAGAGAGGTCCCGTAACAGAGTATCTGGCCTTATGTCAGCGCAGAATCAGTCTTCATGTCATAGCAGAGAATCAGGCTTCACGTCATCCACCACTGGAACAGGCCACTGTCACATATTTAGGCCCCGGCACCCAGACAGAGGAGAGAGGTCCTGTAACAGAGAATCTGGCCTTATGTCAGCGCAGAATCAGTCTTCATGTCATAGCAGAGAATCAGGCTTCACGTCACCCACCACTGGAACAGGCCACTGTCACACATTTAGGCCCCGGCACCCAGACAGAGGAGAGAGGTCCCGTAACAGAGAATCTGGCCTTATGTCAGCGCAGAATCAGTCTTCATGTCATAGCAGAGAATCAGGCTTCACGTCACCCACCACTGGAACAGGCCACTGTCACATATTTAGGCCCCGTCACCCAGACAGAGGAGAGAGGTCCCGTAACAGAGAATCTGGCCTTATGTCAGCACAGAATCAGTCTTCATGTCATAGCAGAGAATCAGGCTTCACGTCACCCACCACTGGAACAGGCCACTGTCACATATTTAGGCCCAGGCACCCAGGCAGAGGAGAGAGGTCCCATAACAGAGAATCTGGCCTTATGTCAGCACAGAATCAGTCTTCATGTCATAGCAGAGAATCAGGCTTTACGTCACCCACCACTGGAACAGGCCACTGTCAAATATTTAGGCCCAGGCACCCAGGCAGAGGAGAGAGGTCCCGTAACAGAGAATCTGGCCTTATGTCAGCACAGAATCAGTCTTCATGTCATAGCAGAGAATCAGGCTTCACGTCACCCACCACTGGAACAGGCCACTGTCACATATTTAGGCCCCGGCACCCAGACAGAGGAGAGAGGTCCCGTAACAGAGAATCTGGCCTTATGTCAGCACAGAATCAGTCTTCATGTCATAGCAGAGAATCAGGCTTCACGTCACCCACCACTGGAACAGGCCACTGTCACACATTTAGGCCCAGGCACCCAGGCAGAGGAGAGAGGTTCCGTAACAGAGAATCTGGCCTTATGTCAGCACAGAATCAGTCTTCATGTCATAGCAGAGAATCAGGCTTCACGTCACCCACCACTGGAACAGGCCACTGTCACATATTTAGGCCCCGTCACCCAGACAGAGTAGAGAGGTCCCGTAACAGAGAATCTGGCCTCATGTCGGCACAGAATCAGTCTTCATGTCATAGCAGAGAATCAGGCTTCACGTCACCCACCACTGGAACAGGCCACTGTCATATATTTAGGCCCAGGCACCCAGGAAGAGGAGAGAGGTCCCATAACAGAGAATCTGGCCTGATGTCAGCACAGAATCAGTCTTCATGTCATAGCAGAGAATCAGGCTTCACGTCACCCACCACTGGAACAGGCCACTGTCAAATATTTAGGCCCCGGCACCCAGACAGAGGAGAGAGGTCCCGTAACAGAGAATCTGGCCTTATGTCAGCGCAGAATCAGTCTTCATGTCATAGCAGAGAATCAGGCTTCACGTCACCCACCACTGGAACAGGCCACTGTCACACATTTAGGCCCAGGCACCCAGGCAGAGGAGAGAGGTCCCGTAACAGAGAATCTGGCCTTATGTCAGCACAGAATCAGTCTTCATGTCATAGCAGAGAATCAGGCATCACGTCACCCACCACTGGAACAGGCCACTGTCACACATTTAGGCCCAGGCACCCAGGCAGAGGAGAGAGGTCCCGTAACAGAGAATCTGGCCTTATGTCAGCACAGAATCAGTCTTCATGTCATAGCAGAGAATCAGGCATCACGTCACCCACCACTGGAACAGGCCACTGTCACATATTTAGGCCCCGGCACCCAGACAGAGGAGAGAGGTCCCGTAACAGAGAATCTGGCCTTATGTCAGCACAGAATCAGTCTTCATGTCATAGCAGAGAATCAGGCTTCACGTCACCCACCACTGGAACAGGCCACTGTCACATATTTAGGCCCAGGCACCCAGGCAGAGGAGAGAGGTCCCGTAACAGAGAATCTGGCCTTATGTCAGCACAGAATCAGTCTTCATGTCATAGCAGAGAATCAGGCTTCACGTCACCCACCACTGGAACAGGCCACTGTCACATATTTAGGCCCCGGCACCCAGACAGAGGAGAGAGGTCCCGTAACAGAGAATCTGGCCTTATGTCAGCGCAGAATCAGTCTTCATGTCATAGCAGAGAATCAGGCTTCACGTCACCCACCACTGGAACAGGCCACTGTCACACATTTAGGCCTCGGCACCCAGGCAGAGGAGAGAGGTCCCGTAACAGAGAATCTGGCCTTATGTCAGCACAGAATATGTCTTCATGTCATAGCAGAGAATCAGGCTTCACGTCACCCACCACTGGAACAGGCCACTGTCACACATTTAGGCCCCGGCACCCAGGCAGAGGAGAGAGGTCCCGTAACAGAGAATCTGGCCTTATGTCAGCGCAGAATCTGTCTTCATGTCATAGCAGAGAATCAGGATTCACGTCACCTACCACTGGAACAGGCCACTGTCACACATTTAGGCCCCGGCACCCAGGCAGAGGAGAGGTTCATTCAACTTTGGGTTGCCCCGCAATATAATGGTAAAATGAAAATAAAAATAGTATTGAATGAGGAAGTGCCCTGGAGTAGAATAATATATTGTTAAGGGGAGGTAGTTAATATCTAATCTGCACAAGGGATGGACAGGTCCTGTGGGATCCATGCCTGGTTCATTTTTATGAACGTCAGCTTGTCCACATTGGCTGTAGACAGGCGGCTGCGTTTGTCTGTAATGACGCCTCCTGCCGTGCTGGATACACGTTCAGACAAAACACTGGCCGCCGGGCAGGCCAGCACCCCCAAGGCATAAAAGGCTAGCTCTGGCCACGTGGACAATTTGGAGACCCAGAAGTTGAATGGGGCCGTACCATCAGTCAGTACGTGGAGGGGTGTGCACAGGTATTGTTCCACCATGTTAGTGAAATGTTGCCTCCTGCTAACACGTTCCGTATCAGGTGGTGGTGCAGTTAGCTGTGGCGTGGTGACAAAAGTTTTCCACATCTCTGCCATGCTAACCCTGCCCTCAGAGGAGCTGGCCGAGACACAGCTGCGTTGGCGACCTCTTGCTCCTCCTCTGCCTTCGCCTTGGGCTTCCACTGGTTCCTCTGTGACATTTGGGAATGCTCTCAGTAGCGCGTCTACCAACGTGCGCTTGTACTCGCGCATCTTCCTATCACGCTCCAGTGTAGGAAGTAAGGTGGGCACATTGTCTTTGTACCGGGGATCCAGCAGGGTGGCAACCCAGTAGTCCGCACACGTTAAAATGTGGGCAACTCTGCTGTCGTTGCGCAGGCACTGCAGCATGTAGTCGCTCATGTGTGCCAGGCTGCCCAGAGGTAAGGACAAGCTGTCCTCTGTGGGAGGCGTATCGTCATCGTCCTGTGTTTCCCCCCAGCCACGCACCAGTGATGGACCCGAGCTGCTTCGGGTGCCACCCCGCTGTGAACATGCTTCATCCTCATCCTCCTCCACCTCCTCCTCATCCTCGTCCTCCTCGTCCTCCAGTAGTGGGCCCTGTCTGGCCACATTTGTACCTGGCCTCTGCTGTTGCAAAAAACCTCCCTCTGAGTCACTTCGAAGAGACTGGCCTGAAAGTGCTAAAAATGACCCCTATTCCTCCTGGGCCACCTCCTCTTCCATCATTGCCCTAAGTGTTTCCTCAAGGAGACATAGAAGTGGTATTGTAACGCTGATAACGGCGTCATCGCCACTGGCCATGTTGGTGGAGTACTCGAAACAGCGCAACAGGGCACACAGGTCTCGCATGGAGGCCCAGTCATTGGTGGTGAAGTGGGTCTGATCCGCAGTGCGACTGACCCGTGCGTGCTGCAGCTGAAACTCCACTATGGCCTGCTGCTGCTCGCACAGTCTGTCCAGCATATGCAAGGTGGAGTTCCACCTGGTGGGCACGTCGCATATGAGGCGGTGAGCGGGAAGGCCGAAGTTACGCTGTAGCGCAGACAGGCGAGCAGCGGCAGGGTGTGAACGCCGGAAGCGCGAACAGACGGGCCGCACTTTATGCAGCAGCTCTGACATGTCGGGGTAGTTGCGAATTAACTTCTGCACCACCAAATTCAGCACATGCGCCAGGCAAGGGATGTGCGTCAAACCGGCTAGTCCCAGAGCTGCAACGAGATTTCGCCCATTATCGCACACCACCAGGCCGGGCTTGAGGCTCACCGGCAGCAACCACTCGTCGGTCTGTTGTTCTATACCCCCCCACAACTCCTGTGCGGTGTGTGGCCTGTCCCCCAAACATATGAGTTTCAGAACGGCCTGCTGACGTTTACCCCGGGCTGTGCTGAAGTTGGTGGTGAAGGTGTGTGGCTGACTGGATGAGCAGGTGGAAGAGGAGGAGGAAGCTGAGTAGGAGGAGGAGGAGACAGGAGGCAAAGAATGTTGCCCTGCGATCCTTGACGGCGGAAGGACGTGCGCCAAACAGCTCTCCGCCTGGGGCCCAGCCGCCACTACATTTACCCAGTGTGCAGTTAGGGAGATATAGCGTCCCTGGCCGTGCTTACTGGTCCACGTATCTGTGGTTAGGTGGACCTTGCCACAGATGGCGTTGCGCAGTGCACACTTGATTTTATCGGACACTTGTTTGTGCAGGGAAGGCACGGCTCTCTTGGAGAAGTAGTGCCGGCTGGGAACAACATACTGTGGGACAGCAAGCGACATGAGCTGTTTGAAGCTGTGTGTGTCCACCAGCCTAAATGACAGCATTTCATAGGCCAGTAGTTTAGAAATGCTGGCATTCAGGGCCAGGGATCGAGGGTGGCTAGGTGGGAATTTACGCTTTCTCTCAAATGTTTGTGAGATGGAGAGCTGAACGCTGCCGTGTGACATGGTTGAGATGCTTGGTGACGCAGGTGGTGGTGTTGGTGGTATATCCCATGTTTGCTGGGCGGCAGGTGCCAACGTTCCTCCAGAGGCGGAGGAAGAGGCCGAGGCGGCGACAGCAGCAGCAGAAGAGGCCGAGGCGGCAGCAGCAGAAGAGGCCGAGGCGGCAGCAGCAGAAGAGGTAGCAGGGGGAGCCTGAGTGACTTCCTTGTTTTTAAGGTGTTTACTCCACTGCAGTTCATGCTTTGCATGCAGGTGCCTGGTCATGCAGGTTGTGCTAAGGTTCAGAACGTTAATGCCTCGCTTCAGGCTCTGATGGCACAGCGTGCAAACCACTCGGGTCTTGTCGTCAGCACATTGTTTGAAGAAGTGCCATGCCAGGGAACTCCTTGAAGCTGCCTTTGGGGTGCTCGGTCCCAGATGGCGGCGGTCAGTAGCAGGCGGAGTCTCTTGGCGGCGGTTGTTCTGATTTTGCCCACTGCTCCCTCTTTTGCTACGCTGTTGGCTCGGTCTCACCACTGCCTCTTCCTCCGAACTGTGAAAGTCAGTGGCACGACCTTCATTCCATGTGGGGTCTAGGACCTCATCGTCCCCTGCATCGTCTTCCACCCAGTCTTGATCCCTGACCTCCTGTTCAGTCTGCACACTGCAGAAAGACGCAGCAGTTGGCACCTGTGTTTCATCATCATCAGAGACGTGCTGAGGTGGTATTCCCATGTCCTCATCATCAGGAAAAATAAGTGGTTGTGCGTTAGTGCATTCTATCTCTTCCACCCCTGGGGAAGGGCTAGGTGGATGCCCTTGGGAAACCCTGGCAGCAGAGTCATCAAACAGCATAAGAGACTGCTGCATAACTTGAGGCTCAGACAGTTTCCCTGATATGCATGGGGTGATGTGACAGACCGATGGGCTTGGTTTTCATGCGCCATCTGTGCGCTTTCTGCAGAAGACTGGGTGGGAGATAATGTGAACGTGCTGGAATCACTGTCGGCCACCCAATTGACTAATGCCTGTACCTGCTCAGGCCTTACCATCCTTAGAACGGCATTGGGCCCCACCAAATATCGCTGTAAATTCTGCTGGCTACTGGGACCTGAGGTAGTTGGTTCACTAGGACGTGTGGCTGTGGCAGAACGGCCACGCCCTCTCCCAGCACCAGAGGGTCCACTAACACCACCACGACCATGTCCACGTCCGCGTCCCTTATTAGATGTTTTCCTCATTGTTCCCGTTCACCACAATTTTGAGAATGGCAAATTTGGGAATAGTTTTTCAACCCAGAACAAAAACTGTGCTTTTACGGTCACTACAAATAACTTGACCAGCTAAAACAGTACAGATTTGGTTGAATAGAAATGTGAGGCCTATTTTTTTTTGCCCTGTGTGACAGGTATATACGTTTAATCACAGAATTAGACTTGTATCTGCACGGTAGCGTGTGTGTTAAGTTTTTCTGAATGACACTATCAGCACCTTGAATCTAAGATATCCTTTTTGGGATAGATTTCAAGTAGGCCTGATATATATAGCATAAACTACTTATTTTGAGAATTGCAAATTTTGGAATAGTTTTTCAACCCAGGACAAAAACTGTGCTTTTACGGTCACTACAAATAATTTGACCAGCTAAAACAGTACAGATTTGGTTGAATAGAAATGTGAGGCCTATTATTTTTGCGCTGTGTGACAGGTATACGTTTAATCACAGAATTAGACTTGTATCTGCACGGTAGCGTGTGTGTTAAGTTTTTCTGAATGACACTATCAGCACCTTGAATCTAAGATATCCTTTTTGGGATAGATTTCAAGTAGGCCTGATATATATAGCATAAACTACTTATTTTGAGAATTGCAAATTTTGGAATAGTTTTTCAACCCAAAAACTGTGCTTTTACGGTCACTACAAATAATTTAACCAGCTAAAACAGTACAGATTTGGTTGAATAGAAATGTGAGGCCTATTATTTTTGCGCTGTGTGACAGGTATACGTTTAATCACAGAATTAGACTTGTATCTGCACGGTAGCGTGTGTGTTAAGTTTTTCTGAATGACACTATCAGCACCTTGAATCTAAGATATCCTTTTTGGGATAGATTTCAAGTAGGCCTGATATATATAGCATAAACTACTTATTTTGAGAATTGCAAATTTTGGAATAGTTTTTCAACCCAAAAACTGTGCTTTTACGGTCACTACAAATAACTTGACCAGCTAAAACAGTACAGATTTGGTTGAATAGAAATGTCAGGTCTATTTTTTAAGCGCTGGGTGACAGGCTCAACTTGCCCCTGATGTAGTATATGGCCAAAAAATAACCACACTATTGATGATTAAATGCACTTGGGTGACACAGGCTCAGCCTGCACCAGATGTAGTATATGGCCAAAAAATAACCAGACTGTTGATGGTTAAATGCACTTCGGTGACACAGGCTCAGCCTGCAGCTGATGTAGGATATAGCACAAAATAACCACACTATTGATGGTTAAATACACTTGGTGATAGCTTGTGCTGGCGCACCACAAGACACAAAATGGCCGCCGATCACCCCAGAAAAAAGTGATATAAAAACGCTCTGGGCAGCCTAAAAAAAGTGAGCAAGTCGATATTAGCACTTCAATGATCCACAGCTGGAGATCGATCACAGAATGAAGTCTTTTGGAGGAGTTAATCTGCCTAATCTCGCCCTAACGTCGCAGCTGCAACCTCTCCCTATGCTTGTATCAGCAGAGTGACGTGCAGCGATACGTGACCCAAGCTTATATAGAGGCTGGGTCACATGCTGCACTGGCCAATCACAGCCATGCCAACAGTAGGCAAGGCTGTGATGGCCTCTTGGGGCAAGTAGTATGACGCTTGTTGATTGGCTGCTTTGCAGCCTTTCAAAAAGCGCCAAGAAAGCGCCGAACACCGAACCCGGACTTTTACGAAAATGTTCGGGTTCGGGTCCGTGTCACGGACACCCCAAAATTCGGTACGAACCCGAACTATACAGTTCGGGTTCGCTCATCCCTACTCAAGACCCAATATCACTACTAAACCATCCTCCTTATAAAAATGAAAATGATACCCTGTGAAAACAGAAAAAAATTAATTGAACTTAAAACCTAGGATATCAGATACATCACAATATTCACCAGAATATTAAATATTCAGGGATAAAATTACAATTTCCATTATGCATAACCAGTAATAATAAATACATAAGGGGATATACAATAAAAAGACAGGCCTCCCTGCGCTACTAATGTTTAGATGTGTAAAAATCAGCCTATGCAGGATGATTCCGCGGCTAAATGTCCTAAAAAGGAGCTGTTGTCCTCCTCAGGATAAAATAAAATATAAATGCTAATATATTACCCGTGGGTGATGTTGGACATCAACGCTGGAGTTACAAACTAAACAACTACTACCCTCTAAGTGGATTAGATAAATGGATGAATGGCACTTAGAAAGAAAAAGGGGGGATGATACAAAGGGAAGTCACAGTGTGTCAGCCGACTATCTGTGTTTGAAGGTATGTATATATGTGCAGCAATTGCGGACATAAATGTTGGGTACTTAGGAAATAGCAATGCAACTTGTACCTGTAATCCTTCTGCTTTACTTTCCTTATTGATTTTATGGTGTTCCCCTTCTTTCCTTGTCAATTATTTATTCTTCTTTCTTTACTGTTTTCCTTTATAAGTATTTAAATAAGAGCGTCCTCCTGGCTCACCTACTAGCACGAGATCTGCCCCGGCCGGAAGCACGCGCGGTGCGAGGGAGCTTGTTGTTTTGGTTGCCCGGGAAACCGCTTCGGTGACGTCACCTCTGATGATACCGTAGCCTCCGTGGGACAAAAAAACTCCTACGCGTTTCGGAGCCTCTCGGGCTTCTTCGTCATGGATCAACAAGCTCCCTCGCACCGCGCGTGCTTCCGGCCGGGGCAGCGCTCGTGCTAGTAGGTGAGCCAGGAGGACGCTCTTATTTAAATACTTATAAAGGAAAACAGTAAAGAAAGAAGAATAAAGAATTGACAAGGAAAGAAGGGGAACACCATAAAATCAATAAGGAAAGTAAAGCAGAAGGATTACAGGTACAAGTTGCATTGCTATTCCTAAGTACCCAACATTTATGTCCGCAATTGCTGCACATATATACATACCTTCAAACACAGATAGTCGGCTGACACACTGTGACTTCCCTTTGTATCATCCCCCCTTTTTCTTTCTAAGTGCCATTCATCCATTTATCTAATCCACTTAGAGGGTAGTAGTTGTTTAGTTTGTAACTCCAGCGTTGATGTCCAACATCACCCACGGGTGATATATTAGCATTTATATTTTAATAAATACATAAGACCTTAATCAGTGATGGATTATTTTATTTTTTTATTTTGTTGAAATGGATTGCCTCTTTGCCCATGCAGAGATGCAGGTTAGTTGACAGTTGGAATCATGAGCTGATCAGTGAGGTCAGGGAGAGAGGACCCTGCCCATGAGAGCTTAGGCAGTGGACTAATCCCAAATCATCTGGGGTATCCCTTACCCTTTAGGAGGTTTTTACAATATATGTCCCTCTTACAGAGCAAGTAGTTGTGACGCCAGTTGCAGTTAAGCAACAAGGACATGAAGTCCCCTTTAAGAAGGTAGTGTTGGGTATCCAGATGTAGGATTGCCAGAGTGGTGTAGAGTGTCCTACACTCTCTCTGAAGGTGTTGTATGCGCATGTCATGGTGCTCCTACCTGGATATCCCTGGATCCCAGACGTAGTAGTCCGAAGCAGTTAAAAAGGGGTTTGAAGAACTTGGGTGATGAATAAGTAGAATAAATGGAGTCCAGACTTGTATTAACGTTGAACACAGCTTTACTTAGCATAAACCGTAATCCAAACAGTTTCCACACTTTATTCTGGTCATGAGCAGGGTTTGGCATGTAGATCTGACAGGCAAACAATTTTCCAACAATATTAGCTTTGCTATACTGTAGCTTTCTCAGCTCTGCTATGTTGGCTGGGTTAAATAGGAACTTTTTCTCTTCTGCTGGAACGGTATATTTCTGTCTGTAGTCTGTCTCTTACTTCAATCCTAGGAACTTCTTCCTGGCTTCAAGATCACTCTAGCTTGGATAAAGGCAATACAAGCCCAGGAGGGGACATGCAACCATGTAGACTTCACAGGCAGTGCTCTGCTGGCCGACAAGCAGTCTTACCCTAAGGAAGGGTAAGCTAGGCTCACTTTTAACTAACTTCTCCCTCTCTAGAGAGAGCTAGAATGAAATAGAAGGTTCCATCCCAGAGAAACTATCTCTGCACAGATTGCCACCACCTGCTGCTGAACCAGGCACATTACACTTGAACAGTCAGTTATGAGGAAATACATATACACATTGCAGGAAATGGCAATAAATATATATATCATGATGCAGGATTCACCAATAAAGATAGTGGGGGCCCAAAAGAGGTAGTAATGCCACTCTGTGGTATTGCACTTACAATGTGCAAGGAAAAAGGTGCTCATCCAGATTTGTGGGGGCAGCATGTTTATTGTAGGTGGTAGGCTTTCCTGAAAAGGTGAGTTCTCAGGTTGCTTTTGAAGTTTTGGATATTAGTCTGATGTGCTGGGGTAGTGAGTTCCAGAGTATGGGGGGGGGGGGATGCACGCAAGAAATCTTGTAGGTGATTGTGTCAGGAACAGAGAACAAAGAAGAAGGTCTTGGGAGGATTGGAGATTACGTGTGGGGATGTATAAGATAAGCAGGTCAGAGAGGCAAGAAGGGGACAGATTGTGGATGGCCTGGTATGTTATTGGAAGTATTTTGATCTGAGTTTACTGTACATTGGGGAGCCAGCGAAGGATTGACAGAGAAGTTGATTAAATGGGCAGCAGAGTTGAGGATAGATTGGAGGGAAGGCCATAGAGAAAGATGTTGCAGTAGTCCTGGCAGGAGATGATTAGGGCATGCACTAGCATTTTTGCAAAAAAAAAAAGGCAAATATGAGAGATGTTCCTGAGTAGAATGTCGCAAGTAGAGGAAAAGGTTTGGATGTGCAGTTCAGCTCCTCCTGCTCTATAACATCTGCCTGCAGGGTGTACTGCATTTTATGGTGACAGATCCTCTTTAAAGACACAAGGGAACTATTGCCTCATACATATACATTGTGTTATGTTTACTCTGTGAAATGTGATTATTTTGCAATTCACGCATGGTATATGTCAAATGTCATTTTAGAAACCTTTTACACCTAACGGCCTAACTGGAAAAATGTCATGAGAAAGGAACAAAGAGCCATCATAGTCTCATATTGGTGGAGATGCATAGTATGCCAGTCTTCAGGTGGCATCAATGTATATAATAGAAGTACAAAGTTAAATCAAGACAGATAGGTTACTTGTGCCTGAACCATTCTTAATTTGGTACAATTTTAAAATTAGGATTTTTAAATGTGTCTTAGGCCTCATGCACACGGCCCTTGTTTTGGTCCGCATCCGAGCCGCAGTTTTGGCGGCTCGGATGCGGACCCATTCACTTCAATGGGGCCGCAAAAGATGCGGACAGCACTCCGTGTGCTGTCCGCATCCGTTGCTATCTTCCGTGGCCCCGCTAAAAAAATATAACATGTCCTATTCTTGTCCACGCTTTGCAAGCAAGAATAGGCATTCATATTAAAGGCTGTCCATGCCGTTCCGCGCACGGAGGCCATACGTGTTTTGCGGATCCGCGATTTGCGGATCGCAAAACACACCACGGTCATGTGCATGAGGCCTTAATCCATGATGTTGTTTTACAAAAGTGGTGTAGGGAAGATGTGAGGCAATGTGCTATATGGCTTTACAGTATTAAAATCTTACACCACATTTTATAGAAATAAGTGAAAGAAATGGTTTCGGCACTGAAGTTGTAGTCAAATAAAAACTTCTTCTTTATTGCAACTTGTGTACATCAGTAGACACAACCACGAAGCATGCAGTATTTATTGACGTGTTTTGGACAGTCTGTCCTTAGTCGTAACAACTAAGGACAGACTGTCCGAAACGCGTCAATGATTACCGCATGCTCCGTGGTTGTGTCTGCTGATGTACACAAGTTGCAATAAAGAAGAATTTTTATTTGACTACAACTTCAGTGCCGAAACCATTTCTTTCACTTATTTCTGTTATACTGGACACATGGTAGAACAAAGGCCAAGGAGGTGAACTGGATAACACTACTATACCACATTTTATACCATCTTGGAGCTGGTATAGTTTTTATCCAAAGCATCCACAAAAAAACTGTCTAAGGATACATGCACACAACCATGGTGTGTTTTGCGGTCCACGCGTTCCGCAATTTGAGGAACGGCACAGACAGCCTTTAATATAACTGCCTATTCTTGTCCGCAAAGCGCGGACAAGAATAGGACATGTTATTTTTATTTTTTGCGGGGCCACAGAACGGAGCAACGGATGCGGACAGCACACGGAGTGCTGTATGCATATTTTGTGGCCCCATTGAAGGGAATGGGTCCGCATCCGAGCCGCCAAAACTGCGGCTCGGATGCGGACCAAAACAACGGCCGTGTACATGAAGCCGAAGACTGTGAAAAAAAGGAGTAAAGATTGCCTGAAAAAAGCTTGTGATGTGTAAATAGAAAGAACATTTGGTGCTTATATTTCATATATGTGGTGCAATATCTGGCGCAAATCAAGACAGAATCTAGATGCAATGACACTAATATCTTTTTTCCCTACTGTCATATATATATATATATATATATATACACTCACCGAAAGAATTATTAGGAACACCATACTAATACGGTGTTGGACCCCCTTTTGCCTTCAAAACTGTCTTAATTCTACATGGCATTGATTCAACAAGGTGCTGATAGCATTCTTTAGAAATGTTGGCCCATATTGATAGGATAACATCTTGCAGTTGATGGAGATTTGAGGGATGCACATCCAGGGCGCGAAGCTCCTGTTCCACCACATCCCAAAGATGCTCTATTGGGTTGAGATCTGGTGACTGTGGGGGCCATTTTAGTACAGTGAACTCATTTTCATGTTCAAGAAACCAATTTGAAATGATTCGAGCTTTGTGACATGGTGCATTATCCTGCTGGAAGTAGCCATCAGAGGATGGGTAGTGATGTCGCGAACATAAAATTTTCAGTTCGCGAACAGCGAACGCGAACTTCCGCAAATGTTCGCGAACTGGCGAACCGGGCGAACCGCCATAGACTTCAATAGACAGGCGAATTTTAAAACCCACAGGGACTCTTTCTGGCCACAATAGTGATGAGAAAGTTGTTTCAAGGGGTCTAACACCTGGACTGTGGCATGCCGGAGGGGGATCTATGGCAAAACTCCCATGGAAAATTACGTAGTGGACGCAGAGTCGGGTTTTAATCCATAAAGGGCATAAATCAACTAACATTCCTAAATTGTTTGGAATAACGTGCTTTAAAACATCCAGTGTGTGTATACGATCAGGTATGATGTTGTATCGATCAGGTAGTGTAAGGGTTACGCCCGCATCACAGACATTGACAGACCAAACTCCCCTTTTAATGCACCGCAAACAGTTCATTTGCACAACCGCAAACTCCCCATTTGCACAAGGTTGGATACCAAGCTAGCCACGTCCCGGTGATGTCATTGAAGGTTTCTTCCTCCACCCAGCCACGTACAACACCAAGGGTCCCCGAAAGGTCAATTGAATTGATTTTTCGAACGGGGAGATGGTTAAAAAAACGCTGGCTCCCTCCCCTTTGTTTTTATCCACGGTGACTGCGTCTGCGCCGTGCAATTTACTGTCACACCCGATATGAGTGGTATTTTCTGTAGTACTATTCTCATCAGTTTAATCCCTCTAACGTCCCCGACTCCCCAATCTGGGGGCCATTTATTAAACAGATTTTTCGGACGGGGAGATGGTTAAAAAAACGCTGGCTCCCTCCACCGATATGAGTGGTATTTTCTGTAGTATTATTCTCATCAGTTTAATCCCTGTTACGTCCCATATCAGGAATTGCCTTTTATGAAAAAAAATTTAGGCCGGGTACCTTCGACTGCCTTCACAGTGACAGACCAAACTCTCATACACTAAACTGAATTGATTTCAGGAACCGGGAGATGGAAAAAGCAGCTTGGTCGGTCCTCTTACTCCCAAATTGGGGCACTGCGCGTATCAGTGGTTGGCACTGGCAGTGGGCACACTACAGTCAGTGGAAGAGGGCCTGACACACACTGGCAGCAGGCAAGCAACTGAAATTACACTAAAGTGTAAAAATTAAATGCCTTATTTATCGGCAAGCTACTGTGCCACCCGGTATGAGTGGTTGGCACTGGCAGTGGGCACACTACAGTCAGTGGAAGAGGGCCTGACACACTGACTGGCAGCAGGCAAGCAACTGAATTTAGACTACTGTCTAAAAATTAAATGCCTTATTTATCGGCAAGCTACTGTGCCACCCGGTATCAGTGGTTGGCACTGGCAGTGGGCACACTACAGTCAGTGGAAGCGGGCCTGACACACACTGGCAGCAGGCAAGCAACTGAATTTAGACTACTGTCTAAAAATTAAATGCCTTATTTATCGGCAAGCTACTGTGCCACCCGGTATCAGTGGTTGGCACTGGCAGTGGGCACACTACAGTCAGTTGAAGTCGGCCTGACACACACTAGCAGCAGGCAAGCAGCTGAAATTACACTAAAGTGTAAAAATTAAATGCCTTTTTTATGCAAAGTCCAGTGCCAGCCGGTATGAGTGGTGGGCACTGGCAGTGGGCACACTACAGTCAGTGGAAGTCAGCCTGACACACACTGGCAGGCAACTAACCTTAGATTAAAGTGTAAAAATTAAGTGCCTATTTTTTAAGCAAAGTCCTGTGCCACTCGGTATGACAGGGGTGGGCACTGGCAGTGGGCACACTACAGTCAGTTGAAGTCGGCCTGACACACACTAGCAGCAGGCAAGCAGCTGAAATTACATTAAAGTGTAAAAATTAAATGCCTTTTTTAAGCAAAGTCCTGTGCCAGCCGGTATGAGTGGTGGGCACTGGCAGTGGGCACACTACAGTCAGTGGAAGTCAGCCTGACACACACTGGCAGGCAACTAACCTTAGATTAAAGTGTAAAAATTAAGTGCCTATTTTTTAAGCAAAGTCCTGTGCCACTCGGTATGACAGGGGTGGGCACTGGCAGTGGGCACACTACAGTCAGTTGAAGTCGGCCTGACACACACTAGCAGCAGGCAAGCAGCTGAAATTACACTAAAGTGTAAAAATTAAATGCCTTTTTTATGCAAAGTCCTGTGCCAGCCGGTATGAGTGGTGGGCACTGGCAGTGGGCACACTACAGTCAGTGGAAGTCAGCCTGACACACACTGGCAGGCAACTAACCTTAGATTAAAGTGTAAAAATTAAGTGCCTATTTTTTAAGCAAAGTCCTGTGCCACTCGGTATGACAGGGGTGGGCACTGGCAGTGGGCACACTACAGTCAGTTGAAGTCGGCCTGACACACACTAGCAGCAGGCAAGCAGCTGAAATTACATTAAAGTGTAAAAATTAAATGCCTTTTTTAAGCAAAGTCCTGTGCCAGCCGGTATGAGTGGTGGGCACTGGCAGTGGGCACACTACAGTCAGTGGAAGTCAGCCTGACACACACTGGCAGGCAACTAACCTTAGATTAAAGTGTAAAAATTAAGTGCCTATTTTTTAAGCAAAGTCCTGTGCCACTCGGGATGACAGGGGTGGGCACTGGCAGTGGGCACACTACAGTCAGTTGAAGTCGGCCTGACACACACTGGCAGGCAACTAACCTTAGATTAAAGTGTAAAAATGAAGTGCCTTTTTTTTAAGCAAAGTCCTGTGCCACACGGGATGACAGGGGTGGGCACTGGCAGTGGGCACACTACAGTCAGTTGAAGTCGGCCTGACACACACTAGCAGCAGGCAAGCAGCTGAAATTACACTAAAGTGTAAAAATTAAATGCCTTTTTTATGCAAAGTCCTGTGCCAGCCGGTATGAGTGGTGGGCACTGGCAGTGGGCACACTACAGTCAGTGGAAGTCAGCCTGACACACACTGGCAGGCAACTAACCTTAGATTAAAGTGTAAAAATTAAGTGCCTTTTTTTAAGCAAAGTCCTGTGCCACACGGAATGACAGGGGTGAGCACTGGCAGTGGGCACACTACAGTCTGTGGGCCTGCAGCTCCTCACACACAGGCAGGCCAGGCAACTGCAATATGTATATAAAGGAAAAAAAAAAAGCAGACTAATGTTGCAGCCCTAAAAAGGGCTTTTTGGGGTGCTGTCAGGACGCTGTCCTTACAGCAGAGATCAGATGAGTCTTTCAGGACTGGAGTGGACACTGAATTCACTAGCCTAGCTATCGATTTCCCAATTAAATCAGCAGCAGTTACAGTCTCCCTCCTCTCACTAAGACTGCAGCTTCAGAATGAATCTAAAATGGATGCTGTGCAGGAGGTGGGAGGGTCTGGGAGGGAGGGTATGCTGCTGATTGGCTGGAATGTGTCTGCTGACTGTGAGGTACAGGGTCAAAGTTTGCTCAATGATGATGTATAGGGGGCGGACCGAACATCGCATGTGTTCGCCCGGCAGAGGCGAACGCGAACAAGCTATGTTCGCCGGGAACTGTTCGCCGTCGGATAGTTCGGGCCATCTCTAAGGATGGGTACATGGTGGTCATGAAGGGCTGGACATGGTCAGAAACAATGCTCAGGTAGCCCATGGCATTTAAACGATGGCCAATTGGCACTAAGGGGCCTAAAGTGTGCCCAGAAAACATCCCCCACACCATTACACCACCACCACCAGCCTGCATAGTGTTAACAAGGCATGATGGATACATGTTCTCATTCTGTTTATGCCAAATTCGGACTCTACCATTTAAATGTCTCAACAGAAATCGAGACTCATCAGACCAGGCAACATTTTTCCAGTCTTCAACAGTCCAATTTTGGTGAGCTTGTGCAAATTGTAGCCTCTTTTTCCTATTTGTAGTGGAGATGAGTGGTACCCGGTGGGGTCTTTGCTGTTGTAGCCCACCTTTCTTTCCCATTCTGACATTCAGTTTGGAGTTCAGGAGATTGTCTGCACCAGGACCACAACCCTACATGCATTGAAGCAACTGCCATGTGATTGGTTGACTAGATAATCGCATTAATGAGAAATAGAACAGGTGTTCCTAATAATTCTTTAGGTGAGTGTATATATACAGTGTTAAAATGTCAGGTTTCTGTGATGTAAAAAAATGAGACAAAGATAAATCATTTCAGAACTTTTTCCACCTTTAATGTGACCTATAAACTGTACAACTCAATTGAAAAACAAACTGAAATCTTTTAGGTAGAGGGAAGAAAAAATATAAAAATAAAATAATATGGTTGCACCCTTAAACTAATACTTTGTTGAAGCACCTTTTGATTTTATTACAGCACTCAGTCTTTTTGGGTATGAGTCTATCAGCAGGGCACATTTTGACTTGGCAAGATTTGCCCACTCTTCTTTGCAAAAACACTCCAAATCTGTCAGATTGCGAGGGCATCTCCTGTGCACAGCCCTCTTCAGATCACCCCACAGATTTTCACTCGGATTCAGGTCTGGGCTCTGGCTGGGCCATTCCAAAACTTTAATCTTCTTCTGGTGAAGCCATTCCTTTGTTGATTTAGGTGCATGCTTTGGGTCGTTGTCATGTTGAAAGATGAAGTTCCTCTTCATGTTCAGCTTTCTAGCAGAAGCCTGAAGGTTTTGTGCCAATATTGACTGGTATTTGGAACTGTTCATAATTCCCTCTAGCTTAACTAAGGCCCCAGTTCCAGCTGAAGAAAAACAGCCCCAAAGCATGATGCTGCCACCACCATGCTTCACTGTGGGTATGGTGTTCTTTTGGTGATGTGCAGTGTTGTTTTTGCACCAAACATATCTTTTGGAATTTATGGCCAAAAAGTTCCATCTTGGTTTTATCAGACCATAACACCTTTTCCCACATGCTTTTGGGAGACTTCAGATGTATTTTTGCTAAATGTAGCCTGGCTTGGATATTTTTCTTTGTAAGAAAAGGTTTCGTCTTGCCACTCTACCCCATAGCCCAGACATATGAAGAATACAGGAGATTGTTGTCACATATACCACACAGCCAGTACTTGTCAGATATTCCTACAGCTCCTTTAATGTTTCTGTAGGCCTCTTGGTAGCCTTCCAGACCAGTTTTCCTCTCATCTTTTCATCAATTTTGGAGGGACTTCCAGTTCTTGGTAATGTCACTGTTGTGCCATATTTTCACCACTTGATGATGACTGTCTTCACTGTGTTCCATGGTATATCTATCTATATCTTTTTATACCCTTCTTCTGACTGATACCTTTTAACAATGAGATCCCTCTGATGCTTTGGAAGCTCTCTGTGGACCATGGCTTTTGCTGTGGGAAGCGACTAAGAAAATTTCAGGAAAGACCAACTAGAGCAGCTGAACTTTATTTGGGGTTAATCAGAGGCCCTTTCAATGATGGCAGGTGTATGCTGACTCCTATTTAACATGATTTTGAATGTGATTGCTTAATTCTGAACAGAGCTACATCTCCAGTTATATGCAACCACATTATTTTAGTTGTTTTTTTTGTTTTCTTCCCTCCACCTAGAAGATTTCAGTTTGTTTTTTAATTGAGTGGTACAGTTTATAGGTCATATTAAAGGTGGGAAAAGTTCTGAAATGATTTATCTTTGTCAAATTTTTTTACAGCAGAGAAACCTGACATTTTAACAGGGGTGTGTAGACTTTTCATATCCACTGTATATATTGTAGGAAAGCGCAAGGGGCTGTCATTGACGGTAGATATGTACAACCGAGGTTCCTGGCCTCGGGGAGGTAAGAGCAGGTAATTTTAAGTGTCAGCGGCAGCTAGTGCTGACTGACACTATTGGTTATTTAGTGTGGCTGTAAAGCTGATCCGGGCCGGCTCTTACTGGGAGCAGCCAAAGTGCAGGGTGGGTTGCTGTTCCCCACATTCCAGGTCGGATTTTGGTTAGGGATATAAAACCCAGTCAGCAGTCTCAGGTGGTGTTGCAGCGTCCCACTCAGGACACATGGGAACTGCAAAATTACTGTGAAACGGCATTATCATATTGCATGTCATTTTGTAATACAACACCTGTTGTATCCCTGTTCATAGGCTGGTCTGGTGTAATTTATACATCCCACCACTAGATGGAGATAGCACTTAGGTTATATAAATACTTAAGTCAGGCCTAGTCTAGTGAGGAGGAGGAGCGAGTGGAGGAAGGTTGAGAGAAGTGAAGAGATGAGAGGAGGAGAGTCAGTTGTTAAGCTAAGGCTACACACCACAGAGTAGTTGATGAAGTCAGATGCAGCAATGAGGTAGAGCCAAGGTATGAGGGGCAGGAGAGCGTTTTCCTCCTGTGATCCTCTTAGTTCCTACATCCTACAACCAGAGGATAGTGTTTGTGTCCCTGGAAGAAAAACCAAGCTAAAGAGAGACATCGGTGATAACAGCCACTACCTAAGGCTTAATGGGCACCTTTGCACATGGTGGAGGACAATCTAGCTACAGGCAGCCTCACCATACATTGAAGAATACAGATTAGCTACCTGTTCAAGGGCTTGGAAGATACAGAAACAATAGGACTAAGCATACCAATAAGTATTACAGGCAACCTCACCAAATTACTCTGGTTCAAAAGAGACCTTGAAGCTAAGTTAAAACCCAGCCAAACCTATTAACAGTGGATCAACAGAATTCCTCTAAAGAACAAAAGACTGTATTCTGTCTGGATGTATATGCCGCAACTGGAACCAACTTCAGTAAAAGTTGTGAGTTGTATCTTACCACTGTCTACTTCATTCTTACAACTGGTTGTACCACCATTAATGGTACTGGCGTCACGACAAATACCACCAAGGGACCCAGCCGCCACAAGCACCCTAAACACCACTGCCATCAAGGGCACCTCAACCTCCATCTAGGCTGGTGCTTCCCTACCACAGAGTGTGCCCCGGAGGATTTCGTGCTGTCTTACTCATCACTGTGCTGCTGGCCCAGGGAGGCTTTCTGCTAACCGTGAGTAAACCGATGAACTGTATTATTATTGGCCCCTCATCGGCCCACCGTGCACCTCACGTGTAGCCCCTGAGGTTCTGGCACACCACAGTGTGGATTATCCTTCATTTCACAGTGAATCTGTGGAGTCTCTGTGGTTTGAGATCTGCATGATGTGTGCCGTACTAAAGGGCTGAGAGCCGCATTGCTGGGAAGCAGGTCCTAAAGCCTGTTGGGGACTGCTACTGCCAAAACCGCTGACAAGGTGAATGCTTTTTGTTCTGTGGATTTGCCATGGTGTGAATAAACACCAAGACGACAAACTGTCATTTTTGTTTATGTGTGAATAAACACTGCACTGTTTAAAGCTACTTTCACACTTGCGGCAGTGTGATCCGGCGGGCAGTTCCGTCGTCGGAACTGGCCGCTGGATACGCCGATCTGCTGCTGACTGAAAGCATTTGTGAGATGGATCCGGGTGCGGATCCGTCTCACAAATGCATTGCAAGGATCCGTCTCTCCGCTTGTCATGCGGACAGACGGATCCGTCTTGTATCTTTTTTCAAATTTTTACCGGTCTGCGCATGTGCAGGCCGGAAGGACGGATCCAGCATTCCGGTATTTTGAATGCCGGATCCGGCACTAATACATTCCTATGGGAAAAAATGCTGGATCCGGCATGCAGGCATGTCTTCAGTTTTTTTCGCCGGAGATAAAACCGTAGCATGCTACGGTTTTATCTTTTGCCTGATCAGTCAAAACGACTGAACTGAAGACATCCTGATGCATCCTGAACGGATTCCATTCCATTCAGAATGCATGGGGATATGCCTGATCAGTTCTTTTCCGGTATAGAGTCCATGTGACGGAACTCTATGCCGGAAAATAAAAACGCTAGTGTGAATGTACCGTAAGGTAGCAGGACACTACTAATAACACTAAGAATGGGTGAACAGGTCAATGTGTTAACAGGGTCAAATACATGACTCCAATACTTACTATTAAGCGGAGAAGAAGCGCATATAATTGATCAAAAATATGTCGGGCCCATCTACCAGACGTCAAGGTGGCTTCTCATCAGTTGGGACCTACTCTAACACGGAGTGTCCAGCTCCATTGTTACTCTGATTAAAAGCACCAGGGGGTGGGCGGGGAGTGCTAAGTTCCAAAGAGGATGCCTATTCCTCTATAATCTATAATATACATAAAACCAAAAAACGGAACAGCACCTCCAGAGACAATCGCAGGTGCAAGCTACCAAGCAACAATGTAGAAAAACAAAAAAAGTAGCAGCACACTACTAAATGCACTAAGAATGGGTGAACAGGTGAATGTGTGAACAGGGTCAAATACATGACTCCAATACTTACTATTAAGCGGGGAAGAAGCTCTTAGCGCATATGATTGATCAAAAATATGTCGGGCCCATCTACCAGACGTCAAGGTGACTTCTCATCATATGGGACCTACTCTAACACTCTGATTAAAAGCACCAGGGGGTGGGCGTTTTTTTTTTTTTGGTTATATGTATATTATAGAGGAATAGGCATCCTTTTGGAACTTAGTACTCCCCGCCCACCCCCTGGTGCTTTTAATCACAGTAACAATGGAGCTGGACACTCCATGTTAGAGTAGGTCCCATCTGATGAGAAGCCACCTTGACGTCTGGTAGATGGGCCCGACATATTTTTGATCAATTATATGTGCTAAGAGCTTCTTCACCATTAATAAGGTGAGTGTGTGTGTATATATATATATATATATATATACACTCACCTAAAGAATTATTAGGAACACCTGTTCTATTTCTCATTAATGCAATTATCTAGTCAACCAATCACATGGTAGTTGCTTCAATGCATTTAAGGGTGTGGTCCTGGTCAAGACAATCTCCTGAACTCCAAACTGAATGTCAGAATGGGAAAGAAGGGGGATTTAAGCAATTTTGAGCGTGGCATGGTTGTTCGTGCCAGACGGCCGGTCTGAGTACTTCACAATCTGCTCAGTCACTGGGATTTTCACGCACAACCATTTCTAGGGTTTACAAAGAATGGTGTGAAAAGGGAAAAACATCCAGTATGCGGCAATCCTGTGGGCAAAAATGCCTTGTGGATGCCTAAGGTCAGAGGAGAATGGGCCGACTGATTCAAGCTGATAGAAGAGCAACGTTGACTAAAATAACCACTCGTTACAACCGAGGTATGCAGCAAAGCATTTGTGAAGCCACAACACGCACAACCTTGAGGCGGATGGGCTACAACAGCAGAAGACCCCACCGGGTACCACTCATCTCCACTACAAATAGGAAAAAGAGGCTACAATTTGCACGAGCTCACCAAAATTGAACTGTTGAAGACTGGAAAAATGTTGCCTGGTCTGATGAGTCTCGATTTCTGTTGAGACATTCAAATGGTAGAGTCCGAATTTGGCGTAAACAGAATGAGAACATGTATCCATCCTCTGATGGCTACTTCAAGCAGTATAATGCACCTTGTCACAAAGCTCAAATCATTTCAAATTAGTTTCTTGAACATGACAATGAGTTCACTGTACTAAAATGGCCCCCACAGTCACCAGATCTCAACCCAATAGAGCATCTTTGGGATGTGGTGGAACGGGAGCTTCGTGCCCTGGATGTGCATCCCTCAAATCTCCATCAACTGCAAGATGCTATCCTATCAATATGGGCCAACATTTCTAAAGAATGCCATCAGCACCTTGTTGAATCAATGCCACGTAGAATTAAGGCAGTTCTGAAGGCAAAAGGGGGTCCAACACCATATTAGTATGGTGTTCCTAATAATTCTTTAGGTGAGTGTATATATTGTGAGGCAGTGACAGGCCTCATATATGAAGGACGGTATGTATCGCCCAGAATGGTGCAGGAAACCTATTAAGAAGATACATATTGTGGTTTGCTGTGGTGCACCTGGGACGTGCCACCAAGGTACCCGGCCTTCGTGTAGTGGAAGCCAGAAGCTAGAGTCCACTAAGATAGATAGTGGACACTGTTGTTACCTAGTATAGCTGGTAACAACTAATCCGGGCCTGGCTATTACTGGGAGTAATCAAAGAGCTGGGTGGGTGCTTACTCCACGCAAACCACTTCAGGGTTTATACGTGGCCCATGTCCACGATTGCGTTTAAAAGTCAGCAGCATAAGGCAGGGTGTGTCTGTCTTGTGAGTGGCTGCAGATCACACCCTGCAAGGCGCGTGTGAAGCAAACACTATGTCAGGAATCATCCTGCTACGTCTGTTTAGTTCAGATTCTCTTGCCTTCAAGTTCTCCCTCAGTTAAGATGGTGGATTGTGTCTTAGCTTTATGCCATCTTACTTCCTGTTTCAAATTTAATCCTCTCAAGCCTGTTACTAATTGCTTGAGTATTGTGTTTAGCTTCTGCTCGTGCAGTCCTCTTGCTTGGAACTAGCTCTCTGGTTTGTTCCTCCTACTTGCGGTTTACCCTGCTACCTTGTGAGATCCTGCTACCTCCTGTTGCCGACCCGGATTACTTGACTACGTTCCTGTGCCACCTGCCCTGACCCATTGCTCATCTGACCTCGGCTCTGCTGCATTCTTCAGTCCTGCACTGTTGCTACCGGTAACGGCTCCGCCTGCCTGGCTTTGCTGCATCCTTCAGTCCTGCACCGTTGCTACCGGTAATGGCTCCGCCTGCCTGGCTCTCCTGCATCCTTCAGTCTTGCACCGTTGCTACCGGTTACTGCTCCGCTTGCTTGGCTCTGCTACATCTGCAGCGTACTCAAGTTGTGTGTAGTAGGTGTTTCTGGGTGATGTAGTGCAATATACACTAACCTGGTACAGCTGACTCTCTGCAAGGGCAGGTATAGGTAGAAATAGTTCGTGACGCCAGTGCCAAGTAAACGGTGGCACGCCGTTTGCGGATGCAGGAATAAATTGAGGAAACGTAGGATTAAAACAAAACTCCAACTTTAGTAGTTTTTCCAAGCAGAGACAATAAAGGAAATGCAGTTCCTCAGCATACAGTCGATTTTGCAATTCGGTCGATGCAGGCAATTCAGTACAGCAGAGTAATTACAGAGTGTTGAACACAGGACTTGCAGCACAGGAGCTTGCACTCTAATTCTGTCTGATCCTGGAATACAGCAATTCTTCACCAAGGCCCATTAACCTAGTTCTGGCCTTATATCCTTGATTATGGCTTAAATAAGTACCTCCTCTGTTTCTCTTAGTACCTCTGGCTCCTCTGATCTTTGCCTCAGTCTCTCCTAGCTTCTGAATGGTTCCTCAGGCCCTTAGGCTAAGATGTTCCTGCTTCTGCATATGGGTATTCAGGAGGGAATCTTCTCCTGAACAGCAGGCTTCAGGCCTGGACTTGTCTCAGACATTGTCTAAACTCCAACTGTAGATTACAGATACTAGACTCCGTCTGCCTTGCACTTCCCTGACTGGGCTTTATATAAACTAGGGCTCCCTAGCTCCCTCTATGGACTAGAAGTAGGAATGACACCCCTAGCAGGCCTGTAAGTGCAAGTTTCAGTGACAGGAAAATACACACATTACATTACATCTTATAAAACTGACATATAGCAACTTCCCATAATTAGGAGGGACGACAGCACACCAAGTGACCTTTGGTAGTAACGGGTATTACAACTCCCGTATACTACACATCCTTCAGTCCTGGAACCTTCTATTCAAGACTCCAGTGTTTCCTGTGTACAGGCCTTGTCCCTGCCATTGGATTCCAGTATTCAACTGGTATCGTGACACACTAGCCTGTGGACGCTTCTAAAGAAGCCCCGAGACTGCTTGACTTTATTGTGGATGACATGAACTGATTACTTGTCCCGGCTGCGATCAGGCTGAACTGAACTGTAAGTTGGCTGGAACAAGCAATAAACTGTATTGAAGTTACTCTTTGTTGTGTCCTTGCCTGTTTTTAAAACTGGTCATAGGAGCCCACGGCATTAAAATATATATATATATATATATATACAGTGCTGCCCATAATTATTCATACCCCTGGCAAATTTTGAGTTATAGTTACTTTTATTCAACCAGCAAGTAATTTTTTGACGGGAAATGACATAGGTGTCTCCCAAAAGATAATAAGACGATGTACAAGAGGCATTATTGTGGGGGGAAAAACATTGCTCAGCTTTTATTTACATTTGAGCAAAAAGTGTCCAGTCCAAAATTATTCATACCCTTCACAAACTGTCACAGTCTGTGGGAAAATCAAAAGTTCTATACCATTCCAAATAGTCCAAGCTGTTCTAAAGCATACTAATTACCCTGATTAATTGGGAACAGCTGTTTTAATCAACTCAACAGGTGAAAAACAGCAGCTCTCTCCAGTTGGTTTGTGGACAGTCATGGCTAAGACAAAGGAGCTCAGTGAGGACCTGCGGCTGCGCATTGTGGCTGCTCACAAGTCAGGCAAGGGCTACAAGGCCATTTCTAAATGTTTTCAAGTTTCAGTGGCTACAGTGCAAAGTATTATTAAAAAATACAAGATGTTCCGCACTGTGGAAAATCTCAGAGGACGTGGTCGGAAGCCAAAAGTGACACCTGTGCTGGCCAGGAGGATAGTTAGAGAGGTGAAAAAGAATCCAAGGATCACCACCAAGGCCATCCTGGTGAATCTGGGCTCTGCTGGTGGCAATGTCTCAAGGCAGACAATCCAACGGATACTGCAAGCTGCTGGGTTCCACGGATGCAGACCAAGGAGGACTCCGCTTCTCCAGATAAGGCACACAAAAGCTCGCTTGGCCTTTGCAAAAGCTCATCTGGACAAAGAAGAAGACTTCTGGTGCAGCGTACTCAAGTTGTGTGCAATAGGTGTTTCTGGGTGATGTAGTGCAATATACACTAACCTGGTACAGCTGACTCTCTGCAAGGGCAGGTAAGGTTAAGATAGTTCGTGACGCCAGTGCCAAGTAAACGGTGGCACGCCGTTTGCGGATGCAGGAATAAATTGAGGAAACGTAGTCTTAAAACAGAACTCCAACTTTAGTAGTTTCGCAAGCAGAGACAATATAGGAAATGCAGTTCCTTAGCATACAGTCGATTTTGCAATTCGGTCGATGCAGGCAATTCAGTTATAGCAGGGTAATTACAGAGTGTTGAACACAGGACTTGCAGCACAGGAGCTTGCACTCTAATTCTGTCTGATCCTGGAATACAGTAATTCTTCATCAAGGCCCATTAACCTAATTCTGGCTTTATATCCTTGGCTATGGCTTCTATAAGTACCTCCTCTGTCTTTCTGAGTACCTCTTGCTTTCCTGATCTTTGCCTCTGTCTCTCTCAGCTTCTGGACACTTCCTCAGGCTCTAGAAACTTCTGAGCTGTGGTCTAGACTGACTTTTGCTTCCCTGTCTGGCCTTATATAAACTAGGGCTCTCTAGCTCCCTCAGGCGACTAGAAGCTGGAATGACACCCCTGCAGGCCTGTACATGCAAGTTTCACAGCAACAGGGAAACACATAGCATTGCATTACATGACATTTTATAAAACTGACATATACCAACTTCTCCATAACTAAGGAGGGACGACAGCACACCAAGTGACACTTTGGTAGTGACGGGTATTACAGTCCCCGTACACTACATACCCCACTGCTTTAAGCTGAGTACGACCTCGTACTCCATCATGGGTCTCCCAACTGGAATCTCTACCTGAAATAGAAAATAGAGACATGCAGGCATACATACATGTAATTCATCTGCATTTACATTTACATCAGGTCCAATTGGCAAAGGTGAAGGGTAGTGACAAGGGGCGTCGTTCTCTTCTCTCAGGATAATGAATGGAACGGGGGCGCTGACCTGGCACAGCGTAACATTATAACCAGGATAGTCCATGACAATGAATAAGTCCATGATAGAACAGCAAAATAGATAAAACAGTATAAAAACGGAACTACCCAGGAGTTTCCTGTGGGTGTATCACAGGCAAGGGCTCACGTGGAGGAGTCCATTCTTGCGCACAAATGTCAAGTAAGGTATTGCCCGTGGCAACTGTTTGGGAGGAGACACCACCAGAATAATCAAAGTCTCCTAAACGGACTGGTGGGCGTCCCCTGGTCATCCGGGTAGACCTTCTCAAAACAGGGGTCTCCTCTCCCCTTAGCAACGAGGTAGACGAGAGAGGAGCAACAGGAGGGTCTCCATCCGTGAGACCTTGGTCAGGAACAACTGGAACAACAATATCCACTAGAGGGGGAACTGGACCCGGAGCATCTTGAACCGGCTCTGCTGGAGGTGAAGCTACAGTAGGTGCCGGAGCAGGCACCAGCAAGTTCAACCAAGGTGTCAGAAGCCAATGCATGGGATCAGCGTCATACCTCAGATTACTAACAGCCTGCATAGGATCCTCGGGCTGTATGGCTGACTCTGACACCGGATATTCTGATCCAGAACTCTCGGCACTAGGTTCTGGCGTCAGGCAGAGTTTCAACCGGTTTCGGTGTACAATTTGGGATCCCTTGTCTTCCCGGGTGATCTCATAAGTGTGAGTTCCAACATTTGGGATTGCAGTGACAACATAGGGACTTCGCTCCCATTTACTGTCCAATTTGCTGGTACGACGGTTATTCTTTAACCATACCACGGCCCCTATGGTCAAGGGTTCTGCATGGGCTGCCTGATCATAGTCTCTCTGCTGTCGGTCTCTAGCAAGGTCCATACGTTCCTGAACAATGGCTTTGGCTGCATGCAATCGCCTTTGGTGCTCAGCAACCCAGTCGGTGTTAGGTAATGGGTTAATGCAATCAGGTACGTGTATGTCCAATGAATGATCAGCAGGCAATGTCCCTTGGCGCCCAAACATCAAGTAAAAAGGGGTATACCCGGTGGAACAATGTATGGTATGATTGTATGTGAACATGAGCTGTGGCAACAGATTAGGCCAATCTCCTCTGTTTTCAGGAGGCACGGCCCTCAGCATCTCTATCAAGGTCTGATTCATTTTTTCACATAATCCGTTACCTTGAGGATGGTAGGCCGTCGTCCGGATCTTCTTACAGTTGTGTAAGCGGCACAGTGCATGGAACAGATGGGACTCAAAAGCAGGTCCTTGATCGGTGAGGATCTTTTCTGGACATCCATAGGGCAGGAGAAAGTGCTTCCAGAACATTTCGGCTGTAGTCTTGGCTGTCTGGTCTCTCACAGGCACTGCTACAACAAACTTTGTGAAATGGTCAATAATAGTCATGGCATAAGCATACCCTGAGCGACTAGGCTCCAGTTTTACATGGTCGATGGCGACAAGTTCAAGAGGACGGGTACTTACAATGGGTCTTAGTGGTGCCCTCTGATCATGGTGCTCACTTCGTTTCAAGGCACAGGCTACACACTCTCGACACCACTTTTCCATGTCTTCTCTCATGCCCACCCAGTAAAACCGCTGGCGGATAGTAGCCTCAGTCTTTTGGACCCCAAAGTGACCGGATTGATTGTGGTACATCTCCAACACCATACCTGCATCTCGTCGGGGTATGAGAATCTGGTGTACTCTTTCGTTGGACACTGGGTCTAGGCTTCTCCGTAGCAATAGGCCCTTTTGTATGAAGAGTTGATGGCGCTGTCTCCACAGTTTGATGAGCTCAGGATCTGCACTCTTACGCCGAATCCTCTCAGGGGCTCTGCCACTAGTAATGAAGTCCAACAACTCACCCAGCACTCTACTTTCAGACTGTAGTTTCACCCACCTTTCTTCTTTAGGTTCAGGCCTACTGGAGGGTGAAGGAACTGCAGCTCTGTTATTGGTAGCTCGAGCCTGATCCTGTTGAGCAAATTTGTTATAGAAAGCCGGCATTTCTACATCTTCCCAAGCATCTCGCACATCATCAGGAGCTGTCTCTGTGGGAAGCCTGGATAAAGCATCAGCGTTATCATTAGTACGTCCAGCACGATACTTTACAGAGAAATTATAGTTGGCAAGGCGAGAGGCCCATCTCTGCTCCAAGGCCCCCAATCTAGCTGTATTGAGATGTGCCAGAGGGTTATTGTCAGTGAATGCAATGAACGGGGTGGCGGCTAGATAATCCTTGAATTTTTCTGTCACCGCCCACACTAATGCCAGGAACTCTAGTTTGAAGGAACTATAACTCTGGTCATTTTTCTCAGCTCCTTTCAGGGAGCGGCTTGCATATGCTATCACTCTCTCTTTTCCCTCTTGGATCTGGGCTAACACAGCTCCCAGGCCTCGCTTGCTAGCATCAGTATAGAGATGGAAGGGCTTGCTATAATCTGGATAACCTAACACTGGAGGCTCGGTCAGTTTCTTTTTTAGCAATTGGAATGCTATCTCTCTTTTCTCATTCCACTCAATGGGTACAGGAGTTCTAGGGCTTTTCTTGGGTTGCCCCCTCAAGAGTTCCTGGATAGGATCAGCTATTTGAGCAAAATGGGGGATGAAACGTCTATAGTAGCCGGCAAAACCAAGGAAACTCCTCACCTCTTTGACGGTAGTAGGAACCGGCCAATTACGGACAGCTGCTAACTTATCAGGGTCAGGTTGCACTCCCTCTCCGCTTACTACATGCCCCAGGTATCTTACTGCAGGTTTGAGCAGGTGACACTTGGATGGCTTTACCTTCAAGCCATATTTGATAAGGATCTCAAATACTTCTGCCAAATGTTTTAGATGGTCCTCATATGTTTTTGAGTACACAATGACGTCATCTAGATACAGCAGCACTGTTTCGAAGTTTTTGTGACCCAAACACCGTTCCATTAGTCTCTGGAAAGTTCCTGGGGCATTACATAGCCCGAACGGCATACAGTTGAATTCGAACAGGCCCATGGGAGTAGTGAAAGCAGTCTTTTCCCTATCTGCAGGGGCCATGGGTACTTGCCAGTAGCCACTGGTCAAGTCCAATGTGGAGAAATAGGCAGAGGAGCCCAGAGCAGTTAGTGACTCCTCAATGCGGGGCAGTGGGTATGCATCTTTGTGGGTTATTTGATTAATTTTCCTATAATCCACACAGAAACGGATACCACCGTCCTTCTTCTTTACAAGGACCAGGGGTGCAGCCCACGGACTACGGCTGTCCCGGATTACATTAGAGTCCTTCATCTCTTGGATCATTTCCTTTACAGTCTGATATGAAGTAGGCGGTAAAGGTCGGTATCTCTCCTTGATAGGAGGATGAGAGCCAGTAGGTATGGTGTGTTGTATGGCACTCACCTCCCCATAATCAGTGGCATGCTTACTGAAGGCCTGGTGGTGCTCCTTGACAAGCTGTATAATCCCTTCTTGTTGCCGTTGGGGGGTATTCTCGTCCCCGACATGGAGCTCTTCCCACCAGGGCACTTGTGGCTGGGTCACCGGCGAACATCTGCTGTCTGCAGCTGGCGGCTTTTCTGTCACTGGAAGACGAATGATGTCTTGGAAGGACACCTGGGACAGCTGGGCAACAGGGCAATGCTTAGTAAGCGCAACAGGATGATTACTCAGATTAATCAGACGGACAGGTACTTTACCTTGGGAGACGTTCACCAGGCACTTGGCAGCTCTCACATAAGGATAATCCTCCATCTGGATTGGTTCCACCAGGGCTGGATAATCTCGGCCTTCGACTCCCAGGACCGCACGACACCACAAAAGAGTTTGAGAATTAGGAGGCAAAGTCACAGGCTTAATATCACGGATCCTGGCAGTACAAATTTCTCCTTTCCCATTAGCAAACCTCTGCTGGGCACTTAACACAGTGATAGTCTTTTGAATCACCCTCCTGGATGCAGAGGAAGCAGTGGGCAAAGTCTGATGTAATACAGCAAGTATTTCTGAATAACAGTTTTTGAAGACATTGGTGCCTAGAATGACAGGATGTCCTCCTCTGTCACCGGCCTGTACTACGATCACTCCCTGTTGAGGCAGGGTTACTTCTCCCACCTGCAGGGTGGGTTCCCAGTATCCATGAACCTTTACTGGTTTGCCATTGCTGGCGATAATTTCCACCCAGGATTCAGGCGGTTGGGTCAACTGGTTGGTGTCCCAGAACTTTTCAAATGCAGGCAGCTGAATAGTAGTGACCTGAGACCCAGTATCTAATAGGGCTTCAAAGGGGACCCCGTTGATCTCTATATTGATTTTAGGATGGGATCCTACATACCGTGGCATCCAATTTGGATCCTCTGGACCTAGTGTTCTACCTCCCGAGGGGTGGTCCTCAGCCTCAGGGGTTGCCCGTTTAACTGCCAGCACGTGGATTCTGTGTGTCCCAGCTTTCTGCAGTATGTACACACGGGCTTCTTGCGACCTCTATTACGCCTCCCAGGATCCCTGGGGTGAGTCTCTTGGTATGGAGGTGGGAACGGCCTAGAAGGTGACAGGAATTCTTCATCTAGCATTATGGGTTTTTCCCATTCCTCTATTTTTCTGCACACTTTCTCTAGACTTTTAGTGAGGTGATTTACTTGCTCTGTCAGCATGGCAATAGTATCGGTAGCTGACACTTGAACAGCTTGACCGGCCTCAGCTCGGTTAGTGATAAGCGGTTTTGGCCTGCAGGCTGATGACTCAGATAGGGCGCTCAACTCAGGAGATACTGTGGACCCCAGAATTTTTATAGCCAGTTCTTTAAAGTCCAGAAAGGCACTGTTAGGGTGCTGGGCGGACAGCATCTTTAACTGGGTCCTTATTTGTTCACTAGACACCCCGTTGATAAATTGTTCCCTCAGGGTCTGGTCCCGGTTATCAGCCTCTTTGGGATCTATCTGGATTACAGCCCCTAAAGCCTCCTGAAGTGATAGGGCAAAGTCACGGAGGGACTCACCGGACTTCTGTTTCTTGCCAAAGAAGTGCATCTTTATCTCTGAGGCAGTCCTAGTTTCAAAAGTGGCTCTGAGGCGGGTGAATATCTGTTCTAGAGTACTCCGCTCAGTAGCAGGCCAGGATAATACCTCCCTGCGGGCAGCTCCCTCCAGCTGCGCTAGCAGGATTTCCATTTGCTGGTCGGCATTTATGGGGTACAGTTTGAATAATGCCAGCAACTTTTCTTTAAAGTCCCTTAGGGTATGGGTCTCTCCTCTGTAGCGGGGGAACCATGGGGCCCCGAAATAGTAAGGCATGGTAAAGGGCATCATGCTGGGGGCTGTAGGATGATTCGGAGCCGCAAGCTCTCCCGGGGCCGGCTGCTCAGGCACTCCTGGCTCTGACATGGTAGTCTATTGAGAGGTGGCCGCTGGCGACTAAAGGGGCCGGTACACTCCCCTTCCCTCCGGTTACAAGTGCTTACCGGTATCGCCGGGCTTGCGCAGGTCCAGTCTCGCGAGGTTCCGGACGTCCTGAGACCGCGGTGACGCAGGAGAAGCAGGGCCGCGGCGGTGCGATGATGACGAGGGGCGGGACTCTCTGTGTCTTTGCAGGGATCCGCCCACGAATGTCCTCAGCAGCGCGGGAAACTTTACTCCAGGCAGCCGGTGGCCATCTTTAGCAAAATGCTGTCCATTCACTGACAGCAAGCAGGATTGTAAAAAGTCCACAAAACCACACTCCGGTGTGGCGATTTTCTTCTCTGTGTAGCGCAACACTGCACAGCGCTTTTTAGAGGTTTTTGGTACACTTTGGGTATGATTTTCAGTCCACAAAGTCCACTTGAATAAAACAGGCAAATTGTCACTTTGGTCACAGGGCAACTGTATAAGGCACAAAGTTCACGCTTCTTGCACTAGAAAGCGTGCGAATCCTGTTCGTGACGCCAAAAGAGAGGTGCAGCGTACTCAAGTTGTGTGCAATAGGTGTTTCTGGGTGATGTAGTGCAATATACACTAACCTGGTACAGCTGACTCTCTGCAAGGGCAGGTATAGGTAAAGATAGTTCGTGACGCCAGTGCCAAGTAAACGGTGGCACGCCGTTTGCGGATGCAGGAATAAATTGAGGAAACGTAGTCTTAAAACAGAACTCCAACTTTAGTAGTTTCGCAAGCAGAGACAATATAGGAAATGCAGTTCCTTAGCATACAGTCGATTTTGCAATTCGGTCGATGCAGGCAATTCAGTTATAGCAGGGTAATTACAGAGTGTTGAACACAGGACTTGCAGCACAGGAGCTTGCACTCTAATTCTGTCTGATCCTGGAATACAGCAATTCTTCACCAAGGCCCATTAACCTAATTCTGGCTTTATATCCTTGGCTATGGCTTCTATAAGTACCTCCTCTGTCTTTCTGAGTACCTCTTGCTTTCCTGATCTTTGCCTCTGTCTCTCTCAGCTTCTGGACACTTCCTCAGGCTCTAGAAACTTCTGAGCTGTGGTCTAGACTGACTTTTGCTTCCCTGTCTGGCCTTATATAAACTAGGGCTCTCTAGCTCCCTCAGGCGACTAGAAGCTGGAATGACACCCCTGCAGGCCTGTACATGCAAGTTTCACAGCAACAGGGAAACACATAGCATTGCATTACATGACATTTTATAAAACTGACATATACCAACTTCTCCATAACTAAGGAGGGACGACAGCACACCAAGTGACACTTTGGTAGTGACGGGTATTACAGTCCCCGTACACTACACTGGTATTCTGTGTTATGGTCAGATGAAACAAAAATTGAATTGTTTGGTCACAATGATGTTTCCTTCATTTGGCGTAAAAAAGGAGAAGCCTTCAACCCAAAGAACACCATCCCCACTGTCAAACATGGTGGTGGGAACCTAATGCTTTGGGGGTGTTTTTCAGCCAATGGACCAGGGAACCTAATCACAATAAACAGCACCATGAAAAAAGAGCAATACATGAGGATTCTCAATGACAACATCAGGCAGTCTGCAGAGAAACTTGTCCTTGGGCACTAGTGGACATTTCAGCATAACAATGACCCAAAACACACAGCAAAAGTGGTGAAGAAATGGTTAGCAGACAACAACATTAACGTTTTGGAGTGGCCCAGCCAGAGTCCAGACTTTAATCCAATTGAGAATCTGTGGAGGGAGCTAAAGATCAGGGTGATGGCAAGAAGACCCTTCAACCTGAAAGATTTGGAGCTCATTGCTAAAGATGAAAGGCCAAAAATACCTATGGAAACATGCTAAAAGCTGGTCTGCAATTATAGGAAGCGTTTCAAATGTAAATGTAAGCTGAGAAATGTTTTTGTTCCACAATAATGCCTCTTGTACATCGTCTTATTATCTTTTGGGAGACACCTATGTCATTTCCCGTCAAAAAATGACTTGCTGGTTGAAAAAAAGTAACTGTAACTGGGCAGCACTGTATGTGTGTATATATATATATATATATATATATATATACAGCCAGGTCCATAAATATTGGGACATCGACACAATTCTAACATTTTTGGCTCTATACACCACCACAATGCATTTGAAATGAAACGAACAAGATGTGCTTTAACTGCAGATTGTCAGCTTTAATTTGAGGGTATTTACATGCAAATCAGGTGAACAGTGTAGTAATTACAACAGTTTGCATATGTGCCTCCCACTTGTTAAGGGACCAAAAGTAATGGGACAATTGGCTTCTCAGCTGTTCCATGGCCAGGTGTGTGTTATTCCCTCATTATCCCAATTACAATGAGCAGATAAAAGGTCCAGAGTTCATTTCAAGCTTGCTATTTGCATTTGGAATCTGTTGCTGTCAACTCTCAAGATGAGATCCAAAGAGCTGTCACTATCAGTGAAGCAAGCCATCATTAGGCTGAAAAAACAAAACAAACCCATCAGAGAGATAGCAAAAACATTAGGCGTGGCCAAAACAACTGCTTGGAACATTCTTAAAAAGAAGGAACGCACCGGTGAGCTCAGCAACACACCAAAAGACCCGGAAGACCACGGAAAACAAGAATTCTTTCCCTGGTGAAGAAAACACCCTTCACAACAGTTGGCCAGATCAAGAACACTCTCCAGAAGGTAGGTGTATGTGTGTCAAAGTCTACAATCAAGAGAAGACTTAACCAAAGTGAATACAGAGGGTTCACCACAAGATGTAAACCATTGGTGAGCCTCAAAAACAGGAAGGCCAGATTAGAGTTTTCCAAACGACATCTAAAAAAGCCTTCACAGTTCTGGAACGACATCCTATGGACAGATGAGACCAAGATCAACTTGTGCCAGAGTGATGGGAAGAGAAGAGTATGGAGAAGGAAAGGAACTGTTCATGATCCTAAGCATACCACCTCATCAGTGAAGCATGGTGGTGGTAGTGTCATGGCGTGGGCATGTATGGCTGCCAATGGAACTGGTTCTCTTGTATTTATTGATGATGTGACTGCTTACAAAAGCAGCAGGATGAATTCTGAAGTGTATCTGCTCATATTCAGCCAAATGCTTCAGAACTCATTGGACGGCTGTCATGCCCCGCCCTGACTATGTGCGGATGTCGGCCAGAATAGCATCACGAGTTTAGTGTTTTGTTTTGGAGCCATGCTGGATCTGCCTCCCATCAGGTGCACTGAGTGGGGTCATTAGTTTAAATAGCACTCCAGCCCAGTGCTCTGAGCGGATTATAGGAATTACTTTAGTCTTGGAAGCTAGGAAGGAAGGTTGTCTGTTCTAGCTCAGAAAGATAAGTGTGGTTTCAAGTTTGATTGTTTTGTGTCATCTCTCCCATCCAGGTTCTGTGCGAGCAGGCTGCTCCTATTTCCCCTCTTCAACATCTCAGGGAATTTAGGGTGTTTCAGCCCAGGCATGGGGACACATCATACCTACCACCAAGGTCTGCATGTGGGCTGAGCAGTGCAGGGAGAGAGGTCAGGGATTAGCTAGGAGGTGACCCTTCCCCTGCCTCTCACCTAGAGCCTGGTTGGTGGTTTATCTGTTAGTCTGAGTGCACGTCCGCCATGACAACGGCACTTCACAGTGCAGATGGACAATGAGCCAAAGCATACTGCAAAAGCAACCCTTTTTTAAGGGAAAGAAGTGGAATGTTATGCAATGGCCAAGTCAATCACCTGACTTGAATCTGATTGAGCATGCATTTCACTTGCTGAAGACAAAACTGAAGGGAAAATGCCCCAAGAACAAGCAGGAACTGAAGACAGTTGCAGTAGAGGCCTGGCAGAGCATCACCAGGGATGAAACCCAGCGTCTACTGATGTCTATGCGTTCCAGACTTCAGGCTGTAATAGACTGCAAAGGATTTGCAACCAAGTATTAAAAAGTAAAAAGTTTGATTTATGATTATTATTCTGTCCCATTACTTTTTGTCCCTTAACAAGTGGGAGGCAGATATGCAAACTGTTGTAATTCCTACACCGTTCACCTGATTTGGATGTAAATACCCTCAAATTAAAGCTGACAGTCTGCAGTTAAAGCACATCTTGTTCGTTTCATTTCAAATCCATTGTGGTGGTGTATACAGCCAAAAATGTTAGAATTGTGTCGATGTCCCAATATTTATGGACCTGACTATATATATATATATATATATATGCGTGAGAATAGGCACAGGCAGAGATTCATGTGAGCAATATGTCACTTTATCACACGGGAAAACCCCTTTAACCATTTTAGTAAATGAAGGATAGAAGAATACAGCATATACTAGACATGAAAGCAGAAACAGGACACAGATACAAAATTTTTAACTGTCTTACATAAGGTCTCAAATTCAGCCCACCAGTGGGGTACAGGCATGTGACAATCGCTGTATATAAACACTGGCTTGTTTGCCTGACTGTGTAGTTCCACTTTTTATCTGCACAGTTTTACAGTGGATTTACAAGTGCTAGCGAGGTGTATATATAGAGAAAGAGATAAACCCCATGTCTCTGTGCTCAGTGGCTACAGAAAGGAATCCTTTTACTTAACGTTCCTAAGGTCTAGTTACAGAGTCATTCCAGCCCTCCTCCACTGTAGATTTCTCTTTATGGAAGTTTGGCTCTTCGGCAGGAAATGTTTTGGCTAGATCAGATTCATTACTGAGCTAGTGCAGAGGTCAAGCTCTGTCCTCAATTTCTAAGATGACCCTTTTTGTGTGCAGACATGGTGAAATGTTTGCAAATATTGGTAAGAACTGAAATATTTGCCAGGTCCTTTTAGTAGAATGCTGCCAACTGTGTCTACGACGTAGTGTAAATAGCCTATCTGCGCTCCTCCCGCCAATCACCATCAGAAGAAGGTTAACTATGGGTTTCCTATCTATCCTTAGACACTGGAATCTGGTATCTGCTAATTGGTCCCTCTAGGGCCTGCTCCATGACAGCATTGGTGGCATTGTGCTTGTACACTAATGAAAACAAGCAACACATTTCAGAATTGTTGAGACAGTCATGGGGGAAAACATCGGCTTTACTTACAAGCGAGCACCACAAGGTCTAATGAGCGTTCATTTAATTATCACATAAACAGTCATGCTGAGGTTTATAGAGAGCATTAATATATACACCAGTGCGTTATCATGGGTGATATCAGTTTCATCCATCACACCCGGTATAAATATTTCTCCCGGTTTCCCTAAAAGTAATAAAGATATGGAGGGTTTCTGGTAAAAAAAAAAAAAGTTGTAAAAATAAAGATAACAATTTTAGTAAATTGGTTTTGCGGGACTTTGATATCAATGGCCTATGCATAGGATAGACAACCAATATCAAATCAGTGGAGGCCCAAATGTCCCGCACCCTGACCCGCTGCCCGGAGTTGGATCTCTAGTAGCCTAACCTCAGGATTCACCATCAATATTAAACTCCCAGGAAATCCCTGTAATGTGTTTGCAGTGTTTCTTCCCTCTGGGAATGCATTAGGAGATGGAGACATGCAGTGGAGTTGCCTGGCATCCAAGGGAAATGTCCATAAACACAAGGGGCAGAAGGTACAATGTTTCATTCTATAAAGTCAGGCGTGTAAATATAGGAATGCAGAGATTGCATTTGGTGCTGGGGCATGAAGGGGCCCAGAGTAGTGATGGACGAACATCTGCCGGGACGGTTCGCAAACACGATCAAATGTTTGCGAACCGCAAGTTCGCGGCGGGTCCCATTCATTTTCATGGCAGGCGAACCTGAAAAACATTCAGCTCATATTTGCAGCCAATAAATAATTACTAGAAGTGCACAAATAGTCCCACAACATGGACAGTGACATACCAGATGTATTATTCGAATTTGCAATCTCCATAAAAAAAAAATTTCAATGCAAAATATCTGCAATTCAATTTTCGCGTACGCGCATGCGCAAACGCAGTATACAGTACCGAAATGCACTATAAAGAAAGTATATTGGTATATAACACCCCGCTTCAATCAGTTTTTTTGGGGGACGACTGGTATATCACACCAGTAGAAATTATTTGTTCCAATAACGTTTGTCCCTCTATATACCTGCAGTATCGCAGCAGAACCGCACACAACTGCCGCACAATACAAATGCACTATAATATACTTTCTAACATAGAAAGTATATTATAACATTGTACAAGGAAGGCAATCCATTAGAATATACATGAAGATAAAACGTAACCTTTAATAATTTTACTATGAGGGTCCATTCACATGTCCATAAGTGTTTTGCGGATCCGCAAAACACGGACACCGGCAATGTGCATTCCGCAATTTGCGGACCGCACAACGCCGGCACTATAATGGAAAATGACTAATCTTGTCTGCGGAATGGAATGGAAACGGAAGCACAGATGCGGAAGTGCGGATCCGCAAATGCAAACAGCACATTCCGGCCCCATTAAAAATTAATGGGTCTGCACCCGTTCCGCAAAATTTCGGAACAGATGCGGACCCATTTTGCGGACGTGTGAATGGAAAAGATATCCCTCAAAATGAAAATATATTAAATTATTAAAGTTAAACAAAAAGCATAGATGTGGTAGGCAATAACAAGTGCCCGGCGGCACTAAATAAGAAACCATATGTCCTACCACAATCCGGGGGGTTCCAGTGCACATCGATGAATCCAGGAGGGAAAGCAAAAAAACATCTATCCCTAGGCTAGATGATGATGTGGTATTGGAGGACAGGGTGGGCAAAGAACTGTCCCTGATATTGCCCTACAGGGGGGTGCTATTCTGGCCCTGATAGCCTAACCACAGACCACCCGCCCTGATAAGACCGACCTCGTCCGGAACCTTACCCTATATAAAAATGGCCCTAGTAAGCCCCTAGCCCCTAGGCCCCTGACTTCCAGGTGATCACTATATAGATCTATGTGTTTTTGACTCATTATAAAAGTATATTATAAGTATATCGCACCCCTCTCTGTATCACACATATCGATAGCACACCTATACTAGTGCTTAAAAGGACTTTTGTGGCCCTATTAGCTAGCGTTTGGTGTCCCTAACAGCCTGTCCCTGCTCCACACAGCAACCTCTCCCTACACTGGCAAAACACTGAATGTAAAATGGCGGCCAGATCAGGTTTATTTATAAGGTAGGGGGTATGTCCATGTGCTGAAACGTCTCAATTGGCTGTCCTGTACCACCTGATGGATGTGTCATGGATCAAAGTTCTTCACAATGTAAAAGAATATGGAGGGCGCAAATTTCTCCATATGTTTGCATGTTTGGCAAATCGCGAACACGCAAAGTTCGCCGCGAAACGACCGCTGGGCGAACAGCAAGGCCATCTCTAGCCCAGAGTGTTTTTCTGCCCTATATGAAACCAACACTATAAATGAATGTGATAGTTTGGGACCCTATTATAGATTTTGCACTGGGGCCAAGGAGCTTAACTTTCATTATCACTAACTGGTGGATCTGCTGTGTATGCATCACTGTGCAGCACTGACTTCATCATAATTACAGCTATATAAATTATATGTAACAGTGTCACGTTCGGGTGTGGGAGGGAAACACCACACCAAACATAGGAGGGAAAGGGGTGAGGGAATAAGGCCTGGAAACTAGAGAAAGGAGATGGACACCTAGTAAAACCCTAATCCTAAGTCCTGACTAACTACCAGTATGAACAGACCCCAGATGTAGGTAAGTTCATACACAGGAATACCTTTGTCCTAACTCACCCTATAGTTTTTGGGAAAAATTTGGTTCGATCCAAATAAATTTGCGGCGAATTACGTTAAAAAACAGCTATTTCCTGGCTGCAGAGAGCCTTTATAGTGGTGTAGAACACTGTGCCTTGTAGTAACACGCATAGGGAGTCTGCTTTGGTAGTGAAATAATACTGTGAGTCCGTATGACATGCAGATGACAGGCGTCGCTCTTAGAATCACTGCACACTTCACTTATTTGGGCAGTCACGGGGCCAAAACTGACCAAATAACTCAAGTATGAACTCAACCTTACAGGTCAATGTTAGTGCCGAGAAGAAGCGCACTCCTTTTACACCGTCGTCAGCTGATTCCACTAGATGTTATCAGAACCTGTTATATTAAACGCTTATACAAGTAGAGCCCCCGACAGAGTGGAGAGGGTGTCAGCAGTAAGTTTGTGTTGACGTCACTGATTAATTTGCCCTTCCTCTGAACCGTCAAAGCAATAACCCACAAAAAATGGATCCTGTCTGTGGAGCATACGCCTTCACTGGGTCAGCATTTGGTCAGTAATCCATCAGCATTGTTAATGCCAAAAAAAGCTTTTGGCTACCAAATCATACCCCAATTCTGATGGGACCATAGAGGCCTTACAGCTGCAACACAGACAGGATCCGTTGTATGTCTCATTTTTCCTTCCTTCTGACAGAGCAGAAAAAGGGTCAAACAAATGATGATGTCAGCCAGGCCGAAAGGCAAAATAGTGGCCCAGTCATGAATTGGGGAGGGTGGTAACATCATGAGGAGACCACAGAGTGGCCCAATGACAGGGTCTGGAGGTTTGTGGCAGCATCAGGAGACCACATAGTAGCACAATTATAGAGTCTGGAGGTGGTGGCAGCATGAGGAGTCCACAGAGTGGCACAATGACAGAGTCTGGAGGTGGCGGCAGCAGCAGTAGCAGTATCAGGAGAAGGCCACCGAGTGGCACAATGACAGAGTCTGGAGTTTGCAGCAGTATGAGGAGGCCACCGAGTGGCACAATGACCAAGTGTGGAGGGGCAGCAGTATGAGGAGGCCACCAAGTGGCACAATGACCGAGTGTGGAGGTGGCAGCAGTATGGGGAAGCCACCAAGTGGCACAATGACAGAGTCTGTAGGTGGTGGCAGCAGCAGTAGCAGCATCAGGAGAAGGACACCGAGTGGCACAATGACAGAGTGTGGAGGTGGCAGCAGTATGAGCAGGCAACCGAGTAGCACAATGACCAAGTATGGAGGTGGCAGCAGCATGAGGAAGTCACAGAGTGGCACAATGACAGACTGTGGAGGTGGCAGCAGTATGAGGAGGCCACCGAGTGGTACAATGACCGAGTGGGGAGGGGGCAGCAGTATGAGGAGGCCACCGAGTGGCACAATGACCGAGTGTGGAGGGGCAGCAATATGAGGAGGCCACCGAGTGGTACAATGACCGAGTGTGGAGGTGGCAGCAGTATGAGGAAGCAACCGAGTGGCACAATGACAAAGTCTGAAGGTGGCGGCAGCAGCAGTAGCAGCATCATGAGAAGACCACCAAGTGGCCCAATGACAGAGTGTGGAGGTGGCAGCAGCAGCAGTATCAGTAGGAGGCCACAGAGTGGCACAATGACTGAGTGTGGAGGTGGTTGCAGCATCAGGAAACCACAGAATGGCAAGGTGACATAGTGTGGAGGTGGCGGCAGCATCAGAAGGCCACAGAGTGGCAAGGTGACATAGTGTGGAGGTAGCGGCAGCATCAGGAGGCCACAGAGTGGCAAGGTGACATAATGTGGAGGTGGCAGCAGCATGAGGAGGCCACAGTATGAGGAGGCTACAGAGTGGCTCGACGACAAGAGATAGGGGAGGTGGCAGCAGGATAAGGGGGCCACAGAGTGGCACGACAACAAGAGATTGTGGAGTTGGTAGCAGCATGAGGAGGCCACAGAGTGGCTGCTTCATCTATTCATTTATAGGGAATATGGGACAGAACAGAAGGTTAAAATTTCTCAACTTTATAAAGTGTTGCTTAAAACACGATTTGATAATACACGTTCTCTGGCACAAAAGGCTTGGCAAATTGATTGTCCGTGAATTTCTCTCGAAAATTGGGATAATATATTAGCGAAATTAAGTTTACTTTCTTATTATTTTAATCAAGTTTCAATTTAATATTCAATATTTAATAAATTTAATAATAAAAATTAAGTGTTGCCTAAGACAGGAGAGAATCCGCCAGTCTTCAGTTTATTCGACGACGTGGTTACGATGGAGAAAGCATTCCAAAAAACTATTTCTCTCCACCTGGAGACGAATCCTGTCAAGATTGATGCAAGTGTGGTATCGGCTGCTCATCGACCCAGATACTTCTGGGGGAATTTGCCTGGCATGAACAGGCCTCTAGTAGCTACAGACAATGAGAAGAGAAAGCATCAGAAGTTCATCAAGGTACGTCACTAAAGATTTCACCACATATAACCGCAGTGCTGACCGCTGAATAAATTTAGTTTTTCGACCCAAATAGTTCAATAAAGAATTTACCACATATAATCGCAGCGCTGACCACTAAATTAATTTTGTTTTTCGACCGAAATACTTCAATAAAGATTTTACCACATATAACTGCAGCTCTGAACCCTGAATAAAATTAGTTTTTCAACCGAAATACGTCACAAAAGGTTTTATCACATATAATTGCAGGATGTGGGAACAGCCCACTTCACTCACAGAGGGGGAGCTAAATTGGAATAATCCACTCCAGCCTAGATACACTAAACTGAGACTAGTACCTTGCCAACTCGTTGCTGCCACCTGCTGGTCAATAAAGATTTTACCACATATAACTGCAGCTCTGAACGCAGAATAAAATTCGTTTTTTGACCGAAATACATCAATAAAGATTTTGCCACATATAACTGCAGCGCTGAACGATGAATAAAATTAGTTTTTCGACCGAAATACATCACAAAAGGTTTTACCACATATAACTGCAGCACTGAACGCTGAATAAAAAAATTTTTTGCTACCGAAATACATCACAAAAGGTTTTACCACATATAACCGCAGCGCTGACTGCTGAATAAATTTAGTTTTTCGACCAAAATAGTTCAATAAAGAATTTAACACATATAATCGCAGCGCTGAACGCTGAATAAACTTTGTTTTTCGACCGAAATACATCACAGAAGGTTTTACCACATATAACTGCAGCACTGAACGCTGAATAAAAATTATTTTGCTACCGAAATACGTCACTAAAGGCTTGGGACTCTCCACTTCGGCTCACCACAAGCCATCAGTTCTCTGAAAGGTGCAAAGTCCACCACTTGGAAAGGGAGGGACTGCAGCATCAGCAACTTGGACAGCAGCATGTTCGGCTTCTGCAATGGCCAGGATACGGGTGGTTAAAGTTCTGTATTTGTCGTGACGCCAATTGCAGCATGCGCAGGGTACTATCCCAGGTCCCTTCCAAGGTGTTATAGCGCAAGTAGAAACTCCATAAAAGTGACACCATCTAAGAAACTACACCCCTCAAGGTATTCAAAACTGGTTTTACAAACTTTGTTAACCCTTTAGGTGTTGCACAAGAGTTATTGGCAAATGGGGATGAAATTTCAGAATTTCATTTTTTTGCATTTTAACCCATTTTTTCCACTAACAAAGCAAGGGTTAACAGCTAAACAAGACTGTATCTTGACTTAAAGGATGGAAGATGCCCAGGCAATAAACCACCCATCTACCTTACCGCCCCTTCCTGTTCCCCAATTAACACACAGAGACATCTTCTTGGGAAAAGAGCCTTCTCGGCCAATTTATTCAACAACATTAATTATCACTTCACAGAAAATACGTAATAACACGCATAACATATCAATTACCATAACAATTATCATAACATCTGAACCATTGAATAGGATCCTAGAAGGCAACAGGTAAGCTGTGTTCTCCACCATTCACCTCCACATGTAATATCGCCTTACCCTCGGCCGCGGTCACCGACTCGAGAGCACCGAATACTCCAACTGTAATTAGTCTCCCCTGTAGGCCCATCTGCCCACAGGAGCCCCATGCACAAGCTTACCGAACCTCCTGAGATGCACACTCCACCTTGGCATGCACCTCTTAAACCTATCATTGCCTTCCAGGACCCTCCATTACCACGCCACAACAAACCCTTTCAACCCCCTGCCGATATACCTGGCGGGCGGGCGGGAAAAACCTTCCTGCTTCTTCACAAGCTCCTGACTGATAAACTCCGCCCCCCATTCCCTTCATATACTGCCCGGGAAAATAGCTGACCGAGACCCCTCCCCACGACCTAACCTTAACCCTCAGCTGCCTGAACTTCCCCCCAAGTCAAAGAGCACTACGCCCAGGCTGCGCCCAGCTCCGTTGCTCCCATGACTTAAAGGATGGAAGATACCCAGGCAATAAACCACCCATCTACCTTACTGCCCCTTCCTGTTCCCCAATTAACACACAGAGACATCTTCTTGGGAAAAGAGCCTTCTCGGCCAATTTATTCAACAACATTAATTATCACTTCACAGAAAATACGTAATAACACGCATAACATATCAATTACAATAACAATTATCATAACATCAGAACCATTGAATAGGATCCTAGAAGGCAACAGGTAAGCTGTGTTCTCCACCATTCACCTCCACATGTAATATTGCCTTACCCTCGGCCGCGGTCACCGACCCGAGAGCACCGAATACTCCAACTGTAATTAGTCTCCCCTGTAGGCCCATCTGCCCACAGGAGCCCCATGCACAAGCTTACCGAACCTCCTGAGATGCACACTCCACCTTGGCATGCACCTCTTAAACCTATCATTGCCTTCCAGGACCCTCCATTACCACGCCACGAACAACCATAGGAGAAACCTCACCTATGGGAGTCCTGCCACACCCGAAAAGCCGTCTCCAGACCCTCCTGAATCCCTAAGGCCCACATGTCAATACCCACCTCATTCAGGTGAACACCATCAGACCTAAGGAACTGAGGCGATGCCGCCTCCAGCTCCCGGTGCCGCACCACAATTCCACCATGGCGCCTCACAAAACGTCCAACCTCCCTATTAAGTTTAGCCCGGGCCTTATTAAGCCGGTCAACCGACCTCGCAAAACGCCAGGCTCTCCGAGCCACAACCTCGGACCAAACCACCAACACACCCGAAACATCCGACCACAAACGCAAAAGATCCAGCTTCATATCACGAATCACCTCCCTAGTACTGCGAACACTCAGGTCATTTCCCCCAACGTGCAACACAACAATATCAGGTGACCTATCTAACGAAACTGAGGCATGAAATTCCGGGAGCACCCTACCCCACAACAGGCCCCGTATGCCGATCCAGCGCACTTGCATGTCAGCCGGGTCGAACCCCAACTACCGTCCGTTCCTCCGTACGTCCGCCCGCAATGCTCCCCAGTACACGTAGGAGTGTCCGAAGATCCAAGCCATACAAGCCGACCCTGTAAACCCATAAAGTTAAAACCTAACTCACCAATCAGCGTAATAAAATACTGTATAGACAACCGAACATTGATCCCCTTGGCACTCACAACATGTGAGTACGAACATACGACTGATAACACCTAGATTCCCACCGGCCAATACGTTTAATAGCCTCCTCCCCCAGGCCCCATCTGGCCGCCTCCGTTGCCGCCCCAATCCTAAAAGAATGGGACGCAAAATCCTGAGCCGGGTAACCCGCTGCGAACAAACACTTCCGAAAAACTGCAACAAACTGATACCTTGACAATGCCGACCCATCTGCATGCATCAACAACGAACCCACCTCATCCGGCCTAACCACCAACAACTCCTCCACACACCTGACCGGGCACAAGACCGACCCACACAAAGGGCGCAATATAATAACCACCCCTTTGCCCTCCTGATCCGTCTTAGACCTACGCAATACGCAACGCAAACCTCCCCCAGAAAAACACACATCCTGCCTCAACAAACCTCCCCCACACAACCGATTTCCCGACACCAGTTCCGACACCCTGAATGCCCCGAAAAAGGCCAAGGAAAAAGCAGCCCTAAACAAACAAACCTCATAAGGCGTCAAACACACCACACCAACCATCTCCCACAACGACTGCAACACTGCCCACGAAACCGGCCTACGTGTGTCTGGCCACGCGGCACTACGCCTATAACCCTTCAAAGCTTGCCTAACCAGAAAGCAGTTAGACACATCCATGAGACCCCACAACCGCAACCAAAAATTGACGGCCGCCACTCGCTTGTAAACCACCGAAACAGACACCCCCGAACTATAAGACAAACCTATAAAATATACCAACAACATCTGAAAATCCTCCACTACCTCACAACCCCCCACCTGATCCAACAACTGCTCCCACTGGGACCACACACCGAAGAATACGCCAACCACGTACTCCTACTCACGGACCGGCGAATCAACTCAGAGGAGACCCCAAGGCCACGTTCCAGAGCCACTGAGGACATGATAGACCCGTCTCGTCTGCATCCGGCACCAGCCCGCGAAAACGATCCCACTGAAAGCGAGAAAGTGAATCAGCAATGTCGTTATCAACACCCGGAACATGCACAGCCACAAAACAGGCATTCAACCGCAAGCCACTAAGCACTAAATGGCGAAGCAAGCGCAACACCGGGGGCGAATTAGCAGACTGACTGTTAATCGCCTGAACCACCCCCATGTTGTCACAGCAAAATCTCACTCTTTTATTCCTGAGCACGTCCCCCCACAACTCAACAGACAAAATGATCGGAAACAATTCCAACAAAACCAGATTCCTCAAAAAACCTGCCTCCACCCAAACCTCCGGCCAGGCACCAGCGCTCCACTGCCCCCGGCAAAAGGCCCCGTAACCACAAGACCCCGACGCATCCGTACACAATTCCAAATCAAAACCGGACACAGGCGCCTCCATCCACACCGAACGCCCATTAAATTCCTCCAGAAAACGCTCCCACACCAACAGGTCATCCCGAACCTCAGATGATAACCGCAAAAAATGGAAGGGCCTCCGCACCCCAGCCGTCGCCATGGCCAAGCGCCTGCAGAACACCCGGCCCATTGGCAGAATTCTGCATGCAAAATTCAACTTCCCTAGAACCGACTGCACACGCTGCAACTGCACCTTTTTCGCCCTCCTTAAAAAGGCAATATCCTCACGCAAGTCCGCCACCTTCTCCTCCGGCAACCGACACTCCATGGCCACACTATCTATCACTATACCCAAAAATTTAACAGACGTCGCCGGGCCCTCCGTCTTTTCCGGTGCCAACGGGACACCCAAACGACCAGCTATGCCCTCCATCGTGTGGAGTAACACCAAGCAAACTCGCGACCCAGCAGGTCCCAGAAACAAAAAGTCATCAAGATAATGTAAAACAGAAGTCCAACCCGCCTCCTGCTTCACCACCCACTCCAAAAAGGAAGCAAACTTCTCAAACAAAGAACATGAAATTGCACAACCCATCGGCAGACAACAATCAACATAAAAACTGCCTTCCCACTTAAACCCCAACAAATGCAAACTGTCCGGATGAATGGGTAACAAACGAAAAGCGGCCTCTATATCCGTCTTCGCCAACAAAGCCCCTTTTCCAAAACGACGCACCCACCGAACCGCCTCATCAAATGAAGTATACGAAACCGAACAAAGCTCCTCAGCAATACCATCATTAACAGAACTACCCTCAGGAAACGACAAGTGGTGTATGAGCCTAAACTTGCCCGCCTCCTTTTTTTGGGACCAAACCCAACGGTGACACCCATAAACCTGACAACGGGGATTCCGCAAATGGGCCAGCGACCCGCCCCGCCGCGATCTCCTTACCAATCTTCTCCGCTACCACGTCCAGCCTACGCAAAGCCGACATCAAGTTACGGGGAGCCACAACCGGGCTGACCGAAAAACACGGGATCCGAAAACCATCCCTGAAACCAACAAACAACAAAGCCGCTGCAGCCCTATCTGGGTACCTCTCTAACCACGGCAACATCTCTTCCACCTTCACCGGCGTCGCCCCTCTTCTGCGCCCCATCAACTCCTTTTCCTCGCCCCCGCTTTAAACACCGTGACAGACTGTGCGCCCCACCGCGTCCGGAACACTCGTGCTTGAACCGACAGTCGGCGAGGTATCTGCAATAACCCTCATTGAACTGCCAACAGCAACCCTTCTTTTGCCCAACACCAGGTTCGGACGCCGAGGGACCCCCGGCTGCAATCTTTGTGATCCCAGCGAATACTCGCCCGGACCGCCTTCCGCTGACGAAACTGCTCGTCGTATCTCAACCATGCCACACCCCCATACGTCCTATAGGCCTCACCAATGGCATCCATGTAACAGAAAAGCGCGGAACAGTGCTCCGGCGCTTTTTCTCCCACCACACTTGCCAGAATGGCAAAAGCCTGCAGCCAATTCAAATATGTCCGCGGTATCAACCGATACCGCCGCTTCTCCTCCTCCTCCTTTTTGGACTCATCAGGCCTAACCCTATCCAAACTAAACTTTTCCAACTGAAGCAAAGAGAATATCTCCACATACTCGTCCTTCCAGATCTTCTCTTTAACCTCCGCCTTCAAATGAGCCCCCAGCGGCCCCTCAAAACAGACGTAGACCTCGCCCTTAGCTGCGTCCGCCAACCGCACCTCGTCCCCGACTTTTCCTTTCTCCCCAACACCGACCGACACATCCCCAGTCCCCGGCGCCTCCACATCCGCCCCAACGCTACTCGAGCCAACCCCGCCAGACTGACACCTCGTAACACCGGACACCTCTGGAGCCCATACCGCCGCAGGTGACTCCCGCACACCCGACCCCAACCTAGACAAAAGCGACACCATCCCCTCTAGCAATTCCTGCGCCAACCCCTGGCCCTGCAAAACACCCCCCCTCCCACCGATTGCTCAACAGGAGCCCATTGCTGACCCGAAGGCCCCTCACCAGACTGGCCCTGAGGTATCCGCCCAGCAGCCACGGTCCGCCCGGACATTCCCGCCATCGATGGTCCGCTCAGCTGCGCTGCCGCCGGACTGGCTCCATCCTCGTCCATCCGCCCGTCGTCAGCTCCAGAGTCGTCCTGGCTCACCTCGCCGTCCTCCACTTCCGCCCGCTGTCCAGGCCCGGCGACAGGCGGCCGCTGTCTCTCGTCGCCCCCGGCAACCGACGTAAACCGCCTCCGTCCAGGCTCACCGGCAGGGGTACCGGCAGCCGCATCCGAAATACCTCCATCACTGCAGTCGTCCAGTACTGCAGCATCTCCTAGTCCAGCTCCTACAGCAACCTCGGCCTCCTGAACAAATCCAGCTGCAGTACCGGGGACAGCCACAGGTGTCGCTGCCGCGCTCCGCCCGCTCCTCTGCAGTCTCACTGAAGAACGCCGCCGGCCCTGCGACAATGGCCGCGGCGCAACACGCACCACTGCTGACCTCACTCCAGGATCCAGGCCCCCACCGGAAGGCTGTGGGGCCGCACGCTCCTCTCCCCGCCGTGGTCGACTCGCCGCCCGCTCCTCAGGTAAGGGCCGACGTCTGGCTCGCTCCCCGTCCGACAAGGCCACAAGGGGAGACGCCGCACCTGCATAGCTCCTCCCACGCCGTGAATAGGACGAGGCGACGGGCACAGCCCGGTCCTCTCCCGCTGGTGCCCCGCGCCAACCAGGATTCCTCCCGCTGCGGCGGCGAGGCGCAGGGCTCACAGCCCTCACCGCCCACAACGAAGGGTCCCTGCTGGGGCTCCTTAAGCGCCGCCGCACCCGTGGGGTAGCCTCAGGGCTCAGCCTCTCTGGGGGCACAGACCTCCTAGCCCTAGGCCTAGCAGCAGGGGCGGCCGGTGTGGGAACCGGACCCGCCAATACAGCTTGCAGACTCTGCTGCAACCAATCGGCCCCATGTCTCTCCGCCGCTGCCTTCACCGCATCCAATAAAACGTCCAAAGACTCCATAACTCCCAGCAAAAAATCCTTCCAAACCTTAAAAAACCTTCCTGCTTCTTCACAAGCTCCTGACTGATAAACTCCGCCCCCCATTGCCTTCATATACTGCCCGGGAAAATAGCTGACCGAGACCCCTCCCCACGACCTAACCTTAACCCTCAGCTGCCTGAACTTCCCCCCAAGTCAAAGAGCACTACGCCCAGGCTGCGCCCAGCTCCGTTGATCCCATTATTGCCCTGACTCTGCCGTTTACAGAAACACCCCATATGTGGTCGTACAGTACTGTACGGCCACACGGCGGGGCGTAGAGGGAAAGGAGCGCCGTGTGGTTTTTGGAGGGCTGATTTTTATGGACCCGTTTATTTACACCGTGTCCTGTTTGAACCTCCCTGATGCACCCCTGGAGTAGAAACTCCCTAAAAGTGACCCCATTTTGGAAACTACGGGATAAGGTGGCGGTTTTGTTGGGACTATTTTTAGGGTACATATGATTTTTGGTTGCTCTATATTTCATTTTTGTGAGGTAAGGTTACCAAAAATTGAAATTCTGAAATTTCATCTCCATTTGTCATTAACTGTTGAGGAACACCTAAAGGGTTAATAAAGTTAGTAAAATCAGTTTTGAATACCTTGAGGAGTGTAGTTTCTTAGATGGGGTCACTTTTAGGGAGTTTCTACTCTAGGGGTGCATCAGGGGGGCTTCAAAAGGGACATGGTGTCAATAAAAAAGGCCATCAAAATCGGCCTTCCAGAAACCATGTCGGTCCTTTCCTTTTGCGCCATGCCTTTTAGTGATAAAGCAGTTTACAACCACAAATGTGGCGTTTCTGTAAACTGCAGTATCAGGGTAATAAATATTAAGTTTTGTTTGGTTGTTAACCCTTGCTTTGTTACCGTAAAAAACAGATTGAAATGGAAAAGTGCCAAAAATAGCTGTTTTGGCACCATTTAAAAAAAAATTTGGGGACCGTGTTAATCTGGGGGGTTAGGTCATGGGGTATTTTTATAGAGGAGATTCTTACGGATGCGGCGATACCTAAGAAGTCTACTTTTTTACAATTATTTAGGTTTTAGACTATATTATCCTTTTTGATACAAAAAACTTTTTTGTATCTCTAAAGTCTGAGTCATTTTTTTTGTTTATTTTTTAGCCGATTGTATTAGGTAGGGGCTCATTTTTTGCGGGATGAGGGGACGGTTTTAATGGCACTATTTTGGGGGCTATATGACTTTTTGATCGCTTGCTATTAAACTTTTTGTTATCTAAGGTGACAAAAATAAATCTTTTTTTTTACCATGTTAATCTGGGGGGTTAGGTCATCGGGTATTTTTATAGAGGAGATTATTACTGACGCGGCGTCACCTAATTTGTATACTTTTTTTTATTATTTTAGTTTTACAAACTTTTTGAACAATTTTTTTTTGGTGTCTCAAGTCTGAAAACCATAGTTTTTATCGATTGTCAGTGGCTAAATGGAATTAAAATTAGGGAAGGGGATCATAAATTTAGTACTTCATGGAAGTGTGGTACTCCCTGAAGCAACCGTCAATGCAGAGGCCCAGATGATCGGGGCATGTGTCACATTGAGTAGTGGTGTCCTTCCGTATCCCCCTCCTGTGAGACACTCTGCACTTTTTTTGGGTCCGTCCCTTCTTTCCAGTATGGGGGACCACTCCTGGAAAGTGTTGGCCACGGACAATCCGGGCGCCTACAGTTCCCGAAGTACTCCGGCCTGCTCTTTCCCGGTCCGAAAAGATCAGGACCTTGAGGACTGCCTCATAGAACTGGAGGAATTTCCCTGTGTTGCCAGCACATTGGAACAGTGCAAAAGAGTTGTACATGGCAACCTGCACCAAGTAGACCGCAACTTTTTTGTACCATGCCCGGGTTTTGCGCATGGCGTTATATGGCTTGAGGACTTGATCAGAGAGATCAACTCCTCCCATATACCGATTGTAGTTGACGATACAATCGGGCTTGAGGACCGTTGCCGCAGTACCTCGCACAGGGACAGGGGTGATGCCATTACCCTGAATTGTGGACAGTACAAGGACATCCCTCTTGTCCTTATATCTGACCAGCAGCAGGTTTCCACTGGTAAGGGCACAGCTCACACCCCTAGGGATAGGTACCTGGAGGGGGTGGGCAGGGAGGCCGCGTTGATTTTTCCGCACGGTCCCACAAGCGGACGTAGATCTGGCGGCGAGGGACCCGAACAAGGGGATACTAGTATACCAGTTATCCACGTAAAGGTGGTAACCCTTATCTAGCAGTGGGTGCATAAGGTCCCACACAAGTTTCCCGCTAACACCCAGAGTGGGGGGACATTCTGGGGGTTGAATACGGGAATCTCGCCCCTCGTACACACGAAACTTGTAAGTGTACCCTGAGGTACTCTCACAAAGTTTGTACAGCTTCATGCCATACCTCGCCTGCTTTGAGGGAACATACTGGCAGAAAATGAGTCTCCCCTTTAACGCAATGAGAGACTCCTAAACCGCGACCTCCCTTTCAGGTAGGTAGGCCTCCAAACATTTGGCCCCGAAGTGATCAATGACCGGCCTGATTTTGTACAGGCGGTCATAGGCAGGATCACCTCGGGGGGGGACATGCTGCATTATCTGCAAAATGCAGGCATTTCCGGATGGCCTCAAAACGGGAGCGTGTCATGGCCGTACTGTAGAGTGGGGTCTGGTAGAGGACGTCCCCACTCCAGTACAGCCTGGCACTAGGTTTTTTCACTAGGCCCATGCGCAGCACGAGGCCCCAAAATGTCCTCATCTCGGCTGCACTGACCGGGGTCCAGCCACCGGGCCTAGCCAAAAAGGAGCCCGGGTTTTGAGCGACGAACTGTTGGGTGTACAGGTTCGTCTGCTCCACCATTAGATTTACCAGTTGGTCACTGAAAAAATGACTAAAAAAGTCGTATTCAGTGAAGCCCACTGTGTAAATCTGGATTCCTGGTTGTCCAACAAAATCAGGAATCACGGGCTCAAATCGCTCTGGGGTACACCAGCAAAGTTCACCTGCAGGGGGCTCAGGTGGACTGACCTGGTGGGCCGGAAAACTAGTACGAGCCCCAGAGCTGCTCGTACTAGGGTGGGCCACAGGGTCCCTAGCATGAGGGTCTCCTCGATCCACCTGGCGGCGTCTCCGCGGCCGTGGAGGCTCATCATCCCTTGATGATGAGGAGGACGCAGATGACAAAAGGAACGTGGGGTCATCCTCGTCCTCACTGGGGCTCTCGGACTCGGAGGCAAGGAAGGCGTATGCCTCCTCGGCCGAGAATGTCCGGCGGGCCATAGGGGAGTGTGTGTCTGCGTGTGTATGTGCGTGCGTGTAAATCTTTATTAGGTGTGTGTGTGTGCGTGTGTGTGGGGGCACGGGTGTTCCCGGACTTTTCCCTAAACCTAACAGGGAAAAATAACTAAAAAAAACTAACTAAAAAAAAGAAGAGCCCAAAAAAATGTGAAAAAGAAAAAAAAAATTTGTCCGAAGCTGATAAGCGGTGGGGTGGGCGATGCACTAACAGTGGCCGGACGCTAAAGAGTGACCACCAAAAAAGGGTGAATGCTAAAGCGCCCACCAAAAAAGGGTGAAGCGGGGGAGGGGCAAGGGGGCAAGCTGCAGCACCCCTGGGGGGTATAGGGTCACACAGCTGTGCTGTGGACCCCAGACACCCTAAGAGGATGATGCAACAGTAAAAACTTTAACTTTCCCTAAAGTCTCCCTGCCTAAACTAAACCTTTCTCTACCCTGTCCCTAACCTACCTTTTAGTGCCAGATGGCACTGTGGAGGATCGAAAGAGGGGGTGTTGGGCACAGATCAGGGGGTGCACTGTGGAGATCGGGCAGCAGGCTCCTCTCTCTGCGAAGTCCAACGGCCGAAAGGAGGAGAGGAGAGAACTGGGGAGTTAACCCAGCCCGTGCAGCCAATCAGAAGAGATCCTGTGAGGTGATGTCACCATCACCTCACAGGATCTAAGGATGGTGATTGGTGGTGTATTATTACACCACCGATCATCATCCTGTTCCAGGTTATCGGGTCACCAGAGACCGGAATAACCCGGAAACGCAGCAAACCGCAGGTCTGAATTGACATGCGGTTTGCTGCGATCGCCGATGCGGGAGGGGGTCACAGGACCCCCCTAGGCATTGTGCCAGAGTGCCTGCCGAATGAATTCGGAATTCAGTTCCGATCACCGCCCGCGGCGCTGCAGTGATCGGAACTACACAGGACGTACAGGTACGCCCTGTGTCCTTAAGTACCAGGACATCAGGGCGTACCTGTACGCCCTGTGTCCTTAAGGGGTTAACATAGATTTATATGCACATTTGTGAAGACATAATGTAAATTATATCAGATGACAGCGTAAAAGCTCTTAGAAGATAGTAGCGGGGAATAGGCATGTAGTAACACAACTCTAGGGTGTTACACTTCTGCGTCGTTGGTTGCGTGCACCCATACTGCTGTCTCTTGGCAATCACTTCGGTGATCGATTGCTGATGGAATGACTGACAAGGAGTAGGAGGAGCAGGAGCATAAGGACCAGCAGATGATGGGAACGATAGACAGCTCCTTTGCCTGAAGTGGTGGAGCCTTGATTGCCTGAAATCGGGTGCGGCGTGCCACTGCGTGATGCAGGGGTTGCTGCGGCAGGCTGGACCACCACATCGGAGCCACAGTTCTCCCAGGCCACTTTATGGTGACGCGTCGCTGCATATGTTGTCGCAGGGCATTGGTGCCAACATTGGCACACTGGCCACGCTTAACCTTCTGCCCACAACTTCTACATATGGCCATGTTCACCTCCTCCGGAGGCTGTACAGAAAACTGCCACACTGCAGAGTAGGTGATTTTACCGACAACACTACTCACTGACTGACTGCTACCACCGCTGCTTCCATGAACCCGTGGACCCCTCCTTAATAAGGGTACATTTTTATAAGAATAAATTTTTCGTTTTCTACTGAAATACGCAACTAAAGGTTTTACCACGTATAACTTCGGCGCTGAACGCAAAATAAATGTATCGTTTTCTACCGAAATCACTAAAGGTTTTGCCACACATAACTGCAAAAGTGAACGCTGAATATATTTTGTTTTTGTAATGAAATAATAATAACTGCAGAAGTGAAATGCGTATATATTTTTCATTTTGTACTGAAATAGACCACTAAACTTTTTTTACAGAAATAAATGCAACAATGAAGTGCGTACATTTTTTTCCTTTTTGTACTGAAATAGGACACTAAACGCTTTCACCACATATATCGGCAGAAGTGAAATGAGTATATATTTTTCCTTTTTGTACTGAAATAGGCTACTAAACTCTTTTTACAGAAATAAATGCACCAGTGAAGTGCGCATATATTTTTCTTTCTGTACTGACAATAGGCCACTTAACGCTTTTGCCACAAAAAAGTGCACCAGTGAAGTGCGTATATATTTTTTCTTTCTGTACTGAAATAGCCCACTAAACGCTTTTAACACATATAACTGCATAAGTAAACTGAGAATATATTTTTCTTTTTGTACTGAAATAGGCCAGTAAACGCTTTTAGCAGAAATAAATGCACCAGTGAAGTGCATATATTTTTTTTTTCTGTACTGAAATATGCAACTAAACGCTTTTGCCACAAATAAGTGCACCAGTGAAGTGTGTATATTTTTTTCTTTCTGTACTGAAATAGGCCAGTAAACGCTTTTGCCACAAATAACTACACCAGTGAAGTGCATATATATTTTTCTTTTTGTAATGAAATAGGCCGCTAAACACTTTTAGAAGAAATAAATGCACCAGTGAAGTGCATATATTGTTTTCCTTTTTGTACTGAAATAGGACACTGAACGCTTTCACCACATATAACTGCAGAAGTGAAATGCGTATATTTTTTTCTTTTTCCACAGATATAAGACACTAAAGGCTTTTCAACATAGCACTTGCACCCCAATAACAAGAACAAATTGCTGGAATGCCAGAGCTGTATAATGGCTATTTGGATCCCCAAATAATGTTTCCCTGCACTTGTAAATCGCTTTTTTTTTTTCACAATGAGGCTTTTATAGCACTGTCCCTAGTGACTTCAGAGGTCTCCCCCTGCACTAAGATGCTATGAAATGATTCCTCCCTATCCCTTCCCTGCACTTGTAAATCGCTTTTCTGGCACTGTCCCTAGCGCCTTCTGACATCTCTCCCTGCACTAAGATGCTGTGAAATGATTCCTCCCTATCCTTTCCCTGCACTTATAAATCTTTTTTTTTTCAGTTTTTCTTTTCGCAATGAGGTTTTTCCTATGCTGTCAATAGCGCCTTCTCACATCTGTCCCTGCACTCATAGGGCTGTGACATCACAGGGCTGGCTGGCTGCTTATTGGCTGCATGCATGGCATTATTGGTCAACCCGCCTTCCCAGAGTTCCTTGCCCCATGTCCTCACACATGTAGCCGCCATTGTAGTCACCATTTTAGGAAAAATTGTGATTCGAATTTGCAAATCGAATTTTTCCTGAAATTCGGATCGAATTCGATTCGCTCATCTCTAATAAGGAGAAAAGCATAGAATAAGAAGTTATTTGTTAGGTCTAGAAGGTATTGGGAAGGGGGTAGACCAGGTAAATTCCTATCTAGAACAATTAATAAGCCAACAGGAAGATTTAGATCGACCTATTTTATTAAATGAGGTGTTATCAGCAATAACTGAATCTTCAATAGAGAAAGTGGCAGGCCCAGACGGATTACCCATAGAATTATATAAGATAGATAGGGAGTTTTGGGCGAATAGACTAATGGAGGTTTTTTCATACTCAAAATAAGTGGCCCACTTACCTAACTTAATGGGGGAAGCAACGACTATTTTAATACCTAAAGAGGGCAAGGATAGTTTAGATCCGGGTTTATACCATTCAATATCTTTAATGAACAATGATTGTAAGATTCTGGCTAGGATTTTGGCGAAGAGACTGAAGGGGGTAATTACAAGTTTAGTGCATCCAGATCAAAATGGATTTAATCCTGGAAGGTCTACATCCTTAAACCTTTTCAGTATCTACGCAAACATGCAATGGTTGTTGCTCTATTTTGTCATTAGATGAGACAAAACTTTTGACAGCGTGGAATGTTTTTTTTAATGGGAAATTTTGGGTCAGTTTGCTATTGGTCCTGAATTTATGAAGTGGTTGAAGATTAGTGCTCTGAGAGTCAGCTGTCTGAAAGCTTTAATATTGTAAGGGGCATGAGACAGGGTTGTCCTCTCTCCATCTTACTCTTTGCCTTAGCTGTCGAACCATTAGAAGCTAAAACTAGACAGGATTCATGTTTTCAGGGGTTTGGGGTTAGGGGGAGAGAGGATAAAATATCACTCTATGTAGATGCTTTTCTTTTTTTTGGGGGGGATACTATTAAAGATTTGGATCATGTTATGGTAACGATGAGTGAGTTTGGTATGCTTTCAGGCATTGTAATTAATTGGAGTAAATCAATTTTACTCCCGCTGAGGGAGAAAGTGAGAAGATTGAGGTAACAGATAAACAGTTAAGGATAGTGGGTCCTCATGATAGCTTTAGATATTTAGGATTAGAAATCGCAAATGACCCTGGTAGATTTATAGATCTGAATCTTCTGCTGCTGTTTCAGAAGATTAAAGAAAGGATTAGGATATAGAATAAACTTCCCATAAATAAAGCTGATAGGATAGGCCTTATTAAAATGGTCTTGCTACTTCAAATATTATATATTATTTGGAATTGCCCCATATATTTGGGTTAATCCATTTCTCTAGAAATTGAGAAATCATTTAATGCTCTGCTATGGGCGGGTAAGAGTCAGGAAAAAACTAAGTTGCTTTACTAGGGCTTATGACCAAGGAGGTTTGGAGGTACCGGATATTAAGCTTTATTATTTAGCAGGTGGATTTTTTTACAATATTTAGTGAGTAATAGCGAATGTCTGCTTGCCTAATATGTTCGCATTGCTTGAATCAGAACAACTATATAATAAGGAGGTATACAGGATTCCCATGGTAAAATTGTTAGTGGAGATTTTGTAGTGTCCCACTAGGTAGGCATGGGCACTACACAAGGGTCAATTGGTTAGCGTGTTCCTTCTACTCACAAGGGACAGTGATCTTATATTTAACTATGCATTTAATGTATTATCTATGTGCTTTTATATGCAATGTTTCCCCTGTGTTATGCGTAAGCAGGCCTATTAGGGTGTAGTTAGGCATCCTAGACGCTAGAGGGAGATAGGGAGCCCCTAGTATAAATGTCCAGGCCCAGACAGGGAGGAGGGAGTTCATAGTCAGGAGTCTGTGGAGACAGAAGTGAGAAGGCACCAGCCAGAGATATGCTGAGGGCCTCCTCCTGACATGCAGCTTGATAGCCCTGGCTGCTAGCTACTACCAGGAGGCTAGTGAAGAACCCTAGCCTGCCTTAGCTAGCCCTGAGTGAGCCTTAGTTAGCTCAGAAGACACCCCAGTAGTAGGACGGGACCTCCTGGGAGAAACCTGCAGTTACCCTCAAGCCAAGCAGAGTCAGTGCAACCGGCTGAGATAAGTAAGCTAATGGGCAGATGAACTATAAAGTAAGAGCAAGAGTCAATACGGGAGGAAGATATAATTACCAAGGATTAAAGCCAGCATTTAGGCATCCGGGCCTTGGGATAGAAACCAGACAGGAGTTCTAAGGAACAGCGTACACTATTTCTGAAGAGAAGGTACAACCTGATTCTGAGTGTGTTGTTGATTACCCTCTGAGTATCTTGCACAGAATTATACCTGCCAGTATTTGAAATAAGCCTGCTTGTGAAGCTTGTGATACAAGGGACTGCATTACCATCTTGTTGTACAAAGTTGGACTGTTATAAGTAAAGCAACGTTTGGTTCACTATACCACCTGTGTACCTCACTTATTGCTACTGGAAACTGGTGTGCCACCGTTACAGGCACTGGCGTCACGAATCTCAAAAGGGACCTTGCTTCAGGCACACTAAACACCTGCAACATCCAGGGCACCTCACACAACATCAGGCCAGGTCTCTACATACAGAGTGTGCCCCAGAGGAACTTGTGTCTACCTCTCCTTCACTGCCGCATGCCTGCCCAGGATTCTCCTTCCAATAGTGAGTAGCCCTCGATTGCCCATAACCGTGACCTCACTTCGCAATACCCTGCAGGTCTGGCGTGCTGCAATTTGTTTTATGGTGAAGCAATATTTGGGTTTGGAGGGTATCACACGTTTGACTCCTTTCTGGTATAATAAGACACTGGGGGATATTACTTTTGTAGGGGAAGCTATTATCAAAAGGTTTTTGGTATATATCACAATGTATTAAGGAAGGGGAATTTGAAGTCTAGGGAAGAGTTTGTTTAGATATATTCAATTATCTGCAATTTCAAAGTAGTTAAGAATAAGAAATCAATGGAATTATGTTCACCTGATTTGTTGAATTTTATTTTCGGTTCGAGGGGTAATAACAGATTGGTTTCAATTTTATATAAAAGATTTAGAGCAGTCATCAACAGTGGAGAGAGATGTAATAGCAAGATTGCATGGGAAATGGATATAGGTCCCCTAACAGAGGAACAACGGAGGGCTTTCTGGCAAGCGAGTACTTATTTGAGGAATCCATCGCATAGAGTTACTCAATTTATGATTTTACATCGGTTATATGTGAATCCTAGTTGGCTTCAGAGATTTTCAACAGGTACTCCAAATGTATGCCCAAGATGTGAAAACTCAAAAGCGGATATCATCCATATGTGGTGGCGCTGTCCTGAAATACAACCCATCTGGCAAGGACTTATTGAACTGATTGGAGATGCTTTTTGTTTTAACTTACCTTTGTCGAGTTCTATATATGTTTTGGGAGAAATTCCTCATAAGCTATCAAAAGCTATTGAAAAAGCAGGTTATATTAAATCAAACAAAATGCACATAGTAGAATATGGAATCCTTTTATGGACAAGATGAATGGATAGAAGGAGGAGGGTTAAGGGGTTTTTATTTTAATTTTTTTCTCTTTGCTCTCGCGGATCGGGCGGGGGTGGTTTCGGGGTTATATGTATAAAACGTATTATGAATGTTGTTTTTTATGTGTAGTGTTTGTATAAATTATTGTTGGAATAAATAACATTTAAAAAAAAGAAATTAAAACTCATGTACTTTTGCTGAGAAAATAGAGGTCCTTAGGTGATCAATTAAAGCATATGTTTTCTGATTAGGACTAGCTAGTTATAAGATCATGGAGTCTTAGTGACATATTTATGTACTACATAGCTTCTTTTAGATACTTGATTATTGGACACTTGTCAGCATCTTTAGTTTATGGCAAACACTTTCAAGGATAATAGAATCCCCCCCCACGCACACACACTTTCAGGCCATACCGCAACAAAACATGCCATTTGTTCATTCTCACACGCATCAGTCTCATTTTCACACAAAAATCACACTAAACCTATGTTTCAGACAACCCATTCATACATTGCTCCATAGACAAGGGTGTTCTTTGAATCCCCAGATTCAACAAAAGGACAATATCTGAACAATGATCATAACAAGTGGGAAGGCACAGTAAGAACAAAATATTTTACCTGTGCATTTAAAGGTGCAATCCCCAGTTGCCGTAATGACCAAAGCACTTCCACAAACGTCCCCTTGGACTTCTGAGGGGATCCTCACGCGGGGCACCAAAAACTGTCGCTGCAATTTAGGACAAGTCCCAAATTAGAGTACTACACTCCCATGTCTGTGGGATTAAAATTGATTAATCAGTTCTCCCCATGTGCCATGTGGGGATGCGATCAACCTAAGAATCAAAGACCCAGTCGAAGGATTCTCTGCCGGGCAATGGCCTTAGAGTAAATTTCACATTGTGGGTCTTACCACCCCCCTTTAGCCATCAAATTTAATATGTCCAATAATAAGTATTTATTAAAGCAACCAATCAGAAGCATAATGGTGTGGAAAAATACATGTACACATATAAACATGACTCAGAACACTGCATAAACTCCCTGTATATATTTCATAATATCTGTGTCCAAGCAGTTCCCCATTTGCCATGTCTAGATTCTTTACAAAACTTATTTCTTAATTCATCTTAAAATTCATGCTCTTTAGAAATTTAAGCATAAAACTTAAAAATGGAGAATACTTGACAATTAAGTACAATCAGCACAATTCATATTCATTAACCACTTAATTTCTTTCACAGACCAAAGGTTAAAATGCATTATTCATTTTCATATGTGTTAAAAAACTTTTTGCCAATTAACTATCATGAAATATAAAGAGCCCTAGGTCTTCCATATGCATATTGATCTTTGGAGGTTGTCACATAACAAGAACTTTTAACCAGTCAAGAATTGAAAGTGCATAAGAGGTTTGACTTTTCTTACGCATGGAGATATTCTGTTCTAATGTGGTCACAAAACTATTAATGATGTAATGTATGAAACACATTGATGTCTATGGACTTCGATACACTGCGGAAAACTTGAATTATAATACTAATTATTCCTTCGTTCTCTGTGGTATAAAAGTCCGTGGTTGGGGATATAAAGCAAGCATTGCATTTTTTCCACTGCTGCTTCAAACTTCCATCTACCTCATGCCATATTCTGTCTGATTTTTATATTTATTTCAATGCTCTCTTTCTGCTCTTGTCTCTGAATAAACAGAAGAATCTTCTCAAGAATAAGTTTTGTGTTGCTTTGGGCAGTTTCTAACACTCTTTACCTTCAGCCTGCCCCATCCAGTAGTTACTCTCCTGGTTCAACCAGGCCTCCCATGTTGTTTTTCCCAAAACCTCCAGAGGTCCTTGTCATTGGAAAACTCGGACTACCCATGCTCACACTGCTCCTTGGGGCACTGATCACTTCAATTTGCTGTAATACAACAGCAACCTACACAAAAGAATTTCAGTGTGCCACAGGTCAGTATTAACATTGAAATTTTAGCCTAGGGGAGGTCAAACAGCAGTAGTCCATGACAGTGCTTCACCAGCAGATGGTGGCATAAATGGTAGAGCTATTTTGCCTAGAGTGGAACCCTTCTTTCCATTCTAGCTCTCTCTAGAGAGGGAGGAGTTTAACTAGTTAGTGAGAAGTTCAGCTTACCCCCTGCTAAGGGAAGGCAGCAGGAGCCCGTCCCTGTTGGACAAGCCCTGTCCAGGCCAGCTGGAGCACCTTCAACTCAGCTGGACATGAAGGCCAAAGCCTGAAGCCTCTGAAGCCAGGAGTAAAGTTCCCTGGATAAAGCTAGAGACAGACCAGACTTCCAAGCTAAATAGAGCAGAAAAGAAAGAAAAAGATTTCTATTTAATCCTGCCAACACAGCAGAGCCTGAGAGCCACAGACGTAGCATAGAGGAGTTTGCCTGCCACAGTTAATGCCAAAACTTGCTGGTAACCAAGACAAAGTTGGAAGATTCTTTTCTGATGAACGTTTATTCAAGTAAAGCTGTTATCAACTTCATCACAAGGTCTGGACTCAATTTATTTCATCATCCCCTTCATCAACAACCCCCCTTTTCATTGCTTCGGAACCAACGCCTAGGGTCCAGCGTATCCAGGTAGGAGAACCATGACACGTGCAACACCATTAAGGGACATTTAGGCCACCCTACACCGCTCTGGCATTCCTACACCTGGATACCACCATCTACCATATCATTAAAAGGGGCCCTGTGCCCTTGTTGCTTCATTGCAACTGGCATCACAATAAAACAAGTACTCTCTTTTTACTCTTAAAGGGCCCTGGGGGAAGGCGCCTGCTGCAGATATAGTCAGTAGCATAAGTCATCCTATAAATCGCACTGAACATGTTTTTTGCTGTCATGCATTCCTTGGAACATTCATATTTTGGTAGGCCAGTGTTAATACATAAGGGACAAGATGGTCAGGACTGTTGCCAAAACAGTTTGGGATACAGTCAGGAGGATCAGACATGGTTTAGCAGACTGAGTACATTGCATAATACCTTAAATATAGTATGTTGGGGTTTATGTTTGTGAGCTACATTTGATTATAAGACAGTTTATTAAAATGACCCAACCTGTAGTGTGATAAATCACAACAGTGCGAGAATTTCTATTCTCTTCATGCTTCTAGTTTCATACTCTATCTAAAAGACAGAATCAGGTTTATCGTAGTGCAATTGAAACAGATACCACAGAGATATCATAGATACCAAGAGACGTCCAACTGTAATGGGAGAAAAGAGACTTGTAAGTGTATAGGGACATGATCTTGTGTTTATGACCATGTATGCCTTCTCACCACTCGAGCCCTTTGCACATTATACCCCCTACAGTTTGCTTGGTCTGAAATGTATCTACTTCCTACTGTTGTCATATTATAACTTGACAAATTGCACATGGAGGATTTTGTTGTTCTACAATATTGAAAATTTCTCCTCAGCCTTACCCTGATAAGTAAGATTGGTAAGAACCTCAAAAGCCTGAGGACCTGACCTCCCCACATTTCTGGGATTGTGCTCCTCACTGGTCAGTCTGGAGGAAGAGTTCATTTCCACTATACAGTATATACAGTTGAAACCAGAAGTTTACATACACTATATAAAAATACACATATGCATGTTTTTCTCAATATCTGAGATGAAATCAGAATAAACCTTTCCTGTTTTTGGTCAATTTAGGATTACCATAATTATTATTATTTGCCAGAATAATGAGAGAGAGAGAATGTTTTAAGGCATTTTTATTACTTTTTGCAAAGTCAAAAGTTTACATACATTTCATTAATATTTGGTACCATTTCCCTTAAACTGTATGACTTGGGTCAAACATTTTGGATATCCTTCCACAAGCTTCTCACAATAGTTGGGCCCAAGAATTTGGGCCCATTCCTCCTGACAAAACTGATGTAACTGAGCCATGTTTGTTGGTCGCCTTGCTTGCACCTGCCTTTTCAGCTTTGCCCATACATTTTTAAAATGATTGAGATCATGGCTTCGTGATGGCCAATCCAAAACATTGACTTTGTTATCCTTAAGCCACTTTGTAACCAGTTTAGCAGTATGCTTCGTGTCATTGTCCATTTGGAAGACCCATTTCCACCCAAGCTTTAACTTCCTGGCTGATGTTTTGAGATGTTGCTTCAGTATTTCCACATAATCTTCTTTTCTCTTGATGCCCTCTATTTTGTGAAGTGCACCAGTCCCTTCTGCAGCAAAACAGCCCCACAACATGATGCTGCCACCCCCATCTTTCACAGTTGGGATGGTGTTCTTAGGCTTCCAAGCTTCTACCTTTTTCCTCCAAACGTAACGATGGTCATTATGGCCAAAAAGTTCAATTTTAGTTTCGTCTGACCACAGGACATGTCTCCAAAAATGTAGGTCTTTGTTTCTGTGTGCATTTGCAAACATTAATCTGGCTTTTTTTATGTTTCTTTTGGAGTGATGGCGTCTTTCTGGCAGAGTGGCCTTTCAGCCCATGTTGATATAGTACTCGTTTCACTGTGGATATTGACACAATCTTACCAGCTTCCGCCATCATCTTCACAATGTCTTTTGCTTTTGTTCTTGGGTTGATATGCACATGTCAGACCAAAGCACGTTCATCTCTTAGACACAGAACCCGTGTCCTTCCTGGCTGGACATTCCCCTCTTGTTTGTACTTGCGAATAATTGTTTGTAACAGATGAATGAGACACCTTCAGATATCTTGACATTGCACCCAAGGTTGAGCCAGACTTGTGCAAGCCCACAATTATCTTCCTGATATCTTGGCTGATTTCTTTAGACTTTCCCATGATGCTACACAAAGAAGCAGTGTGTTTCAGCTGTGCATTTAAATACATCCACAGGTGTGTCTCTAATTAACTCAGATGTTACCAACAAACCTAGCAGAAGCTTCCAAACACATGACATCATCGTATGGGCAGTCCAGAATTGTTTAAAGGCATAGTAATCTTAGTGTATGTAAACTTTTTACATTGCAGAAAGTAATAATAATGCCTTAAAACATTCTCTCTCTCATTATTCTGGCATTTTGCAAATATTAATAATTATGGTAATCCTAATTGACCAAAAACAGGAAAGGTTTATTCTGATTTCATGTCAGATATTGAGAAAAACATATGTGTCTTTTTATATAGTGTAGGTAAACTTCTGGTTTGAACTATATATATATATATTGTAAGGGATTGCCTCTTTTCAGGGGGTCACACTCACAGATATCTCGCCAGACTACGGATTTTCATGTCCAAACTGTGCATTTATTTTGGCACTCTTCTCATACAGGATAGTCCAGTTATACATCACTGGGTGGGGTGAGGTTCCCGCACCGCCAACACTTAAAACATAAACTCCTTCCCGTCTAGGCACTACCTAAACAAAATACATCCCTACCCCACTCGTAGAGCACAGTTCACACATGGACATCATATGCGGCCAACATCAATCCAGCAGCCTCCAGGCTGTGGCAATACCAGTACCTTTTGGGGGATTGTGGTCCAGTAGTCCTCCCGACTCTGACCTAGTGATCTTTTTTTCGCAGGCGTCACTGCTGCCCCCAAACTTCAGGCTACACCCTATGCAACGTGGCAGACAGCAGGGGTAGAACACGTGAGGTTCACGGTGGGCCAAAGCGTACAAACAGTTCATCGGTTACTCACGGTTTAGCAGATGCCTCCCTGGGCCAGCAGTGCAGTGAAGGGGAGAACAGCACTTGATTTTCCGGGGCACACTCTATTACAGGGGACACCGGCCAGGTGGTGATTGAGGTGCCCTTGATGGTGCTTGGGTTTCTGAGTTCTTGTGCGGCTGGGCCCCTGACTAAAGTTTTGTTGTGACGCCAGCACCTTGATGGTGCAAAATGTTGAGAGTGGCAGTAGTATGGAGTTAGAAGAATGAGGCAGGTTTAAATCCAACGGTAAACTTTACTATAACCAGGTTCTTGATAACAGTTTACATCCAGTTATTAAACAGTCTCTGATACACATGCAAGTTGGATGTGATGAATCCCAGTAACAGGCTGTGCTGGTAGTAATGTGTCAGGCTATAGTAGGTAATTGTGTACTCACTGATCTTCAGCTTTTTGCCTTGCTTCAGTCTCAGTTGAGGTAGTTCAAGTCTTAGTCTTCTACACACAAGTGATGCAAACAGAAATCTTATCTGTCCTTAGAATAACGGTGAGGATGCCGGAAGCTAATAAGTCCTTCACCTAGATACAAAGGTGCCTAGAGCCCAGAATAATGGCTTTGTCCTTCCTTTGTCTTTATCCAACAATAAACTTGACCAAAATTCACTTGCTACCCTGGAAGAGTGAATGGTAGAATATAGACTTCACCTCTACCCATCTTCCTTGCTTGACACTGAGATACACGATGGCTCCTCTGGGCCATGGAGCCCAAGAGAGAGCTGAGAGGAGAGGAGACCTCTCCTACCTCCTCCACACTCTGCACTCAACCACTACATCTTCCCAACTCCCTAACTAGGCCTGAAATGTGCTATATATACTGTGGTGCTACCCCATCTAGTGGTGGAATGTATGCAGTGCACCTGACAGCCTGGTAAAAGGACTTCACATAAGAAAACAATACAGCATGATATTACATGGGACACAATAAGCTTTTGCAGTGCCCACGTAAGCTAGTGGGACGCTGCACCTAGCCTTGTGGCCCTCAGCCTTGCTAGCTGAGACCACACACCCAGATCCTCAGCAGGACTCTGCTTCACAAACACTCTTTCTGTCCCTCCTCAGACTGATGCAATTGTAACAGAAAAACTGCAGCACTCTCCAGCCTTGATCCTTAATGCTTTATTTCACCAACAATTGCATCTGGATTTGGGGAAGCTAAGGACTGGCTTCTGACACAGCGAGCACCACCACAGTAAGGAACATTCTATATTTTTCGTAGTGCTGCTGCACATTTTTTTTTTTATTGCCTCCTCAGACTGACACACTGGGAGGTGCTTTATGTCGGCCTGATTACAGCAGGCCTTACGTGCAATCACCTCAGGTGAAAGGAAAACATGCCCTGGAATGAGGGGGTGGATTGGGAGGTCCTACTGCCAAACCTACCATTCCAATCCAATAAAATCCAGCCCTGAATAAAGAAAATAGCTTCAGCAGCTAGGTTTGCTAAAGCCAGCGCCATCTTCCTGGACTTTACTTACCTTACCTAGATGAGATATACACCCCTTCCAGGGCTTCACCGTACACATCACTGTTTGCCACAAGATATATATATTTATAGTGGGGGGCAGTCACATATGCAAATTATATATGTTAGACCACTCTCTTTTGATGGAGAACCCAAACAGGCTTGCTATTTTCAGCTTAGTAAAACTAATGTTTAAACCCCTTTAAAAATTTATGTTTGCCTCCAAGGGTACCAATGACAATTTATTGAATATTTTGGATCCGTAACTTGGGATCCATGAACAAACTGAAACTGCTAGGTTACTATTAGGTTTGCTTTCTTAAAGGGTTTCTACCATCAGAATTACTGTTATGTAGCTGACTGACATTAGCGATGTGCTAATGTCAGCACTACATAACAGTATGTTTTTTACATTTCTCCCTGCAGCCGTTTTGCTAAAATACACACTTTTACAATATGCTAATGAGCCTCTAGGTGCTATGTGGGCGTAAAATCAGCACCTAGAGGCTCGGTCTACTCACCCTTTATCCCGCCCAGGTCCTCCGTTCTGCCCGCCCCGCTACTCTTGATTGATGTCCAAGTTCCATGCATCGTTGAGAAAATCCAGCGCCTGCGCCGTTCACTTCTGTATTCGGTGCAGGCGCAGTGAGTAAGGGCCGCGCTCCATGTGCCGGCTTCCTCACTGTGACGTAGTCGGCACAGGCGCAGTGAGGAAGCCAGCACCAGGAGCGCGGCCTTCACTCACTGCGCCTGCGCCAAATACAGAAGTGAACGGCACAGGCGCGGGATTTCCTCAACGGTGCATGGAACTTGGACATCATTCAAGAGGAGCTGGGCGGGCACAACACTGGACCTGGGCGCGATAAAGGGTGAGTAGACTGAGCCTCTAGGTGCTGAATCTACGCCCACATAGCATCTAGAGGCTCATTAGCATATTGTAAAAGTGTGTATTTTAGCAAAACGGCTGTAAAAAACATACTGTTATGTAGTGCTGACATTAGCGCATCTCTAATGTCAGTCAGCTACATAACAGTAATTCTGATGGTAGAAACCCTTTAACCAAAAACGCATAGTGTATTGACTTTTTTGAAAGGAAAATATATTCATAGGTGATCAGGGGTGATCAGACAACTGGGATCCCTCATAGTCATGAAAGTACCCCCTCCATGCTTGATAGTGATGGTGAGAAGTTATATCTACCATACAAAGATAAGATCCCTGGTTGCAGCAATAACCAAACACAGCCTATGATTAACTGAGGAACATCAAAAGAATGTGGAGCACAGTGGGGACCTGGGTACTGTCGGAATAGAACTAATGGGGCAATATTTTTTTGCAGGCCATGGGATAGCTTTTTTTATTGGGCTGCAATGCCCCATTAATAGTAGGATAACTGAACATTCTCATTTTAAATATGATGTACATTAAATATGCAGTGGCCAGGTTAGGGATCACCCAGACACTGTTGAGGTGTTAACATGTGTTGTTGCTGTCCGGAAGGGATAGTAAGGCGTGGTGCACCCCAATGGGGAATAAGTCCAGAGAGTCAGGGTCTGCAGTAAACTGGTGTGCTTCTTTACTAGAGGAACTGAAGTGCAAAACAATACAGGCAAGGCACTGAGTTGGCTTCTCTAGTCTCCTCCCTTTCAAATGTTCTGTACTAAGGAAAGGTCTGAGATAGCTGTTTCTCTCTCTCTGTCTCAGAAAGCTGGTGCCCTGGCAACCCTAGTTAAAGGGCTAGTGACCCAGCATCTTCTTCTGGTCACTCATGCAGTCTGGCAGAGTCATTCCTATTAAACATTGGTCTCCATCTGTACACCACAAATGGTTCTGGCTGGTCTCCTAATATGCAGTTTTTAGCTGAACAAGAACCTTCTAGTGTGACGGGTGGATTGGAGAAGCGCAGCCTAAACAGAAACACTGCTGCAATTTCAGTTTGCCTTAGACTTGTATAGCGTATCAATATAAGTCTGTGGGAATGACTAAACAGTTTTACAGACATAAACAAGTCTTCAGATGTAAATAGAGATCAGCCAAAATGTCAATGTGTCAGTTTTTTCCCCCTCCAAAAATTTGCATAGTCCTTTACAGTAATTGTGAAATATTTCTAACCTCTCAGTGGATAGATAGAAAGTCCCAAAGTCTTTCAGTATAAGCTGGCTGTGTATTAAAGCTTTCCACAGTGAAGTGCATATATAGTGCAATAACAGTGTAAATGAACAGGCTATATTACAATAAACATATAAAATGCAGTTCAACAATAGAAAACAACAGCGCAAGTTAACCCTTCTGAGAAGCGAAGTTGATGGGTTTGCGTAGTAGCAATAAGATCTAATGTCCACAAACCTCCATAGTCCAAAGTACTGTTACAGCAGGGCATTGAAAATATAATTACATGAATTTTACAGCATAGTTGGAAGTAATCTAATATTTGAAAATTACATACATTATTTTGTAAAGATTAAAATATGAAAATGATATGATTTAAGGAGGTTCTCTGGAAATTAATAATAAAATAATATGAGGATGACAGGCACTCTCCCATCTGGACTTACATGGACAGACTTGCAATTAAAAAAAAATATATATATATATATATATATATATATATATACACTCACCTAAAGAATTATTAGGAACACCATACTAATACGGTGTTGGACCCCCTTTTGCCTTCAGAACTGCCTTAATTTTCGTGGCATTGATTCAACAAGGTGCTGATAGCATTCTTTAGAAATGTTGGCCCATATTGATAGGATAGCATCTTGCAGTTGATGGAGATTTGAGGGATGCACATCCAGGGCACGACGCTCCCGTTCCACCATATCCCAAAGATGCTCTATAGGGTTGAGATCTGGTGACTGTGGGGGCCATTTTAGTACAGTGAACTCATTGTCATGTTCAAGAAACCAATTTGAAATGATTCGAGCTTTGTGACATGGTGCATTATCCTGCTGGAAGTAGCCATCAGAGGATGGGTACATGGTAGTCATGAAGGGATGGACATGGTCAGAAACAATGCTCAGGTAGCCCGTGGCATTTAAACGATGCCCAATTGGCACTAAGGGGCCTAAAGTGTGCCCAGAAAACATCCCCCACACCATTACACCACCACCACCAGCCTGCACAGTGGTAACAAGGCATGATGGATACATGTTCTCATTCTGTTTACGCCAAATTCGGACTCTACCATTTGAATGTCTCAACAGAAATCGAGATTCAACAGACGAGGCAACATTTTTCCAGTCTTCAACAGTCCAATTTTGGTGAGCTAGTGCAAATTGTAGCCTCTTTTTCCTATTTGTAGTGGAGATGAGTGGTACCCGGTGGGGTCTTCTGCTGTTGTAGCCCATCCGCCTCAAGGTTGTGCGTGTTGTGGCTTCACAAATGCTTTGCTGCATACCTCGGTTGTAACGAGTGGTTATTTCAGTCAACGTTGCTCTTCTATCTGCTTGAATCAGTCGGCCCATTCTCCTCTGACCTCTAGCATCCACAAGGCATTTTCGCCCACAGGACTGCCGCATACTGGATGTTTTTCCCTTTTCTCACCATTCTTTGTAAACCCTAGAAATGGTTGTGCGTGAAAATCCCAGTAACTGAGCAGATTGTGAAATACTCAGACTGGCCCGTCTGGCACCAACAACCATGCCACGCTCAAAATAGCTTAAATCACCTTTCTTTCCCATTCTGACATTCAGTTTGGAGTTCAGGAGATTGTCTTGACCAGGACCACCCCCCTAAATGCATTGAAGCAACTGCCATGTGATTGGTTGACTAGATAATTGCATTAATGAGAAATAGAACAGGTGTTCCTAATAATTCTTTAGGTGAGTGTATATATATATATATATATATATATATTATTTAATAATGATCAACAATACACGCTCAATAAAAAATCAATAAAAAATAATAGAAGATCAATACCCCCCCATAATAATGTGTTTAAAAAATCCCAAATAGTTACAAATGACCCATTTAATGGTCTCAGTTCATATATGGATGAATGGACAATTCAGCAGCTATAAATCCACATAGATACTATGCAGATCCCAGTTCATATATCAGTAGATGGCATGGGCGTTGCTAGGTTAAAACATTCGGGGCCTGGGCCCCTGATGTTTTGTCCCAGACCCCAAATGTACTCCCTGCCAGCTAGATACAACTGTATTGCTCTCCTTAGGACGGCAATACAATTGAATCTAATGCACTGGAAGAGCTGAAGGACCTTTGATAACATCACAGGTCATGTGACCAGTAAAACAGGCAGTGGTTGAGAAGGACCTGCGATGATGTAACTATAATGTGACCAGTGCAGGAGAGGACGGCAGTGAAGAGGAGAAGTTCTGGGGGAAGAAGCTGTGGTGAGGTCTGTACATGAGGAGAGGTAAGTGAAGGGAGAGGCAGAGGAATGCTGGGAGTTGTGGTTATTTAACTGGGACTGTATGTTAGGGCTGAAGGGAGGGAAGTTATTTACATGGAACTGTGTGTTGGAGTTTGCTGGGGAGGAGGTGATGTTATTTACATGGGACTGTATTTTGGAGGGGGCTGTAGATAGAGAGGGATGTTATTTACATGGGACTGTAAATTGGAGGGGGATGGAGAGATGGTGTGTTATTTATGGCGGAGGGAGGGAAATAGTGTTATTTACATGTGACTATGTTGGAGGGGCTGAAGGGAGGGGAGTGATGTTATTTACATAGGACTATATATTGGAGGGGGCAGCAGAGATGATGTGATGTTATTTACATGAGACTGTATGGTGGAGGGAGGAATTTAACTACAGGGGGCACTGCAAATCCAGGGGACATTATAGGCATTCTTATTACTATTAGGAGCTCTATAGGAGGGACTTATAGATCTGCCTTATTTCTACTAAGAGCACAATAGGGGGCCTTATTTCTACTGGTGGCTCTGTGAGGGTATTAATACTGAAGGGCTCTTATACTAATGGGGGCACTCTTGGGGAGCATTATCACTGTTGGGGGGGCACTGTACAGGGGGCGGTATTACTAATGAGGGCATTCTAGAAGGGAATTACTATTGGTGGGACTTAGAGGAGCACTATTACTATGGGGGCACTAATATTTTTTCAGGATAGTATTTGGGGGTATTGGGGAGCACAGCGAGCAGCAGGATAACACTGTGGGGACTCCAGGTTGGGGGATGATGGTAGAAATATGAGGAAGCTAAGATGTCTGTGTGTCACACTCTGCAGAGATGAGGTACGGCTGAAAGAAGTTGTATGGACCAAATGGAGAAGATGATGACAGAGAAGATCTACATTGGAGGAGACGTCACCTGGGAGGCCCTGGATGTGACAGGTATGTGCTGCTGTATAGCAAGTACAGCAAAATTCGGTGTGTTGGGGGAGGGGAGGGCGACTTAGAGAACTGGGCCATATTCATTGGGGCTTGGGCCTCGGATCTTTTGAGACCCTAGCAATGCCCCTGGTAGATGGACAATCAAACAGTTCTTAATCCAAATGGATCGTATATAACGTATACGGCGTATAAGATGACTTTCTAACACTAGAAATTATTTTCAAAAGTCGGGGGTCGTCTTATATGCCGGGTATACTCAGATCCGATAGTATATTCTAACCCCCAGGGATTCCCATGGTGACGGGGATGCTTGCCTGGGGATTAGAATATACCATCGGATCTGAGTTTTCACGATCTTAGTGAGATCATGAAAACTCAAATCCGATGGTATATTCTAACCCCCAGACGTTCCCATGGTGACGGGGACGCTTGCCTGGGGGTTAAAATATACAGGGCCCCACCACTCAGAGGAGTATACATTTATTAACTGTAATCCGTAACTTTAACTTTAAATCAGCGCTCATCTCTTTACTAGGGTACCTTACTCTCAGCTCCGGTAACAAGCAGTGCGGGCGGCGCTCACTCACTGACGTCACAGGCATGCTCCTCCCACTAGGCGGAGCAGGCACGTGACGTCAGTGAGTGAGCGCCGCCCTCACTGCCTGTTACCGGAGCTGAGAGTAAGGTATTCTTGTAAAGAGATGAGCGCTGATTTAAAGTTAAAATTACGGATTACAGTTAATAAATGTATACTCCTCTGAGTGGCGGGGAGGGGAATCTCTGGATGGCACTGTTATGGGGAGGGGGATCTGTGAATGGCACTGTTTAGGGGGGATCTGTGGATGACACTGTCATGGGGTGGATCTGTGGATGACACATATAGCATAAGATGCTATATGGTGTCATCCATAGATCCCCCATAGCAGTGTCATCTACTGATCCCCCTCCCAATAGCAGTGTCATCCACTAATCCCCCTCCCTATAACAATGCCACCCACAGATCCCCTCCCCATAACAGTGCCATTCACAGATCCCCCTCCTCATAACAGTGCCATCCACAGATCCCCCTCCTCATAACAGTGCCATCCACAGATCCCAGTCAGTTCCCTGGACTGGAGAAGATCATCTTGAAGACATGGAGGGCTGGGCATTCAGGGGTAGTCTTATCTGGCGAGTATACAGTAGCCCAAACCCAATATTTTAAATTTGGGGGTCGTTTTATACGCCCAGTCGTCTTATACACCGGAAAATACGGTAAATCCTTCCTATTATTAGTCCAAATTCATAAGTCCAAAATAAATAGTCGTTATTGATTTCAATTCATATATAAATAAATAAGTAGGAGTTAATAATTCATAGCTTATTGTTCTGTTCTTGATATCAATAGTTCATCTCAATTGAGTATAGATCATTAATAAGTCATTAATGTAATGTGTAATAAATCATCAATTTATAAACACGTTATTTTGGGGGGGTATTGATTTTCTTTTTTTTTTTATAGATTTTTTATTGAGCATTTATTTTTGATAATTATTAAATAATAATAATTATATATATATTTAATTGCAAGTCTGTCCATGTCCAGATGGTAGAGTGCCTGTCATCCCTATATAATTTTATTATTGCTTCTAAATTGGCAGTGGGTAAGCCTAAGATTGGCAGTGGGTAAGCCTTGGTCCAGAAATCAAAAGGGGTGAGCCACTATACCAATATGCCAATTCTGTGGGAATTAGTTAAAGCAATGTGTCCTAAAAAGTAAGCAGGACTAGTTGCCTCTCTTTTAGAGAGCTGTCTGGAAGGGGGGGTGAGGTGCGGGGGGCACCCTACACACTACATTGCTCTACAATAGTTGATAATGATGCAATCCTTCGTAGCTGAGCAGCCTGACAGGAACATTCACCAATATATAGTATATGCAAGTACCAGAGTGTATTGTGTAATGAGGCACCGTACACTCATCCCTCTGGGCAGCTCTGCAAGTGGGGGCAACTAGTCCTGCTCACACTGTATGACAGGTTGCTTGCAGCCATTTAAAATCATTCTTGGAGAACCCCTTTTAATAAAAAAAATGTTTCCATCTGGCTTTCTATATAAAATAGTTTTCCCATTAAACATTAGTGGGCATTAGTGGTATCCTGTTAGGAGTTTACCCAGCCAATACACTATGCATAGCTGTGCTGGAAGAGTTGTCATGCGGAACAGTGTTGCTCCGGCTAGTTGACCTATAAGTGAGGCTGGAACTCAAGCCAATCAGGTTCCTGGCTCAGCGTCCGATCCAAGAGCTAGGCAGAGGATTTAAGTCTGCTACTCATGTTAGTCAATGACAGTTGCCTGTGATTGCATATGTGTCCTGGCTCGGTTTGTTCTTCTGTGCTTTGTGCCTCAACTTAAGACCTGTTTATCAACCCTCTGTATGTCGACGTTAGCTTGTTTTATGGATTAACCCCTCATCTGTTGATCTGGCTTTTACTAATTCTCCTAGTATCCTGACTGTGGCTTGTTTCCTGGACTAACGCCTGATCTGCTGAATTGGCTTCTACTAATTCTCTTGGTATTCTGACTGTCTCTAGTTTCTGAATTAACCCCTCATCAGATGTTTTGGTACTATCCATCTCTTGTGGTTCTGACCCTGCTTGCTCTTTGCACCCCACCGATTTCGGTAGGTCTGCTTCTATTGAGCTAGCACCAGTTGTTTGCTACCTTACTCTTCAGATATAACCTGGCTCGCTACTAGCCAAGTCCATCCAGCCTTTCTACTGGCTTTGGTGAAGAACCTAGGGGTAGCCTTAGCTTCCTAGCAACCAGAGTGGTTAAGGATGACTGGTAGCAGTTTCTATATTTGCTGGATGTGGTTCCGGACAGTGACCACAATATTTTCTGACACACCCACACTTTGCCGATGCTTCTTTTCAGCTGACTCATGAAGAATTAAAGGGGTAATCCCAACAACCTTCTTTTTTTAACAACATATCTTGAAATACACACTCAACTGTGCATAACCAGACTCTGAGAAGATTTTTTTGTGCAAATCAGCAACATTAGCAACACTTTTACTCATCAGACAGCAGAATGGGGAATCTAGTACTCCAGACCAGGTGACCACCCACTGCTCTTACTCAATTACACCATTTATGAACATGAATTTTTTTTCTGAACTGATACAATGGAGCATGAATATAATATTGGGAATACGCCTTTAATGCAGTCAAAAGAGTTATCCCATTATCAGTGAAGCGTTATTGGGGTACTGATTGAAATACTAACAGAAGTGGAGATACTACATGTGCAACCTGAATAGATGCTCAGAATCCCTAAATGCAATGGGAGCCATTGTTACCTTAACAACATAGTATTTTCTACTGTCTGTAAGGGTATGACACCATGGTATAGCTGGCTGCATGCAGCCAAGCCATGCCCACCTATTGCGACCAATTGCTGTATGATTTTACCACAAAACATCAGCTATACCCTTACGATGGCCATACACATTGTCTAAATTTGATCTAAACAGACGATTTCAACCAAAATGGATGTTCAGTAAGTGAAATTTATGTAATGATGAACAATTGTTTTAGCTGACCGATGACAGAACATTATCATTTGAAAAATCGGCCATGTTTAATATTTTGGTCTAGCAGTCAGACAAAAGATGTTTCATTCAAAGAAAGATCACACATGAAAAAAAAAAACAATGTTCCCAGAAAGATCTTTCAACCATAGCCCCGTTTCATTGAACATTTATGGACAGTTTAAACAACTTTAATAGTCAATATGGACTAAAATGTGTATGGACTAAAATGTGTATGTGTGAGGTTGGATGATAAGGCTAAGCGTGAGGTATATGTCTGTTTTGAGGGTCCGTTGGGGGCTCATTTGAAGCAAGAGGTGAAGGAGGGAATATGGAAAAGGGAGTATGTGGAGATTTTTTCGCTGCTTCCACTGGAGAGATTTAACCTAGAAAGGGAACGGAGGGAATACCGTGAACGTTTGCTAATTGGTTTCAGGCGTTTCCAATATTGGCCAGTGTAATTGGGGAGAAGGCCCTGGATGTCACGAGTTGGAGGTCCCAGGAGAGACCACCGCGTCGTCAAGCAATAAACGGAAATCAGGTGCAGACACATAAGAGTTTATTGCACAAACAAAAACATGAAAGGCAGCACAGAGAAAACATGAGCTCTATGTACCGTCAGCACAGTGGGAGAAAACCCCCACTGCGCCACTGTCTAGTAATACTCCAGAGGGGCGTAACTAAGCAACTCCTGGTTTTCACTAGAGCCCTAGAAGGTAGGGTTAGACTTAGCCGCAGGAAGTTGCCAGGGTCCACTCTGGAGCGTGACCTAGACAGTGACAGCAGGAGCGAATGGACAACAGGTACCAGAAGGTACCGACGGCACATAGGCAAACATAACAGACAGGTAAATACAAAACAGGGCAAATAATAACACAAGCAGGAGTTCATGCAAGGGAGCAGGAGTGGCAATGAACAGAGAAGGACTTGCTCCACCAGTAGTAAACTGCGTGGCCTTGTCATGCCACTCTGCTGCAAAGGCTTGCTAAACACAGACATATGAATACAAAACAGGGCAACTAATAATACAAACAGGAATTCACGCAAGGGAGCAGGAGTGGCAATGAGCAGAGAAGGACTTGCTCCACCAGTAGTAATCTGCATGGCCTTGTCATGCCACTCTGCTGCAAAGGCTTGCTAAACACAGACATCAAAATAAACACAAAGTAACTAAAACATAACTGGTAGAACAGATAACAGAAAGACAGGAAAGAAGACATCAATAAACAAGTAGGGAAACTCACAATGCACAGACAGACAGACACAGATCCCATGGGTCAGCAGCATGGGAGAGAGAGTACAAACCAGGAGCAGGACAGACAACACACACCAGGAGAGCTGACACAGAACTGAGGAAACCTCAGCCTTATATACAGGTTCCATGGGTGCAGCAGAGAGACCACACCCATGGAGCAGACAGAGGATTAACTCCTAATAGGAATACAGGGGAGTTAACCCATACAGAACCACAAATAACACACAGGAACAGAACTTCAGCGAGGAGCGCCGAATGAGCAAGAACGGAAGGTCACAGTCAAAGGTAACGACTGTGACACTCCCACCCCTCAAAGCCCCCCCCCCTCTCCTCCCAAACAGAAAGGGGAAGAAGAAGTGGGGGCAACAAACCAAACAGAACCAGGCAAGGGGACAGAAATCAAAGGGGTGATGAGGTACAAGGGCAGGAACACATACGACGACCGCAACCAGCCCAACCCCTGAAAACCAGCCTACACGGAGGGTCCGCAGCCAGTACGCCAGGGGAAGATAGCCAGCCAACACGGCATACACGTCAAGTGAACCGCACCAAGAAGTTACCTCCCCCTCCACTCTCCCTCTGGAGAATGACATGTCTGCCAAGAACTAATTGGCCAGACATGCAGACACCCCCTTCCGGAGGATTGGGACCAGGAACAGGAACCAGACAGGAATACAAAGAAAATCAGAATCAAAGAGGTACAGAGGTACACAAGCAGAACACATAAGACAACCGCAGCCAGCACGCAGCCCCTAGCAACCAGCCTACACGGTAAACGCAGCCAGTACGCCAAGAGGAATGCAGCCAGCCTACACGGCCACAAAAGTCATGGTGAACTGCAGTGTGCTAACACCTCCCCCTCCACTCTCCCTCCGGAGAATGGCATGTCTGCCAAGAACTAATTGGTCAGACATGCTGACACCCCCTTCCAGAGGCCAGGACCAGAAGCAGATACCTGCGCCGATAAAGGAAAACACGGCCGTAGGCAGAACTGCAAGCTCAAAAGGTTAAACCGGACGTCACCCCTGGCAACCAGCATACACGGAGAACACCGCAGCCAGTACACCAAGGCAACCAAATCCGATACCTACAGGTAGGATAAAGAGAGAAATACAGAATGCACACACACCACAGATAAGCAGAAAACAGAACAAAAAAAACTCTGTGAAAGTTCACTTGTTCATTCTGTCATGAGTTGGAGGTCCCAGGAGAGACCACCGCGTCGTCAAGCAATAAACGGAAATCAGGTGCAGACACATAAGAGTTTATTGCACAAACAAAAACATGAAAGGCATCACAGAGAAAACATGAGCTCTATGTACCATCAGCACAGTGGGAGAAAACCCCCATTGCGCCACTGTCTAGTAATACTCCAGAGGGGCGTAACTAAGCAACTCCTGGTTTTCACTAGAGCCCTAGAAGGTAGGGTTAGACTTAGTCGCAGGAAGTTCCAGGGTCCACTCTGGAGCGTGACCTAGACAGTGACAGCAGGAGCGAATGGACAACAGGTACCAGAAGGTACCGACGGCACATAGGCAAACATAACAGACAGGTAAATACAAAACAGGGCAAATAATAACACAAGCAGCAGTTCATGCAAGGGAGCAGGAGTGGCAATGAGCAGAGAAGGACTTGCTCCACCAGTAGTAAACTGCATGGCCTTGTCATGCCACTCTGCTGCAAAGGCTTGCTAAACACAGACATATGAATACAAAACAGGGCAACTAATAATACAAACAGGAATTCACGCAAGGGAGCAGGAGTGGCAATGAGCAGAGAAGGACTAGCTCCACCAGTAGTAATCTGCATGGCCTTGTCATGCCACTCTGCTGCAAAGGCTTGCTGAACACAGACATCAAAATAAACACAAAGTAACTAAAACATAACTGGTAGAACAGATAACAGAAAGACAGGGAAGAAGACATCAATGAACAAGTAGGGAAACTCACAGAGCACAGACAGACAGACACAGATCCCATGGGTCAGCAGCATGGGAGAGAGTACAAACCAGGAGCAGGACAGACAACACACACCAGGAGAGCTGACACAGAACTGAGGAAACCTCAGCCTTATATACAGGTTCCATGGGTGCAGCAGAGAGACCACACCAATGGAGCAGACAGAGGATTAACTCCTAATAGGAATACAGGGGAGTTAACCCATACAGAACCACAAATAACACACAGGAACAGAACTTCAGCGAGGAGCGCCGAATGAGCAAGAACGGAAGGTCACAGTCAAAGGTAACGACTGTGACACTGGAGTGTTGTTCAGCGCTGTTTTGCTATTTGGATGCGATTAGTGAGGCGTATCAGGTGTATGGGGGGATAGTTTGGCTGCGCTATGACGAACAGTTCCATCAGCGGAAGGCAGTATGCCCGGACATGAGATGGGACCACAAGGATATAGTTTTGTGGTTGAAGGTGACTGCGGTGGTTAGATTGGGTCAGTCCTTTCGAGGGGAGTCTGGAGGTGGGAGTTCATCCCATCTCGCAACAGCATCCGCAAAGGGACTGTGCTTCTCGTTTAACAAGGGTGGCTGTAATTTCGGGGCAAAATGTAAGTTCAAGCATGAGTGCTCAGTATGTGGGGGGTCGCATGGAGCGGCACGGTGCTTTAAGGGTGGTAGACAGAGGGAGGGATATCAATGGCAAAGGGGGAGACGCCGGTACGTTTGGAAAAGATGGAACCGTACATCGGTAGATATCCAGATAAAGGGGCCGCGGCAGTGATTAGGGAGGGTTTTTTGTAGGGTTTCAAAATTCAGTTCGTTCCAGGGGATGGGGTGTTGTTAAAACAAAACTTGCGGTCGGCTAGGGAGCATCCAGAGGTGGTGGCGGAAAAACTTTACAAAGAGGTCATGCTGGGGCGGATGGCTGGCCCATTCGCAGAACCACCATTCAGGAATTTTCTGGTGTCGCTTCTGGGGGTAGTCCCAAAGAAGGAGGTGAATAAGTTTTAACTGATTCATCACCTGTCTTTTCCAAAAGGATCGTCGGTCAATGATGGTATTGACCCTGCCTTGTGTTCGGTGGTCTATACCTCTTTTGACGCGGCAGTGACATGGGTTAAAAAGTTGGGACGCAGAGCGTTATTAGCAAAGACGGATAATGAAGCGGCGTTTCTGTTATTGCCAGTGCACCTGAGTTGTCTGCACTTGTTGGGGTGTTTTTGGGATGGGGGGTTGCCTGCCGATGGGTTGTTCCCTGTCGTGCGCATATTTCAAGATGTTTAGCTCGTTTTTGGAATGGGTGGTGGTGGACTCGTCAGGTTGTGAATCTATTATTCACTACTTGGACGATTTTCTGTGTATTTGCCCTCTGGAGTCGCGGGTTTGCGCATTGTTGTTGCATACCTTGGGTACGTTATTTGAGGCTTTTGGGGTTCCTTTGGAGACAGAGAAGACAATGGGGCCAGCCACGGAATTGAGTTTCTTGGGGATAGTAATTGATACGATTAGGAAGGAATGTAGATTGCCTAGCGACAAGTTGGAGGACTTGAAGTAGCAAGGGCACAGTGGTTAAAGAAGATACAATTGTGTGAACTTCAATCACTGTTAGAAAAACTTTAATTTGCGTGCCGGATTATGCCCATGGGGAGTGTTTTTAGCAGGAGATTGGCAGGAGCGATGGCGGGCGTAGTTGCACCACACCACTACATTTGTTTGGGTAAAGAACTGCGAGTAGACCTGCAAGTTTGGAGCTCCTGTTTTGGGGAAGTACAACTGTCGCTTGTTATTCATGGGCGATGTGGTGGACTCACACCACAGCTGTTTACTGACATGGCGGGGGCCAATGGTGTGCTGGCAGTTGGCCTGTTAGTTGGGTTGAAAAGGGCTGGGTGAAGAATTTGGCATTGCTGGAACTCTTTCCTATAGTAGTGGCGGTTATGTTGTGGGTGGAGGTTTTTTGGGATAGGAAGGTTCGCTTCCACTGTGATAATTTGGGGGTGGTTCAGGCAATAAACGGATTGTCGGCCTAGTCGCCATTAGTGGTACGGCTGCTACAGCGGCTGGTTTTGGAGTGCTTGTCGCTCAATACCTTGGTGATGGCGGTACATGTGCCGGGGGTCGATAATTGTGTTGCTGATGCTGTCTCGTTCACAGTGGGAGAGTTTTCGGCAGCTGGCTCCGGAGGCAGAGGAATTCAGGCTGCCTTGCCTGACTTGTCTGTGGAATCTCCTGGAGGGACCGTAGCGGGGCTTATTCAGGCTTCATTGGCGCCCGGTACGTGGGCTACTTATTTGACAGCATGGCAGTGTTGGGAGGATTGGTGCAGTAGGCTGGAGGTGGGGAATGATGATTTAGACTTTTCTTTGTTGATGTTTATAAGTCATTGTAGGGATGAGGGTTGGTCGGTAAGCAAAATAAATAGATGGGGCTGGCGTTTTGGGTTTAAGTTGAGGAACATGACGGACTTTACTAAGTCGTTTCTGGTTATTCGGGCATTAAAAGGTTGGCGTAGGTTAAGGGCAGGGGAGGATAGTAGGAGACCTGTGTCTTTTGCATTACTGTTCGAGTTAGGGGAGCAGTTAATGGGTGTATGCAGTTCGGCGTGGGAGGTGCATCTCTTTAGATTAGCTTTTTCCTTGGCGTTCTTTGGAGAGTTGTGTTTAGGGGAGCTTGTTTGTCCGACAGTGAGATGGAAGGGAGGGTTGTTGAGGGATGACATGGATTTATTCCATGATAGGGTAGAATTCGTTATACGCCATTCAAAGACGGATGTGGAGGATGTGGAGGGGAAGTGTAGTTTTGTTTGCTATTCCAGATTGTGTAATGTGTCCAGTCCGTTGTATGCGGGAGTATGGGGCGGAATTGAAAGTTGGGGTGTGGCCGTTGTTGGTGCACACCGATGGATCCTTTTTATCCGGTTTTCAGCAGTTTTTGCACGGTGTTTAGATAGGTTGGGATTGGGTCATGCACGGTATTCGAGCCATTCGTTCAGGATCGGCGCAGCGACTGAGGCAGCTAAATGGGGGTTGGGTGATGAGGTCATAAAGCGCATTGGGCACTGGGAATCGGCTCATTTAAGGTCCTATATTCGGCTGAATCGTTTGTAGTTAGGGACGATGGGGGAAGGTGGGGGTTTTTGCAGATGTTAGCAGTATTGTTCTTTGCTTCAATTTCTCGTTATAGGCGCAGCACCCGCTCTGGTATGTATATTCTTACATTACATTCTTACGTCTCTTGAGGGGCAGTCCGGGCAGCAGTTCAGCCGGACGGTCAACAGCTGGGTTTTGATTGGTCAGCGGCTGTGGTAAGGTGGCTGGGTCGCAGGGGTATGGTGTGGAGTGGGGTGCTGCCGGAGGTGCACTGTTTTGTTAAGCAGGATAGGGCACCGGATGTGTTAGTGGTGCATGCGGGTGGGAATGATTTGGCGGCGCGGCCATTTCGAGAGCTTATGTGGGACATAAAGTTCGACATGTTGAGGTTGTAGGCGTTGTTCCCCAAGTTAGTAACGGTTTGGTCGGACATAGTCCCGAGGATGGTTTGGAGGGGCGCTAGGTCGGTGGATGTTGTCAATAGGGCCAGATTTAAACTTAATAGGGCGATAGGTCTTTTTATCGCCAGGAATAGGGGAGTGGCAGTTAGACAAGTGGATCTGGAGAAGGGTGTTGGGGAGTTTTGGCGGTCCGACAGAGTGCATCTCAATGCAGTAGGGCTGGATATGTGGAGTTTGGCGTTGCAGGAGGAGATGACTGCCTTGAGAATGTGGAGGGACGCACAGAATTATGGGGTCAAATCTGTGCGTTAGTGGCGGTGGGGGGTCCTTGAAGTTGGTGATATTCGCAGATGAGGATATTGGAAGGGCTCCACAGTTGGGGCTGGACTCCCATGGTGGGCGGGCAGTTGTGGCGGAAGTAAAGGGGGCCATTCAGTGGTGCTTCCGAGCTGGCGGGCAATGGCTGAAGGCAAGATGGCTCAACCCGGTGGGGCAACTCAGTTTTGGGGCTTCAAGGACCTCCCCCGGAAGTAATGGTTATGTTTATGTTTTGATAACTAAGTAGTTATGGTTATTTATATAATTTATGTTAATAAACGGCTGCTGTGGCCAATTTATTCCAGCCTGGTGTCCGAGTTTTTTATTAACGGATGGATGGGGGATAGAACGCTGGGTTGGAAATCTATTAGGGGTAAGGGGTTAATAAGGGGAAAAGAAGTATACAGGGGACTAACGGGGATAACCAATACCCTCGTCATGTCTGTGGGTATATGGCTCACATGGGCATATCCCTGTTTCTCAGGCCACTTAAGACATAACCATTGCAAATAAAGATTTGTTTTCACACTGCTTTTTGGTTATGCTGCGGATAGGGTTCCCACCCCAACAATACTTTGTAATGAATCATGTTGTTTTCATCAATCAGAGGTGTTGTTTATTTTAACACTTAAAGTATGACATGCGGCCATAAAGTGCGTGTGAACGTTTTCGGCAAAAATACCTTCCTCAGACACTGTGCAGTATACCCCTGTGCTTCAGAGCACTTTTTGGTGTGTTTCCTTTTCTTCTGGCTCCTTTTCAAATTGCGGCACAGTGTCTCACAAAGGCATTTTTGCCGAAAACGTTCACACGCACTTTATGGCCGCATGTCATACTTTAAGTGTTCAAATAAACAACACCTCTGATTGATGAAAACAAGAACTTGCTGTGATTCATTACAAAGTACTTAACCCCTTGACGACCTAGGACGAAAATGCTCGTCCTCAAACGCCGGCACTTAGCGCTCGAGGACGAGCGCTCTCGTCCTGCAGTCGTCCCTCCCCCCGCATTCGGTCCCCCCGATCAACAGCAGAGATCCGGCGGTTACTGACAGCCGGATCCCTGCTGCATCCACCAGCATCGGCGATAACGCAGATGCCGTTGGATTAACCCCTCATATGCCGCGGTCAGCGCTAACCGCGGCATATGGGAGGTTTGCGCTCCCTCACCTCATGTATCGAGTCTCCCCGCGCTGCTGTGGCGGGGACTCGATGGTTGCCATGGCAGCCCCAAGCCATTCCAAGGCTTGGGGCCTGTCATGTACGGAAGCCTAAGAGGCCCAGCCCCCAATCTGGGTCTCCTAGACAACTGCTAGCATCTTAAAGTGTAAGACACTAACAGTTCAATACAGCACAATACATCACAAAAAGTATAATAGCAAGCGATCAAAAAGTCATATGCACCCCAAAATAGTGCTAATCAAACCGTAATTTCATCCCGCAAAAATCATACCATACCCAAGATAATCGCCCAAAAACTGAAAAAACTATGGCTCTTAGACTATGGAAACACTAAAACATTATTTTTTTTGTTTCAAAAATGATATTATTGCGTAAAACTTACATAAATAAAAAAAAAGTATACATATTAGGTATCGTTGCATCCATATAGACCAGCTCTGTAATAATATCACATGACCTAACCCCTCAGATGAACACCGTAAAAAATAAAAAATAAAAACTGTGCTAAATAAACAATTTTTTGTCACTTTACATCACAAAAAGTGTAATAGCAAGCGATCAAAAAGTCATATGCACCCCAAAATAGTGCCAATCAAACCGTATTCTCATTCCGCAAAAATCATACCCTACCCAAGATAATCGCCCAAAAACTAAAAAAACTATGGCTCTTAGACTATGGAAACACTAAAACATGATTTTTTTTTGTTTCAAAAATGAAATCATTGTGTAAAACATACATAAATAAAAAAAAAAGTATACATATTAGGTATTTCCGCGTCCGTATCGACCGGCTCTATAAAAATATCACATGACCTAACCCCTCAGGTGAACACCGTAAAAAAATAAAAATAAAAACGGTGTAAAAAAAGCTATTTTTTGTCATCTTGCATCATAAAAAGTGTAATAGCAAGCGATCAAAAAGTCATATGCACCCCAAATTAGTGCCAATCAAACCGTCATCTCATCCCACAAATAATGAGACCCTACCTAAGATAATCGCCCAAAAACTGAAAAAACTATGGCTCTCAGACTATGGAGACACTAAAACATGATTTTTTTTTGTTTCAAAAATGAAATCATTGTGTAAAACTTACATAAATAAAAAAAATTGTATACATATTAGTTATTGCCACGTCCGTTACAACCTGCTCTATAAAAATACCACATGATCTAACCTGTCAGATGAATGTTGTAAATAACAAAAGAAAAAACGGTGCCAAAAAAGCTATTTCTTGTTACCTTGCCTCACAAAAAGTGTAATATAGAGCAACCAAAAATCATATGTACCCTAAACTAGTACCAACAAAACTTCCACCCTATCCCGTAGTTTCTAAAATGGGGTCACTTTTTGGGAGTTTCTACTTTAGGGGTGCATCAGTGGGGCTTCAAATGGGACATGGTGTCAAAAAAACAGTCTAGCAAAATCTGCCTTCCATCAACCGTATGGCATTCCTTTCCTTCTGCGCCCTGCCGTGTGCCCGTACAGCAGTTTATGACCACATATGGGGTGTTTCTGTAAATTACAGAATCAGGGCCATAAATAATGAGTTTTGTTTGGCCGTTAACCCTTGCTTTGTAACTGGAAAAAAATATTAAAATGGAAAATCTGCCAAAAAAGTGAAATTTTGAAATTGTATCTCTATTTTCTATTAATTCTTGTGGAACACCTAAAGAGTTAACAACGTTTGTAAAATCTGTTTTGAATACCTTGAGGGGTGTAGTTTCTTAGATGGGGTCACTTTTTTGAGTTTCTACTCTAGGGGTGCATCAGGGGGGCTTCAAATGGGACATGGCATAAAAAAAAACAGTCTAGCAAAATCTGCCTTCCAAAAACCGTATGGCATTCCTTTCCTTCTGCGCCCTGCCGTGTGCCCGTACAGAAGTTTACGACCACGTATGGGTTGTTTCTGTAAACTACAAAATCAGGGCCATAAATAATGAGTTTAATTGTTTGGCTGTTAACCCTTGCTTTGTAACTGGACAAACAAATTATTAAAATGGAAAATCTGCCAAAATAGTAAAATTTTGAAATTGTATCTCTATTTTCCATAAATTCTTGTGGAACACCTAAAGGGTTAACAACGTTTGTAAAATCAGTTTTGAATACCTTGAGGGTGTCGTTTCTAGAATTGGGTCAGTTTTGGGTGGTTTCTATCATGTAAGCTTCACAAAGTGACTTCAGACCTGAACTGGTCCTTAAAAAGTTGGTTTTTGAAAATTTCTGAGAAATTTCAAGATTTACTTCTAAACTTCTAAGCCTTGTACCGTCCCCCAAAAATAAAATGTCATTCCCAAAATGATCCTAACATGAAGAAGACATATGGGAAATGTAAAGTAATAACTATTTTTGTAAGTATTAATATGTATTATAGAAGTAGAGAAATTGAAACGTGGAAATTTGCAAGTTTTTCCAAATTTTTGGCAAATTCAGTATTTTTTTTATAAATAAAAATGATTTTTTTTTTACTCCATTTTACCAGTGTCATGAAGTACATACAATATGTGACGAAAAAACAATCTCAGAATGGCCTGGATAAGTCAAAGCGTTTTAAAGTTATCACCATAAAGTGACACTGGTCAGATTTGCAAAAAATGGCCTGGTCCTTAAGGTGAAAAATGGTAGGGTCCTTAAGGGGTTAAGACATAACCATTCATAATATACACCTTAACACTCGGGGTGTTTAATCCACAGTGGGTATATTGCTCATTACTCAAGTAAGCAGGTGTCTCACAGTGGCACAAGTCACATCATACATACCAAAAAAGGGTTGTCATATATAAATGAGCTAGCACTAAACAAAATAATCACAATACTGGTGTTCCACAGTAAGTGGGCACATAACAGTCTACGTGAATGTTAGTGCCACCATAGTCAATTATATCCCATAGCAATGGATATATATCTCTGTAAGGGGAGTGTGGGTAGTTTTAACCCTCTTACAAAAATACCCTTTTGGCATCCATATAGTATTGCTACATTACTAGTGCCATTCACTAAAAACTGGTGTTGGTGAGATATAGTGCTCCAGAATAGCCATAAGCTTTATCTTTTTGAGCTAAAAGCCCATCAGGAAGGAGGAGATCATGTTCTTTAGAAGTGTTTTCTATGTTTACATTAGCATGAACTTAATCTCTCAGTCTATACGTACACATATGCTTATCCTGCATGTGACACAAGAAGACCTTTAATCCTCCTCAGTTGTTAACTTTCTCCATGGCGCAAAGCCAAGAACAGCTGCACTGACAGATCTTCCTGTCGGGTGGATGCATCAGATAATTTTAGAATGGCTTTTTGCCTCTTCGGCCATCTTTTTCCACCTGCAGCGAACAGCTCTATGAGTGGTAATTGTCTATGTAAACATTCATAGATTCTCAGCTCAGTAAAACATGAAGGACAAAGTGGAAGCGACAAACTGTTTATTTTGGAGGAAGCAAAAGTATTAGGGCTAGTTGGGCAATCCAGGCTAGTGTTGTACATGGCTCCCACTATGCATGACTAGTAAATAAGAATATAAGAAAAGATGACCTATAATTAATACTCTGAACTGTTAGCGTTTAAGTAAATCTATTCTCCACCTTTTATCACCATGTGTTTAATTTCTCATTGGAGAAGTGGATCCTGTAAGCCTCAATCAGTTGGTACTAGCTGGACTTGAGTTTAGAATCTAATGGATAGCCCCAATCTTAACTCCCTCAAGGGGGTATGGAATTTCCCAGTCGGATTTCCTCAATGAGTTTGTATAGTTGTCTGAAAACTCAAACTCAAGGTAGCAGCTTGCATTCAATCATCCTTTTGGGCATTAAAGAGGACCTTTCACCTCTCCTGTCATGCCTGTTTTAATAGCTTCATGCATTCCCCATGTGATAACAATTTTGAAGCATCTAGTCTTATGACTCTATGTTGTGCCATTCCTTTATTTTTTCTACTAGAATTTATAAATGAATTGCCATTAGCCTTCAGTAAGGGTACATTAGCCCCCCCAACTAGTTACCACCCCTCTGTACCCTTACTGAAGGCTAATAGCAATCCATTCATAAAATTCTGATAGAAATAACAGCGTAATGGCACAACATACAGACATAAGAATAGATGCTCCAGAATTGTTATCACACGGGAAATGCATGAAGCTATTAAAACAGACATGTCAGGAGCGGTGACAGGTCCTCTTTAACATACTTTCAGAGTTTATTGCTGGATAGTGATCAATACACACAAACTCACAGTCTTCAGGTGTGGCACACTGTTAACCACAACTGTCTACACTTCTGCACAAGTGTTTCTCTCTGTGGCAAGCTGGTTAGTCTGTTGCTCCTGACCTAGGGTATTACTGGTCCTTTTAATATTTATGGTTAGTGGAATGCAGTAGAACAAAGCGTAGGAACCAGGATAACAAAATCACAGGCAATAACAATCACTGAGTTTCAGACTTAAATCCTCCTCCTAGCTCTGGGATTGGACACTGAGCCAGGAACCTGATTGACTTGTCTTCCAGACTCACTAATAGGTTTACCAGCTGGGCTTGACTGTTTGTTTGGCATGGCAACACTCCCAGCACAACCATGCACAGAATCTTGGCTGGGTAAATTCCTGATGTATTTAGCAGGCATATTTCTGCAGACCATTGCTTGTCCACCACAATAGAACAACACTTGACCTGCACATACTGTGACCTAGGAGAGGAAAGCAGAGGAGAGTTTAGGAGAGATAGTAGCGAGAATGGTGGTGATTAGGCTTCAGCGAATCGTGCTTAGGATCATAGATACAAAGTTGATTAATTCAAGCACTTTGTTTTAATGCTGTCCAGAGACCTGTCTCAGTACAGAATTAAAATGTATTGCCTATGTGGAGTCAAAATTCATTTCAGCCAAAGTAGCGCAAGACTTCGGTGAATGAATTCGGTGTTCATTTCTGCATCTTTAAAACATTTAGAATTAGCAATCCGAACTTGGGTTTGGTACCGGCTGGTACCTCGGTACGAAAACTGATTTCGGATTGCAATTTTTTTTTTTTATTTAAGACGCAGAAGTGATTACTGAACTCATTCACCAAAGTCTTGTGCGACTTTGGCTGAAACTAATTTTGCCTCCATGGAGGCAATACATTTCAATTCTGTACGGAGACAGCATTAAAATCAAAGTGTTCGACTGAATCAACTTCGGATCTATGATCTGAAGCTTGATTTTCTCAACATTAGTGGTGATAGTTGGTACTTACTCTCAGGGGCATTGCTAGGGTCTCAAAATATGAATATAGCCCAGTTCTCTACATCGACCCTCCCCCCGCACTTTCCTGTACTTGCTATACTGCAGCACATACCTGTCACATCCAAAGCCTCCCAGGTGATGTCTTCTCCGATATAGATCTTCTCTGTCATCATCTTGTCCATTTGGTCCGTACAACTTCTTTCAGCCGTACCTTGTCTCTGCAGAGTGTGACACACAGACATCTTAGTTTTCTCACTTTTCTTTCATAATGCCCCAACCTCGAGTCCCAACAGTGCTATCCTGCTGCTCGCTGTGCTCCCCAATACCCCCAAATACTATCCTAAATAAAAATTTGTGCCCCCCATAGTAATAGTCCCACCAATAGTAATTCCATTCTACAATGTTCTCATTAGTAACACTTTCCCCTACAGTGCCCCCCAAAGTGAAAATGCTCCCCAAGAGTGCCTTCATTAGTAATACTTCCCCCAACAGTGATAACGCTCCCCAAGAGTGCCTCCAATAGTAGAAGAGCCCTCCAGTATTAATAATGCTCTCACAGACTCCCACTAGAAATAAGGCCCCCCATAGTGCTCTTAGTAGAAATAAGGAGGATCCATAAGTCCCTCCTATAGAGCCCCCAGTAGTAATAAGAATGTCTAATGTCCCCTGGATTTATAATACCCCTACAGTGCCCCCAGTATTTATACTACCCACTACTCTTATAATGCTCCCCCTAAAGTGCCCCCAGTATTTATATCGCCCCCTACTGTTATAATGCTTACCCTGAAGTGCCACCAGTATTTATAATGCCCCCTGCAGTGCCCCCTGTAGTTATATTCCTCCTTCCACCGTACAGTCCCATGTAAATAACATCACACCATCTCTACTGCCCCCTCCAAAATACAGTCCCATGTAAATAACATCACTCCTCTCCAATATATAGTCCCATGTTAATAACATAATTTTCCTCCCTCCGCCATAAAGTCCCATGTAAATAACATCACACCATCTCTCCAACCCCCTCCAATATACAGTTTCATGTAAATAGCATCCCTCTCTATCTACAGCCCCTTCCAAAATTCAGTCCCATGTAAATAATATCACCACCTCCCCAGCGGCATCCAACATGCAAGCCCATGTAAAAATCACCCCCTCAACATTCAATCCCATGTAAATAACATCATCCCCCCACCAGCCAAATTTAACATACAGTCCATGTAAATAACATCACTCCCTCCCTTAGCCGCCATCAACATACAGTCCCATGTAAATAACATCCCTGCCTCCCCAGCCCCCTCCGACATACAGTTCCATGTAAATAACATCACTCCTTCCCACAGCCACCTTTAACATACAGTCCCATGTAAATAACATGACCCCTTCCCCAGCCCCCTCCAACATACAGTTCTGTGTAAATAACATCCCCTCCTTCAGCCCTAACATACAGTCCCATGTAAATAACATAACTACCTCCTACAGCCCACACAAAAATGTAAGGTAGGACAGCACCACTTACTTGAATACACTCAAGCGACTTTGCGGCGGTGCTCGTGGCGTCAGGTCTCGGCCTCAGAGACCCCCAATGTACCAGCAAAAAATGAAGAAGGTCACGGCACTCCAGAAGCAGATTCAATGTGTTTTAATCCACCAAGTATTCAGCAGCAACGTTTCGACAACAGTCTACATGTAGCTTGATAAAGACTGTTGTCGAAACGTTGCTGCTGAATACTTGGTGGATTAAAACACATTGAATCTGCTTCTGGAGTGCCGTGACCTTCTTCATTTTTTGCTACCTCCTACAGCCACCATCAACATACAGTCCCATGTAAATAACATGAGCCCCTCCCCAGCCACCTCCAACACACAGTTCCGTGTAAATAACCTCCCTCCCTTCAGCCCTAACCTTAAGTCCCAGTTAAATAACCACAACTCCCAGCATTGCTCTGCCTCTCCCTTCACTTACCTCTCCTCATGTAGCAGACATGACCACAACTTTTTCCTCCAGGAATTCTCTTCACTACCATCCTCTCCTGCACTGGTCACATGATGGTCACATGATGGTCCTTCTCAACCACTGCATGTTTTACTGGTCACATGACCTGTGATGTCACCAGAGGTCCTTCAGATCTTCCACTGCATTAGATTCAATTGTATTGCTGTCCTGAAGACAGAAATACAGTTGTATCTATCAGGCAGTCAGGACATTCTCAGCCTGGGACAAAACATCAGGGGCCCAGGCCCCAAATGTTTTAACTTAGCAATGCCTCTGCTTACTCTGATGCTCCTCTATGCTGTGAAGTCATAGGAAGGGTGCACCTTGTTCTCTCTGGGGCACACTCGGATCTTGAGGTTCTCTTGCCTGATGTTGGTTCAAGGTGCTCTTGATGGTAATAAACTGGATTTGCAATACCGAGTCCCTTGACAGCTTTTGTTGCAGTGTAGTGGTGCAGAAAATAATGAGGCCAAGTTAACAGCAGAACAGTTCTTTACTGAAGAATAAAGTTCAGACACATTATTCACCACTCTCAGCATGCATGAACAGCCAGATCTTTCACAGTTATGCAGTTTCCACAGTTCTTACAGGGTACATGGCTGCATTTGTGGTTGACAGGCATGGTTGTCTTTTTGGGGCAATTATACTTGCATCTTTAGCAGACTCTAATGTAAGCATCCAGGAACGGGGGGGGGGGGGGGTTATTGAATGGTATGTGAGGCAATGCAGGCCGATCCCTAATGTCAGGCATAGTGCTGAACCTTGTTTAGATATGTTGTGGTACTCACAATAGATGTCTCCATAATTATCCACTGCAGTATGTGGCTATTTTCCTGCTCTATCTGCTCAAGTGTGTCCAGGCACTGTGAGACTTTAATCACCTAGACTCATGGCTATGGAGACTAGAGATGAGCGAAGTGGAGTTCAATCTGAATTTTAGTAAAAAAAAATTGTTTTGCACCGAATTTCCTCAGGCTTTGTGGTAACAAGTCACATTTTTTCCTAAAATAGCGCTGCAAGTGTTAGGACATGTAACAAAGAACTGTGGGAACGAGGAATCACCCACAATGCCATGCATGCAGCCAATCAGCAGCCAGCCCTGTGATGTCACAGCCCTATAAATAGCCTCAGCCATCTTCGATTCAGACATTTTCCAGTGTACTTAGTGCAGGGAGAGACGTCAGCAGGCACTAGGAACAGTGGTAGAAAAGACTTTAAAACTTTTATTTTGCTGTATAGAAGTACAGGGAAAGGATAGGGAGGAATCATTCCACAGTATTGAAGCAGAACAGGATCCAATAGGGGAGTGTACAGCCTGGGTAATAGGAACTATCCTATTACACCTTGCTGTACTGACTGCGGATCCAAATTGCCATTATACAGCTCTGTAATTCCAGCAAACCGTTCTTGTTATTGGGGTGCAAGTGCTGTTTGATACAGCCATTAACAGGGTTTATTACAATGAAAATATTTCTACGTCTTATTTGCCCTTGTGCGGTGCAGTTATATGTTCTAAAGTATTTTTGGGCTTGTATTAGTGGGGAAAAAAGGGCTTATTAGCCATTATGTGCTGAAGTGAGAAAATAACAGCCCTTTTTGGCGTGGATTAGTGGCACAATAATATATATTATTTGCAGTTTAGCGGTGCAGTTATATGTTCTAAAGCCTTTTGTGTCATGTGTAAGTGGCAAAAAAACATACATTATTTGCCGTTCAGCAGTGCAGTTATATGTTCTAAAGCCTTTTGTGGTGTGTATAAGTGGAAAAAAATAAGGACATATTTGCCGTTCAGCGGTGCAGTTATATGTTCTAAAGCCCTTTTTGGCGTGTATTAGTGGCACAAAAAAAGTATTTGCCGTTGTGTGGTGAAGTGAGAAAATTACAGCCCTTTTTTGAAGTGTATTAGTGACTAAAAAATATATATTTGCAGTGCAGCAGTGCAGTTATATGTTCTAAAGCACTTTTTGTTGTGTATTAGTGGCAAAAAATATATATATTATTTGCCATTCAGCGGTGTAGTTATATGTTCTAAAGCATTTTGTGGCGTGTATTAGTGGGGGGGGGGAAGGGCTTATTAGCCATTGTGTTGTGAAGTGAGAAAATTACAGACTTTTTGGGGGTGGTTTTATTTCCTTTTTATTTATTTATTTGATCTAACATTTATTATTTATTTGATCAATGTACCCCCTTGAAAAAGTTAACGCGAAACGCGCGTTGGGGAGTGGACTGGTGGTCTTCGTGTGCGGTGTCTCAGTTAGGGGTCAGTATCTGTAATGTGTTAAAGATATTGTGTTGCCTTCATGCTATATGCATTTTATGTGGTGTACATTATGTGACATCACTGTTATGGTAATGTGGTTTTGATGTATTTAGATACCATTTGTTATTGAGCTTAAATTGTTTGGTTATACCAATTTTTACTACCAGATGCTGACCATTAATATTGCACTTGCACTTTATTATTGGACATCGACCACCCACCATCGGTCCTTTTGCTTATTGAGTGACCCATTCATCTTTTGTTGGTTTTCTCTGATATGTTCAGGTGTGGGTCCTGGATATTTGTCTTGGGCTTTATATAGGTTTCCTAACAGTATGTCAGACAGAGAAGTGCCAGGCCCTGAACAGGGGAGTGGCAGAGGCCTAAATGTTTCTGGTGCAGGCACAGGTCGCAGCAGAGTAAGGGGGCGTGGCAGCAGGAGTCGCAGCCAGAGGCCTGAGCTCCCGGTGTCATCTACCAGTCGTGTCTTGACCAGCAACCCAGCGGTTCTTGAATGGTTGACTCGGTCATCCACTTCAGCCCAAGTGACATCAGACACCCCCAGCCAAGAGTCGGTGGGTTCGTCAGACAAAACCTTTAGTTGGCATAGCCTGAGAGCAGGCCCTGTTCCCTCACCTGTCCTCAACCTGCCTCTGTCCTTTTCAGTTCCCTCAGCCAGAGAAGTATTATATAGAAACATAGAAACATAGAATGTGTCGGCAGATAAGAACCATTTGGCCCATCTAGTCTGCCCAATATACTGAATACTATGGATAGCCCCCGGCCCTATCTTATATGAAGGATGGCCTTATGCCTATCCCATGCATGCTTAAACCCCTTCACTGTATTTGCAGCTACCACTTCTGCAGGAAGGCTATTCCATGCATCCACTACTCTCTCAGTAAAGTAATACTTCCTGATATTACTTTTAAACCTTTGCCCCTCTAATTTAAAACTGTGTCCTCTTGTGGTAGTTTTTCTTCTTTTAAATATGCTCTCTTCCTTTACCGAGTTGATTCCCTTTATGTATTTAAAAGTTTCTATCATATCCCCTCTGTCTCTTCTTTCGTCCAAGCTATACATATTAAGGTCCTTTAACCTTTCCTGGTAAGTTTTATCCTGCAATCCATGTACTAGTTTAGTAGCTCTTCTCTGAACTCTCTCTAGAGTATCTATATCCTTCTGGAGATATGGCCTCCAGTACTGCGCACAATACTCCAAGTGAGGTCTCACCAGTGTTCTGTACAGCGGCATAAGAACTTCACTCTTTCTACTGCTTATACCTCTCCCTATACATCCAAGCATTCTGCTGGCATTTCGTGCTGCTCTATTACATTGTCTTCCCACCTTTAAGTCTTCTGAAATAATTACTCCTAAATCCCTTTCCTCAGATACTGAGGTCAGGACTGTGTCAAATATTCTATATTCTGCCCTTGGGTTTTTACGCCCCAGGTGCATTATCTTGCACTTAAATGTGCTGTGGGTTCAACTCCACTATACAGCGAGGACGAGCTACTAGAGGACAGTCAGCAGCTACTGGCCATCCAAGATGTGGAGGAGACATCCTCTGCTTCCTCCAGTAGACGGGCAAGTAGCGATGGGGAGAGTGGCATGGGAGCTGGTGTTGCGAGCGGTCAGGCTCCTGACCCAGAGACCGTTGAGGAGGACATTAGTGACATGCAAACAATACTCGATCATGATGATGTAGCTAATCGCACTTGGGAGCCGGTGAATTAGGGGCTTCATCATCTTCGGGAGAATAGGGTGGCAGCTTGCCTGTGAGGCAGCAGCGGAGCCAGCAAGTCGCTAGCGTGGCTGGGAGTCAGCAGTGTGGCAGCAGTGGGAGGTCGGGAGCCAAACGTGCCCGGGGTAGACCACCCGCTTTGCAGGAGCCTACCTGCCCGGATAGTAGTGGTGCACGGGTTCACAGAAGCAGCAGCAGTAGCAGTCAGTCAGTGCAGAGTGTTGGGGGTAAAATCACCTACTCGGCGGTGTGGAAGTTTTTTGTTAAGCCGCCAGGGGAGGTGAACATGGCCATTCTGTGGGCAGAAGGTGAAGCGTGGCCAGGGTGCCAATGTTGGCACCACGGCCCTGCGTCAACATATGCAGCGTCACCATAAAGTGGCCTGGGAGAACTGTGGCTCTGATGTGGTGGTCCAGCCTAATAGTTATAAAAAGGACCCAGGTCCAGCCTCCCGCAGCAACCGCTGCATCACCCAGTGGCATGTACCTGATTTTAGGCAGTTAAGGCTCCACCACCTCAGCCAATAGGAGATGTCTGTCCTTCGCATCATCTGCTGGTCCTGATGCTCCTGCTCCTCCTCCTACTCGTTGTCAGTCATTCCGTCAGCAATCGATCACCGTAGCGATTGCCAAGACACAACAGTATGCGTGCACTCATCCAAAGTCGCAGAAGCTGAATGTGCTCCTGGCTAAGTTGCTGGTACTACAGTCCCTTCCTTTCCAATTGGTGGACTCTGCACCTTTTAGAGAACTGATAGCTTGTGCCAAGCCAAAGTGGAGAGTCCCAAGCTGTCATTTCTTTGACAAAAAGGCAGTACCAGCCCTGCACATGTATGTAGAACAGAATGTGGGCCAGTCCAATGTGCATGGCAGCACCGACATGTGGAGCTGTAACTACGGTCAGGGACAATATATGTCCTTTACGGCCCACTGGGTGGATGTGGTTCCTGCACAACCCCCCACCAGCAACTTGGCCAGGTGACGCCGCTTCAGCCTCCACTTTCTCACGCCGTTGGTCCTGCGACAATGTCCTCTTCTGCCTCCTCATTCTCCACCTCATCCGCAGCCTTCACTGCAGCGACAATTCACAGTGACCCTCCATCATACCACATGTGCAGGTCATGGCATTGTCATGCTCTTCTGCACCTGGTTTGCCTACATACGGTAGGAACTGCTCCATGTCCTTCATCAAGAAATCGAATCCTGGCTTTCTCCGTGACAACTCAAAATCGGAACCATGGTGACCGACAAAGGAAAGAACATGGTGTCGGCGCTGCGTCAAGGAGGGCTGAGCCATGCGCCCTGCATAGCACACGTGTTCAAGCTGGTTGTCAGGGGGTTCCTAAAGTCTTCCACCCATCTGCAAGACATCCTAAACATGGCCAGGAAACTTTGCCTGCACTTCAGCCACTCGTACACTGCAAAGTACACCCTCCTTGAGCTGCAGCAGCAGAACGGCATCCCCCAACATAGGCTGATATGCAACATTTCCACCTGTTGGAATTCCACTCTCCATATGTTGGACCAAATATACGAACAGAGAAAGGTCATAAATGATTTCTTGATGATCCAAGCAGACAGGAGCACTCCCCTATATAACTTTGATGTCAGCCAGTGACAGCTCATGCATGACACCTGCCGTTTGCTTAGGCCCTTTGAGGAGGCCACGTTATTTGTCAGTCACCAGGACTACGGGATGAACAACATAATTTCACTGCTTCATGTCCTGGAACAGATGCTGGTAAATCTGGCTGGTTAGGGGACTGGAGACATGGTGCCTAGATCTCACGGCTGAACTAGAGGAGGAGGAGGACATTGGAGCACAAGCAATGTGTAGCGAATGGGTGGTTTTTCTACACAGGTGACAGGAAAGGAGGAGCAGGAGCAGCCAAAGGAGCTACAGGGCGATGAGGAAGAGAAGGCAGAGGACCCAGACACACCGCGGCAGTATGTAGTTGAGATGGAGGCACGGAGTCCCTCCGAGTCACTTGCACAAATGGCCCGATGCATGCTCACTTGCTTGTGTAGTGACAGCTGAATTGTCACCATTCGGCAGAGGGATGACTTTTGGCTCTCCACCTTGTTGGATCCTCGCTACTGGTCCAAAATGTGGGTCATTTTTTACACCCACTGACAGGGAGGACAAAATGAAATACTTTTGAGACATCCTATGTAGTCAGTTGGCCGCTGCCTATCTGCGCCATCGTCTATCCTTTCGTAGAACTGACCGGGGGGCCTTCTGTGCTCACGTTCCTCTGCCATGGCTGCTGTGGCAGCGTTGGGGGGTAGGAGCAGTTCCAGCTCCATCAGCAGCAACTTGAGTCTAGAGTCGCTGATGAGCAGCTTTCTTCACCCGCCTAGTGAAGAAACTGCTCACCAGCAGCAGCAGCTAGACCTGGAGCAGGACCTGAACCAGCAGGTGGTGGCATACTTGGACAGCACTCTGCTACCCCACATTGAAGATCCACTGGACAACTTGGTAGCCAAACTGGATTTGTGGCCACAACTGGCAGAGTTTGCCCTGGAAACGCTGTCCTGCCCGGCCAGTAGTGTGGCATCAGAGCAGGTGTTTAGTGCGGTGGGGACCATAGTTATCCCAAGAAGAACTCGCCTGTCCTCCCAAAATGTGGAGAGACTGACCTTTGTCAAGATGAATCAGGCGTGGATCAGCCAGGATTTCCACCCTCCAATGCCTGATGCATCAGACTAGATCATCCATGGTGCCACACCAACACTTTGACTAAAGAGACCGGTTTCTTCTGGCTACCTTCCTCAGCTACTATTCTGATGCTGCCACCCGCCTGATTCCACACATCTGATGCCAAGTGTTCCTTCTTTCACCCACCATCTTCAGCTGGTACTGGTATTGCCACCCACCTCCCCACTCTGTCACCGGGTCACTCTGTGGTCTCCTGATTCTGCTGCCACCTCCACACTATGTCACCTTGCTACTCTGTGGTTTCCTGATGCTGCTGCCACCTCCACACTATGTCACCTTGCCACTCTGTGGTCTCCTGATGCTGCTGCCACCTCCACACTATGTCACCTCGCCACTCTTTGGTCTCCTGATGCTGCTGCCACCTCCAAACTATGTCACCTTGCCACTCTGTGGTCTCCTCATGCTGCTGCCACCTCCACACTATGTCACCTCGCCACTCTTTGGTCTCCTGATGCTGCTGCCACCTCCAAACTATGTCACCTTGCCACTCTGTGGTCTCCTCATGCTGCTGCCACCTCCACACTATGTCACCTTGAAACTCTGTGGTCTCCTCATGCTGCTGATACCTAAACACTATGTCAGCTTGCCATTCTGTGGCCTCCTAATGCTGCTGCTGCCACCTCCACACTGTCATTGTGCCACTCTGTGGCCTCCTAATGATGCTGCTGCCACCTCCACACTCAGTCATTGTTCCACCTTGTGGCCTCCTTCTGATGCTGCTGCCATCTTTACGCTGTCATTGTGCCACCCTGTGGCCTCCTGCTGATGCTGCTGCTGTCGCCACCTCCACACTCTGTCATTGTGCCACTCTGTGGCCTCCTGATGCTGCTGCCACCTCCACACTGTCATTGGGCCACTCTGTGGTCTCCTCATGCTGCTTCCACCTCACCACTATGTCATAGGGTCACTCTGTGGACTTCTTATGCTGTTCCCACCCTCCCCACTTCATGACTGGGCCACTATTTTGCCTTTCGGCCTGGCTGACAATATCATTTATTTGACTCTTCTGATCTGTCAGAAGGAAGGAAAAATGAGACACGCAACGGATCCTGTCTATGTAACAGCTGCATGATATGGTCCCTATTTTGCATCAGAATTGGATTATGATTTGGTAGCCAAAAGCAGGAGTGGGTACAAAACACAGAAGACATGCAAATATTCCATTCATGTGTCATCTCTGTTTTGGATCCACTCCTGTTTTTTTTGGCTTTAGCAATACTGATGGATTGCTGACCAAATGCTGACCGAGTGAAGGAGGATGCTCTGCAGACAGGATCCGTTTTTTGGGTGTTATTATTATTCTGACGGATGAGAGGAAGGGCAAAATAATCAGTGACGTCAACATAAACTTACTGCTGACACCCTCTCCACTCTGTCGGGGGGCTCTACTTGTATAAGCGTTTACAGAGAACAGTTTCTGTAGACATCTATGTGGAATCAGCTGCCGACGATGTAAAAGGAGTGGTGCGCTTCTTCTTGACACTAACATTGACCTGTAAGGCTGAGTTAACACTTGAGTTATTTGGTCAGTTTTGGCCCCTTAACTGCCCAAATAAGTGAAGTGTGCACTGATTCTAAGAGCGATGCCTGTCATCTGCATGTCATACTGACTAACAGTATTGTTTCACTACTATAGCAGACTCCCTATGTGTGTTACTGCAAAGCACAGTGTTCTACACCACTATAAAGGCTCTCTGCAGCAAGGAAATAGCCATTTGTTAGCGCGATTCGTCACAAATAAATTCAGATCGAACCAAATTTTATTCCTCAATGGAATAGCAGTCAGGATATAACTGCAGTCAAGAAACAGGTAAGGAGTCATTGCCAGCAGCAGAACCACAGGAATCAGGCAACAAATGTTGAGATGGGATTAAAATCCAGGAATTAAGTAGAGGTCAGTGCCAGGATCAGAAGTAAAGGACATAGGCAACAGCAAAATAACAAGTATTGTAGTAAAAAAACTTTGTCTATAGACACCACTAAAGGAAGATTAGGATGTAATGACCGACGTCACGCAAAGGGAGGGAAATGGGAAGGCCCTGTCCAAGGGAGAGGGAAAGATGGTGACCCCTGACTCACCTTGTGGCTGGCACCTGACTGCCCTGACGTCCCTAGACGGGTTCCTCACCCGTATGCCGATCACGTGCCTAAACACTGGCTTTCCCTAAGATGAGCCCTATGTAGTGAACGGGGCGGTGGGATCACTAGTCCGCACCACTGACACTAAAAGGAAAACACCAAGGAGAGGACAGACAATACAGACAAACATATAATCCCAGGTGGGCGACAACAGCAGACCACCAAGGCCCAACAGGGATCCGGAGGGTAACGTTCTGGAACAACAACCAGGGAACACAGCTACACAGCTCCAGTGGGTCAGTATAGAAGTCCGGGCAGGAAGCTCTATATCTGGCAACCAGAGAAGTGAGAGATGGGAATATAAGGAGGTTGGGATTGCTGGAAAAGAAACAGCTGAGGAGGAGAAGCTACGGATCCCTGAGTGAGCCAAAAAGGATTGCAAGGCAAACCCAGAAAGCTACCATTAATAAACAGCACTGTATTTAGACATAGAGCGCGCAGCCACCCGCTGCGACCTCCTGACCCCGGGTATAACAGAGTCAGGCGTGGCTCTTGACACCCTCGTGACATAGGAGTTAACTGCATAGTAAATGCATGTACTTCTTTCCTAAACTCCCTCTGGTTGTGGCTGCAGGATTTTATCAAGTTTATGTAGAGAATCTGGAGCAGGGAAAAACTGAGCCATATTAATTATAAAAATATACCGTAGTATGTAAATTTTGAGCACAGAACTACAGTACTTAGAGTAAAAAAACAACACAATGGTGTTCAAGAGTGAACATTCACTAAAGGCTGTTACGACAGGGCAGTCTTTTCAGAAATTTTAAGAAGCCTTGAAATATGTCAAGATAAACTACCAAGTCAGATATCCATGTGTAGACAGCTGTTTTAGGGTGCTTGCCCCTTGTCAGTATGGAGTAATATTCTGCCTGACTGGGTGCAATGTTCTTTTCCTTGGGAGATGCCTCTTTGCATATTCCTTTCCCATGGAGCATGGCCAATGGAGTGCTTCCAGTAAGTACCCATACAGGACTAATCACTTTAAGGAGATCCAGCACCCAGCCAGCCAAAATCCTACTCCATACTGATGAGGAGCAAGCACTCTGAAACAGTTGTCTATGGATGGATATCTGTCTTGGTTTGAAATAAAGTTGGATTTTGACTCGTAGGGATCCTCTTCCACAAGGTGATGCTAGCGAGTAGGTTTTTTTTTTTGTATAAATGTGGCATTTCCAATAAGTCTCTATAGAGGTCTGGTTTCTTTAAGTAGATCCAGCACCCTGCCTAAGCGGCATCTATTAGGTTAAATGCTGTCCATCGGTATTAATGCAATCCCAGGCCATATGTTCTCTGCGAGATGATCCACAGGGATTATAACGCTAGTATTTCAACACCCTGCACATATAAATGTCAGGATGTTAACTTATGAGGCCAATCAGCAGTGAGGCACATAAAGCTTAGTGCACAGCATGGGTTTTTAATGGCTCCCTATAAAAGTTCAGGGTGTGCACAGTGTGTGCAGTAGCACCCATAGGCACCATTTAAACCTAGAGATGCCTTTTAGTTTTCCTGGCAGGTCTACTTTATGTGTCAATTAACCGTAAAACAGCAACATTTTTTCTTAAAACTCTGCTAGTCCTCTGTTAGTCCTCCTGGAAATGTATGACAAAATTGACAACTAAGTGTTATTGTTCCTGTTTTCAATAGGGTGTGTCCCTACATAGTCCTATAGTTTCACCTCTGTTTAGGGTAAAATTGTATAGAGGTATGCCCTATTAATAGGGGAAATTCACCCAATTGTGAATTTATTTCCAATTTCCAAGAGAAATACTATAGGAACAACATAACAATGAGATCCATTAACAGGTGACCAGAGGAATGCAAGTAGTATATTAAAACAAATGAAAGGGACTGACCTGAGCTATATGTATGTTATGTCTGCATAAACAATGAAGGGACCCCTTTATTCTGCTCATCAGAAGGAGTCTTGGGGGTCAAGTGGTAATGACCACTAGAGATGGCCTTGCGGTTCGCCCGGTGGTCGTTTTGTGGCAAACTTTGGTTGTTCACGATTTGCCGAACATGCGAACATATGGAGATATTCGCGCCCACCATATTCTTTTACATTATGAAGAACTTTGACCCATGACACATCCATCAGGTGGTCCAGGACAGCCAATTGAGACGTTTCAGCACATGGACAGGGACAGGCTGTTAGGGACACCAAACACTAGCTAATAGGGCCACAAAAGTATTTTTAAGGACTGGTATAGGTGTGCTATTGACAGGTGTGATACACAGAGGGGTCTGATCTATATAGTGATCACCTGGAAGTCAGGGGCCCAGGGGCTAGGGGCTTACTAGGGCCATTTTTATATAGGGTAAGGTTCCGGACGGGGTCGCTCTTATCAGGGCGGGTGGTCTGTGGTTAGGCTATCAGGGCCAGAATAGCACCCCCCTATAGCGCAATATCAGGGACAGTTCTTTGCCCACCCTGTCCTTCAACACCACATCATCATCTAGCCCAGGGATAGATGTTTTTTGCTTTCCCTCCAGGATTCATGGATGTGCACTGGAACCCCCGGATTGTGGTAGGACATATGGTTTCTCATTTGGTGCCGCCGAGCACTTGTTATTGCCTACCACATCTATGCTTTTTGCTTAACTTTAATAATTTAATTTATTTTCATTTTGAGGGATATATTTTCCATTCACATGTCCGCAAAATGGGTCCGCATCCGTTCCGCAATTTTGCGGAACGGGTGCAGACTCATTCATTTTTAATGGGACCGGAATGTGCTGTCCGCATCCGCATTTGCAGATCCGCACTTCCGCATCCGTGCTTCCGTTTCCACCTAAAAATAGAACATGTCCTATTCTTGTCCGCAATTGCAGACAAGATTAGGCATTTTCTATTATAGTGCCGGCGATGTCCGGTCTGCAAATTGTGGAATGCACATTGCCGGTGTTCGTGTTTTGCCGATCCGCAAAACACTTACAGACGTGTGAATGGACCCTCATAGTATAATTATTAAAGGTTACATTTTATCTTCATGTATATTCTAATGGATTGCCTTCCTTGTACAATGTTATAATATACTTTCTATGTTAGAAAGTATATTATAGTGCATTTGTATTGTGCGGCAGTTGTGTGCGGTTCTGCTGTGATACTGCAGGTATATAGAGGGACAAACGTTATTGGAACAAATAATTTCTACTGGTGCTATATACCAGTCGTCCCCCAAAAAAACTGATTGAAGCGGGGTGTTATATACCAATATGCATTTTTTATAGTGCATTTGGGTACTGTATAGTGCATTTGTGCATGCACATACGTGAAAATTATATTGCCGATATTTCGCATTGAAAAAATAGTGAATGGAAATCGCAAATTCGAATAATACATCTGGTATGTCACTGTCCATGTTGTGGGACTATTTGTGCACTTCTAGTAATTATTTCTTGGCTTCAAATATGAGCTGAAGGTTTTTCAGGTTCACCTGCCATTAAAATGAATGGGACCCGCCGCAAACTTGTGGTTCGCGAACATTTGATCGCGTTCGCGCGATCGCGTTCACGAACCGTCCCGGCAAATGTTCGTCCATCACTAATGACCACAACTCTTGTCAAGTGCAGCTGGCGGTCATTACTGCTTCCCTATTTAGTTTGGTTTCACACTTCATACCATGCGGTTGATATTCTCTGCTTGGATTTGGAGGGGTTGGTGTGTGGACCTTACCTGTGTTCCTGCTCATCCATTTTCTATAAGATAAGTTGTACTGCTCTTTGTATTTGGTTGTTCCTTTGTGCTTGTTGTTAATAGGCCTCATGGAGACGCTGGTTCGTTCACCTGGGAAGGAACCAGTAGTCTCATTCCCTTTCACTACCTCTAGGGGATCTCAAGGCTCCTAGGGATTAGGTTACGGCGTATGTATTTTCCCCCCTTCAAGGTCTATACATACTGACAGGAGTCAGGGCCAAATCTACGGGTTTCATAGGAGGTGACCTTTCCCCTCTCCCTAGCCTTGAGGCCTAGTTCTTTGTCTTCTCCCTTCAGTTGTATTTCTGGTGTCCCTCCCCTCTTTATTATTTGTGACACCCCATCACCGATTTACACCCCATAAAGCCCCTCACACAAATCTGCAACCTCATGCCCCCAAAATATGCCACATTCCCCTCTCCTCACAGAAATGAGTTCCCTTCCCTTACAAAAAGCTACAGCAATGGGGCGGGTCGTCATACAGCATGTACCCCAGGACTGCACTTGCCGCTTACAGGCATACACAACCCCTCGCTCTCAAAGTACCTCCACAAGCTCCAGCAGTCCATGCAAAAAGAAAGCTCTGTCCTATGCACATTTGGTCATGTGACCATTAAGGAGCATGTGACCAGTGACATCACAAACCTCCTTTTTACAAATCCATTCTAGCTTCTACCCTAGCACAACAGTGTGGTAAAAAGAAGGTGGAGACGGCACCAGGTTCACGCTCCTCACAGAATGTCCTAATGCTTGCATCTTGATGTTTTGAGGACTGACTGAGGCTGGGCTTGCTGCAGTGAGTGGGCCTATAGAGGTCCTGAGTGGGATTTGCCACCTTTCCTAACAAAATATGCCAGCCAATTTTACACAAGTTAAAAAGGTTGGTGTGGTTTGAGGCATGGCTTAACATGGGGTGTTATTTCATCATATTTTATGTTTTGCTCCCTTTTTTTCAATAAAATCAAACTTTTCACTGTTGGGGACAACATTTAAGTTTCATTCAGTCTCTATTTTTAAAGTGTTTCTGCTGGGATTCAAACTCACAACCATCTACATTAAAAGCAAGAGCCTTAACCACTGAGCTATAGAGCTTAATGTTAAACTGGTACAGATATATTATGGCTAAAAACCTCAGTAGTAGTTTCCGATGTATTTGTCACAACATTCCCGCAACGGGTGGCAGGAGATCTGTGAGACTGGCAACACGTGGTTTGATCTGACATGTTTTCCGTTTGGATCAAATGACGTCTCTGTTGTTTCTGGTGCTTGCCACACCTTCTTTCCCCAGGTGTGGCTATTATAGTCATTGAACCTTCTCTATTTATAGTTGTTTCTCTCACTATGCTATGCATTTTATAGCTTCTGTTGGAGTTCTGGATAGCTGGTGTGTGGATCTCGGCTGAGTTTCTGGTGCTGCCATAGCCACTTGAAGTTAAGTGTTTTCTTTCCCTTTTGTATTTTTTGGGGTTATTTTGTGAGTTGCATTTCCCTGTAATTTGTATTAAGGCCTGAGGTAGACTCTTGTTCGTCCTTCCTTTTGGGTTACAAGTTGTCTCAGTCCTCAGTCCTCACATTAGTACCAGGGTCCTATAGGGTGAGTTAGGACACTAGGTATTCCGGTGTATGAACTCACCTACCTCTGGGGTCTGTTCATACTGGTCCATCTCCTTTCCCTAGTTTCCAGGCCTTATTCCCTCACCCCTTTACCTCCTATGTTCGGTGTGGTGTTTTCCTCCCACACCCGAATGTAACAGTATTATGTATTCATATGTATCAGAATTAGCATTTTATATTGTTTTTAGTAATTGTATTTTTTAGTAATTCCAAATTTATTTGCAATTACTAAAAAAAAAAATGAAATGATACTTATGATATATATGAATGCATAATACAGGTTTTTAGACATAATATATCTGCTGCAGTTTAACACTTAGCTCTATAGCTCAGTGGTTGAGGCTCTTACCTTTAATGTAGATAGTCATGAGTTTGAATCCCAGCAGAAACACAAAATAGAGGCTAAATAAAACTAAAATACACAGGGTTTACCCAAGCATACTGACAATGCTATCTTCATAGCACTGACCCCATATATGGACATAGAGCAGAGACTCCCAAGCCATATATGGAGTCAGAGCACAGACTCCTAAGCAGCTTCCTCAGTCAGCGGCTGATGGAGGAACCACTGAAGCTGATGAAATTACCAGTAATAATAATTGCCGGCACAATGCCAGGCCTTCTAACCTGCCCAGCTTAGAGGGAACACTGCCAAAGTCCTGACTCCCTCGCTTCCTCATGTTTAATCAGTTGGCCATACCTGGCTTTTCAGCTGTCTGCCCCCACGCTTCCAGCTGAACAGCAGCACTGAAGAGGATGGGCCCAGGATGATTGCCCAGTTTACTCTCCCTAACTCTGGCTATGGCTACATGCAGCTTGTGACCCTTCATTGAGTGGCTCACTATAGGAGCCCTGAGTTATGAGGGCTCCAGTGTTAAATTAAATTTCAAACTAAAACATTTATCTGCAGTTCTTTGAAAGTTCAAGATCTTATGTTTCCCTTCTTTAAACCGTATTTGTATTTCACTATTGATGTCCTAAGGATAGGCCATCAATATCTGATCATTTGGAGTCAGACTCCCGACACCCCAGCTGTATGAAGAGGCTAAAATACTAAGCACAGCCTCTATACAATGTGCGGTGCTGTGCTTGATAAGTTATAAGGAGGCTGCAGCACTCATGACAGCACCGCAGCCTCTTCAAAACGCTTGATTGGCAGGGGGTTCCAGGAGTCGGACCTCTACCAATCAGATATTGTTGACCAATCCTGAGGATAGATCATCAATATTGAACTCCCAGAAAACCCCTTTCATATGTTAATATTTTGACTTTTGGTACCTGACATCACTCTGAGCCATTTATAAGTGGCTCACAATGTATGAACGGTTGGGAGAGGCTATCAACATTTAAGCCCCACACAATAACTTTTATCGCGGTTGTCCAGCAGTGCAAAATTTATAGAAAGGGGCTTACAGCGTACACGTACATGTACCTCATTATGCTTAAGGGTTGTAGGAAGTGGGCTGCTGCATTTAGCCTGTTCCATATGCAGCTGGTGCCGCTGTATAACAGAGCAAGCACCTGTCTGCAGTGACCGGGATCATGAAGAGTATATGAACAGTATATGTACCACATTTCGTTGAGATTCATCAAGACACATAGGAGCCTATGAAGAACAAACATAGAAAGTACTTTTACTTTTATATTGCTGATATTGGCTTGATCAGCAGGGCAACACGTACCCTTGGCTCTTTTGTATCACCCAAGGTTTATACCCACAGCAGAGGGCCCTTGAGCCAATAACAGTACATGAGCTCCTTGCTCTCAAATAATTCATCATAGTCTCTCAATTAATCCACCATTAATTGCGGGCTATGAAATTCATTAGCTCAACCCTTATATGCAAAACAATAAGTGTTGCTTTGAAGGTGATTGTAGGGTCTCTTACTTTGTGGGCACCTATGCTGCTGCACAGTTTTCACATACTGTATGGTATGTCCTCCCGGGTTTCAACCCCATTCCTTGAAGATTGTAAGCTTTTAAGCAGGGTCCTTATGTTTATGTTGAAACATTTTACCCTCTAACTCATTGTACATCTCTGCAGAAAATGTTAGCAATTTATAAAATATTAGCTTACATGGAAATGCAATTTTCTGTAACCATCAAGCAATGAATTATCTTGTACCTTCCCTCTGTGGACCACGTGATCCATGGATGCTTAGGGAATTAAAAGTACAAAAATTACGGCTAATCCCGTTCCTGTAAGCCCTTCCATCACACCAGTAATAACAATTTAATATGGGATGAGCTTCATCAACTATTTTTAGAAGGGCTAATTTTAATTTAATAACATTGTTACTAGATATGAAAGGAAACTATGAAGAACAATGAAGAGTCTTCAGAATAGTAACCTATATCATAGGCTGAGAAGCTTCGTCTAAAGTAGGGAACTGATTGCACATTCTCTGGGGGTTTAAATCAATGAGTTGGGATTTTCCACAGTCTAAGTAATCCCTGCCACTTTATTTAGATGTAGATTGAATGCTGTACAACAAACCATTTTTGTACCTTCTTCCTGCACACTGTACAGGTCAATGTAATACTAGTAGGCCGGGCAGTTACTTGTTTTCCAATACCTGTTACCACCAGTCATGATGCAGCCAGTTTGAGAACATACTGGTAATCCAAATTTCGCTAGTGGGAAGTTAAGCTCAAGGTGACCATAACAGAAAGTAGACAGCCAGAATCAACCGGGAGGATATCCAACAAAAATATAATGCTATGTGTTTCAATCTTGTACCGAGATCCCCATCTGGTTTGATGAAGACCTCAGTACAAGGACGAAACGTGTAGCATCATATGAAAAAAGAATCCAGTTCTTTACAGTTCTTGTAGCCTGACTCTACATTTAGTTAGTTCACATATGACAGCACAAAAAGTAAGCAGTTTTTTATTGGTTTAATGCAACACATCTGTTCACTGTGCTCCATAGTTTCCATGTGGACTGGTTGCCAAATATTGAGGGTGTGTATCTAGGGCCATGTGTCAATGTGGCACTCCACATCCACCTCTGCTCTGTGCATACTTGCAGTGTCCCACTCACGTGACCGTGGGCACGCAAACTTGCTTTAATTATGTATTAATGTCATGCAATATGCCTGCATTTTGTATTTTATCTCATGTCATATTCTCCAATGTGATTCTATATGCAAAGATCATTTACACAGGCCTAGTCAGGGTGCACTACACTTGTTTCTCCACAAGATGGAGCAGTGTCAGTGTGTATAAATAGCTTAGCTCAGACCTAAGTTAGGCAGTTGTTGTTGGCTGGTTGAGGTCAATCCAAACCAGTTCAGATGAGCTCAGGTCAATCCAAGTGAGAGTTTAGTTCAAAGCAGTTCTCTCATGAGCCTACAAGAAAGCAACAGCCATGTAGCTGAATATCTGGAGGGAGGCATCTTCCTAGCCTCTCTGCTCTGTCCCTGTCAGCTCCACAGCCCAGGGTTAAGGCCTGCAATCATTCTACCTAGAGGTGAGCAATCCACTCCTATAGATCGCTCTTCCAGGGTGACCAATGTCTAAACTGCATGCAGCCGAGTATTTAAGGAATTATCATGTTTATGCAAGACAAAGGATTCGCAAGATAGTCATTACCTGAGGACTTATTAGGCACCATTGTAGTAGGTGTAGGACAGGTGTCGGCAACCCGCGGCTCCGGAGCCGCATGCGGCTCTTTTGAACCTTTGCCGCGGCTCCGGCATGGGCATGAGCAGTGTGTGTGCGGCGGCGGGGCAGGCACTGTGCGGCGGCGGCGGCTGGGCAGGCACTGAGATGAGCGCTTCCATTGTGGAAGCGAAGCGCTCATCTCCATAGTGATCTGTTTGTATCGCCGTCCTCAGGACAGCGATACAAACAGAAGGCTGTGCGGATGAGCAGGGCAGGGAGGTGTGTCCCTTTCCTGTTCCTCTGATAGGCTGCCGACACTAATAGATGTAAGTATAAGTGTTAATTTTTATTTTTTTTAACTGGCAGTCTGGCACATAATGGGGGGCCCTGGTATTATACTGGCACATGATTGGGAAATTTGGGGGGGCCCTGGAATTACTGGCACATGATTGGGGGGGGTCTGGTATTACTACTGGCACATGATTGGGGGGGGTCTGGTATTACTACTGGCACATGATTGGGGGGGGGTCTGGTATTACTACTGGCACATGATTGGGGGGGTCTGGTATTACTACTGGCACATGATTGGGGGGGTCTGGTATTACTGGCACATGATTGGAGGGGGGTCTGGTATTACTGGCACATGATTGGAGGGGGGTCTGGTATTACGGGCACATGATTGGAGGGGGGTCTGGTATTACTGGCACATGATTGGAGGGGGGTCTGGTATTACTGGCACATGATTGGAGGGGGTCTGGTATTACTGGCACATGATTGGAGGGGGGTCTGGTATTACTGGCACATGATTGGAGGGGGGTCTGGTATTACTGGCACATGATTGGAGGGAGGTCTGGTATTACTGGCACATGATTGGGGGGGTCTGGTATTACTGGCACATGATTGGAGGGGGGTCTGGTATTACTGGCACATGATTGGAGGGGGGTCTGGTATTACTGGCACATGATTGGGGGGGGTCTGGTATTACTGGCACATGATTGGAGGGAGGTCTGGTATTGCTGGCACATGATTGGGGGGGTCTGGTATTACTGGCACATGATTGGAGGGGGGTCTGGTATTACTGGCACATGATTGGGGGGTCTGGTATTACTGGCACATGATTGGGGGGGTCTGGTAAAGATAAATTAAATATTTTAATTAGCTATTAATTTGAAAATATATATTTTACATTGTTAAGTGAAAAAGTCATTTTTTTCTTCAGATTGACAGCTGACTGCACGATCCTGTATATAGCATTAAGGTAAGAAACAATATATGCAGTGTTATATTTGTTTTAAATGTCGCAATGGTTTTGCGGCTCCCAATGGTTTTGCGGAAACGGGTCCAAGTAGCTCTTTATGTCTTGAAGGTTGCAGACCCCTGGTGTAGGAGATAGCTTGAAGCATCTACATCTCCAGTTCAAATCCTGAGGACAGTCAGGCCAACTGTCAGAACAACATTGGAATAGAAGTTTCAGGATTCAGAAAAGCACCTTTAATCAAGGATTAGGATCAGGCCGGAGTTGATACCAGTGTAAGACTTTCATTATTACCAGCCCAGTCTGAGCAGTAGCTTTCTTATGTATTACAAGAGCCTGTATTTCATTGAGGATTTGCATTTCCCTTTCTCCATATGTATGGGAGATTGTGCTTAATGCCGGATTGTATCAAGAGACTGTCTTAATGCATTGGATGTACTGTTAGCAGAAGTCATCTTCAGTAAAGTTTCACCTTGAATTTCATCTTGGTTGCCTCAGTCTCAAGTTCCTCAATTAACACTATAGTAAATGGTTGTACCTCCATACAAAAGGTACTTGCGTCATGACCAGCAAGGGCACCTTGAACCACCATCTGGCTAGTGTCCCTTACACCAGAGTGTGCCCCAGAGAATCCTTGTGCCGTTCTCCTTTTCACTTATGCGAGCCTGCCCAGGGACGACATAACCGTGAGTAACCAGAACTGTATTTACCTCGGCCCACCTATTGCTCACACCGTGACCTCACACCAAATTCTCCTGCAAGGTCTGGCATACCGCATACTGTCCACTGATTACTTGTAGGCGTGAATAGCTGCACTGTGATGTGTGCTGTCTTCAAACTTGCTCCTTAGGGGTCAATTCCCCAGTCTGTGTCTGAATCTGTACTTGTTGCTCAAGTGTTTGCTTAGTCTGCTATTTAGTTCCTCAGTTTTGTCAGTTTTAGGTTGCGTTATGTCTGAAGAGTGTGTCCAGATCCTGGCTGTGCAACAAGGCCTGCTCCTGTATCCTGAAGGCTATATCCCAAAGCCTGTTCACAAGTATGCTCCTCTATCTTGAAGCCTGTAACCTGAAGCCTGATCCCAAGGTCTGCTCCTGTATCCTGAAGGCTATATCCCAAAGCCTGTTCACAAGTATGCTCCTCTATCTTGAAGCCTGTAACCTGAAGCCTGATCCCAAGGTCTGCTCCTATATCCTGAAATCTGTTTCCAAGACCTGCTCCTCAAGTTCAAAGCTTGTATCCTGAAGACTGTATGTTCCTGAAGTCCTATGCATGTTCCTAAACTATGTTTCCTTATGACGGCTCCTGGATCCTAAAGCATGTTTCCTGAAGCCTTTCCTTGTGTCTGCCTGTGCCATTTTAGTATGTTCAGGTTCCTGACGTTACTGCCATGTGTGTACTGGTCATTGCAGTTGTTAGCATTTGGACTGGTCTTTTATGATCTGTCTGGGTTCATTACGTTCCATGTCTGCCTGCTATTATCCAGTATAGTCGGGTTTGTGAAGTTACTGCCATGGGAGCACAGGTCCCTGCAGTTTTTATAGGTCTGGGTTCCAGAAGTCTTGATCCAAGTCTGAATATATTCCATGTCTCTGCATATACGGGTTCCTGAAGTCAGAAAGTTCCAACTACATGTTTCTGTATCTATGGGTTCCAGAGGTCTTGTTCCAAGTCTGAACAAGTTCCAAACCCATGTCTGTTGTTTGGGTTACTGAAGTCTTAATCCAAGTCTGAAAAAGTTCCAAATCCAGGTCTCTATTTGTCTGGGTTCCTGAAGTCTTGATCCAAGTCTCAGCAAGTTCCAAGTCCATGTATCTGTTTTTCCTGCCCTGTAGGTCAGCTTCCTTCAATCTGGATTCCATTCTTGCAGTGTTTTCAAGTTTTAGGCACAGTGGTTTCACAAAATCTGTAACACTTAAAAGTTCAAAATCTCCTGTATAGACCCTAGCTAAAGTGATTTTCTCACAATAGACATTTATCACCTATCCACGATGTACTCGGCGGTCTCCATCAGTCCCATAGACACATATACTGCAAATAGAACAATGCCTCACATGTTTGTCTACCCCTCTATTCAATATTTTCCTTGCTGTGGTTCAAGTGATCAGTGGAGATCCCAGTGGCAGGACTCAGGCAATCATCTATACACAGAATGTCCATTGTGGGAAAATCCCTATGAATTTTAAAATTCATATTTTCTACAAGGGGGAGTTTACCGCAATATGTTAATACAATGAACTTAAAGTGTACCTAAACTTTACAAAAACTTTATTAAAAACTGTTCTTAATCATATGGAGAAAAAAAAATTTGAGTTTTTTTTTCATGTTTGCCATATGAAATAGGCACCTGAAGTTCAGGTGTCTATCTTCGTTTGAAATCCATGCACTTGTACACCGCTGACATCGCAGCTATGTATTGGTGTATAGATTCCATAGGGGGCCACAGTAAGTGATGTACAGGTTGGGGCACACAGGAGGGCTACTCCTGCCTGTACCAGCTGCACTCTGCTAAAGCCTGGCATAGACTCTGTCATTTTGAGAGTCTAACAAAGATCCTTTTTTTTTTTTTTTTTTTTTAATAATATTTTTATTTTGAAAATATACAAAGTTAATACATAAACCAATTTAAAGTAAGTCAGTATATATAATAAGACAGACATACATATCCTGCCCCCCCCCCATTGGCTGTCGTTCTCCTTAATTCTTCACATACAACATAACAGTGAATACATTCAGAAATAACTGCCTACGTGGCTCAGCGTGCTACTCTCCGCTGCCTTTCCATATCCTCATACATTTTTATTTGTTGAAGGTATAAATCCCACTCCCTTGTAGATAAAGGGCAACTATTAAGGATCTTCTTTCCAGCTCTTGACTTGGCCCGGTCCCTTCTGCATTTCACTACTGTTAGTTTCGGATACTTAGGAGTAGAGTTTTACCCATCTGATGAAGATTTACCTCCCTGATGAATGTCTACTTGCCTGGTGAAGGTTTACCAGCTTGATGAAGGTTTAGCTGTCTGATGAAGGAATACCTGCCTGATAAAGGTTTACATACCTGATGAAGGTTTACCTGCCTTATGATGGTTTACATGCCTGATGAAGGTTAACATACCTGATGAAGGATTACCTGCCTGATGACGGGTTACCTGCCTGAGGAAAGTTTACATGCCTGATGAAGGTCTACCTGCCTGATGAATGTCTACTTGCCTGGGGAAGTTTTACCAGCTTGATGAAGGTTTAGCTGTCTGATGAAGGAATACCTGCCTGATGAAGGAATACATACCTGATGATGGTTTACCTGCCTGATGAAGGTTTACCTGCCTGATGATGGTTTACCTGCCTGATGATGGTTTACCTGTCTGATGATGGTTTACATGCCTGATGAAGGTTAACATACCTGATGAAGGATTACCTGCCTGATGAAGGATTACCTGCCTGATGAAGGTCTACCTGCCTGATGAAGGAGCCTCTCTCCTATGAATGCTTGTAAATACAGCATAATTCTTCTGGTTACACATTTGTCCCTTTTAATACAAAAATCTTTAACACTACACTGTCTGCTGGAAAAGTAAAAAAAAAATCTGAAAACTCCAAAACACCAATCCACTGAACACAATGGGGTAGCATATATAAAAGGAATTATGCCAGTTATAATTTCTTTGAAGAGAATGGTACCCCTTGAGGCATTGAGACAGTTGGTTCCTTCACATAAGGGTTGAGGATAGGTATTATGATATTTGATAAATTAATCTTTGTAATGCTGAGTTTGCCAGATCTCAAAACTGGAAAGGGAAACGCAGATATGAAATTAGCGTTATCCATAAAAAGTTGAAGAACAGTGCTCCTATGTTTTAAAAGTAAATGAGTATCTAAACCTCTTCAGTACCAAGGGTCTTTCTTCTTTTAAAGCTAGATTTTTGAAATATGAATCCAATTTTCCAAGCTTATGCTGCTTTATGTTTTCCAAAGGGAACCTGTCATCAGGATGGACATACAGAGCTGATTAAATATTCTTACTGTGTGTCCTCCAATCATTCCTAAACTGTCTTTATGTAAAAAAAAACAACTTTGAAAATGTCTCTAACATCATGACTAGGTACCTCATGGTTATCGGGGTGTTGTTCTACCTGAGGGGAGTCACAATTCATCTCTCTGCTCTCACGTCCATCTTGTTCTCCAAGACCTCCCCTCAGAGGAAACGATTCTGAGGACCACCCATTATCGAACATCATACTTTTCATTGCACACACACATCATCAGTGGAATTTAATGTTTTTTTTGTTTTTTTTTAATCAGTCCTATAAAAATACGCTTCAGTGACAAGTGATTGACTCCAAAGTTAGCTTCAAATGAAGGTTCTGTCCAACCTAGTGGCCCATTATCATGTCAAAGTCGGTCCTACTGCAGAATCCTCTAGTACTCAGTGGGTCCTGTCCAACCCTGGTTTTCACTAACATTTGTATGCCCTATTGGGGCATAAGGAAAGGGAATGTTTTATGGGTAAAATTAGTTGTAAACAGGAGCAACAGATAATATTTGTAAGTAATCTGATATGTAACAGGCCTCCATCATAAACAACATTCCAAGAAAGTACACAGTCCCAGTTTTATCTACACCACAAACTGTGTAAGAAGAGGCATCTTAGCTTGAACTACAGTTTTAGCTTGGCAAGCGTCCCAAGTGTTCTCTTCGACAAGCTCACATTGAGCCAGAGAAGGCTGGCACATAATGCAGAACAGGTGTGCAAACTGCTGCTAAACCATGTCCCAGGGAAAACGAGAGGAAACCCCATCTGCAGGGGGTCTCAGCTATCAGAGTAACTGAGTACAGAGTCCTCAGGGTCCCCTTTCTCCAGGGTGCTAATGGAAAGCTGGACGCTGTGGCCAGAATTTGTTAGCAGTGGTTCTGCAGGGAGGGGGTAGGAGAGAGGATTGGAAAGTAAAAGCTGGGGTTTGTTGCTGGCTGTCCTGCAGAAAGACTGGCCAGGCACTGCAGTAGCTGCTAGCTCATCTGACTATACAGTGTCTGCTCTCAGCTATGGAGATAAGGCAGGACTATAACTCATTACGCATAAATCTGATGCTTATAGTGCAAGCCCAGGACAAGCAGACTGAAGAAAACCAAGACCAGGAGTCTGCTCACCAAACGCAAGGTACATAGACATATATGCAGCTCTGCTATTGATATCTCTGCACGTGGGGGACCATGAAGAGGGCGAAAGAACTAACCAGATGAGAAAGGAATGAAAGCACAACACTGACTGACACTGGTGGGGTCGACGGCCCCGTCACACAACTGTATATTAGCATTGTGTTTCTGCTTCTGAAAGGACAAATCTTAAAGGGGATAGTATTTTTCATACTTGTGTGACTGATTTGATATATATATATGTATATATATAATTTTTTTGGGAAGAATTAAATATCCAAAAATGTCAAACGGTATATATTTGAATTGGATATACTATCTATCTATCTATCTATCTATCTATCTATCTATCTATCTATCTATCTATCTATCTATCTATCTATCTATCCACCGTATCTATCTATCAACTATCTAAAATAGCAAAAAGGCAGCACTCTGAAAAAGTATAAAAAATGCAAAAGGTTTATTCACCCATGTGGATATGCAACATTTCGGCTCAACCTTAGAGCCTTTCTCATCTTCATGGGTGAATAAACTTTTTGCATTTTTTTATACTTTTTTAGAGTCGTCCCTTTTTGCTATTTTGTATACTGGGCAATAAGTCTAGTCCCCCCAGGCGTGCACCTATTTTGTTCTTTGATTATTTTTTTTTCTCGAGTACTGCCATTTTCCTGCTTTTCTATCTATATCTATCTATCTATCATCCATCCATTTATCTATTATACAAGTCCTCCATGACATACGGATGCATTATGGTTTACTTCCCCCAATGAGTTCATTTGAACTGCATACCTGATTGGAAAAGGACCCTGTGTTGCATTGAGTACTGGGGAGGAATTGTCTTCTGACTATTTTTCATGGACAGAATGGACCGTTACTCCAAGGACAGTACAGTCTACTCTTCCATAGTCGGGCCGGGAGGTACTGTAGTAAGAATACAGCACATTCGTTAACAGCTCCCCAACATAGGAGATTGGGGTATCAGTTTCAAGTTCCAAAAGCACCCCATTAATTACAATACAATCAGCATCTTGCTCATGCCTGGTGACAAATTCTCTTTAAATGCTATTAAGGCTCCATTCACACGTCCGCAATTTCGTTCTGCATTTTGTGGAACGGAATTGCGGACCCATTCATTTCTCTGGGACAAGAACAGGCATATTATATTAGTGCCGGCAATGTGCGGTCCGCAAAATGCGGAACGCACATTGCCGCTGTCCGTGTTTTGTGGATCCGTGGATCCGCAAAACACATTGTGGACGTGTGAATGGAGCCTAAATCTACATGGGACACACACATGTGACAGATGTATATTGTGCCGCTGCAGCAGAGCTTGGCATTTGGGATTAATTCTGTACTGTTTTCCATCGAAATGGACAGTTAAAGACAACCTGTCACCATGAAAGCCAGTGTAATCTGCAGACAGGATGTAATAGAGCAGGAGGAGCTAAGCAGATTGATATATAGTTTTAGGGAGGAAAGATTCAGTAAAATTTATTTATGCATTGAGGGGGTAAATTATGAAGCTGAAATAGGCCTATATTAGGTATATTTCAGGCGCAAGATTGCAGCGCAACGATTAGTCGCGCTGCGGTCTGTGACTTTTCCCCGCTCATGCTAGGTCTAAAAAAGTGGATATGGCGTGGGCAGGGAAGAGGATGGGCTCTCATTTACCATTATCTACACCTGTTTCAGGTGTAGAAAAAGGTCTAAATGTAAGACAGCAAGAAAGCTGTCTTTCATTTAAAAGCAGCGGTGGAACTGCCAAAGTTGTGAAGAGGCCGGCGTCTCTTCACAACTCTGGCGGATCCACTACCAGGTATATAGGGGTTTATTAAGACCGGAGTCTAAAACGCCAGTCTTAATAAATGAACCCCTTAATCTCTGCTTCTCTGAGTTCAGTTGTATACAGGGGCTGTTTTATTAGTGACTAACAGCTATTTCTGTATACATAAATTTCACATGGTTGTGTTTGGTCTAGGAAACACATCTGTGTTATGGCTGCCTTTTCTGGACTGAACTCTGCACTTCTGATCCAAACTCACAGCATCATGACTTATGATGTTGTAAGTTCCTGCATGACCGTGGATCTACTGAACAGTCTCAAGGCAGATGTTACAGTCCATCAATAAAGTGCATTCATATGGCACCAGTAATGATTCAGATGTTAAAGGGCTTCTGTCAGCCCACTAAACCGTTTTTTTTTTTTTTGCTTAATAATAACCCCTACACTGCGATTTATCCATACATAAGTAAAATAATAATTTTGGTTCAGTAGAATTTGCTAAAACCCTATTTTTATAATATGTAAATTACCTTGCTACCAGCAAGTAGGGCGGCTACTTGCTGGTAGCAGCCGCATCCTCCGATGGTAATGACGCCCCCTCTGCTTGTTGATTGACAGGGCCAGGGAATGGAATCGTTCTCTGCTGGCCCTGCCTGTTTTCATTCAATATCTGGCGCCTGCGCCGCGGCCGTACCTATCTTCAATCGGCGCAGGCGCACTGAGAGGCGGCCACTCACTCGGCCGCTTCATCCTCAATGCACCTGCGCCGATGACGTCACATCTACACCCGGCGCAGGCGCATTGAGGATGAAGCGGCCGAGTGAGTGGCCGCCTCTCAGTGCGCCTGCGCCGATTGAAGATAGGTACGGCCGCGGCGCAGGCGCCAGATATTGAATGCTAACAGGCAGGGCCAGCGGAGAAAGATCCCGTCCGCTGGCCCTGTCAATCAACAAGCAGAGGGAGCGTCATTACCATCGGAGGATGCGGCTGCTACCAGCAAGTAGCCGCCCTACTTGCTGGTAGCAAGGTAATTTACATATTATAAAAATAGGGTTTTAGCAAATTCTACTGAACCAAAATTATTATTTTACTTATGTATGGATAAATCGCAGTGTAGGGGTTATTATTAAGCAAAAAAAAAAAACGGTTTAGTGGGCTGACAGAAGCCCTTTAAGTCCTAACTATAGCACTCTGGTACTAAATATACTGTTTCCTACTTATCTTGACCTATCCAATAAGGGCGTTCTCCCTCGTGGCAGGCATCAGTCTTCTGCTACATTATTTGCAGGATGCTCTCCTGAAGGATTCAGGTCTTTAGGTTTCCACTATATCCCGGAAGGCTTCTAGTGAATATGGACAATTCTGCACATCAATTATCCATTCGTGTCCCGGCACTTGGAAAGTTTCTCTCAGGCATGTGTGCTGGTGAGGTCCATAGGCTAGACTCATATTTAGACATAGACTTAGGGTACTTTCACACTTGTGGCAGAGAATTCCGGCAATCCGGATGCAAACGGGTGGCATTTGTCAGACGGATCCGGATGCGGATCCGTCTGACAAATGCATTGAAATACCAGATCCGTCTCTCCGGTGTCATCCGGAAAAACGGATCCGGTATTAATTTTTTTTGCATTTTTAAAGGTCTGCACATGCGTGCTGCAGTATTTTCTCCATCCAAAAAACGTAATAGGGACTGAACTGATGCATCCTGAACTGAATGCTCTCCATTCAGAATGCATTAGGATAAAACTGAGGTTCATGACTAGAGATGAGTGAATCGACTTCAGATGAAACATCCGAAGTCGATTCACATAAAACTTTGTTCTAATATTGTACGGAGCAGGAGCTCCGTACAGTATTAGAATGTATTGGTTCTGATGAGCCGAAGTTATTACTTTGCGAAGTCTCGCGAGACTTGGTGTAATAACTCCAGAAATTAATTTATACTGTAAAAAAACATTTCCTGAACTCGAGTTCGGTTCCAAGTGGTTCGGGAAATGTTTTTTTACAGTATAAATTAATTTCTGAGGCTATTATGCAAAGTCTCGCATGACTTCGCAAAGTAATAACTTCGGCTCATCAGAGCCAATACATTCTAATACTGTACGGAGCTCCTGCTCCGTTCAATATTAGAACAAAATTTTATGTTAATCGACTTCGGATGTTTCATCCGAAGTCGATTCGCTCATCTCTATTCATGACCATGTAGAAATATGGGTGTGTAACGATGTGGTTTCTTTGGGTGGAATTTTTATATTACAAATACAAATACATAAAAAAAATCAGGCTAAGTCCTGCTGAGCACGAGATGCTCCATGCTGTGTCTTTTCACATCAATTAATAGATGGAGCATTAATAAAATGAAAGCTTTTAAGCATCTTTTACATGATAAAAAGATATTTTTAGATATGGTTATGGAGCCATCTAAGCTGCAAAAGTCTGTTGGTTTTGAAAGATTTTGAGTCCCTGACATTTCGCACTGCCTCTAGCTTGCCTATTACTGCTTTCCTATGTATTGATCCAGTTTTCCTAACTAGACCTTGTCTCTCATCTTGCCCATCAGATGTGATGCCTTTTCCCTATAGTTAAATAGTTACATAGTTAATACGGTTGAAAAAAGACATTGGTCCATCAAGTTCAACCAAGGGATAGGTGGGGATTCGAATCCTAGAAGGAAGTGAGATCAGATTTCTACACATTTTCATAAGCATTAATGTTATTTACTTCTAAGAATTCATCTAAACCCTTTATAAAACGGTTCACTGTTCCTGCTGTGACCACGTCCTGAGGAAGTCTATTCCACAGATTCACAGTTCTTACTGTAAAGAAGCTTTGACGCTTCTGGAGACTGAACTTTTTCTTCTCCAGTCGGAGGCAGTGCCCCCTTGTCTTTTGAGGGCATTTTACATGGAACAGTTTTTCTGCGTATTTTTTGTATGGCCCATTTATATATTTATATAGGTTAATCATATCCCCCCTTAGATGTCTCTTCTCAAGACTAAATAAATTCAATTATTTTAATCTTTCTTCAGAACTAAGACCCTCCATGCCCCTTATCAGTTTAGTCGCTCTCCTCTGTACTTTTTCCAGCTGCAGAGCTTCCTTTCTACGGACTGGTGCCCAGAACTGAACTGCATATTCCATAGATGTAATATTACATCCCTGCCCCGCGAGTTCATGCATCTTTTAATGCATGACAATATCCTGGTGGCCTTAGCAGCAGCTGATTGACATTGTATGCTGTTATTTAATCTACCATCCACAAGGACACTCAAATCTTTCTCTATAAGTGACTCTCCCAGTGCTACATCACCTAGGACATATGAAGCACAGAGATTATTACTACCAAGATGCATAACTTTACATTTATCCATATTGAACCTGATTTGCCAGGTTGATGCCCAATCACTTAGAGTGTTCAAGTCATCTTGTAGTTTATGGACATCTTCCATAGACTGTACAGTACTACATAGCTTAGTTTGACCTCTCCATTACACCATTTGGACTTATTCATGGTTGATCTTCAGGTTCTGACTGATTGCTACGGTATGCTTGACTATTCTCCGGTTCTATATCAATGCCATGTTCCACAGTCAATCAGTAGCTACTTTAAGGACTAGGACCACAACCTGAGGATCCAATTGATAAGTTCAAACTTCCTTGCGGGGGTTCCTAGTGAAGAAAGGGAGCCTCTATTAGGTTGCTTTTACATTTCTAATTAATGACTGCTAATTAGTGAAGGTAAAGCACTACATTTACATGCAGCAATCACCTCCACAGTATGAGGATGAGCATTGGCTACTGTTATCACGCATCTTCATACTGCTGCATTGTTTCACGATCTGCTGCCCAGAAAAAAATTATTTAGGTGTCCCCCATGAACAATTGTTTCACTCAATAAAGGAGCCTTTCACTCATTAATTGGGTCGATTGTGGCATCTTAAAACAGGCAGATTATCGGAAATGAGCATTCGTAGGAACTTTTGTTCCCAATAATCGTCTCGAACTTCAGGCTGTGTAAATCTAGCTTTTAGCCAGTGCCAGATTGATTGCAGTGGCATGTCCAGAGCTCAGTGGGTGTTCACTTTAAAGTATGCTCTCTTTGACCTAGCCTGTGTCTCTTTGTTTCCTCCATCTCCCTCTCGAGTGCTTGCAATGCTGTATAAGCTATGATTTCTGGGAGAAAATGCAGCTAAATAGTTATCAAATTTGACCTGCTTTAGCCACAGGAGCCTCCACAATGCTAACTGATTACATCAGCAAAAAGCAAGGGTGAAAGGGAAGAGGATATAATCATGATTAGGGTTCGGGTTATCAAAGAATTCCGTTATGGATTCTGCTACCATAATTTATGGTTCGTGGTAGTGGAATCCATAACGGAATTCTTAGATAACCTGAACCTCGTATGTCGAACTAGAAAACACAAGTTCGCTCAACACTAATCATGATCACAAACTGCACAAAGTTTTGCATGGTACCTGTTGTTGCGGAAATTTTATTATGCGGACATTTTACTTTAGGATGTGTGTGTGTTTTTATAGTTTGTCATCTGTCTCCCTGTGTCTGATTTAGCCAAGGAGCGCTCTAGCAGAGGGTACTTTGGCTGAATCGGGACCAGTGGCAAAACCGTCAGTATGAAAACCTTCTCATTGGCTTGGAGACATATCTGCTTTTAAGACATGCATATCTGCCTTGTCGGTATACTAGTACCGTATACTGACAATAGCTGTAGCAATGTCTCGCAGATAATTTCAAACCTATGGGAACCTGTAGAATGATCTTTATTAGATACTGATCACCTTTGAGCAGTATTGAATGAGGTCCATGCTGACAGTGATGGGGGTGGGCGGCCACCTGGCTGATCAGACAGTGGACATGACTCATCCTTCCTTATACATGAGTCATGTGCGTGTGCATTGTCTGCCTGGCCACATTGATTGCCCCGCCCTGTCCTTTGACATCACTTCCTGCATGTTATAACTTCCTGTATCCTTGTCTTGGGCCAGCCCCTTTTACACCTTTTGTTAGTAAATAAAAGGTGAGCAGACTGAGCTGGGCGGGGGAGTTGCTCAGAATTTTCTATCAAGATGGTAACATTGTTGTCTCTCTCTGACTGGGGTTGAGAGAAGGGATTCACCCTTTTCCTTACACAAACTTTGATGCGAGCGGATTACAACTATTATTATTTACCACAACACTGTAGGTGTAAACTATAGCATATTTTTGATCAAGACTTTTTGCACACTTGCTTTATTTTTTACTTCAGACACATTGGGACATATAAAATGGATGCAAACATTTTGTAATATCCATACATTTTGTAATATTCATACTCATTTTGATGTACTTTGTATTTGTGTGTAAATTAATTAAGAGTAACTATACTTCAGAAACATTTTTCATAGCACATACAGACATATCAAAGCTTTTGACTGATGGGGGTCTGCTGTCCCTAAATTAGTACATTCTTTTCTGCATCCAGAGGATGAAAATTGTAAAGGATTTGTCCTGATCCTAGCTAGAGTATAAGATGGATTGTATACATTCTAGGCAATCCCTCTGAGTTAAATATATCAGCTGGACATACCCCTCTTGAGGGTATGGGCACACAGCTAAATTCTGACACTGATTCAGCAGCAGAAAACAGGAGTTTTCTGCTCCTGAATCCACATTCCAAACTCCATCAACAGTTTCCCATTGACTTCAATGTAAAAAACTCAACCGTGTGCACACAGTGTAAAAATGGTAGAGATTTTTTTCAGTAGCTGATTTGAAAAACTCTTGAGAAGTGACTCATTACTTCTTAGAAGCAGATTTGATCAATGGGGAACTAGAAAAACCGCAATCAAAAGCTCTTTTAAAACTCTTGTAAAAACTCCACCAAATTACAAATCTGCCACCAAAAACAAACAATTTTAAGCTACTGATCTTCTACTCATTTTTTCTGCTGTGGGTTTTAACCATGTGAACATAGCCTTAAAGGGTTTCTATCACTTCGTTTCACCTATTTAGCTTTCAGACACTAGCGATCCGCTAGTGTCTGCTTTATCTAACCATCCTAATATAAGAGCTTATTGTCCTGCCGTTTAGCTAAAATAACAACTTATATAGATATGCAAATGAGCCTCTAGGTGCTATGGGGGCGTGATTAGCACCTAGAGGCTCCGTCTACCTTAACAAACTGCCGCCGCCCAGCGCGTCCCTCCAGCCCGCCCATCTCCTCCGGAATGCGATGCTCCTCGTATTCGGCGCATGCGCAGTGAATGTCTGATCGCTTCCCTGCTCAGACATCTCCACTGCGCCTGTTCCTCGGAGCACTATGACGTCATCCGCGCAGGCGCAGTGGAGATGTCTGAGCAGGGAAGCGATCAGACATTCACTGCGCATGCGCCGAATACGAGGAGCATCGCATTCCGGAGGAGATGGGCGGGCTGGAGGGACGCGCTGGGCGGCGGCAGTTTGTTAAGGTAGACGGAGCCTCTAGGTGCTAATCACGCCCCCATAGCACCTAGAGGCTCATTTGCATATCTATATAAGTTATTTTTTTAGCTAAACGGCAGGACAATAAGCTCTTATATTAGGATGGTTAGATAAAGCAGACACTAGCGGATCGCTAGTGTCTGAAAGCTAAATAGGTGAAACGAAGTGATAGAACCCCTTTAAAGTGAAACCTTGATGCTACAATTGGTCTAAAACTGAGTTTAATAAGGTGCAGAGTCTAACGAATCCCCAGGTCATGGTCCTTAGAGAAGTTAGTAGCTGTAGCAGGACGCAGCACTGATGAGGCACCTGGAGAGTGGTCAGATGGAGATGTGGGTCACAGCCAAAAGATCATTCAGGTGTGGCAATCCAAAAGATGCAAATTAGGGCATGGTCAGGTCAGGATTCAAAACCCTAAAAATAGACCACAGGGAGCCAGATGAGAAGATATAACTTGCCCACAGCTAGAGTAGATTTCACAGAGTCGACATACACCTGTCCAAGGGAACTATATTTGAAAGTGGTAAAGTTTTAGGACTCTTTGAGAAACCACTATTTTAAAACATAACCTTTATTCCACATTGTTGGAATATATCCCATTGTCAGGGCCATCCTAGGGTTTTTAGGAGGCACGAGACATGGGATCGCCCCTATCGGGGAGGCTATTCCGTTTGTAGGTAGATCGGCAGAGATAGGGACATTATTAGGGATACTGCCCCACTCCCTATACTAATGCTATGTCTACTATTACCCACCTACAACCATATGAGATCGTAATAAAATTTTGCTTTACTTTTTGATTTCTTTTTTCTTTATTGTATATCTATATGGGTGAATTGATATTAAGTAATGAATTAAAGGTTATGTTTTAAAATAGTGGTTTCTCAGTGTGTCCCACAGCTAGAGTAGACAGATACAAAGTCCGTAACATCATTTCTCCAGCAAAAGCACCAGTAGTACCATGCAAGAAGATGCACAGTGTGTATGTAGTCTGCCGGGGTGACCTGATAATTTAAAAGAATGGTCCAGTATAGAACCTGGAATAGCAGCGCAGGGGACAAAAAGGTTAGACCCTTAGGAAGGTGACAATTCCCCCCACTCCCCTTGGCTAGAATGCACTGGGGATGCACAATGTGTGCAGGAGCTTCTGGGCATGGTCTGTATACAGTAGATAGTGATAGGCTGTTTAGGCCCTTCCAGCAGATGTCACGATCCCTCCAGGGCAGACCATCTCCAGCAGTTCACAGTTGTCAATGCAATAATTCTATCCTGCTGAAAAAAACATTGTAGAGAAGAAGGCACATTCTTATTTTTGAGGCAAGATTACTCCTACATTCATGATCAAAGTTTATCAAAAGCACTAACCAACCACCGCTTCAGAAGCAAAAAAAGCCTGCTTTGGACGAATGGTGTCCCTCCAGATATTGTCCTGAATAAAGGGGGATATGGCATCTCTCTCTGGTAATGAGATGCATGAAATTGATTGTGCAGTCGTAGGACGCTGCTTCTCAGCTTTCTATTTAGAGAACACCTCAGCATAGTCAGAGTGTTGTGGAGGAAGTCCAGAAGGCGCTTCTAGCTACAGAAGAAAAAGCAGAAGGAGAAAGAACCTGAAGACATCTCTGGAAACAGATCGATCCCTCAGAAATAAGTTATCTAGTAGACCAATTAAGAGCAGGGTTATCTAGACAGAGTCAAGAAGTCCAACAAGATTGGATAGGTGTCAGATGGTAGAACCAGAAAGGTAATTCACAATGTAACAGACCAGCCTGCAACCAAACAGGTGAGGTGCATTAACAAACTAGACCTTCTTGATTGTTGGAGCCATTCCTAGTCATTAGAAAAGTGATTAGTCCAGATGTAACAATTAGAGATTAGCGAATCGTTAGTAACAATGTAAGCTACAGCATTTGGGTTAAAGTGACAGGTTCCCTTAAAAGCGGAACATTGCAGAAGCAGTGGTGGATGCGCATTATGGTACATCAACTCTTATGGAGGATCACCAGGAAAAGTTGTAGTGAGTAGATGGCAAGGTCATTGCATTCTAAGAGAGGTAATGTTCAAGCCAGGGAGGAAAGGCAATTGTTGATCCAGAGATCTTCCCATATATTGCTCCAATTGCTTTGCTACATTTTCTTCAGGCAGGCACAACCCATTTAGCTCAGCTTTATCTCAGCTGCTACATCTGCATATATAAATACATACATTTAGAATATTATACACTATTACATGGGACCTCTTGATCAATTGCTCTTAGGGAAACCCACAATCTAAAATTGAATTATCCAAATCAGACAATCTATAGTAAATCATATGAGATGATGATAACAAGAAGGTATGTGGGTCTTTTGGCCTCATGCCTCAGAGAAATTATAGTTTGTATACTGAATATTGGCTTAGATGGTAAAAATAGGTAAGGTCTTTGAATGTGCACACCAGCGATAATTCAGACAAATTGAACCTTGCCTTGCTTATTAGAAGATTGCCCGGGCTGTAATGAATAAATTGGGCATACATTTTAGCAGCTTTTTTTTTACCAATTACTGCATGCATCACAATCTGGTGATTAACAAGGATATTATGTACAGTGAGAGCGTCCAAGTCACAGGTCCCATTAATCCTTTTTAGCTTCAGAACTTAATTTATTGGCAACACGAAAGAAATAAGACACCAATTTATTTCTGGTTACAATGGTGTCCTCAATCCAAGGTCACGCTCTGTCATTCATGGTTTTATTACTACTTGGTAAATCAGCTTTAATTTTCACACACTTCATAAGAAATAGGTGGACAACGTTTCTAGCAGGGTTCATACAACACGCATGTGATAACATCTGGGGTACATTTACCATTCACTGTATGCATGGGCCAGTGATATATGATTTCCATCTTTTTCATTAGTGACACCTTCTTTGAAAAACCCTCTTGCTGGGCGCCACATCATCAGTAGCTATGAGAACCAAGGTAAGTCAATTTCCTTAACATGAGTCTAAATTGTAAGTGTTAACCATAGTTATATCTATCTGGACAATAGTATTACTATTTTCAGGCTGTACAGGGTACTTCACATATGTTCACAGCCAAATGTAAGAAAAAGAAAAAAGAAAATCCCTTTATTGTCCCTCAGTGGGGAAATTTTGGCATAACAGCAGCAATCACATTCACAGGAGCAAAAATAAGAGTAATTAGAAATTAAAGAGTAAAAATACAAGAGAAACATAACAGAATTTACTTAAAAAATTCACTACTGGGTTTCTGGGAACAGTGGTGGTTATAAATCCTAACCGCAGCTCCGATAACGTTCCTTTGTGCACCTAAGATGCAGCAGTCTGTTACTGAAGGATCTATCTACCTCCACAACAACAGCTTTGTGCATGGGGTGGGAGATATTGTCTAACAGTGATGTTAATTTTGCTAGAGTTCTTCTGTCTTCCACCTGCTGCACTGGATCAAGGGGACAACCTAGGACAGAGCTGGCCTTCTTAATGAGCTTATCTAATCTCTGTCTCTCAGCCACAGATAAGCTGCTCCCCCAACAAACCACACCATAGAATATGGCTGATGCCACCACTGAGTCAAAGAAGGTCTTTAGGAACGTCCCCTTCACTCCAAAGGACCTCAGTCTCCTCAACAGATAGAGTCTGCTCTGACCCTTTTTGAAAAGAGCATCAGTGTTATGGCTCCAGTCCAGTTTGTTGTTTAGGTGAACACCCAGGTACTTATAAGAGTCCACCACCTCAATGTCCGTTCCCTGTATGTTCACCGGAAACCAAAGCAGGGGGCCTGTGTCTGCGGAAATCCACCACCAGCTCCTTGGTTTTGCCAGTGTTGATCTGGAGCTGGTTCCACTGACAACAGTCCACAAAAGTCCCCTGTCTGTACTCTGAGTCATCCTCACCTGTGATAAGGCTGACTATGGCAGAGTCATCAAAGAATTTCTGTAGGTGGCAGCCTGGGAAGTTGATGGAGAAGTCTGCAGTGTAGAGCTGCAGATCAGCTTGTCAGAGACACAACCCTGAGATTTAAAAAACTGTGGGCGTTCTGTGAGGTAGTCAAGTATCCAATGTGACATGGGGTGGTCCACTCCTGCCATCTCCAGGAGCCAACACAATAATGTATTTAGTTTCACAGTGGATGCTCTTCCTTGATCTACCCATATTACCAGCTTTATTAAGGCTTTCAAAATGATGGAAACCTTGATTTCAATCCCAAAAGAGCTCATTATAATTCATAGTCCATTGGTCACCATTTGGATCCATCCTACAATGGATCAGGCAGTGCTTTATTGCTTTCACTATAAGTGGAAGCATAGAAGCCATGATTCTAGTGTAAATATGACATTACCTACATTTTTTCACCATAGTTATCCATTCCCTTACAACAGTTTGTGTATCACTGGACTTCACCATTCGCTCTGGCATAAAAGGCACTGATATTGGAGACTAATGTCAATAGGCAACAATGGCACACCTTGCCCAGAAGGTCTGTGTTTCCTTCAAGCTAGTTGTAAGGATTGTACTGATAGAAATGTTCAACATCTTGGCCATGATTTTTCAAACAGGCCTGTAGATACCCAACATGGTCACTTCCAGCAAACTCAGGCACCTGTAGCAAAACTATGCACATTGCATAATTGCTCTAGGTTTTCATGGTCAGATGCATTAATATGTGAATGTTTTAAATTTTGCATAAGGAAGTCAAGTTCGAGTAGAAATTCATCCCAAAAATAGCCAGCCACAGCTCTTCAGCAGGCCATTAGTGCCTAAAGGTAAGTGGCTGTATTTTACATTTTGGAGTTGCTAGAAATTTTTTTGTAAATGCACAGGGGGATTCTTTTGTTACCTAGAATCATTTATAAAGTTATATCACTGATGGACTTCAACCTTTATGTGATGGCTTCTTTTTGTATAGTCCTTATTCTCCAATCATAGGGAGACCCATTAAATGGTTATTCCCATCTTAGACATTGATGGCATATCTCCAGAATATGCCATCAATGCAAAATGGGTGCAGGTCCCACCTCTGGGACTTTCTCCTACCTCCAGAATGGGCTCCCAGAAGTGAAGGAGAGTGTATTGAGAAAGCGTGGCCACCCTTTGTTCTGGGAGTTCTCAAAATAGCCAAGTGGTGGCTTGACTATTTCCAGCAGTCTCAAAGCAATGAATGGAGAGGCCACCATGTCTGCACTGTGCACTCTTCATTTACTGCTCGGGGACTTCTGAAAATAGCAGGTGAGCTTTGAGGGAACTGTTCTTTACATAGGAGCGGGTCTCATAGTTAGGATTTACTTGTACCCCTGTGGGCCAGTTGGAGCCTGATTGTCAATGTCTATTTAGTCACGACCACAAGTGTGTATATCAAACTCAATATTTCGTGTTATTTTAGCTTGATATCCCTGTCCATTCTTCTACTGTGGAGCACTTGGTTAGTGGGGGGCCAGACCAAGTTGGTTCCACCTCCTTTTTTACAGAGTGGCAAGAACATATACAGGAGTTCTCTCTCCAGAGGAACTTTATTTTTGCAAACTAGAGGGTGGGCAAGGATACAGAGAGGGAAATAAACACCCAGCATCACTACAAGGGACCCATTTTGATGTTTGCTATGTAGCCCCTTCTATTCTCTGAAAGACACTGGCTACATGATGGTCCTCAGCTGGTCCTCTTTTCTCCACTAATGTAACCATAAGACCTCCTGCACACAACTATATATTCGGTCTGCATCCGATCCACATTTTTTGCGGAACTGATGCGGACCCATTCATTTCAATGGCTCCACAAAAGATGAGGACTACACATTGTGTGTTGTCCACATCCAAATGTCCGTTCCACGGTCCCGATTTTTTTTTTAGAACATGTCCTATACTTGTCTGTTTTGCAGACAAGGATAGGACATTGTTACAGAAGTTAAAAAAGAAATAGCGGCATGCGCTTGGCCGGTATCTGTGATTTGCCAACGGCAAAACGGATACAGTCGGGTGCATGAGGCCATAGGGCTGTACACAGGATTTTGTAGACAGTGCAGAGAGGGGAAACCATACTTGCATAGTAGGTGCATACGTATACACAAAAAACACAAACCTATTCATGCACACATATGCATATACATGCATTCACACACACATATACACACTGTGATAAACACCCTTGCCATCGATCCTGGATTTTTCTCACAGAGGCAGTTGGGCACAGCAGGACATGACTGCTTCAGCCAGATGTAATATCCAGACAATGATGCCGTGAAAACCTCTCCCTCCTCCATTTTCTCTTCAATTCTACTGCTGTCTGTATGTAATGCTGCCTGCCATCTGCAGGTGAAAGGTAAACATCCCCAGAAGGCAGAAGGCTTTACATACAGATTGTCTACTTTGCAATAGAGACCAGGAGATTATATCCTACTGCAGCCACCAGTAAGGGGGGTTAATTACAAACAGTTGCTAAAAATATATATTTAGCTATTTGTCAGTTATATCTGGGTCTGGTAAAGCTGTAGGAGTTATTACACAGTAGTGTGATAGTGCATGCCCTTCAGGTAGCTGGGAAAGCTGGCTGACAACACCTCTGTTTGTTATAATAGTGGTCTTAAGCCACTGAAGAAATAAACATAACAACTAGAGATGAGCGAATTTTTCAAAAATTCGATTCGCCGAATTTTTGGAAAAAATTTGGTTCGATACGAATTTATTCGTCGCGTATTTCCTTAAAAATTGGCTATTTACTGGCTGCAAAGAGCCTTTATAGTGGTGTAGAACACTGTGCCTTGCAGTACCATGTATAGGGAGTCTGCTTTGGTATTGAAACAATACTGTGAGTCAGTATGACATGCAGATGACAGGCGTCGCTCTTAGAATCACTGCACACTTCACTTATTCGGGCAGTCACGGGGCCAAAACTGTCCAAATAACTCAAGTGTAAACTCAGCCTTACAGGTCAATGTTAGCGTCAAGAACAAGCGCACTCCTTTTACACGTCGTCAGCTGATTCCACCTAGATGTCAACAGAACCTGTTTTATTAAACGCTTATACAAGTAGAGCCCCCGACAGAGTGGAGAGGGTGTCAGCAGTAAGTTTGTGTTGACGTCACTGATTATTTTGCCCTTCCTCTGATCCGTCAGAACAATAACCCACAAAAAACGGATCCTGTCTGTGGAGCATCTGCCTTCAATAGGTCAGCATTTGGTCAGTAATCCATCAGTATTGCTAATGCCAAAAAAACAGGAGTAAATTCAAAACAGTGAATGGAATATTTGCATGTCTTCTGTGTTTTGTACCCACTCCTGCTTTTGGCTACCAAATCACAAGCCAATTCTGATGGGACCATACAGGCCTTACAGCTGCTACACAGACAGGATCCGTTGTGCGTCTCATTTTTCCTTCCTTCTGACAGATCAGAAGAAGGGTCAAATAAATGATGATGTCAGCCAGGTCAAAAGGCAAAATAGGGACCCAATCATGAAGTGGGGAGGATGGGAACAGCATGAGAAGTCCACAGAGTGGCCCTATGACATAGAGGTGAGTTGGAAGCAGCATGAGGAGACCACAGAGTGGCCCAATGACAGAGTCTGGAGGTGGCGGCAGCATCAGGAGGAGGTCACAGAGTGGCAACGTGACATAGTGTGGAGGTGGCAGCAGCATGAGGAGGCCACAGAGTGGCGAGGTGACATAATGTGGAGGTGGCAGCAGCATGAGGAGACCACAGAGTGGCACAATGACATAGTGTGGATGTGGCAGCAGCACCATGAGAAGACCACAGAGTGGCAAGGTGACATAGTGTGGAGGTGGCAGCAGCATGAGGAGGCCACAGAGTGGCAAATTGACATAGTGTGGAGGTGGCAGCAGCATGAGGAGACCACAGTGTTAAGGTGACATAGTGTGGAGGTGGTAACAGCATGAGGAGGCCACAGAGTGGCAAGGTGACATAGTATGGAGGTGGGTGGCAATACCATTACCCGCTGAAGATGGTGGGTGAAAGAAAAAGCACTTGGCATCAGATGTGTGGCATCAGGCGGATAGCAGCATCAGAATAATAGCTGAGGCAGGTAGCCAGAAGAAACCGGTCTCTTTTGTCAATGTGTTGGTGTGGCACCATGGATGATCTAGTCTGATGCATCAGGCATTGGAGGGTGGAAATCCTGACTGATCCACGCCTGATTCATCTTGACAAAGGTCAGTCTCTCCACATTTTGGGTGGACAGGCGAGTTCTTCTTAGGATAACTATGGCCCCCACCGCACTAAGCACCTGCTCTGATGCCACACTACTAGCTGGGCAGGACAGCTTTTCCAGGGCAACCTCAGCTAGTTGCGGTCACAAATCCAGTTTGGCTGCCCAGTAGTCCAGTGGATATTCAATGACAGCTACTAGCTGGGCAGGACAGCTTTTCCAGGGCAACCTCAGCTAGTTGCGGTCACAAATCCAGTTTGGCTGCCCAGTAGTCCAGTGGATCTTCAATGACGGCTGGCAGGGTGCACTCCAAGTATGCCACCACCTGCTGGTTCAGGTTCTGCTCTATGTCTAGCTGCTGGTGAATAGTTTCTTCATTATGCGGGTGAAGAAAGCTGCTCATCAGCAACTCTAGACTCATGCTGCTGCTGATAGAGCTGGTACTGCTCCTGCCACCTCTCCCCAGCAGCCATGGCAGTGGAACGTGAGCGCAGAGGGCCCCCGGTCAGACCTGCGAGAGGATGGACGATGGCGCAGATAGGCAGCGGCCAACTGACTACATAGGATGTCTCTATAGTTGCGGTCACAAATCCAGTTTGGCTGCCCAGTAGTCCAGTGGATCTTCAATGACGGCTGGCAGGGTGCACTCCAAGTATGCCACCACCTGCTGGTTCAGGTTCTGCTCTATGTCTAGCTGCTGGTGAATAGTTTCTTCATTATGTGGGTGAAGAAAGCTGCTCATCAGCAACTCTAGACTCATGCTGCTGCTGATAGAGCTGGTACTGCTCCTGCCACCTCTCCCCAGCAGCCATGGCAGTGGAACGTGAGCGCAGAGGGCCCCCGGTCAGACCTGCGAGAGGATGGACCATGGCGCAGATAGGCAGCGGCCAACTGACTACATAGGATGTCTCTATAGTAGTTCAGTTTGTCCTCCCTCTGAGCGGGTGTAAAGAAAGCAGTCATTTTGGACCGCTAGCAAGGGTCCAAAAAGGTGGAGAGCCAGAAGTCATCCCTCTGTCGAATGGTGACAATTCGGCTGTCACTACGCAAGCGAGCGTGTATCAGGCCATTTGTGCAAATGACTCGGAGGGACTCCCTGCCTCCATCTCCACTGCATACTGCCATGGTGTGTCTGGGTCTTCTGCCTCATCGCCCTGTAGCTCTTCTGCCTGCTCCTCCTCTCCTGTCACCGGTGTAGAAAAACCACCCATTTCGCTACACATTGCTTATGCTCCAATGTCCTCCTCCTCCAGTTCAGCCCCACAGGGCTCATGTGGCCGTGAGATCTAGGCGCCACGTCTCCAGTCCCCTGACCAGCCAGATTTACCAGCATCTGTTCCAGAACATGAAGCAGTGAAATGACATCGTTCATCCCGTAGTCCTGGCGACTGACAAATAACGTGGCCTCCTCAAAGGGCCTAAGCAAACGGCAGGTGTCACGCATGAGCTGCCACTGGCTGACATCGAAGTTACACAGGGGAGAACTCCTGTCCACTTGGATTATCAAGAAATCGTTTATGGCCTTTCTCTGTTCGTATAGTCAGTCCAACATATGCAGGGTGGAAATGTCGCATATCAGCCTATGTTGGGGCATGCCGTTCTGCCGCTGCAGCTCAAGGAGGGTGTGCTTTCCGGTGTACGAGTGGCTAAAGTGCATGCAAAGTTTCCTGGCCATTTTTAGGATGTCTCACAGATGGGCAGAAGACTTCAGGAACCGCTTGACAACCAGATTGAACACGTGTGCCATGCAGGGCGCATGGCTTAGCCTTCCTTGACGCAGCGCCAACACAATGTTCTTTCCGTTGTCGATCACCATGGTTCCGATTTTGAGTTGTCACGGAGAAAGCCAGGATTTGATTTCTTGATGAAGGACATGGAGCAGTTCCTCCTGTGTGTGACTCACGTTTGCCCAGGCAAAGGAGGAGCAGAACAGCGTGACACCGCCGTGCCCTGCTCATGTGGTATGCTGGAGGGGAACTGTGAATTGTCCCCGCAGTGGAGGCTGAGGACATGGTGGGGAATGAGGAGGCAGAGGCGGACATTGTCGCAGGACCAACGGCGTGACAACGTGGAGGCGGAAGCAGCGTCACCTGGCCAAGTTACTAGAGTGGCTGTGCAGGAACCACATTCACCCAGTGGGCCGTAAAGGACATGTATTGTCCCTGACCGTAGTTACATCTCCACACGTCGGCGCTGCCGTGCACTTTGGCAGACACCGACAGGCTCAAGGACTGGCCCACCTTCTGTTCTACATGTGTGTGCAGGGCTGGTACTGCCTTTTTGGCAAATAAATGACGGATTGGGACTCTCCACCTCGGCTCGGCACAAGCCATCAGTTCTCTGAAAGGTGCAGAGTTCACCACTTGGAAAGAGGGGGCCTGCAGCACCAGAAACTTGAACAGGAGCACATTCAGCTTCTGCGCCGTTGGATGAGTGCACGCATACTGTTGTCTCTTGGCAATCGCTTCAGTGATCAATTGCTGATTGAAGGACTGACGAGGAGTAGGAGGGCAAGGAGCAGGAGCATCAGGACCAGCAAATGACGGGAAGGACAGACAGCTCCCTTCGGCTGAGGTGGTGGAGCCTTGACTGCCTGAAACCGGGTGTGTGCCACTGGGTGATGCAGCGGTCGCCCCTGAGGAAGCCAGAGAGCGAAACCCGGGTCAGGCAGGAGTTCGAATTGATTTTATTATGCCTTTTATCTACCATTGTTTGTGAGTAGAATAAAACCTTTTTTTAATAACAACTAAGAGGGTACTTCACTATATGCCGGTCATTTAATCCTACAGAGGAGGTGTCAGAGGAGGATTGAACCCCTTGAGATAGGAGGACGGAGGCTAATACCCTGATTCTTACACCTGTGTAGCGTTCGACTGGATCCTAAGCGGCGCGGTTTCAAATCCCTTTACAGCGGTTGCTGCAGCAGGCTGGACCACCACATGGGAGCCACGGTTCTCCCAGGCCACTTTATGGTGACGCTGCATATGTTGACGCAGGGCCATGGTGCCAACATTGGCACCCTGGTCACGCTTTACCTTCTGCCCACAGATTCTACATATGGCCACGTTCACCTCCTCCGGCGTCTTAACAAAAAACTGCCACAACGCTGAGTTGGTGATTTTACCCCCAACACTACGCACTGACTGACTGCTACCACCGCTGCCTCCGTGAACCCATGCACCGCTACTTCCCATGCAGGTAGGCTCCTGCGAAGCGGGTGGTCTACCCCTGGCATGTTTGGCTACCGACCTCCCACTGCTGCCACCCTGATGACTCCCTGCCACGCTAGCAACTTGCTGGCTCCGCTGCTGGCTCATGGGCAAGCTGCCACCCTCTTCTCCCGATGATGATGAAGCCTCTTCTTCACCCAGCTCACAAGTGCGATCAGCTACATCATCATTATCGAGTACTGACTGCATGTCACTGATGTCCTCCTCAACCGTCACCAGCTCCCACGCCACTCTCTTCATCACTACTTGCCCGCCTACCAGAGAAAGCAGCGGATGTCTCCTCCAGATCTTGGCTGGGCAGTAGCTGCTGACTGTCCTCTAGTAGCTCGTCCTCACTGAAAATTGGAGCCGAGCCTACGGCATATAATACTTCTTGCGCTGAGGGACCTGAAAATGACAGAGGAAGGTTCAGGACAGGTGGGGGAACAGGGCCTGCTCCCAGGCCATGCCAACTAAGCGTCGTGTCAGAGGAACACCCGTCTCTTGGTTGGGGGTGTCTGATGTCACTTGGGTCAAAGTGGATGACCGAGTCAACCATTCAAGAACCACTGGGTTGCTGGTCAAGACACAACCGCTAGATGACATCGGGAGCTCAGGCCTCTCGCTGCGACCCCTGCTGCCACGTTCCCTTACTCTGCTGCGACCTGTGCCTGCACCAAAAACATTTAGGCCTCTGCCACTCACCTGTGCAGGGCATGGCACTTCTCTGTCTGACATACTGTTAGATCAAATAAATAAATTGGAAATAAAAACACCCCAAAAAAGTCTGTCATTTTCTCACTTCACCACACAACGGCAAATACTTTTTGTGCCACTAATACGCGGGAAAAAAAGGCTTTAGAACATATAACTGCACCACTGAACGGCAAATATATTTTTCCTTTTTCCACTAATACACTCCACAAAAGGCTTTAGAACAGATAACTGCACCGCTGAGCGGCAAATATAGCTGCCAGCATGCTAAGGTGTCATGGTTATATGAGAGTCATGAGAGATCCTACTAGAACACACTGTATGTTCTGTATCTTGCAGATGCGACAGTTTCTACCTGGAATGGCAGCAGATGGGAGCAGGTGTCACAGCCTAGTGCCAAAGACTTCTATGGTAAGATGGACATTTAAACAGAACTGAAGTCAATAAAACGTGCATATACTTATCTACAACTGTATAAGAAACATATTAAGGAAGTGTTTAAATCAATGGAAAAAAGTTTGAGATTAAACATTACTAGATTTATAAGGTCTGCATACAAATAAAAAGCTCTTAAAAGTATTTAAAGGGGTTTTCCAGTTTGCAGCAACATCCTTTAAAAGTGATCTTTTCTAAAGGGATCTGTTATTTTGTAATGTATTTCTTTTATCTTTATTGCTCCTATCTCCTGTAATGTTTAAGGAGAGAGAGAGAGATCAGACACACAGGAGGATCTTGTGATCTTCAGAAGCAGTGTAGAAGCAGTTGTTTTATCAGGCTCAGGAGCTCAGCTAGCTCGGACATGCCACCAATTCCTCTCTGCTGTCTTTCAAGTCTTTATTACCAGGGACAGATCTTGCCTGACAACAAGCAGTGGACTACAACTTAGGTGGGAGTGAGAACCCTACTGACAATGACTTTACATTATATCTTCAGCTGGACGCAGACATATTTTTAAATGAAATAAACAAAGTGAAGAAGCAGCACCACTCGGTCCTTGTTGATGTATCCAAATAGATGCAACAGCCTCACCGATGGCCTTGGATCCAACGGCCGGAGTATTCAGATAAATGCAGACGGTATCAGCAGCATCTCACATCATCGACTTTTATTTGGACTTCAAAGCAACAATACACATGGCAACGTTTCGGCTGACACACAGCCTTTGTCGTTGCCATGTGTATTGTTGCTTTGAAGTCCAAATAAAAGTCGAGGATGTGAGATGCTGCTGATACCGTCTGCATTTATCTATATTTTTAAATGAAGTGATTTAAAAATTTGCTAGTTACACCATTCTCTAATAAATGACATTGTGTGAAAGTACAGTGACTCTCTAAAAAATATTATCTTATTAGCCTACCCCTGGGATAAATCCTGCCTCAAGTCAATGCCTGTCAACTTGAAGAACTTTGAGAAACTGGATGCCTATGCTGTGCAGGTATGCTTTCCATGTTATTCTACTGTATTAACCCCTTGACCCATAATGCCCCCATATGCGCCTGCGGGTGTATGGAGCGGGCCTCTGCAGTGACCCTGCTCCAAACACGGTGTGTACCGGCTGTTTCATACAGCCGGCACCCGGCCGCACTGACAGCCCCCGTCATTTAACCCCTAAGGTGCCGCAATCAAAGCTGATCGCGGCACCTGTGAGTGAAGGCAGAGGGATGCGGTTCCCTCTGCCTTCTGATTGGACCAGCTGCAGTGAAATTGCGGGGCTCGGATCGGTTGCCATGGCAGCCTGGATGCTTCTGAAGCGATCCAGGCCTGCCATTGCATTCTCCATACTGAGCTATGCACGAGGCACAGCTCAGAATGGAGGGAGTAAAAATACTATTCACCCTAATAGATCTCTATTAGGGGGAATAGGAGAGGGGATCAAAATATACTATGTACTAGCGCATGGGAGATATGGGAGATAATCGTTATAAAAAAAAAAAAAAAAACACCAATATATAAAAAGTTTGAATCACCCCCTTTTTCCCAATTGTACATATAAAAATACATAAACAATAAAAAATATAAACATATTGGGTATCGCTGCGTCCGCAAATGTCTGAACTATTAAAATATTTCTAAAAATTCCTGTGCAGTGAACACCATAACAGTAAAGAAATGTCGATTTGCTTTTTTTTTTGTTATCTTGTCCCCCCAAAAAATTTAAGAACAGTGATCAAAACGTCATATATACTACAAAAATGGTATCAGTAAAAACTACAATTCGTTATGCAAAAAACAAGCTCTTATACAGCTCTGTAGACCGAAATATAAAAAAAAATTATGGCCGTCAGAATTTAGAGATGCAAAAATAATTTTTTTCAAAGTAGTAAAGCAAAAAAAAAACTTTGTTTGGTATCGCTGCATTCGTATTGAGCCGCAGAATAAGAACATCAGGTCATTTTTAGTGCATAGTAAACGCTGTGATGTCAAATCCCCAAAATCCTTGGTGGAATTCAGTTTTTTTTTCTTCAACTTTGCCACACAAAGAGTTTTGTTCCCATTTTCTAATACAGAACATGGTAAATTAAATGGTGGCATTAAAAAAAATGCATCATGTCCCACAAAAAAAAGCCCTCTCATAGCTATGTGAACAGAAAAAAAGAAAAGTTATGGCTATTGGAACATGAGGAGGAAAAATAAAAAATGTTAAAATGAAAATAGGCCCGGTCTTAACAATCGGACATTGAGCAGAAAAAAATTAAAATTATATCCAAAGTTTCTTTAGAGTTCAATATCCATCATTTATGTCTGGGTTGCAAGTATCAGGATTTAAGAGTTAAGAAACTGCATTACTTGCAATTCTCTATTGCTTTTATTAGCTAAATATAGCCAACCAATTCAAATGTTGCAGCTTAACATGTGTGTGTATTCCTTGCTTTAGGTTCAGAGTGTACAGAGTATAGTAAAGAGAATTTCCACAACCAAACATTGGTAATTTTCTTTATTTTACTTACTTAAAAAGGTTCTCTGAAACTGGGAATCCCTTTTTAAATTGCCAAACCTCTACTAGATCATAAGTATGATGTGCAGTCTACAAGCACGTAACCAGTAGTAGTCTATCAATGGCCTCAGCAGTGACCACTACATACATGACAAGTGACCATTGAGGCCAGTGAATGACTAGCATTGGTGACGTGCATGTAGAGGAGAAGGGACCTAGGCACTGGAACCTTTTTTCTTTAATACCTGCACTCTGCTCGGCCTTACGACAAGGGTTCTCAAATTTCAGAGAACCCCTTTAACTGTTCTGTTTGGTTTTGGCTGAATTTGTGCACAAATGACAACAGAAGTGAATTGGTTTTTCAGAAACTTGGTACAATTACCACAGTGTTACGGATAAAGCAAAATAACTCTTGATCACCAGTTTCTGAGAGAGGTGACAGTCATTAAAAAAAATGATTGCTGAAATAATTTTTTTTTTTTTCTTGAATATCCTTAGGAATTACACAAAAGGCAAATGTTGCAGTAACATAATTGTCCTGATACTTTAAAACATAATTTCATTCAGTGAATTTATAAAAAAAAAAGATTGCACCCGTTCATGCTACCAGTATTTGCGTCTGTCCATCTCTTATATTTTGTCTGTGTTTGCAGGTGACTAAACCAAATACAGTGGAAGAGCTAGTACGAACACTGCTAAAGATGGCTCGAACTGACCTGGAGAAAGTCCGTGCCATCTGGATGTGGATCTGTCACCACATAGGTGAGAAGACTTTAGTGTTTCATAAAACACATGATGTATTTTTGTCACCATAATTTTTCAGACACTGTCATATACAGGGGGATCAGAAAAAGATGTATATATACATACCTACATACTAGTTGGTTTCAGTGGGCTAGTGAAAGTCTAATTTTGTTGCCGGTTCATATAGCAGCTCATATACATCATCCATGAATTCTAATAGACTAAAATATACAACATATGTATAATCACATCACATTTAGCAATATTTCAAACTAAACATATATGTTGACAGCAGAATTGTTACATAAAGTATATATTTCATGTAGAGTATGACTTGGAGGCTCTGGAAGATAAGTCAAAGTGGTGTGGTGATCCCAATCAGATACTGCTCACAGGAAAAGGAGCTTGTGAGGGATACGCAAGCCTGTTTGAGAACATGTGCAGGTAAGAGACAGAAAAGAACTTCATAGCTTACCTGTGTCATGTTTTATATGCCAGAGAGCTTAAATGGGGTATTCCATCTATATTTGATCAATGAGAGTCCAACTCTCGGCATTCCCGCTGTCTGAGGTGGCCATAGCGCTCTGGTGAGTGCTGCAGCCACCTCAAAGCTACAGTAACCAAGCACTTCCCTGTACATTGCTCGGTATTGCAGCCCAGGCCCATTCACTTGAATGGGACTGTGCTGCAAATAGGCCATGTGACCAATGAATGTGACGTCCCTCGCCTAGGAAGAAGCCACAGTGTTACTCTTCAAACAGCTGATAGGGTGGCCGGAGTCGGAACCCCACTGATCAGATATTGATGACCTATCCAGAACATAGTAAAAGAAGAAAGAAAGAATACCGAAACAGAACATAGGTCATAGGTCATTAGTGTTAACCACTCGTAAAACCCCTTTTAAGAGGATCTGTAACATCCTCAGAGAACTCCAACAGGTTGTATATGTTTGTGTTTCCTAGTTCTTGTAGCCTCTTCCATTTGGCTGCTATTGGTGCTGTTAGTTTTGGTATCTGATAGCACTGAATTGTCAGGTTGGGCATCCCCAGCTTTTAATATTGTCAGCGGTACATTTAGCCAATGAAAGTAAGCACTGGGCATGACAAGTCCTCCTTAATAAAAGACAGACTAAAGCATCATGCTTAAAGAGCAACAGAAACCTGAAGTAAAAGAACTAACAAAAATGTGAACAAATTCTTAATTTAGACTACTATATTATACCCATATTTTACTGTCATTTTTGCAAATTTATTAAGTTCACCCCCTATAGTTCTACTGATCTGGAACTACACCAAATTCATCTATGGTCCTAAGGTATGTAAGCTTACTAGAACAAGTAGATGTCTGGGTGTTAAATTTGGAGTATGTAATACCAAACACAGATAAGGGGGGGATTCATTAAGAATAAAATCAGTCTTCATAAGAAAACCCTCTGGTGCCTCTTACATATGCCTCTTAATAATTTTGGTGCATCCTCAGGAGGTCCATGTGCCAGAAAATGAAATCTATGCAAACAAGGAGCTAGAGTAGACTTTTGGTATGATGTGCTCCAGTTTTCTGGGGCACATATTATTAAATGTGTTAGGTCATGGAGGTCCCATCCTAGGCCCATACCCTCCTTCACACACCCCATCCTGTTTACAAAAGTGAGGGTGATGAGGGTGTTGGAAATGAGGGGAAAAGTCCCAAAGTATAGCGCAAAATGGGACTTGTGTCAAAAATAGTGACATGAAAACTGAAAAACTGCATATAGACTGAAAGAGGAGAATCAGCTTCAATCTTTAAAACGGTCAAAGCAGAGTGATGCACTGCCAGAGAGCAAATAAAAAAAAAAGAATTAAATTATATCTAAAGGTATGAATACATATATATATATATATATATATATATATATGTATAATGTTGCAGTGTATGTACATAAGGAATAACACTTTTTCTGGCCATTATATCACTTGTATCTGGCATTTTTAGCAGTTTTCTTCTGTACTTGCTGAATATCTAGTCTGCAGTTCTCCCAGACATGGTGGAGAAGACTAGCTGCTATCCACTGCACACACACAAAGTAGAGGAGAATCTGCTTCCTAACTGTTTCAGAAGTACTGACCAGTTGTTGTGAATAAGGCACTTGTGCTGAGCAATAACCTTCCTATGTAGTTGCACAGTCTTTGTGCAGAGATGATCTGTCCTCGAGAGGAATAAGGCATTTTTCAAAGGGAAAAACAATTAGCAAACAACTAGACATTTGTCACTGATAAAACATAATACAAAGTTTATTGTGGTCGCTTGTACTATTGATTTATACAAAGTTGTGTGAAATTTTAGTGACCATTTAAAAACTCATTTGCATGTGCATTTAATGTCTCACTTCTACGTAACAATGCAATGGGTCTTCTAAAGAAAGGCATTCTTTTGAATAGCAGGGTCAGCCCTACAAGGTTTAGGGGGTTTATCCTGCTGACAGATGCTTGTTAAAGCAACAAAATAGCACAGGAGGAACATCAGTAGTGTTCACCCACGTGGCTTCACCCAACTCGAGTTTCGCTTTACCTGGCTTCTTCCTGGACTTGGCCAAAGTTATCATCTTCTATAATTTATGCTGATCTTGCTCCTTATGTGCATACATCTCGCAATACATTATTTAGGACATTATTTATGTATACACAAGATATAAGAGCACATCTACACATGCAAAGATACAGGCCGAGTCTCCAAACAAGGTTTCTATTCATTTTATTAACGATAATGATTATTCAATTACGTTACTTACGGTAGTTTATTAGACCAGAAATCTCTGCCATGTGTGAAGGTACCCTAACAATGACTATACAAATAATGGTGCAGCTTTAGCATTTAAAAACTAATTTATATCACTCCAATGACTATATTAAAGACAATGAAAAGGAGTGATTCACAGTACCTAAGAGCAGGGAGTAATTACAAATTGTTTTGGAATTTATGTTATGTCATTTTATGCGTTGTATCCCCAGTATGGTAATGTATGGGATTGATGGAGTTAACTCTGGCACGGCCCCATAGAAGCTGAGATATGGACTGTTAGCACCACCCCTAGCTCAGTTTAGTCTAGTCATTAGAGTTGATATACCTTTAGATATTAAATTTTTACTCTCTATTGAGACTATGTATCAGATTGGAGCAGCATAGGACTCTTCACTTCGGGAATATGGATAGGTAATAACAGGTAATATACCGTGGCCTCAGAACTTCTCAATGTGGATTTTAAACAACTGGACAGACAAAAATAAGTTAGCTTGTGTTTCAATCAGGGCTTCTGTCACTAGTTTATGTTGCCCTCAGATAGGTCAGCATAAAACTGGCCCCATATTTCTTTTAGTGTCACAACCACTAGAATCCAGTAGAAACTGCCCAGTACCATGCCTAGTGATTTAGCTTCCCGGTCTCAGAGATCTTCTGAAGTGTGGTCACCATGTCATCATCTAAGGCAGAGATATGCTCAGAGGGCAAGTATTATAGAATTTGGCAGGGTTGATTTCTTTATAAGTAAGTAAAAACTAAAGATAATAACCAGTTTATTGCAATAATCTGGTTGTACAATTTAGTGGGTAACTAAGGTATTCCTTTCCAAACTGTACCTTCATTGACTAACGCATGTAGTCAGGGTTTCAGCCACACACAGATACTGAAGATACCTGTTAATCTCAAAAGCTTCCAAAAAGAGTCAATGTCATCATCAACAACATTATCCTTCTTACTGAGTTTTTTTGAAATAATTGAGAACACATACATACTCTGATATCTGAGTGATAAAAGTATTTTATTATCACAAAAAGCAACAAATACCTAACACATTTACAAAATAACAATGAAGAAGGCTTCACCCGAGTGCAGAAATGTAGTTTTATTATGTGAATAAAACGATACTTCTACACTGGAGTACTGCCTTCTTTGTTGTTTTTGTGGACTGTTGAGAGTTTGGATCTGATCTCCCTGGATGTGTGCACCCTTTTCTTCAGTTTTTCCTTTTTTTGTATTTGAATCTTTTCACAGTGCTGCTTCAATTGCTGCTTAATAACACAATTACATATATTTTCATCTTACCTGTAGACTTGCTGGCATAAAGTGCCTAAAAATTGGTGGCTACTCAAAGGGCCACTGCTATGATTTGGGCCAGACATTCTCGGAAGAGACAAACCATGCCTGGAATGCAGTTTATCTGAACAAGAAATGGCATCTTCTAGACTCTACATGGGGAGCTGGACTTGCAGACAGCAGCAGTAGTAAGTTTAACTTTCGGTAAGTAGGAATACATTTCATATTCTATCATTTGTTATAGGCATCTTGAAGAAAATCTTTATAAAGCATCTTCATCAGCTTAATATGAAGTCAAAACAAGAAGATTCTCTGGATGTACAATAGAGTAGAAATAACCCTGTTAGGGCATATGAACTTTACAAACTAGAGAGTTATAGGCAAGTGTCTCTTGCTTTGGGAGACTTAAAGAGTACCTGAGTTTTCAAAAAATGGCTGTGCTACTTTGTACAATCATAACTGTTAGGATGCAGGTCTTTTTTGGGCTTCTCTAAAGTATTTTTCAGCCATATTTTTCCCTGTTTAAGCTGCCCAGCTAGATGCATTTCTCTTACAAGCAGGAGGCGTGTCACCCTTCTGTTTAATCTGCCAGCACTGTACTGCTGTGACATACTTTCTCTTACTTCCCATTATGTTTGTTTTCAGCTCCAGAGCTCACAGAACAGATAAGGAAAGGGGGATCACACTTGCAAACACACAGGACACTCTTCTGTAATCTCCAAAAGCAGTATACAAGCATTCCTTTTATCAGGCATAGGATCACAGCTAGCTCTGACATGCCCCCATTTCATATGAGATGTATTCTGTATCTCTGTTACTAGAGAAAATTAGGTGGAAGTGAGACCCCTAGTGGCTATGTTACAAATGTGGATACAGCCACATTTTTTTATTTAGGTGATTTAGAAATTTGTTAGTTACACCATTCTATATTAAATTAAATTGTGTGAAAGTACAGTGACTCTTTCAAGGCTATGTACACCTCTGGGGGTAATTTTTTTTATTAGTGCACTGTACTCATTATGAGCTAAAAATCCTTATTTCAATTGGTCTTTATTAAAAATATGGAAACTTTTTTTCTATACAGAGCTAAGATGCTTTACTAGCAGAACCTGAATTTTCTTTCTTTTCCGTCAGACCAGGAGCTGACAGACTCCTTATCTCTTCTCTCAGACCTTATAAACACTCATCAAAGCTCAATCCTTACCTTACTAATAAGAATGTGGCTTAAATAAGTGTTTATGACCTCTTAGTAATTTAGGGTTATTAGATGATGGCACAAAGTGAAAGTAAGATGCACCCAGAGAGAAAAACAGTCAATCCTTTGAAAAAACTGCTCAATATTTTTAATGAAGACCAATTGAAAAAATATTTTTATCCCTAAATGAGTAAAATGCAAAAACAATTGTCCCAGAAGGTGCACATAGGTTTCTTTCACACTTGCGTTAGGCTTGTTGGAACAGCCTGCCGGATCCATAATAACGTTTGCACATGTGTGCTGCCGGAAGTCCGCGGGCGTACAAAAACTGCAGCATGCGGTGAATGGGGCCTGGGCAGACTTCCGGCAGCACACGTGTGCAAACATTAGTATGGATCCGGCAGGCTGTTCCCCTGCCAAACAAGCCTAACGCGAGTGTGAAAGAACCCATAGACTTTAAGCCATCCATGTAGTCAGGGGCTTTGCTAGGTCACAGATGTTTTGTCTGGGGCCATGAATTTACTGACCACTGGATCACTGTGGTGGGACATGGGAGCCAGTTGCTCCCTGTCCCACCATTCTTTCTTAAAGGCCAGGTCTCAGGCGCCGCAATATATATGTCTTGCCGAGAAGCCGGCAACTCAGGCCTCAGCCCAGAAGAGGCCTATAGCCTGCATTGGAGATAGTAGCAGGAAGTCAGCAAGTATGTTTCCAGTGCAGTGTCCATGAATACAGAATAAGAGCAGATACTGAGAATTACACCCAGTATTCAGGACAAGAGAAGTAGTACTGTGCAGTGTCCATGTATACAGAATAAGAGCAGATACTGAGAATTACACCCAGTATTCAGGACAAGAGAAGTAGTACTGTGCAGTGTCCATGTATACAGAATAAGAGCAGATACTGAGAATTACACCCAGTATTCAGGACAAGAGAAGTGGTACTGTGCAGTGTCCATATATACAGAATAAGAGCAGATACTGAGAATTACACCCAGTATACAGGACATAAGAAGTGGTACTGTGCAGTGTCCATATATACAGAATAAGAGCAGATATTGAAATACTTAGGGTACTTTCACACTTGCGGCAGAGGATTCCGTCAGGCAGTTCCGTCGCTGCAATCCGGACGCAAACGGATGGCATTTGTCAGACGGATCCGGATGCTGATCCGTCTGACAAATGCATTGCAATACCGGATCCGTCTCTTCGGTGTCATCAGGAAAAACTGATCAGGTATTCATTTTTTTTTGGCATTTTTAAAAGTCTGCGCATGTGCAGACCGAAAAGCCGGATCCGTTTTGACTGAACACTTAATGCCGGATCCGGCACTAATACATTTTAATGTAAATTAATGCCGGCATTCCGGCAAGTGTTCAGTATTTTTGGCCGGAGAGAAAATTTCAGCATGCTGCGGTATTTTCTCCCTCCAAAAAACTTAAAAGGGACTGAACTGATTCATAACGCATTAGGATAAAACTGATCAGCTTTTTTCCAGTATTAAGCTCCTGTGACGGAACTCAATACCGGAAAACAAAAACGCTAGTGTGAAAGTACCCTTACACACATACTTATAATACTTATATGTATAAGCACTACACAGCACTGCTACTCAAGACAAGTATACTGGGTGTAATTCTCAGTATCTGCACATACATATACACATACAGTACAGACCAAAAGTTTGGACACACCTTCTCATTCAAAGAGTTTTCTTTATTTTCATGACTATGAAGGCATCAAAACTATGAATTAACACATGTGGAATTATCTACATAACAAACAAGTGTGAAACAACTGAAAATATCTCATATTCTAGGTTCTTCAAAGTAGCCACTTTTTGCTTTGATTACTGCTTTGCACACTCTTGGCATTCTCTTGATGAGCTTCAAGTGGTAGTCCCCTGAAATGGTCTTCCAACAGTGTTGAAGGAGTTCCCAGAGATGCTTAGCACTTGTTGGCCCTTTTGCCTTCACTCTGCGGTCCAGCTCACCCCAAACCATCTTGATTGGGTTCAGGTCCGGTGACTGTGGAGGCCAGGTCATCTGGCGCAGCACCCCATCACTCTCCTTCATGGTCAAATAGCCCTTACTTTCAAAGTTTTCCCAATTTTTCGGCTGACTGACTGACCTTTATTTCTTAAAGTAATGATGGCCACTAGTTTTTCTTTACTTAGCTGCTTTTTTCTTGCCATAATACAAATTCTAACAGTCTATTCAGTAGGACTATCAGCTATGTATCCACCTGACTTCTCCTCAACACAACTGATGGTCCCAACCCCATTTATAAGGCAAGAAATCCCACTTATTAAACCTGACAGGGCACACCTGTGAAGTGAAGACCATTTCAGGGGGCTACCTCTTGAAGCTCATCAAGAGAATGCCAAGAGTGTGCAAAGCAGTAATCAAAGCAAAAGGTGGCTACTTTGAAGAACTTAGAATATGACATATTTTCAGTTGTTTCACACTTGTTTGTTATGTATATAATTCCACATGTGTTAATTCATAGTTTTGATGCCTTCAGTGTGAATCTACAATTTTCATAGTCATAAAAATAAAGAAAACTCTTTTAATGAGAAGGTGTGTCCAAACTTTTGGTCTGTACTGTATGTACACCACTTCTCTTCCTTTATATACTTACAGGCCAGGGGCGTAACTACCATAGCGGCAGACCATACGACTGCTATGGGGCCCAGGGCAGGAGGGGGCCCAGTTGGGATCATCTCCTCTTCTACTGGGGGTGAAAATTTGGTCAGGACTCTACCCTCTATAGCAGGGTTTCTCTACTCCGGTCCTCAGGACCCACCTACCAGTCATGTTTTCAGGATTTCCTTAGTATTGAGCAGGTGATATAATTAGTGTCCATGCTTCAGGACTTACCACAGGTATTCATTCTGTGGGATATTGTCAAATCCTGACCGGTAAGTGGGCCCTGGGGACCGGAGTTTAGAAACCCTGCTCTAAAGGAACAACTTTCAGCAAATGAAGCAGTGGAAAAATGGCCCAAGGGTCATTGAGAAGGGTTTAAGCAGAAACCCTTCTGTCCTGTGTGGGGGGTCTGGTTTAAACCTTGCTATGGAGCCCTTACTTCTCTATGTACGCCACTGATACAGGCTGATGCAGTCTTCTTCCTGTCCAGAGACCTTTGGACTCAAAGACCTTTGAGATGATCAATCATGAGACATGTACACATCATCAATCCCAAAGGTCCTTTACCTTCACATTAAATTATCTAAAAAGTCATCCAGACTCTCCTACACACTTCTATGTCTAGCAGGTCATTATACACTCACCTAAAGAATTATTAGGAACACCTGTTCTATTTCTCATTAATGCAATTATCTAGTCAACCAATCACATGGCTGTTGCTTCAATGCATTTAGGGGGGTGGTCCTGGTCAAGACAATCTCCTGAACTCCAAAGTGAATGTCAGAATGGGAAAGAAAGGTGATTTAAGCAATTTTGAGCGTGGCATGGTTGTTGGTGCCAGACGGGCCGGCCTGAGTATTTCACAATCTGCTCAGTTACTGGGATTTTCATGCACAACCATTTCTAGGGTTTACAAAGAATGGTGTGAAAAGGGAAAAACATCCAGTATGCGGCAGTCCTATGGGCAAAAATGCCTTGTGGAAGCTAGAGGTCAGAGGAGAATGGGCCGACTGATTCAAGCTGATAGAAGAGCAACGTTGACTGAAATAACCACTCGTTACAACAGAGGTATGCAGCAAAGCATTTGTGAAGCCACAACATGCACAACCGTGAGGCGGATGGGCTACAACAGCAGAAGACCCCACCGGGTACCACTCATCTCCACTACAAATAGGAAAAAGAGGCTACAATTTGCACGAGCTCACCAAAATTGGACTGTTGAAGACTGGAAAAATGTTGCCTGGTCTGATGAGTCTCGATTTCTGTTGAGACATTCAAATGGTAGAGTCCGAATTTGGCATAAACAGAATGAGAACATGTATTCATCCTCTAAAGGCTAATTCCAGCAGGATAATGCACCATGTCACAAAGCTCGAATCATTTCAAATTGGTTTCTTGAACATGACAATTTGTTCACGGTACTAAAATGGCCCCCACAGTCACCAGATCTCAACCCAATAGAGCATCTTTGGGATGTGGTGGAACAGGAGCTTCGTGCCCTGGATGTGCATCCCTCAAATCTCCATCAACTGCAAGATGATATCCTATCAATATGGGCCAACATTTCTAAAGAATGCTATCAGCACCTTGTTGAATCAATGCCACGTAGAATTAAGGCAGTTCTGAAGGCAAAAGGGGGTCCAACACCGTATTAGTATGGTGTTCCTAATAATTCTTTAGGTGAGTGCATATCACAATTTTGTCATGGTTTTTGCTGCAAATTTCGGCAATAACAGCAATAAAACGGTGATGTAAAATAATCCCTAAAGACACAAATGTGTTCAGGGGTGTGCATAAGTGGGGGCTAAATTGCCGCCCCCTGAAGTTCTAGTCACAGTCTCACGCTTTACTGGAATTCTGCCTGTTCTAGGCGATTTTGGATATCCTCTAGCTCCCCACCTTGTTGAGGAGATACTTTTATTCGTAATTTTCTTCTAGAAACACTAAAACCAAACTCTGCCACATTTCTTTCCCATGCTGATGTCTAAACAACTGAAAATATGACCCACAGTATGCGACTGGCCAACTACCGTAGATATTTGCATTAAAAGACATAAGTGCAGGTGTACCTAGCTCTGTTCTAAGGAAGGTAGCATCTTATATACTGCATAAGGAAGACTGGGGAAAAGAGTTTGTAAGCAAAGGAAGGCAGCAACATCATGTCCTTCACTTTGTTTTTAAAAATAGACTATGAAAAAATATTCTTTAAAAGCTGGGATTACCACAATGTCTTGAAATGAATATATTTTTTTTTGTGTGCAGGTACAATGAATTTTATTTTCTGACGCATCCAGCCTTATTCATTGAAGAGCATTTTCCTGATAACCAGAACTGGCAACTATTACAAGTTCCCCTTTCACTCAAACAGTTTGAAGGAAATTTATGTCACAAGAGCAGCTTCTACAACGCCGGGCTGAAAGCATCATATCCAGAGACTCTCCAGGTAGAAACAGGTATAACAAGCCAAATAAACACATTGATGGGGATTGTCTCTTAGGGTACGACCACACAGTCAGGCTTCTGCATGCAGTTTTGGAAGCCAAAATAAGGAGTGGATCATAAAAGGAGAGAAAGTATAAAGGACACAGATGACTTCTCCTGGTTTTGGTTTCCAAAACATGCAGAAACCTGACTGCGGAGCCTAACCCTCTTCCATATTTAGAAGCTTGGTTTGATGTCTTAAGAAGACACTTTACAAAAGTTGTAAGCCAGTATTTTTGTGTACAAGATTCCCAATTGTCGGCATTTTGCACAAAAATCTGTGACTTTTTACAATTCTCAATCGCTCTCGCTCTGTTTTATTTTAAGTGATTGAAGCTTAGAGGAAGCAGCAGACCACTGCAGCCTGAAACATTTATAACAATTTACACCATAAAATTTGTGCAAATGATAACTGAAATCTACCTCAACTTATAGCTGGAGTAGACTTCAGTTTGTGGACTGCACAAGATGTAACAGAGGTGCACCTCTTTTGCCACATATTACTCTGGTGGACTTTACACTAAGGTTGCATTCACATCTCTGCTAAAGATGATCCGGCATAAATGCTGGCTGTCAGCCAGACAAAAATTTGTCCCGCCGAAACTCAGCATTTATGGTGGAAAGAGGACAGATCACAGCCAAATCCCATTATAGTCAATAGGGATCCGGCTGTGATCTGTTGAATCCAGCAATGCCGGATCTGATAAGCGCCGGCAGGCTGTTCTGTGCTGGAACAGCCTGTTGGAAACATTCACTGGAAATGTGAACGTGGCCTAAGGCTTGCACATGAAATGCAATTCTTTAGTAAATGTGCCCCATTATAGTATACAGTGAGGAACAGAAGTATTTGAACACCCTGCAATTTTGCAAGTTCTCTCACTTAGAAATCATGGAGGGGTCTGAAATTCACATTGTAGGTGCATTCCCACTCTGAGAGACAGAATTAAAAAAAAAAAAAATCTGGAAATCACATTGTATGATTTTTAAAGAATGTATTTGTCTTGCACTGCTGAACATAAGTATTTGAACACCTGAGAAAATCAGTGTTAATATTTTGTACATAAGCCTTTGTTTGCAATTACAGAGGTCAAACGTTTCCTGTAGTTCTTGACCAGGTTTGCACACACTGCAACAGGGATTTTGGACCACTCCTCCACACAGATCTCCTCTAGATCTGTCAGGTTTCGGGGCTGTCACTGAGCAACACGGAGTTTCAGCTCCCTCCAAAGATGTTTTATTGGATTTAGGTCTGGAGACTGGCTAGGCCACTCCAGAACCTTGATATGCTTCTTAAGGAGCCACTCCTTGGTTATCCCGCCTGTGTGCTTCGGGTCGTTGTCATGTTGGAAGACCCAGCCACGACCCATCTTCAATGCTCTGACTGAGGGAAGGAGGTTGTTGCTCAAAATCTCACAATAAATGGCCCCATTCATCCTCTCCTTAATACAGTGCAGTCGTCCTGTCCCCTTTGCAGAAAAGCACCCCCAAAGCATGATGTTACCACTCTCATGCTTTACAGTAGGGATGGTGTTCTTGGGATGCAACTCATCCTTCTTTTTCCTCCAAACACGACTAGTGAAGTTTAGACCAAAAAGTTCTACTTTGGTCTCATCTGACCACATGACTTTCTCCCATGCTACCTCTGGATCATCCATATGGTCATTGGCAAACTTCAGACGGGCCTGGACATGTGATAACTTGAGCAGGGGAACCTTCTGTGCAATGCATGATTTGAGTGACCTTTGAAACTGTGGTCCCAGCTCTCTTCGTGTCATTGACCAGCTCCTCCCTTGTAGTTCTGGGCTGATTTCTCACCTTTCTTATGATCAGTGATACCCCACGAGGTGAGATCTTGCATAGAGCCCCATTCCGAGGGAGACTGACAGTCGTCTTTAGCCTCCTCCATTTTCTAACAATCGCTCCAACAGTTGATCTATTGTCACCAAGCTGCTTGGCAATTGCCCCTTAGCCCTTTCCAGCCTTGTGGAGGTCCACAATTTTGTCTCTGGTGTCATTTGACAGCTCTTTGGTCTTGCCCATGGTAGTAGTTGGCAGCTGACTGACTGTGGGGTGGACAGGGGTCTTTAAAGAGCTCAGACAGGTGCTACTATGTTAGATTAATAAGTGGAATAGAGGTAGACATTTTAAAGGCACAGTAACAGGTCTTTGAGAACCAGAATTCTTCTTTCTCAGATGTTCAAATATTTATGTTCAGCAGTGCAAGACAAATAAATTCTTTAAAAATCATACAATGTGATTTCCTGATTTTTTATTTTTATTCTGTCTCTCAGAGGGGGAATGCACCTACAATGTGAATTTCAGACCCCTCCATTATTTTTAAGTGGGAGAACTTGCAAAATCGCAGGGTCTTCAAATACTTCTGTTGCTCACTGTATATGATTCTTTCTTTATAAAAAATAAAATGTAGGACTATTGAATAGATATAAAATTACATTATTGGTAGCCAAGTTGCTACGAATTGTATAATAAAATAACCTGTACATAAATGTGGCCAGTGATCCTATTTTCAATCTCTTACAGTTAACGGGAAGGCCGCGTTTTCCATTGAGGGAAATTTCCCTGTTCTTTTTTCCTTTACCCTAAATAAAAAGGAGAAGCCTGGTCTCCTAACCCTAACTAAACATGGAATGCAGCTCGAGGTGTATCCACAAGCAACTGGCAGACACCGACTGGAAATTTATACCAAACCTTATGACAGCCCAAAGGAAACATATGAAAGTATTGTTGAATATATAATCTGCTGCGGATCTGTAGATCCTGTATTCAAGATACCTAGGGAGTTAGATGTTGTGGTTGGCCCAAGTTGGCTGACAGACAAGAAGGGGTTTCTGCAGCTTACATGCCCTGACCCAGTGATTAACACTCCAGATGGTCGCTGTACTATCGGTTTCACATTAGCCAAAAGAAATGTTGTAATAGCAACTTTACATGGTGATCTCATCAAACCTGGGGATGAGAGGAGATATGTCTTGCAAACCCTCCGAGGCAACAGAGTGGAGTTTAAAATCCATTTACCCCAACAGGGCCACTACGCCTTAAAAATACACAGTTCTACTGGCCAAGGAAAGTTTGAGTGCTTTTGTAATTACCTTATAGTATGTACAAATCCGGATGTGGCATGGCCACCCTTCCCCAAACAGCTGCAAAATCCAGTTGGGCCAACTGCCCTAATGGAAAAGAAAGGTCTTCTGCAACCATCTTGTCGTGAGCCTATTATTTATTCTTCAAGTGGACATTCAAGTATTTCATTTACTTTAAAAGATAATATAAAATTTCTTACAGCACTCCTAAGTGACAATGAATCTCTAAATGATTGTGGAGGGAAGCGCTATGTGACACAAGTGCAAAGAGGACAACACTTAGAACTACAGGTCCGCCTACCTCAAACAGGATCTTATGTTCTTCAGATATTTGCTGACAGCAAATCCTCTTCCACCAACTTTGAATATATCTGTAATTACTTGATTTGCTGTTCCAGTATAGATTCCTCCAGCATTGAAGCACCTCTTATACCGCAGATTCCAGTGGGTTCTAGCAATACAACAGATAAGAAAGGTTTCATCCAGCCATCACAGTTGGGGCAAGTGATTAATAGCCCAGATGGACGTTGCTCTTTAAATTTTTCACTGGACAAGGATATGAGCTGTTTAGCTACCTTACACTCAGATGATAACAAGTGGAATAGCCAAATGGAAAGAAGATACATTCTGCAAACTCAGAAACAGCGGCTGGTTGAGTTTTACATCCAGCTCCCCAAAAGTGGTTCATATGAATTAAGAGTCTATGCAGATAACAAATTTCAGCCTGGAAATTATGAACTTGTATGTAGTTATCTCATATCATGTTCAAACCTAAAGGTGGCATGGCCACCATTCCCTGACATGCTGCAAAACCCTGTGGGGCCTACACCATTATCAGAGAAAAAAGGCCTTTTGAAACCATCCCAAACAGAGCCAATCATCCACACAAATGATGGACGGTGCTCTCTATCATTCACACTCAAGAAAGAGATGAGTATTTTTGCCAGACTACAGTCGGAAGATGTGCTATTGACTGAAGAAGGTGAAAGGAGACATGTCCTACAAGTCCAGAGACAGAACAGAGTGGAATTTCACATCCAGCTGCCACAAGCAGGAATGTATGTTCTGAAAATTTACGCCGAGTCTGAGCAGGGCAGTTTTAAGTTTGCCTGTAATTATCTAATTTCTTGTGTTAACACTCAAGTAAAATGGCCTTTGCTGCCTCTCGATTTATGTAATCCTGTTGGGCCCAGTTACCTCTCCGATAAAAAAGGACTTCTTCGTCCATCCCACCTGGACCCAACAATTCAAACAGACGATGGCCGCTGCTGTGTGAGTTTTGCTTTGGATGAAAAGATTGAAGTTGTTGCTACCCTCCACTCTGATGACATTGCATCGGAGGAAGCAAGAAGAAGATACATTTTCCAAGTGGAGAAAGAAGGTCGGGTTGAGTTTGACATCCAACTTCCTAAAGCCGGTAACTATGTGCTGAAGGTCTGCACCAAGAAGAAGACAGACCTAAGCAATGTTTACGACTATACCTGCAATTACCTCTTATGTTGCTCCAATACAAAAATACGATGGCCATTTTTTCCAATGAGATACAGTGCTTGGAATGTGAATTATGAACTGCTGGAGCCACGGACTGGTATCCTGCCAACCAACAGTGAGGTACAGTTCAGAATTAAGGCCAAAGGATTGGCAGCAGTGGTCGTCAAAGGCAAGAACTTTTGGCCTCTGACGTTAGGTCGAGATGGATTTTGGGAAGGAGTGTGTAGCACAGCCGGAAGCAAGGACATCCAAGTGCTAGTGACAAATAATCTGAACAAGAATTATGCTCTAGTGCTTAGTTATCAGGTGAAGGGAGTAGTCCATCAGCGTTTAATAGACAGCTCATATTCCTCTTAGCTTTGCAAGTCAGAAACTCCCTTCCAATGCTCCAGCTCCCTTACAATATGAATCATCTTAATGAGAACACTTGTCAGAGGTGCTAAAACCAGATACGGATGATCAGCTACAGTGAAAGCTTTTTCGTGTGTCATATTAATGCACTCCATCCTGATTTCAGCTCCCAGTGAAAGCTAGATTACTGGGATTATCTTAGAACGCTTTGTTTTTAGCAGCCCACATTTTCCAGGTGCAATCAACAGGAATATTTGATAAGCAGAGGTTTATCCTGATGAGACTGTATATATTATCATTTGTCTACCATTAGTGCTTTGTGTGTGAATGACTGGGTAATAGTACCACAGAACGAATGGTTGCATCGCACCACTGTGAACTGCAATGTGTAGTCAGCGCAATGCATCTTAAAACTGTATAGGAACCGAAACAGTGTTTACCATAACATATATAGACTTGTGATATGGCTGGTTTTCATGAAAGGTATAATACTTTGTCTTACCCTTAGCATAGAGAACTCTAATTTTTTACAGGCAGCTTACTGACCCCTCATCTCTATTACATCCGTCTTTTAACTGAACTCATGCTACCCCAACAGTGTCGCAGTGCCCAAGAGATTTTTAAAGAACCATTTAGTTCAACAAAAATACATATACTGCATCTAAAATCATTACTTACAGTTAGTAATTACAAGTATTTAAAGGGTATTTTCACTAAAATTTACAGCATAGGTGACACATGTAAGATCAATGGGAGTTCCACTGCTGGAACCCTCACTGATCACTAGTAGTGATGAGCAAATCAAAGTATTCGAAGTGGACTTTGATCCGAATTTCAGGGAAAATTGGATTCACGGCGAAGCTTCGTGATAATAAATACATTTTCTCAGAAGTAGCGGTAAAAAAATAAAATCATACTCACACCTCATCCATTTGAGCACGAAGAGGCCGGCGCGGCCATCTTTATGGAAGATCCTGTGTAAAATCTTGTATGATGTCACCATGCTGGCCAGCCTGATGACGTCATCATGTGCAGTGCGGCGTCATAGCGCTCTAATGGATAAGGTGAGTATTATTATTTATCACCGATTAGGCCCTGAAAGCCCTATTTTTTTCTCTCTCACATGCTGCTAATAGCAATGAATGCGGCATCCAAGGGATTCAATGAAAGGGAGCAGCGCAATCGCTGCTCCCGGTCATTGCGCACGCTACTCAAAGTAATTCGTCACAAAGCAAATTTATTTGTGGACTTCGGCGAAGCAGCCGAATTGAAGCTTTTCAAACTTCACTCATCTCTAATCACTAGTACACAGATCCAGAATCCGCTTTTTCTCCGCAGTGAGGAGGCATGTGAATGGCACAGATGATCATACACAGCCTCTCCATTCAAAGTATATAGGACTGCAAGGCTAACTGCACATATGTGGCGGAGGTTCCGGTAGAAGCCTCCATTGCAGGATGAAATGTTGCTGGGGTATTTTGTCCAATATAATGGCAGTATTCACACCGGAAACATAAAGGACCCCATTATAGGGAATGGGATCTGTTTGGCACCAGCAGCGTCCGGCATATACCAGATCTGGTGTTTTGGTAATCTGTTCCCAAGCTGGAACAGAATACAGGAATCTAAGCGCAGATGTGCATTTAGCCTAAGTCCTGTAGGCACTAAATGGAGAGGCAGCACATGTGATCACCCGCTGCTCTATAAGGCCCCTTGCAGACGAGCGTGAGCGGAATAGGTATGGATGCGTTGCGGATGCGTTCAGTGAAAAATGCGCGATTTCGCAAGCAAGTTCATTCAGTTTTGTATGCGATTGCATTCAGTTCAGTTTTTTTCACGCGGGTGCAATGTGGTTTAATGCATTTTGCACGCGCGTGATAAAAAACTGAATGTTTACAAACAACATCTCTTAGCAACCATCAGTGAAAAACGCATCGCATCTGCATTTGCTTGCGGATGCGATTTTCATGCAGCCCCAATTCACTTCTATGGGGCCAGCGTTGCTTGAAAATCGCAGACTATAGAACAGGCTGCGATTTTCACACAAGGTACAAGTGATGCGTGAAAAACCACGCTCATGTACACAGACCCATTGAAATGAATAAGTCCGGATTCAGTGCAGGCGCAATGCGTTCGCATCACGCATTGCACCCGCGGAGGAATACCCGCTCGTCTGCAAGTGACCTAAGGTTACCTACACATGAGTGCGGGTTTCAAAACAGTTTATGCTGGATTTTCCGCAGATCTCACCCTTACATTGAAAAGGGAGAGATCCGCACACACACAAAAAAAAACGCAAAAAAATTGACATTCTGCAATTAAAAAATCTGCACAGGTCAGTTTCCGCATAAAAAAAGCAGTGCGTGTGAAATTTGTCTAATCTCATTCACTTTGCTGGTATTATATTACACTGCTGTTTTTCCGCACCAGAATCCGTGCAGAAACAATTTGTGTAATCTGCAACGTGTGCAGGTACCCTTTAGGCTACATTCACACGTCCGTGGTGTGTTGCGGACCCGCAAATTGCGGGTCCGCAACACACCAGCCCGTCACCCCCATAGAAATGCCTATTCTTGTCCGCAAGCTGCGGACAAGAATAGGACATGCTCTATCTTTTTGCGGAGCTGCGGACCCAAAATCGGGGCCGCGCTCCGCAATTGCGGCTGCAGACAGCACACTGTGTGCTTTCCGCATCCATTCCGTCCCCATAGAGAATGAATGGGTCCGCACCCGTTCCGCAAAATTGCGGAACGGATGCGGACACATTTTGCGGACGTGTGAATGGAGCCTAAAACTCCTCTGTCTGTGCACTCAGGATTCCCATTCTAGTGATAGTTGATGGCCTTTTGTGGATTGGTAATAAATAAAATGTTCTTCATGGCAATACCCCTATGAAGCATACTTCTAGCAATCACAGGCTTTGGAGACCTTTGGAACCAATTTTTATTACAGATTGACATGTATTTAGGGCTAAACATTTTTGTAATAGGTTTTTAATATAAATTTTGCACTGTTTGCCTTCTGCAGCTTTCTGTATGTAACAGCTTCAGAAATCTAAGCTGATTTATGCCCAAATCAAAGTTCAGCCTTGATTTGGGCACAAATCAGGTTAGAAGAGAGTTTAGCAGAGGCTAAAGGGGTGCCGGAGAACATTATCAGTCACCCAGTGTGACCGATTTATCACACAGCTTTCTGCAGCTGCTGTATGGCGTGAAACAGGAGCAGTAGAAACCAAACCGTGCAAAATTTTAAATAAAAACCTATTATAAAAATGTTTATTAACTCAAAATACATGTAAATCGATAATAGAAGAAAACTGTCTCAGAAGGTAAACTTCTGCAGCCAATTAGTTTCTTCCTGGGGGGGAGACAGACAAAGATCGAGAATGGCAGAAATAAATATAAAATAACTTGAATATTTTTCCCAAACAGGGAGGAATTGCCATTATCCACAGGATATGCCATGAACATTAGATAGGTGTGCATCCCAGAGCAGGGACGTACACTTATCTCAAGAACGGAGCCCAGTGTCATACAGCTTTGAATGGATAGGTGGCCATACATGCACAGCCCTTCCATTCACTTGAGTTCCAAAAATAATCCTGTGTGCTTAGTATGTTGGAACTCCCATAGAAGTAAATGTGCAGCCACCTCCCCACACGGGACTACCTTCTAGAGACAAGTATATGTTCTAAAGGTGGGACCGACACCTATGGAACATTTATGGCATATGCAAAGGATAGGATTACTCCTTTAAATGTAGAATTTTACATCAATAGTACATAATATGAAATACATGGACACAAAGACTAACCCTGTTGTCCATATGCCCGATATGGAAATCCGCTGATTGGCGAGTCATTAACAAACAGCGTCTCTCACAGACTAAAAGCCTCAAAGGGCATGCAACAATACTGTTTTCCCCCACGGGGGTATAGCACACAACCTATATAGCACAACAGCAGGTCAAGGTATAATGCCCATTATAATTTCATGGCCATGTTGATCATGATGTAAATGAAGAGCAAAACTGTTTGGAGACACTTACATGTTAAAATAAAACCATAGTCAATGTGTAGAAAAAGACATCTAAGGGGTTATCCAATAGTACAAATACCCCCACATAATGCCTGGGTCCCTCCTATAGAAGATACTTACCCAGTCCCACGTCCCTCTGGATCCCTGCACGGTAAGTATTGTCTACAGGAGGAAGGGGCCCGGGCATTGTGGGAGGTATTTGTATTATTGGATAATCCACCTTTTGGAAACTATTATACTTAGTGTAGCAAGCTTTTGCCTAATTTACTTCTAACAAATAAATTGTACTTAATGGCCGTTATTTCTGGAAATAAAATAAAAAAAATAAAAAAAGTGGTGGTGTGTGAATTTTGTACAAGGCAGTGTATGATGAATCAAAGGTGTTTAAGACCACAACACTAAATGTTCTCAGCGCAGTCCTCATTTATTTTATCCCAGAAGCAAGGAGGATGCTGAATTTCAGTTTTAGAGAATGACCATACACAGGAGCCTGTCAATCACCACTCCTACATGCCAGGACTCACAGAAACCCCGAGAGTCCTGCTTTCCCTGGCCAAATATTGAGTTTATTTTGTACCCGTATGTATACAAGGAGAACTCTAGCTGTGTGCACAGTGGAGGCAGAAATCACAGACTCTCTCTAGGAGTACAGTTTGCATTCAAATAGTATTTTATATGAATATTGAGTAAGTTAGTATAAAATACCTGACAGATCCAGTTTAACTTACTACTTTGTAGCATTTATACAGGCTAATGGAATATAAGCAAACATGAGCCAATGCTAGTAATCTGTTCACAATGATTTCATGTGAAAACAAAAGTATAACTGCTAAAAACTGGAATCATGAAGCAGTTTTCCTTTTATATATTACAACAGTTGTTGCTGATGCCACAGGATTTGATTCACAAGTGTTCAAGTGATGTCATAGGTTTCTAGTGAAAAGATTAAACAAAAGATATAGTCTTAGATGAAGCATTAAACCAAGGATGTATTTCATACATACTCGCAAGGTGGCACTTCAGTAGTCACTGACGTATGAGATACGTCCTTGCTACAAATGGCTCTAGAGATATGAGCCAGGTCTTGTTTGAAAGCTGAAAAGCTGTAAGTGGGAACTGCTTATACCTGCAGCTTTCACTACCAACCCAGTTTCTACAGTTAACATGTTATCTTCAGATATATTACAACTGGCAAACCCAGTGTTGTTTTAAATTTTACATTCTCAGCTTTAAAACAAGACCTGGCTCATATATGTAGCTATTATTCAGCCTGAAATAGAGCAGGTTTAAGTAGTCCTCTCCCCTTCAGCCAGCTGTGAGCTCAGAGGAGGGGGCAAGCGGAGAACCTGCTGACAGGGTGCAAAGAGAGGAAGAGAGGCATAGATCTTTCTCTTCTTGTAAAATTAGGCATGGGGCGAGGGGTAACATGGATATCTGTGCATGTTATGACCCTGCCCCCACCATATCAGAGAACATACTTGCTCAGATTTATTTTTTTTTCAGAAAAGGAGTGAGAAGATGAGTGATTACTAGTGTTGATCGAGCATGCTCGGCCGAACACTAGTTAGGCTCGAACATCTCGATGCTCGGCACATGACCGTACTTGGCCGAGTACCACATGTTCTCAAGCGCAATGCTCGAGTCTCCTCCCCGCACGTTTGTTGGCTACTGGTATTACAGTGATTGGCTGGCCGGAACGCGTCATGACACTTGTTCAGCTTAGTGTTAGTCAGGGAAAGCTGAGCATAGGAAGGGAAAGACAGTGTAGGGAGTGTTATTGGAAGATTTTTATTACAAAAACTTTTTAGAGACGCAAAAGTCCTTTTAAGGACTATTGTGTGTGACAGCAGCAATATCTGTTTGTAGCGCAACCTGCGCTAAATTGCTCAGTCTTAGGGAGAGCTCTGCATAGGAAGGGACAGACAGTGTAGGGAGTTTTATTGGAAGATTTTTATTAGAAAAACTTTTCAGAGACCAAAAAGTCCTTTTAAGGACTATTGTGTGTGACAGCAGCAATATATATTTTTAGGGCATCCTGCGATAAATAGCTTCTAATAGGCCGCTGCGGACAGTTAAATTATCCGCGCCACATCTCCTGTGTAAAGTGTGCACATCCCTAAAATATCAGTGACATCCAGTGTACTTTTTCAATAGACGGTGTCCGCTGCGGACAGTGAGATTAGCTGCGCCACATCTCCAGTGTAACGTGTGCGCCTAAAATTTTATCTGTGACATACAGTGTTTATTAGCCACTGGTGACAGCATTGACATTATCCGCAGGATATCTCCTGTGTGACGTTTCCGCATCCCAAATACCTTTTGAAATTTTTTTGCGCATACACTTTCAAATCTTCCGCTACTGTACGTGTGACATACTTTAAAGCACATATCACATTTAAAATGAAGAAGGCAAGCAGTAAGGGACGGGGAAGTGGCCTTGATGCTGATGGTGCACCCAGAGGCCGTGGCCCTGGGCGCGTTGAAACTGTGTCTGCTTCCAGAGCACAAGAAAAACAGTCATCCACGATACCTAGCTTCATGTCCCAGTTTGCAGGGCGGCGCGGGACACCACTCTTGCGACCATGTAGTCGTTGGATTGCAGCAGATAATGCTTCCAGTCGGTTAAGCACCACCCTGTCTTTCACCAAGTCCAGTCTTGATACTCCTTCCTCCCACCATGGAGAGTCTGGTTAAACAAGTGATCCCACACTCGGATATTCCGAGGACCTCTTTTCCTCACCATTCCTTGATTTGGCCCTCTCGCCAAGCACGCTTGAAGAGGGACAGATCTTGTGCCGATTCCCAAACTCTTGAGCATCCACACTCACAAGAAGATGACGGTGGGGAACCGCAATTACTGTTTAACGAGGTGGATGATGATGAGATACAGTTGCCAATAACTCAACAGCAATTACAGTCTCAAGAGGTTGAGGAAGAGGATGAGACACAGTTGTCAATCACTGAGGTTGTGGTTAGTCAACAAGTCCACGGAGCACCCCCTTGCGGAAATCTCCCTTGCCAAGGGGTAGGTGTTCCTCAGTATGGCGCTTTTTTGAGCAAAGTGCGGACGACAAAAGAATTGTAATTTGCAACCTGTGCCTTACAAAAATTAGCAGGGGCGTGAACACTAGCAACCTCACCACCACCAGCATGATCCGCCACATGGCATCCAAGCACCCTAATAGGTGGGCTGAACGCCTGGGTCCACAATCTGTGTCTGCGGGTCACACCATTGCCTCCTTTTCCCCTGTGTTATGTGCTGGCCAATCCCCTGTCCAAGACGCAGGCCTGGATGCCTCCCACCCTGCACCTTCACAAGCACCATCAGCGACCACATCCACTTCCCTATCACAGCGCAGTGTACAAAAGTCCTTACCCCAGGCATTTGAACACAAGCGCAAATACCCAGCCACCCACCCACCCACAGGCCATAGCACAAATTGCTGGCCCTGGAAATGTTGCCATTTAGGCTTGTGGACACTGCCTTCCGCAGCCCGATGTTGGCGGCCATCCCGCGTTACAAAGTCTCCAGCCGCCACTATTTTTCAAGGTGTGGCATGCCCCCCTTACACCAACATGTGTCCCGTAACATAACACGTGCCCTGACCAACGCAGTTACTGGGAAGGTCCACTTAACCACGGACACATGGACAAGCACATTCAGCCAGGGAAGCTACATTTCCCTGATGGCACACTGGGTGAATGTTGTGGAGGCCGGGAGCGAGTCGAACCCTGGTATGATACAGGTGCTACCGACGCCAAGGATTGCGTGCCCTACATCGATCAGATTTTCCGGCAGCACCTACGTTAGTGGCTCCAACCCCCACTTCTCCTCCTCCTCCACTTCCACCTACAAATTATCCGCGTGCAGCACCATACAGTCATCAGTTGGTAGCTGGAAGCAGTGTAGCACTGCAGTGGGGCCGTGCTGATATGCTTAGGGGACAAACAGCACACCGCCGCAGAGCTGTGGCAGGGGATAAGAGACCAGACTGAGCTGTGGCTCTCACCACTCAACCTAGAACCAGGTTGTGTCTGATAATGGCCGTAACTTGGTGGAGGCTTTGGAGCTCGGCAAGCTCAGACACATGCCATGCCTAGCCCACGTCTTAAACTTAGTGGTTCAGCAGTTTCTCAAAACCTACCCAAATTTGCCTGAGCCACGTGCAGGGCCGGATTAAGAGCATCATGGGCCTGGTGCTGAGGATTTTGCTGGGCCTTTTTATGGAACTGCACTCAGTGTCTTAATTACATATATATTTTATCGATACCATTAAAGTATTTTGTTCCTGCAACTACCCCTTCATTTGGCGTCTATCTTGGCAACATGGAGGGGGACCACGGGAGGGGGACCCTGAGGGTGGGGCACCCTCAGGGCACTATAGTGTCAGGAAAACCGATTTGTTTTCCTGACACTATAGTGATCATTTAACATGACTATGAAGATTACTGTTTTCTAGCTGCTGTGGACTGTGGACAACAGCAGCTAGAAACAGTAATTTTCATAGAGCTGTGTTATGATTTATGGACACAGCACTCAGCATGCTTAGCCAGTCAGATAGAAGGCTGGCTAAGCATGCTGAGAGCTGTGTCTAAATAACATAACACATTAAAGGGATTCTGTCACCAGGTTTCACCCCTGTCAGCTAAAAATATGCTGATGTTCAGGGCGTCTGCACGATTCCTAATGTGGGCTTATAAATGTCATCTGTGGGATTATTTAGCTAAAAAACAGCTTTTACTAACCTGTCAGTCAAACAAATAAGGTGCCCAAGGGGATGTTAATGAATGCAAGGTGCCGGCCGCACCCGCCGCCGTTCGTGCCCAGCGCCGCCTTTCCGGACTTCTGCGCCGCCTCCTAATCCTCTGTGCCGCCTCTCGCTCTCCCTCCCTCCCCCCTCCTTCTGCTGTAAGATCTCGCGCATACAGGGGTTGAGCGAAGTGCCGGCGCATGTGCACTTCGCTGTAAGAAGCCAAATGGAGAAGTCTGCACGGGCGCATCAGGCAGAGCCCTGTGCGCAAGCGCGAGATCTTACAGCAGAAGGAGGGGGGAGGGAGGGAGAGCGAGAGGCGGCACAGCGGATTAGGAGGCGGTGCAGAAGTCCAGAAAGGCGGCGCAGGGCACGAACGGTGGTGGGTGCGGCGGGCATCTTGCACCCATTAACATCCCCTTGTGCACCTTATTGGTTTGACTGACAGGTTAGTAAAAGCAGTTTTTTAGCTAAATAATCCCACAGATGACATTTATAAGCCCACATTAGGAATTGTGAAGACGCCCTGAACATCAGCATATTTTTAGCTGACAGGGGTAAAACCTGGTGACAGAATCCCTTTAAAGAAATTACTGTTTCTAGCTGCTGTGGACTAGCAGCTAGAAACAGTAATTTCTTTAATGTGTTATGTTATAGAGACTGAGCTCTCAGCATGCTTAGCCAGTCAGTAATTTTAATAGTGCTGTTATGATTTATGGACACAGCTCTCAGCATGCTTAGCCAGCCTTCTATCTGGCTGTGCTTCTTGAGAGTCACAGTCCACAGGCTCAGAAACAGCCTGTGGACTGTGACTCTCAAGATGCAAAGCCAGATAGAAGGCTGGCTAAGCATGCTGAGAGCTGTGTCCATAAATCATAACAGCACTATGATTGCCCTCCCTTCCAACTGGATGAGTTTATCTGATACCTGCCCTGCTCCAGAAGCTCCTGCTGTCTCACGGGCTGGTGTGGCTGAGCGCTGTGGGCCGTGTGCTGGTCGAAACTGCTGAGTAGGTTGTACACAGCGCAGCGTGCAGGAGGGATAACCGCGGGCGCACTGAGGTCATATCCGGCGGGCCGGCATTACAGGAACCGCACCAGCTGCTCTGACGTCCTGCCGCCGGATATCCTGTGACGTATATCCGGCGGCAGGACGTCAGAGCAGCTGGTGCTGTTCCTGTAATGCCGCGGCCCGCCGGATATGACCTCAGTAGTGATAGGAAGTTCGGATCTTTCAGATGAATCGGTTCATTTGAATCAGCTCATTCAAATGAACCGATTCATGAATCGGATCTTCGGTTCACTTGCTAAGTCACTGACTGCTGAGCTGACTCGCAAGTGAACCGAAGACTCTAGGTGCTGGTGCGCATGCGCAGATGCTATCCATTCGATTCACTTGCTGCTGCTGACTCAGTCGGCTCTTCAGCTCTCTAATGAGTGAGTCCGGATCAGGAAGAGTGATTGATTATAGTGATAGTGAAGGGAAGCTGAGGCTGACGCCGGACAGGAGGACTCAGGAGCTGTCACTGTGGTGTGCATTGTTGTCTGTTGTGCATTGTTACCCACAGTGACAACAGTCTGACACTGACAGTAGTACAACGAACCAAGTGAAGTGAAATGTGACTGCACAGGGAAAACTATGTGCTGAACTGATAACAGTATTACAGTAACACAGTCACTGGCTGATAATAAAATAGTCCCCACAGTCCCCACTTAATGGAATCCATAAAGGAGATGTGAACCCACCCTTAGTTATATAGCTACTGAATGAGATGCCTTTAACATATATATCTCCTGAGAAGCCAATTTGATCCTAAAGGGTTAATTCAACCTGTAATCTAAACTCTGTGTCATCTGTCACTTCTCTTATCTCTCTGCTCCTGTCAAAGGCTTACATAGAAATCACTGGGCCCCATAGCAAGAATCTAAATTGGGCCCCCATTCCCCTTTTATAGCCCCTCCCACTACCCATTCCAGGCCTCTCTCTTTGTTCCATGAACTATGTTCGCTGCTGTTTTATAATTTATGCCATCAGGGCCGGATTGGGATTACAAAACAGGCCTGGCACACAAAAGAGGCATAATAGATACAGTGTGTACAGATGTATAGTGTATACAGCAGTGTACTGATATGTGAGGAACGTGGTATAATATATGCAGTGTGTTCAGGTATATAGTGTATACAGCAGTGTACTGATATATGAGGTATAAATTACAGCTCGTACCTCACATATCAATCCAATACTGTATATACAATATACCTGTACACACCATCTATTATACCTCGTACCTAACATATCAGTACACTGCTGTATATACAATATATCTATACACACTGCATATATTATACCTTGTACCTCACATATCAGTACACTGCAATATATATTATATATCTGTACATATTGCATCTATAATACTGTTTAATATATGCAGTGTGTGTGTGTGTGTATATATATATATATATATATATATATATATAGATGTGAGGCATACAAGGTATAATACTGTAGGTGCAGTGTTTATAGAAATATGTGGTCAGTTATGCATTATAGTCACTGTGTGTGTGAAGTACATGAGGTAGTGGTCACTGTACCTGTCTGAAGTATTATACATGAGTGAGCAATCAGTAAAAACAGGGCATGGAGGGGGGGGTAAATGATGAAAAGTGGAGGACCTCCTCTTACCACTCCATTCCAGTCTGTATGGATCAATGCAGAGCTGATTGTGAACTTCTAATACTTGCTGTTATGGGTTGAAGGACCTGTGATGATGTCATCACAGGTCCTGGCAGATGTACCTTTCAAACCTAGGAACTACAGCATTTTTGGTGCTGTTCCTTTGCTAGATTCTGCAGGACCTGTGATGCTGAAGATGATGTCATCACAGGTCCTGGCAGATGCACTGTTCTAACCTGGGAACTACACTTTACACTGTGCAGTTCCCTTACAGGACCTGTGAAGACTCCCTGTACTACTCAGACGACTCAGAGCTGCTAGTGCTTGCCTTGCCTCAGCTCTGATTGGTTGGTGGGCGGGGAGGGGCTGGCAGAAGCAGCTTCCACTCTAGGATCATATTACGCTCCTCCCGAGTCCCTCCCTCAGGCTCCCTGCTGCCAGCGTGAGGTGAGCGTCTCTGCATTGTCTGTGTGCTATGTGACGCTGTGTACAACAGAGGACTTTTAACCCTCCCGACGGCCTTTTGGCTGGGGATGGGCCTATTTTATGGTAGGGGCCTGGAGCTGCAGCTCCATCAGCCCCTACGTTAATCCGGCCCTGGCCACGTGTGTGCACATTTCTGCAAGTCATCGACAGCTTCAGCCGGTCTGTCAACGCTGCAGCAGCGTTTGAAATTGCCAGCTCACCGGCTGTTGTGCGACGTGAGCATGCACTGTAACCCCATGTTCCACATGTTGGCCAGGCTTTGTGAGCAGCAGAGAGCAGTAGTGGAATACCAGCTCTGCAACATGGTCTTCGCCTTTCCAGTCAGCTTCCACTATTCACAAGCGAGGAGTGGGCATGGATGTCTGACCTCTGTGAGATTTTAAGAAACTTTGAGGAATCAACACAGATGGTGAGCGGCAATAACGCTATTGTCAGCGTAACCATCCCACTTCTGTGTCTACTCAAACACTCGCTGCTCACAATTAAGGACGACGCTTTGCATTTGGAAGAGGTGGAAATATCGGAAGACATTACACAGGGTGATAGCCAGACCACCCTCAGTTCGTCTTCTCAGCGCGAATTGGACGATGAATAGGAGGAGGAGCAGGAGACAGTTTCCTAATTAAAACTAACGATTTAATCGTTCAAGTTTTGCCCTTGTTACTTGATTATCTGGTCTATGCTAAGAACTCTGTCCTCAGAAGAGACATACTACTGCATTGTCTTATTTCTATAAATTGTTAATTGGTTAGCTAGGTTGCAAATAACCGTTTCTTCCCTTTAGGATTAGCTAGCCGGGGTCTCTTCGCCCCAATTCAATACGAAGAGAGGTGGCAGCAAACTAATTTGATTTCCAGCGCAAAATCAATAATTTTATATTACCGATTGTACATACAATTGCGATTGTATCATGTATGAGCACACCAACCAATCTTAAACGTCTACTGTGCTCACAGTGGATTCGCCTCCAGAAGTCTCTAGTGGACAAGATGTGTATGGCAACTGTGGCATAGTATGACGGCATTGGTGGGTGGTTGTCACACTTACAACTACTGGGTGTCCAAGCTGGACACGTGGCACGAACTGGCGCTCTACGCCTTGGAGGTGCTGGCCCGCCCTGTCGTAAGCGTTTTGTCTAAGCGGGTATTTAGTGCTGCTGGTGGCATTATAACAGATAAGCGTATCCGCCTGTCAACAGAAAATGCTGACAGGTTGACTCTTATTAAAATGAACAAGGCCTGGATTGACCATGACTTCTCGACTCCACCAGAGGAAAGCTGATGAACATAAAGGCACTTTAATTGTGTTGTTTATAATGTACTGAATACACTGTATTCCCATGCACCCTTTACATCATAAACAAGGGTATATGGTTAAATCTTCCTTTTTTCATCCTATTTCTCCTCTTCCATCATATCAATATGCTTATTCATCACATATAATGCCCTTCGCATATAATGTTTTACAGGGTCAGCTCGGCAGCAGGCCCTCGTATATAATTTTTTAGAGGGTCAGCTCACCAGCAGGCCCTCACCTACAATGTTTTACAGGGTCAGCTCACCAGCAGGCCCTCGCATATCATTTTATTAGAGGGTGACCTCACCAGCAGGCTCTCGCATATGTTTTACAGGATCAGCTCACCAGCAGGCCCTCACATATAATTTTTTAAAAGGGTCAGTTCACCAGCAGGCCCTTGCATGTGTTTTACAAGGTCAGCTCACCAGCAGGGCTTCACCTACAATGTTTTACAGGGTCAGCTCACCAGCAGGACTTCACCTACAATGTTTTACAGGGTCAGCTCACCAGCAGGCCCTCGCATATAATTTTTTAGAGGGTCAGCTCACCAGTAGGCCCTCACCTACAATCTTTTACAGGGTCAGCTCACCAGCAGGCCCTCGCATATAAGGTTTTAGAGGGTCAGCTCAACAGCAGGCCCTAACCTACAACCTTTTAGAGGGTCAGCTCACAGCACGCCCTCACATATAATTTTTTGAGGGTCAGCTTACCAGCAGGCCCTCACCTGCAATGTTTTACAGGGTCAGCTCACCAGGAGGCCCTCTCATATAATTTTTTAGAGGGTCAGCTCACCAGCAGGCCTGCACCTCAAATCTTTTACAGGGTCAGCTCACCTGCAGGCCCTCACCAAATTATACCTAATAATTAAAGTAATTTGCGCGCATGCTGCCTTGCTTGGATGTGGAAGGCATAGCCGTTTCTCAGGCTCCCTCCCCGGAATCGAACCATTATTCCCCGTTACCTGTGGCCACCATGGTTTGCGCTGAAAATAACATCAAAGGTTGATAGGGCAGACATCCGAATGGATCGTCGCAGTCACAGGGACGTGCGATCAGCCCCAGGTTATCTAGAGTCACCAAAGCGGCAGCAGGCCCTTACCCATAATGTTCTAGATGGTCAGATCAGCAGGCCCTTGCTCCAAATGTTTGAGGGTCACCAGCAGGCCATCAATCAGAATTTTTCAAGGCTGTGTATGATGCCCTCCTTTATGTGTAACAAAGGGAGTATAGGAGTGCCAATTCCTTGTAATTTTTGGCAGCCCTTTCACTTAGTGCATAGGCTTTATGAGTGTAGGAGTCCCACTACCTGAACAATTGTACCACAATGTGAATGAGGCCTCCTTTATGTGATATACAGGTTGTATCGGAGTGCCTCTTCCTTGCAAATTTTTGGCAGCACTTGCACTTTATATACAAGTAAATATACAGGAAAGAATGTTTCCTAACAATTTTTCCTCTAAAATCGATTTTATCTTCGGTTTGGTGCGTATTATTATCATTCTGTAAAAGTGGCGTACTACTCGGACAACATCGTTCCCAGTGCGACCTGGGAGTCCAAGATGCATCCCGACATCCTCCCCATGCTGTTCCCGAACCATTTTGGTGGTTTTTCCATCAATTTCTGACCTTTTCCTATGAACCAGGCACCCTCCCCTCTTCAGAGAAGGGGGTGCCTGGTTTAATGCTCGGGTTCTCCCATTGACTTCCATTATACACGGGTGCTCGGTAGAGCACCGGCGCATCCCGATGTGTCCGGCCAGAGCAACCGAGCACTATGGTGCTCAATCAACACTAGTGATTACTCATCTAATCATACCTCTGCACCTAATTAAGCGATTTCTTGATGTTGCAATACTGTTGTTTACCTGCGTCCATATCACGGTGTATTGTAGGTCGCATCAAACACTTGCATCACGTGCACAAAAACATGAACAAAAGTTACATTTGACACTATTCCTGTTCACAATATAGCAGAACCATTACGCACGTCTAAGAGCAAGCCTAGTTAAAGAGGACCTTTCACCAGAGGAAAGCCTCTAAACTAACTATACAGAGGTGTAGAGCGGCGCCCAGGGATCCCCCTGCACTTACTGTTATCCCCGGGCGCCGCTCCGTTCGCCCGGTACAGCCTCCGGTATGTAAGTAGTTAGGCTCCACCCATTTGATCCTGCCGTCGTCTTCTTCTCCTATGCTGTAGCGCTGGCCAATGGCAGCGCTCAGCTCATAGCCTGGCTCTACACCTCTGTATAGCCTGGCTCTACACCTCTGTATAGTTAGTTTAGAGGCTTTCCTCTGGTGAAAGGTCTTCTTTAACACATTATATTAGGTTCAGTGATTTATCATTTTTAATTAAGATTACAGTTTGTATACAATTGTATGAAAAATTACATACACCAGTATTTGCACGCAAAAGTTGGTTAATACATGCAGTAGTGAATGTAGACACGTATAGTATGCATAAACTTGTAACATCTTATAGATTTTGCAGAGTATATTTTGTGTTAGAGTATGCATTTTGGTTGCAAATTTTAAATTTTGTGCAATTTTTGCTTCGAATACCCGCTGCAAGGTTGCATGAGGGTGGTTGTGTGCATTAATGATTGAGTTGTATTTTTATACACAGTACGCTGTGTGTCCTTAAGTAGCTGTTTGCAGTGTTTAATATATAATTTAATACATTTGTGGATGACGGCCAAGTATTGTACGGTCTCAAGTTTCCATGTTTTTGAGAGCACACGATCTTGTTGATGTATACATTTCTGGTACATTTTCACATTTTGATGTTATTTTACATTGTTTTTGTGTGTAGACCTCTGTTTTGTCACGTTTTAGGGGCAATATTTGTTTTGATACCTTTTTTTAAAATAATTCTTGTTTCTCATAAAGTTACAAAAAGGCAGATAAGGCTGTCAACAACTTGTCAATGTAACTGAGATAATCAGGCTGCAAGCTGTCAGAAAATATATGTTTTGGCTTCTATTATTTTTTTTTATATTTAAAGTTTAAAACTAGATCTTTGGTCTTTCCAGATAAAGAAATGTGTATGTAAATGTAGTTTTAAGTGGTAGGTATGAACTCGGTAAATGCTGAAACTTTATTTTTAAAAGGTGTAGAGTTTATGACTTTCTACTTGGGTCACACTTTTATGTGAGTAATCTGAACTTTTATGCATTTTTAATTTATAAGATGCACTTTTTGCCCCCCCAAAAGTGTGGGAAAATGGCATTGCATTTTATAAAGTGAATACTAATGAGCGCTTTCATAATGGAGGTGCTCAATAGTATAAGAGCTGCGGGGAGCAGTGAGTGTAGCACTTGTTGGACTCACTGCTCCCTGGTCTTCTTCTGGACACCGCTCTGCAATATGTCCTAACTGCATATAGCATCATAATGTGTACATAGGTGTGCACTACGACCTGACACTGCTCGTCATCAGATCACAGCGCAGCGCGGGGCCAGCAGAACACCAGGCAGCGGTGAGTGCAGAAAGACCTTGCTGTCCAGAGAAGGAGAGGTCCGATGAGGATTAGGAGTTTGCTCTGCAGTCTAATAAAGATTGGGGGGTCTGATCAAGATTAGTGGTCTGATGAAGATTGAGGAGGGGGGTCTGAACTGAGGTCTTAAACTGAGAATTAAATCTGCATGTATCAAGCAAACACCGTAATTATTCCACATACACAGGACATAAATTCATAAATTTATTTCAAAATCAAATTGAATTGAACACACAAGTTGATAAAAAATTAAAACAGGTAGTCAGTTCTCAATTCATATAAAAATAAATTAAATTTTAAAATACACATTTTTTATATTCTATAAAGATAAATTAGTAATCAGAGCATATGTACAACAGGGAAACACAAATAGATAGAAAATATTACAAACAGGTTTAAAGAGGACCTTTCACCAGTCCTGACATGCCTGTTTTATTAGCTTCATGCATTCCCCAATTCTAGAGTATCTAGTCTTATGACTATGTTGTGCCATTCTTTTATTATTTCTACTAGAAGTTATGAATGAATTTCTATTAGCCTTCAGTAAGGGTACAGAGGGGAGGTAACCATCTGGGGGTGTGTCCCTGCACAGACTTATTCTATCCAATCAGTGCTGCCATTTTCAGTCTGTGCAGGTACACCCCCCCAACTGGTTACCTCCCCTCTGTACCCTTACTGCAGACTGCTAGCAATTCATTCATAACTTCTAGTGCAAAAAATACAGGAATGACACAACATAGAGCCATAAGAATAGATGTTCCCGAATTGTTATTACATGGGGAATGCATGAAGCTGTTAAAACAGGGATGTCAGGGGATGGCGTTTTTTGGAATCCTATTAAACCACACATACTGGTAGGGTTGATCCTGCTGATTAAAATGATACCTGTCTTGTGAAAATCGGTTGTGGCTTTTACAACGCTTTTGTCCTTTATGCAAATTAGGGCTTTAGTGCATTGCGGGGTGGGGGCAGCACTGGAAAGTTGAGGAACTGAGGTGCACTGAAGGGCTAAGATCTACTCCTTGGTGGATGAATAGACGTCTTTTTTTCTCAGGAATGTCACACCAATCTTCACAAGACAGGTATAATTTTAATTAGCTGGATCCTTGGTTTAATACGGTTCATTCTGTTGAACGGCACTCTCCAAGAAAGCGGAAATAAAGTGAGTGTGACTGTATATATGTGTGCATCCCGAAACCCCACAGAACTCAGCTGTTCTGCAGTAAGCTGTGGTGCCTTGTGTAATGGATGGAGCTGGTTTCATTCCCTTCACTGGGAGCAGCACTGCAGTAACCAGCTCCATCCATGCTACACATTGGAAAGCTGTGCAGTTCCAGCATCGCAGTTATTGCAGTAATGCTGATCAGCAGGGATGTAGGGTGTTGGATTCCCATTGATTAGACATTGATAGCCTATCCTGAGGATAGACCATCAATGTAAAAATCCTGGACAACCCCTTTAAGTTCAGTTCCCCATGCTAGAGCGCAGAAGTACTATTCTAGGCAGGTGTGGTTCGTTTACTGCTACTCCATGAATATGGGTTACACCTAAAGGTTACCGGACCCCTGACAGTCAAATTATATCAGAGCACATTTATTTAGAGGTCTTAGAGGCCGTTTATATGGCGGATTTTAATGGTTGAAATCTGCTGCGTATACCGAGGCAGTTTCTGCCATGTTTATACACTTCAGAAGCAATGGACCCACTTGCGGCTAAGTTCCACTGAGTGGATCTACGAGTGGACAATCGTAGCTGTTGAAACACCATGCCAAGAAGGAACACATCCCTTCTTGGCATGGTCATGACTTTTAACTGCTGAGCTGCAAACTGCAGCGCTGCCTCCCATTGAAAACAATGCGAGTCGGACATCACGCAGGCACCGCACACCAAAATTCCAAGGGCAAAGTCAACTATGTGAATGGCCCCGTAGCCAATTACTTTACCAAACTTCTATGTATTTTTTTACATGTTCTACTTAGAGGGGTTGTCCGGGTTCAGAGCTGAACCCGTACATACCTCCATTTTCCCCCCTCCTGACAGGAGCATTGGAGCAGTGCATGCTCCGAATGCTCTCCTTTGCCCTGCGCTAAATCGCGCAGGGCAGAGGCATTTTTTGGAGATCCGGTGACGTACCGGGGCTCTCCATGGGGCTGCCAGGAAGCCCGGTGATGTCACCGGCACTGATGGGTGGGATTTAGCTCTGCCCTAGCCAGTAAAACGGCTAGGGCAGCGCTAAAGCCCGCCCATCAGAGCCGGTGACGTCACCGAACACACTGCTGGGCGGAAGTTTCTACCCGGCAGTGTGTTATTGTAAATAAGCGATTTAGCGCAGGGCAAGGGAGCGCATTGGAGCATGAGATGCTCTGATGCTTGCCTCAGGGGGGCTGCCGGGGTGAAAATAAGGGTATGTCTGGGTTCAGCTCTGAACCCGGATAATCCCTTTAAAGGTTTCATTTGAAGGGGACAAAAAGGAAACAGCAGCAAAACTCATAACAGAACTAGAGCATCAACATAAAATACAAATCGTGGGACTGTCTAGTCACTGCCATCTTGTGGAGAAAAAAAGAACCCGCACCCACACTTACACAGTCCATTCCATTCACTGTAACAGTGGTCTACAACTGGTGGCTCTGCAGCTATTGCAAAACTGCAGAAAGCCCTGACTTCCCAGAATTCCCTGGGGCTGATAAGGCATGGCAGGTGTAGAAGGTCTGCAACAGCAGGAGAGCCATCACAGGCTGGAGACCACTGCTTTATGATGTCATCTCAATTTGGTGAAGTGCTGCACTGTCCGCTGACTTTCTTGCTTTAACTCTTCGATGTGAGAGTCCAGCCGCTGAATAAGGTCCTGTGACCGGAGTTCTTCCTCCTGAAGGAACCTTGATGCTATGGTGTTTGGTGGGGTTGAGGGTGGCAGTGGGAACTGCAAAAACAGAAACAGAATGCATGACGTGAAGACTAAGAAAAAGTTTTACTGTAACCAATGGAGGGGGCACAATTTTTAAACTACAGGATTTACCTGTAACAGTTTAACTTCAAGGGGTTTCCCAGGACTGAAGTAATAATTATCACGCTGGCGAGGGTCCGACTCCCAGCAATCACACCGATCAACTGTTTGCAGGAGCTCCAACATCAAACTGCAGTGCTGCTCCTATTCAAGTCATCAATACTTCAGTCCTGGAGAACCCTATTTAAAAAATCTTCACATGTAGAGAATGGAGACATCGACACCTTGGCTCTAGATTTAGCAAATTTAAAATCTATTATCTTTATAATATGTCTTTATTACCCTTTTTTTCCTGCTTTTCATTGCAGAGAACATGACAAACATGCTATCTGCTTCTGCTGTCTGATCGCATTTATATAGTGCCGACATATTCCTCAGTGCTTTACAATCAGTCAGAAATAACACAGCAACATACAAGTCAAACATTAATACAAAAGGAATGAGGGCCCTGCTCACAAGACCTTACAATCTATGAGGAGGTAAAGGTGTAATTGAGGGCATCATCATACCTCAGACCCGAGCGAACGGACTACCAGTACAGGGAGTGAGAGACTACGGCCTACCATTTAAGGGCCAATATGGCAAGGAATAGAAGGTAAGTGCCGGAAGCGCTGCCGTTACCACTGTAGAGACCCAGATTCAAGCCTGGGGGTCAACTTACCGAGAAGGTAAGTTTACAGCAGGACCCCCGCCTAGAACGGAAAAACGCAATCTGTCACCTAAGCGTGAGGACAGAACGCGGTAGGCAGGGCAAGTCGGCACACGGCCAGTACAGCTAGTGTGAGCGAGGTAGACGGTCCGAGGTCACAACAGGAACTCCGGAACCATCCAAGTCAACAACCATACTCTCCCGAGGAGAGGGCTGTGAAGGAACAGACTCTGAAGCCTGACCAGGGCAGAAGCCACATCGGAGGGATATGCTCTGAGCAGGAGCCAAAACAGAGCCGGCAAGAAGAAGCAGACGCCGGCATAACTCCTCCAACCGAAAGGATGAGTGGGTAACAGGTAGGGGTGGGCGATATGGCCTAAAATCTATATTGCAATATAATTTTAAGCATGTGCGATATGCGATGTATATTGCGATATATTGTTTTCTATATTTGGGGGGGCGTGTTTAAACTTTTTTTTACTTTTTATTTAATAACTATTAGCCTCCTTAAGGGCTAGAACGTAGAACCCTTGTCATATTCTCTATTAGCTCTATTAGGGTGAATAGGACTTTACACTCTCCCTGCTGCCCTGTGCTTTGTGCACACAGCAGCAGGGAGCTGACCCCCCTGCCCTAAACGGTGCCATCCCCAGATCCCCCCCCCTCCCCTAAACGGTGCCATCCACAGATCCCCCCCCCCTCCCTCCCCTAAACGGTGCCATCCACAGATCCCCCCCCTCCCCTAAACGGTGCCATCCACAGATCCCCCCCCCTCCCTCCCCTAAACGGTGCCATCCACAGATCCCCCCCTCCCCTAAACGGTGCCATCCACAGATCCCCCCCCTCCCCTAAACGGTGCCATCCACAGATCCCCCCCCTCCCCTAAACGGTGCCATCCACAGATCCCCCCCCCCCCCCCCCCCCCCCCCGACGCTCACAGGAATACATTTAAAAACTAATCAGTAACTTTAACTTTATTCATTGGTGATCTCTTTACTGTATACCTTACTAGGTCTTAGCTCCGATAACAGCAGGCAGTGCGGGGGGCGGCGCCTGCGCCGCCTAGTGGGAGGAGCAGGCGCGTGACTTCAGTGGGTGAGTGCCGCCCGCCCGCACTGCATGCGGTTACCGGAGCTAAGACCTAGTAAGGTATACAGTAAAGAGATCACCAATTAATAAAGTTACAGTTACTGATTAGTTTTTAAATGTTCTACTGTCAGCGGCATGGCCCTGTATATTCTAACCCCCAGGCAAGCGTCCCTGTCACCATGGGAACGCCTGGGGGTTAGAATATACCATCGGATTTGAGTTTTCACGCGCTCACTGAGATCGTGAAAACTCAATGATTTACTGTCAGTCCCTCCCCTCCTCCTCTTTTGTCATTGGTGGTCAGCGGCACAGTGGGGAGAGACTCTCCTTCTCCCCTGTGCCCAGTGTGCCGGCTCAGGAGAAGATGGTGCGCGCAGAGAGCGCGATCATATCGCGGTCCGGCGATATAGGCGATATGCTCAAAATCCATATCGTGGCACAAATTTATATCGCATATCGCCTATATCGTCTATATCGCCCACCCCTATACCACACCACATCCGAAGAGGAGGGAATGGTAGTAGGTGAGGGAACCGTAGTCCCGCCAGAGCCAACTTAGAATTCGAAAGGCGCTGCAGACAGCCCTCTCGTCCATGAGACCGCTTGCGCAGGGAAGCAAAGCAGCAAGAAGACGCAATGGGTACGCATCCAGCAGCCATGAACACTGCACGGGTGGAAGGGCCAACTAGCATGGTCAAGTAGATAGCAAGTAGACCGCGTCCGGACCAGGTGGAAGCAGAATGATCTCTCCGGAGAAGAGTGTAAGGCGTGTGGCTAGCATCGTAACCCAAGGGAAACACGTATGTCGCGGGAGGAAGGGGGACATACGTACGGTCAGCCCCGTAAGCAGTGAGAATGCCAACCCACCTACAGAAGGAGAAGGCATACACGGCCCATACAATGCACAGAGCGCGCATGAATGTTCATCTACTGTAAATATTCACTCTGGGAAGGGGGCCATCGACAGAGCCCCACAGTATCTACAGAAGTATATAATAGAATATCTATAATAGAAAATGCCTAATCTTGTCCGCAATTGCGGACAATAGGACATGTTCTATTTTTTTGCGGAAACTGAAGCACGGATGCGGAAGTGTGGATCCGCAAATGCGGATGCGGACAGCACATTCTGGCCCTATTGAAAATGAATGGGTTTGCACCCGTTCCGCAAAATTGCAGAACGGATGCGGACCCATTTTGCGGACGTGTGAATGGACCCTAATTGAACTATTCTAATATACATTTTTTATTTTTTATTGTGGCAATACTTCTACCAGTCCACTCTGGAATCCAAAAACTATGCAGACACCTCCTTTATCAGTTTGGACCTGGTTTTATTTTTAAAGATGCTGCTTGGTTTCGTATTAAACAGCAACAAACTCATCCCAAGAGGGAAAAAAGGGCATGGGAAATGGTTTCGGTGCCAACATTGTGTGTGTGTGAGATTTCACTATGTGGCTGCAATGTGTGCTCCCAGGACAGTACTAGGAAGAAAATGTGATGGTAAAAGCAGGAAACTACCCACTAGTAAAGTCACATCCACCTCACCTGTGCCCCTTGGTGGGAATCTTCAGCATCTCCATCATCAACCTTGAAGGGTTCAGAAGACACTGACTCCAGGGAACCGGTCCTACTTAACCCTTGCAGAACACAGGCAGCTTTCTGGTTAGCGTACACTGATCGCTGTAGGTCCTCATACCGCTGTGACACTTCATTCAGATGCTCATTCAGTGCTTTCAGCTCCTCTTTATGTCCACCTAACAGCTCCTGTGTTCTCCTATGGAATGTCATAAGCATATTACACAATGGAAATGTAGTTGAAAAAAAACAGCAAAATACGCAGGTCAAGATGCATCTCTATACTTTCAATTTTGGCAATAAGCATCATATTATATATATATATATATATGCACCAGAACCTACATAATATATATGCCCCATACTGGATACACACCTTTCTTGATTTATATGATTTTTTGTATTACAATAGAAAAGATAAGAGCGTTAGAAGGTCTTCAACCCCTTAGTGACCACCAACCACACCTTATTTTAGTTTTAGTAAAAAAAAAATTCTCCAAGTTAAGACATACACATTTTTCCACTGAAAAAACTGCTTCTCAATGAACAAAAAACTTACAAAAATAACATATTTGTTATAGCTGTGTCTGTAATGACTCGCAGTATAAAACGATCATGTAATTTATCCTTCATATAAACCTTCAATTTATATGTTGTTATATAACTGTTATTGTAATCAGATTGTAAAAATGTGCTTTTTTTTTGTTGGTTATGAAAACTACATTATAAATAAAATCTTTAAAAAACATGTGAGGCCATCTATCCAACAGCTAAAGATTGGCCAAAACTGGGTCATGCAGAAGGACAAGGTCTCCAGCACACCAGCAAATCTAAATCTGGCCAATCTCCAGAAAAAGGAACCCCCAATTAAAGGAGAGCTCTCCGTCACTACGTAAGTTCTGAGCACGCTCAGCTATTTTCAGAAATCCCATAGTGGTGATTGAAGAACGCACTGCGCAAGCATGGCCACTACTCCATTCCCCACTACGAGATACTCAGATATTTTCTGAACTGCCATAATGGTGAACAGAGGGTGGCCTCGCATGTGCAGCTGCTCTTAGTTCACTACAGGGACCCAATTCTGGAGATAGGAATGGGTCCCAAAGTTGTGACCTGCACCTATCTGACACTGATGGCATATCCTGCTATCAATGTCTGAGATGAGCCAACCCCTTTAACATTACAATGCGCCCGTCTCCTTACCCCTCCACTGCGCTGTGGATATCAGACTGTCTCGTGTGCAGAACAAGCTCCAGATTTCTCCTCGCCTGCGACAATTCATTCTGTAGACTCTGATTTTCACATTCCAGGTTATCTAAAGCCTGTAAATAATGCATAAAATGCAAACAATGAAAGGCAAGGTTATAAAAAGTCAGCTCACTAAATTTAGCAAAAATCTGGTACGCAACCCCTGGTCGCTCAAATGTACTAATGAAATAATTGTGAGGTGCTAAAATCAAAAAAAGTTTATTGGTGCACATAGAAAGTAGGTGAATTAAAATCCAACTTGTGTATGGTGTCACGTCCACAAGCCAAGGTAAAGTTACCAACTGGGATCTCAATTAGCCTATACTGGAGTCCCGTAATAATTGAACCTCATCAGGCGGTATCGCACAGTTGGAATGGACAGTGGACCGCGCATCAAACTTAGGCTTTGGGCGTGCAGCTGATCAAACACCAGATGTGTGCATGTGGGAGACAGTGCCAGCGTACAGTGCTCAGCTTGTCCCTAATATACAAGCCGTGCAGGAGAGAGTAACCACAATAAATGTGCCTATACCCCAGCACATCTGTAGAAGTTCCACTAATGCCTAGCTCGTCCTGCACATGCCGCACATCTAAAGACCTAGCACTTCAGCTCTACGCGTTTCTGCATCAAATAAATGCCTCATGAGGAGCAACTAATGTGGGCGTGGAAAGGAAGCGGAAATACACTGCGGTTAGGCACATAAAGATGCGCTACCCCGCACACATAGGGGCAGCGATCCGGCGCTATGATGGCTGTGAAACGGCCGCCACAGCTGGGAATATTTATAGGGGAAAGCTCCACCTACCAGCGACGTCGTAATAGAACGCAGCGCACCGAGCAGTGAAGATCACATGCTCTGCTCGGACCCGTGCTGCCTCTAGATGAGGGGAGTCCAAATCGAGTACCAGACTCTTACTGTCTAACAGGAACCCCTAGTGGACATCTAACGCTAGGACACTGAGGTAAAGGGATACATAGCCAGAACGGTGATGACAGATGTAAAGACAAGTATGTACGAAGAAAGATGTTAGATGGAATTATAAGTCAGTGCAATATAGAGATGTGTCAATCACGTCAAAAGACGCTCTCTATATCACACCAATTACAGAAAAAATGTCAAACTGTAAAGTTGTGAAACTAGATAGGAGAAGCCGGTAAGGATGCGCTTAAAGGAAACACAAATAAGAAATGTGGTCATTCAGACCCATCAGACGCCTAGTGTCCAAACGAAAGATCCACTGTGCCTCTTTTTGCAACACCCGTCTATCAAAGTCACCTCCTCTAACCGAGAGTCTAATGACTTTGATTCCTTGAAAACGGAAGGCATTCAGGTCATGATGGCATGATGTTCAGCCACATGTCTCGCCACAGGGGTGTCGGCCTCCTTTCTGATGTCGTATAAATGCTCCCCTACACGCCTCCTAAATTCCCTGCCGCATACACACGTTATCAAATAAACCAAGCCCGTGGTGCAACAATTGATAAAAGACCTGATGAAAAATGTGCGGCCAGTGTTGGTACTAGAGAAAGTTCTACCTTTTGCCGATAGCATTGCAGGCAATGCAACGTCTGCATTTAAAGGTCCCTAGAAGTTGTTCTCCAAGGGGATTTACAGGTTGTACGCTAGGGGAATGGGGGCTATGAACAAGGCGGTCCCTAATGTTTCTACCTCTCCTAAAAGTAATGGAAGGGGTCGCCCCCACCAGGTGACCAACATCAGGGTCCGCCTGTAAGATGCCCCAAAACTGGGCGGGGGATCTGCCTGCAGAGGGCGTTTCTATTACGACGTCGCTGGTAGGTGGAGCTTTCCCCTATAAATATTCCCAGCTCTGGCGGCCGTTTCACAGCCATCATAGCGCCGGATCGCTGCCCCTATGTGAGCGGGGTAGCGCATTTTTTTGTGCCTAATCGCTCCTTTCCACGCCCACATTAGTTGCTCCTCATGAGGCATTTATTTGATGCAGAAACGCGTAGAGCTGGAGTGCTAGGTCTTTAGATGTGCGGCATGTGCAGGACGAGCTAGGCATTCGTGGAACTTCTACAGATGTGCTGGGGTATAGGCACATTTATTGTGGTTACTCTCTCCTGCACGGCTTGTATATTAGGGACAAGCTGAGCACTGTACGCTGGCAGTGTCTCCCACATGCACACATCTGGTGTTTGATCAGCTGCACGCCCAAAGCCTAAGTTTGATGCGCGGTCCACTGTCCATTCCAACTGTGCGATACCGCCTGATGAGGTTCATTTATTACGGGACTCCAGTATAGGTTAATTGAGATCCCAGTTGGTAACTTGTACCTTGGCTTGTGGACGTGACACCATACACAAGTTGGATTTTAATTCATCTACTTTCTATGTGCACCAATAAACTTTTTTTGATTTTAGCACCCCACAATTATTTCATCAGTACATTTAAAGTAAAAGAAAAGCCAGTGTCATCTATTCTACATTGCATAGCCAACATAGGAATAGATGACATTTCTATGCCGCACTACTGCTCAGACGTCCTTCCATCTTACCAGTCGTACATCTGGCTCTTGTTTCTCCAACATCTCAGTCAGCTGCCGGTTCTCCTCCCGTAAGGTTTTCACAGCTGCCAGCAAAACCTTAATATAAGAAAATGCCATACAGTATTTTAGTTCATATAATAAGATTAGTTAATACATAAATATATAAAAAGACAGACTTTGAAGCCAAGGATAATGTCATTTAAATAGCACCTATTAGCAGGATAAACCCTATTAAACTAGACATAATGCCTGCTAGACTAAAAGCATGCTTGTACTGTACCTATCCATTGTGGCTTTCTGTATCAAACGGGCTCTGTGACTCCTCTCCATCTAGGGTTGAGCGGTAAACCGGTGTCAGCGATATGGCGATATCGCTGTTTCCTAATAACCGCAGTATTTTGTGACGTCATAGAAGCAGTCACATGTGCGCTGACAGCTTCTACATCTGTGTCCGCACACCCCTGCATAAGAGTACTCACAACCCCATACAATATAACGTCTACTTGTGGCTGCCCCCACACAGTATAATGTCTTCTTGTGCCCCCTGTGACAACTCAGGGTCATTTAGCTCTCTAGGATTGCCGACTTCTCACCTTAGACGGTTGGCACACCTCAAGAAGCCACTCCAACACTGCAGATTTGGGTGCAAACTGGCCACGACCAGCTTTATTATCACTTTTACAGCAGTCCAAACATATCATAAATACAAATCCTCGGCCGTCTGGCCACTGACTACACAGTATTTCTCCCTCTATCGGGATCTGGGTCTACCACCCAGCTCCCCAAAACACAGCACAGTGCTTACCCCACACAGGGTTAGAGGGTCCTGGCTCCCACAGGCCTTGGCGCAGCCTGATCCTTCCCCAGACAGGGAGCCCTGGTTGAGGAGCTCAGCCCACATTTATCCGAGCTCCTCAGCCAGCTGCTAGTTACCTTCATTACCAGCCTGGCTGATACACACAGTGGAAAATAACTATTTTCCCAGCCTTTCTTGTTCTCACCCAGCTTCCTCTGGGTGAGATACACCATTTTAATGGCCCTCATATGGCCCTCTGGCAGCTCCACTTCCACACCCCATACAGTATAATGTATCCCCTTGTGGCTGCCCCATACAGTATAATGTCTCCTTGTGGCTGCCCCCATACAGTATAACGTCTCCTTGTGGCTGCCCCATACAGTGCAACGTCTCCTTGTGGCTGCCCCCATACAGTGTAACGTCTCCTTGTGGCTGCCCCCATACAGTGTAACGTCTCCTTGTGGCTGCCCCCATACAGTGTAACGTCTCCTTGCGGCTGCCCCCATACAATATAACGTCTCCTTGCGGCTGCCCCCATACAGTATAACGTCTCCTTGTGGCTGCCCCATACAGTATAACGTGTCCTTGTGGCCCCCCATACAGTATAACGTCTCCTTGTGGCTGCCCCATACAGTATAACGTCTCCTTGTGGCTGCCCCCATACAGTATAAAGTCTCCTTGTGGCTGCCCCCATACAGTATAACGTCTCCTTGTGGCTGCCCCATACAGTATAATGTCTCCTTGTGGCTGCCCCATACAGTATAATGTCTCCTTGTGGCTGCCCCCATACAGTATAACGTCTCCTTGTGGCTGCCCCCATACAGTATAATGTCTCCTTGTGGCTGACCCCATACAGTATAACGTGTCCTTGTGGCCCCCCATACAGTATAACGTCTCCTTGTGGCTGCCCCCATACAGTATAACGTCTCCTTGTGGCTGACCCCATTCAGTATAACGTCTCCTTGTGGCTGCCCCCATACAGTATAACGTCTCCTTGCGGCTTCCCCCATACAGTATAACGTCTCCTTGTGGCTGCCCCATACAGTATAATGTCTCCTTGTGGCCCCCATACAGTATAACATCTCCTTGTGGCCCCCATACAGTATAACATCTCCTTGTGGCTTCCCCATACAGTATAACGTCTCCTTGTGGCTTCCCCCATACAGTATAACGTCTCCTTGTGGCTGCCCCCATACAGTGTAACGTCTCCTTGTGGCTGCCCCCATACAGTGTAACGTCTCCCTGTGGCTGCCCCCATACAGTATAACGTCTCCTTGTGGCTGCCCCAATACAGTGCAACGTCTCCTTGTGGCTGCCCCTATACAGTATAACGTCTCCTTGCGGCTGCCCCCATACAGTACAACGTCACCTTGCGGCTGCCCCCATACGGTATAACACCACCGCTCCGTTCTGGCTCCAGTCCATGATCTTCTAGTACCTGGACTGTAAACCTCTGGACAGGGTCACATGTGTCACTGTGTCCAGTCAGTAGCCTCCGAGGTGATGTGTCCTCAGATGGCACGCCCCTTCTGGGTCATCTGCCACTTTTTACAAATTCATCCCAACGTCGTTCTAAAATCACAAGGAATATATTCTACAAACCTAGATGTTCTTCATGGAAAGTGGACCACGATGGATCTCTGCCATGAGAAATAGATCAGGCAAAATGTTTTCGTGTTGCCTATAGCAGCCAAACAGATGACACTTTTCATCTGGTCGGTCATTCGGGGCGACACTGTCTAGAGTAGACTATGGTAATCTAAAAGGATGGTTTTATGTCTTTCATTATATACTTGTTAAAGGGACCTTATATCATCAGGAGTAGTGTGAATATAAACATTTATTCTGACTCCAGTCAGTGCTATGGAGGCGGAGCTTCACTGGGAAGTGCCTCCTGCATTGAGCTGCTTCTGTTATTCCTCCTAGAAATGTTATGCATGAATTGACAACTGGGTGTTGTAAAAGGGTATACGGATATCTTGTGTATATTCCCTAAATGCTTTAGAAAGGGATTACCTATTAAACTCTCAGAAAGGGGCAAGTGTGCATCTGAAGTACAAAAATACTTAGAGAGAGATTTATCAAAACTGCTGTAAAGTAGAACTGGATTCGTTGCCCATTGCAACCAATCAGATTCCACCTTTAATTATTCAGAACTCCTTTAGAAAATGAAAGGTGGAATCTGATCGGTTGCTAAGGAAACTACATCACTTTTGATAGATCTCCCTCTTAATTTCTACTTTCTACTGTGGTGCCCAGGTTTGAGATGAGCAGCAGAATCTGGGGAGAATACCCCTAGTGTGATTCGCAGACCTGCTGTAAAGTCCTGATCATCTCTGGGGTCCTTGGGGACAAAAGTACATAGCACTCAGCGAAATATATGTCTAAATGATGGTGTACAGTGCTAAGTAATAAATGAACCACAACTAGGGATGTCCCGATACCATTTGTTTACGAGTACCGATACTTTTATTTAAGTACTCACCGATACCAATTATAACAGTTTTATGTAGTTTTGCAACAGCTGGAGGCACACTGGGTGGGAAACACTGGCATTTAAGGAGGGGAATGGGCATATGAAGGGAGAGAATGGGCATATAACAGTGTTTCCCAACTAGCGTGCCTCCAGCTGTTGCAAAATTACAACTCCCAGCATGCCCGGACAGCCAAAGGCTGTCCGGGCATGCTGGAAGGTGTAGTTTTGCAACAGCTGGAGGCACACTGGTTGGGAATCACTATTATATACCCATCCCCCCCCCCCCCAACTTATTTTATATTCACTGTTTGAACCTGAAATGGAGAGAAATTAACAGAATTTCTCCTCCATGTCATGCACCATACCCACCTGGCCTGCTGTAATCCTTCCCATGCGGATGCACCAGAGTACTGGGAGGAAGTGGCTTTAACTTCCTCCCAGTGCTAGGCAACCGCATGGGACTTGGGAGCCGCCGCACAGAAGTCCCGCCCCCACGCCGATCAGCTGGGACATGATCAGCTGGAGCCAACCGAGAGGTAAGGCGCAAGCGCATTAGGTGGTCCCTTCTCCCCAACTCTGGTGTGAAATTTCCCTACCCTGTCGTTGTGCGTCTGCGCGGCACACCTTCCAAAGCTGGGAACGTCATGTCCAGTGCGACCGGGTCACAACAGGAAGTGACGAGGGTAGGGAAATTTCACGGAACACAGCAGCCGCACGGAAGCCGACACGGGACCCACCGGCGCTGTCCCCACCGCTGATCATCTGGGACACGGGACCCATGGCCATCAGGTATCGACAGTGGTATCGGCAACATTTGCACGAGTACAAGTACTCGTGCAAATATCCGGTATCGGTCCCGATATCGATACTGGTTATCGGTAGATCCCTAACCACAACACACACAAATGCACAACTACACCTTGTCCAGTTGCAAGAAAATGTAAGTGAACCCTTTGGAATTGTCCCGCAAAAAGTTTACATTTACTTTTACACTATTGAGACATTAAAAATTGGATTTTTTGTACTCACCGTAAAATCCTTTTCTCGTAGTAGGCATTGGGGGACACAGCACCATGGGTATATGTCCAACTACCACTAGGAGGCACTAGACACAAAAAGTGTTGGCTCCTCCCCGTTGGGCTATACCCTCTCCACAGGCACAAGGCTATTCAGTTTGTACCAAAAGCAGTAGGAGAGAGAAAAAAGGCAAGGAACCAACAACTCCCGTACCGGGAAAGATCAAGAAACCAGCCCGGAAAATCGGAAGTAAAAACATAGGGTGGGATCTGTGTCCCCCAATGCCTACTACGAGAAAAGGATTTTACGGTGAGTACAAAAAATCCAATTTTCTCGTGCATGGCATTGGGGGACACAGCACCATGGGACGTCCCAAAGCAGTCCCCGAGGGTGGGAAAAGAACAGCCATGCCACCGGTTGGGTAAACAGGTGCAGGAGAACCACGTGACCCAACAGTAGAAAACACGGAACGGGCAAGAGGTTCCATAACAAGGAAGAAACCTCAAGGAAGAGTCAGTGAAGACTGTCAGCACCCCAGGAGAAAAGCCTGGAAGAAAATCCCAAATGCAAGAAGGCGGCAAAAGGGAACACCGAGCTCAGCCAAGGGCTGGAGAAAAAATTAGGACAGCACCGCGTGTTGGGACTACCTAACGCTCTAAATTGTCTCAGACCCAAAGAGCGAAAAAACCTGTGGCCAACCCCTGATAGGCCAGGGGAGAAAGCTAACAAGGCTCACATGTGAAGGGAGCAGGTCTCCCCTCACCGCAAGGCAGGTGATGAAGTTAAGTGCCCTATTAAAAAGGCAAACCGCCAACCCTTGGAGAAGGAGGGGGTTGTAGGTAAAAAGCCAGGAAAAAAAGAGTAAGACCTGCGTTCCAAAAACAGGAGACGAGGCACGAGCCTCTGAAAACAAGATATCACTGTGAAGCGTAAGACCAGAGGAAACTCTGGGCATGTGACGCATCAGGGAAAAAAGGAACCAGATACAGGCCCAGGAAATCTCAGCAGGACACACTGGACTGAAAGACATGGAACTAGAAGGAGAGTACTCCCAACAGCCTAAGGAGGAAAGGTTCTACAACAGGCGGAGGTCCCTCCCGAAGGAGACTATACGGCGGAATTGCAAACCGTAGCGCTAAACCACTCAATACCAGGTACTTGACGTGGGAGGATGGGAAAAGAGACACGAATCCCAAGAAGACCACAAGGCTATTGGGACCCAAAAAGGGAACAATCAACCCAGGCCCCGACCCCTCCAAAAAAAAAAAACAAAAAAAAAAAAACGATTGTCATGCAGAACCTGAGTGGTCAAATGAACGGGGACAGGGACTCCAGAAAGGAGTACCCGGAATGGGCTCACAAGGAACCAGGAGCTGAACCACCAGAAGACAACGCAAGCCAGAATATCCAGGAAAGGAGAAATGGAACTAACATAGGGGAAGGGACATTGGCCATGGACAACTATCCATTCCAAGAACAGTGACTAGCAAACTGTATACATTGTCCCAGAGAGGGCAAGTACAGCAGCTCGGGATGTACCACTAAATTGACAGACATCCATATGCATAAGGAATGCAGAAGTCGCCATGAAAAAGCCTACACAGAAGAGACTACGGGAGAGACTACACAGAAATGTAGAAACCAGCTGCGACTGGCGTACTGAAAACTCCCAGGGGGGAGAAAGTACCTGACAGGTGCAAACGACGGCAAGGTCCAAGGGGACTGCCCCTCTGACATGTAGTACAACTAAGCAGAGAATATAAGGGAATACCGAGAACACCTGGACCCAGAAGGAACTACGGGACCCTGTCCGATGCCAGAGCAATCAGCTGAAAAATTACCTGCCAGGCAGGTGTGTGGCGCTCAGTGGTCCTGTCCCTGACCCGTCAGGGAGGACGTCCAGCGACGAAAAATGCCGATGACCCCGGAAGGATTCCATTTGGCGGAGGACATCCAGCGATGACCGAAAAACTGTTGCAGCAGCCGATGCTCACCAGCGACGTGCCCCAACAAGGTAGAAGATCCAGTGGAGATCCCTGTACTCCACCAGGAATGGGCCACTCTGTAATAGGAAACAACGCGAGTACTCCTCTATAACATGGGGTAACGCGAAGCGCAGCATACCGTAGTACCCTATAGAGATGGCAAGAGCACAAATGCCAACAACCACCTGGCCATGGTGTAGGGAGCATGGTTGTATGTGGACCACCATGCAGATCAGAACAGATCAGCCATATACTGGAGCTACAATAAGTGGCACTAGACCGACAAGGTGGGGGTTGGGCTGGCCCACCCCTGCCAGATATGGTAACCATGCATATGCAGAACCAGGATGGCCTGTTGTAGACAGTGCCCTGAGAAGTACAAGGAGACCATTGAGCACGACAGAAACGGAGTGGAGATGTATGGAAGAACCAAAAGGGTGAAACCAACATCCGCAGCACAGATCAGAACCTGGGGCAGAAAACACCCAGTAATACAGAAACTGTATGGGCCACAGATTGCACCATAGGGCCCAGCACTTTGAGTAATACAACCACACGCCTAAAATATAGGGAAAGTGGCTGCATGTCTAAGGAGAGTGGAAACATAGCCACAGAAACTGGGAATGCAACAGCATTTGGAGGGTACAGGTACTCAACCTGTAAAGTAGAAATATGGCTGCGTAGTGCAGATATGACCAGAAAGGTGTAATGGGTACAGCATCTGAGATGGTAGAGGTACTACCTTTAAGATCGGAGCAATGTGGCCACATGGTGCACCCTAGAACCAGGGAGGTGCAACAGCTACCGCGTTAGCAATGGTGCCTATATTCCGCCCGGGAAGCGGAAAATAGGGCCGCACGGTACCACAAAGAACAAGACAGGTGCACACTACAATCAGGTAGGTGAAATGGCAACTGAAGGAGGCCCTCTATTTCGCCTGAAAAAAAGGGAAACAGGGCCGCATAGTACACCATAGAGCCGGACAGGTGTAACGGCTGCAGCATCAGAGGCGGTGCAGGAACTCTACCTATGAAGGGAGTAAGATGGCTGTTTGGTGCACACTATGATGAGGTAGGTGCAATGACCACGGCAATTGGAGGAGGCCTCAATATCTCGTCCGGTAAGGGAGACAAAATGCCACATGGTACACCATAAAGCTAGACAGGAGCAACAGCATCAGGAGATGGTGCAGGTACTCTACCCATGAAGGGACCAAGGTGGCAGCTTGGTGCCGACTAGAACCAGACAGAGGCAATTCTACGGCAATAGAAAGTGGCCTCTATATCTCGCCCGTAGGGAGAAATGTTGCCGCATGGAACACAATAGAGCCCGCCAGGGGTATTGGCTACAGCATCGGAGATGGTGTAGGTACTCACCATGAAAAGGAGCAAAAAAGTCTGGGAACAGACAGGAGCAATTGCTACGGCAATTGAAGGAGGCCTGTATATCCCGCCCAGAAGGGAGAAATAGTGCCGCATGGAACACCATAGCGCCAGCCAGATGTATCGGCTACAGTATCAGGAGATGGTGTAGGTACTCTACCTATGAAAGGAGCACAGTGGCTGGGAACAGACAGGTGCAATCGCCACGGCAATTGAAGGAGGCCTGTATATCCCGCCCAGAAGGGAGAAATAGTGCCGCATGGAACACCATAGCGCCAGCCAGATGTATCGGCTACAGCATCAGGAGATGGTGTAGGTACTCTACCTATGAAAGGAGCACAGTGGCTGGGAACAGACAGGTGCAATCGCCACGGCAATTGAAGGCGGCCTGTGTATCTCGCCCGGAAGGGAGAAATAGTGCCGCATGGAACACCATAGAGCCAGCCAGGAGTAATGGCTTCAGCATCTGGAGTAGGTGTAGGTACTCTACCTATGAAAAGGAGCAAGGCGGATGGAAACAGCCAGATGTAATTGCTTTTCCTTAACAACCTACAGGAGGCGCTTGCCTAGAACAGGGACCCCCTGTTATGAGGTAGAGTGGCGAACACCAGCACCAGGATGGGGACCCGGTGGAAACACTCTCAAATGTGTAGAGCATAGCCCCTGGTATAGGGGAACCAGGAAGGCTTGTCAGGTACAGCCTATGGCAGTGGTGCAGGTACCCCCCTGTTAAGGAGAAGGCGTACGTACCAGAGACACCAAGTAGGTGACTCATTATGCTAAACACGGGGACGGCTGCCTTACCTGTGCGGTTGAATACCTGTGCAGTCAGGGGAGCGCCATCCGAAAATCCACTAGAGGGGATACCAACCCTGGGTAGGAGAGGTTCCTCCGTGCACGTTAGTCTTGACCTCCCAGAGGGCTTCTGTATGGAGGAAGACCGCCTGATGCTCTGTTCCGAGGGAATCGGTGCAGAGGTGTCCCCAGAGGCAACGGATGGGATGACAGGAAAGGATTCGTCACCAGCCTCAGGCCTGTCCTGGGGAGGACCCGAGGATGCCGAGGAGGGGTGGAATCCTGTTGAGACCACCCGAGGTTGTACTGTGAGCTACCCCTTGCTGGACCCGGTATCTGAGCATTCCTCATCTGCAGGGAGGACCCTGGGAGGGCATAGGTGGCCGCAATTGGATAGGTAGCGGTCCAGCGACTCCGCCAGAGATTGGGAGAGTCGGACAAGGTTCCTATGTTGACAAAGAGGGAGACCATTCAGAAGGGACCTACACAAAAGGATTTGGTCAGGGGACACAAAGGGGTCTGGGAAGAGGTACTGCACACAAGCAGGGACAGGCCGACCACATGGCAGCCTTCGTAGACAGCGGACGCACGTGAAAACACGTGGCGATCCGAGGAGACCCTCATAGAGCAGCCAGCAGAGGCTGTCATTCTAGACCCGGATGCCATGTTCCCCAAAGAGGTGCTGCAGCAGCTATAGAGGCTGCAGGAGAAATGAAGCAATTGAGGAGGGGTGGGGGGGGGGGGGGGGGGGACGACTTGAGTGATCCCTATGTACAGCTTTAGCTGCCTTCACACAGTACATAGGACAATTAGGGGGTCTGCAGTTCCTTTAAAACTGAGGATCTATCCACTGGATAGATAACCCACAAGAGACCAGTAAAGGGTGGAGGAGATAGCCCCTCCCGAGGGCCGGGCGGGGTCAGAAAAGCCCGGGAAGCAAGGAGGAGGGGCCGGGAAGATCGCGGCCTAGCAGGCCCAAAAGCCGGGGCCTCGATTTATGAGGCGGCCGGGAATGGAGCGAGGGGGGCGGGGCGAATCGCGGCCGACCGAGGGGCCTCCGGACCCACAAAACTAGGTGAGGAGGGTAGGAGGGGGGGAGCGACGCCTGGGGGTGGGCGGAACAGGGCAAACAGAGCACCTGGGAGCCGGGAACGGGCCATGGAAGATGAGGCCTAGTCCCTGCAAAAGCCGGGGACTAAAGTAGCAGGGAAGGCCCAGGAGAAGACTGTGTGGCCAGGGAGGAGAGAAAAAAAAACCAACCAAGGGGGAAGAGAAAGGTGGAGGAAGATGGAAGCTTCCCAGGACCCCCAGCTAAGGTGGATCCCACCCCCCTGGCCACAGGAGGGAACCTAACCCTGGGGCAGGTAGGGACAGGGCTACTCACCATCTGATGTCTTCGGGCGCCGCAGGGTCACCCCTTCGGCAGACTCAACACGGGAACCGTGGGAATGCCGGCAAGCCACTGCAGATGCAGTCTGTGGGGACTGGGTGACCGGCGATGGTACAGAAGTACGCGCCCGCAGGGGGGGCAACTAAAGTGGAACACGATGGAGCCCCAGCCTGCAGCAGGTATAACGGTGGAGATCACCTAGACCTGCAGAAGAGAGAAAAAATAAAATAAAATAAAAAAACAGCAGGACCTGAAAAAAAAGCAGGACAGGTCTGCCTCCTACGGACACTAGACAAAAACTGAATAGCCTTGTGCCTGTGGAGAGGGTATAGCCCAACGGGGAGGAGCCAACACTTTTTGTGTCTAGTGCCTCCTAGTGGTAGTTGGACATATACCCATGGTGCTGTGTCCCCCAATGCCATGCACGAGAAAAACCTATATATATGTGGTATCGTAATCGTACTGACGCAGAGAATGAAGGGCATGGGTCAGTTTTGCCGCAAACGGAACGCCGTGGGAACAAAACGGGTAAAACGGTGGAGGTATTGTGTTTTTTTTTCCCAATTCCACCCCATCTGGAATTTTTTTTTACCGCTTCCCACTACATTGTATGCCATAATTAATGGTGGCATTAGAAAGTACAACTTCTAGGGCTGGGCGATATGGCTTAAAATCTATATTGCGATATAATTTGAAGCATGTGCGATATAACGATATATCGCAATATATTATCTTCTTCTGTATGTATACAAATTACATGGCCATCATCATCCATGTCCCCCAGCCAGCGCTATCCACCACCCCCCGGTAGAATCAGGCCCCTGTTAATATACTTAACTTTCCTGCAGGGTGCGCGTCTGTCTGATGGAGTCCGCAGGAGGGACCTGACGCTGACGATGTGTGCACGCAAGGCCCTGGCGTCGGGAGGCCACGGAGTGGCGAGTGAGAAGCTTCTTCAATTCACTACCGCTCCGTGGTCATCTATCGCAATATGGCGATATAGCTAAAATCTATATCGTTGCCCGAATTTATGGCGATAATATCGCATATCGTTTATATCGCCCACCCCTACCCTCATCCAGCTATGTGACCTACAGTAAAACTGCAAAAACCTCTGTTCTTGTGTCCACTGTTATCAAAAGACTGAAGAGGGTGGTGTTCAAGGAAAACGCTCCTTTCCAAAAGAAAATCCATCAGCCTGACTCAAGTTTGCCCGAGAACAACAATGCTTCTGACAAAACGTTTTATGGACAGATGGGACAAAAGTGGAACTTTATAGCACAAGCGCAGAATGTTGGGAGGAAAAAGAACACAGCACACCAACACCGAACCCTCATCCCACATGGTGGAGGGAGCATCATGGCTCGGATGCCTTGTGATCACTGAGGGAGTGTATGACCAAATTTTACTAGAAACCATTGCAAATGTGGGTAATTCCAAAGGGTTCACTTACTTTTTCTTCCCGCACTGAGGATTTTTAATCAATGTGCTCAATAAAAGACATGAACGGTACAACAGTAGTGTCACTGATATAGTTGGATTGTGTTTGTCTAGTAACTTGGATAACAATAAAAGCATGTGTCATGGGTGATGCAGAAACCCAGGTCATTCCAACCGTATATTGCAACCGTATCCTTATGTTTGCTGCCTGGACAACCTTTTTAGTATTTGCACTTACTTTATGCTCGGCTGCTTCTCTATCCGCTCTCTCTCTCTCAGCCTGAAGCTTCCGCTCCCAGTCCTTGGAAGCAATGCCAATATCTTTTTGGTGCAGCTCCTCTGTCAGCTGAGAAATCTCCTTCTTCATCCCATCCAGAACGCTGCTGTAGGACAGTTCAGCCTGGGTTAGCTGGCTCCTAAGCTGCAAGAAGATCAACATGCAAATTATGACATCATTTAAAGGGAATGAGCCATCAGAAAATGACGTACTGTTTAAATCGTTTTTGTGATAAGCATGTGACCAGGTGCCCATTAGATAAATGTCGAGAAAACCTGCTGATTTTAATGGGACAAGGTGACTTACGTGTATAGGAGCCTCACCGATAGCCATGGATGGCAGATATCGAGGCCAAGGATTGGGAATGCCCATCCTTTGTACCTGCAGGAGACAAACCACTGCCCGGGAGGTCTGGCACTGGTTTATCCCCCCTCTCTTCCCATTAAAATGAACACGACCTTAATTTTGCGGAACAGGTGCGGACCCATTCATTTTCTACAGGGCCCCGCAAAAAAATAGAACATGTCCTATTCTTGTCCGCAGCCACGAACAAGAAAAGGCATTTCTATTATAGTGCCGGCCACGTGCGGTCCTCTCTCACTATTGACAACACATACGTGCTTGGCTGGACCAAACATGTATGGAGGAGTTGGGAGAGATAACTGTATGTGTATGGCAAGCTTTAAATAAGGCTTCATGCTGTATTGCATCTGTTTTTTTTTTTTGCAGATCCGTTGCAACAATGCCTGTCCGACATGTTCTATTTTTTTGCGTTAGGGACATGCGGACATACGGAAACGTAATGCACACTGAGTCATTTCCATTTTTTTGTAGACTCATTGAAGTGAATGGTTCTGCTTACGGACCTGTAAACAAAACGGAATGGAAACTGAAAAAAATTAAGTCTGTGTGCATAACCCCTTAGGGCTCATGAACACGACCATATGTATTTTGCGGTCCGCAAAACACTCATCCGCAAATAATACTGATGACGTCTGTGTTACATCCGTATTGCATCAGTTTTTTTTGAGGATCCATTGTAACAATGCATGTTCTATCTTTTTTGCGGGGCTAGAGAATGGACATATGGATGCAGACAGCACACGGTGTGATATCCTCATTTTTTGTGGACCCATTGAAATGAATGGGTTTACATCCTATCCGCAAAAAACAAAAACAAAAAGGACATGGAAACAAAATACATTTGTGTGCATGAGGCCTTAAACGGTGTTATACAGCTGGGGACAGGAAAGCTGCAGGTTGCAGAGCATACAAGCGTGGTTCCTCTGCCTCTCCCCACCGTCTTCATTTCTTCTATATTCTTTCTAATATGTTATTATGCAAATTAAACTGTATTATTTTTCTCCACTGAACGGCATAAGTGCGCAGCAGAAGTATCATTATATATAATACGCTGCCTTTTAAAGGGATTCTGTCATCAGAAATGAGCCCTATAAGCTAAAAATATGGCGATGTCCCTTGTAAAACACTGAATCCTAAAGTGAGTTTATCAAATGCCCCTGTGGCTCTATATTCCTAAAAAAGATGTTTATATCACCTGTCAATCACTTCAAAGCCACGCCCGCCTGTGAAGGAGCCCAACACCGCCTATGTCTCCTCCTTTCATCAATGATAGATAGCCGTAATCTCGCGATGCGCGAGCTCGCGCATGCGCAGTTCTTTCCCTGAGGCTGATGCCAGCACAGGGAAGGAACACTATACCGGCACTGCGCATGCGCGAGCTCGCGCATCGCGAGATTACGGCTATCTATCATTGATGAAAGGAGGAGACATAGGCGGTGCTGGGCTTCTTCACAGGCGGGCGTGGCTTTGAAGTGATTGACAGGTGATATAAACCACTTTTTTAGGAATATAGAGCCACAGGGGCATTTGATAAACTCACTTTAGGATTCAGTGTTTTACAAGGGACATCGCCATATGTTTAGCTTATAGGGCTCATTTCTGATGACAGAATCCCTTTAAACAAATATTTCTCTCTCGTATCATTGGGGGACACAGGAGACCATGGGTATAGCTGCTGCTGCCACTAGGAGGCGACACTAAGCAAAAAAGTGTTAGCTCCAACTCTCAGCTATACCCCTCCTGCATGCACTGAGCTAATCAGTTTGAGCTTAGTGTCCATAGGAGGCAAACATTTTTTTTTCTGCAGGTCTGCCAAAGTTCTTTCCTTTTTTATTTTTCAGGTTCGGGTTATAGGTGGGCTCTAACCACCTGTTTTCCCCACACTTGAGGGGGAAGACCAGTGGGTCCTCAAGCCCGCTGCTTGTTCCCCACCTCCGGAAGACAAGGAGGAACAGTGGAACTCAAATCCACTGTTACACGCCAGTAACAGTGTCACCTTGTCTGCTACTTCTGGAAGTCCCTCCTGTTACCGGTGTAGCAGCCCTCCCCAAGGGGCAGCACACTGAGGAAGGTGACACTGCTGGAATCAGGGTAGGTAGAAACCGTCTAGGTAAGTATATTACCTACCTCCCCCTGCTGGCCCTCCTGTGCCTGAGCCCCCTCCTTCTCCTTTGTTCACTTAGAGAAAATAAGTTGTCATTCTCCTTGGGGAACACTCTTATGAGGCAAACCCTTTAGCCGTAGGTCTGAAGGGGACATTTTTGATCCCGGTGGTCACTCTTTTCCTACCAGGTTACTCCCCAGTTTTTTGTGAGTTTTGGGTCGGTTCCACTGTCTTGTTCCCATTGGGTTTCTTCACTCCCTCACAATTTTTTTTCTTGTGCGACATTGCCATGCCTGACATCCAGGTTCTCTAGCCCTGACTTGTTCATCGTGGTCCTGCTGGAGTGTTCTTCTCTTCTGGCAGCCTGTTATGGAGTTTGGGGTTTTTGCCTTCTGCCACCCCTACCTCTTCTCCCATGGGGGGAAAACTTTGTCACATCTGCAGTTGTCTGACCCTTGATATCTAGGTGCCATTTTCAGTTCGTCTTCTTCCAATCGGTATTCCACTGAGTGGTTTCTTTTTGCACCGCTCCTTCGCACGCTGCCTATTACCAGCCTTCGTAGAATTCCCCCTTTTTCTTCTCATGCCATGTTGTGACTGTTGATGACTCCAGGGTGTTTTTTTTCCTGGGGTTCTGATCCTTGGGTATTACTTCCTTAAAAGTCTTCTGGCTCCAGGCTGTGTTTGTCTCTCCTGTATATTCTGCAGTCGCTCCGTTTGTTCTGGTGACTGACTTGTCTTCATTCTTGTCCATCTTGTGGATATTCTGTGTGCTCTCCATTTCTTCTGAAGTCTCCTAGGCCGTGGCTTATATACTCTGGGCTGTTCTTTCTTCTGCCCAGCCGGAGCCTCTCAGCCGCTCTCTGGCTGGCCTTCCTGGGAATGGTTCTTCCTGCCCCTTTTCAGGGTTCCTGGTGTGTCCTTCCCCCGCATGTGCAGGGCCTTATGACCGGCCTTAGATTCGTTCTGTTCCTATTCCCTCCCCCATGGTACTGCTCTTTAATGTCCCATGGTCTTCTGTGTCCCCCAATGATACGAGAGAGAAAAAATGGATTTTTTGTACTCACCGTAAAATCCTTTTCTCGTAGTAGGCATTGGGGGACACAGCACCATGGGTATATGCCCAGCTGCCACTAGGAGGCTGACACTAGAAACAAAAAAGTGTTGGCTCCGCCCAGGTGGGCTATACCCCTCTGCAAGAGCCGAGATACACCAGTCGGTACAAAAGCAGTAGGAACGCCATACACCTGAACAAACAGAAAACTGAACGCCAACAAGTCTTCAACTGGGGAAACCCAACGACCACAAATCGCCGGGACCACAACAAGAAGAAACTCAGTAAGAAAATGGGAGGGATCTGTGTCCCCCAATGCCTACTACGAGAAAAGGATTTTACGGTGAGTACAAAAAATCCATTTTTCTCGTGCATGGCATTGGGGGACACAGCACCATGGGACGTCCCAAAGCAGTCCCTGAGGGAGGGAAGAAGAACGCCATGTCGCCAATCTAAAGCACAGCTGCTTGCAGAACCTTGCGCCCCAGGCTAGCGTCAGCGGAAGCCAGGGAATGAATGTGATAAAACTTAGAGAAAGTGTGAACTGACGCCCAGGTGGCGGCCCGGCAGACCTGGGAAGCAGATGCTTGATGACGCACCGCCCAGGAAGCCCCAACTGCCCTAGTCGAATGAGCGGTCAACCTGGAAGGGGGAGCACGGCCCTTTGCGATATAGGCCTCCTTGACAGCCGACCGAACCCAGCGAGAGATGGTGGCCTTGGAGGCAGGCAAACCCCTACGAGGACCCGCCGGGACCACGAAAAGGGAATCCGAACGACGGAAAGGTTCCGTGAGGCGAAGGTACAGGCGAAGGGCCCGAACAACGTCAAGGCAATGGAGGGATTTCTCCCTAGGGTGAGAAGGATTAGGGCAGAAAGAGGGAAGGACGATCTCTTCATTGATATGAAACGAGGAGACCACCTTTGGAAGGAAAGAGGGAACGGGACGCAACACCACCTTGTCCTGATGGAAAACCAGGAAAGGCGAACGGCAAGAAAGCGCCGCCAGTTCGGAAACCCGGCGGATGGAGGTGACTGCCACTAAGAAGGCCACCTTGAACGAAACAAACGACAGAGATATCTCTGCCAAAGGCTCGAAGGGAGAAGACTGAAGGGCGCCAAGGACGAGATTCAGGTCCCACGGCTCCACTGGAAAACGAAAGGGGGGGGCTCGACGAGCGACACCCTGTAGGAAAGTCCTAACCTGAGCCCGCGAGGCCACAGGACGTTGGAAAAGGACTGAGAGGGCCGAAATCTGTCCTCTGAGAGAAGCCAGGCGAAGACCCTTCTCAAAACCGGCCTGAAGGAAGGCCAGAACGTTAGGGACGGAGAAATGAAGAGGGCGGAAGCGCCCAGACTCGCACCAGGCAAAATACGCTCTCCAGGTCCGGTAGTAAATACGGGCTGACTGGGGTTTGCGAGCGTGAAGCATCGTCTGAATGACAGAATCCGAGAGGCCACGGGACTTCAAAACCGCGGTCTCAACGGCCACGCCGTCAAACGAAGCTGAAGTAAATTCGGGTGGTACAGAGGACCCTGAGAAAGGAGATCGTGGCGCAGAGGAAGTCGCCACGGAGCGTCGGCGAGCAGAAACACTAGATCTGCGTACCACGCCCTGCGGGGCCAATCTGGAGCCACCAGGATTGCCGAAACCCGGGCTGCCTTGAGACGCTTGAGCACTCGGGGCAGGAGGGGAATGGGGGGGAACAGGTACAGAAGGTTGAACTGAGACCAAGGCAGAACTAGGGCGTCTACCGCGAAAGCCTGAGGGTCTCTGGACCGCGCGACATAGCGCGGAATCCTGTGGTTGAGACGTGACGCGAAAAGATCCACGTCCGGAGTTCCCCATCGGTGACAAAGTTGGAGGAACACCTCTGGGTGAAGAGACCATTCGCCCGGGTCGACTAGCTGACGACTGAGGAAGTCTGCCGCCCAGTTGTCGACCCCGGGAATGTGCACCGCGGAGAGGACGGGAACGTGGTTTTCCGCCCAGCGCAGGATATGGGAGGCTTCCTGCAAGGCCATCACGCTCCTGGTGCCCCCTTGGTGGTTCAGATAAGCCACGGCGGTGGAATTGTCTGTTTGAACCCGGACCGGGAGACCGCGAAGACGTGGGGTCCAGTGAGACAGTGCCAGGAAAATTGCCCTGAGCTCGAGTACATTTATCTGCAGGGAGGACTCCTGAGCAGACCAAAGACCCTGGACTGTGAGAGAGTCGAGGACAGCTCCCCAACCCGAGAGGCTGGCGTCCGTCGTGATCACCCGCCAACTGGGGGGAAGAAAAGAACGGCCCAGGGACACCGTCCGAGGAAGCAGCCACCAGGAGAGGTCCTGGCGAAGCTGGAGAGGGAGACGAACCAGGCGATCGAGACCTGCCTGGGACTTGTCCCACCTGGATAGGAGAAACAACTGAAGGTCCCGGGAGTGGAATTGGGAATAGGGAATGGCTTCGAAGGAAGCCACCATCCTCCCCAGGACGCGCATACACGTCCTGATAGTCAAGGTGGACGGACCGCGGAGAAGAGTCACCCCCGCCTGAAGGGAGGCAATCTTCTCTGGGGGGAGAAACACCCGCCCGAGGCGAGCGTCGAAAATCATGCCCAGGAAAGGCATCCTCTGGCATGGGACGAGGGAGGACTTGGAGTGGTTGATGAGCCACCCGAACTGAGCAAGAGCTGAGAGGGTGATGTGCAGGCTGGACAGGTTGTCCTCCAACGACGGGGCCCGAATCAGAAGGTCGTCCAGGTAAGGTACCAAAGCGACCCCCCTGGTACGTAGAAGGGCCATGAGAGGCGCCAACACCTTGGTGAAGACCCTCGGAGCAGAGGCCAGGCCGAAGGGCAGGGCTACGAATTGGAAATGAAGAGAACCTACCGCGAAGCGAAGGAACCTTTGGTGGGAGAGGGCAATGGGTACGTGGAGATAGGCGTCCTGAATGTCGATGGACGACAGGAACTCGTCCGACTCCAAGGAGGCGATCACCGACCGGAGGGATTCCATACGAAAGTGGCGGACCCGGACAAAGTGATTCAGCGCCTTCAGGTCCAGGATAGGACGGAGCGAACCGTCCTTCTTGGGAACCGTGAACAGATTCGAATAGAACCCCCGAAAACGTTCTGATTCTGGAACCGGAACTATGACCCCTAGAGAGCGAAGGGAACGAATGGCCTGAAAAAAACCTTCTGCCCTGGAGGGGGACCTGGGGGGCGACGTCAGGAAGAACCGTCCCGGCGGAAGATCGGAAAACTCGATCCTGTATCCGGAGGAGACTACCTCCAGAACCCAAGCGTCTTCTACGCTTGCTCGCCAGACGTCCTGAAAGGCGAGCAGACGCCCTCCCACCTTGACAGAGTCATGCGGAAGGAGGTTTAGTGGGCTGAGGGCGAGCAGGTTTGGACTTGGCATGCCAGGAGGGCTTGGCCTTAAAGGAAGGCCTGGAGGACTTCTTGTCAGTTCGGGCAGCGGGGGCCCGAAAGGACCGAAAGGACTGCGCCCGAGAGGACGACCCAGGAAAGCGACGGCGGCGAGGCTGATTCTGGGGAAGAAGAGAGCTCTTACCGCCAGTGGCCTCCGAAATGAGCTCCTCCAAACGCTTCCCAAAGAGCTTCCCACCGAGAAAGGGAAGGGAAATCAGAGCCTTCTTGGAGGCGGAATCTGCCGCCCAAGAACGAAGCCAGATGGTGCGGCGAATGGCCACAGAGTTAGCGGCCGCACGGCCGGATCGGCGGGCCGATTCCATAGAGGCATCGCAAAGAAATTTGGACGCCTGGTAAATTTGAGAGGCAAGCACTGCCAGTTCCCCTTGATCAGAGTCTGGGGGTAAGGCGCGAACAAGCTGTTTTGCCCAGATAGCGCAGGCCTTAGCCACCCAGGAGGCGGCAAACGCAGGGCGGATGGCGGCACCCGCTGCGACGAAAACAGACTTGGCCAAAGAGTCGACCCGTTTGTCAGCGGGATCCGACAAGGAAGCCGCGTCAGCCAGGGGAAGGGTAGTAGCCTTCGCCAGGCGAGCAACCTGAGGGTCCACCTGAGGAGGAACCGTCCAGGTGTTGACAGACTCCTCAGAAAAGGGATAGGGGACGTCAGAGGCCCTGGTAAGATGAAGGCGCCGATCAGGATGACGCCACTCCTTAGCCAGAAGCGCGTCCAGATCCTCGTGATTCGGGAAGACCACAGTGGAACGTCTAGCCCGGCGGAAGGACACCGACTCCAGGGAGGAGGAGGAGGGAACGTCCTGCACATGGAGCGCGTCACGGACGGCTTTGATGAGGTCCTGAATGGCCGCAGACATCGCCGAGCACCGCTCTGATTCAGAATCAGAAGCGGAGGAGTCCCCAGGAACGGCGGAAGCGGCTGAAGAAGAAATTTCGCCCGACTCAGACCTAACCGGGGAGTGATCCGGGGTAGCTGAGGAAGAATGGGACCCGGCCGAGGCTGTGCGAGGTCGCTTGCTGGACCTTGTACCAGAGCGGGAACGGACTTCCCCGGCGGGGGGGTCCCTGCCCGAGGCGGCCGCAATCTGAGCGGGCAAGCGGTCCAAGGACTGCGCTAGGGATTGGGAGAGGCTGGCAAGGTTACCTATAGCCTGGGATAGGGTAGCAGCCCATTCCGGAAGGACCGACAAGGAGGAGGCCGCAGGGGCGGACTGGGTGGGCCCGGGGGGAAGGCACTGCACACAGAGAGAGGAAGACTGACCACATGGGAACTTCCTACTACACACAGAACAGGCGTAATGAGTAGAAATGGTGGCAGGGGGAGTGGGGGCCCGACCAGAAGAAGACATGAGGGCGGTATGGAGGAGCCTGCAAGGCAAAAAAGAAGAGTCAGCCAGAGGCTGCCTACCAGACCCAAGGTGCTGTGTCCCACAGAAGCACGTCCAGAGAGACGAGTCGCAGGAGAAGCTGCAGGCAGGACAGGAGCCGGTAGTAGAGGAAGCCACACCCCCCCAGCAGCCCGCGCTGGGGGAAGAAAAAGCGCGCCTCCCAGGGCGCCACCCACAGAGGGGAGGGAGAGGCGAAAAGCCCGGGAAGGCAGGAGGCGGAGCGGAGCTCCGCCCCACGTGACCTGCGGCCTGGGCTGAAGAAAAGCCGAGGCCTAAAGTAGAAAAAACTGCCGGAAACGGACGCCCGCGATCGCGGTAACGCCCGGAGGCAGCAGCAGGAGCGGAGAAGCAGCGCCGAGTCCCCGGCGGGGTGCGGGGGCCCGGAAGGCCAGGTAGGAGCATAGGAAAAACCGTAAGTACGGGAAGGAGCCGAAAAAACAGAACCGGCCGTCTTAAAGGGCCAGACCCTAGAAACGAGGGTGCCCCAAAAGGTTTTGCCCCACGCAGAAAAGAACCCCAGGCAAGCGTGCAGTGCCCCCTAAGTTGGAGGAACTCCTCCGGACCCAAGTGCTAGGCTAAAAAGGGGGCCAGGACACAAGGAGACACAGGGTGGAGGGGGAGGGGAAGACACTGCCATACTCACCTTCTGACGTTTTCAGGCGCAGCAATGACCACCCCCTCGGCGGACTCAACACGGGAGCCGTGGGTCCGCCGGAATTCCTCTGCGGAAGCAGATAAGTGGGGACTAGGTGGCTGCCGGGTACCTGAGTACGCGCCCGCAGGGGGGCAACTAAAGTGGAACACGATGGAGCCACCCCTGCATCAGGAAGAACCTGTAGAAAAAAAGAGAACAAAATAAAAAATAAATTCAGCAGGATGACCTGCAAGACAGGTCATGTCTGCCTCCTACGGACACTAGAACTAGACTGGTGTATCTCGGCTCTTGCAGAGGGGTATAGCCCACCTGGGCGGAGCCAACACTTTTTTGTTTCTAGTGTCAGCCTCCTAGTGGCAGCTGGGCATATACCCATGGTGCTGTGTCCCCCAATGCCATGCACGAGAAATAGAATTTTTTGTACTTACCTGTAAAATCCTTTTCTCGCTGAGTTCATTGGGGGACACAGCACCCACGCAGTTCGTACATTGCTGGTTCTTTCTGATGGGTCCCACCTGTTCCTGGTTCGGACCCATCTCCAGCTCTCTTTCTTACAATTGGTTTCTGTTGGCTTCTCCTGGCTGCTCCTACTGCATGCAGGAGGGGTATAACTGAGAGGAGGAGCTAACACTTTTTTACTTAGTGTCGCCTCCTAGTGGCAGAAGCACCTATACCCATGGTCTCCTGTGTCCCCCCAATGAACTCATAGAGAAAAGGATTTTACAGGTAAGCACAAAAAATCCTATTTTTGCCACAAATGCAAATATACCATAATATACTTTCTAAATGCTAATTTAATTTAAGTCCAACAAAAAAAAAAACAGAAAGAAAGAAACTGACTTTTTTAATCTCCGTCCAGCATTTCTTGTGCTCCTCTTCTAGTAGGTGTCGTGATTCAGCCATGCCCTTTATTTCTTGAGTGAACTGCTGACTCTGGAGGGTCACTGACCTGACATGGTCCTCTAAACGGGTCACTCCTTCTTGCAATCTCTGCTCATTCAAACGGCTGATTGAGAGCTGAGAGCGCAGCACTTCTATCTCTGTGTGCCCATCTGATAGTTTTGTCAGTTTTAGTCTTTCTTCTAGAGATCTGCAATTTATACAGAAGAAAAAAACGAAACATTTAAACAGCACAATGGATGGACAATCTTTTTTTGCCTTGCAAGGAAGGACCAGAGTGGTCTGAAACACAGAGGTGTAGTGCGTTTTATTCGTATTTACCACCGTCCATACGTGTTTTTCATGCATTTTTAAAAAAGAAGAAAAAATTTGCTTAGCAATGAGGTCTGGATACTCTTAAAATATGTGCATTGATCTATGTTCTGTCTACATGCAGCTGCCACTAGAGGGAGCATAGGAGCTTTTTTCAGTCTGTTATTACAGCATGCAACCATAATGAAATTATAACACATACAGGATATAACTAGGGCTGCAACGTTTACTCAATGTAATCGATACAAAAAAATCCTTGATGTAATTTCCCTGCATCAAGGATTCGTTTAAATCACGTGACCAAGAAGTGTGAGTGAAGTGAAGCCTCTCACTCACCGATCCATGGCCTCCCGTCGGCACCGCGCTGCACTGACCAGGGCCTTGCGTTCACACATAGTCAGTGCGCTGCCCGACACTGTGTGTGACGTCAGGTCCCTCCCAGTGCATGTTGGGAAGAAGACGTGGTCCGTCTCCTGCGGACTCCATGTCAGCCGGCTGCCAGGAAAGGCAAGTATAAAGTTAGCAGGGGCCCGAATCTGGTGGGGGCGGGGGAGGGGGTGTTGGTGATTTGAAGGGGGCACCCGTGATTTGAAAGGGCTGATGGAGCTGGAGGACATGGATGGCAATGGCATGGAGGAGCTGATGGCGCTGGGAGAGTGGTGGACGGGACATGGATGGCATGGAAGGGCTGATGGCGCTGGGGGACATGGCATGGAGGGGCTGATCTGATGGCACTGGGGGACATGGTGGATGGCATGGAGGCACTGGGGAAGGGGGACAGGGCAATGGATGGCATGGAGGCACTGGGAGCGGGGGACATGGCAATGGATAGCATGGAGGGGCAGACGGCACTGTGGGGGACATGCCATGATGGCACTGGGGGAGTGGGAGACATGGCAATTGGCAATGGATAGCATGGAGGCACTGGGGGAGGGGGACATGGCAATGAATGGCATGGAGGGGCTGATGGCACTGGGGGAGTGGGGGACATGGCATGGAGGGGCTGATCTGATGGCACTGGGGGAGTGGGGGACATAGCAATTGGCAATGAATGGCATGGAGACACTGGGGGAGTGGGGGACATGGCAATGGATGGCCTGATGGCACTGGGGGAGTGGGGGACATGGCATGGAGCGGCTGACTTGAACTTTCTGAAGGCACTGGGGAAGTAGGGGACATGGCAATTGGAAATGGATGGCATGGAGGGGGCTGATGGCACTGTGGGAGTGCTATATGGCAATGGATGGCATGGAGGGGTTGATGGCACTGGGGGAGATGGCATAGAGGGGCTGATCTGAATTACAGTCAATCGCTGCAGCAGCCGGCAGTATTCAGCTATACCCGATACGGTACATTCCGGCTGTTCTTCTGACAGAATGTATATTGCAGCTGTGAAAGAAGCCTTATGTGTGTGCAATTATTTGCTATACCACTGTAAGAAATAAAAATATTTTTATTTTAAGAAGGTTTTTCTTATTAGAGTACTCGATTAATTGTTGGAATAATCGATATAACACATATGGAGCATAACATGCAGAATGCAATTATAGTTTGCAGTATTCTCCCTCCGTTTGTAGGAATGTCAGGACATGCCATCTCTATGCAACCGATGGTTCTCCAGACAAAAACATGTAGGACCCAAATTATATCTGTTGCAGCATTTGCAACCATTTTAGTGGTCACCTGAGCTCTGGGCTGGTCAAAAATGATCCGAGATGATTGCACAACACTGAGCCCACTTGCAGTATGGTAATCACCTGATGCTGTTCTCCTTGTCCCTCAGCAGATCACTCACTCTCCGCACCTCTCTGTAAAGCTCATCTTTCTGGGCTTTCGAACCTTCCAGGAAATCTGTATGAGCTTGAATGGTTGCTCTCAGCTCTGCCTTCTCCTCCTGGAGAACCTATAGCGTCAAAGAAAAAAAGCTGCCCATAAACACAAGATTTTTGATGGGATCTGTCTATAGTCAAATGCCTATAGGACACGGTAGACTATTAGCTACAGGCAGCAGTCAAACAGCAACAATCAGATTTCCCCATGCGTAAGTGGCACCAGAAGAGCTTGGATCTGCTTATCTCCCCTACGTATAAATCTGAAGGTGTCAGCCCTTTAAAGAGTAATGAGAGGGGAGTCACAGAGAGCGACGAGGAGAAAGCAAAGCTGTTAAATATTTTTTTCTCCAATGTATTCACTGAGGAAAATAAATTGTCAGATGACATGCAGAATGCAAAAATAAATTCCCCATTAAAAGTGTCCTGTCTGACCCAGGAAGAAGTACATCAGCGGCTTAAAAAGATTAAAATAGACAAATCGCCAGGACCGGATGGCATACACCCCCGTATCCTAAAGGAATTAAGTAATGTCATAGCCAGACCCTTATTTCTGATATTTGCAGACTCTATACTGACAGGGAATGTCCCACAGGATTGGCGCGTGGCATATGTGGTGCCAATATTCAAAAAGGGGCCAAAAACAGAGCCTGGAAACTATAGGCCGGTAAGTTTAACATCTGTTGTGGGTAAACTGTTTGAAGGTTTTCTGAGAGATGCTATATTAGAGCATCTCAACGGAAATAAGCAAATAACGCCATATCAGCATGGCTTCGTGAGGGATCGGTCATGTCAAACTAATTTAATCAGTTTCTATGAGGAGGTAAGTTCTAGACTTGACAGCGGCGAATCAATGGATGTCGTATATCTGGACTTCTCCAAAGCATTTGACACTGTACCGCATAAAAGGTTAGTATATAAAATGAGAATGCTCGGACTGGGAGAAAACGTCTGTATGTGGGTAAGTAACTGGCTCAGTAATAGAAAACAGAGGGTGGTTATTAACGGTACACATTCAGATTGGGTCACTGTCACTAGTGGGGTACCTCAGGGGTCAGTATTGGGCCCTATTCTCTTCAATATATTTATTAATGATCTTGTAGAAGGCTTACATAGTAAAGTATCAATTTTCGCAGATGACACTAAACTGTGTAAAGTAATTAACACTGAAGAGGACAGTATACTACTACAGAGGGATCTGGATAGATTGGAGGCTTGGGCAGATAAGTGGCAGATGAGGTTTAACACTGACAAATGTAAAGTTATGCACATGGGAAGGAATAATGCAAGTCACCCGTACATACTAAATGGTAAAACACTCGGTAACACTGACATGGAAAAGGATCTAGGAATTTTAATAAACAGCAAACTAAACAGCAAAAACCAGTGTCAGGCAGCTGCTGCCAAGGCCAACAAGATAATGGGTTGTATCAGAAGGGGCATAGATTCCCGTGATATGAACATAGTCCTACCACTTTACAAATCGCTAGTCAGACCACACATGGAGTACTGTGTACAGTTCTGGGCTCCTGTAAACAAGGCAGACATAGCAGAGCTAGAGAGGGTTCAGAGGAGGGCAACTAAAGTAATAACTGGAATGGGGCAACTACAGTACCCTGAAAGATTATCAAAATTAGGGTTATTCACTTTAGAAAAAAGACGACTGAGGGGAGATCTAATTAATATGTATAAATATATCAGGGGTCAGTACAGAGATCTATCCCATCAGCTATTTATCCCCAGGACTGTGACTGTGACGAGGGGACATCCTCTGCGTCTGGAGGAAAGAAGGTTTGTACACAAACATAGAAAAGGATTCTTTACGGTAAGAGCAGTGAGACTATGGAACTCTCTGCCTGAGGAGGTGGTGATGGTGAGTACAATAAAGGAATTCAAGAGGGGCCTGGATGTGTTTCTAGAGCGTAATAATATTCCAGTCTATAGCTACTAGAGAGGGGTCGTTGATCCAGGGAGTTATTCTGATTGGAGTCGGGAAGAAATTTTTTATTCCCCTAAAGTGGAGAAAATTGGCTTCTACCTCACAGGGTTTTTTGCCTTCCTCTGGATCAACTTGCAGGATAACAGGCCGAACTGGATGGACAAATGTCTTTTTTCGGCCTTATGTACTATGTTACTATGTTACTATGTTAAAGGGGTTTTCTGAGATGTTAATACTGATGACTTATCCTCTGAATAGGTCATCAGTATCTGATTGGTGGGGGTCCGACACCTGGGACCCCCGCTGGTCAGCTGTTCCAGAAGGCACCAGTGCTAGCAGTAGCGCCGTAGTTATCTCACTGCTTTCCCTAGGCCCGTGACAACACATTCATTGGTCACGTGGCCTAGGCGCAGCTCAGCCCCATAGAAGTGAATGGGGCTGAGCGTGATACCAAGTACAGCCACTATACAATGTACGGCACTGTTAAGCACGGAAAATGCCGCAGTGCTCACAGGAACTCCAGTGCCTTCTCAAACAGCTGATGGGCGGGGGTCATGGGTGTCGGCCCCCCATCGATCAGATACTGATGACCTATTCAGAGGATAGGTCATCAGTATTAAAATATTGGAAAACCCTTTTAACATAGAACATACTTTCTAAAGGGTTAATCAGGGTTGATAAGATGCCTACTACACCTCTGCTTTACAGTAGTTAAAAGAAATAACATCAAATTTCAGACAAATATTAGACATCGGAAATGTCCGTGTGCCAGAAGCTGAAACCTGTACCAGCTAGGAGCTAGCATGGATTTCAGTTATAAATCCACTTCTTGTGAAAAAATAGGATTTTTTGTGCTTACCTGTAAAATCCTTTCCTCGCTGAGTTCATTGGGGGACACAGAAGACCATGGGTATAGCTGCTGCTGCCACTAGGAGGCGACACTAAGTAAAAAAGTGTTAGCTCCTCCTCTCAGCTATACCCCTCCTGCATGCAGTAGGAGCAGCCAGGAGAAGCCAACAGAAACCAATTGTAAGAAAGAGCTGCAGATGGGTCCGAACCAAGGACAGGTGGGACCCATCAGAAAGAACCAGCAATGTACGAACTGGGTGGGTGCTGTGTCCCCCAATGAACTTACAGGTAAGCACAAATCCTATTTTCTCGCTCGTATCATTGAGGGACACAGAAGACAATGGGACGTTCTAAAGCAGTACCATGGGGAGTGAACAAAAGACTAGAGCAAATCCAAGGTTCGCCATTGGATCCCGCACAGAAATGTGGGGAAAGGATACATGGGAACCCTGAATAGGACAGGAAGAGCATGAACCAGGAAGGCCAGCCAGACAGCGTAGAACACACGGCCTCTTAGACTGGGCAAAAAGTTAAACGAAGCCCAAGGGCTCGAGAGACTTCAGAAGATATGGATAGCAGCACATAATATCCACAAGAAGGATAAGCATATCTGACAACTGAAGATGATGTGCGGAAGGTACTTCTGGATACCAAGGACCACAGAATTGCTGTGGGGGACTGGAAAACCAGGATGTCTTGCATGACAATAGGCCCCATGGAAAACCGAGGGGGGTTTACTCAACAGAAATGCGTAAGTATCGCGATGGGATATTTCAACCAGGAAAAACTGGAAGGAATTACTGGGCAACTGGCAGAGGACTAGTCCTGTAGGGATTTCCCAGATACGTGGAGACCCCTATGGGCCAATCTGTAAGAGAAAATAGCGAGTAGCCACCCCCTTGTAAAAAAATCCAGAAAGACAAGAGACTAAAAAGTATGGAATATAATCACTTATCAAGACAGAGATAAGGGAGCCACAACTAGAACCAATCAAAGGTATAAAACAAAAAAACATAGGGAGTAGTCTGAGAGGCAAAGACTGTCCTCGGGGATCAATAGCATCCCAGCCATGCCGCAGAGAGGAATGTGGCAGAAGAGTGCAGCCAAGGCAACCTCCGCCGCTGGACAAAAGGAAGACTGCGAGTGATGCTGGATCCAGGACCATATCCTGACGGGCTTTAGACAGCCTGAGGAAACTGAGCAACCGCACGGTGAAAAGAGAGCAGGCTACAATACAAGAGGGAGAGAACATACACTCTCTATGAAAACACTCATGGAAGCCGATCCCAAAGGTAAGGATCGCAGCATACACCTCTGCTTAAAAAAGTAGAGGCTTGTCGTGAGACTTCTAGCAAAAGAAGCTGCTTAATACTCCACAAACTCCCTGGATCAGGCAGACCCAACTGCAGGCTGAAGAACAAAAATACCGTAGCGACAGGTAGAAGCTAAGCTGACGCCAAAAATATATTGGAGGTGTGTAGATCCGTCAGAGACCATCTACTGTCATAGTGTAGCAACTCTGCATGAAGGGGACAATGCAGTCATGAGAGGAATGCACAGATTGGTCCAAGAAATACTTCTCCAGGAGAGAATGTGATGACTCTGTCCGACGTCACAAAAGTACCAGAGAAAATCTGGACATATAGGAAAAAATAGTGCAGGAGTTCCAGAGCAGTAAGAACCCAACCTCAGGAGTATGGATACTGGATATGGATACTGGCCAGGTAGACAGAAACAGCATCTGGGGCAAGCACAATTAGTTGTCCTGCGGAGGGGCATAACGTTGAAACATCTATTAGCAGTGACATGTGACAGCACCACATTTAACAAACACATAAGGCAACAGCACTCTACAAACCAAAAGTAGAGTACAAAAGTATATTACATTGTAAATGCTATGCTAATAACTTAGAGATGCCTAGCAAATACATTTTGTACAAAATCATTTGAGCCCGTCTGCCGCACGCCAAGGCGATCTCTATAAGACGGGTCCTAACACTAAAGCTCACCTGTTGGGTGCCATAACAGCGACCATGAAATCCAGGAAGTGCAGGTCCCACATGCATGCTGGGCCCCTGTTGATCCATATCTGTGTGGAGCCAAAATGGCCTTCATGGAATCCAGGGACTATAAATACCAGCATGCATGCTGAGCAGACTATATACGCATGCTAATTAAAATCAGCCTGTGAGGCACAAGAGGCTAAGGGAATGCACGACCATAGGAGTCAGCCACCACTCCTATATATACTACAAACACAAAAAGGGGGGGAGGGGTCAGCACATCCCAATGCGCAGGTGCACGTCGCTAGTGTGGCTGCAAATATACATTTAACAAACACATAAGGCAACAGCACTCTACAAACCAAAAGTAGAGTACAAAAGTATATTACATAGTAAATGCTATGCTAATAACTTAGAGATGCTTAGCAAATACATTTTGTACAAAATCATTTGAGCCCGTCTGCCGCACGCCAAGGCGATCTCTATAAGACGGGTCCTAACACTAAAGCTCACCTGTTGGGTGCCATAACAGCGACCATGAAATCCAGGAAGTGCAGGTCCCACATGCATGCTGGGCCCCTGTTGATCTATATCTGTGACAGCACTACAACTCCGTCCGGAGAGGGTGGAAAAGTAGTTGATGGACAGTATGTGCCCTGAATAGGTGTGTCCACTACATAAAGACATGTCAGAGCTATTACTCATCTCTTAAAAGAGGCAGTGCTGATGGTGTCACAGCGTCAACAGTTAGCGCCAATGTCCCACTTGAAATGGGAACGATGTGGTAGACCAGTGTCATAGAAACGAGGAGGTTAAGCCAACCAGGGAGAACCCCGCAATAATGCACACCAGAAGTGAATGGCTCATCAGTTATAGCATGCATGCCAATGCAAATCCCTGGTCTGAAAATGGAAGTACCGCAGATGACCATGTCAAGAAAGAGTGGACGTATTAGCTAAAACTGCAAGCGCCAGCGTAAAGACGCCACCTATTGGGGCAACAGCATCCATTGGTAGAGTAAAATGAGCCGGAGATCCACCTGAGAGGGAATGTAGATACAATCACCCCACCGAGGACCAATGTGAGGTTTCCACCTATAGAAGGAGAGGAGTGGTAGAAGCTACAGCATACAGAGCCAGTGCAGAAACATGGAATTGAACAGAAGGCAATGTGGTAGAAACCACAGAACCATACCCAGTGCAAATGCAAGGAGTGAGGAAGAAAGCAACGCGGGTGCCACCATGGCTTGCAGGGTGAACGTAAACCCTGAGAAGGGAACCACTCAGTGGTGGACAATGGCTAAGGTAAATTCTCCACCTGAGAATGGGGCCAGACAGGTGTAGCCACAGGAACTATTGCTGGCGCAAAACTCCACCTGAGGAGGAGGTCATACAGTAGAAGCCATAGTATCCGGTGTAAACACCATACTCCACCTGATGAGGAGACCATACAGTAGGAGCCATAGTATGTAGTACTAATGCAAATACTCCACCCGAGTGGGAGGCTGTTCAGTAGGAGCCATGGTATGGAGTGCTAACACATATCCTCCACCTCCTGAAGATGACCAGATAGTAACCACTGAAACTAGGGCTAGCGCAATACTTGAGAAGGCCATACAATAGTAGCCATGATATGTAGCGCTAGCGTAAATACTCCACCTGAGAAGGGGGCTATACAGTAGTAGAAACAAAAGCCAAAGGCAGGGTAGATATGCCACCTGGGAAGGAGGCCCTACAGTAGTATCTCCGATTTTTAGTGCTAGTGTAAATACTCCACCTGCGGAGGAGGACATACAGTAGTAGCAATGGTATGGAGTACTAACCTAGATACGCCACCTGAAAAAGAGGAGAGCCAGAAGTGGATACAGTATTCAGGGGCAGTATAATACTCAATTCGCTTGGTAGTAACCACAGAATTCCCTTCTAGGGCAGATACACTACCTATTGAAGGTGTCGAGTATCATGACCAACAATAGAGTGTGGAGTCCCACCGGGACTTAAAGTGGTTTTGTGGGGATACACCCTGGGAGGACAGAGACTGCCATGTTAATGCTCAAAACCAACAAACAAAAATTAAGGGGATAATGCGGTAGTAGCTGCAGTATCTAGTGGTTGTGCCCGTATTCCACTTGTGGAAGAAGACCCGGTAATAGTAGGTACCATCTCTTGGCATACTCCACCAGTGGAAGAGGAGAAATATGATAGGAAATATAGTATCTGGTGCTGTGACGTAGTAGACAAAGTATCCAATGGTGGTGCAACTACTTCACCCGTTTGTGTGATTACTGTACTTGTGGGTGTAGGTAACGCAGGATATACTATCCAGTGATAGAGCAATTATTCCACCTATGGAGGGGGGTAATGCGACCGGCTGTACAGTATCCAGTGGTAGTGCGATTATGCTGCCTAAGGAGGGGGGTAATGCGACAGGTTGTACAGTATCCAGTGGCCGTGCAATTACGCCGCCTATGGAGGGGGTAATGGGACAGGTTGTACAGTATCCAATGGTAGCGCGGTTACACTGCCAATGGAGGGAGGTAATGCCACAGGTTGTACAGTATCCAGTAGTAGTGCATTCACGCCGCCTATGGAGGGGGGTAATGTGACAGGTTGTACAGTATCCAGTGGTAGCACGGTTACGCTGCCAATAGAGGGGGGTAATGCTACAGGCTGGACAGTATCCAGTGGTAGTGCGATTATGCCACCTAAGAGAGGGGGCAATGCTACAGAGTGAGCGGCAACCAGTTGTAATTACTCCACCCGAGGACGGGGTAACTCGACAGGATGTATGGTATACGTGGGTAGTGCAATTACTCTGTCTATGGATGGAAGGTCATATGACAGGATGTATGGTATACGTGGGTAGTGCCATTACTCAGTCTATGGGAGGAGGGGAATATGACCGGATGTACAGTATCCAGTGGTAGTGCAACTACTTCACCTATGGAAGGGGGAACGCGACAGGATGTACAGTAGCCAGTGGTAGTGCAAATACGCCGCCTGTGGAAAGGAGTATCAAAACAGTATGTACTATATCCAGTGGTAGTGCATTACTCTGCCTGTGGGAGAGGGCAATGAAACTGGACGTACAGTATACAGCGGCAGTAACCGCATGAGGGGTGGGGGGGGGGGGGCGCACATGTACCACCTTAGAGGGGAATAATTCTGCAACAGACATCACATTCAGCCCTTGATCCAGGGTAACTTTTTAACTTTAGTTTGTTTTTGTTTTTTAATATTAACATATAAATCGTGTATTTGAAATCTGAAACCCCCAGCCTCAACTAGATGAAGGGGTTAATTTTTAGTTACACAGCCATGGAATGGGGAAGCCAGCCTCAGTAAGGTGGCAGGCAAGAAAGTTTTTTTTTTTTTTTTTAATCAGTTAGGACCGGAGCTCAGCAAGCTCCTAGAGAAGGGGGACGTCTGGGCGCGAAGATTTTGCGCCCGGGGACAGTCCCCACCCCCATACTCCAGGATGGAAGTTGCGGCCTAGTAGAAAGCAGGGGACTCGCGTAGCCGTGGCCGACCGGACGGACTTTTCGGCTGGAACAGAAGGCCGGGAAGAACGGCCGTGGGATTCCCAACCCCAGACCGAGGAGACCTGGGACCTGGATGCAGCGGTCGCCCCGGGAGGGGATGTGACAGCTGGGAAATGGTATTAGTAGGCCCCGGAGGAAGGTGGTGGAGAGAGGAGGGGAGAACCCGGGCGGGGAGTGAATGCAGTAGGAAAACAGCACTTGGCCGAGGAATGGAGGGGTGGAGAGGGAAGGTGGGGGTGAGAGATTGGGGGAGGCGGTGGATGGAGGGGGTTATACTTACCCTGTGTTCACAATACTCACCCCATCTTCATTCTCTTCTATTCAACCCCCCCTCGGGGTACCAGCAGGGCCACCTCTTCAGCAAATAGCACAGAGGTGGTAGTGAGGCTGGAGTGGAGGGGGGGACTGCGGAAATGCAGGTGACTCCATGGCTGGCAGGATGCAGGGGAGTTGGGCTGCCCTTGTCTACTTTACCTTCTTGGGGGAGGTCGGGCGGTGAGGGGAACAGACACCGGCCTTCCTCCCCGGGTAAACAGAGAGGAAAAGAGTCTCCGTTTCCTGTACCTAAAAGGGGAAGAAAGTAATATAAGAAAAGAAAATGGGAGCAGCTGCCCTGCAAAGCAGAGAGGCCTGCCTCCTACAGACACTAAGCTAAAACTGATTAGCTCAGTGCATGCAGGAGGGGTATAGCTGAGAGGAGGAGCTAACACTTTTTTACTTAATGTCGCCTCCTCGTGGCAGCAGCAGCTATACCCATGTCTCCTGTGTCCCCCAATCATATGAGCGAGAAAGTTTGCGATTTTTGCATGCCAGAAAACTACCACACAGCCTTTGCAAATGACCCCCAAAGAACAGAGCTTGAAGCATAGTTCCGCTGTGTAGTGGGGGTGCAGGGTTACTACAGTTTAACTCCCATTCAACTGAATATATGACTTACAAAAGGTTTGGGACCACTGATTTAGTACATGACAAACCTTCCGTTATGGCATCACAGGACATAGCATAATTGTCTAATGGGAGGGGGGCTCCATCTCTGGGACCACAATCCATCAGGAGAACGGGGATCCCATGACTCCTATTTGACAAGTCAATCATCGACTATTGCTCCACCTGTAGTATACCACGACCCGATTTAGAACCTCACTCAGGCTCCACAATTATATCCACCTAATCCACTCAGTCGCATTAGTCTTGTTTAACAGCTTAACGACCCAGGACGAGAATGCTTTTCCTAAATTGCCGGCACTTAGCGCTAGAGGACAAGCATTCTTGTCCTGCGGTCCTTCCTCCCCCCCGTGTGGTAACAGCGGCAGAGATCCGGCTGCTACTGACAGCCGGATCCCTGCGGCATCCACCAGCATCGGTGATGATGTAATGTCGGTGGATTAACCTCTCATATGCCGCGGTCAGTGCTGATCGCGGCATATCGGAGGTTTGCGCTCCCTCACCTCATCCATCGGTCCCCGCGCTGCTGTGGCGGGGACTCGATGGTTGCCATGGCAGCCCCAAGCCATTCCAAGGCTTGGGGCCTGGCATGTACGGAGGCCTAAGAGGCCCAGCCCCCAGGCTGGGTCTCCTAGGCAACTGTTAGCATCTTACAGTGTAAGACACTAACAGTTCAATACAGCACAATACAGATGTATCGTGCTGCATTGAAACAGGGATCAGACCCTGTAATGTTGAAATCCCAGAGTGGGACAAATAATAAAGTGAAGAAAAAAAAAAAGTTAATAAAATTCTAATTTTACCCAAAAAATTAAAAGTTTCAAATAAAAAATAAAAAAGCGTCCTTTTACAAAAATAAATAAATTAAAAAAGTATATATATAGGGAAAAGACATATAGACATATTAGGTATCGTTGCGTCCGTGTTGACCGGCTCTATAAACATATCACATGACCTAACCCCTCAGATGAACACCGTAAAAAATAAAAACTGTGCTAAATAAACAATTTTTTTGTCACCTTACATCACGAAAAGTACAACAGCAAGCGATCAAAAAGGCGTTTGCCCACCAAAATAGTACCAATCTAACCGTCACCTCATCCTGCAAAAAATGAGTCCCTACCTGAGACAATCGCCCAAAAAAAAAAAAAAACTATGGCTCAGAATATGGAGACACTAAAGCATAATTTTCTTTGTTTTAAAAAAGCTGTTACTGTGTAAAACTTACATAAATAAAAAAAAAGTATACATATTAGGTATCGACGCATCCGTATCGACTGGCTCTATAAAAATATCACATGACCTAACCCCTTAGGTGAACACCGTAAAAAATAAAAAATAAAAACTGTGCTAAATAAACAATTTTTGGTCACCTTACATCACAAAAAGTGTAATAACAAGCGATCAAAAAGTCATATGCACCCCAAAATAGTGCCAATCAAACCGTCATCTCATCCTGCAAAAATCATACCCTACCCAAGATAATCGCCCAAAAACTGAAAAAACTATGGCTCTCAGACTATGGAAACACTAAAACATGATTTTTTTTGTTTAAAAAATGAAATCATTGTGTAAAAAAGTATACATATTAGGTATCGCCGCGTCCGTATCAACCGGCTCTATAAAAATATCACATGACCTAACCCCTCAGGTGAACACCGTAAAAAAAATATAAAACGGTGTAAAAAAAGAAATTTTTTTTTCATCTTACATCACAAAAAGTGTAATAGCAAGCGATCAAAGAAAAGAACCTCCCAGGCTGTGAGCTCTGCGCTGCGATTGGCCAGCGCTAGAGCAGAACAAGGGCAGACTCCGCCTACCATAACTTAGTGACCGAAATCTCCGCCTACCATAACTTAGTGACCGAAGATACCGGAGGGCATAGCAGGAGAACGGAGCGGCGCCCGGGGATAATAGTAAGTGCAGTGAGATCCCCGGGCGCCACTCTCCATGTCTGTATACTTAGTTCACAATGTCAGGATCAGTGAAAGGTCCTCTTTAAGGGCTGTTTCACACGAGCGGATGCCGTGCATGGCATCCGCTCCGTGAAAGAGTGCCAAGACCCGATGCAGACTGCAGAGGCACGGAGCATTAACATGACTGATAATGCTCCGTGCCTCTCTGTGACCTCTTTACTACGAAATCACAGCTCCACGCCCCCTTAATCATGCTATTTGACAAGCAAAAGTACAGGACAACATCAAAAAATAAAGAGTGGTGGCCATGTATGTGCACGACATTCTCCACTGAAATCTATGGGAGTTATGCTGCTGTTCTCCTGATAGACAGGGGTCCTAGAGGTGGACCCTGACCTAACAGACATTTAGGACATATCATGTGGAAATGCTTTACACATCTGACAGTGGAAAGCATTTTTAATTTAGAAGTAAAAAATGCAGGTGATTTACCAAGACTTTCCCCTTGTATCCTATGTGTGCAGGTTATGGGACATACCTGCAGTGACTGATGGACAGACTGCGGAGCAGCCTTCTGCTACAACACACGGGTCTCACCTTTATTGTCTGCCGAGCTTGCTCAAGTTCACGCTCTGCTCTCTCTCGCCCTGTCGTAGCCGTCTCCAGCTGCAATTTCAGACTTTCAAGCTCTTCTTCTTTGGCATATAGACTGTCATTAACACGTACTAGCTGACCACTGAGGTGCTGGAGCTCTGAACGACCGGCCAAACTGGTTTGTTCCAACATATGTTTTCGGCTCTGAGACTCTTCCTGATGGATAACAAAGAAAAGAAGGAACATTTTGAAAATTCAATAAGTTACTAAAATTCAGCAATTGGGGAAGGGGGGGAGATGAAGCATAAAAATTAAGCATAAAAACGTCATTAATTATATAATTAGCCAAACTGTGATTGAATTAATATACATCTATATTAAAGGGGTTATCCAACCCCTATAATGCCCCCCAAAATGGCCGGACTGACACCTCATACAGGTTATACTTACCCCGCTCCTGACCACAAGGCCCCCCCCCCCACCCTCCGATGGTTTGATCAGTGCAACGGGGAGATGCAGAACCGGCTATGCGGGCATTAGGAACGACACAGGTGCTGGGGAGCGAGGTAAGTATAACCTGTATGAGGGGCCCAGGCATTGGGGGGTCATTATAGATGTTGGATAACCCCTTTAAATCTGCCTGTATACAATTATGCTCATAAGAAATATTAAAAGAAAGACAAATAGCAATGGATTACAGGTTGACAGACAAATGCAAATCTGGTAGGTCCAGATGCTGCATGCAGCAGAAACCTAGGCCACAGGCAGTGGCCAATGGCTGCACAATTTTGTGGGTAAAACGGAGGGACTACTTTCAAAATGATGGAGCCAAAGACTCCTGCATGTGGGCAGGATTTCAGACAAATGCAGCAGTGGAACGTCTGTTCTTACCCTTTAAACGTTAAATTTATTTTGTCATCTGTATCATTGGGGGACACAGTCTCGACCATGGGTGTAGCTGTTGCCGCTAGTAGGCGGACACAAAGTGTAAGCTCCTCCCCTTCAGCTATATCCTTCCTACAGGGACGAAGCTAAATCAGTTTTAGCTTAGTGTCTGTAGGAGGCAGACCTTCCTGTGCTGCAGATCTGCTGTTTTTTTAATCTTTTTTCCTTTTTTTTTCTAGGGGGAGTTTCAGACAGTCCTTAAAACTGCCTGCACTCCCATCCAGGAGATGGGAGTCCAAGGGGTCCCCAGAGCCCCCTGCTCCTTCCCGTTCTCCAGAATCAAAGGAAGACCAGAGATTCCCACAAAGCCTCTGTTTCCCTCCAGAGTTCGGCTCACCACAGCAAGTCCCCGCTGTAGTGTCCCTTCCCAAGGGGCTGCACTCCGAAGGTGGTAATCCGGCTGGAGCCAGGGAGGCAGAAGACGCTGGTCAAGTGAGTATTTAAAAAAAAAAAAAAAAGGAGGAATTGGCCCCAAAGTGCTCCCCCCTTCCAGTATCCTCCCCTCCCCAAGTTTTCCTGGTCCCTATGTGGCTGGGCCGCTCCAGGAGGGATGTTCTGGAGTTGAGGGCGATTCGACTCTCTCTGCGGTATTGGGCACCTCAGGGGTCGTCCAGTTCGGGTTCAGTCCGAAAACTCCACGGCGGTGGTATACTTCAATCACCAGAGCGCCACCTGGAGCCCGGCAGCCATGGAGGAGACGGAGCTGATTTTCAGGTGGGCGGAGAAACATGTTTCGGCAGTTCACATCCCCGTTGTCGACAACTGGATCGCGGACTTCCTCAGCTGGGAGCGTCTCAATCCCGGCGAGTGGGCTCTTCACCCGCAGGTCTTTCAAGCCATCTGCGAGCGGTGGGTGCAACCGGATGTGGATCTCTTAGCCTCCCGCTTCAACAACAAAATGGAAGACTTTTTCGCACGGTCCAGGGACCCCTTGGCCCTGGCGTGCGACGCGCTGGTGATTCCGTGGAGTCAGTTCACCTTTCCTTACGTGTTCCCGTCTCTTCCTCTCATTCCGCGTCTCCTCCGGAAGATCAGGTCTGAGGGACTGCCCGTCCTTCTTGTGGCCCCAGATTTGTGGCGCCGGGTGTGGCACGCGTCTCTGGTCGCCCTTCTCGCCGACTAACCCTGGCGTCTTCCTCTTTGGGAGGACCTTCTGTTGCAGGGGCCGATCTTCCACCCGAATTTCGGGTCGCTACATTTAATGGCATGGCTGTTGAAGCCGCCATACTGAAGGCTCTGTGTTTTTCAGATGCGGTGGTCCAGACCATGATTCAGGCCAGGAAGTCGTCAACTTCCAGAATCTACCACCGGACTTGGAAGTCCTAATTTAGTTGAGGCATCAGCTGCTTCCCGTTCGGTTCTCTTTGCCGCGACTCTTGGCTTTCCTGCAGTCGGGCATGGACTTGGTGCTGACTCTCAGCTCCCTTAAAGGGCAAGGGTCGGCTCATTTCGTTCTTTTTCAGCGGAATTTGGCTTCACTTTCGGCTGCTCCCCCTTTCCGTCCTCCGTTGGATCCTTGGGATCTTAATCTAGTGCTTAACGCTCTCCAGTCTTCTCCGTTTGAGCCCTTGCAGCAGGTGTCGCTTCGCTTCCTGTCTTACAAGGTGGCGTTTTTGGGGGCAATCATGTCCATACGTAGGGTGTCTGAACTCGCGGCTCTTTCATGTCGGTCGCCTTTCCTGACCCTCCATCAGGATAAGGTAGTCCTTCATCCGGTTAAGTCCTTCCTGCTGAAGGTGGTATCAGCATTCCATCTAAATGAGATTATTCTCCCCTCATTTTGTCCGTGCCAGTCTCATCCTCGGGAGCAGTCGCTCCATTTTCTGGATTTGGTGCGGGCCGTTCGAGTATATCTGTCCCAGATGGCATCTTTCAGGCGGACGGATTCCCTGTTCGTGATTCCACAGGGGCCGTGACGAGGGCTGGCAGCGTAAAAGACTTCCATTTCCCGATGGATTTGTTTGGCTATTGTGGAAGCGTACCGAATTAAGGGCTGGGCCCCGCCCTTCCGGGTGACTGCTTATTCAGGTCGGGCAGTGGGGGCCTCTTGGGCGGTGCATCACGGGGCTTCGGCCTGTCAGGTGTGCAAGGCAGCTACTTGGTCGTCTTTGCATACTTTTCCCAAGTTTTATAGAGTGCACACCTTTGCGTCTGCTGACGCTTCTCTGGGGCGTAGAGTTTTGCAGGCGGTGGTTCTCTGATTGACGATAGGGTTGCTTGTTCTGCCCACCCTTGGGGACTGATCTTTAATGTCCTATGGTCAAGCCTGTGTCCCCGAATGATACGGATGAGAAAACTAGATTTTTGTACTCACAGTAAAATCCGTTTCTCTTCCGTTCATTAGGGGGGGACACAGCTCCCATCCATTCTTTTGTTTAGGGGCCTTTTCGGGCCTGTGTGGTTCTGGGTTTGTACATAGGGTGATTTTTTGTGTTGCTTCTTCTACTGCTTTTACACTAACTGATTTAGCTTAGTCCTTGTAGGAAGGGTATAGCTGAAGAGGGAGAAGCTCACACTTTGTGTGCTTAGTGTCCGCCTCCTAGCGGCAACAGCTATACCATGGTCAAGCTTGTGGCCCCCAATGAACGAAAGAGAAGCAGATTTTACGGGAAGTACAAAAATCTAGTTGTTGCCTGGAACAGTTCTCCTTTTTAAAGTTGCATTTTGAATAGAATCAAAGCAGGAACCATGTCTAAAGGCCCCTTTACACTTGAAGATCTATCAGACGATTATCAGACAATCGCCTGCTCGTCAGTGAAGGAGACCGCTGTATTTGCATGCAGCGATCTCCTCCACAGTATGAGGTGGAGAGATCGCTACTGCCATCGCTCTTCCCCATACAGAATCCTTGTTTGCCTGCAGCAGAGGCTATTTAGACGGCACAATCTACTGCCGGCAAATGATGATTTTGGTGTCCACACAAACTATCATATTACCTGATGAACGAGCGTTTTTGCTCGTTCATCAAGTAATTGGCGGCATTTTTACACCGCTGGATAATTGCTAATGAGCATTCCTACGAATGTCTGTTAGCGATTATGTGGCCGATTCTAGCCTGTGTAAAGGGGCTTAAGACATACTAGATCAGTTATGGCACTATTTTTCTTACTCCATGAAATTCATAATAGGTAAGGAACAATAGCCCAGGTGCACATCTCTTTTTCTACCCTGGGGTTACAGAGATGAAAGCTTAAGATGTAATCACATGCATTTGATGTGACAGTTTCATTCATCTGAATGTGGCATGCAGAGATCCATGCACTTGCTGCAGAAGAAAAACCCTTTATATGTAAGGGTGTCTTCACATGCGCGACTGAAAATAATGTGCTTGCTGCCCCATTCAAATGAATGGAACTGATTTTCAGTCGCGGAATTTTCTGCCACAAAATCTGCCAGGTGTGAAGGCACCCTAAGGAACAAATTTACAGTCACGGAAATCCTTCACCCCACTCCTAGGTACCTGATATTTTTCAGTTTGTTCAGCCAAGGTCCTGCGCTGAGCTTCCAGTGCAGCTACCTGCTGCTGATACAAAAGACGCTGCTTCTCCCAATCTAAAGACTTTTGGCGGAATTCCTATAAGAAACAGAAATATAGTCCAAAAGTGAGATGAAAGAGAAGAAAAAATGTCCATACTGAAAAAGGAGACTTTTGTATTACTTACCAGTAAAGTCTCTTTCTCGCTCTTCCTTGGGGAAACCATGGGTATAGCTCTGCTCCCTAGGAGGCGTGACACTAAGTGAAAGCTGTAAGCCCCTCCTCCATCAGCTATACCCTTCAGCCTGGAGAAGAGACTGCCAGTTGCGTGTCCAAGTAGTGAAAGATAACCACCAACCGGAAAAAAGAACTGTCGAGCCCCAACGGGGGCAACCAAGCCGGAACCACAACTGTAACCCAAATGAAGGGCGGGTGCTGTGTCCCCCAAGGAAGAGCGAGAAAGAGACTTTACTGGTAAGTAATACAAAAGTCTCCTTTTCTCGCCCATATTCCTTGGGGGACACAGGAAACCATGGGACGTTCCAGAGCAGTCCCAGAAGGGAGGGACCAGAACAAACTAGACCAACACCAGAGGCATCAATCAACTGCCGCCTGCAACACCAGACGGCCTAAAGCAGCGTCAGCCGACGCATGAGTATGCACCCTGTAGAACTTGGTGAAGGTGTGCAAGGAGGACCAAGTGGCCGCCTTGCAAATCTGCTCCGTAGAAGCCCGATTCCTCTGAGCCCAGGAAGCCCCGACCGCTCTAGTGGAGTGAGCGGTAACACCAAGGGGCGGAACCTTGCCCTTGGCGAGATAAGCCTCAGTAACAGCCATCTTGACAAAACGGGCGATAGCAACTTTGGATGCCGCCATCCCTCTGCGCGACCCCTCCGGGACCACAAAGAGCGAGTCAGTATGCCTGAAAGAGCTGGTTACTTCCAGGTAAATCTTGAGCGCCCTGACAACGTCCAGGCGATGAAGCTTCCTCTCCCGCGGGTGGGAAGGGGAAGGACACAAAGAGGGGAGAACGATGTCCTCGTTCAGATGAAAGGCGGAGACCACCTTAGGAAGGAAGGAAGGGACCGGACGAAGAACCACCTTGTCCTGGTGGAACACTAGGAAAGGTTCCAGACAGGAGAGTGCAGCCAATTCGGACACCCTCTGAAGAGAGGTGACGGCTACAAGGAAAATAACCTTGCAGGACAGAAGTCGCAAGGAAACTGTCCGCAGAGGCTCGAAAGGAGAAGCCTGGAGCGCTGAGAGAACCAGGTTCAGGTCCCAGGGCGGTACCGGAGGGCGGTACGGGGGAACCGCGTGAGCCACGCCCTGAAGGAAGGTCTTGACAGGACCAAGGGGGGCCAGTGGGCGCTGAAACAAAATGGACAGCGCAGACACCTGACCCTTCAAAGAACTAAGGCCCAGACCTTGGGCCAGTCCGCTCTGCAGGAAGGACAAAACGGTGGGGAGAGAAAAGCGGAGCGGAGGAATCCCCAGATCGGCACAGAACCCCAAAAAGGTCCTCCAGGTCCTATAATAGATCCTAGAAGAGGACGGCTTACGGGCGCGGATCATGGTGCGGACGACGTCCGCAGAAAAACCCCTACGTGTCAGGACGGTGGTCTCAACAACCACGCCGTCAAACGTAGGGACCCTAAACGCGGGTGGAAGATCGGTCCCTGAGAGAGAAGATCTTCCCTGGCGGGCAGCGGCCAGGGCGCGTCTGCCAGGAGCAGCATGAGGTCGGCATACCAAGACCGGCGGGGCCAGTCCGGAGCGACCAGAATCACTGAGACGCCTTCCGCCGCGATCTTCCGAAGGACCTTGGGCAGGAGAGGGATGGGAGGGAATATGTATGGGCGCGCGAAGCCTCGCCAAGGAAGAACGAGGGCGTCGGCTCCGCAAGCTCCCGGATCCCTGGCCCTGGACAGATAGGCGGGGACCTTGTGATTGAATTTTGAGGCCATGAGGTCCACGTCCGGTATGCCCCAACGAAGGCAAATGGCCTCGAATACCTCCGGGTGAAGAGACCACTCGCCGGGGTCGACGGTGGTGCGACTGAGGAAGTCCGCCGCCCAATTGTCCACCCCTGGAATAAAAATTGCAGATAGGGCCGGGACGTGGGCTTCCGCCCAAAGGAGAATGCTGGTGACCGCCCGCATTGCTGCAGCGCTGCGAGTGCCCCCCTGGTGGTTTATGTACGCCACAGCCGTGGCGTTGTCCGATTGTACACGAACTGGATGACCCTTCAGCAGATGAGTCCAGTGTCGTAGAGACAGAAGGGCCGCTCTCAGCTCCAGGACATTGATCGAGAGTTTGGACTCCGATGGAGACCAAATGCCCTGGACGGATCGGGGAGGAAACACTCCTCCCCAGCCCAAGAGACTGGCATCGGTTGTAACCACCAACCAGTTGAGTGGCAGAAAAGACCTGCCCAGAAGAGGGGACTGTAACCACCAGCGGAGAGATGACCGCACCGGAGGCGATAGATGGAAGGGATGATCCAGAGACTCCGGCGATTTGTCCCAGGAGGAGAGGATCGCCCGTTGGAGAGGGCGGGAGTGAAACTGCGCAAATGGGATCGCCTCGAAGCAGGCAACCATCTGCCCCAAGACCCGCATGCAGAAGCGGAAGGACGGTCGACGGTGGAGAAGGAGACCCCGAACCGCCCCACGGAGGATCAGACGTTTTTCCGAGGGAAGACGTACCTCCGCCGCTCCCGTGTCTAAAAGCATTCCCAGGAAGACTAGTTGTCTGGAGGGGGGAAGGGAGGACTTGGGGAAGTTGATGACCCAACCGAACCTCGCCAGAGTCTCTAGAGTGAGATCCACACTGGCAACCGCTTGAGAAAGGGACGGAGCCTTGATGAGGATATCGTCCAAGTACGGTAGCAGGAAAACACCCCTGGAACGGAGTAAGGCCAAAACCGGGGCCAGGACCTTGGTGAACACCCGGGGGGCTGTTGCCAGCCCAAAGGGAAGGGCGACAAATTGGAAGTGGAGGTCCCCCACGGCGAATCGGAGGAAGCGATGGTGACACCGGGCTACCGGAACATGGAGGTAGGCATCCTGTATGTCGATGGAAGACATGAAATCTCCCTGCTCCAGGGAAGCCACCGCGGAACGGAGGGACTCCATCCGAAACCGTCGAAGGAGGAGAAAACGGTTGAGCTTTTTGAGGTCCAAAATGGGCCGCACCGAACCTCCCTTCTTGGGAACTACAAAGAGGTTCGAGTAGAACCCTTGGAACCTTTCCTCTAGAGGAACGGGGGTAATCACCCCCCTGTCCAGTAAGGCTTGAACGGCCGCGGAGAACGCAGCCGCGCTTTTCGGGTCCCGCGGCGGGCGGGAGCGAAAGAACCGATCTGGAGGGAAGGATGCAAATTCGATTTTGTATCCGGAGGACACAATTTCGAGGGCCCAGGCGTCGGAGACGTGAGCCATCCAGACGTCCCTGAAAAGGAGGAGCCGGACCCCCACCCGGGTGGGTGGGGGCGCGCCTTCAGGCAGAGGACTGCTTTGCTGCGGGTGTGCGGGCAGCCTGCGGCTTGCGCCAGGAGGGCTGCGCTCGAAAAAACGGCTTCCTACGCTTATCCTGGGGAGGAGCCGAAGCAGCAGCTGTGGTGGGAGCCCCAGAGGCCCTGCGGGAGGACCGAAAACGAGACGCACCAGGGCGTCCGCGGGGGGCGCCCCTGGCTTGGGGTTGAGGAAGATGGGTGCTTTTACCACCCGTGGCCTCCGAAATAAGTTCGTCTAAGCGGACTCCGAAAAGGCGGGAACCCGCAAACGGTAGCCCCGCCAAGGAACGTTTGGAGGCAGCGTCCGCTTTCCAAACCTTCAGCCAGAGCTCCCTCCTGACGGAAACTGCCAGGGCGGAGGAGCGTGCAATAAGGGCTCCCGCATCAAGGGAGGCCTCACAAACAAAATTCCCGGCCCGAATAATAAGCTGGGCCAAGGAACGTAGGTCCTGGATGGGGACGTCCGAGTCCAACTCCTGTTCCAGCTGCGCACCCCAAGCAGAGATTGCTTTCCCTGCCCAAGCAGAGGCAAAAACCGGTCTGAGAGCAGAACCGGAGGCAGCAAAAATACCCTTGGAAAGGGTCTCCATGCGACGGTCCTCCGCTGACTGAAGAGAGGACCCGTCGGGAACAGGGATGGCCGTGTTCTTTGACAGCCGATGTAGCAGTGGCCATGTAGCAGTGGCCATGGATGGGGGAGGCTGGAGCAGCCACTCTCACCATACGCTGTCTTCGCCCTCAGTCCATCCAGCGGGGGTCGCCCCTTCAGCTCCTGGCACCGCAGTGGCAGGAAGCCGGGGGAGGGACTTGGCGTGCGGGCGACCCTGAGCTGGCGGGACGCAGGGGAGCGAGGCTGCCCTGGTCCACCTTGTCTTCTGTGGGGGAGGCGGCAGTGCGGAATTACCGGCACTGGCGCAACTCAACCCCGGGAGAAACAGAGGGGTCTAATGCGCCACTGTTGTCCCTGTAGGTAGAAAAAAATCGAATTAAAAACAACAAATAACGCAAAAATAAAAATAAAAAAAAATCATAGGAAAACAACCCTGCATAAGCAGGGGGTGTCTTGCCTCCTTGGACACTAAGCAAAAACTGGCAGTCTCTTCTCCAGGCTGAAGGGTATAGCTGATGGAGGAGGGGCTTACAGCTTTCACTTAGTGTCACGCCTCCTAGGGAGCAGAGCTATACCCATGGTTTCCTGTGTCCCCCAAGGAATATGGGCGAGAAAGAAGACTTAAAAGCTATTTGGGAGCATTTTTAAAGTGGTTTTAAGGGGCATTTTTTTTTACTGATGACCTATCCTCTGGATAGGTCAAACTCATCAGTATCTGATTGGTGGGGGTCCAACACCCGGGACCTCACTGATCAGCTGTTTGAGAAGGCAGCGGCGCTCGCAGTGAGTCGCGGCCTTCTCTCTGCTTTTCCTAGGTCGGTGACGACACGTTCATGATTCACATAGTTTAGGAGCAGCTCAATGAATGAGACTGGGCTGTGATACCAGGCACAGCTGCTATACAATATATGGCGCAGTGGCGCTCACAGGAGCGCTGCTGCCTTCTCAAAACAGCTCATCAGTGGGGGTCCCTGGTGTCAGACCCCCACCAACCAAGTACTGATGACCTATCCATAGGTCATCAGTAAAAAAAAAATATGAATCTTGAAAAACCCTTAAAAAGCAATTTTGCAATAGGGTTTTTATTAAAAACTTTGCATTATTTGACTTCTGCAGCTACTACGTACCACAGTACATTGCTAGCGGTAGTATGCCGTTCACTGTCAGATCCTCATCTGACAGCTTGGTCTCTAGGCCTCTCTCTCTACTTTTCTAAGCTGACCAAATCAAAGTTCAAGTCACTTGTAGCTTCCACTGTGAATGGCGTTCTGCAGTCTGCTATGTACTGTGATACATAGAAGCTTAGCGGTGCAAAAATGTTAATAAAACCGTTTTGTAAAATAGCTTCAGATAAAAATAGACATATTTCAGTAAAAAAATATAATAATGTCCCAATGGTGTCCACAGCCTTTAAAGAGGACCTTTCATCAGTATAATTTTAATAAACTAATAACCCTACCTAATAGTGCGGCTTCCACTGATGTTCCCCCTTTTTTTTTTTTTTTTCAAATCGGCCACCGAATGTTGAAATAATAGCCCCGTTTGTAATGCTGCAGCGCCTGTCACTCAAGCGCTTTTTTGTATGGGGCGTTGCTAAACTTTTTTCTTTGCTATGGGCCTTGGCTGAGAGCGCAGCCAATCAGAGCGCTCCTCTCTCAGCCAGGCAGATCAGATAGAAAGATCAGCGAAAGATCAGATAGACCGGCCGAGGGACGCGACGGGTGTGGAAGCAGCGGTACGAGCGGCAGGGTAAGTATCATAATCATCCCCTAGACATCGCTGCACTTTAGCTCCTTCTGCCTGGCTGAGAGAGGAGCGCTCTGATTGGCTGCGCTCTCAGCCAAGGCCCATAGCAAAGAAAAAAGTTTAGCAACGCCCCATACAAAAAAGCGCTTGAGTGACAGGCGCTGCAGCAGAACAAACGGGGCTATTATTTGAACATTCGGTGGCTGATTTAAAAAAAAAAAAAAAGGGGGAACATCAGTGGAAGCCGCACTATTAGGTAGGGTTATTAGTTTATTAAAATTATACTGATGAAAGATCCTCTTTAAAGAGACAATCACATAGAAAGCCACTGATGCTGGATCCAAATGCAAGCCTGTTTGCAGTTAACTTACAGAATCTCTCTTAGGGCTCGTGCACACAAAAAGTATTTTCTTCCCGTGTCCGTTACGTTTTTTTTTTTTGTGGACCGTATACAGAACCAATCATTTAAAAAAACGGAAGTTACTCCGTGTGCATTTTGTTTCCGTATGTCCGTTCCGCCAAAAAAATAGAACATGTCCTATTATTGTCCGCATTACAGACAAGGATAGTACTGTTCTATTAAAGGCGAGCTGTTCCGTTCTGCAAAAAACAGAATGCACATGGACGTCATCCGTATTTTTTGCGGACTGCAAAATACATAGGGTCGTGTGCATGAGCCCTTATATTGTGCGTCTGTATGCCCATCACTTGGCCTAGACATATGTTTAGCCCCTGTGAAAAAACAAAATGAAATTTCCTACACTTGAATACCACAAAGTATATTAGAACATTTTGAGACCACAAAAAATACTCTTCAGTTTTCAAACCAGCACCTGGATCTGAATACTTTTGCAATTGGGTGTAATTAAAAAGTTAGTATAGTCACTGAGCAATTCAATGAAATGTATATGTATAGCACCACCTGCTGTTGGCTTTTTTCTTATTTCTTTGTCTGGCTAAGTTTCATCCTTCGAATGCCTCCTGAGCTGTTATAGGGAGAGAGTGGCAGCAGAAAGGACACGCCCCCTGAGCTGCGACAGAAAGGACACACTCATTGAGCTGCTAGCTTGATACTAATTTAGCAGAGAAATTGGAGCAATGAATGGGGACAAACGTGAGGTACAGGACTGGTTCTACCTTTGTTAGAAAGAGATTACCATGTACATAACAGTTTTGCCCGAACTCAGCCCTTGGGCTGTAGGAAAAGTACTTAACTGTTCTGCCTGAGCTTTCACACAAAACCAAAATGACAGCATTAGCTCAAGATAAACAGGAGATATCAGAGTTGGGCCTCCTGCACACGACCGTATGGCTTTTTCAGTGTTTTGCGGTCCGTTTTTCACGGATCCGTTTATTGTTTCCGTGTGTTTCCGTTTCTGTTCCGTTTTTCCGTATGGCATATACAACATACAGTAATTACATAGATAAAATTGGGCTGGGCATAACATTTTCAATAGATGGTTCTGCAAAAAACGGAATGGAAACGGAAGACATACGGATGCATTTCCGTATGTGTTCGGTTTTTTGCGGACCCATTGACTTGAATGGAGCCACGGAACGTGATTTGCGGGGAATAATAGGACATGTTCTATCTTTAAACGGAACGGAAAAATAGAAATACGGAAACGGAAAGCATACGGAGTACATTCCGTTTTTTTTTTGCGGAACCATTAAAATGAATGGGTCCAAATACGGAACGCAAAAAAAACGGCCAGTAAACGGGGGGAAAAAACGGTCGTGTGCAGGGGGCCTTAGAGATCGAGTTGGGAATAATCACTGGGGGGCAGTGTCTGAGTAGTTTTTAAGCACAGTGTGCACATGTATGTGTATGGAGATACTTAATGAGACTCATCTAACAACATTATAGTAGGACTAGCCAGTAGGGAGTAGAGATGGCCCGAATAGTTCGCCGGCGAATAGTTCCCGCCTTCCCGGCGAACATAGCTTGTTCGCGTTCGCCGCGGCGGGCGAACATATGCGATGTTCGGTCCGCCCCCTATACATCATCATTGAGCAAACTTTGACCCTGTACCTCACAGTCAGCAGACACATTCCAGCCAATCAGCAGCAGACCCTCCCTCCCAGACCCTCCCACCTCCTGAACAGCAACCATTTTAGATTCATTCGGAAGCTGCATTCTTAGTGAGAGGAGGGACAGTGTAGCTGCTGCTGATTTAATAGGGAAATCGATAGCTAGGCCAGTGTATTCAGTGTCCACTACAGTCCTGAAGGACTCATCTGATCTCTGCTGTAAGGACAGCACCCCAAAAAGCCCTTTTTAGGGCTAGAACATCAGTCTGCTTTTTTTTTTTTTCTGTGTAATCAAATTGCAGTTGCCTGCCAGCGTGTGTGTCAGGCTCACAGCCCTGCAAGTGCACAGTGTCACCAGCGCAACTCATATCTAGTGTCACATTCGATTACATTTAAAGAAAAACAACAATTTTGACTGAATAAATAGCAGTCAGTTACACACGTGTTTGTGTGTTTAAAGAGGACCTTTCACTAGATTAAAAAATCTAAACTAACTGTACAGACATGTAGAGCGGCGCCCAGGGATCCCCCTGCACTTACTATTATCCCTGGGCGTCGCTCCGTTCGCCCGGTATAGCCTCCGGTATCTTCATAGTTAGGCTCCACCCAGGGGAACCTGCCGGCGTCTCCTTCTCCCATGCTGTAGCGCTGGCCAATCGCAGCGCTCAGCTCATAGCCTGAGTTTTTTTTTTCTCTCAGGCTATGAGCTCAGCGCTGCGATTGGCCAGCGCTACAGCATGGGAGAAAGAGACGCCGGCAGGTTCCCCTGGGTGGAGCCTAACTATGAAGATACCGGAGGCTATACCGGGCGAACGGAGCGACGCCCAGGGATAATAGTAAGTGCAGGGGGATCCCTGGGCGCCGCTCTACATGTCTGTACAGTTCGTTTAGATTTTTTAATCTAGTGAAAGGTCCTCTTTAAGGCCCAGTGCAGTGCATAGTGTCACTTCAGCGCCATTCATATCTGGTGTCACATTCGATTCCATTTAAAGAAAAACAACAATTTTGGCTGAATAAATAGCAGTCAGTTGCCTCCACTTGTTTGTGTGTTTAAGGCCCTGCTGCAAGTGCATAGTGTCACTTCAGCGCAACTCATATCTGGTGTCACAGTAGCTTGCACGCATAGTACAACTTAACTAATCTAAAAAAATGACAGGCCGAGGCAGGCCACCCCGCAGGGGCCGTCGTGGTCGTGGTGCTGTGACTTCCTTTGGCCCTAGAATAATGCCCAGTGTTCAGAGGCCACGTACCCTGAACTCGAAAAGTTCTGAGGACATAGTTGACTGGCTAACACAGGACACCCAATCTTCTACAGCTTCCGCTCGGAACCTTGACGCACCATCCTCCTCCAGCTCAGCTTCGGGCACCTCTCAAGTTACCACTCGCCCGCCTGCCGCCACCACCAACAACACTAGCACCACAGCTGCTTCACTTCATCTATCAGAGGAGTTATTTACACATCAGTTGGAAGAAATGAGTGATGCGCAATCATTATTGCCAGAGGATGTAGATAACAGGGATATGTCTCAGTCAGGCAGCATTACACACATGGACGCACGGTGTGATGATGATGATGTTGTACCCGCTGCTGCTTCCTTTGCTGAGTTGTCAGATACAAGTGAAGCGGTTGATGATGACGATGTGTCCGTGGATGTCACGTGGGTGCCCGCTCGAAGAGAAGAAGAACAGGGGGAAAGAGAGGAGGAGGAGACGAGTTGGAAGCAGGGGGAGGTCGTCGCAAGGAGCTAGTGGCACAGTCAGACAGCATGCATCGGCCCCCGGGGTCAGCCAGACAGCATGCCAATCAACGTATGCTGTTGCCACCACCAGAATGCCGTCATTGTAGAGCTCAGTAGTGTGGCATTTTTTTTGTGGGTCTGCCTCTGACAACAGCGATGCCATTTGCAACCTGTGCCAAAAGAAACTGAGTCGTGGGAAGTCCAACACCCACCTAGGTACAACTGCTTTGCGAAGGCACATGATCGCACATCACAAACGCCTATGGGATCAACACATGAGTACAAGCAGCACACAAACTCAAAGCCGCCATCCTCCTCCTGGTCCAGCATCTTCAGCCACATAAACCACTGCTGTCCTCCTTGCCCCCTCTCAACCATCCGCCACTCCGTCTCTCGCCTTGAGCAGTTCCTGCTCATCTTCCCACAGTCAGGTGTCTGTCAAGGACATGTTTGAGCGTAAGAAGCCAATGTCACAAAGTCACCCCCTTGCCCAAGGTCTGACAGCTGGCTTGTCTGAACATTTAGCTTGCCAGCTTTTACCATACAAGCTGGTGGAGTCTGAGGCGTTCCAGGGGAACATAACAGGGATTAAACTGATAAGAATAGAACAGCATAACACATCACAACTATCTGGCGGCACATTAGAATGCACGTGCAGTGCCCCAAATTTGAAGTAGGAGGACCGACCAAGCATCTTTTTCCATCTCCCCGTTCCTAAAATCGATGCCATATACACGTCCCCTGATAGGGGAGGTGACAGGGATTAAACTGATAGGAATAGTACTACTTAACACACCTTATAATAACGCAGAGAGAGGAGTCTGAAGAAGAGGAGTCAGAGGAGGAAGGTGGCTTTGAGGAGGTGGAAGACCAAACACAGCAGGCGTCCCAGGGGGCTTGTTGTCACCTTTCGGGGACCCTTGGTGTTGTACGTGGCTGGGTGGAGGAAGAGACCTTCAATGAAGTCAGTGAGGACAAGGAACGGGACATGGCTAGCTTGGTATCCAACCTTGTGCAAATGGACTGTTTGCGGTTGTTTGCGGTGCGTTAAACGGGGAGTTTGGTCTGTCACTGTGAAGCGGGCGTAACCCTTACACTACCTGATCGATATAACATCATACCTGATGTTTTAAAGCACGTTATTCCAAACAATTTAGGAATGTTAGGTGATTTAAGCCCTTTATGGATTAAAACCCGACTCTGCGTCAACTACGTAATTTTCCATGGGAGTTTTGCCATGGATCCGCCTCCGGCATGCCACAGTCCAGGTGTTAGTCCCCTTGAAACAACTTTTCCATCACTATTGCGGCCAGAAAGAGTCCCTGTGGGTTTTAAAATTCGCCTGCCCATTGAAGTCAATGGCGGTTCGCCCGTTCGCGAAAATTTGCGGACGGAAAATTTTATGTTCGCGACATCTCTAGTAGGGAGCAGGTAGCGAGCACGCAGGTACCAGCCCCCTGCTCAATAGCTGGAGGTATATGAGCAAATATATCATAGACAAAAAAAATACACAAAAATCATGTGACACAGCTGATTTTAATAATCTTTATTTTTAATTTGTTTTGGGGAACTTTTAAACATGCATATATTAAAGGTTATGTCATTAATAATTGGCATATGAAAGAAATAGGGCACCTTTGGGTCTTTAGGACCGTTTGTAAAGAAATATGATGGCATGGAGGGGTTGATGGCACTGGGGGAGTGGGGGACATGATGGCATGGAGGGGCTGATGGCACTGGGGGACATGATGGCATGGGGGGGCTGATGGCACTGGGGGAGTGGGGGACATGATGGCATGGAGGGGATGATGGCACTGGGGGAGTGAAGGACATGATGGCATGGAGGGGCTGATGGCACAGAGGACTGATTGCACTGGGGGGAGCTGATGGCGCTGAGGACTGAGGACACTGGGGGGAGATGAGGGCGCTGAGGACTGATGGCACGGGGGCTGATGATGGCACGGGGGGCTGATGAGTTTTTATAAAGAAAAATGATCTTTTAATTTGTTTTTTTTCCTTTTTAGAGTACTCAATTAATCGTCGGATTAATCGATAGAATACTTGATTACTAAAATAATCGATAGCTGCAGCCCTACTATGGACCCCACATCAGTCGTGTGGTTGGCTAGAATGGTGACTATGCCACTGATTTGGATTATACTAAAAGAAGATAGCCAGAAAATCATTATAGCTGTATTTTTACCTCAAGCCTGCGTGCCAACCGACTGACTTCTGACCTGTCTTCTTCACCACTGCTTTTCATCTCCATCCTCTGGTGTCTTCTCTGTACTCTTTCATAGGTTTTTTTCAATTTGTTCAACTACAAACAAAACAAACATGCAAACACAAGCATATCTGGTTAGAAAGCACATGAGCTCCTCAAGATAACCGCGTTACCGCGCGGAGGAGCATATAAGGCGTCCACTTTATCAACCATACTACCAAATTCTCTACTTAGATGGGACAGCTGCCACCCAACCCCACTGAAACGTGGGATACCGAGGGGGCGATACCCGAGATTGAGATGCAACTGTTCCGATCTGAGTTTAGACGCCAGGCAAGTAACCTTAGCGGCAATAGAGGTGACAAACATTATAGGCCGCCAGTGGGAAACTCTGTTGGTGGACCCGGATTTAGCCGATGTGTTAAGCCCCCGACCATCGGTTACATACAGGAGGGGTGCTAATTTGAGGGATCATCTTGTACACAGCCACTTCAGTCCCCCGGATTGACCACGGACGTGGCTTGAGAAACCTATTAAAGGCTGTTTTAGATATGGCAACTGTAGTTTCTGTGATTTTTTTAACACCAGGCAAATCTTTCACCGACAATACCACAGGGTATGTCCACTACATATGTGACTTCATCAACTGCCGCACCACGGGAGTGATTTATCTCCTCACCTGTGAGTGCGGCATGAGATATATGGGCAAAACCCGTAGGGAACTCCGCAAAAGGATAGAACACCTAAGTGACATACGCAATAAGAAGGACTCCCCAATCGCGAGGCATGTACAGATTACCCATCATGGGCGTCCCACAGCGATCAGATTTAAGGGAATTGAACATGTTAAGAGGTCACCACGTGGGGGTGATTGGGACAAGCGTATTTTGCAGCAGGAGTGTTGGTGGATCTTTGAACTGAACACCCCCAGCCACTATGGGCTTAACAAACAGCTTCACTTTGGCTGCTACATTTAAGGTGCCGGCCATTCGGATCACACCAACCTGACTGGGTACCGGTAAATCTCTTAGCAGTTCTGTTTCTGTTCTATTTTATTTTTGGACTTTTGTATGTGATTCCTATATTTGGCTTTTCTACGGTGCCGGTCAGTTTTTTCCGTATCCTGACCTGGCATCGCCTCAAGTCTCTGTGTTGGGCTTCTGTGTTCATCTCTTACAATCATTTATTAAATAGTCATGTGGTATTCCTTTCCTGCTCTGCTGTGGCCATCACCGTCCAGGGCGGTTGCTCTACTGTGATCTAACGCAGAGCCTCCGCCTGGTTCTGATGGCCATGGTCACGTCCCCCGGCTTTGTTGATGTCTCCATGTGCTCGCTCCAGTGGGCGGGCTAATTTATGCACTGGAGCGGCACTGTAGTTGCTGTCGTGGGCTGTCCTCGGGAGCGCCTGTGCGTTTGCGCACGAGGACATCACAGGTAGCCGACGTCGCGCGCACTTCTCAGATGGCCCTAGTGATCTATAAAGGCACGTGGCAGTGAACACTCTTGCTGCTTGACCTGCCAAGTAAGTGGGGAGACCACAATTTGCTGCATCCCTGTACACTGGAGCCGTGCCATATGCACGCCTCTACTACATTTTACTAAGTAAGTCTTATGTACTACCCTATTTTGGTACATTGGGACCTTCTATTGACTATATCCTGATTGGTCCCCGTTTATATTTTATTGAGGTTACCCTGATGTCAGTGAGAGCCCTGCCATACGCACATCTCTCCGTTTGAATGACATCTTAGCCCCGTGTCCCCTGATGATTCGTGGGGCTTTTAACAATCGATAAAAACGAGTTGAGACATAGTTTCTCCTCTGGGTGATCCTTTGGAATAGTATACATCAGCCTCTAGGGGATATATACCCAGGACAACCATCAGTATTAGGGCTTTTTTAGGGCCTGGTTAACAGGGTAAGGTTCCGGACGGGGCAGCCCCTTTCAGGGCGATGACTCCGTATTACGAGGTCTTTAGGGAATTCTAGCCTGATTAGGGCATACTAGGGTCAGTATTTGATCCCCTACCCCGTCCTTATATCTTACTCTGCAATATGATAGCAAGTACCGTGTATATAAATCTTACAACCATTTCTGCTCTGGTACCTGCCTCCACCACATCCGCATGATGAGATTCAACTAGACCGGTAAGATCCATCCTTTTTCTTGCCTAATTTGAAACCTACCCTACGGTGGTCTGTTGTTGAAACGTGCGTTGCAATTGAGACCTTACATAGTGTTTCAGCTTTGGTCCCCTTTGGCTAGTACATTTGTTATCTGGCCTAGGTCTTTGTTTATTTGTCTTTGTAGGGGCCTTCTTACTTGCACTTGAAATAAAAGTTATGTTTTATTATCTGACACCCCCCCCCCCTTTAATAATTCAGTTCCATACTTCGTTTTAACCTGGGCGACATTTCCAGAGCAAGTGATCTGGGTGTTTCAGCTTGTGTCAAAGTGGATTTTCCACACAGAACATTTATCATCTAGCCACAGGATAACTGATAAATGTTCGGGGCTGGGACCCCCACCAACTAACATAACAGGTGTCCTGGGCCCCCCTGTTTCTCGGTAAGGAACAACGGTCAATCAGGAGTGCTGCTGCTCCATTCAAAGTCGAAAGGACTGAGGGAGGCCACCAAGCGCTGTGGATAGGTGATACATATCCTCTGTGGGAACACCCCTTGAAGCAGTAACTTCATAGAGTGAAACAATCAGGCTGTGCTCGCATCACATTAAATGAAGTTTGGGGCACAGACCGAGAAAATCTCCAGAATTGTAAAATGTAATCCCCTGACACGTAAGGCACACAACTACATGCCGCAGGGATTTATACACTGTATGGTTAGGCTGCAATGTTAAAGGGGTCCTGCAGTTTGTTTAAACTGATGATCTATCCTCTGGATAGATCATCAGCATCTGACCAGTGGGGGTCCGACTCCAGGGACCCCCGCCGATCAGCTGTTTGAGAAGGTAGCGGCGCTCCAGGAGCGCCGCGGCCTTCTCACTGTTTACCGCAGGCTCTGTTCACTTGAATGGGGTTTAGCCGCACCCAGGCCAGTTGATACAAGTCGTGACGTCACCGGGCCGGCGGTAAACAGTAAAAAGGCCGCAGCGCTCCTTCTCAAGCAGCTGATCGGCTGTTTTACAGTCAGAGTTTTACATATCAGGACATAGCAAAAAAAATCTGGTTGTTAGAAAATCAGGTAAATACAACCTCAGATGAATCACAACAGATGCCATCGTGTCATTATTTATTCAAGAATGAAGCCAAAATGGTGGGAAAAACTAAGTCCACCCCATTAATCCCTAGCTTACAGAAGTACCTTTAGCAGCAATAACTTAAAAGTGTAACTACCAATTTTTTTTTTTTTTACTAATGTGGCTTTTCAGAGCCGCTGCGAAGAGACATCCGTCTTCCTAACAGCACAGTGCAGTATTAGGGAGACGGGCTGGGATGGGAGCTGCTGGGTGTCTGCCCTCACTGCTCCCTCATATAGTAGTGGGGACAGTACAGTAATAACTATACATATATACAGTCCTGATCAAAAGTTTAGGACCACACCTCCAAATTCTACTTCCAAACTTGAACTCAGTAATGAGTAGCTCCGCCGTTATTGTTTCTCACTTCAAAAATTTGTTTCGGCATGCTTGATGCAAGCGTTTCCATGAGGTGAGTGGGAACATTTCTCCAAGTGGTGAAGACGGCCGCACGAAGGCCATCTACTGTCTGGAACTGTTGTCCATTTTTGTAAACTTCCCTTGCCATCCATCCCCACAGGTTCTCAATTGGATTTAGATGAGGGGAACACGCAGGATGGGCCAAAAGAGTGATGTTATTCTCTTGGAAGACGTCCCTTGTACTGCGGGCATTGTGTACTGTAGCGTTGTCCTGTTGAAAAACCCAGTCGTTACCACACAGACGAGGGCCCTCAGTCATGAGGAATGCTCTCTGCAACATCTGGACATAGCCAGTGGCCGTTTGATGCCCCTGCACTTCCTGAAGCTCTATTGTTCCACTGAAGGAAAAAGCACCCCAGACCATTATGGCGCCCCCTCCACTGTGGCGCGTAGAAAACATCTCAGGTGGGATCTGCTTGTCATGCCAGTAACGTTGGAAACCATCAGGACCATCAAGGTTGCATTTTTTCTCATCAGAGAATAAAACTTTCTTCCACCTTTGAATGTCCCATGTTTGGTGCTCTCTTGCAAAGTCCAAACGAGCAGTTCTGTGGCGTTCAAGGAGACGAGGTCTTGTTTTTGAAGCCCTTCAGTCTCAGATGCCGTCTGATGGTTATGGGGCTGCAGTCAGCACCAGTAAGGGCCTTAATTTGGGTGGAGGATCGTCCAGTGTCTTGACGGACAGCCAATTGGATCCTCCGGCTCAGTGCTGATGACATTTTTTGGGGTCTCCCACTTGACTTTTTTGTTCCATAACCCTCAGGATCATTTAAGAATTTCCAAATGACTGTCTTACTGCGTCCCACCTCAGCAGCGATGGCGCGCTGTGAGAGACCCTGCTTATGCAGTTCAACAACCCGACCACGTTCAAAAAGGGAGAGTTTTTTTGCCTTTTCCATCACAACGTGTGACTACCTGACAGAAAATTACAATGAATCCACATCGTTGCACAGATTTGGCCTTTTAAAGGCATGTGGTCCTAAACTTTGGATCAGCTGAAAAACAGCCTGCTTCAGTTTAATCGTTATTTTCAATTAATTGAATGCTCAAAAAATGTTTTGTCTCACTCCCATTTCTTCTTGTTGCATGTTGAAGCTCTACTTGGAACCTTGTTAAGATCCAACAATGTAAAATATGATTTTTGCCATTTTTCAAGTGGTCTTAAACTTTTGATCAGGACTGTATGATCAGCGTGGCCAGTGCTGTTAGTGAGCGCTTCTCCTGTACTCCCGGCGTGCTGAGTAATTAAAGGGAACCTGTCATGCTGAACATGGTGTTTGACGGTTTGAGCTGCAGGTACCATGTTATAAAGCAGGAGGAGCTGAGCAGATTGATATATAGTTTTGCTAAAAAAGATTAAAAGGGGTTCTGCAGTTCTTTCAGGGTGCATTCACATGACCGTATGGATCGCAAAACACTTACAGTCGTGTGAATGCACCCTTAGGCCTCTTTTACACAACCGTATGGCTTTTTCAGTGTTTTGCAGTCCGTTTTTCACAGATCCGTTGTTCCGTTTCAGTTTCTGTTCCGTTTTTCCGTATGGCATATACAGTTCTATACAGTTCTATTACATAGAAAAAATTGGGCTGGGCTTAAAATTTTCAATAGATGGTTCCGCAAAAATGGAACGGATACGGAAGACATACGGAAGCATTTTTGTATGTGTTCCGTTTTTTTTTGCAGACCCATTGACTTGAATGTAGCCACGGAACGTGATTTGTGGGCAATAATAGGACATGTTCTATCTTTCAACGGAACGGAAATACGGAAACAGAATGCATACGGAGTACATTTAGTTTTTTTTGTGGAACCCTTGAAATGAACGGTTCTGTATACAGAACGCAAAAAACGGCCCGTAAACGGAAAAAAAAAAAACGGTCGTGTGAAAGAGGCCTTAAACTGATGATCTATCCTCTGGATAGATCATCAGCATCTGATCAGCGGGGGTCCCAGGTGTCGGCTGTTTGAGAAGGTAGTGACGCTGGCAATAGCGCCGCGTCTTCTCGCTGTTTACCGCAGGCCCAGTGACGTCACGACTAGTATCATTGACCTGGGCGGGGCTAAAGCTCCATTCAAGTGAACAGAGCTTAGCCCCGCCCAGGCCAGTGTGGACTTCACTGGGCCTGAGGGAAACCGAGAGAAGGCCGCGGCGCTCCTTCTCCAATAGCTGATCAGCCAGGGGTCCCAGGTGTTGGACCCCTGCCGATCAGATGCTGATGATCTATACAGAGGATAGATCATCAGTTTAAAATAACTGCAGAACCCCTTTAAGTAAAACTTTTATTTTATTCATGTAAATCCTTGCTCATTCTGAGCTTTGAAGTCCAGGAGACGGTCCTACCAGTGATCGACAGGCTTCCCTCTATGACTGTTTATACAGAGATAGCTGTCAATCACTGATAAAACCGCCTCCTGGACTTCAAAGCTCAGAATGAGCAGGGATTTAAATGAATAAATTACAAGTTTTACTTAATCTTTTCCAGCAAAACTACATATCAATCTGCTCAGCTCCTCCTGCTCTATAACATACTGCCTGCAGCTCCGACATCATGTTCAACGTGACAGGTTCCCTTTAACCAGCCACCAGGAGAGATGCCTGAACGAGCAGTAAACACTCAGTACTAGCAATGTTATATAGTATATAGGGACAGTTATATGCTATAAATGTCCCTAGATACAATAGAAGAGCTTCCCCCTGCCTCTCTGCATTGCTAGTACTGAGCGCTTACCGCTTGCTCAGCCATCTCTCCTGGTGGCTGGCTCATTACACAGCGTATTGGGAGTACAGGAGAAGCGCTCACCAACAGCACTGGCCACGCTGATCATATATATGTATAGTTATTACTGTACTGTCCCCACTACTATATGAGGGAGCAGTGAGGGCAGCTCCCATCCCACCCCGTCTCCCTAATACCGCACTGTGCTGTTAGGAAGACGGCTCTGAAAAGATCACTAAGGGGCATGTCTGCCCAAGTGTTCTACTATAAATAAAGGATTTCCCTAAATAAAGTATATTAGAAAAAAATGTTCCCCATCTCTGTCCCTACACATTAGCAGAAAAAAATATTAAAATGTGGCATTTACACTTTATGTTATACAGAAAACGATTACTACATCAGTCTCTCACATCGGCCTCCTCTTACAACATTGCTTCTGTCTACTGAGGTTTGTGGCCACTCGTTTATGCACAGCTCTCTTAAAGGGCCCCTCTGCCATGAGCATCGGAGCATTTCACACTCCCAAGCTCTCCCTTGCCCTGTGCTGTATTGCAGACTATTTCTGCAGATCCAGCGACATCCCGGGCTCTCCATGGGTAAACTAAGGGATGAGTGGGCGAACCCTTACAACCGCTTTAAAGGGGTTGTCTCTTCATAGACAATGGGGGCATATCGCTAGGATATGCCACCATTGTCTTATAGGTGCAAGTCCCACCACTGGGACCCGCAGCTATATAAAGAACGGAGCCCCGCAAGGTGGTGGCTGGAGGACTCAGGTCCGGCCACCACCAAGCCGGCTCCCTATAGAAGTGAATGGGAGCGTACCACGCATGCGTGGCCCCCGCTCCCATTCATTTCTATGGGGCCGTCAGAAAAAGACGAGCCAACGCTTGACTATTTTTGCCGGCCCCTTAGAAAATGAATGGAGGGCGGCTGCGAATGTGCAGTGCGCCCTTCTTCACTTGCGGGGCTCCGTTCTCAATATAGGTGGTCCCGCACCTATAAGACAATGGGTAAGATATGCCCCCATTGTCCATGATGAGACAACCCCTTTAAGCATTTCACTTGGGTTGAGGACTGGACTTTGCCTGGGCCACTGCAGCACCAGTCTTTTCTTTGCAGCCATTCTGGCCCATGACCCCGAGTAAAAAGATGGAGCTGGGCAGGATGCTGAAGGCTTGTATCTATAACACTTTTTCACGGATAATAACGTATCCGTGCAGTGATATAGTATAAAATGCTACCATGGAAATAATGTTATACCTCGTCCTGAAAGCGTGCCAGCTGGGACTCGTACTCCGCCGTCTTGCTGCGATTGTTCTCCTCTTGCTCTGTCAGCTGCTTTCTCAGAGACCTAATCTGCAAATGTGTACAACGGAGATGTGCATTCAAAGAGCTAGTTCTCTGTCCTAGACAAGCAGGCCAGACAATCTATCAAACTTGCACTATGATTATACAGTAACAGATTGCAGTGCTCAGTGTATTGTGTTAGGGTAAGTTCACATACTGTACGTGGCAACCAACTCCGGCAGAGGAACAGAGTACCGGATTTACAGTGCAATACTGCAGCACACTGCCGGACGCCCCTTGACTATAACAGGATCCGACAGGGATCTGGCTGCTTTCTGGCATGCATGCAGCAGTATGTGTCTGGCTGAAAGCCAGCAGCCGGGGCAGACAACCGGTAGGGTAGGTTCACCTATGTGACATCCAAACTTCAAAGAGATGAGACCAAGGCCAAATGTCTTCAGAAAGCTCCTGGCCAACGAACTAAGTGTTACCACTTATTATGTATGCATTTACATGCAGCGATCGAGCGCACAATTGTTGAGAAGGACGAGTTCCTTCCCAATAATCGGCCGCTTGTTAGTGATCACCTCCACTGTACTGGGACGGGCGATTGCTAATGCTATCACTCATCCTCATACAGCTGCAGTGTTTCTGTGCTAGCGGCCATCTAGCAACCCATGTCCTCAGCTCTATACACAAAATCCCGGTGACAGGTTCCCTTTAATGAGTGTTTATAAGGTCAGAGATAAGGAGTCCATCAGCTCCCCAGATGACAGAAAAGAGAGAAACTCCACAGGCAGCTACTACAGCATCTCAGCTATGTACACAAAAAAGGATTCCATATTTTTTATAAAGACCAATTAAGAAAATAATTTTTAGCTCAAAATAAGTAAAATGCCATAATAAATAAATAAAAATTGCCCCAAAGGAAGGACTCTTGGCAGTACAATATTTCTGAAGCATACTTAGAAAGCTACATTTTGCCATTCCTCTGTTAAGCTTCCTATAAGGCTATATGCACACGAACGTCGTTTGTGTCCGTGTCCATTCCGTTTTTTTTGCGGATAGGATGCGGACCCATTCATTTCAATGGGTCCGCAAAAAAAAGGCGGACAGCACACGTGTGCTGTCCGCATCAGTATGTCCGTTGCCCCGCAAAAAAAATTGTGCATGTCCTATTTTTTTCTAGTTTGTGGACAAGGATAGGCATTATTACAATGGATCCGCAAAAAAAAACGGATGCCATACGGAACCACATACGGTCGTGTGCATGTAGCCTAAATGGGTAAAAATAATGACAACTGTGTGTTACTAGTTGGGCATGAATCTGTCCCTTCGCCGTAGGACAAATCAGCGCTGCCAGTGTCAGACTGTGTAGGGACACGCTCCTTTGGGGGGCATGGTAACACCCCGAGCCGAGCTATGGGAAAAGCTGTTCCAGAACGGTTAGAGGTTTCTCACAAATGGCTCGTGTGTCAGTACAAGTAGTGCACTTAAAAATACATCCATGTCCATCTCTGTAAGCAATAGGAGATCCCACCTCTTGGCTCAGACGTTCTTCTCGTGTCCTAGCAGCGCTGAGCTCCTGATCTCGGAGCTGTAGAAGAGTGTTGAGGGTCTCGGTATGGGCTTCCCACTCAGACTTTTTGTGCTCCAGCATTATATCGATCTGCCTCATCAGTTCTTGCAGTTCAGCTTCACAGGAACCAAACAGTGCTCTGATAAAATACAAGGTAAAATGACAGCTTGCCACGGGGACTTGGATTATTAGGGTGCCTTCACACACAGAAGCGATTTGTTCAGGTGTGTATGTATGCAAAGGCCAACTCATATTTTAGACATAGACCACATGTGTAATACTCACCCCATCATCTTCTTCTTCTGCATTCCTTGTAACAAAGCCTCCATCCTGAGCACGGGAAGCCTGCAGGAATCAGAAACAGCGCAGAAACCAGTTACATGGGCATTGCACAATGTGAACATGTAAGAAGCAGAAAGTCCCACCAAACAATACACATCTCCTGTGACTTCTACAGATGGTCACCTTATTATAGGATGTGGAACAGTCTTGGGATGACCACTCACACGAGATATGTCAGCCAAACCCTCATTAGACTGACAGCAATCTCTCCTGACCACCAGGAGAAAGAGAAGGGGGAAGAAAGACTCTTCTGGAGGCAATTTATCTCCCCAGGGACAAACGGATGGAGCATGTTGACATTCGGAAGCCCCATCCTTATCTCCTCCGACATCTGCAGTTCCAGCGGCGAGTTGTACCTATTGAAAAATTCATAGTCACCTGATCCCCGCCCCTCAGGGACCATCAACACTGACGCCACTCATTGGCTGCAGCGGTGCAGGTGGCTCTGTCCATCTGGGAGTCTACAGGCCAGGGGTATATTAGTGCTGTACATCTATAAGGGTGGTCAGGGTGGTCGTAACCATGGAAACAAGCAGTGTATAATGTGATGGAAAAATGAATCCAGACAGCAAAGAAGTGCCTTGTATTAAAGGGGTTGTCCGGGTTCAGAGCTGAACCCAGATAAACCCATAATTTCACCTATACGCATAATTTCATGCTCCGATGCGCTCCCTTGCCCTGCGCTGGATCGCGCAGGGCAAGGGCTCTTTAATTTACAATAACACACTGCCGGGCAGAGGCTTCCGTCTGGCCTGACGTCACCAGCTCTGATGGGCGGGCTTTAGCGCTGCCCTAGCCGTTTTACAGCCGTCACCGGGCTCACTGCTGGGCGGAAGCCTCTGTCCAGCAGCCCCATGGAGAGCCCCGTACGTCACCAAAACTCCAGAAAATGCCTTTGCCCTGTGCTATTTACCGCAGGGCAAAGGAAAGCATCGGAGTATGAACTGCTCCGATGCTCAAGCAGGGCCAGCGATACCATAGAGGCAAGGGGGGCAATTGCACCCGGGCCCCCGACTGCTTAGGGGCCCCCAGCGTCGGCCCGGCCGCAACTACTACTATATCTATAATTCTTTTATGTGCCTGTGGCGCCGGGTGTGCCTGTGTCTGGAGACGGCGCCGCGCCGCCGTAATGTAATTAAAACTGGACTGGAGTCTGGAGTGGAGGGGCCCCCGGCAGCTGTGCCTGCACTGTGCTGCTTGTCTCTTTAAGAGATTCGAGACTGGAGCAGCGGCATGCACGGCACAGGCAGGCACGTCTAGCGTCTAGCTGATGTTGCCACAGGCTCCGCCCCCCCGCCCAGAGCAGAGAACTTGGATTGAAGAAGGAAGGAGCAAGCACCATTTTGTACAAAATGATTTGCCAAGCATCTCTAATTTATAAGCATAGCATTAGCAATATAATTCATTTTTGTACTTCATTTGTTTGCAGAGTGCTGTTGCATTGTATGTTATGTTTTCAGCCATAGCCACGTGCACTTGCGCATCGGGATGTGCTGACTGACCCCTTTGTTTGCAGCTTGTGAGAGTGCTAGATGGGAGGCCACAGCGGAGGATGTTACTGTAGTCCAGGTGGCATGTACAAGCTTCCTTGCAGACTCCTGGTTGAGGTTTGTGTCGAGGAGGCAGCGGATGGGGGGTTTGAAGAAAAGAGCGGAATCAAAAGTTACCCCCAAGGAAGCGGACATTGGGGGAAGTTTATAAACACTAGTGTAAAGGAAAACTGGCTTAGATGTCCATAGCAACCAATCAGATTCCACCTTTCATTTTTCAGCGCTCTTTTGGAAAATGACAGTTGTAATCTGATTGGTTGTTATGGGCAACTAAGACAGTTTTCCTTTCTACCCATTTTGATAAATCACCTCCACTGACTGTGATAGATAGGTCTGTGGGGAGAGGGGGCGAGATAGGGGAAAGATGACAAATTCTGTTTTCTCCATGTTAAGTTTTAGAAGGTGATAGAAGGAGGATATATCTGACAGACATTGTGGGACCTGACAGTAGGGAGGTGCAATCTAAACCAGAGCGGTAAATTGCTTGACATCAAAATAAAGTCTGGTGCACACGGCTATAAGTGTTTTGCAGTCCAAAAATCGCAGATTAACAAAACACAGATCCTGGCCGAGTGCAAGCCATTTTATTTATCTTCTGTAAAAATGTCCTATCCTCCTCCGCAAAACAGATAAGAATAGGGCATGTCCTATTTTTTGTAGGGCCGCGGGATGGACCTGCAGATGCAGACATATTTTGCAGCCCCATTGAACACGGATTGGATGAGGACCAAATCTACGGCTGTGGGAGGACGGTGGGCATGTGTGGTGCTCCACATGTCTGAGGAGGAGGACTGGGAGCATGTGTGGTGCTCCACATGTCTGAGGAGGAGGACAGGGAGCATATGTGGTGCTCTACATGTCTGAGGAGGACGGTGGGCATGTGTGGTGCTCTACATGTCTGAGGAGGACGGGGGGCATGGTGGTGCTCCACATGTCTGAAGAGGAGGACGGGGGGCATGGTGGTGCTCCACATGTCTGAGGAGGAGGACGGGGGGCATGGTGGTGCTCCACATGTCTGAGGAGGAGGACGGGGGGCATGTGTGGTGCTCCACATGTCTGAGGAAGAGGACGGGGGCATGTGTGGTGCTCCACATGTCTGAGGAAGAGGACGGTGGGCATGTGTGGTGCTCCACATGTCTGAGAAGGAGGACAGGGAGCATGTGTGGTGCTCCACATGTCTGAGGAGGAGGACAGGGAGCATGTGTGGTGCTCCACATGTCTGAGGAGGAGGACAGGGAGCATGTGTGGTGCTCCACATGTCTGAGGAGGACGGTGGGCATGTGTGGTGCTCCACATGTCTGAGGAGGACGGTGGGCATGTGTGGTGCTCTACATGTCTGAGGAGGACGGGGGGCATGGTGGTGCTCCACATGTCTGAGGAGGAGGACGGGGGGCATGGTGGTGCTCCACATGTCTGAAGAGGAGGACGGGGGGCATGGTGGTGCTCCACATGTCTGAAGAGGAGGACGGGGGGCATGGTGGTGCTCCACATGTCTGAGGAGGAGGACGGGGGGCATGGTGGTGCTCCACATGTCTGAGGAAGAGGAGACGGGGGCATGTGTGGTGCTCCACATGTCTGAGGAAGAGGACGGGGAGCATGTGTGGTGCTCCACATGTCTGAGGAGAAGGACGGGGAGCATGTGTGGTGCTCCACATGTCTGAGGAAGAGGACGGGGGCATGTGTGGTGCTCCACATGTCTGAGGAAGAGGACGGTGGGCATGTGTGGTGCTCCACATGTCTGAGGAGGAGGACGCGGGGCATGGTGGTGCTCCACATGTCTGAGGAAGAGGACGGGGAGCATGTGTGGTGCTCCACATGTCTGAGGAGAAGGACGGGGAGCATGTGTGGTGCTCCACATGTCTGAGGAGAAGGACGGGGAGCATGTGTGGTGCTCCACATGTCTGAGGAGGAGGACGGGGAGCATGTGTGGTGCTCTACATGTCTGAGGAGGGGGACAGGGGTCATGTGTGGTGCTCAGGTCAAGCCTGAGTTTTTACGTTTGGCTTTATCTATACTGGCACTGTTAGGCCTCTTTCACACGGGCGTCGCGTGTGAGGGCCGGATAGGATGCGGGTGCGTCGTAGGAAAGCGTTTAAATGCGTTTTGCACGCGCGTGAGAAAAATCAGCATGTTTGGTACCTAGACCCGAACTTCTTCACAGAAATTCGGGTTGGGGTTCGGTGTTGTGTAGATTTTATTATTTTCCCTTATAACATGGTTATAATGGAAAATAATAGCATTCTTAATACAGTGAGCTTAGTACAATAGGGATAATCAAACTTACCTCCACTTGTTCACGCAGCCGGCTTCTCTTCTTTCTTCTTCTTTGATGACCTGGGAGAAAAAGGACCTTTGGTGACGTCACTGCGCTCATCACATGGTCCGTCACATGAAACATCGTCATGATGCTGGGTCATGTGATGAACGCAGTGACGTCACCAACGGTCCATTTCCTTCCAGTTCATCAAAGAAGAAGAAAGACGACGAGCCGAGCAGTGCGAACAAGTGGATGGGGTGAGTTTTATTTTTTATTTATTTTTTTAACCCCTCCATCCCTAATTTACTTAGCATTCTGTATTAACAATGCTATTATTTTCCCTTATAACCATGTTATAAGGGAAAATAATAATGATCAGGTCCCCATCCCGATTATCTCCTAGCAACCGTGCGTGAAAATCGCACCGCATCTGCACTTGCTTGCGGATGCTTGCGATTTTCCCGCAGCCCTATTCACTTCTATGGGGCCTGCGTTGCGTGAAAAACCCAGAATCTAGAACATGCTGCGATTTTCACGCAACGCACAAGTGATGCGCAAAAATCACCGCTCATGTGCACAGCCCCATAGAAATGATTGGGTCCGGATTCAGTGCGGGTGCAATGCGTTCACCTCACACATTGCACCCGCGCGGAAAACTCGCCCGTGTGAAATGGCTTTTTTTTACACCGTTTTTTTTTTTAAATGGTATTTATCGGACAGGGTTGATCATGTGATATATTTATAGAGCCGGTCATTATGGACGCCGCAATACCTAATATGTGTGGGGGGGGGGGGGTTCTGTTTTTTTATTATAAAATAAGGGGAAAGGGGCTTTTTTTTTTTACTTTATTAGTTTTATTAAAAACACCTTTCTTTTACTTTTTTTTTCTTTACTTTATTTCTGACGTTCACTTTTGGGGGTCTGATCCCCTCTGCATTACATCTGTATTGTAATGCATTGCCTGTTAGTGTATGACACTTAGTAATACACTAACAGGTTGCCTAGGAGACGCAGCCTGAGGCTGGATCTCCTCGGCTCCCATAGAAGGCAGGTCCCAATGCCTCTACAAGGCATCGGGCTGCCTTCTGAGACATCGAGTCCCCGCCACAGCAGCGCAGGGACTCGATGCGCTCCCTCAAACACAAACCCCTTCTTTGCCACGGTAGCGGCATAGAAGGGGTTAATCCGCAGCGTTCGCCGATACGGGGGGGACCCCCCTCGGCATTGACCCAGGGTGCCTGCGGGACATCAGGGCGTACAGGTACGCCCTGTGTCCCCCAAGAGGTTAACATAGTCAAGACAGATCCGTCTTGAACTCCATTGAAAGTCAATGGGGGACGGATTTGTTTCCTATTGTGCCAGATTGTGTCATAGAAAACGGATCCTTCCCCATTGACTTACATTGTGTGTCAGGACGGATCCGTTTGGCTCAGTTTTATCAGACGGACACCAAAATGCTGCAGCGTTTTGGTGTCCGTCTCCAAAGCGGAATGGAGACGGAACGGAGGCAAACTGATGCATTCTGAGCGGATCCTTTTCCATTCAGATGCATTAGAATGCAAACTGATCCGTTTTGGACCGCTTGTGAGAGCCCTGAACGGATCTCACAAACGGAAAGCCAAAACGCCAGTGTGAAAGTAGTCTTGGGCTGAGTTCACATCACCGTTCAGCCTTTCCGCTCTCCTACTCCGTTATAGGAGCAGGAGAACGGAAAGGACGGATTCGGCACATAACTGAGCCGAACGGAGCCTGTGGACCCCATAGACTATAATGGGGTCCGTTAGGTTTACGCTCAGAAGATGATTTTGGAGCGGAGACAAAAATCCTGCATGCACTACTTTTGTCTCCGCTCCAAAATCATCCTCTGAGCGTAAACCTAACGGACCCCATTATAGTCTATGGGGTCCGTAGGCTCTGTTATGTGCCGAATCCGTCCTTTCCGTTATCCTGCTCCTATAACGGAGCAGGAGAATGGAAAGGCTGAACGCTGATGTGAACAAAGCCTTACTCGCACCCTGGCAATACCGGTCACCTCCCCTCGCGTCTATTATCTTGCATTCGTCATGTAATAACAATTCTGGAGCACGTTATGACTCTACCTTGTGCTATTCCTATATTATTCCTACTAGACATGTATGAATGACTTGCCAGCAGTCTAAAATAAAGGTCCAGATGGGTGCTACCAGTTTGGGACGTGTCCCTGCACAGTCTAACACTATCCGATCAGTGCTGTCAGTGTCAGATGGTGCAGGGACACCCTCCAACTATAACCTAGAAACAGCATAGCTCCCATGCATTTGTATGCTGGGACTTGTAGTTCTACAGACCAAAACCTTTCCAGCTTTCTACCACATGCACTGCACTCACTTAGTTCATTGTATTTATTACAGAGGTGCAGACTCACACGGCCATACAGAACATACCTAGCACCCGCCCCCGAAAAGACTCTTCTCCCTCTGGCAGTGATGTCCCGGTAATAATCCCGACGTTCAAAATACCGGAGCAGTTTTAAAAGGAGAACAACATCTCTTTTGCACACAGTCCGCGTACATCGCCATTTTGCTGACGACCGTCTGTAGTAATATGTAAGCGGGCAGTGCGAAGGAAAATGGCGCCTACTGGGGAGACAGCCTAGTGGAGCAGAAGGGGCTCTAGTGGTTAGACTGGGGATGGCGCGCTGAGAAGGGGAGGAGCATGGGAAACTGGGAGGGGCGTAGTGTTAGACAGACTGAGCAGTGTGAGGGGTGCGGTACAGTGAGGAGCAATTAGGAGCGCCATTTACTGTATGGACAAAGGGGTGTTACTGAAACACCTGTATATGGCGTTATGTCATGTGGCTGGTTCATGGCATGCTCATTGGCACTGGCATGGGGGCTGTGTGGGGAACTACCTCATGGCACTCCCTCTGGGCGCTGAGTGAGGAAATATGACCCCTTTGTAATAGCAAGAGTGCTGTTTTACCCCTATTTGAAAATCTCGCTCAAATTCATCCAGTGTGAATATAGCCCTATGAGGCCTCACTGGCTGGAACAGGTTAACTGGCACTGCCACGAGGACAGTGTGTCATCGGTTCCGGTGTATTGTGTTCTAGTGTTGTGGCTGGCATTGTGACGGCGACACTATTATACACCGTCAGTTATTGGATATGAATGTTCCTACAAATTCTGGTTCTCTATAATTGGCTCTTAGGGTACGGTCAGGTTTCTGGAACCCTAACCCCAAAATAAGGAGTGAATCATAAAAGGAGAGAAAGTATAATGGACAGATATGACTTCTCCACTTTTCCCATATCATCACCATGACGGCCACACAGGAGATTGACCCATGACCTCTGTGGGGGCAGGAAACAGAGAAGAGGTTAAATTGCCCCCTCCCACCACCACACCTCAGTGTTCCTGTCCCCACTGTGGCCAGGGTCAGAGAAGAGTCTCCCTGTGGGCTGGCAGGGAGATGAAGATGGGAAATTGAACTTTTTCCTACACCCTTTTTTTAAAAATTATTTTGTGCTTCTCCAGGAGGGCCCGAGGACGGTCTCCTGGTTTACCTGAAGCTCAAGTCGGAGCTCCCCCAGTCCGCCGGCGGCCGCAGTCCGCCGGCGGCCGCGTGCTTATGCTGGGCTGGGGGGTATCGGGAGGGCTCGCTCTGGCTGGTCTGGAGCCTGCTCCCGGGCCGCAACTTCCTCCTCCCCGGTGGGACGGGCTGAGCAGCGGCCGGCGTGTGCGCACGCCGACGTCTGAGACGTCACTTCCGGGTCCGGTCATGTGACGCAACCCGGAAGCAGAAGGCAGAGGTGTTTGAATAAAAGGCGGGACGGCCACGGAACGCTGATCTGAGGTCTGTAAGTACCGGTACTGTGTATACTGTCCCCTACTGCCAGAGCATGTCAGGTCCCGATCTGCAAACTTCCATGGAGCTTGATGCTCCCTCTCTGCCTCCTGTAAGTATCCCTCTGTGGGTCTGCTTGTCATTTCAATTGAAGTTTTCTGCCTGGGGTTTTACTGATGCCTCTATTCCATATCTATTTAATTTCAGGCTAAAGAGGCTCAAAAAAAGCTTAAAAAACTTCCTCGCTGCATTTCTTGCGCTAAAAGACTGCCTGATGGATATGGAAAGAAGCTATGTAAAGAGTGTATTTCTGATGTGATCCGGCAGGAGCAACCCTCTCTTATGGATGGTATTAGATCCGTGGTTCAGGAGGAACTTAGGGCCGCTAGAGCCGCTCCATCGGATTACCAAGGCCAGCCCTCTCACAAACGTCCACGTTCTAAGATCATTTCCTCCTCGGAATCTGATGACGCTGATGATAAGGCTTCTACTTCCATGCAATGGGAAGATGATTCCTCTCTCTTTGAGGGAGAGATCTATGAAAGCAACAAAAAATTATATTTTTCCTCGGAGGAAATGGGTAACTTATTAAAAGCGGTCAGAGCGACAATGGGGATTGAAGAAGCCCCTAAGTCTCTATCTATTCAAGACTAAATGTTTGGGGGCCTTAGAGTGAAGAAATCCAGGGTCTTCCCCATAAACGAAAATATAAAAGAGATGATTCTGGAAGAGTGGTCAGAACCAGAGAAAAGACTTGGAATATCCAAGGAATTAAAAAATCGTTTATTGTTTGACCCTTCTCAGTCCAAACTATTCGATGAGACCCCTAAGATCGACGTGCAGGTGGCGAAAGTAAATAAAAAGACTGCCCTGCCGTTTGAGGATGCCTCTCAATTAAGGGATGCTATAGAACGTAAAGCAGATGCCCTTCTGAGAAAGTCTTGGGAGGCCTTGATGTATAATGTTAAGACCAACATTGCAGCCACGTCGGTAGTTAGGTCTATGTATTTATGGCTACAAGAGCTAGAAAATCACCTGAGAAACAAGACTTCTAGGGAAGAAATCCTACAGTCTATCCCTCTACTTAAGTCAGCTACAGGGTGAATCTATTAGATTCTGTTCTAAAGAGGCTGGACTCTCCAATGCGGCTCGCCGGGCTTTATGGATGAAGTCCTGGTCGAGTGATAGAATATCCAAACAGAAGCAGCCCCAATCTAAATCTGAAGACAAACAATGATGCCATTGTAGGGGGGAGACTGAAGGATTTCCTAGGTCCATGGGCGCTTACATCAAAAAATCCTTGGGCCTTGGATATCATTCGGTCAGGATACAAGATCGAGTTCACCTACCTTCCTCCTCCAAGATTTGTCGTAACAAGGATGCCTTCCAGATCCTCCAAACTGAATGTTTTCCAGGGAGTCCAGGACCTGGTGAAAAAGGGAGCAGTAATCCCAGTTCCCGTGTCTCAAAGAGGTCGGGGGTTCTATTCAACTCTATTTTTAGTAAAAAAGAAGGAAGGAGACTTTCAAACTATTATAAACCTGAAACAACTTTCTTTACAGAAAATTCAAAATGGAGTCTCTGAAATCAATTGCACCTCAGATAAAGCTAGGGGCATTTATGTGCTCGCTTACTTGCACGTTCCCATTCTCCCAGATCACCAGAGATACCTAAGGTTTGCGATTTCAGACCCTTTCAATCAGATTCTCCATTTTCAATTCATAGCGCTACCCTTCGGGATTTCAGCTGCACCAAGGCTATTCACCAAACTGGTGATAGAAATGATAGCTCCACTCAGACAAGAAGGGTTAAATATAGTGCCGTACCTGGACGATTTCTTAATTATAGCAGACTCAAGGGAGCTCCTGCTGTCAGACTTAGAAATATTTTTATCCCGTCTGTCAGAGCTAGGATAGATTGTGAACAAACCCAAGTCTATGTTAGTACCATCCACGAGGGTGAAATTCCTAGGTGTTATACTAGACTCCCTAACACAGTCGACTTTCCTGCCACAGATCAAGATCCAGTCTCTGGTAAGCAAGGTGAAGCACTTTCAACACCGGAAAAAATGCTCAGTGAGAGAAACGATGAGCCTTCTCGGCCTTCTAACCTCCTGTATGCCTTCAGTGGAGTGGGCGTAGGCTCACTGTCGTGTAATACAGAATTGGCTATTGTCCCAATGGAACAAGAAGCAGGCCTCTCTAGATTTCAAGCTTTGGATTCCAGGGTCAGTAAAGGTTTCTCTCTCATGGTGGACAAAGGAGAAAAATCTTTCCCAGGGGGTTCCATGGATCAAATCGCCGTCAATAACAATCTTCACGGATGCCAGCAAATCTGGATGGGGAGCGAAAGTCGACAAAGCTTACTTCCAGGGAACTTGGAAGCATCACATATCTGTCCAATCCTCAAATTTCAGGGAACTGTACGCGGTAAGGGAGGCTCTACTTTCAGCCAGACAGCTGATAAGAAGGCAGCATGTGAAGGTCCTATCGGACAACACGATCGTGGTCTCCTACCTGAAACAACAGGGAGGTACTCGATCAAGGAGACTCCAGAATATCACAGAGGAAATTTTCTCCTTTGCAGAAAAAGAGCTAAGATCCATCTCAGCAATGCACCTGAAGGGGTCCCAAAATCTAGAAGCGGACTTTTTAAGCCGAAAAAAGATAGACCACACCCAGAGATGGGGACTTCCTACAATAGACCTTTTTGCAACAAAAAAAGAATACGAAATTACAAACATTCTGCTCCCTGAATGCGGGAGACCATCCTTGGAGAATAGATGCCTTCTCTCTGAAATGGTGTTGGGATCTAGCATAATCATTCCCTCCAATGCCTCTCATCCCGAGGGTCATTCAGAAGATACTGGAAGGGAGAACCACAGTGATATTGATCACCCCGTTCTGGCCCAAGAGGAGTTGGTTTGCTCCGCTCCTGAGACTGGCAATAGACGACCCGGTGAGACTCCCACTCAGAGGGGACTTCCTATACCAAGGTCCTTTACTACATCCTCATCCGGAATTCCTGAAACTCTCGGCCTGGATCCTGAGGTCTCATCTTAAAGTCTCAGGGCCTGTCGGACAAAGTCATAGCCACTTTGAGATGCTCCAGGAAAAAGGTGACATCTGCGATATATTTGAAAATCTGGAAAAGGTTCTGCTTATGGTCAGGTGAAAAGAATCCAAACCTTAAAGGGCCTAACATTCAAAAGATTCTGGATTATCTACAAAATGGGCTTGAACTAGGTCTCTCTCCATCTACCTTAAAAGTTCAGATTTCCGCATTAAGCGCCCTCTTTGATACCAACCTGGCAGACCATAGATGAATTAAGCGGTTTATAAGAAGGTGCCCAGAGGGGCGTTATGTTCCCCTTTGTGTGCCCAGTAACGCCCCTCTTACAGTGCCCAAAACGCTTTCCTCCACAATCCCTAACCGCCCACAGCGTCTCATCCCTCTCCTCCCCGACGGCCGAGCGAAGTCTCGCGCGAGCATCGGACGTCACTGGGCTCGGCGCATGCCCAGTGACGACGATGAAGCTCTTGCCCTCAGTCTCCAGCAAATCGCACTGGCGCAGCCCTCAGTGGGTACTGCATCTGCGCAAGACTTCGCTCGGCCGTCAGGGAGGGGAAGGAGAGGGATGAGACGCTGTGGGCGGTTAGGGATTGTGGAGGAAAGCGTTTTGGGCACTGTAAGAGGGGCGTTACTGGGCACACAAAGGGGAACATAACGCCCCTCTGGGCACCTTCAGGGTTTTATAAAAGTCGTTTTTCTCCAAAACTGCTGGTAGGATTACAATAAAAAACAGCACAGCCGATTCAAGGTAGGCTGTGGAGCATGACTGCTTTAAAATCTGAATTTGTGTTATACGAGGTGACAGAATCCCTTTAAATATTTAGATGCCACTAAAGATTTTAGGAAGTCTGACAGCCTGCTTGTCCAGTTTGCTGGGAAAAATAAGGGATCCAAGGTCTCAAAATCCTGCATTGCAAGATGGATAAAAGACACCATTACCCTATGCTATAGGAATCAAAATCTGGATCCTCCATCCAATATTCGGGCACATTCTACCAGAGCTGTCTCCACTACTTTTGCTGAAAGAGCAGGGGCTTGACTGGACGATATATGCAGGGCTGCCTCCTGGTCTAGCATTCACACATTTGTGAGACATTACCGCTTGGATTTATCTGGAACCTCTGGCCTCACCTTTGGTCGGAAGGTTCTTCAGGCGGTTGCCCCCCCCCCCCCCCCCCCCCAATAAGAAGTAATTTTATAACTATAACTCATCTGTGGCCGTCATGGTGATGATATGGGAAAACCAGAATTAGACTTACCGGTAATTCAGTTTCCATGAAATCACCATGACGGCCCGTATATTCACTCCCCTTTTTATGAAGTTTCACCTTTTATTTCTCCTGGTATGAAGTAATACTAGTAAATACTAATAATTTTGTTCTGGCACTTGATATCTTTGAAACACTGAGGTGTTTATTCACTCCTGGTTTTGGCTTCCAAAAACAGATCAGTAAACCTGACTGTCTGGCCATACCCTAAAGGTGCCGATGAATCCTCAACAAACGAGTGAAATGTTCATTTGTTTGGATTTGGCCTCGTTCACACGCTGTTGCCCGACTGTTCCGTGCATTGGGGGCCGCAATTCGCAGCCCCCAATGCACTGGCCACATCCATGCGGCTGCCGCAGACGACTCCGTAGTGCTTCCATGGGGTTATGTGCCACCATTCTGTACCTACCGGATTGCGGACATATTCAAGTAAATGGATCCGCATCCGTGATATGGTGTGCACACGGCTGGTGCCCGTGTACTGTGGACCAGCTGTTTGCAGGCCGCAATACAGGCTCAGCCGTGTAGCTGGCCAGCTAAGACCTGTCCTAGGTTGCTAATATAGCTTATATGTTTATACAGCTAGACCTTCCAATAGCCTTAATACAGTTCCTATGTTTGTGTGTTAAAGACAAAAGCAGAGTTATTTACTGTGACTTCATGTTTGGGTGTCATATAACTGTTAGATATTGTGTTCACAGAAGCAGAAAAGATCATATGCCTTTCAAGATTCATTATATAATGTAAGGTAAGCTCAATGACACAATAGAAAGCATAGAGTTAAAACGGTTGTTACTGAGCGGGAGGTAAGACCAATCACAGCCAGCCTCACACTGAGAAACATCTGAAGTCGATTTGCATAAAACTTTGTTAGAATACTGTATAGAGCGAGCGCGCTGTACAGTATTAGAATGTATTGGCTCCTATGAGCCAAAGTTATTTGCAAAGTCTCGCGGGACTTCAGGTAATAACTTCAGAAATTAATTTCTACTGTTAAAAACCTTTTACCAAACTCTGTTTCGGTTCCAACTGTAATTTACTTTTTTGTTATTATTTTGAAGGTCATTTTTGAGCCTACGAAATCCAATTTTTTGTCTTTAATTCTGAACATTCATGGATTTTTTACGTCCAATTAAATGTCAGCATTGCTAATTTCTTATGTTGGCCTGCCACCTGCTGGCCAAAATAAGAGTTGCAGTTTAAATGTCCTAGGTCTCTTTAGCGGACTCTTCATTGGCCACAGAGGATGCCGGTAAGAAGCTTGGCAGTGCGAGCTTCCGGGTTTTTCACCCTTTAGATGCCGTCATCTCACTTGATCACAGCATCTAAAGGCTTTAATTACTGCGATCGGCATTATTGCCAGTTGTGGTAATTAGCTGCCAGGTCGGTCCTTTTTGAAACAGCAGAGAGCCGCCGGCAATGACACCCGCTGCACGTGCGAGCGGGCGCCATGTTTGCTTATCGCTCCAGCGCCGTACATGTACAACACTGGTAGTGAAGGGGTTAAGCAACACTCCTTCCATGTAGCTGTGGATTACTAAATCAAAGCTTAGGCGCCACAATATAATAGTAGGTACACTCGTATATCCGAGCATATCGTGCCCATTTTTTATATAATTTTATTTTGCAGAGATCCCCTTTGAAACAGACTTTAATGAGAGTAGACTGCAGGAGAAGAGACGTGCCCCTACATGGAGGGCACATACCACTCTGCAGATTACTAGAATGACTTTGCCATTGTGCATTAAAGTGCTGACATAACCGGATTCACCCAGCTCAGCAGTAAGCGGGGCTCGGCGTGCTCATATCCACAGCTGTTACTGCTGCTAAGCTGCTGGGTAAGTACAAGGCGCTTACACTAGCCCGGCTCTTTCTGTTAATTCCCACAGTGTAACTGATAATGTCACTTTTCATGGCTTGCCAAGAGATACTGAAACTTTTAGTATTCATATCTGAGGAGTGCATGATTTAGCTGGCAATCACTACTCCTTCATCAGGCTCATCGACGCTTAGATCAGCAACAATACATACGATTACATGTAATGACAAATGTATTTGGAAAGTATTTTAACCCGCTGCGCTAACAGTACAGAGGAAATGACTGAAGAATATTAAATTGCTGGTCGGTGTCCAATATGCAAGGAATACGTCTCGTGTTCTCGGTGGTATGATCAGCGCTTCCTCACTTTCATCTTTTGCTTGTGCAGTTGCAGGACAAAGTAAGTGAACCCTGAATTTCTGCATTGATTACTGATAAAATGCATGCTGATTGTTATCTAAGTCACCATTATAGACAAGCACAATCTAATATACTAATAAGGCCTCTTGCACACTACCGTATGTATTTTGCAGTCGGCAAAAAACGAATCCGCAAAAAATACGGATGACATCTGTGTGAATTCCGTATTTTGCGGAACAGAACATCTGACCCTTCATAGAACAGTCCTATCCTTGTCCGTAATGCGGACAATAATAGGACATGTTCTATCTTTTTTTCGGAACGGACATACGGAAACGGAATGCACACGGAGTAACTTCCGTTTTTTTTTGCGGACTCATTGAAGTGAATGGTTCCACATATGGTCTGCAATAAAACGGAACGGACACGGAAAGAAAATACGTTCATGTGCAAGAGACCTAACACAAAGATTTGTGAGTGCACATGTTAGGCCTCATGCACGCGACCGTTGTGTGTTTTGCGGTCCTCAAATTGTGGATCCACAAAACACGGATGGCATCCGTGTGCGTTCTGCAATTTGCGGTCCGCATCCAAGCCGCAAAAAATGCGGACCAAAACAATGGTCGTGTACATGAGGCCTTAGGCTGAGTTCACACTTCAGTTATTTGATCAGTTATTTCCATCAGTGATTGTGAGCCAAAACCAGGTGTGGGTCAAACACACAGAACAGGGGCAGATCTTTCCAATATATCTAATCTCTGAGTAGAGTTCACAATTGGTTTTGGTTCACAATACTCTAAGGGCTCATGCACATGACTGTATGTAGTTTGCAGTCCGTAAAAAACGGATCCTCAAAAAATACAGCTGCATTCCGTATTTTGTGGAATGGAACAGCTGGACCCTAATAGAACAGTACTATCCTTGTCCGTGATGCGGACAATAATAGGACATGTTCTATTTTTTTGCTGAACGAACATACGGAAACGGAATGCACACGGAGTAACTTGAACGGCAATTCATCCCCCCCCCCTCCCGAGCTGCTCAGAGGTGGGGGTGGCGGCGGGGCATTGTGGAAGTGCTCATCTCCATAGTCATCTGTATTGCTGTCCTCAGGACAGCGATACAGAAGGCTGTGCGGAGGAGCAGGGGAGAGGGCGGCGCGGTGACGTCATTGCGCAGCCTGAGCCGTACAGCGCGGGACACAGGCCGGAAGAGGCCTGCATCGCATCGCTGCCAAGGAGGTAAGTATAAGTGTTTATTATTATTTTTTTATATACAGGGAGTGCAGAATTATTAGGCAAGTTGTATTTTTGAGGATTAATTTTATTATTGAACAACAACCATGTTCTCAATGAACCCAAAAAACTCATTAATATCAAAGCTGAATATTTTTGGAAGTAGTTTTTAGTTTGTTTTTAGTTTTAGCTATTTTAGGGGGATATATGTGTGTGCAGGTGACTATTACTGTGCATAATTATTAGGCAACTTAACAAAAAACAAATATATACCCATTTTAATTATTTATTTTTACCAGTAAAACCAATATAACATCTCAACATTCACAAATATACATTTCTGACATTCAAAATCAAAACAAAAACAAATCAGTGACCAATATAGCCACCTTTCTTTGCAAGGACACTCAAAAGCCTGCCATCCATGGATTCTGTCAGCGTTTTGATCTGTTCACCATCAACATTGCGTGCAGCAGCAACCACAGCCTCCCAGACACTGTTCAGAGATGTGTACTGTTTTCCCTCCTTGTAAATCTCACATTTGATGATGGACCACAGGTTCTCAATGGGGTTCAGATCAGGTGAACAAGGAGGCCATGTCATTAGATTTTCTTCTTTTATACCCTTTCTTGCCAGCCATGCTGTGGAGTACTTGGACGCGTGTGATGGAGCATTGTCCTGCATGAAAACCATGTTTTTCTTGAAGGATGCAGACTTCTTCCTGTACCACTGCTTGAAGAAGGTGTCTTCCAGAAACTGGCAGTAGGACTGGGAGTTGAGCTTGACTCCATCCTCAACCCGAAAAGGCCCCACAAGCTCATCTTTGATGATACCAGCCCAAACCAGTACTCCACCTCCACCTTGCTGGCGTCTGAGTCGGACTGGAGCTCTCTGCCCTTTACCAATCCAGCCACGGGCCCATCCATCTGGCCCATCAAGACTCACTCTCATTTCATCAGTCCATAAAACCTTAGAAAAATCAGTCTTGACGTTTCAGCTTGTGTGTCTTGTTCAGTGGTGGTCGTCTTTCAGCCTTTCTTACCTTGGCCATGTCTCTGAGTATTGCACACCTTGTGCTTTTGGGCACTCCAGTGATGTTGCAGCTCTGAAATATGGCCAAACTGGTGGCAAGTGGTATCTTGGCAGCTGCACGCTTGACTTTTCTCAGTTCATGGGCAGTTATTTTGCGCCTTGGTTTTTCCACACGCTTCTTGCGACCCTGTTGACTATTTTGAATGAAACGCTTGATTGCTCGATGATCACGCTTCAGAAGCTTTGCAATTTTAAGAGTGCTGCATCCCTCTGCAAGATATCTCACTATTTTTGACTTTTCTGAGCCTGTCAAGTCCTTCTTTTGACCCATTTTGCCAAAGGAAAGGAAGTTGCCTAATAATTATGCACACCTAATATAGGGCCTTGATGTCATTAGACCACACCCCTTCTCATTACAGAGATGCACATCACCTAATATGCTTAATTGGTAGTAGGCTTTCGAGCCTATACAGCTTGGAGTAAGACAACATACATAAAGAGGATGATGTGGTCAAAATACTCATTTGCCTAATAATTCTGCACGCAGTGTATACAATACTTTTACTGGCACATTGGGGGGCTGTTATTACTGGCACATAATGGGGGGGGGCTGTTATTACTGGCACATAATGGGGGGGCTGTTATTACTGGCACACAATGGGGGGGCTGTTATTAATGGCACATAATGGGGGGCTGTTATTACTGGCATATAATGGGGGGGCTGTTATTACTGGCACATAATGGGGGCGCTGTTATTACTGGCACATAATGGGGGGGCTGTTATTACTGGCACATAATGGGGGGGGCTGTTATTACTGGCACATTGGGGGGGCTGTTATTACTGGCACATAATGGGGGGGCTGTTATTACTGGCACATAATGGGGGGGCTGTTATTACTGGCACATAATGGGGGGGCTGTTATTACTGGCACATGATTGGGGAGAGTGCTTTTATTGCTGGCACATGTTTGGGGGCACTATAGGGGCATCTACTGAGGCCACAAAGAAGGGGTATTTTATATGGGGGCTCTGTATAGTAGAATTTTATACTGGGACACATGGTTGGTACTATGGGGAAGGGGGGAAGGGGGGAGAGGAGTACTATAGGGTCATCTACGGGGGGCACTAAGAAGGGGTATTTTATACTTGCAAATTATGGGGGACACTGAGGGCATCAACTGGGGCATTTTATACTGGTACATTATGGGGGGCACTAGGAGGAAGGGGGAGAGGAGCACTATGGAGGCATTTACTGGGGGCACTATATAGGGGTATTTTATACTGGCACATTATGGGGACATTACAAGGGGGTATTTTTTGCACTGTCACATTATAAGGAGAATTATTTCTACTGGGGGGGCTTTATTACTCCCCCATGGTATGACCCCCTAGTAGCAGCACCAGCCTCTCCCTGCTCTGCTATTCCTCTGCCCCTTCTCCAAATCCTTGTTATGAAATCTTTCTCATTAGGATAAAGCACAACATCAGCTCCGCCGAGCCCCCGGCCAAAGTGTTGAAGTGGTTTCCGAGATCCCCAAGGGCCAAGCTAATTGTAAGTTTTCATGTGAAATATGTTTGTTATACACATATAGCACACACTGTGCCACACAATATACAGTATACCTCTACACTGTGTAGTCTGTTCTATAAGCACCATTGTTTTGTGGCGGCGGACAGAAAATAATCTGGAAGTGCCCCTCCCAAGACCAGGCTCTGGATCCGCCACTGGATCTGTCCGCACTGCAAATATAATAGAACATGTTCTATTTTTCTGCGCTGTGGAGGCAAAGAGAGAAACCCCACAGAAAACACTCCGTAGTGCTTCCGTGGGGTTCCATGTCTCCGTTCCGCACCGACCATCCGGATTGCAGACCCATTCAAGTGAAAACTAAACTAAAATGGAGGAGGAGGGGGGGGGGGCCCAAGTTTGGTAGACAGCCCCGGGCCTATCATGCACTTAATCCGCCCCTGCCTCCAACCTTCTAGCCATCTTCTCTCCCGACACAGCTGCCCCTTCCCCATTGAGGTGCAGCCCGTCCCTACGATAGAGCCTGTAGCCGATAGAGAAGTCGGCCCAGTTCTCCAGGAACTCAAAACCTCCTTCCTACACCAGTTCTTGAGCCACTTGTTTAACTCCCTAATCTCCCGCTGCCTTTCTTGTGTGGCTCGTGGTACAGGCAGTATTTCGGAATATACTACCTTTTGAGGTCCTTTCCCTAAGCTTTTGACCTAAATCCCGAAAATCTTTTTTAAGGGCGCTCCACTTACCTCTAACTTTGTCATTGGTTCCGATATGGACCATGACCGCTGGATCTTCTCCAGCCCCTCCCAGTAATCTTTGAACCCGATCCGCGATGTGTCAAACTCAAGCGCCAGGAAGACAACACACCGTTCGACGTCCCAGTCTTTGTGACAGATCGCCCTATCTGTACCCCTAATAATTGAGTCTCCCACTACCAGCACCTGTCTGGCTTGCCCTGCTCGCCTGGTCCCCTGCTTACTGGAGCCGACATTCCCCTGACTGGCAGAGGAAGTGTCCGGCTGCAGCAGTGCTCTCTCTGAACTGACATCCCCCTCATCTGCCAACCTTGCAAACTTGTTGGGGTGTGTCCGATCAGGGCTAGCCTCCCTGGCACTCTTCCCTCTACCCCGCTTTCTAACTGTTACACAGCTAGCTACCTCACTTTCCTCAGCCTCCTTGCTACCACCCTCGCCCCGCATTTACCCCAAAGAGTGCTTGCTCAGTGAGCAGCAAACTCTTTTCCAAATTGTCCACGCCTCTCAGTGTTGAAACTCGCCCGTTTAGATACTCGATGTGCGATTTCAAACAGGCAATTTGCTCACATTTTGAACAAATATATGCATCCTCAAACAGCTGTTCCAGGACTGCATACATAAGACAAGATGTGCACTAGACTGCGCTGTCAATAATGGAGCACATACTAAATGGGGATTACGCAAGAAAGAGGAAAATACAATATAGTGCAGTGATAAGAATCTAACTCACTGTAGTCCCCTCCTAAAGTCCCTGAATCTCAAGTCACGTAATCTAAAGTAACACACTTAATACAAACATACACACTTGAAATCAAACACGTGAATGCTCACAAACTCGCGTTACAAATCACTGGTCAGACCACACATGGAGTACCGTATACAGTTCTGGGCTCCTGTGAACAAGGCAGACATAGCAGAGCTGGAGAGGGTTCAGAGAAAGGCAACTAAAGTAATTACGGGAATGAGGGAATTACAGTACCCTGAAAGATTATCAAAATTATGGTTATTCACTTTAGAAAAAAGACGACTGAGGGTAGATCTAATTACTATGTATAAATATATCAGGGGTCAGTACAGAGATCTCTCCCATCATCTATTTATCCCCAGGACTGTGACTGTGACAAAGGGACATCCTCTGCGCCTCGAGGAAAGAAGGTTTGTACACAAACATAGAAGAGGGTTCTTTACGGTAAGAGCAGTGAGACTATGGAACTCTCTCTGCCTGAGGAGGTGGTGATGGTGAGTTCACTAAAAGAGTTCAAGAGAGGCCTGGATGTATTTCTGGAGTGTAATAATATTACAGGCTATAGCTAGTAGAGAGGGGTCGTTGATCCAGGGAGTTATCTGATTGCCTGATTGGAGTCGGGAAGGAATTTTTTATTCCCCTAAAGTGGGGAAAATTGGCTTCTACCTCACAGTTTTCTTTTTACCTTCCTCTGAATCAACTTGCAGGATAACAGGCCGAACTGGATGGACAAATGTCTTTTTTCGGCCTTATATACTATGTTACTATGTAATATGTTTTCGTAAACCTTAGAATTTATTGCTCCCTCAATGATGACAAAGCAGACCAAAACCATGATGCTCCCTCCACCATGCTTTACAGTTTGGATGAGGTTTGGTGTGCGCTGTTCCTTACTTGCTAAACATAGATTGTGAACTTGTGCTAAAAACATCCACTTTTGTCTCATTTGTCCTTAGAACATTTTTCAGAACCAGGTGGTCTCGGGCAAACTTGAGACGGACCAGAATGTTTTCTATATAAGGCAGCTGTGGCTTCCTTCCTGGAGTTTTATCATGAATACTTTCTTCTTCAGTGTTTTTCTAATAGTGGACGGATGAGCAGAGGTTTGTAGACTCTTCTGTAGGTCTTTTGCAGTTAGTGTTGGGTTCTTTCTCGCCTCTTTCGGATTGCCTGTTGTGATCTTTGAGTGATCTAAACAGCACACCTTCAACAAATGGAGTAGCAACAGTCCTGGATTTGTAGATATTCTGCCAACCATGTATTGACGTCTTTAGAAATGCATTTCTACCATTTCAGCTTCATGCATCTCTATAGCATGTCATCTAAGATCTTCTGAAAGTTATGTGCATTGAGACATAGTTCACCTTTTGTCCATTAGCTCTTGGAGAAGTCAGGTCAGCTTATTTTTCTTGTGGTATTTAGTTAGAGATTGCTTTTATTGATGAGGGCATGGCCACACGTTCATGTTTCTTTATGTAGTTTTTTAAACCAAAACCAGGAGTGGTTAGTGGTACTTTCTCTCCTTTTATGATCTTACTCCTGATTTTGATTTCAAAAACTGCATAAAAAGACCTGAACGTGTGGCTGTACCCTAATTGTGATTTAGCAGTTAGACCACATTTTATTAGTAATCAATGCAGAATCCTGGTGGTTCTCTTATGTTTTATTGCAATTGTATGTCCATAAGTATATATACCTGCCATAGCTAAAATGTAATATACAGTTGTGTGTTCCACTCAACAACATTTGTAGAATTAACATTTAAAATATAGCTAGCCTCCCGCCGCAATGGCCAAGATCAGAGAGGATGCCAATTTCAGTCATTTAACCCCTTAGATGACATGGTTGGTAGCAACAGCAGCATATAAGCTGACAAGCCCATTAACTTATTGCATTGCAATCACAGGGTGGGTATGGTTGCTATGGCATCTTAGAGCGCCTAACAATTTCCCCCTCCCCAAGGCTGCCATCTTAGCGCTCCTCTGGCAGGGCTTAATAAGATGCTTGTCTATATTTCTGAACAGGTATACAAAAAACAATTCAGTTACTGCAGCACTCACCTCCAGTTTTTTAAAGGAGTCACGGACTGTACTGGTCTAGATGCAGCCAGGTGAGCAATCCAGGAATAGCAAAAAAACGGCCAGCTTCTTTTCCTTAACCACCTCAGCTCCCCTAGCTTAAACACCCTTAATGACCAGATCACTTTTTACAATTCTGCACTACTCTACTTTCACGGTTTATTGCTCGGTCATGCAACTTACCACCCAAATGAATTTTACCTCCTTTTCTTCTCACTAATAGAGCTTTCATTTGGTGGTATTTTATTGCTGCTGACATTTTAAATTTTTTTTTGTTATTAATCGAAATTTACCGATTTTTTTTTTTTTTTGCAAAAAAATTACATTTTTCACTTTCAGTTGTAAATTTTTTTAAATAAAACTACATTTTTCTCTAAATGTATTGTTCTACATGTCTGATAAAAAAAATTTTGGGTAAAAAAAAATGTTTTGGGTAAAAGTTATAGCGTTTACAAACTATGGTACAAAAAATTTTTGTCACAAGTTAGCGGAAAATGATGATTTATTTATTTTTTCCTTACAAAGTCTCAAATTCCACTAACTTGTGACAAAAAATAAAAACATCCATGAACTCACTATGCCCATCACGAAATACCTTGGGGTGTCTTCTTTCCAAAATGGGGTCACTTGTGGGGTAGTTATACTGCCCTGGCATTTTAGGGGACCTAATGCGTGAGAAGTAGTTTGAAATCAAAATGTGTAAAAAATGCCCTGTGAAATCCTAAAGGTGCTCTTTGGAATGTGGGCCCCTTTGCCCACCTAGGCTGCAAAAAAGTTTCACACATGTGGTATCGCCATACTCAGGAGAAGTTGGGCAATGTGTTTTGGGGTGTCTTTTTACATATACCCATGCTGGGTGAGAGAAATATCTCTCTAAAAGACAACTTTCCCCATTTTTTTTTATACAAAGTTGGCATTTGACCGAGATATTTATCTCACCCAGCATGGGTATATGTAAAAATACACCCCAAAACACATTGCCCAACTTCTCCTGAGTACGGCGATACCACATCTGTGACACTTTTTTGCAGCCTAGATGCGCAAAGGGGCCCAAATTCCTTTTAGGAGGGCATTTATAGACATTTGGATCCCAGACTTCTTCTCACGCTTTAGGGCCCCTAAAATGCCAGAAGACACCCCAAGGTATTCAATGAGGGGCATGGCGACTTCATAGAAGATTTTTATTTTTTGGCACAAGTTAGCGGAAATTTATTATTTTTTCTCACAAAGTCTCCCTTTCCGCTAACTTGGGACAAAAAGTTCAAACTTTCATGGACTCAATATGCCCCTCAGCGAATACCTTGGGGTGTCTTCTTTCCGAAATGGTGTCACATGTGGGGTATTTATACTGCCCTGGCATTTTTGGGGCCCTAAAGCGTGAGAAGAAGTCTGGAATATAAATGTCTAAAAAAATTTACGCATTTGGATTCCGTGAGGGGTATGGTGAGTTCATGTGAGATTTTATTTTTTGTCACAAGTTAGTGGAATATGAGACTTTGTAAGAAAAAAAAAATATATATATCAATTTCCGCTAACTTGTGCCAAAAAAATGTCTGAATGGAGCCTTACAGGGGGAGTCTATATGGGATCACCCCCCGTCATTGATCACCCCCCCTGTAAGGCTCCATTCAGACGTCCGTATGTGTTTTGCGGATCCGCAAAACACATACGACGTCTGAATGGAGCCTTACAGGGGGGTGATCAATGACGGGGGGGGTGATCAATGACGGGGGGGTGATCACCCCATATAGACTCCCTGATCACCCCCCTGTCATTGATCACCCCCCTGTAAGGCTCCATTCAGAGGTCCGTATGTGTTTTGCGGATCCGATCCGTGAATCCGTAAAACACATACGGACGTCTGAATGGAGCCTTACAGGGGGGTGATCAATGACAGGGGGGTGATCAGGGAGTCTATATGGGGTGATCACCCCCCTGTCATTGATCACCCCCCTGTAAGGCTCCATTCAGACGTCCGTATGTGTTTTGCGGATACGATCCGTGGATCCGTAAAACAAATACGGACGTCTGAATGGAGCCTTACAGGGGGGTGATCAGGGAGTCTATATGGGGTAATCACCCCCCTGTCATTGATCACCCCCCTGTAAGGCTCCATTCAGACGTCCGCATGTGTTTTGCGGATCCGATCCGTGGATCCGTAAAACACATACGGACGGACGTCTGAATGGAGCCTTACAGGGGGGTGATCAATGACAGGGGGATGATCAGGGAGTCTATATAGGGTGATCAGGGGTTAATAAGGGGTTAATAAGTGACAGGGGGGGTGTAGTGTGGTGCTTGGTGCTACTTATTACAGAGCTGCCTGTGTCCTCTGGTGGTCGATCCAAGCAAAAGGGACCACCAGAGGACCAGGTAGCAGGTATATTAGACGCTGTTATCAAAACAGCGTCTAATATTCCTGCTAGGGGTTAAAAAAATCGCATCTACAGCCTGCCAGCGAACGATCGCCGCTGGCAGGCTGTAGATCCACTCGCTTACCTGCAGTTCCTGTGAACGCGCACGCCTGTGTGCACGCGTTCACAGGAAATATCGCGTCTCGCGAGATGACGCGTATATGCGTCCAGGAGGAATGAATCGACCGCCGCCAGGACGCAATCCTGCGTTAGTAGGTCGGGAAGCAGTTAAAAACCAATGCTTTATTCTTTCACATATTCAATTAAAATCCATGTGTACAAACTGAGAAACTGTAGCACAATGTGACGCGTTTCGGGCCACTTGCGTTTGCCCCCATTTATCCAGAACAGGTATAATACACTATAATTCTCCACATTTTATGTATAGGATGCTTTACATTATATTGTCTCTGTTGAATTAAAGGGAATGTGTCATCAGAAAATAACCTACTGTTTAACCCCTTCAACCACCGTGACGTACCAGTATGTCACAGTAGTTAAGGGAATATATGGCACGGGCAGCTGCAATGAGCCTGCTCAATACGCGGCAGGTGCTGGCTGTATCATACAGCCAACACCCAGCTGCAATGGTAGGGAATGGCGACCCCGCCGAACCTCATCATTTAGCCCCTCAGTTGCCACAATCAAGACCGATCGCGGTACCTGTGAGGTAAGACAGAGGGATGCGGCTCCCTCTGCCTTCTGATCGGAGCCCCCACAGTGAAATCGCTACTGAAAACTTTGAGGCCTCCCATAGTAAGTTCCCTGCTGCTCTATGCATGAGGCACAGTTCAGCAGGGACACTAACATTCCTATTCACCGTAATAGATCAAAAGATCCCATGTTCTAGCCCACTAAGGGGGCTAATAGTTCAGTCTGTGGCAGATCAGTCTTGTTCTAGTGTCCGTAGGAGGCAGACCTGACCTGCTTTTTGTGCAGGTCATCCTGCTACTTTTTTATTTTTTTTTCAATTATTTTTTCTTCTCTTCTCTGCAGGTTCCGGCCTGCGGCAGGGGTGGCTCCATCGTGTTCCACTTTAGTTGCCCCCCTGCGGGCGCGTACTCAGGTGCCTAGCAGCCACCCAGTCCCCAAATCTGCTTCCGCAGTGGAATTCCGGCAGTCCCTCGGTTCCCGTGTTGAGTCCGCCGAGGGGGTGGTTACTGCCGCGCCTGAAGATGTCTGAGGGTGAGTATGTTAGATTAGGGTCTCCCACCCTCCTTCCCGGGCCTGGGCGCGTTCCCCCCTCTCCTCCCTTCCCGGATACCTAATACAGCTCTCATTGCTGTATGGGTAAATGCCTTGCCTCTGATAGTGCCTTGCCTCTGATACAGTAGGTTGTGGATTCAGGCCTCAGCAGAAACTTTTATCTCTCAGCTGTATCCTGGCCCCAGAAGCCCCCTGGCCTTCCGTTTTTCACTCTCTGGGGGTCGCTTCTTAAGTTCTCTCCCCCACCTGGCCCCCGTTCGTCGCGGCAGCTCTGGGGCACTTCCACGATCGCGGCCGTTCGTCCTCGGCCACGCTCCACTAATTTAGGCCCCGGCTTTTCGGGCCTACTAGGCCGCAACTCCCCGCCCACTTTCTGTCCTTCCCGGGCTTACTCCGTCACCTCCCCTCCAGGGGGGAGCCTGGGAGGGGTCTCTCCTGCCTGCCAATCCAGCCCCAGGTTCCCTGCTCTCTCTCAGAGGGGCGGTTCTTCCTCCGGCTGTCGGCTCCTGCTCTCTCCGGTCGCCATCTTCTGCTATCCTGCTTGGGGCGCGCTGCACAGCTCCTGGGGTCTGGTAGGCAGCCTCTGGCTGAATTACTCCGCAGACTCTTTTCCCTCCCTCCCCTCGCGATTGCTGCATTCTCCTGCAGCCCTGCCACCTGCTCTATAGCTGCTGCAGCACCTCTTGGGGAACGTGATATCCGGGGACAGATAGGACAGCCCTGCTGCTCTATGAGGCCCACCTCTCCCAGCCTCCCTATCGGATCGCCACGTATTTCACATGCGTCCGTTGTCTACGGAGGTTTCCATGTGGTCGCCTTATCCCCCTCCCACCCTTTTGTGTGTAGGTCCCCCCCTGAATGGGCTCCCTCCATGTCAAGCCATGGGATCCTTGCCTGACTCGCCCAATCCCTGGCGGAGTCGCTAGAGCACTGCCTACAAATTGCGGTCTCCTCTTCCCCCCCCCAGGGTCCTCCCTACAGATGGGTAACGCTCACGCTCAGGTACAGGGTCACGCAAGGAGTAGCCCACGGACCCTCCTCGGGTGGTCTCAACTAGCTTCCACCCCTCCTCGGCATCCTCGGGTCGCCCCAGGACAGGCCTGAGGCTGGTGACGAAGCCTTCTCTGTCAGTTGCCTCTGGGGACACCTCTGCACCGATTCCCTCGGAACAGAGCATCAGGCGGTCTTCCACCATGCAGAATCCCTCTGTGTGGTCAAGTCAAACGTGCATGGTGGTACCTACCCTACCCAGGTTTGGTACCCCTCTAGTGGACTTTCGGATGGCGCTCTCCTGCCTGCACAGGTAATTACCGCACAGGTAAGGCAGCGGTCTCCGTGCTTAACAACTGGCACACCTACGCAGTGTCTCTGGTACGTACGCCCTCGTAGGCTGTACACGACAGACCTTCCTGGTTCCCCTATCCAGGGGCTATGTTCTGGGCATGCTGATGATTCAGGCAGACGCCACTTGTAGGGTTGGCAACCCTTCTCGGCCTCTAAAGGTTCTTTTGTAGTGCCTGTACCAGAGAATACAGGCCGGCTTCTATACCGTGGGGATTACATCTGTCTGTTTCCAGCCGCCTTGTTACTTTCATAGGTAGAGTTCCTGACTGGCTCTATGGTGTTCCATGCGGCACTATTTCCCCCCACCGGGCGAGATATACAGGCCGCCTTCAATTGCCGTAGCAATTGCAACTGTCTGTTTCCAGCCACCTTGCTCCCTTCACGGGTAGAGTACCTACACCATCTCCTGATGCTGTATCCAGTATCCCTGGCGGGCTCTATTGTGTTCTGTGCGGCACTATTTCTCCCTTTCCGGCGAGATATAGAGGCCACTCTCAATTGCTGTAGCAATTGCTTCTGTTTGGTTCTAGTGGGCACCAGGCTGCCACCTTGGTCCCTTCACGGCTGTTGCCGTTGCTCCTGTCTGGCCTTATGGTGTACCTTGCGGCACTATTTCTAGATATTGAGGCCACCTTTTATTGCCGTGGCCACTGCACCTACCTCATCATAGTGTGCACCAAACAGCCATCTTACTCCATTCTTAGGTAGAGTTCCTGCACCGTCTCTGATGCTGCAGCCGTTACACCTGTCTGGCTCTATGGTGTACTATGCGGCCCTGTTTCCCTCTTTTCTGGTGGAATAGAGGGCCTCCTTCAGTTGCCATTGCACTTACTTAATTGTGGTGTGCACCTGTCATTCTTTGTGGTACCGTGCGGCCCTATTTTCCCCTTCCCAAGCGGAATATAGGTACCATTGCTACGGGGCAGCCGTTGCACTTCTCTGGTCCTAGGGTGCACCATGAGGCCACATCGCTCTATTCTTAAATCTAGTACCTCTACCATCTCCAGATGCTGTACCATTGCACCTCTCTGGTCGTGTCTCTACACTACACAGCCGTATTTCTACCTTACAGGTTGAGGACCTGCTCTCTCCAAATGCGGTCGCATTCCCGGATGCTGTGGCTTTGTTTCCACCCTCCTTAGAGTGCAACATGCAGCCACTTTACCTCGGTTTTAGGCGTGTATTTTTAGTACCCACGTGCTGGGCCCTATGGTGCAATCTGTGGCCCATACAGTTTCTGTATTACTGGGTTCTTCCTTCCCTGGGCTCTAATCTGTGCTGCGGATGTTGGTTACTTCCCTTTTTGGTTCTTCCATACATCTGCCACTCCGTTACTGTCGTGCTCCTTGTACTTCTCAAGGCACTGTCCACAACGGCCATCCTGGTTCAGCATGTACATGGTAACCATATATGTCAGGGGTGGGCCAGCCCAACCCCCTCCTCCACCTTGTCGGTCTATTGCCCAGTATAGGGCTGATCTGTTCTGATCTGATGGGTGGTCCACATACAACCACGCTCCAACCACCATGGCCAGGTGGTTGTTGGCTTTTGTGCTAGGGTTGCTCTTGCCATCCCTATCAAATACTACTGTCTGCTGCACTCCGCGTTCCCCATGTTATAAAGGAGTACCCGCATTGTTTTCTATTACAGGGCGGACCATTCCTGGTGGAGTACAGTGATCTCCACTGGATCTTCTCTTTGTTGGGGTACGTAGCTTGGTGTGCACCGGCCGCTGCAGCAGTTTTTGGCCATCACTGTATGTCCTCCGCCACACGGAATCCTTCTGGGGTCAGCGACATTATCCTCGCTGGACGTCCTCCCTGATGAGTTAGGGACAGAGCCACTGAGCGCCACACACCTGCCTGGTAGGTGAATTTTCTGCTGATTGCTCTGGCATTGGACTGGGTTCCGTAGTTCCTTCTGGGTCCGTGTGTTCCCTTATATTCTCTGCTTAGTTGTACTATCTAACAGAGGGCAGTCCCCTGGGACCTTAGTATTGTCTGCGCCCGTCTGGTACTCTCTCCCCCTGGGAGTCTTCTGTATGTCGGTCGCAGCTGGTTTCTACATTTCGTGTAGTCTCTCCCGTTTCTTTTATGGCGACTTCACCATTCCTTATGCATATGGGTGTCTGTTGTTTTAGTGGTACAACCCAAGCCGCTGTACTTGCCCTCCCCGGGACAATGTATGCAGATTGCTAGCCACTGTTCTTGAATGGCTAGTTGTCCATGGCCAATTCCTTCCCATATGATGGTTCCTTTTTGGATTCCTTGTCCCCGTTCATTTGACCACACGGATTCTGTATGATAATCGTTGTTTGGGAGGGGCCTGGGTTGATTGTTCCCCTTGCGGGTTCCAATAGCCTTGTGGACCTCTTGGGATTTGTGTCTATCTTCCCATCCTCCCACATCAAGTACCTGGTGTTGAGTGGTTTAGTGCTACGGTCTGCATTTCCACCTATGGTCTCCTTCGGGAGGGACTTCCTCCTGTTTGTAGAACCTTCCTCCTTAGTCTGTTGGGAGTGCTCTCCTTCTCCTCCCATGTCCCTCAGTCCAGTGTGTCCCTGCTGAGTTTTCCTGGGCCTACATCTCCCTGACACTTCATTTGGCCGGAGTTTCTCCGGCCTTGCGCTTCTCAGCGATATTTTGTTTTCAGAGGCTCGTTCCTCGTCTCCTGGTTTTGGGATGCAGGGTTTATCTTATCCTTTCTTTTTTCTGGCCTTTACTTACAACCCCCTCCCTTTCCAAGGGTTGGCGGTTTCCCTTAGCGCCTTTGGGGTTTTCACCTTTCAATAGGACGCTTCACTTCATCACCTGCTTCGCGGTGGGGGGAGTCCTGTTCCCTTCATATGTGAGCCTTGCTATGGCTTCCCTCACTCCAGTGTGCCCCTGCTGAGATTTCCTGGTCCTGCATCTGGTCCCCTTTTTCCCCTGATACTTCATTTGGCCGGAGTTTCTCCGGTCTTGCGCTTCTCAGCGGTATTTTGTTTTCAGAGGCTCGTTCCTCATCCCCTAGTTTGGGGATGCAGGTCTTATCTTTTCTCTTTTTCTGGTTTTTACTTACAACCCCCTCCCCTTCCAAGGGTTGGTGGTTTCCCTTAGCACCTTTGGGATTTTTTCCTTTCAATAGGGCGCTTAACTTCTTCATCTGCTTTGTGGTTAGGGGAGACCTGCTCCCTTCACATGTGAGCCTTGCTATGGCTTCCCTCACTCGTTTGGCCTTCAGTGATTCCATGTTCCCTTGCTCCCCTGGCCCGTCAGGGGTTGGCCTCAGGGTGTTTGTGCTTTCACCTGAGACTATTAGAATGTTAGGTAGCTCCGATACGCGGTGCTGTCCTACTTTCTCTCCAGCCTTCGGCTGAGCTCGGTGTTCCCCTTTGCCTTCTTCTTGCATTTGGGTCGTTCTCCCAGGCATTTGTCCTGGGGTGCTGGCAGTCGTCACTGTGGCTTCCTTGGGGTTTCTCCCTGGTTATGTGGCTTCCTGCCTATTCCATCCTTTTCTCCTGTTGGGTCACATGGTTCTTCCGCACCTGTATGCCCAACAGGTGGCATGGCTGTTCTTTTCTCACCCTCGGGGACTGCTTTGGGACGTCCCATGGTGCTGTATCCCCCAATGCCATGCACGAGAAAATTAGATTTTTTGTACTCACCGTAAAATCCTTTTCTCGTAGTAGGCATTGGGAGACACAGATCCCACCCTATGTTTTTTACTTCCGCTTCTCCGGGCTGGTCTCTTGATCTTTCCCGGTACGGGAGTTGTTGGTTCCTTGCCTTTCTTCTCTCTCCTACTGCTTTTGGCACAAACTGATCTGCCTAGTGTCTGTGGAGAGGGTATAGCCCAACGGGGAGGAGTCAACACTTTTTTATGTCTAGTGTCGCCTCCTAGTGGTAGTTGGACATATACCCATGGTGCTGTGTCCCCCAATGCCTACTACGAGAAAAGGATTTTACGGTGAGTACAAAAAATCCAATTTTTATTTATAAAAAAAATCCAAATTTACCCAAAAATTTTTTTAAATTTTTTTTTTTAAATTACTGTGCTGTGAACAGCGTAATGGAAAATGGATGCGCCATCTGTTTGTCATTTCCCTCCCCCCCCAAAAATTTTTATAACAGTGATCAAGAAATCGTATGTACCACAAAAATAGTATCAATAAAAACTACAGATCGTCCTACAAAAAACAAGCCCCCATTCTGCTCTGTGGATGGAAATATAAAAAAGTTATGGCGGTCAGAAAATGGTGATCCAAAGGAAATTTTGATTTTTTTCAAAGGTTTTTATTTTATTAGGAGTAGTAAAGAAAAAAAAAAGCCTATACAAGTTTGGTATCGCTGTATTTGTATTGAACCGCAGGATAATATTATGTCAATGTTAGCACACAGTGAATACCGTGATGTCAAAAACCTTGACAGAATTGTGTTTTTATTTAATTTAACCCCACAAAAATTTAGTTTCCCAATAACAGACATGGTAAATTAAATGATGACATTAAAAAATGCATCTTGTCCTGCAAAAAATAAGCCCTCATATGGCCATATGAATGGAAAATTAAAAAAGTTATGGCTATTGGAACGTGGGGAGGAGAAAATGAAAATGCAAAACAAAAAAATGGGCACGGTACTTAAGGGGTTAAATACCTTTTTTATGTTTAACATATTTTTAACAAGAATTTTTGTTGATATTTTTCATTCTCCATGTCAATATCTATATTTAAACAAAAAACCTAAAATCCTGCAGTTTTCTTACTGTCCACTAAGCCTAATAGGAGCCACTTCTTGGTCTGTACAGATCACTTTACTGTATTTATCTACTTATTTGTAATTCTAATGCTGCCTATAATGATAGCACCTCTGTGTATAGATAAGACAGGATCCACCATTCACAATAGGTGATTGTCAGAGCTTATATATTCTTTCCTTGTACAATTTTAACGCCCCACAGTGGCATTACCATCATTGTGCGCCCCCACTATCTCTTTTGGGTGATTATGTGTCATCTTATATACCAATTTCCATGTCCTGCAAAAATGTGTAATTTCTATGTTTGCAAATTACTGTTGAAGTGTAATGTGCCTGGTTTACCAGCAGATGGCGGCAATCCTGGCAGAGCTAGTTTACATAGAATGGAACTTGTCTATCCATTCTAGCCCTCTCTAGAGAGGGAGGTGTTAGTTAGAGTTAGTCTAGCTTACCCCCTGTAAGTGGATGGAGCAGGCCCTTGTCTCTGTTGGACGGGCCTTGCCAAAGCCAGCTAGAGTACCTTAAACTTTGCTGGAGCCAGAGAAAGAAACAGGAAGCTTTAGAAGCCAGGAGGAAAGGTGCCCCGATAAAGAGAGAAGATAAAGAGAAATAAAGATAGAGTCAGACTACAGAAAGCTAAGTTGCAGCCTACAGCAGAAAGGGAGAAGTTCCTATTTAAGCCAGCCAGTATAGCAGAGCTAAACGAGTACAGATGTAGCAGGCTGAGAGTGTTATTGCCTGCCAATTTAGACCAAAACCTGCCGATAACCAAGATAAAGTTGGAAGATTGTTCCCTGATGCAAGTTTATTCAAGTAAAGCTGTTTCAACTTTAATAAAAGTCTGGACTGCATAATTTCTACAAATACCTCAACTGTTAACCCTGTTATCGCTGCTTCGGATGACCACACTTGGGGTTCCGGATATCCAGGTAGGAGCACCGTGACAAGTGCAAAGCCGCGCCTAAAGGGACACTATAGGCAACCCTTATACCACTCTGGTATTCCTACACCTGGGTTCCACAGTCACCTTCTAGATAGGGGGACCTAGTCCCTCGTTGCTGAAATGCAACTGGCGTCACAACAAAACTCACATAACACCTGTAGAAGAGACCCCCAGCATGGGACCAGCTCGCTGCAAAATGACCTCTGCACAGGTCACAGAGCATAGCATCAATGAGGTCCCCTCCTGACCATTGTGTCTATGACACATGTGGCTGCCGTAAAGGAGTTTTCTTAATGCTTTGTAATGCTGTTAAGATCAGCTCAGACAAGATGGCCGCCTCCATAATCATGTTCAGGAAATAAAATAAAGAAATCTGCAATCAGAAAATAAAAAGATTAGAAAAAAGGAGATGTGTTACTATCTGATTTTAACTGGCAGATTACATTTTTGGTGACACATTTTCTTTAACTCCTTGTACTTTGAGCTATTGTGTTTAGATGTACAATAGCTACTAACTATAGTGCAATTATTAGAAATGATAAGAACTATTAACAATTCCTTATATCTATACTGAAATATCTCAGTGTGTGTTCGTCAGAGCCCCAGGAAGGTGACCTTGTTAGAATGTACAAATGACGCAGAACTATTCAGATGCACACAGTACTGTGTAATACAGAGACGACACAGCATGCTTTTATCTACTAAGGAACTTCAGGTATGTGTATGACCTCACAGTTTTAAAACAAAGCTTGTAAGAAAGTATTTGTATTGAGTATTCTCGTTTGTTAAGATAAACTGGTCTTACTAATGGTTTGCCAACACAGAAGAATCTCTGGGTACAACCTACACTACTCACAAAGTTAGGGATATTTGGGTTTCGGGTGAAATTTATGGAAAACGTAAAAAGTTCACACAAACATCTCAAACAATTTTTGAAACAAAAGCCAACAACAGTGGTGGGTATACCCCCACAAAAATGTCAATGTCTCAACGACGTCTCATGCTGTTCACAAGTCGACTTATTGTCTGCTGAGGCATGACATCCCACTCTTGAAGGGCGGCCCTCAGGTCTTTGAGGTTCTGGGGTACAGAGTTACGAGCCTCTACACGGCTGATCCCATAGGTTTTCAATAGGATTCAGATCTTTGAGGTACCTTAGTCATTCCCTAATGATGCGACCTCGAGCTGGCGCATTGTCATCCATGAAGATGAAATTAGGCCTGTGTTGTTCATGCAGAGGCACGACTGGATTAATGATGCTTTTCAAGTAGTATGGACTTGTCACTGTACAAGTGTAGGGCAGTTCTGTATTGACTAGACACACCTGCCAAACTGTAACACGATCATGCTGATGTAAGCAGTTTCAAATAGTCTGACGTGACGCTTGGGTGCCTCTGACCTCCCTTAAAAGGTTAAAGGGGTTCTGCACTTTGTTTTACCTGATGATCTATCCTCTGGATAGATCATCAGCTTCTGATCGGCGGGCGTCTGACACCCGGGACCCCCGCCGATCAGCTGTTTGAGAAGGCAGCGGCTAAGCTCTGTTCACTTGAATGGAGCTTAGCCCTGCCCACGCTAGTTGATACTAGTTGTGACGTCACTCGGCCGTCGGTAAACAGTGAGAAGGCCGCGGCGCTGCTGGAGCGCCGCTGCCTTCTCAAACAGCTGATCGGCGGGTGTCCCGGGTGTCGGATCCCCGCCGATCAGAAGCTAATGATCTATCCAGAGGATAGATCATCAGTTAAAACAAAGTGCCGAACCCCTTTAAATGGGCCTGTAGTTGTGTAGATAAAAAAAGGTGGGGGGGGTAGGGTGTGAGTACACTCCCAGTTCCTCTCCAAGTGGACCCTGGAAATAGCGCCAATCCAAATAGCGGGTGATGGAATAAAGGGAGGTGGGGGGTAGGCTAGGTCACAGATGGTGGCAGGATGGGTTGTGGACATTAAAGATGAAAAACAATATGAAGCAATAAAAAATATGAATAAACAAATATTAATAAGCAATAATAAAGCCATTAAAAAATGGTGTGTATTAAAAACATGAGTGGGAGACAGGAAGGAGGGGAGTGACATAAAATTCAAAGTATTGGCATTAAAAATAAAATACAATGTGTTTTGCTTAAAATCACTTTAAGAAAAAAAATTACGTATTATGTTTATCCGAGTAAACCCCCCCCCATGAAGTGAGTAACATCTTATTGTGCAGACTTACACCGAAGTGTATTCACCTGTACATCTATTCGCCACTCAGGTGGCGATTTTTTGTTTTTTCAGTGGAACACAAAATTATATTATTTTTTTTCTTAAAGTGATTTTAAGCAAAACACATTGTATTTTATTTTTAATGCCAATACTTTTAATTTTATAAAACAATATACTGGGCACTCACACTATACGTGGAACCATAAAACGATAATATAGTAGTTAAAAAATGTATTAATATAGCTTGATGTAAATAATACTAAAATACAATACAATAGACTGTGCTATTTAAAAGTCAAAAATGGAATACATTGGTATAAAATACAATAGAATATAAGACTCAATTAATAGACAATTATAATAGACAATAGCAGGGAATTAATAATGCAGCTAAAATGTAAAATAGCAGAGGTGGTGTTTCATAAATAATGTCTCATTCCTGGCACCGCTCCGTACAATTGAAGAGCCAATGTCCTCCAAGCTTCTGTTTGCCTGCTTCCACGCTGGTATGACTCTGCGGTCACGAAAAAAGAGCTTGTTCTCTGGATATGAGAATTACAGGCTTCTCGTGAGTCAGCGTGCCAGGTCCTCTTCGCTTGTGAAGCGTTCCGGATTTATAGCGCCAACCTAGAATGACTGCGGCACTGGGTACAACAGGAGTTCGTATGAAGGTAAGCTGGGGGTCTTGGATCAAACGCGTTTCGGGGCTTCACGTTGCCCCTTCCTCAGTGATGAACTGAGGAAGGGGCAACGTGAAGCCCCGAAACGCGTTTGATCCAAGACCCCCAGCTTACCTTCATACGAACTCCTGTTGTACCCAGTGCCGCAGTCATTCTAGGTTGGCGCTATACATCCGGAACGCTTCACAAGCGAAGAGGACCTGGCACGCTGACTCACGAGGAGCCTGTAATTCTCATATCCAGAGAACAAGCTCTTTTTTCGTGACCGCAGAGTCATACCAGCGTGGAAGCAGGCAAACAGAAGCTTGGAGGACATTGGCTCTTCAATTGTACGGAGCGGTGCCCAGAGCCATATAGACCGGAGGCGGAGACAACCAGAAGGCGAGCAGTCGGTGACACAGAGAACCGGAACCACAGCACTGAAACTTACACCAGCAATTACTGAACAGTGAGTAGAAGCGGGATGCCGCAACCAAACACTCACTATAACAGAATACTGCCTTTCATTGCTTCTTTGATCCTTTGGAACAATCGGAGACCTTTTTCCAACTTATTATCAATATTCCTTAGATTGGAATGAGACATTATTTATGAAACACCACCTCTGCTATTTTACATTTTAGCTGCATTATTAATTCCCTGCTATTGTCTATTATAATTGTCTATTAATTGAGTCTTATATTCTATTGTATTTTATACCAATGTATTCCATTTTTGACTTTTAAATAGCACAGTCTATTGTATTGTATTTTAGTATTATTTACATCAAGCTATATTAATACATTTTTTAACTACTATATTATCGTCTTATGGTTCCACGTATAGTGTGAGTGCCCAGTATATTGTTTTATATTGTTCATTTGTTAAAGGAGGGGCGAATCCTTTATTACTGAGAGCACCTCCTCCTGTGGTTTCACTCACTCCTGTGCGTCTCATATCAGTTACTTAACTTTTAATTTTATGTCACTCCCCTCCTTCCTGTCTCCCACTCATGTTTTTAATACACACCATTTTTTAATGGCTTTATTATTGCTTATTAATATTTGTTTATTCATATTTTTTATTGCTTCATATTGTTTTTCATCGCCCTTTAATGTCCACAACCCATCCTGCCACCATCTGTGACCTAGCCTACCCCCCACCTCCCTTTATTCCATCACCCGCTATTTGGATTGGCGCTATTTCCAGGGTCCACTTGGAGAGGGACTGGGAGTGTACTCACACCCTCCCCCCTTCCCACACACCTTTTTTTATCTACATTTACCTGCGGACTCTTCTGCAGGGTCGACCCTCTGAGTAGCCTTTCCCCCCCTCACCCTCACCTCCATCCCCTGGCGCCTCCAGTTACCTCGGGCAGGGCCGGCCTTAGGCCTTTAGGCGCCCTGTGCGAGAAAGTTTTACAGCGCCCCATAGTGACCATGCCCCTCAGTAACCACGCCCCCTCAGTAACCACACCCTTTCAGTGGTCATACCCAAAATCCCTGGGGGGGGTTGATGTAGTAGCAGGAAAGCACACTGTCCCCCTGTCCTCTATGAGCCCCCCTGAGTCCTCTCTGAGCCCCCCCCCCCCCCCCACCCATTGCACACTTTTCCCACTCCAGATGGGCCAGTGGGCTGGCAGCAGCACATCCCCCCGCCCTGTCACCATGGCATTGGCACATTTCTCCCTGTCCCCTCCAGATGGGCAGCGATCAGTGGCACCTGAGGGGTTAACTGCCCCTGATCTGCTGCCAGTACCCGCCTCCTGTATTAAGAGGTAATTATCATTGGTGGCGCAGTGCGCTCTTTTTCCCCCCTCAACCCCCCACCCCCAGTATTAAAATCATTGGTGGCAGTGGCCACAGGGTGTAAGCCTGGGGCTCCGATTGGTTACCATGGCAGCCAGGACGCTCCTGAAGCCCTGGCAGCCATGGTAACATCCCTGATGCTGTGTGTACAGAGCATCGGGGACATGGTGAAGTCCTATTCACCCTGATAGAGCTCTATCAGGGTGAATAGGACAAGGGATTAAAAAAATCCCAGGTTATAGCCCCTAAGGGGGGAAATAGTTATTAAAAAAAAAAAAAGTTTAAAAAACCCCACCAAAATATTAAGTATGAATCACCCCCTTTCCCAATTTCACATATAAAATGTATAAACAATAAATAAACATATTACATATCGCCACGTCAGAGAAGTCCAAACTATTAAAATATTTAAAAAAATCAATGCGGTGAACGCCGGAACAGAAAAAATTAATAAAAACTGAGCGTTTCGCCATTTTTCAAAATGCGGAATGCACGTGGCTTATTTGGTTTATTTTTTCGCGTGGTATCGAATAGTATTGAGTATCGCAATACTTTTTTATGGTATCGAAACCGAATCAAAAATTCTACTTCTCTGGGCTACAGACATTGATGACCTATCCTCCAGATAGTTTATCAATATCCAGTCGGTGAGGGTCTGACACCCGGCACCCCCACGTTCAGCTATTTTGGACTGCCAGGATGTTTGAAACTATAGTGTATGGAGCAGACTTCTGGTGTACTGCAGCTCAGCTCCCATTCGAGGGAAGTAGTGTTTAACCCCCACCAATCTAATATCTGTAGCCTGAAGAAACCCTTTAACTGACAGATACAGTATATGACTAGCGTTGTAACCTTCCACCCGACACCCACCCAATGACTCGCGATTCTCGGGAGAATTTGAGCTCCTTCTCCCTGGCTAAGAGCGGGGCGCTCTGATTGGATGCGCTCGCAGCCAGGGAGAAGATAACCACGCCCAGGAGAACTTCAAGTCCACATCTAGTATAACCAAGTCGCCTCATTAGCATATGAGGCACCAAAAGATACAGGGACCACAGCGGACGAACGGGGGGGGTTCTTTAGAAAAAAAAAAATTGGCAAGACATCACTGGGGGACGCACTATAAGGTAGTATAATAATTAGATTATAGTTATCCAGGTGAAAGGTCCTCTTTAAGGTTCTTTCCACCATTCCCGAGTCCCGACACTTTCCCGAAAAGTTGTTGGAACTTGGTGGGTGAGGTTGTGGCCTCCTGTGACCCTACAGATTTACTATAATTTATACCAGTTCACAGCTGTACGATTTTATGCTGCACGAGCAAAAAAATGTGCCAAATTTTTTAAGGTGCCAGCATTTGGCATTTTACACCAGCACAGTTTGGATTGAGACCAGCATATGAAATTTACTCAATAAATTTACTGACCAAAGCAAAAAAAAAAAACTTTCAAGTGGAAAGGCTAGTAAATGACTACTTGTGATGTAGAGCAGTGGTTCTCCAAATTTCTAACCCAATTACCCCAGGTTAAGATTAAACACTGCTGCCTGGTATGCACACTTTGAGAACTTAGGATGTAGAAATAGCGCTGGTTTTAGCCTTTAATCTGCTGATGAAAGAAAAGAAGTCAATTTTACTGTACAATATCTTTTATCTTATTGATACCATTAAAGCTCCATTAGCAGTAATTACAATATGAAAGGTACATTTCAATAAATTAGAATATCATGGAAAAATGTATTTATTTCAGTAATGCAATTCAAAAAGTGAAACTCATATACTATGTAGATTCATTACACAGTGATCTATTTTAAGTGTTTCTTTTAATGTTGATGATAATGGCTTTACAGCTAATGAAAACCCAGAAATCAGTATCTCAGAAAATTAGAATTTTATGAAAAAGTTGAATATTGTAGAGTTATGGTGTCACACTCTAATCGGCTAATCAACATCAAACACTGGCAAAAGGTTTCCTGAGCCTTTAACTCTTAAATGCTTTTTTCTGGGATTTTAATATTGGTGACCTGTCCTCAGGATAGGTCACCAATATCACATCGGCGAGGTTCCGACACTCAGCACCCTAGCCAATCAGCTAGTTGAAGAGAAGGCAATGCTCTGTGTGAGCGCAGCATTCCCGTATATGTTTACCTGCTCGCTGTCGACACTGAAGCAGTAAGCAGGTGTGATGGGACGGCTCGTTCCTATTCAATTGTATAGGAAGGAGCCATCCCATAGGAGTGAATGGGACAGCTTGTTATTGACGGCGAGCTAGACAGCTACTAGTAATAGGCCTAAACCTGTACAAGGCTGACAGGCCACTTACTAGTACCAATCAGGCCTGTAGGTGGCAGCACTGCATTGGAATATACTGAATTCAGTATTGTATACAGGTGAAACTCGAAAAATTAGAATATTGTGCAAAAGTGCATTTATTTCAGTAATGCAAATTAAAAGGAATTGCATTAATGCAGCTTAAAATTAGAATTTTGTGAAAGGGTTCAATATTCTAGGCTCAAAGTGTCACACTCTAGTCAGCTGCAAAGGGGACCTCAAAATTGTGACTTTGGGGTTTCATAAGCTGTAAGCCATAATCATCCAAATTATAACAAATAAAGGCTTGAAATATCTCGCTTTGCATGTAATGAGTTTCTCATATATTAGTTTCACCTATTAAATTGCATTACTGAAATAAATTAACTTTGCACGATATTCAAATTTTTCGAGTTTCACCTGTAGATATGCATTACAGAATGCAAGAAGCAATCCAATGATTGCTTTTTATAGTCACCTAGGTTGACTTAAAGGGAACCTGTCACCTGGAAAAGACAATTTACACTAATCACAGTACCTTAAAGTATCTCTCATAGTGTGCCCAAAGATGTATTCATCTTCTTTCTGTGTTGTGCTTTCTCATAAAATCGATTTATACAGTAAAACTGTGTTTGGCACCTTTTTGAAGTCGTGCTGAAGTCACGGGGGCAGCAGCCTCCTTGACTCAACCGTCGGATAAGCCCGCCCCTATGCCGCTCCTCCGCATATTGATAGACATTTTTCCCTGTAGCCGTGACCGCGCTCTTCTCGCGCATGCGTCGTGCGTGTCCTGCCACAGCATGATCCCGGCTACGGCTCCCTCCCTCCCTGGCATCTTCTTGTTTAAAAAAAAAAGTAAAAAATAAATAAGTTTTAAAAAATACAAAAATTCTAATCACTAGAATAGAAATAGAATTAAAAAAATACACAAACAACAAAAAAACAAACATCATGGGCATCGCTGCGTCTGAAAACTCCCTGTACTATTAAAATGTAAAAATATTTATTTAGTACGGCAAACAGCGTATCGGAAAGAAAAAAATTCATATTGGCCAATTCGCAAATTTTAATAAAAAGTAGTACACACTGCAATCAATACACACTCCAATCACACTCTCAAAAACTGAGCCCTAACATACTTCCGTAGACATAATTCGAAAAAAGTTATAGGGGTCAGAATAAGGCGATGAAAATAAAAAAAATTTTTTTTGTTATATTGATGACCTATCCTCAGTTGGTTGAAGGGAGGGCCGAGCTCAGCCTTCCCTCCTTTACCTGCTCACTGGCAACAGTGCAGCGGCGAGCAGGTGTAACTACAAGCCGTCGCATAGAAGTGACGGCTCGTTCCTATACACTTGAATGTGAAGGAGCTGTTCCACAGAAGTGTTTCCAATTCCACCCCATATGGAATTTTTACAGCTTCCCACTACATTGTATGCAATAGTAAATGGCGCTATTAGGCTACTTTCACACTAGCGTTCGGGGCTCCGCTTGTGAGTTCCGTTTGAAGGCTCTCACAAGCGGCCCCGAACGGATCCGTCCAGTCCTAATGCATTCTGAGTGGAGGCGGATCCGCTCAGAATGCATCAGTCTGGCAGCGTTTGTCCTCCGCTCTGCTCAGCAGACGGACACCTGAACGCTGCTTGCAGCGTTCGGGTGTCCGCCTGGCCGTGCGGAGGCGAACGGATCCGTCCAGACTTACAATGTAAGTCAATGGGGACGGATCCGTTTGAAGTTGACACAGTATGGCTCAATTTTCAAACGGATCCGTCCCCCATTGACTTTCAATGTAAAGTCTGAACGGATCCGTTTGCATTATCACGAACAAAAAAAAAAAAATTTTTTTTTTTTTTTTTTTTGTTCATGGTAATGCAAACGGATCCGTTCTGAACGGATCCAAGCGTTTGCATTATAGGTGCGGATCCGTCTGTGCAGATACCAGACGGATCCGCACCAAACGCAGGTGTGAAAGTAGCCTTAAAAAGTAAAACTTGACTCGCAAAAAACAAGCCCTCATATGGCTATGTGAACAGAAAAATAAAAAAGCTATTGCTCCGGGAAGACAGGGAGTGAAAAAATAAGATGCAAAAATGGAAAATCGCAGGGTCCTGAATGAGTTAGGCTACTTTCACACTTGCGGCAGTGTGATCCGGCGGGTAGTTCCGTCGTTCTGAGGCTCCGTCCACTCACCCATTATGCCGCCCAGGTCCAGTGTTGTGCACGCCCAGCTCCTCTTGATTGATGGCACGGTCCGCCGCATCGCTGCCGAAATCCCGCGCCTGCGCCATTCACTTCGGCGCAGGCGCAGTGAGTGAAGGCTGCTCTCCTGATGCCGGCTTCCTCACTGTGACGTGGTCGACGCAGGCGCAGTGAGGAATCCGGCACCAGGATCGCATCATTCACTCACTGCGCCGAAGACAGAAGTGAACGGCGCAGGCGCGGGATTTCGGCAGCGATGCGGCGGACCGTGCGATCAATCAAGAGGAGCTGGGCGGGCACAAAACTGGACCTGGGCGGGATAATGGGTGAGTGGACGGAGCCTCTAGGTGCTGATTTTACGCCCACATAGCACCTAGAGGCTCATTAGCATATTATAAAAGTGCTTTTTTAACAAAAACGGCTGCAGGGACTAACGTTAGAAACACACTGTTATGTAGTGCTGACATTAGCACATCGCCAATGTCAGTCAGCTACATAACAGTATTTCTGGTGGTAGAAACCCTTTAAAGTGAATTTAAGGAAGTGAGAACTTATGATTTCTGATATACTTGATCTAAATTCTTAAGTTAAAAAGAGCTGCCTGCAGAGTGGGGCCCCCAAGAGAAGCAAGGGGTGCCCCTCCTTATCCTTGCAGGTCTGCAGGCAGCTCTTTTTAACTTCAGAATTCAGATCAGACTCTCACTAATTACAAATTTACAGCACACACACCCTGGCCTGTAGTGTCCACCATCAGACAGGGGAGGGAAGAAACCCCAGAACTAGAGTGTGCCCCCCAACATGGGGGGACACACTGACACTCTATTTCTGGGGTTTCTTTTCTTCCCTCCCCTGTCTGATGGTGGACACTACAGGGGTGTGTGCTGTAATTAGTAAGTGAGAGTCTGATAATCTGAAGTTAAAAAGAGATGCCAGCAGTGATAAGGAGGGCGCCCCTTCCTTCTTTTGGGGGGCACACTCTTATATGACAGACTAAGGGTACTTTTACACTTGCGGCAGGATGGATCCGGCAGGCTGTTCAGCCTGTCGTATCCGTCCTGCCGCTATTTCGCCTTGCCGCCACTCCATCCCTATTGACTATAATGGGAACGGGGACGGAGCTCCTGCGCAGCACGGCACTGCGCGGTGAGAGGCCACCGGACGAAAAAGTCGGACTTGCAGTACTTTTCAGCCGCCAGCCTTTCACCGCACACTGCCGCGCTGCATCGGAGCTCCGTCCCCGTTTTCTTTTCCATGATAATGTAATTTATTGAGGTGCACTTGTAAATGCGTTATCTTGGGAGTGACCACCAGAGGGCAGTTGACGTCTATCCAATAATTAGGATTTATAACCTGTGTCTATAGAATTCAGTTGCTATTAATTCTATAAAGGATCCTTAGGAGAATTTCTGTAATATGTATTGATTTTCATTTAATCTGGCATTTAAGAATGATGATGCTAGCAGAGTTTGTTAGGATTTTCAGGCTTTATTTTTAAAAGTTCTCGGCTTTTGCAGGTAACCTTTAATATTTGTTCTGTGGCATCTGATAATCCAGCATCTCCAAATTCTTCTAAATGCAGAATTAATTACTTTTTTCTGTATCCATATCAGAACCTATTGTTATCTTTGAAAGTTACATCTTATGTTAATAAATACAGCTTTTAGGTTCCAATAGTCAATATTCGTCTTAGGCCACGTTCACATCACTAGTTGTCTCCATTGTTCTGCTCCACTAGAGGAACAGAACAACATGGATGTGCCGGATTTGGAACAAACAGAGCCAAACAGACCGCATTGACTATTAGTGTTGAGTGAAGCGAGCTTTGGATGTTACATCTGAAGTCGCTTTGTTATAATTAGAGGTGAGCGAATTTCATGTTATGAAATTCGTTCACGCTTTGGTGGTAAAAGCAGAATTGTGTTATGGATTCCGTTACCATGAACCATAACGCAATTCTATAACGGAATGCCTTTAGAAGTCTATGGCCTGCATAATAGATCCGTCCTGTTTCCGTTATGCAGGAGAGGACTCCCCTGCATAACAGAAACAGGACAGATCTGTTATGCAGCCCATAGACTTCTATTATGACGGAATAAATAACGGAATGCCTCTAAAGGCATTCCGTTATGCATTCCATCATAGAATTGCGTTGTGGTCCGTGGTAACGGAATCCATAATGCAATTCTGCTTTTACCACCAAACAAAGCGTGAACGAATTTCAAAATATGAAATTCGCTAATCTCTAGTTATAATACTTTACAGATATTTATCCCTGTACAGTATTAGGCTAGTTTCACACCTGCGTTCGGTGCGGATCCGTCTTATATCTGCACAGACGGATCCGCACCGATAATGCAAACGATTGTATCCGTTCAGAACGGATCAGTTTGCATTATTCTTTAAAAAAAAAGTCTAAGTCAAAACGGATCTGTTTTCAATTGCACCATATTGTGTCAGTGAAAACGGATCCATCCCCATTGACTTACATTGTAAGTCAGGACAGATCCGTTTGGCTCTGCATCATCAGGCGGACATCAAAACGCTGCAAGCAGCATTTTGGTGTCCGCCTCCATAGCGGAATGGAGGCGCAACGGAGTCAAACTGATGCATTCCGAATGGATACTTATCCATTCAGAATGCGTTGGGCTGAACTGATCTCACAAGCGGACCCAGAAATGCCGCACGTGACCTCATTGAATAACTTCGGTAGTTGATTTTTGAAGTGGAAGATCACTTTAAAACTTGAAACCAAACTCGGCTTCGGTTCCAAGATACTAGTTGGAACCGAAGCAGAGTTAATTTTTTATGTTTTAAAGTGGTTTTCCACTTTAAAATTAAACTACAGAAGTTATTCAATGAGGTCACGAGTGACTTCATGAATAACTAACTTCGGCTCATCGGAGCTCATACATTCTAATACTGTACAGAGATTAATCTCCATAAAGTATTATTCCAGAGTAAAGAACGAAGCGACTTCGGATGAAGCATCTGAAGCTCGCTTTTCTGAACACCATTGACTATATTGGGAACTGTTCGGTTTTCTTTCAGGTGTCTGTATGCTTTTTTTTAGTGGGAGAAAAAAGTCCTGCATGCAGGACTGTTTGTCTGCTCTTTTAGGAGGAATCTGGGACAAAAGCCTTAACTGAGCTTCCAATGCAGATGTGAACATGCCCTAAATCAGGGATGCTCACCCTGTGGCCCTCCAGCTGTTGTAAAACTACAACTCCCACGATGCCTTTCTGTAGGACGATAGCTGTAGGCTGTCATGGATGATGGGAGTTGCAGTTTTGCAACAGCTGGAGGGCCGCAGGTTGAGCATGCCTGCCCTAAATGATTTCTTCAGGTGCTTGGTATGTAGTGAAAAGGTTTTAGACAGTATACTGCTACAGAGGGATCTGGATAGATTGGAGGCTTGGGCAGAGAAGTGGCAGATGAGGTTTAACGCTGACAAATGTAAGGTTATGCACATGGGAAGGAATAATGCAAGTCACCAGTACATACTAAATGGTAAAACACTGGGTAACACTGACATGAAAAAGAACTTAGCAATTTTAGTGGACAGCAAACTAAGCCGTAGAAACCAGTGCCAGGCAGCTGCTGCCAAGGCCAATAAGATAATGGGTTGCATCAAAAGGGGCATAGATGCGCGTGATAAAAACATAGTCCTACTACTTTACAAATCACTAGTCAGACCACACATGGAGTACTGTGTACAGTTCTGGGCTCCTGTGAACAAGGCAGACATAGCAGAGCTGGAGAGGGTTCAGAGGAGGGCAACTAAAGTAATAACTGGAATGGGTGGACTACAGTACCCAGAAAAACTATTAAAATTAGGGTTATTCACTTTAGAAAAAAGACGACTGAGGGGAGATCTAATAACTATGTATAAATATATCAGGGGTCAGTACAGAGATCTCTCCCATCATCTATTTATCCCCAGGACTGTGACTGTGACAAGGGGACATCCTCTGTGTCTGGGGGAAAGAAGGTTTCTATACAAAATAGAAGAGGAGTCTTTATGGTAAGAGCAGTGAGACTATGGAGCTCTCTGCCTGAGGAGGTGGTGATTGCGAGTTCACTAACAGAGTTCAAGAAGAGCCTGGATGTATTTCTGGAGTGTAATAATATTACAGGCTATAGCTACTAGAGAGGGGTCGTTGATCCAGGGAGTTATTCTGATTGTCTGATTGGAGTCGGGAAGGAATTATTTTCCCCAAAGTAGGGAAAATTGGCTTCTACCTCACAGTTTTTTTTTTTCCTTCCTCTGAATCAACTCGCAGGATAACAGGCTGAACTGGATGGATTGATGGATGTCTATTTTCAGCCTTATAAACTATGTTACCTGAAATCGCCACAGTTTTGCTTTTTCATAAACTTTGCATTGTCCTAGAGGTTATAAATTTCTCCAAAATTTGATGCATTTTGGTGCATCAAATTTAGAAAAATCAACTGCGCCTATCTTGCCAAGGGGATGTGATCTAAGATGCAACATATTTGCGCCATAAAATTCTGTTGCAAAGTAAGTAAACCCATATTTCGTAAAAAGTTAGACTAGAAGTGTCTATCTCTGCACCGAATTCATCTTGCGAGAGCTCCTGTGATAAATCTGGTCAAGTCTAGACAGCCTGTCCAAATTTACACCACTTATAGGATTAATAAATCTTCCCCATTATGCTTCACCTATTCTTACTGCATGACCAAAAAGCATTGAACAATCGTGCCAATTTAAGTTAAAACTATGTGTGCTTTTGGTTATATGGCAAAATATGCCAGGTGTACAGACACTTTCAGGTAATATGGGCAGAAAAAAAGGAAAAACATAGGTGCAGCATGTACCGTTTTTTTCGCTTTATAAGACGCACCCGATGATAAGAAGCACCCCAGGTTTAAGAGGAGGAAAATAAGAAAAAAATATTTTTCATCAGATAGAACACTGCCGCCTCCGCAGCAGATAGTCCATGTACAAAACAAGTGTTGAATAAAGTATCATAAAATGGCAGTATGCATAAGATGGTGGTTCAACTGTTCAATCTTGTCATTAAACATAAAATGGTGGAGATATTTCTCTCTTGAGTATCTGTACTCTCACTTTAAGTTTTTTAATCACTTTATGATCTCTCTGAGAGGTATATCTGAGGTTAACCAATAGTTCACTTGCTCTACTTGGTTTGCAGTTTGCTCTATACAATTGTTTATGATCTGGTATGAGCAGTTCGCATTTGTATGCAATTTGTTTGGATTGTATGATTTTATGGCTGAGAAGTTAGTTTGTATGGTATTTGGTGGAACTGTAAGTAAACACACATATAACTGGTTCAGTATACAGTTATAATCACTACATTAACAATAGGAACATTATATAACTGTTTTAAATACCTATTTTGGCCTCTTGCTTCCATAAAACACAGCTCTTAGTGGAGTGTGTGTCTGTTCAGCTCCTCTATCTGGTGAATAATAATTTCTAGCAGCTCTTGCTAGGGGAATTTCCACACAGGCAGTGTGTGAGGTTGGCTGTGATTGGTCAAAACTCCTGCTGTGTGTAAGGTTAGCTGTGATTGGTCAAGACTCCTGCCCAGCAACAACAGTTTAAGGCTAGTTTCACACTTGCGGCATGCAGTAATTGCGGCATGCAGAATCCGACATGCAGTAATTTTAGTCCGGCGGCCTTTTGCCGTGCTGCGCCGGAGCTCTGCCCCCGTCCCCATTATAGTCAATGGGGACGGAGCAGCGGACCGGGGGGAAGGCGAAATAGCCGCAGGACGGATCCGACATGGTGAACAGCATGTCGGATCCGTCCTGCCGCAAGTGTGAAAGTACCCTAAATGGGTTGTCTGGGATCAAATTTATTTTTAAAAAAAATAGGTTTACTCACTCTTAATAGCCGATTCAAGGTCCCACATATGTTTTTTTTTTTTGTATTTTCTCCTCTTCTACAGGGCTCCGACAGTCCCCCACTCATAGTTGACATCGATGTTTATGTTCGCGCTAACTTCCTGCCGCACCTCCTCTGTGCATCCGCCCCCTGAATCATTCTTTCTCCAACCTGCTGCAGCATTTGCCTGTATTTTACATAGTAGGCGTTTACTATGCTAAGTAGCACAGTGCTCTGCCTGCTTCATTGAGAAGAAAGCGCACTGCCCGGTGATGTCACCGGACCAGAGGGGCGGGGCTTAGCGCAATGTGTTGCAGCCTAGTTTCCGCCCCTCAGTGCGCTCTGCATAATCACTGACGGTGACGTCACCAGGCTCCCTGCGAAGCGGAAGCAGAGGCTTCGCTCTGCAAAAAAGGGACACAGTACGTCACTGAATCTTTGAAAACGGGGCATCATAATAGTCTGGCAAAGGTAGGACAGGAATGTATGTAATATTTATGTGCTTAGTGTTCACTTACAGTAGTGTCCCCAATCCCGGACAACCCCTTTAACTCTGTTTTCTGTTGTTTCTGCTGTGTTATTGAGCTTACCTTACATTATATAATGAATCTTAAAGGCATACTATCTTTTCTGCTTCTGTGAACACAAAATCTAAGTTATGACATCCAAACATGAAGTCACTGTAAATAACTCTGCTTTTGTCTTTATCACACAAACATAGGAACTGTATTAAGGTTATTGGCACGTCTAGCTGTATAAACACACAAGCTATATTAGCAGCATAGGACAGGTCTTAGCTGGCCAGCTACAGGCGGGTTATTGTGGAAATTACTGTTAATGAAACTGGGTACTGTGGAGGTCACTAATAAAGGAGCGGCCGCTGTGGATGTTACTGTTAAGGGGGCAGACCACTGTGAAGGTCACTCTTAAAGGGACGGGGTACTGTAGATGTCACAGTTTTAGTGGATACTGTTGATATCTTTTAACGTCACACACAAACATTAAATGAAATATACCCGTGCAAAGCCAGGTCCTTCTGCTAGTTCTGAAAATAAGCAGGTTAGACCTTACTCTGAGGTTTTTGTTCACACTTATTGTGGGGTTTTGGTTCATAACTAAGCCATGACAGCTTTGCTGGGTGCAATTTGAAATTGGTACTAATGGATCTTGATGGATTCCATTGACTAGAGGGATATATTGGTTTTGCATGTTTTTTTTTTTTTATAATGTCATCTGAGAAGGTTATTGGGAACAAAACAAGGTTATTAAGAACAAGGGCTGATGGAGTTGGTGTTGACCACTAGTCTATGTAGTGACTTCACAAGGGTGCTCTTAAGGGGCACTGTCAGTGATATTGCCTGAAGGGTCCCCTTTAAGCAGTAGAACAGGGTGTAATGTCACAGGTGGGGGCTCTAACGCAGGCTACTGTGATGGTGACATTCCACTGTTGAAATCATTGTGAGGAGGGTTGTTATAAGGGACATGGGCCTGCGAGTCCCCAGTGAATGTAATGACATCACAATTTCATAAGCAATTTCATTACCAGATGCGTGTGCGCTCTATACTCTCAGAACTGCTGATTATTGACATCACTTCTGATGATGTCATCCAGGGGGTTGTAGAACCTACATTCCTAACTGGGCACCTTTAATTTTGTTCTCCTTATTGGAAATTTGACACAAAAACAGAAGGAAACTGTTGTTAATGTGAATAGTTCTTAGCCAGGAACAGAAATCTCTGAGCAGCTCTACAGGGGTTTAAAGAGCATCTGTCAGAAAAATGCCGTTTTTAGCCCAAGCATTTTTAGAGTGATATCATAAGGAAAAAATGGTAAGGGGAACCTGTCACCTCTTACTGTGCTGCCATCACTGGGCAGCACAGTATAGTTGCAGACCTGCTGATTTCAATAGCCTTTCACTTCTGGGCCACCATTCAGTAGTTCTACAGTACTGACAAGTCTTTTCTCGTACTGAAGAAACCTGCCTATCATGGACAGGAGGCGAGGGAAAGAAGGGCCACTTGTTAGACTCATCTCCGCAGCGCTGACGTGCACTGCAAGGTTGGGCCTGTCAGTACTGTAAAATCATTGAGTGGTAGCCCTGAAGTGACAGCCAGCATAAATCAGAAGAGTAGAATAGTAGAGGTGATAGGTTCCCTGTAAGCCTTCCAAAATATACTGACATAACAGAACTCGTCTTAAGCTTTTTTCACACTAGCGGCATCCTTCTCCATCAGGCTGTTCCGGCGGGGGAACAGCCTGCCGGATCCGTGCTGCCGCTAGTGCACCGTGCCGCCGGAAGTCCGCTCGGGCCCCATTGACTATGATGTGGGCAGGCCGGAGGTCTGGACGCAGCACGGCAAACATGTCGTAGTTTTATTCTGGCCGCATGTTTGCCGTGCTGCGGCCGGACCTCCAGCCCGCCCCCATTATAGTCAATGGGGCCGGAGCGGTCTTCTAGCGGCACGGTGCACTAGCGGCAGCACAGTGATGGCAGCACAGTAAGAGGTGACAGGTTCCCCTTAACATTTTTTCCTTATGATGTCACTTTAAAAATGCTTGGGCTAAAAACTGCATTTTTCTGACAGATGCTCTTTAAACCCCTGTAGAGCTGCTCAGAGATTTCTGTTCCTGGCAAAGAACTATTTACACGGTGCACTAGTGGCAACACGGATCCGGCAGGCTGTTCCCCCACCGGAACAGTCTGCCGAAGAAGGCTACCGCTAGTGTGAAAGTAGCCCTAATCAAAATGACAAATCATGAATATACAAATGAATTTAGGACCTTAAAAGACCTTTGGCGCCATTTAATGAAGGCTCAAACAGGAGTACACAATGCGAATGGCCATAACTCCCGTGGAGGCTAAGTCTCCAGGATATGGACCCCAATTGTCCAGCTCTTATATGTAGTGACCAGGAAGTGGCCTCATGCCTGATGAATGGTGCCAACCTAAAACATTGTCATAGTTAAAGAGGACCTTTCACTAGTTTAAAAACTAAAAACTAACTATATCAGTGGGCAGAGCGGCGCCCAGGGGTCCCCCTGCACTTACTAGTATGTCTGGGCGCCGCTTTGTTCGCCCGGTATAGGCTCCGGTGTGTGCAGCTCCCTCTGTTGTACTGGGCGGAGTTTTTGTATTAGGGTTGTCCCAGGCTATGAGCTGTGCGCTACGATTGGCCAGCGCTGCAGCAAGGGACAACCCTAATACAAAAACTCTGCCCCGTACAACAGAGGGAGCTGCACACATCGGAGCCTATACCGGGCGAACGGAGCGGCGACCAGACATACTAGTAAGTGCAGGGGGGCCCCTGGGCGCCGCTCTGCCCACTGATATAGTTAGTTTTTAGTTTTTAAACTAGTGAAAGGTCCTCTTTAATGTACAAGAGGTGTTATTGTGGATCTAAAGAAAAATATCTTGAAGAAGACTCTTTATTTTGGATATATATGTACAATGGGACGTGGTCACCCCTCCAGAACTTGTACCCAATCATACGTACCTAGAGAGCTGTGCTGCCTGGTCATCCATCTCCACAATCTTTACCAATATGATCTTCTACTAAAGGGGTTATCCCATGATTATTGTAAAAAATTAAAACCAGACAACGATCTCTTTCTCACAAACTAGAACCAAATCTGTACCTCACATGGATCCAGCAGGGCCGGCGCTTCCTTAGAGGCAAGGGGGGCAATTTCCCCCGGGCCCCCGAGTCCTTAGGGGCCCCCAGCGCCGGCCCGCAATACTATTGTATAATTCTTTCTGTCCTGGTGGCACTGCTAAGTTTGGTAGCTACGCTAAGCACATGGAGTCCTCCCGGGTGGCGCGTGGTCCGGACTAATGGAAAGGAGGGGGCCCCCGCCGGCGGCCGCTCTGAGCCCCGCTCTGCCTGGCTCTTTAAGAGACTCGACGAGCAGACAGTAGCTGTGAAAGAGCGTGCCGCCGCACAGACAGGCACGTCTTCTCGTCTGTCTGACGTTGCGTTGCCACAGCTCCGCCCCAAGAGCAGAGAAGAAGAAGGAGCGAGCAGCGGCAGCCAGCCACAGCCCGCCCCACAGACTCTGCCAGGGAAGGCCCGCCGCCCTCACACAACTCTTCTGATTCTGAGACTGTGACACTCAGGGGGCAGCGAAGTTCCAATTAAGTACAACAGAAACTTTCTGGTAGGTACTAGGTTGGTTAATTATAACAGGTTACTGCCGGATCCCATTCCCACCATCTCACCCGTCCCAGTAGTGCCAGGCCCAGGCAGTGTACTAGCCCGCCCTGATGATATGATATGAGGGGGGCTCTGGCTACTGGCACATGATATGGGGGGGGGGGGGGCTCTGGCTACTGGCACATGCAATGGGGGGGGCTCTGGCTACTGGCAAATGATATGGGGGGGGGGGCTCTGGCTACTGGCACATGATGGGGGGCCTCTGTCTACTGGCACATGATATGGGGGGGCTCTGTCTACTGGCACATGATATGGGGGGGCTCTGGCTACTGGCACATGATATGGGGGGGCCTCTGGCTACTGGCACATGATGGGGGGGCCTCTGGCTACTGGCACATGATATGGGGGGCTCTGGCTACTGGCACATCATATGGGGGGGCTCTGGCTACTGGCACATGATATGGGAGGCCCTTTGGCTACTGGCACATGATATGGGGGGGCTCTGGCTACTGGCACATAATATGGGGGGCTCTGGCTACTGGCACATGATATGGGGAGCTCTTGTTACTGGCACAAGATGGTGGGGGGCTCTTATTACTGGCACATTATTGGGGGGCATCTATGGGGGCACATTTTACTGGCACATTATTGGGTGGCACTATGGGGGCACTTCTTACTGGCACATTATTGGTGGGCACTATAGGGGCATCTACTGAGGCCACAAAGAACGGGTATTTTATATGGGGGGCTCTGTACAGTAGCATTTTATGCTGTGACACATATACAAGTGTTGAAGTGGCGTCCGAGATCCCCAAGGGTCAAGCCAAGTAACTGTAAGTTTTCATGTGAAATATGTTTGTTATACACATATAGCATACACTGTGCCACACAATATACAGGGGGGGGGGGGGGGGGGGGGCTTATTGTTTTTCGCCCCAGGGCCCCATTTCACCTAGAACCGGCCCTGGGATCCAGAGCTTTCCCATTCATTGCTCCAATTTGCTTAGATTTATCTAAGGCTGGCAGCCCAGGGGGTGTGTCCTTTCTGCTGCAGCTCTCTCCCTGAAACTGTCACAACTTCTAAGGGTACCGCCACATGGTCAGGTTTCCTGATGCAGTTTTGGAAGCCAAAACCAGTGATGAATTCAAAAAAAGGCGAGAAGTAGTATCTGTTCATTATATTTTCTCCCTTTATATGATCCACTCCTGATTTTGGCTTCTGAAACTGCATGCAGAACCTTTACCGTGTGGCCGTACCCTAACAGTAGATATGGCTGGTGGCAGTTGAAGGATGGAACTGAGCATGTGTGTCCACCTCAGTGATGCTATGACATATCAAAGTTGTTGTTTTTTTTAAAGTTCAGCGACAGTACAAGTTTTACCTGGATAGATGTTTGGCTAAAGGGGTATTCCCATCTTGGAAATTGATGGCATACTGTAAGATGTGCCTTCAGTGTCAGATAGGTGCAGGTCCCAACTCTGGGACCTGCTCCTGTGTCCAGAACAGGGGCCTTCAAAGTGGAGAAAGTCAGAGACGGAAGAAGAAAAAAAGAGGGTTAGTCGCTGGACCTTCAAGAAGAGTGTCCGGGAATAACTTTGCAGGGCGCCAAAAGGAAGGCAGACAGTGTGAAAAAAGGGGGCAAAGGAAGGTTCTACTAGATTGGACAAAGATATATATTGGACAAAATTATTGGTAGAGCATAGGAGGGCAGGCTGCCAATGGTCTCAACCTAACCCTGATGCCCTCAGGGTAGGTGATAGGGAAGAAAAGTAGTGTTGCGTAGAAACGTTACTCCACTTGTTTTTACAAACTCCATAGATTCCATTTTAGGGATTTTTACGATCCAAGTCCTAGATCCTAGGGATTTTGGCGCCTCCTCTCTTGTCCTTTTTAGCGTTTCTACGCAACACTACTAAAGTAGAGAAAGAGCAGCCATGCATATGCAGCCATCCTCCATTCACTGCTATGGAAGTTCTGAAAATAGTGCTGGCTCGGCTATTTTCTTAAGTCACCTAGAAGTGAATAGGGAGTAAGCTGCTCATGTGTGGTGTGCTCTCCTTCACTTTGGGTGCCCTGTTTAAGAGATAGGTGCTAGGGCCAGAAGGGGGGACCTGCACCTATCTGACATTAATGGCATATCCTAGAGATATGCCATCAAGGTCCCAGATGCTAATACTGTTATGTAACCAGATGGAGTTTTTATTTTGGCCCCCCAGTATACAGATGGACCTCTACAGTTCCCTTTGGCAGTTCCCAGTTCTGCTCTGTGGTGCTCATCCCCATTGCAGTCTAATTGCCAGTCTGGAGGTCCCTTACCAGCCACGTTCCTCACTTGATCTGCTGCAGCTCTCCAGTCGCTCTGGTTCACTATCTGGCAGGCTGTGTTGTGGGCCCACCTGCTTCTTTTCACTTGCCTTTTTCTGTCTGTACCTCCTCCTGGAGGGGCGATACCTCCTTCTAATTCATTTGGCTTCTGCCACCTTGCAGTTTCCTTTTTTTCACATAACTGATTATCATTTTGAGAGGTCCTTTCCATTTAATTGGCTGTACAATATGACTGTCCTAACTATGGTTACTATTTCAACCTGTATTATTTTGGAAGAAAAACTGTTTTCAAATAGTTGCCAGTTCTCTTCTCATACAGTACCAGGGCTGGGCCAGCTGCAGTCATCTTTATTTCTTTCCTCTCGCCAATTGCATTATTAAGCAATACTTAATACTTTTTTTTGTCTCCCTGTGTCAGTAAAATATGTAATAAAGATTTTCCTCCTTCCTCCAAAATATCAATTGCAATTAGACATAGGCTTAGATTGTGGGTTGCATATGTCTGGAATTGAAGCGCAAAGGTTACATTTAGCTTTCTAATCAACAGTCCAGTTGTCTGGCTGCACTTTTTTTCAGACAAGAAATTTACTTATCCAACCAAGCCTGTGCCCAAAGACTTGGGTACAAGGTTTCCCTTCCCAGAATTAAAGAGATTGTCTGGCTATGGCTGCAAGTGACATGCCATTCCAGCACATTTGACTGCTAAGGCCAGAGATTGGCTGCAGCGGTCACAGGACCAAGCCATTTTTGGTCCTGCAGGGAGCAGAAGCATCCAGGAACAGGGCAGTGGTGTGGGCATAGCAGGACTGCAGGCAGGTGAGGTTTTTCTTTAATGGGGAGCAGGTTAGGGGTGTCAGCTACTAGGCTGAATGACCCCCTTTAAATGTTACCTCCAGTGACAGGAAGGATGTGTGAGGTCTTCAAGCTAAGGCATCAGCAGGGATATTAAATGAGGTACAAAACCACAGTCTGAAGTCAGAGTGACACGTTCAAGGTCAGTATCCTACAAGTATTACAATTAAAGGCAAATGTTTAAGAGAGTTTAGGCAAAAAGAGTTAGCTTTGGGCATACACATCACATAGCTGTCTGCCGATGGCTATTCCTTCCGATCCCATACACATGCATGCTCTGCTTGGTCAAGCTTGCATGTGTTTGCAATGTGGAGAAGGCATTAGTTGCTGCCAGATTGGCTGACAAAAAAATTGGGCATGTTGAAAGTCATCAAGGCTGACACTTCTTTTCCCCAACTTTTACCATTGGGGTAGTCAGGATACTCCTTTACACATTAGATTGTCAGCCAGTCCCATTGACATAATTTTTTTTATCAATTTTTTTATTTTATTTTTATTATAATTTTTTCATTCATGGCCACTAGTGGTCTCACTTCCATCTAATTTTAAGTCCACTGCCTGTTGTCAGGCAAGATCCGCCCCTAGTAACGGACACAGAAGAAGTTTTACAGGAAATGGAGCGTGTCAGAGCTAGCTGAGATTGTGAGCCTGGTAAAAGAACTGCTTCTAAACAGCTTTTGAAGATAATAGGCTCCGGAGCTAAGAACAAACATAGTGGAAGTAAATGAAAGTAAGTGAAAGCAGTACAGTGCTGGTAGATTTCACAGAAGGGAGCCACCCCCTGTTTCTGAGTGAAATGCATCTAGCTGTGCAGCTGAAACAGGGAATAATATGGCTGAAAAAGACATTGCTTCAAAGTTATGATTGTACAAAGCAGCACAGCCATTATACAAACTTTTTTTTTTTTACTCAGCTACACTTTAATGTTTCTATAAGAGTCAGTTTTGACCATCCTTAGAACACAGGTGAGGCTTATGTGGTGGTAGGACAGGGGGATGGTGGAGGAGATCAAGAGAAAAGGTGGATTGTATCTCTGAAAGTTCAAGGATTCCAGATCATCTCAAATGTGCGATTGCTTTATGTTCAGAGGGGTTTTGGATCTCCAGTTTAATGGAATTAGGAGCTTAGTTGTTGTCAGCAGCTGAGTGATAAGATCTCTACTGGCAGGCCTAAAGGATGGTGCTGGGGCCCAAATCATAACCAAAGGGGAAGATAAGCTGCCTGCCAAAAAGGTTTAATGAGTCCCACCAACGAGCCACTTTTTGTTCCATGGTGCCAGCAATTGTTGTTCTCTTTTGATATTATCTGATGAGGGCTTTTTTATGAATTTTTTTAGCCATCATAAGTGCATAGTCGGGCAACAAGCATGGACATAATTTGGAAATCAGGGGGTTCTGAAACAGAAAGCCATAGTCCAACTCTTGGCATGCTTCCCCTCAGCTTTCTCTTTACAAGAGCAGGGGTGATTACACCGTGGTGGATCCAGTGACTTAGTTGCAGCAATGAGGTGCTAAAACTTGGAAGTTCAAATACAGAACTCTTAACTAACATGACAATAGACAGGGGGCAACGTCCAATCAGATGTAGCAATTCCCTCTACCCACAAGAGAAAGCACAGCTCTTCATGTTGCAAACAGGCCACACACACAAATAGCAGCATTCTTACCCTGTGGTTCTCATGGTTCAGAAGTCTGTCAGCTCTTTGGAGTCCTTCACTAACAGAAGTCTCTCCAAAACCCTCTCTAGAGCACCTCTGTGTAACCTGCACTTTAGATTTGGGCTTTTCCTTTGAGCAACATTAGCTGTTGCAGGTTAGGTACCTTTAGCACGCTCATAGCTCTCATTAGTCCCTGAGACTTCACCTACGTTAATGGATTCATGGCTCACAAGACTTCCATCCATGCCCTGTCCACACACCCGACAGGAAATGGAGCATAAATATACTACCCTTCATGTAAGAAAGCTGGCAATATTAAAACCCCTTCTGATGATGAGTTGACTCTGCTACCTCTGTCCCAGTCTACACACTGAAGCTCACAAGTAAGCTACAGAAAATAGCAAGTAGTAACCTATTGTATCTGGTTGTGAAAACTAGAATATATGGATAGTAATAAAAAAAAAACTGCACCAATATTAATAAAACTATGCTTATAGTAAAATTCTGATTTAAATAATGTGTAATCTTCTGATGATACACTGTCCGTGAAGGCTGGAGCATGTTTTTTTCATAAACCTTACATTGTGGCTTACATTATACCATGCAAGAATGTAATTGTACTAGTATTGTAGTAACCTCATACGATAACTGAGGAGGCTCTGCACTACACCAAGGGATCTGTAACGACTCCAGAATATGTCAGAATACTTGCTTATATGTTCCATTGTAGCTCATTTGTTAAATTGTTACCATTCTTGGCTTGAAATGAAGAACATACCGTTATATATTACATTGCTGAAGAACTGGAACCCAGAGGCAATCATTAAAAATGTATATTCGGCCCCTAAGAATTCAGTGGAGCAGTTATGCAATGCTATTTTATAGCCAATAGACATAGCATCTTATAAATACAATATAAAGGAATTGTTGAATGCTTTCCACAATATGACAAATGACCGCAGTGCGTGTGTGCAGGATACTCAGCACCAGCGTCAACCAGATTGGCATCTTAGCATGGGCTAGCTGACAACACTTTAAAATATCTTCTAGGGACACTTTGACACTGCATTGCTGCCTTTATGAGCGTCACACACTGTCATGGTGTGGCCGTGCCTGACAACATCATGTTTACTGAATTCCATCTGAAATGTCAGCACATAAAGGTAATAGAAAGGGAATTGCATGCAGTAAACTAGACATGGTGGAATGTTTCCACAACATTTCATATGTCTATAAATCCTATGACAGTCTATCCCGCAGGGGTGGACAACCTACGACATTCCAGCTGTTGTGAAACTTCAACTCCCAGCATGCATATTTGCTCTGCTCTTCTCAGAACTCTCATAGAAATAAATGGAGCATGCTGGGAATTGTAGTTTCACAACAGCTGGAGTGCCGCAGGTTGCCCACCGCTAGAGAGAGTCCACGTGTATAGGCTGACACTTCAGCTACCCTGGAGAGTTTAAAGATGGTGGACTCACGCTAAGTTGCCCATGAGTTGCGTGGCCTTTACAAAGGGGTAAGTCAAGGTTGCAACTGGTCCAATATTTTTCCTATCTGCATGCACCTACGTACAAAGTGGCATGTTCACAATTATCTGACTGTAGAATTGGGATTGTTGGCTCAGTCATACTGGAGGATGAGCCTTCAAACCCTACTGCATTAAAGAAGTTTTCCGAGAGTAAATATTGATGACTTATCTTCAGGATAGGTCAGCAATATCTGATTGGTGGGGGTCTGACTCCTGGCACCCCCACCAATCAGCTGTCTGAAGAGGCCACAGTGCTCAGTTGAGTGCTGCAACCTCTTCCTAGACCAGTGGCATCACGTTCATTGGTCACATAGCATACAGGGAGTGCAGAATTATTAGGCAAGTTGTATTTTTGAGGATTAATTTTATTATTGAACAACAACCATGTTCTCAATGAACCCAAAAAACTCATTAATATCAAAGCTGAATATTTTTGGAAGTAGTTTTTAGTTTGTTTTTAGTTTTAGCTATTTTAGGGGGATATCTGTGTGTGCAGGTGACTATTACTGTGCATAATTATTAGGCAACTTAACAAAAAACAAATATATACCCATTTCAATTATTTATTTTTACCAGTGAAACCAATATAACATCTCAACATTCACAAATATACATTTCTGACATTAAAAAACAAAACAAAAACAAATCAGTGACCAATATAGCCACCTTTCTTTGTAAGGACACTCAAAAGCCTGCCATCCATGGATTCTGTCAGTGTTTTGATCTGTTCACCATCAACATTGCGTGCAGCAGCAACCACAGCCTCCCAGACACTGTTCAGAGAGGTGTACTGTTTTCCCTCCTTGTAAATCTCACATTTGATGATGGACCACAGGTTCTCAATGGGGTTCAGATCAGGTGAACAAGGAGGCCATGTCATTAGATTTTCTTCTTTTATACCCTTTCTTGCCAGCCACGCTGTGGAGTACTTGGATGCGTGTGATGGAGCATTGTCCTGCATGAAAATCATGTTTTTCTTGAAGGATGCAGACTTCTTCCTATACCACTGCTTGAAGAAGGTGTCTTCCAGAAACTGGCAGTAGTACTGGGAGTTGAGCTTGACTCCATCCTCAACCCGAAAAGGCCCCACATGCTCATCTTTGATGATACCAGCCCAAACCAGTACTCCACCTCCACCTTGCTGGCGTCTGAGTCGGACTGGAGCTCTCTGCCCTTTACCAATCCAGCCACGGGCCCATCCATCTGGCCCATCAAGACTCACTCTCATTTCATCAGTCCATAAAACCTTAGAAAAATCAGTCTTGAGATATTTCTTGGCCCAGTCTTGACGTTTCAGATTGTGTGTCTTGTTCAGTGGTGGTCATCTTTGAGCCTTTCTTACCTTGGCCATGCCTCTGAGTATTGCACACCTTGTGCTTTTGGGCACTCCAGTGATGTTGCAGCTCTGAAATATGGCCAAACTGGTGGCAAGTGGCATCTTGGCAGCTGCACGCTTGACTTTTCTCAGTTCATGGGCAGTTATTTTGCGCCTTGGTTTTTCCACACGCTTCTTGCGACCCTGTTGACTATTTTGAATGAAACGCTTGATTGTTCAATGATCACGCTTCAGAAGCTTTGCAATTTTAAGAGTGCTGCATCCCTCTGCAAGATATCTCACTATTTTTGACTTTTCTGAGCCTGTCAAGTCCTTCTCTTGACCCATTTTGCCAAAGGAAAGGAAGTTGCCTAATAATTATGCACACCTAATATAGGGTGTTGATGTCATTAGACCACACCCCTTCTCATTACAGAGATGCACATCACCTAATATGCTTAATTGGTAGTAGGCTTTCGAGCCTATACAGCTTGGAGTAAGACAACATGCATAAAGAGGATGATGTGGTCAAAATACTCATTTACCTAATAATTCTGCACGCAGTGTATGTGCTGCTCTGTCCCATTCAAGTGAAAGAGCTTGTGCTGCAATACCAGGTACTGCCACTATACAATGCACAGCGCTGTGTTTGGTATGCTGTGAGGAGGCCACAGCGATCACCAGAGCGCCACGGCCTCCTTAAACAGCTGATCAATGGGGGTGCTGGGAGTTGGACCCCCACTGATCTGATATTGATGACCTATCCTGAGGATAGCCCATCAATAATGTGCTCTTGGAAAACCCCTAAGAATGACAGAGGTAGCAATAAAAGAGGCCTTGAGAGCATCCTTGCCACCACTTGTCTTAAATCTAAATGATCTACTGCATGTTAGTTTTTTCAACATTTCTGTAAATTATAGGCTTCATGTGTAGTGTCCCACTATGTAAGGGTGGGCACTACTAAGGGTCATGTTGCCCCACCTCCTGTGGGAAATTGCTATCGTATTTTATATTGCATTGTAATGTATAATTTCATGACTATCTCCTGTACCAGGCCTGCTAGGGGTGTAGTTTCTCCTCCTAGGCAGTAGAGGGAGCTAGGGAACCCCCTAGTATATATAGTTAGGCCCAGACAGGAAAGAGTTAGTTCAGTCCAGTCCAGGAGGCTAAGTAGCTCAGTCTAGCCTGCCTGAGGTTCCTAAGTAAGCAAAGCTCAGAAGTTAACCCAGGAGGAGTTGCCTCCTGAAGATATCTAGCACCTTGAAAAGTACAGTGCAGAGCCACTTTTATCCAGCTAAGTAGAAAGCTGAAGGGCGGAAGGATATTTACAGCAAGAGGATTTACACCAGAGGAAGGTTTCCCTACCCAAGGATAAAGCCAGCTATAGGGCATACGGGCCTTGGAGAAAGCCAGACAGGATCTGAGGAAAATACAGCCTGATCTGTAAGTGTTATTCCCTCTGAGTATCTTGCAAAGACTTTACCTGCCACTTATGTGAAGCCTGCCTGTGACCAACATTACATGTGGAACTAACTGAAACCTGTAAATAGTTGAACTGTTCAGTAAAAAGAAGTTCTGGTTCACTGCAACTTTGTGTACCTCAATTATTCCTACAACAAATCGGTGTGCCACCGTTACCGGCACTGGCGTCACGAACTATAAGGGATCTTGCCACCGTCACATTAAACTTCTAACACCCAGGGCACCTCACCTACCACCTGGCCTGGTCCCTATACACAGAGAGTGCCCCAGAGGATTCATGTGCCAGCCTCTCCATCACTGCTGTACGCCTGCCCAGGGTAAATAAAACTGTGAGTATCAAGAGCAACCCTCGTTCTGCCTATTAACCGTGACCTCACATTCGCTCACCCTGCAGGACTGGCGTACTGCACATGCACAGTCTGCAAACTGCAGATCCACAAAATACAGATGAGGCCCGTGTGCATGCCGCATTTTGTTGTGGACCCTTTGACTTCAATCATTCTATCTTTTGTGGAATGGACACATGGATGTAGAAAGCACATGGATGACTTCCGTGTGCTGTTCGCCTCCATGTGTCCATTCTGAAAAAGATAGAACATGTCCTATAATTGTCTGCAAAGTGTGGAGCCATTAAAGTCAATGGGTCCGCAACAAAATGCGGCATGTACACAGAGTGCATCTGTATTTTAGGGTCCCCAATTTTCTGAATGCAAAATGGACACGGTCATATGCATGAGGCCTTAGAGAGAAGCAAAAACGATGCTGCGCTTACATTCCAGTCGCCTGAAGAATGTAGAAATATTGTAGAAAGATGGGAGATATGCAAGGAATTTCAGCCGGTATGTAAGTGACCTGCTCCGTGCCAAAATGGGTGTACAAAAAACCTCCTTCTAGCAGTTTGCCAGCTATTCAATTTGCTTCTTAGCTGTTTATTTAAATTGGACACATCTAACCACCCAAAACATCAGTGTAGGATTTCTACATTAACTGTAGACCTCTGAATAACATGTAGGAAAAAGTTATGCCTTAGAGAAAGTATACTGTATATTATATGGAAAATCATGACAGCATCTGTGAGTTATTTGAGAGATAGGTATCGAAAAACATATTTCAAGCACCATTTCTACAGACCGTGCAGTATAAGAACTTATGCAGAGCATCGCCTCCTCTGAAGTTTGGATTTGAGGCCATGTTAAATGGTAATGTCATCAGCAACTCTCAATATTTATTTGATTCTCTTGCACAGTCTGTAGAAAGTAATGATAGCTTTCTCACAGTAAGTTTGTAGAAGAGTTTTCAGCACACTGATTAAAGTAGTTTACATCTGGGCATACATTTCAACTTCACCCCCTCATATGTATGCATTCTAAGCTCAGCTGGGTATGTGTGTGTTTTCAATAGGAAGATGGCCGCTTATCTCCTTAAAAGGGGTTGTCCTGCCTAGAGCTGACAACTCGAGTAGTCAGAAGTTGTGCCCCCTTAAAAGAAAAACACCTGACCGCAGTTCTGCTATTCCAGAGTGTTAGCCCCACTCCTGGCCACTTCCAGTACTGAAGTGACCGATGCAGCCAGCCTCTGGCCTCAGAAGTCACATGTGCTTGAACAGCAAGTCACTGCTAGTGACGAGCCGTACAAGCACATAGAAAGCATTCAGAAAGTCTTCAGACCCTTTTTCACATTTTGTTATGCTGCAGCCCAGGGGTAGACTGGCCATAGACCCTACAGGTAAATTTTCTGGTGGGCCGATGCCAAGGGTGGCCACCGGAGCCCCCGTACATAACGATCCGATTCTCTTAGCATTAATGTGGAAGCATCATGTACTTTTGCACCTGGCCAGCAGCCACAGGTGCCCACCTGAATTCAATTGCATTGCCATCTTGTGGACAGTGATACAGTTGAATACTGCGACAGGGGTGGCAGTTTTTTGTGCTGCACTATGGTATTGCTGGCCCTACCTACTTGTTTTATACCTCCTTCTGTCAATTTAGACCCAGCAACAACATGAGGCCACTTCATTTTTTTCCAGGGCCACTTTAAGTTCCCAGTCCACCCCTGCTGCAGCCTTGTGCGAAAATAAAATAAAAAAAATCAAGTTTTTCCCCATGAATCTGCCCTCAATACCCAATAATGAATGTGAAAACAGAATTTTAGGGTACTTTCACACTTGCGGCAGGACGGATCCGACATGCTGTTCACCATGTCGGAGCCGTCCTGCCGCTATTTCGCCGTGCTGCGCCGGAGCTCCGCCCCCGTCCCCATTATAGTCAATGGGGACAGAGCGGCGGTTCGGCGGCACGGCGAAATAGCGGCAGGACGGATCCGACATGGTGAACAGCATGTCGGATCCGTCCTGCCGCAAGTGTGAAAGTACCCTTAGAAATGTTTGGAAATTTATTAAAAAGAAAAAAATAACATTTCACATGAACATAAGTATTTAGACAATGTACTATGACACTTGAAAGTTAGCTCTGTGGGCCTCCCATTTCTCTTGATCATCTTTTAGATGTTTCTACCCCTTGATTGGCATCCACCTGTGGTAAATTCAGTTTATTGGACAGGATTTGAAAAGACATAGCCCTGCCCCTCACAGCTGACAATGCCTTTTAGGGCAAAAACCAAGCCATGAGGAGGAAAGAACTGTCTGTAGAGTTCAAAGACCGGATTGTGTGGAGGCACAGATCTGGAAAAGGCTATACAAAGTTGCTGCTGCAGTGAAAGTTTCCAAGAGCACAGTGGATTCTATTATTCTTCAGTGGAAGAAGTTTGGAACAACCATTACTGCAGCACTCCACAATCTAGGCTTTATGACAGAGTGGCCAGAAAGAAGTCTCTCCTCAGTAAAAGACATGTGAAAATCCACCTAAAATTTGCAAAAAAGCACCTAAAGTATTTTCAGACTGTGAGAAACAAGCTTCTCTGGTCTGACATAAGCAACGTTGAACTTTTGGCCTCAGTTCTAAGCATCCTGTCTGGGTGAAACCAGGCACTGCTCATCACCTGTCCAATACCATCCCTACACTGAAGCATGGTGATGGCAGCATCATGCTGTGGGGGTGTTTTTCAGCGGCTGGGGCAGGGAGACTGGTCAGAATGGAGGGAAAGGTGAATAGAGCAAAGTACAGAGATATCCCTAAGGAAAACCTGCTCTGGATTGAAGGTTCACCTTCCAACAAGACAATGACCCTAAGCACCCAGTCAAGACAACTCTGTGAATGTCTGAATGTCCATAAGTGGATCTCTGGAGAGACCTGAAGATGGCTGTCCACCGACTGTCCCCTTCAACCTGCCACAGTTTGAGAGGATCTTTTTCCTTTTCAATAAATTAGAAAAGATTTCAAACATTGAGGAGAATTTATCATGAGGGGAATATTTGAAGTCAGTTTTGCTTGAGTCTGCATTGTTGTACTTTATGCCACATTTACCAGATGTTTGATATGTAGTTTTCCTACTCCACCCTCCTGCTGGATTGAGATAGTGACTTTTTAAAAAATGGAATCATTAACATAGCTAACTTCACCCACTTTTCAAAACTGGAATAAAAATGTAAAAAAAAATTTGCACCTGCACCCAAAAAGTCACAAAAGCCCTGTTTTGCGACTTTTTGAAGCCATGTGACCCATGAACGTGTCGTCACATGGCTTAGGGTAAGCTGTGAGAATGCCACAGCGCTACTGCAAGTGCCGATGTCTTCTCAAACAGCTGATCGGTAGGGTTCCTAGGTATCGGACCCCCACAGATCAGATACTGATGACCTTCAGGAAAAAGATCTCAGGAAATCCCTTTAATACAAGCCACTTACTAATGTATTGTGATTGCTCATATAGCCTCCTTTGCTGGTTTGATTAATTTATCTATTGTACAGTCGTGGCCAAAAGTTTTGAGAATGGCACAAATATTAGTTTTCACAAAGTTTGCTGCTAAACTGCTTTTAGATCTTTGTTTCAGTTGTTTCTGTGATGTAGTGAAATATAATTACACGCACTTCATACGTTTCAAAGGCTTTTATCGACAATTACATGACATTTATGCAAAGAGTCAGTATTTGCAGTGTTGGCCCTTCTTTTTCAGGACCTCTGCAATTCGACTGGGCATGCTCTCAATCAACTTCTGGGCCAATTCCTGACTGATAGCAACCCATTCTTTCATAATCACTTCTTGGAGTTTGTCAGAATTAGGCTACTTTCACACTTGCGGCAGGACGGATCCGACATGCTGTTCACCATGTTGGATCCGTCCTGTGGCTATTTCGCCGTGCCGCCGGACCGCCGCTCCGTCCCTATTGACTATAATGGGGACGGGGGCGGACTAAAAAGCCTGACATGCAGTAATTTTAGTCCGGCGGCCTTTCGCCGTGCTGCGCCGGAGCTCCGCCCCCGTCCCCATTATAGTCAATAGGGACGGAGCGGCGGCACGGCGAAATAGCCACAGGACGGATCCAACATGGTGAACAGCATGTCGGATCCGTCCTGCCGCAAGTGTGAAAGTACCCTTAATGGGTTTTTGTTTGTCCACCCGCCTCTTGAGGATTGACCACAAGTTCTCAATGGGATTAAGATCTGGGGAGCTCCAGGTCCCCGATCCACTTAGTTATCACTTTTGCCTTATGGCACGGTGCTCCATCGTGCTGGAAAATGCATTGTTCTTCACCAAACTGTTGTTGGATTGTTGGAAGAAGTTGCTGTTGGAGGGTGTTTTGGTACCATTCTTTATTCATGGCTGTGTTTTTGGGCAAAATTGTGAGGGAGCCCACTCCCTTGGATGAGAAGCAACCCCACACATGAATGGTCTCAGGATGCTTTACTGTTGGCATGACACAGGACTGATGGTAGCGCTCACCTTTTCTTCTCTGGACAAGCCTTTTTCCAGATGCCCCAATCAATCGGAAAGAGGCTTCATCAGAGAATATGACTTTGCCCCAGTCCTCAGCAGTCCATTCACCATACTTTCTGCAGAAGATCAATCTGTCCCTGATGTTTTTTTTGGAGAGAAGTGGCTTCTTTGCTGCCCTTTTTGACACCAGGCCATCTTCCAAAAGTCTTCGCCTCACTGTGCATGCAGATGCGCTCACACCTGCCTGCTGCCATTCCTGAGCAAGCTCTGCACTGTTGGCACTCCGATCCCGCAGCTGAATCCTCTTTAGGAGACGATCCTGGCGCTTGCTGGACTTTCTTGGACTCCCTGAAGCCTTCTTAACAAGAATTGAACCTCTTTCCTTGAAGTTCTTGATGATCCTATAAATTGTTGATTGAGGTGCAATCTTAGTAGCCACAATATCCTTGCCTGTGAAGCCATTTTTATGCAACGCAATGATGGCTGCACGTGTTTCTTTGCAGGTCACCATGGTTAACAATGGAAGAACAATGATTTCAAGCATCACCCTCCTTTTAACATGTCAAGTCTGCCATTTTAACCCAATCAGCCTGACATAATGATCTCCAGCCTTGTGCTCGTCTACATTCTCACCTGAGTTAACAAGACGATTACTGAAATGATCTCAGCGGGTCCTTTAATGACAGCAATGAAATGCAGTGGAAAGGTTTTTTTGGGATTAAGTTAATTTTCATGGAAAAGAAGGACTATGCAATTCATCTGATCACTCTTCATAACATTCTGGAGTATATGCAAATTGCTATTATAAAAACATAAGCAGCAACTTTTCCAATTTCCAATATTTATGTAATTCTCAAAACTTTTGGCCACGACTGTACACTGCTCGTATCCAGGGGTTACAACCACCCTCCAATCCAGCAGCGGTGGTCGTGCTTGCACAGTATAGGGAAAAGCACCTATGTACACTCCCATGGACCCGAGCACCAGAGAGGCCAGCACTTTTCCTATAGTGTGCAAGCACGACCACCACTGCTGGATAGCAGGGTGGTCGTAACCATGGAAACAATCAGTGTATAATGTGATTGAAACGCGAATGAATCCAGCCAACCAAGGAGGCAATATGGACAATCACAATACATTAGTAAGTGCCTTGTATTAACCTTCTCTACATGATAAATGCCATTTGCTGATGTGACAACCCCTTTAAGTAACCCCTTTAAGTCTGACAGAAGGACCCATTGCCATGATGTCTGTATGACCTAATAAGTCATATCAGTTAAGCCAAATTCAGAATTGTTGATTTAACTAGGATTTACAAATTAAATCAAACTGTGATTCTCGTGCCGAACTGAAAAACATGCACAAACACAGAAGACAAGCTTATGTCGATGGAATGCATTCCAGTAATCCTTACTGACATTTTGAAAATGCTCATCCTCTTTATCCACAGTTAATCTTCAGACAAGTATTCCAACATAAACAATACTATAAGTGAGACAAAACACTTAGACCTTGTTCACATGGCGGATTTTGTCTGCAGATTCCATGCCGAATACCGTATTATTATCAATGGGAGTCTTTGCTGCCATTCAGGCAGCTGTGGATTATTTCCATGCAGTTTTCCAGGCTGTGCCAAGAAAGGACATGTCCATTCATAGTGTGTTTTCGATACAGACTCAGCCAGAAACCGCTGCAAGTGTCCGCTCACAGATTATCCCTATTGACTTGGGATAAAGCTGCAGACGGATCCACCATATTCTAACTGCAAGATGAGGCCTAAAGGTCCCTTTACAGGGGATGACTGTCGGGCCAATTATAATTGGTCCATGTTAAAGACAGGTGCCGCTGATCACCCGATGAACAAGCAAACGATCAGTTGTCCCCATACAGAGGATATGATTGCTGCATGTAAATGTAGCACTCGCCTCCTCTGAAGAGCATGGAATTATAGGGAACAAATACTTTCTTTCCAATAATTGCTTTCTCTGGGCCGTAAAGGGAATGTGTAACCAGAAAATGACCTATTGTTTAAATCATGTTTTTATGTTAAAGGGGTTGTCCAGCCATATATATTGATGACCTATCCTCAGAATAGGTCATCAATATCTGATCGTTAGGGGTCTGACATCCGGTACCCCTGCCTATCAAGTGTTTGAAGAGAAGGCTTCCTGCTCATTACACTGCACTTCGTCTCGGAAGTGCAGTTTAATACAAGTACTTGCTCCATTCCAGTGAATGGAGTGAGTGCTTGTAATTACACTACGCCACCGCTTCACAGGAGACGACGCGTAGTGTAAAGACGAGGAAACAGCGCTCGCCTGAAGCTCCACCTCCTTGTCAAACAACTGATCGGCGGGGGTCAGGATGTTGAGGACCTATCCTGACAATAGATCATCAATATATCATATATATCACATTAAGCACACAGCAGCTCTCGCCTTCACCAGTCGAGCACGGATGACGCACCCGGATGCCATGAGGAAGGACCGATATTTGTTTGTGGTCTGAAACGCGTAACCGAACAATTCCTGTTTCTGTCGAAGATTTTATGCCGCAATAAAGCTATGAATTTTTTCCACCACTTTTGAGCTGGATTTTCCTATAATTTTTGAATATATATATATATAGTGACACAGTGAGAGGTTTGGTCTGGGAAAACAGGTATTTTCCTCCCAGCATGTGCTGCTAGGCTGATTTACAGCCAAGTGAGGTCAAATACTGGACCGGATTTTAAGTGCCGGTCCGGGTTTTGGCAGCACCTGACTGTCCTTAAATAGGCAGCTGGGCTCAGAGGCTTTATGCCGTGCTGGAGGGCTGAGAGCCGCACGCTGGGCAAACAGGCCCCATAAAGCCTGCTGTGGACTACTAGAGGCAGAACTGCCAGCAAGGTGACTTGTGTTATATGAACTTTCCATTGTGTGTGAATTAATACCAAGACTGCAAAGTTACTTGCTGTTTTGTGCAGTTGCCTCAAGTGTGAATAAACACTGACGTTTTGAGTTTTGAACTTGTATTTTGCCTCTGTACTGCGCCCGCTTACCCTATCTACCTGTCACGACTGTGACTGATCCAGACAGGTCTGGGAGGAGAAGGTCGCAGCGACTTGCTACTCGCGATAGCTTGTGAGTTTGCTCCGTGGTTCAGGGTATGTCATCTGGGTTTTGCCTTGTGAACCTTTTTGTCCTGACTGGGAGTTTGTAGGCATCCTTCTCAGGTGAGTCCTGTCTGCCACTCCCAGCTACTATATTAGTTTCACTTTCACTTGCAGTCATTGCCAGATATAGTCCTTACTTCCAGTTCTATTCTGTTCTTTGAAGGAGATCGCGTGATGGTGTTGCTGTGGAGCTCTTGTCCGGCGTGGACTGTCGTGATTGGGATCGCCTTCTCTGCTCGTGACTGGATAAGTCTATATCTGTTATAGTTTGTTTGTTGCTGTCTTCCCCTGCTGTTCTCCTAGACATGAGTGATGGTGACTAGTGCTCCCATCGGCCTTTCCCCACTCTAGGCTTTAGGGTGACTGAGGGTTTAGGCATCCTGCTCGCCGCACGGGTTCACACCCCGTCTAGGGTATCAGGGCAGACAGGTGCCAGCTTAGGGTTAGTCAGGGGTGGCCATTCTATTTCACATCCGTAGATAAGGGTCCCCCTTCCCCTCCGTCTGGTGCGACACGACTGCTGCTGGGGTAGCGGTCGTGACAGTATATCTGGCCTTTTAAAAAAAAAAAAGTGACATTTCTTTTTTTTTTTTTTCTTTTTTTTTTGCTTGCTGTTTTGCTTTGTATTTTTCTGTTCCACTATGGATCCGGTTACGGTTTTGGCGAAACAATTACAGGGATTATCCCTTGAAGTGGCAGGATTAAAAGCAACAGTGCTGCGGCAGCAGCAGCCATCCTTGGGTTCCACCGTTGCTACGGGAAACCAAGGTACTCCTGAGCCAAAAGTGGCTTTACCTGATAGGTTCTCAGGAGGGAGAGACCAATTTGTAACCTTCAGAGAAGCTTGCAAATTGTTCTTCAAGTTACGCCCTAGATCCTCCGGCGGTGAGGAACAACGGGTGGGCATTGTAATTTCTCTCCTGCAAGGAGATCCGCAGGCTTGGGCTTTCTCCCTACCATCAGACTCTCTGGCCTTACGATCAGTGGAGGAGTTTTTTGAAGCCCTGGGTCTCGTATATGATGACCCGGACAGGGTCTCACTGGCTGAGTCTAAGCTACGTGGACTTCGGCAGGAGAACCGGTCTGCTGAACTATATTGTTCCGAATTCCGTAGGTGGGCTACTGATACGTTATGGAACGACTCGGCCCTTAGGAGTCAGTTCTGCCAGGGGTTGTCTGAAAAATTAAAAGACGCGCTGGCGGTATACGAGGTCCCTGGGTCTCTGGAGGCTGCTATGTCTCTGTCCATAAGAATAGACAGACGACTCAGGGAGAGACTATTAAATTTTACGGAGGCCTCTATAGGGCAGGGATCGGTTTGTTATGATCCAGTAGGGGGCGCCACTAGACGGGTGAATCCTCCTAAGTTCCGCTGTAGGTCAGAGGTTTGTTTTCGTTGTGGGGGGAGGGGTCATTTTGTAAAAGGTTTGTCCCTCAGAACCCAAGAGACCACAAACAAAGGAGCCGCCGGGAAAACTAGAGTCCCCAGATTGTGCGGAGGATAACAGTCTGGGCGTATTCGTTTCCTCCATACGCATGTCTCAGTTTTTGTTGTCCGCTACCGTTGAGGCGGGCAATAAGACTGAGATCTGTTCCGTCTTTTTGGACAGTGGGGCGGGGGTCAACTTGGTGGATTCACGGTTTGCTCAGGCTCTGGGTTTTACTCCAGAACCGATACGCAGAACTATTCCTGTTTTTGCCATCGACTCCTCCCCTCTTACTCAGAAAGAGTTAACTCAGATCATTCATAATATCCATCTGCAGGTAGGGGACCTCCATAAAGAGCATATCTCGTGTTATGTCCTGGACGGTCTTCCGGCTCCTATGGTATTGGGGCTTCCCTGGCTGGTGACTCACAATCCAGTGGTGGATTGGCAGGCGGGGGAGATTGTGAAGTGGAGTGAACATTGTAAGGACAACTGCTTGAGTAGTAGGTGCTCTACACTCTCTGTAACATCTTTACCTGCCTTTCTGTCAGATTTTATGGATGTGTTCTCTGAGAAGGGTTGTCAGGGGTTACCACCTCATCGTCCATATGATTGCCCGATTAATCTACTACCTGGGGCAAAACTACCTAAAACCCGGTTATACAATCTTTCCGGCCCGGAGAGGAAGGCTATGAAAGATTATATTTCGGAGAGTTTGGCTAAGGGACACATCAGACCCTCTTCTTCACCTGTGGCTGCAGGGTTCTTTTTCGTTAAAAAGAAAGATGGGGGCCTACGTCCTTGCCTGGATTTCCGGGAATTAAACCGGATAACTATCCGAGATCCCTATCCTCTTCCTCTCATTCCCGACCTCTTTAATCAGGTTGCTGGTGCTAAATGGTTCTCCAAAATGGATCTCAGAGGAGCCTATAACCTGGTTCGCATCAAAGAGGGGGATGAATGGAAGACGGCTTTTAATACTCCGGAAGGGCATTATGAAAATCTGGTCATGCCATTTGGTCTTACTAATGCGCCTGCGGTATTCCAACATTTTGTCAACGATATTTTTAGTCACCTTATCGGGAGATTTGTTGTGATATATCTTGATGACATCCTGGTCTATTCCCCGGATCTGGATACACATAAGATCCATGTGAGACAAGTGCTGCAGATATTAAGGGCCAACAAATTGTTTGCTAAGTTAGAAAAATGTGTGTTCGCCGTAAAAGAACTGCCATTTCTGGGGTATGTGTTGTCAGATTCAGGTTTCCGCATGGATCCAGAGAAAGTCCGGGCGATTATAGACTGGTATCTGCCTGAGAACCTGAAGGCATTGCAACGCTTCCTGGGGTTTGCCAATTTTTATAGAAAGTTTATAAAAAACTATTCCTTGGTGGTCAAACCACTGACGGACATGACCTGAAAGGGATCCGATTTTTCCAAATGGTCACATGCAGCCAAAACTGCCTTTGCATCTCTGAAGGAGAGATTCACCTCGGCCCCTATTCTCGTACAGCCAGATGTCTCGCTTCCTTTTATTGTAGAGGTTGACGCATCAGAGGTGGGGGTGGGAGCGGTACTATCTCAGGGCCCGTCCCCTGGTGAATGGCGTCCGTGTGCTTTCTTTTCGAAGAAATTGTCTACTGCAGAAAGGAACTATGATATTGGCAACAGGGAACTTTTGGCTATTAAGTTGGCTTTTGAGGAGTGGCGTCATTTTTTGGAGGGGGCGGTTCATCCCATCACGGTGATTACTGATCACAAAAACTTATTATATCTGGAGTCTGCTAAACGTCTCACCCCTAGACAGGCTCGGTGGTCGTTATTTTTTACTAGGTTTAATTTTGTAATAACCTATCGCCCGGGGGCAAAAAATACTAAGGCGGATGCATTGTCTCGAAGTTTTCCTGGAGGCGGTGATGTTGAGGTACCAGAGCCCATTTTGCAAAAGGGGGTGGTGGTCTCTGCATTACACTCAGGTTTGGAGGGGAGGGTGTTGGAAGCTCAGGGGGACGGCCCGGCCTCCTGCCCCTCGGGTAAACTGTTTGTGCCAGAAAATTTACGACTGGAGATACTAAAAGAACACCATAATTCCACACTGGCAGGACACCCAGGTAGTAGGGCAACCTCTGAGTTAGTGTCTCGTCGGTTCTGGTGGCCTAAATGGCGCCAGGAGGTGTTGAATTTTGTGTCTGCATGTGCTACCTGTGCTCGTTCTAAGGTAGATCATACTCGTCCGGCAGGGCGTCTTTTACCTCTGGCCATCCCCAACAGGCCTTGGACGCACCTGTCAATGGATTTCATTACGGATCTACCAGTATCAGCGGGGAAGACTGTTATCCTTGTAGTTGTTGACAGATTCAGTAAAATGGTGCACTTTATTGCTCTTGCCGCATTGCCTAATGCTAACACACTGGCTCAGGTTTTTATTGACCACATCGTGAAGCTTCACGGGGTCCCTTCCGATATTGTTTCGGATCGTGGTACCCAATTCGTTTCTAAATTTTGGAAAGCTTTTTGTTCTCGTTTAGGGGTTCATCTGTCGTTTTCTTCATCTTTCCATCCACAGTCCAACAGTCAGACTGAACGTACCAATCAAAACCTAGAGACATATTTGAGATGCTTTGTTTCCGAAAATCAGGAGGAATGGTCATCTTATTTACCGTTAGCCGAGTTTGCCATTAATAATCGTCGTCAAGAATCCACCGATAAGTCACCATTTTTTGGTGTGTATGGTTTCCATCCTCAGTTTTGTACGTTTAGTGAGGGGGGGCCGTCTGGGATTCCCGAGGAGGAACGATTTGCGTCTTCACTTTCTTCAGTGTGGCAGAGTGTGCAAGAAAGTTTGAAGAGAATTGGTGGTAGATACAAACGTGCGGCTGATAGGAAGCGTTCTGAAGGTCCGGACCTTGGGGTGAATGACTTGGTGTGGTTGTCTACCAGAAATATCAAGTTGAAGGTTCCCTCGTGGAAATTAGGTCCGAGATTTATTGGTCCTTATAGGGTAATTAAGATCATTAACCCGGTGGCTTTTCATCTGGAGCTACCTCAGACTCTAAGGATCCATAATGTCTTCCACAGATCTCTGCTTAAGAGATATGTAGAACCTCCTGAACCATTGCCACTACCGCCTCCACCGGTGGTTGTTGATGGCAGTCTTGAGTTTCAGGTAGAAAAGATTGTTGATTCACGATATGTTCGTCGCTCTCTTCAGTACCTGGTGCACTGGAAAGGTTATGGTTCCGAAGAGAGAATGTGGGTTCCAGCATTAGAGATAAAAGCGGACAGACTCATTCGGGCTTTTCATAGCTCCCATCCGGAGAGGCCTGGTCTTGAGGGTCCAGGGGCCCCTCGTAGAAAGGGGGGTACTGTCACGACTGTGACTGATCCAGACAGGTCTGGGAGGAGAAGGTCGCAGCGACTTGCTACTCGCGATAGCTTGTGAGTTTGCTCCGTGGTTCAGGGTATGTCATCTGGGTTTTGCCTTGTGAACCTTTTTGTCCTGACTGGGAGTTTGTAGGCATCCTTCTCAGGTGAGTCCTGTCTGCCACTCCCAGCTACTATATTAGTTTCACTTTCACTTGCAGTCATTGCCAGATATAGTCCTTACTTCCAGTTCTATTCTGACCTTTGAAGGAGATCGTGTGATTGTGTTGCTGTGGAGCTCTTGTCCGGCGTGGACTGTCGTGATTGGGATCGCCTTCTCTGCTCGTGACTGGATAAGTCTATCTCTGTTATAGTTTGTTTGTTGCTGTCTTCCCCTGCTGTTCTCCTAGACATGAGTGATGGTGACTAGTGCTCCCATCAGCCTTTCCCCACTCTAGGCTTTAGGGTGACTGCGGGTTGAGACATCCCTCTCGCCGCACGGGTTCACACCCCATCTAGGGTATCAGGGCAGACAGGTGCCAGCTTAGGGTTAGTCAGGGGTGGCCATTCTATTTCCCATCCGTAGATAAGGGTCCCCCTTCCCCTCCGTCTGGGGCGACACGACTGCTGCTGGGGTAGCGGTCGTGACACTACCATAGAGAAACCCCACAATTGGTGGAGGATGCGGACAAGAGCAGTGAGGCTGGCGTGAACGCCGATATTTTTGGTTTCTGCATTTTTCAGGCACGGTTGTTTGTCGTACATTAAACCAGCTGTATTACAACCAGTGTCCCACAACAAAATGGAGGCTGTTGTGAAGGCTCTCATGGAGGCTAATCTGCAGCAGCGAGAGACAAACCTGCAGCAACGCGAGGCTAATAAGCAGCAGCAGGAGACTAACCAGTTGCTGCTACAACTCGTGATGGATTTGCAAACAGCAGGAGCAACCCCGAGCATCCACGATGCCCGGAAAGCAGTCCGTGCCGCGATTCCTAAGATGACCCCCGCAGACGACATCAAAACCTACCTGGCGATGTACAAAAAAAGTGGCCTTCGGGGAAAAGCTACTCCGTGACTAGTGGGCTAAGGTCGTCGCTCCCTTCCTGGCATCCAATTCCCAGTGGGTGCATTTCCACTTGCCGGACGATCAAGCGGCCGACTACCAAAAAGTAAAGGGTGAGATTTTGGCAAGACTGGGGGTGAATGTGTTGGTCCGGGCCCAGCGGGTACATCAGTGGGGGTTTAAGCCGGCTGAGCCTGCGAGGACCCAGTATTATGACTTTCTCCACCTCTTGCAAAAGTGGCTACAGCCTGATGTGCTGAGTCCCACGGCTATGCTGGATAGACTATTGGCTGATATGTTCTGGAGGGCTCTGCCACCCCCTCTCCAGCACTGGATCGGCCAAGTGTCTCCTGGCAACGCCCTAGAAATGGTGGAGCGCTACGAGGTTACTAAGACTGTTACAAGGGGGTTCTTTTGGGAGGGGGGCAGTCAAACCCCGTAAATCTCCATCCCAGACCCAGCGACTTGTACCAACCAAACCCACCCGGGGTGTACCCTCTACGGACCTGGCTCCGATAGTCTGCTGGCGGTGTCAGGAGCCGGGCCATGTAAGAGCTGACTGTCCCCATTAGGTGGAACCCATGGATACTAAGTATGGCTACCGTCAGTCGCTATATGCAAGGAAGCTGTGTGCAGCAGGTACCCAAAAAACTCTAAGTCACCTGTGCCAGGTGGAGGTAGGAGACACTCCAGCCGAGGCTCTGCTGGACTCAAGGAGTCTGGTGTCCCTAGTAAGGGATCCCCTGGTACGGTCAGCGGATTATACTGGTCGGAAAGTTGGGGTCATGTGCATCCATAGAGACTTAAAAGACTATCCCACCGCCCTGGTGTCTCTTACCACAGGGGCTGACAAATGGACTCACAAAGTGGCAGTTGCACCAAATTTACACTACGAACTTATAATAGGGAGAGACTTCCCGGCACTGTGGCCTGCTATGAGAGTGACTGATATCCATGAGACAGGGGTAACCCTAGCAGAGTGGCCCGGCACAGGGGGGAGACCAGAACCCTGGGAACCTGAGACCGAAGGGCCAGCGATAGGGGTTGCCGCCACTTTGGTGGAAGAGTGGGAGACAACCCCACTAAGTGTGATGATGGGAGAAGTGTAGGACTTGCCGCCGGGTCCTGAATTGGCAGACCTCAGTGTCTCTGGGGATAATTTTGGTACCGCCCAACATCGGGACCCAACCCTATCCCGCGCCTGGGAAAATGTGGTAATAGTAGATGGTGAACCACAACAACCTGGGGCAGATTAGTTTTGTTGTTCATCAGGATATGTTGTATCGGGTAAACAAAGGGGTGAGCCTATTGAACAGTTGGTGGTCCCCAAGGCTTATCGCAAGCTTGTGTTAGATCTAGCCCACCAACACATTCTCGGGGGTCACCTGGGGCTGCAGAAAACTCCGGATCATATTCTACATCGGTTTTACTGGCCCAGCATATTCAAAGAAGAGGATGAGTTTTGTAAGTCTTGCCCGACCAGCCAGATAACTAGCCCCCAGACACATTTCCGTAGTCCCCTAGTACCTCTCCCGATTATCAAAGTACCGTTTGACCAAATAGCTATGGACCTCATAGGCCCAGTACCAAAGTCCGCCAGAGGGCATCAACACATCTTAGTCATTCTAGACTATGCCACTCGGTATCCGGAGGCGGTGCCACTGCGACATACCTCGGCCAAACTCATAGCTAATGGAGTTAATGGAGATGTTTTCCCGAGTAGGACTACCTCAAGAGGTTCTGACCGACCATGGGACCCCTTTTATATCAAAGGTGATGAGGGAACTCTGTAAGTTGCTGCACATAAAAGAACTACGGACGTCCGTTTACCATCCGCAAACGGACGGTCTGGTAGAACGGTTTAACCAAACATAAAAAAATAGGTAGTGTCTAAAGATGGGAAGGACTGGGACCTCCTTCTGCCCTATCTCATGTTCGCAGTGCGAGAGGTACCCCAGGCCTCTACTGGGTTCTCGCCCTAAGAACTGCTATATGGCAGACACCCTTGCAGTCATCTTTGCTCCAGCGCCCCTAAATTGGCTGTATTCAGTTGCGCCAGGGGGTTGTTGTCCGTGAAGGCGACAAACGGAGTGGCAGCAAGGTAGTCCTTGAACTTTTCAGTCACAGCCCACACTAAAGCAAGGAACTCCCGCTTGAAGGAACTATAATTCTGATCGTTTTTCTCAGCTCCCCTCAGGGATCTGCTGGCGTAGGCAATCACCCTCTCTTTGTTGTCTTGCACCTGAGCCAACACGGCTCCCAGACCTCTTTTACTGGCATCCGTATAGAGGTGAAACGGCTTCTGATAATCCGGGTAACCCAGGACAGGGGGTTCAGTCAGCTTGTTCTTCAAGAGCTGGAAGGCAATCTCCCGTTCTTCATTCCATTCAACAGGGATAGGAGTCTTTGGACTCTTTTTGGGATGCCCCCTTAGGAGTTCCTGGATCGGATCCGCAATCTGTGCAAAATGCGGGATGAAGCATCTGTAATATCCTGCAAAGCTGAGGAAACTTCTCACCTCCTTCACGGTGGTAGGAGTAGGCCAATTACAGACAGCAGCAAGTTTATCAGGATCAGGCTGAACTCCTTCTGCACTAACAACGTGCCCTAGGTACTTCACTGCTGGTTTCAGCAGATGGCACTTGGACGGCTTGATTTTAAGGCCATATTTAAGGAGAACTTGAAACACTTTAGCCAGATGCTTTAAATGATCTTCATATGTCTTGGAGTAGATAATGACGTCATCCAAGTACAGCAATACAGTCTCAAAGTTCCTATGGCCTAAACAACGCTCCATCAACCGTTGGAACGTCCCTTGAGCGTTACACAGTCCGAAAGGCATGTAATTAAATTCAAACAGGCCCATAGGCGTAGTGAAAGCCGTCTTTTCCCGGTCTTCTGGGGCCATAGGTACCTGCCAGTATCCACTGGTTAAGTCCAGGGTTGAGAAGTAGGCTGATGACCCCAGGGCAGTCAAAGACTCTTCAATGCGTGGCAACGGATAAGCGTCTTTGTGGGTGATTTTATTGATTTTTCTATAGTCCACGCAGAACCTAATGCTGCCATCTTTTTTACAAACAAGAACTAGGGTGCAGCCCAGGGACTATGACTGTCCCGTATGATATTAGAGTCCTTCATCTCCTGTATCATTTCTTTTACGGACTGATAGGTAGTAGGTCGTATGGGGCTGTATCTCTCCTAATAGGAGGATGAGAGCCAGTGGGTATGGTGTGTTTGATTACACTGATCTCTCCGTAGTCCGTGGAGTGCTTGCTAAAGGCCTTGTGGTGCTCTTTCACCAGATTCAGGACTCCCTCTATTTGGTCTTTCGGGGTAGATTCGTTCCCCACATGAAGTTCTTCCCACCAGGATACTGAAGAGGCACTGGCAGGGGTGTTGCTGCTTTGTGCTGTTTGAAACGTCTCCGTGGCAGGCAGATGGATAACATCCTGGAAGGATACCTGGAAAAGCTGAGCAATAGGGCAGTGCTTAGAGAGAGTAACAGGGTGATCACCGAAATTAATCAAACGGACAGGCACTTTACCTTGAGATACAGTCACCAGGCTCTTGGCTGCTCTTATGAAGGGATGATTCTCAATTTGGTTGGGCTCCACTAGGGCTTGATAGTCTTGGCCCTGGATACCTAGCACGGCACGGCACCACAGGATGATCTGGGAATTCGGTGGCAGGGTTCCCGGCCGGTTATCCCGGATCCGGGCAGTACAGATTTCTCCTTTTCCATTCGCAAATTTTTGCTGAGCACAAAGCACACTGATAGTCTTCTGAATGACTCTTTTAGAAGCAGGTGAAGCTGAAGGTATGGATTGGTTCAATGCCTCAAGTACCTCAGAGTAACAATTTTTAAAGACATTAGTCCCTAAGATCACGGGGTGTCCCCCTTTATCTCCGGCTTGCACCACAATCACACCTTGCTGTGGTAAGGTGGCTTCTCCCACCTGGAGGGTAGGTTCCCAGTACCCATGGACTTTCACCGGCTTGCCGTTGCTCGCAATGATATCCAGCCAGGATTCCGGTGGCTGGGTGAGGAGACTTGAATCCCAGAATTTGTCAAAGGTGGGTCGTTGAATGGTGGTGACCTGAGACCCAGTATCCAGCAGGTCTTCAAGAGGGATCCCGTTGATGCATATGTTAATTTTTGGACGAGATCCTACGTATCTGGGCATCCAACTTGGATCATTTGGACCTACTGTTCTACCTCCCGAGGGGCGGTCCTTGGAGCCGTTGAGGTAGGGGGCTCTCGTCTTCCAATAACAATGGTCTTACCCATTCCTCTATTTTCCTGCACACCTTTTCCAGGCTCTTAGTGAGATGGTTAACTTGCTCCATTAATGCCGCCACCACATCTGTTACTGGAGCCTGGGTGGCTTGACTGGCTCCGGACGGCCTCAAATTAATAGTCTTTGACTGGCAGGCCTGAGGTTCAAGGGAGGCCGTTGGCCCCATGAGCGGGTTTTGACTTAGGATACTGATGGCCAGCTCTTTAAAGTCCAAAAACGCACAATTGGGGTGTTGGGCCGACAGCATCCTCAGCTGGCCCTTTAAGTGCTCAGTGTTTACACCCGCAATTAACTGCTCTCTTAGAGTCCGGTCCTGGTCCTCAGCCTCCCGGTGGTCCACCTGGACCACAGCCCTCAGAGTCTCTTGCAGGGACAAAGCAAAATCACGGAGTGACTCACCAGGTTGTTGCTTCCTGCTGAAAAATTGCATCTTAACTTCTGACACCGTTCTGGCCTCAAACGTGGTGCCGAGGCAATCAAAGATCTGTTCCAGGCTATTCTTTTCGGAACGGGGCCATGACATGACCTCCGTGCGGGCGGCCCCTTCTAACTGTGCTAAGAGGGTCTCCATTTGTTGCTCAGCGGAGATAGGATAGAGCCGGAATAAGGCCATGATCTGGTCTCTGAAGTCCTTCAATTTATGGGCTTCCCCGGAATATCGCGGGAACCAGGGGGCCCCGAAATAATATGGCATGGTCAGTGGCATCAGGCTAGATGCTGCCGCAGTGGCAGGCGCCCGGTTATCAGCTGCGTGCATTTCTGCAGGTATATCGGAGGCCACTTGCTCCGCTTCTACAGGCGCAGACATGGCGTGGTCTCGGGAGGCAAGTTCTGTAGTCCGACACACGCTGGCTTCGCTTGCTCAAGCGTTGCTAAGGGTGACTATGGAGTGAGTATGGCCCTTTAAGGGGCGGCGGAGCAGGCCAAGATCCGAATTGGTTGTGCTCTCCCCTGGATTAAGTCTCTTATTGCTAACGAGGGACCTCCCCCCAGCTTTCCAGCAAGATCGGAATTCACCCGGTGCTCGAATATAAAGGAATCGGTTCGTACCGAAAGTTTACTTACTCCGGTGATGCGCAGTCCAGGTCTCGCGAGGCACGAGATTACGTCATGCGGAGGTCCCACGCGCAGCGTCAGGAGATAGGCGCGGCCTCTCTGAGCTCCGGGATTCAAGATAGGCGGTATCTTCTTTACAGACAGGGTGGTACCTTTCCTTTCGCAGGCTGTGCGGTACCTTCTCTTTCCCTTTTTTTTCCCGCCAAACAGACACAACGAGGCGCACCGATAGTCCGGTCAGTTTAAGCGGCCATCTTTAAACATAGGGCTGTCCATTCACTGACAGCAAGCGGTGACTTAAGAAGCGGCAAACCGTCCACAATATACAGTTTTCACACCGCGATTTTTCACAGTTCTTTGGCCCAACAATTTTTAAATAAACAGATTTAGGGCTTTTATCACTTTATGGGCAATATGGGCACACAGTTCAGATTCCACTATGGCATAGGAATATTCTGTATCCTGTTCGTTACGCCAAAATATGCAGTACGCAGCCTTGCAGGGTGAGCGATGTTGAGGTCACCGTTAATAGGCAAAATGAGGGTTGCTCTTGGTTACTCACAGTTTATAGAAGACCCTGGGCAGGCGTACAGCAGTGATGGAGAGGCTGGCACAGGGGTCCTCTGGGGCACTCTCTGTGTATAGGGACCAGGCCGATGGTAGGTGAGGTGCCCTGGGTGTTGCAGGTTTAATGTGCCGGTGGCAAGATCCCTTTAAGTTCGTGTCACGCCAGTGCCGGTAACGGTGGCACACCGATTTATGGTAGTAATAAGTGAGGAACACAAGTTGCAGTGAACCAAAACTTCCTTTTACTGAAACAGTTAACTATTTACAGTCTTTGGTCAGAGTTCCATATGTAAGAAGTAGTCACATGCAGGCTTTACATCAATTGGCAGGTACAATGTTCTTGCAAGATACTCAGAGGGTTAAAACACTTACAGATCAGGCTGCACTTTTCCTCAGAATTCTGTCTTTATCCCAAGGCCCGTATGCCCTATTGCTGGCTTTATCCTTGGTTAGGGGAAAACTTCCTCTCGTATATGACTCCTTGCTTTGAATATATCCTGCTGCCCTTCAGCTCTCTGTCTGACTGGAATAATGGCTCTGCTCTGTACTCTTCTAGGAACTTCAGGTTTCTCAGGAGGTAACCTCTTCTCCTGGTGGCAAACTTCTGAGCTTCCCTTGCTCAGGAACCTCAGGCAGGCTAGACTGCACTCACTAGCCTCCTGGACTACACTGCATTAACTCTTTCCTGTCTGGGCCTAACTATTTATACTAGGGGGTGCCCTAGCTCCCTCTACAGCTTGGGAGGAGAAACTGCACCCCTAACAGGCCTGGTACACAGGAATTAACATGGCATTACAATGCAATACAAAACACATTTCTCCCACAGGAGGTGGGAGCAACATAACCCTTAGTAGTGCCCACCTTTACGTAGTGGGACACTACAGAAGCCATGTCTCTGATTTTGGGATCTGAGGCTTTATGCCGTGCTGGAGGGCTGAGAGCCGCACGCTGGGGAAATAGGCCTCCTAAAGCCTGCTGTGGACTACTGGAGGCAGAACTGCCAGCAAGGTGACTTGTGTTATATGAACTTTCCATTGTGTGTGAATTAACACCAAGACTGCAAAGTTACATGCTGTTTTGTGCAATTGCCTCAAGTGTGAATAAACACTGACGTTTTGAGTTTAGAACTTGTATTTTGCCTCTGTACTGCGCCCGCTTACCCTATGTACCAGAGCGAAACCCCACAATATACAGGGAGTGCAGAATTATTAGGCAAGTTGTATTTTTGAGGATTAATTTTATTATTGAACAACAACCATGTTCTCAATGAACCCAAAAAACTCATTAATATCAAAGCTGAATATTTTTGGAAGTAGTTTTTAGGTTGTTTTTAGTTTTAGCTATTTTAGGGGGATATCTGTGTGTGCAGGTGACTATTACTGTGCATAATTATTAGGCAACTTAACAAAAAACAAATATATACCCATTTCAATTATTTATTTTTACCAGTGAAACCAATATAACATCTCAACATTCACAAATATACATTTCTGACATTCAAAAACAAAACAAAAACAAATCAGTGACCAATATAGCCACCTTTCTTTGCAAGGACACTCAAAAGCCTGCCATCCATGGATTATGTCAGTGTTTTGATCTGTTCACCATCAACATTGCGTGCAGCAGCAACCACAGCCTCCTAGACACTGTTCAGAGAGGTGTACTGTTTTCCCTCCTTGTAAATCTCACATTTGATGATGGACCACAGGTTCTCAATGGGGTTCAGATCAGGTGAACAAGGAGGCCATGTCATTAGATTTTCATCTTTTATACCCTTTCTTGCCAGCCACGCTGTGGAGTACTTGGACGCGTGTGATGGAGCATTGTCCTGCATGAAAATCATGTTTTTCTTGAAGGATGCAGACTTCTTCCTGTACCACTGCTTGAAGAAGGTGTCTTCCAGAAACTGGCAGTAGGACTGGGAGTTGAGCTTGACTCCATCCTCAACCCGAAAAGGCCCCACAAGCTCATCTTTGATGATACCAGCCCAAAACAGTACTCCACCTCCACCTTGCTGGCGTCTGAGTCGGACTGGAGCTCTCTGCCCTTTACCAATCCAGCCACGGGCCCATCCATCTGGCCCATCAAGACTCACTCTCATTTCATCAGTCCATAAAACCTTAGAAAAATCAGTCTTGAGATATTTCTTGGCCCTGTCTTGACGTTTCAGCTTGTGTGTCTTGCTCAGTGGTGGTCGTCTTTCAGCCTTTCTTACCTTGGCCATGTCTCTGAGTATTGCACACCTTGTGCTTTTGGGCACTCCAGTGATGTTGCAGCTCTGTAATATGGCCAAACTGGTGGCAAGTGGCATCTTGGCAGCTGCACGCTTGACTTTTCTCAGTTCATGGGCAGTTATTTTGCGCCTAGGTTTTTCCACACGCTTCTTGCGACCCTGTTGACTATTTTGAATGAAACGCTTGATTGTTCGATGATCACGCTTCAGAAGCTTTGCAATTTTAAGAGTGCTGCATCCCTCTGCAAGATATCTCACTATTTTTGACTTTTCTGAGCCTGTCAAGTCCTTCTTTTGACCCATTTTGCCAAAGGAAAGGAAGTTGCCTAATAATTATGCGCACCTAATATAGGGTGTTGATGTCATTAGACCACACCACTTCTCATTACAGAGATGCACATCACCTAATATGCTTAATTGGTAGTAGGCTTTCGAGCCTATACAGCTTGGAGTAAGACAACATGCATAAAGAGGATGATGTGGTCAAAATACTCATTTGCCTAATAATTCTGCACGCAGTGTATACACTGAGCAAAAATATAAACGCAACACTTTCGGTTTTTCTCCCATTTTGCATGAGCTGAACTCAAAGATCTGAAACATTTTCTACATACACAAAAGACCCATTACTCTCAAATATTGTTCACAAATCTGTCTAAATCTGTGTTAGTAAGCACTTCTCCTTTGCCGAGATAATCGATCCCACCTCACAGGTGTGGTATATCAAGGTGCTGATTAGACAGCATGAATATTGCATAGGTGTGCCTTAGACTGCCCACAATAAAAGGCCACTATGAAATGTGCAGTTTGATCACACAGCACAATGCCACAGATGTCGCAACGTTTGGGGGAGCATGCAAATGGCCTGCTGACTGCAGGAATGTCTACCAGAGCTGTTGCCCGTGCAATGAATGTTCATTTCTCTACTATAAGCCGTCTCCAAAGGCGTTTTTTTAAGAATTTGGTAGTACATCCAACCGGCCTCACAACCGCAGATGGGTCTTTTGTGTATGTAGAAAATGTTTCAGATCTTTGAGTTCAGCTCATGCAAAATGGGAGCAAAACCGAAAGTGTTGCGTTTATATTTTTGTTCAGTGTGTATATATATATATATATATATATATAGAAAAGAAAATCAAGGCAGCACTCCTGGTAGTTAAGTGTGGGTGCCAGCGGCGAAAAACACCTTACAAAGGTGTACAATGTAGAATGAAGAAAGACACCGCAGCACGTCCGTTTGGTGAAAAAAGTGGGACCCTTTATTCACCTGTGCGACGTTTCGGTCCGCTTACTGGGACCATTTTCAAGCAATACAGCATTGTGAAAACTGTGAGCATTTATGCAGTCATGGTCAATTAGCATACACAAGTGACAATCAATAAAACATACTAAATACAGCATGTGTAATAAATATCAAGAGAATACAAATGTGACAAGCCCGGAAGGTAACTAAAGTCAAAGCCGAGGTCGGCATATATAAAGCTTCCAGGTATACACATGAATCAATAATACAATAAAAGTACAGAAGTGACAATTAACAGTTAATCGTTATCACCTGTGAATATGTGAAGTTAACAGGACCGAGCATGGAGTTAGGCGTGCTCAATGGTGGGAGGATGAACTATTGCGTGATGCGCCGCATGGAAGCGGCGTCCCGGAACTGCAACTGCGCATGTCCGTGACGTCACTGTGAATTAAGCACGTGATCACCCAGTGAAACGTCACATGACACAGCGGCATAACACATCAATACCGTAAGAATAAGTATAAAACCAACATCAAAGCAAAAAATACTGTGGCAATACAAGGATAGAACACCCAGGGTATGTGGTCGGGCGACGTGCCATCTTACGATGCACTGTCGTCCGGCGTCTACGAGCGCAGAAAAGGGGGAGGGGGAAAAACCGGCAGCCATCATCCTCCCACTATGCTCATCACAATTAACCCCTTGTCGGGTGGGAATCCTGCACAGTAGCTTTGTAAGTATACATGTGACAGTAGTAAATGTAACAGTAGTAAATAATATGATAAGCAGTGATTCAGGGATAAGCCGCACATGTTCAAAGTAAGCATCACGCCTCCCGTTGAGCAAAGCCCTACCAGCAACAGGTCCTAAAAAGTGAAACAATAAAAGAAATATATTATCCAAATATATTCATTAAAAACAAGAAAACAGTTTTTTCAACACATATACCGGCAGGGACAAAACCAGAGGAAATCATATGAAAAGACATGGCCTGTATTCTACGTTCAGGCCCATCGGGCGAATAGTTTGTAGCTTAAAAATCCATTCGGACTCACGTTTTTTGAGCATTTTTATACGGTCACCACCAGTCCGCGGCAACGGAACATGATCAAGGATACCTGGAAGCTTTATATATGCCGACCTCGGCTTTGACTTTAGTTACCTTCCGGGCTTGTCACATTTGTATTCTCTTGATATTTATTACACATGCTGTATTTAGTAATAGTTTTATTGATTGTCACTTGTGTATGCTAATTGACCATGACTGCATAAATGCTCACAGTTTTCACAATGCTGTATTGCTTGAAAATGGTCCCAGTAAGCGGACCGAAACGTCGCACAGGTGAATAAAGGGTCCCACTTTTTTCACCAAACGGACGTGCTGCGGTGTCTTTCTTCATTCTATATATATATATATATATATATATATATATATATATATATATTTATTATAGATAGATATAGATATACAGTGGATATAAAAAATGTTAAAATGTCAGGTTTCTGTTGTGAGACAAAGATAAATCATTTCAGAACTTTTTCCACCTTTAATGTGACCTATAAACTGTACAACTCAATTGAAAAACAAACTGAAATCTTTTAGGTGGAGGGAAGAAAACAAAAAAACTAAAATAATGTGGTTGCATAAGTGTGCACACCCTCTTATAACTGGGGATGTAGCTGTGATCAGAATTAAGCAATCACATTCAAAATCATGTTAACTAGGAGTCAGCATACACCTGCCGGTCATTTTTTTACAGCACAGAAACCTGACATTTTAACAGGGGTGTGTAGACTTTTTATATCCACTGTATATAGCGCCAGACAACCCCTTTAAACACATTTTAAATTTTCTGCTAATTTTTATTTTTATTTTCCATGACTAACTACATGGGCCATAGACACAATTGACAGGAGGGGGCCCCACTGACTTATACAGGAAAGCTTTTTAGGAATGCTCTGTAACCTGTGCCGAGGTCAAGAGGGAGCAGATAAGTTGTAATATCACCCGTTTTGAATGGTGGATCCTGTGTTATCTATATAAAGGTCTTACTTGTCATTGTAATCCTGCCTGTGATGATAATGAGAATAACTACTGAAAAGTTACCTGTAGAGAACAGGAAACCATTACCTATTATTAGGCCTAGTGGACTGTGTCAAAATTTCTGAATGTATACATAGTGACATGGAAAAAAAATAATAAAAAATTCTAAAAAATATATGTTTAATGCAAAAATTTTATTTAACCAATAGGTCACTTTCTGATGACACATTCCCTTTAAGACGTCTGTAAGTATTCTGTGAGAGTCTGGGTAACTCTTTCATTGCATTGTCTAAGACTTATATTACACCTGCAGATCATCTAAGCAATTGTCTGGAGGGAAGCGTTCCTTCCTGGCAATTGACTGCTCGTCAGCATAGGAGACTGCTGCTATTACGTGCAGCGATCTCCTCCACAGTATAGGGAGGAGCGATCACTAATGTATCGCTCGTCCCCAAACTGAATCATTGTTTGCCGGCAGCAGAGCGTGAATACACAGCACCATCTGCCACTGGCAAACAATGATTTTTAAGCCTGCTAAAAGATTCCAATTACCCGATGAACAAGTGTTTGCACTGCCAGATCATCGTTAATGAGCTTTCATACAAACGCTTATTAGCGATGATCTTCAGGATTATCTGCCCGTCTAATATAAGCTTTAGTTCCTGTATTTAATAACTGATTAAGAAACAATAAAATAAGTAACAATAAGGCCCCTTTCACACGGGCGAGATTTCCGTGCGGGTGCAATGCGTGAGGTGAACGCATTGCACCCGCACTGAATCCGGACCTATTCATTTCCATAGGGCTGTGCAGATGAGCGGTGATTTTCACGCATACCTTGTGCGTTGCGTGAAAATCGCAGCATGCTCCTCTTTTCCACGCAACGCAGGCCCCATAGAAGTGAATGAGGCTGTGTGAAAATCGCAAGCATCCGCAAGCAAGTGCGGATACAGTGGAATTTTCACGCACGGTTGCTAGGAAACGATCGGGATGGAGACCTGATCATTATTATTTTCCCTTATAACATTGTTATAAGGGAAAATAATAGCATTCTTAATACAGAATGCATAGTACAATAGCGCTGGAGGGGTTAAAAAATAAAAATAAATTATAAATAATACAATCTACACAACCCCGATCCCAAACCCGAACTTCTGTGAAGAAGTTCGGGTTTGGGTACCAAACATGGCGATTTTTCTCATGCGAGTGCAAAACTCATTACAATGTTTTGCACTCGCGCAGAAAAAATGCGCATTCTCCCGCAACGCACCCGCATCTTATCCGGGCCAAAAACATGACGCCCGTGTGAAAGAGGTCTAAGTAAAAACAATAGACAAGACTTGTGCACACACCGGGGAGCCAAGGACAAAGTCTTCAGAGAAGATCCTGTACCTGAAATACCATCGATTGATTCTAGAGGCAGTATATGGAGGAAATATATATATACTGTATATATATATATAATTAGTGTATATCATATTTTGGATAAAATTCATACAAAGCCTGTCGCTCCAGTACAGCGGGACGACAGCTATTATAACATAGTTACTTTGCTGCCATTGAAAACTTTTGCTAGATGGTTGTAAATAAGATATAGGCAAATGTATGCAGGGTATGAATAGTATATTGAAGTACAAAAGGTTTAATTGTTGAAATATGTACAAAATAAGCTAGCTATATGATGCTATATAGAGATATAGGTACAGTGGATGTGCTTAAAGGGGTACTCCTATCTGGAAATGTATGGTATATCGACATGAGTGTCAAGAACGGGGCCCCACCGTTATTAGAGAGCAGGCCACGCATGCAGGCTTTCTCCATTTGCTGATATGGAACGTCCTCTTACCTGGCTATTTTTGGAGTCCCATAGCAGTTAATGGAGAGGACCACATTCGGGGCCCCGTTCATGAGATAGGATCCCAGAGGTGGGACCAGTGCTACCTATAGGACATTTATGGCATATACTATTAATATTCCATAAATATCCAGATGGGACAAACCTTTATCTAAAAGAAGCCATAAACATAACATAATTGGCACAATAAAGCTTTTACACCCTCTAAAATGTTCAGTTTGTGCTTGTTCTGTTTGGTTACTGTGGTGCAGAGGGTAAATACGTGACATCTAAATCTGCTTATCTTACAGTAAACAACAGTTTGGAAGAAGAAAAACGTTACCTCTTTTATCTAGTTTTCCCTCTCATGGGCGTTAGATTCTTGGCTGGTGAAAACTTCTTGACCAACCAACAAATATTTATTGGCAGATTTATATGTATCCTGGAGGCCTTCCTCACTAGTGCCCTCCTTGACGTGTCACTCAGGCTTTGAGAACACCCTGCTTTAAGTAAAGTTACAGCTGTGGCTACTTTCACACCCGCGTTTATTGCAGATCCATCATGGACGGATCCGTTCAGATAATACAACCATCTGCATCCGTTCAGAACGGATCTGTTTGTATTATCTGTAACATTGCCTAGACGGATCCGTCTTGAACACCATTGGAAGTCAATGGAGGACGGATCAGTTTTCTATTGTGCCAGATTGTGTCATAGAAAACGTATCCGTCTCCATTGACTTACATTGTGTGTCAGGACGGATCCGTTTGGCTCAGTTTCATCAGACGGACACTAAAACGCTGCAAGGAGCGTTTTGGTGTCCGCCTCCAAAGAGGAATGGATTCAGAATGCATTAATTGTTAAAGTTCCGTCCTCGGTGCTGAATACCGGAAAAGAACTGATCAGTTTTATCCTAATGCATTCTGAATGGAGAACAATCCGTTCAGGACGCATCAGTTCAGTCCCTCTAACGTTTTTTGGACGGAGAAAATACCGCAGCTTGCTGCAGTTTTCTCTCCAGCCAAAAATCCTGAACACTTGCCGGATCCTGTATTAATTTCCATTGAAATGCATTAATGCCGGATCCAGCCCCAAGTGTTCCGGCAAAACGGATCCGGTTTTGCAGTCTGCGTATTTAAAAAAATACAGGATCCGTTTTTCCGGACGACAACCGGAAAGACGGATCTGGTATTGCAATGCATTTGTCAGACGGATCCGGATCCGTCTCACAAATGCATTCGTTTGCGTCCAGATTGCCGGATAGTACCTAATAGTACTTTCGCTGACTTGGAAATATTCATCCCCTGAAAGGCATTTTTCAGAAATCTTGTTATTCACTTGCACTGACTTCTCCTTTGCTTTCACTTAGTAGTTGCAACTTCCAAATACAGGGGTATATACATGGATGGACTGGGAACATAAAGTGACCCTGGAAAAAAAAACTAAAAGTGGCACCATGTTGTTGGCAGGTCCAAATTGACAGAAGGCAGAACACCACAAGTAGGTGGGGTCTGAAATACTGTAGTGCACCACAAAATACCACCCCAGAAGAACCACATAGCACAGTGCAGTACATAATACTGCCATGTTCACCACAGTATTCAACTGTATCATTGTCCTGGGGACGGTGATACAGTTGAGTGCAGGAGGGCTCCTGTGGCCCTTGGACAGGTGCTAGAGTATCTGATGCTCCTGCCATTAATTAATATTCAGAGCATCAGATCGTTATGTACCTGGCCTGAAGCCATGAAGTGGGTTTGGGCGGCCCCTCCCAGGCATTGGCTCACTGGGAAATTTTCCTGTAGGATCTATGGGCAGTCTGCCCCGCCATATATTTAAAGGGGTTTCTGAGATTTTACAACTAATGAACTATCCTCAGGATAGGTCATCAGTATCTGAATAGTGGGGATTCAACACCCAGGACTGGTGGGGTCCAACACAGGAGTGTCAGTGCCTTCTCAAACAGCTGATCGGTGGAAGTCCCTGGTGTCGGACCCACAACTATCAGATACTGATGACTAGAGATGAGCAAAGCTTTCAAAAATTAGATTCAGCAGCTTCACCGAACTTTGTCAAGAAATTCAATTCCTTACGAATGACTTTGTCACAAATCGCTTTTCATTGTATGGCGCGGACGCAATGATGGGGAACAGTAATTGTGCCGTCCCCATCATTTAACCCCTCAGATGCCACGTTCCACACTGATCGCGACATCTAAGACTCAGATTGAGGTGCTCAGGGGGTTAATCCGGGGTTGAAACAAAATAAAAATTATACCTCGTCACTGATGATGTCACCGCATGCGGCAAACATGATCACGTGGTGATGTCTTAATACTCACCACAGGTCCTTTAGCGGGTTTTCTTCAATCAAGATGGGAGTGGACAGCCTCTCTACGATCAAGTGGATGAGTATAATTTTTTTTATTTTTCAGCCACCATTTTAGGAAAAATTGATTTGTTACCACGAAACATGAGAAAATTCGGCTTCGTGGCGAATAGAATTTTTCCTAGACTTCGGATTGAATTCCGTTTTGGATGCTTTGATTCGCTCAACGCTACTGATGACCTATCCAGAGGATCTTGTAGATTGTAAGCCCTCGCGGGCAGGGTCCTCTCTCCTTCTGTAGCAGTTTGTAACTCATCTTGTTCATGTTCATTGCAATCGTTTTTTATGATGTATGTACAGCCCTTATCATATGTGCAGCGCCATGGAATGAATGGCGCTTTAATAATAAATAATAATAATAGGTCATCAGTAGGGATGAGCGAACTTCTGTTTTAGAAGTTCTGGTTTGGGTTCCGGTTACCGCAGAATTACATTATGGATCCCGTGACCCATAACTTATGGTCCGTGGTCACGAGATCCATAACGCAGTTCTGCAGTAACCGGAACCCGAACTTCTAAAACAGAAGTTCGCTCATCCCTAGTCATCAGTATTAAAGTCTTGGAAAACCCTTTTAAATTATTGCACACAGGGATCCCGATTAGACAAATCGTGTTCAGGGTGCCTGAGCACGTTGCGACCAAGCCACGGTAACCACACATAGATAACTGCTAATTGCCGTGCTTCTTTTATACTTACCATAGTTTTCCAGCAAGTACAGATGAAACACAGCACTTAGCAGTACGATACCTGTGGTTACAGCGGCTCAACTGCAATGTGTACAGCACCTTATTACTGTTCTACCGATAGTTACATAGTGATGGGGGTGAATCGTATATATACAGTTGTTGTTGTTGTTTTCTTTTTAAGTTTTTTTTTTTTTTATTCAGTAAAACTTTGTGAAAAAAGTCGTCACTCTATTTAACGCTACATTGGATTGTGGTTCCTGTGGCTACGTCCTAAACGGGTTAATAGTGAGAGCATGGGATGGTATTTTAATTCATCCCATATGTGCTCCTTATGTACACATACCAATGACAAGAATGCAGGGGACACACAGAGCCAAGGAAAATGTGGCTTATTACATGTGTAATATTATAAACCAACAACACAGCAGTAAATGAAACACGGTCCCACAAGCCATTTATTAATTTCTGCTGTTTATTATGTTTTTAAATATTTTCTCCTTCCACCCCCCACCCCCCTCCCCTTCTCTCTTCTCCTTCTCTGGCGTTCGAGGTATTACGAAGTGAATCTGGGCCCGTGTCCAGCACGAGTGGAATTTGGATCTCCATAGCAACCGTATTTTAGGATGGCAACAAACATTGGTGGAAATGAATGCTTGAAATTCATGAGCGGGTCTCTGAGGGCCTGGAAAAGGCAAGAGGAATTTAAAAATAGGATTAAAGAGCGGAGAGGAGGCAGAAGAAATGTATCACAGATGCCGAAGAGTAAGGGAGAAGAGCAAGCAGTAAAATCCGAGCGCCATCTTTATCATGACCATGACTTAATTCTAGACATGGTGCCCTTACTTCCAGTTAGAGGGGGTTGGCTGCTTTACTATAATTATAGTACATTATACATACATTGTAGCAGTACGTTTCAGGACTTTGAATTCTGCCACAATATGATGTTCTCTACTCACTGCTTCGAATATAATCAGACCTTCCTGTACAAGCGCTGAAGGATGTCCAAGTGATGTCCCATCTTGGGGAGGGGTCATCTGACCAATCCGTCTATCTGTCTTTGTTTGCACATCACATGTGCAGTGGAATCTTAGCTACTCCACTGTCTCCTCATCCATTGTGCCTCCAGGCTGATATATCGCAGTATTAGATTTGTCCAATGCGGCCTACTGCGTCTGCGCGATATATTATCCTGGACAGGAAGACTAGACTAGATTAGTTTCTACTGCTCATGCCTCAGTCCTTGGATTCACAGCATGCACAATAGAGACAGAGGGTCTGGAGTGCACATAAAGGCATGGATGGCTTGGTCAGAAGACCCCCCGTCCCAGGGCGTGACATCTCTTGGATGTGCTGCAGCGGTTATTCAAATCTGATTGCTTATGTTCCAGGTAGTGAGGCACGAACACTGAACTGCACCAAATTGAAAATTAGGAAACACACTGCTACACAGCTAGAATGTATGTCTAATGCACTAAATTTAAAGAAAAGCGGCCAACTCCCTTAATAAAACTGATTTTTTTGGCCAGACTTAAAAGGTCCAATCTATGAGACTTTAAGTGATTAGTTAAAATGTATGGGGGAACCCATTTGCAAGTGTTCCATATTCCATACAGCATCACCATAGTGGAAGCATTACAAGTTCTATAATAGGGACACTCTGGGCCCTCTGCTGCAGGAGATGTTCATCGTAGCGTTTCTCTGTTCTGGCTAATAGTTGAGGATCACAGAATGTAGGACTCTAATACAGTAGTTAAACATGGGGTTTTGGTAAACTAGAAAACCAACTTGGACAACTTGCTGTGGATGGAGAAGCCTTGACTTTGGCACTGTACCAGAATTTCACCAGGAAAATGTCCAGTTATTTTGTATGCATTGTGAAATTGGAGAGCGGTTGGGTTAAATAGCAGGACAACATCTAAAGGCTGATGAGAGGAAGATGAATTTTTGGAACAATTGAACTTGAATCCTTTGGGGATGTAGTGGTAGGACCAAGCAATATTTTAAAATGAATGCAGATTCACAAAATGTAGCCTATAATTCCTTAATTGCAGTGTGAAGGACTGATATCAAGTTATGGTGGACACTTGGGGAAGATGTACCTTTACCAGTTTTCTGGCAGTAAAAAAGTCTCAAATAGCGGGCTCGACACATTTATCTTCATTTGCTCCAAATTTATGACGCAAATGAAGACAGAAATCTACAGAAGCTCGGATTTCATTTTCGCGCACAGACTGCCGGAGGATGCCCTTCATTTATCATGAGGCCTGCACCTCATCGTAAATGTCATAGAAAGTAAAACACCGGTCTACGATACATCTCCCCCTTGGTTGCTATTATTGCCACTAAAAGTGCTGCAATCAGTTATTAAATGTAATTGCCCACGGATTAATATGGATGTTGTAGAACTTTTTTGGCTAAGATTATGTCCCCGATTCATTAAGACTGGTATCTTCTGCTGCGGTCTTGATAGGGCCTGTGGTGCAGGAGGAGGCATTTCATTTATGGCTAGGCATGGGCAGATCTTCTGTAGAGTTCTGGTATAAATAATAATGAATGAGCCGGGGCCAATGGTCCCGCCCATGGCCAGCAATTGTCACACCCCTTATTTGTAAACCTGAAAAGGGCGGTGTAAAATGCCAGTTGTGACTAAAGTGGCACTGGCATTGAAAGACCCGAATTTCATCTAATATGTATAATTGTTTAATCACCATAAGTAGTCATGTCTATGTAGTGCATGGGTAGCCAACCTCCAGCACTCCAGTGTTGTAAAACTACAACTCCCAGCATGCACACTTGCTCTGCTCTTTCCATAACTCCCATAGAAATGAATGGAGCATGCTGGGAATTGTAGTTTCACAACAGCTGGAGTGCCAAAGGTTGCTGACCCCTGGTGTAGTGCTCAATAGGGAACGATCAAGAGGGCAGAAGTCCTACCTTCTGTCTGATGTCTGTCTATCTATCTGGTACCACAATTCTGTGTGCAGGTGCTATTTGGTCGGGACCATAAAATGGTGGGGCCTCTGAATTAAGCCCCTTCATCTCATTACAGATGTTTTACAAGAACATTTTGTTTGTGATTTCATTTAAAGCAGACTTCTACGGGTTGTTCCAGGTTGCTGCTTACAAGTTTTATATACTTATCTGTTATTATGATAATGTGACTGTAAGGGTACTTTCACACCAGCGTTTTTCTTTTCCGGCGCTGAGTTCCGTCCTAGGGGCTCAAATCCGGAAAAGAACTGATCAGTTTTATCCTAATGCATTCTGAATGGAGAGTCCGTCCTTCAGGATGCATCAGGATGTCTTCAGTTCAGTCTTTTTGACTGTTCAGGCTTTTCAGAAAACCGTAGCATGTTGTATTTTTACCTCCGGCCAAAAATCCTGAACACTTTAACTGAACGCCGGATCCGGTCTTTTTCCCATTGACTTGCATTAACGCCGGATCCGGCGCCGTGTGTTCCGTCAAACCGGATCCGGCTTTTGCATGTTAAACCCGAAAAATGTGAAAAAAAAGTTAAAGTCCATAAATGGCGGATCCGTTTTTTCCAATGCATTTTTTCATTGTGATCAAAATCCTGATCAGGATTCAAATGTAATCCGTTTTCACACGTTTTTCCGGATCCGGCGGGCAGTTCCGGTGTCGAAATTGAACGCCGGATTTAAACAACGCTAGTGTGAAAGTAGCCTAACGCGTGATGCCCCCTTTAGGATGGTACCAACTGAATGTCAAAAGGGACAAAGCTGAAATGCAACACCTCAAAACCTTTTAGTCCGTACTCAGGTGTACAGAGCATGGCGGTTTCATCAACATATTTACGTGATTTTTAGGCTTGGGGGTTATTCAGGCTCGGTCCATATGCATATACAGTATATATAGTCCATTGCCTGCTTACAGGCCATACATTAGTGACTCCACCCCGATGCAGGGGTACACTGTAGGCCTTTCCTGGGCTCAAGGTGCTTTCTTGAAGCTCAATGCCACATCGGCTCCGGCTCCCAGGGGTTGATGTACAGGCCAGGGTATATTCTCCTTTTTGACCTGTCGGCAGCTAACCCAGATAGCAGAGAGTCTTAACTTCTTCCACCTGCGGATCTACGTGGCATAGCTTCCAGCTCTCTCTGACACATTACGATCAAAGGCATTCATGCCACTTCTGTCTCCACGGCCTGGCGCTCTGTACTCCACCTGTACACAAAGACTTCCCTTCATCTGATCTCTCTCGAGCCTGTACCTGCCTCTTCATTAGCAACCTTCTGCTGCATATAGCCCCTTTGGTAGTTCTGACTCTGTATACTAAACTGTCTTTATCCATGTGGTGCTGTCTCTCTCTGCATACACAGCTGTCTCTTTATCATTGCAGATCTGTCTCTCTGGATACATTCTCTCTATAGCAGCCTTCACTTTTCTCACTAGTATTCCTAGCCCCCTCTCCCTAGAAAGCAGACCCCGCCACTTCTCCTAGGGGCAACAGGGTCTCTGACCACTCCATGTGGTTTCCACCACCCCTTGCACTAGCTCTTTTACATGGCGCAGGTAACAGATGCAGCGGGCGCCTCCCCCCAGGGCCCTTGTTTTTGTGACGCCAGTTGCAGTGAAGCAACAATGGCACAGGGCTCCTTTTAGTGATATAGTGGATGGTACCCAGGTGTAGGAATGTCAGAGTGGTGTAGGGTGGCCCAAATGTCCCTTCAAGTGTACTTGTGCACGTGTCATGGTGCTCCTACCTGGATACACTGGACCCTTGATGTTGGCTCTGAAGCAATGAAAAGGGGGTTGTTGATGAAAGGGATGGAGAAAGAGATAGAGTCCAGACGTTGTGATAAAGTTGATAACAGCTTTACTTTACATAAACGTTTCTCCAAACAGTTTCAGGCTTTATCTTGGTTCTCAGCAGGCTTTAGCATGTAAACTGGCAGGCAAACTCATCTCTGCTACATCGGTTTCTCTCTGGCCCTGCTATACTGACAGACTGAAATAGAATATTTGTTTCTGCAGGATGCTGCAACTTCTCTCTTGTAGTTTGACTCTAGGTTAGGCCAGAGAACTATACTTCCTGACTTCAGAGGCTCCAAGCTGTGGCCTCCACATCCAGCAGAGCTGAAGGTGCTGTAGCTGGCTTGGGCATAGCATGTCCAGCAGGGACGTGCACCTGCTCGTCCTTCCCCTAGGAGGGGTAAGCTAGACTCACTCTCACTAACTAGTCTCCTCCCTTCCCTAGAGAGAGGGTTAGAATGGAAAGAAGGGTTCCAGTCTCCCTAAGTGTAGCTCTGCCATGCTTGCTTCCACCCTCTGGTGAACCAGGCACATTACACTTTAACATAACAGTTACAAGAAATAGATATGCACAGTGTGACGGTCCTGCAATAAATACACAGAATTACATCAGGTTAACCATAGAAGACAGTAGCGGGGTGCAGAAGTGGTAATGGCACTCTGGGTCATTACACAGAGCCATCTAGTGACATCAGCACACAGCAGCTGCCATCTTTATCTTAGAGACAGAGAGCAGGAAAGAAAATTAGTCAGATATCATTTTTAAAGGTGGTCTGCTGGTCCTTTTTTTCAGAATCAGTCAATAGTTCATGGGAATATATGAAACTTTGTAATATATCTTTGTGGAATCTTCCAGAAATTTCTAGGCTTGTGGTAAAATTTCAGAAAACGTTACTTTGCAGCTGCACAGACCGGTGGAGAGACATCTATATGGCCCAGAGTGCTCTATATCAATATGGGATGTTTAGAGCTGCACTAAAGTCAAGGGAAACATCACACCAAGAAGAACCAGTCCACTGAGAAAGCATACAATAAAAGTAATATACACAGTCAGGTCCATAAATATTGGGACACCGCCACAATTCGAACATTTTTGGCTCTATACACCACCACCACAATGGATTTGAAATGAAATTAACAAGATGTGCTTTAACTGCAGACTGTCAGCTTTAATTTGAGGGTATTTACATGCAAATCAGGTGAACAGTGTAGGAATTACAACAGTTTGCATATGTGCCTCCCACTTGTTAAGGAACCAAAAGTAATGGGACAATTGGCTTCTCAGCTGTTCCATGGCCAGGTGTGTGTTATTCCCTCATTATCCCAATTACAATGAGCAGATAAAAGGTTCAGAGTTCATTTCAAGTGTGCTATTTGCATTTGGAATCTGTTGCTGTCAACTCTCAAGATGAGATCCAAAGAGCTGTCACTATCAGTGAAGCAAGCCATCATTAGGCTGAAAAAACAAAACAAACCCATCAGAGAGATAACAAAAACATTAGGCGTGGCCAAAACAACTGTTTGGAACATTCTTAAAAAGAAGGAATGCATCGATGAGCTCAGCAACACCAAAAGACCCGGAAGACCACGGAAAACAAATGTGGTGGATGACCGAAGAATTCTTTCCCTGGTGAAGAAAACACCCTTCACAACAGTTGGCCAGATCAAGAACACTCTCCAGGAGGTAGGTGTGTGTGTGTCAAAGTCAACAATCAAGAGAAGACTTCACCAGAGTGAATACAGAGGGTTCACCACAAGATGTAAACCATTGGTGAGCCTCAAAAACAGGAAGGCCAGATTAGAGTTTGCCAAATGACATCTAAAAAAGCCTTCACAGTTCTGGAACAACATCCTATGGACAGATGAGACCAAGATCAACTTGTACCAGAGTGATGGGAATAGAAGAGTATGGAGAAGGAAAGGAACTGCTCATGATCCTAAGCATACCACCTCATCAGTGAAGCATGGTGGTGGTAGTGTCATGGAGTGGGCATGTATGGCTGCCAATGGAACTGGTTCTCTTGTATTTATTGATGATGTGACTGCTGACAAAAGCAGCAGGATGAATTCTGAAGTGTTTCGGGCAATTTTATCTGCTCATATTCAGCCAAATGCTTCAGAACTCATTGGACGGCGCTTCACAGTGCAAATGGACAATGACCCAAAGCATACTGCAAAAGCAACCAAAGAGTTTTTTAAGGGAAAGAAGTGGAATGTTATGCAATGGCCAAGTCAATCACCGGACCTGAATCCGGTTGAGCATGAATTTCACTTGCTGAAGACAAAACTGAAGGGAAAATGCCCCAAGAACAAGCAGGAACTGAAGACAGTTGCAGTAGAGGCCTGGCAGAGCATCACCAGGGATGAAACCCAGCGTCTGGTGATGTCTATGCGTTCCAGACTTCAGGCTGTAATTGACTGTAAAGGATTTGCAACCAGGTATTAAAAAGTAAAAGTTAGATTTATGATTATTATTCCGTCCCATTACTTTTGGTCCCTTAACAAGTGGGAGGCACATATGCAAACTGTTGTAATTCCTACACCGTTCACCTGATTTGCATGTAAATTCCCTCAAATTAAAGCGGACAGTCTGCAGGTAAAGCACATCTTGTTTGTTTCATTTCAAATCCATTGTGGTGGTGTATAGGGCCAAAAATGTTAGAATTGTGTCGATGTCCCAATATTTATGGACCTGACTGTATGTATATACATACAGGAGCCATGCAAAGGGATGGGAAAAGATCCAGTTCTGCACAATTTCTGGCTATACTACATCTAACATACCGATGGAAACCTCCAAAGAAGTGATTGTCATTTTTTGTAACTTCAAATGCACTTTTTTCTGACTCTCTAACCAGACGTTTTTAGTACTGCATTTGTTTGTTATATTACTCTTTAGAAAATCGGTGGGAAAGCTAACTGATTTACTGTAATATCTAATGCATGACTATTATTCATAATTTTCGTACATAACTCCTGCTTCAATTTCAGTCCTGCTTTAAAGGAAATGATTCTCAGGTTGAGAGACAGCAAGAGACAGATTTTTTTTTTCTTAGGAAACAAACTTGTTCGGACAATGTGCGAGTTTGATGCAACATTTTTTCTGAATGATGCAAACATTCCCAAATCTAACAGCAGGGGGCACCTCTGTACTTATCCACTGTGTTCCTTCATTAGGTTTATTATTGCTGCATGTCTTCATATGTTATCTTAAGGCTTACAGTTTATTTATTTATTACAGGAACTTCTATAGCGCTGACATATTCCGCAGCGCTTTACAGACATAAGCATCACTCTGCCCCCAATGGGGCTCACAATCTAAGGATTTATACCAGTTCAGATTTATACCATGTCAGATTTAGGGCCCTTTTGCACAGGCCGCTGATCATTGTAGAATAATGCTCATTCCCTATTATTACCCTGCAGAAATATGTCAGCCATCAAAAAAAATATGTCAGCCTGACAAAAAAGCAAATGCTTATTCGTTGGGAAATCACATCTTTTAGATGGTATGGTACTCAAAAATACCATTTGTAAGAAGCACATCACCTCGTGTAAGGAGAGCATGTGCTGCGGTATGGGACCAAATGATCGTATTAAAGATCATTCATCCCCATACTCTTATAGATTGACCCATATTCATGCCCACCAAGGAGCAGCGATGAACAGGCTGTAGAGTTGATTGCCGCTCATTCAGGGGCAGAAGTTGAAGGACCATTATTTCAGTTCTGATGCCAGCAATTGTCAAGTAAAAGTTTTCTCACCAGGTCAATCTCATCCATTAAGGCATTCTTATATCTGCCAGAGATGGGAATATCCCTTTAAGGAATAGTATCATTAAATACATTTTGTATTAAATCACACAAAATTTCTAAAGGGTTTTCAGGGTGGAAAATATGAATGACCTACTGTATCCTCAGGACAAGTTATTAATTTCTGATCGGTGGGGATCTGAAACATTCAACACCCCCCCATGAGCTGTTTGAAGAGGCTGTGAGCACTGCAGCCTCCTCACAGCTTATCAAGCACAGCGCTGTTCATTGTAGAGAGGCCGTGCTTGGTATTGCAGCCCTGGCCAATTCACTTGAATAGAACTGAGCTGCTCCTAGGCCACGTGACCAATGAACATGATGTCACTAGACAGCTGATCAGTGAGGTTGCCAGAAGTCGGACCCCCATGGATCAGATATTGATGACCTATGCTGGGGATAGTGTATGATGAGGAGAGGGGACAACTTGGCTTTCTCTCTCAAAACATATTCTGTGATTTATTCCAACAAAAAAATGTTAATAAAGAACTGAAGGTATTGTTTCAACCAGAGGAATTGTGAGTAGCAATCATTTGACTATCTTTTGCTGTTTTGTATTATATGATGAAATGAGCTATGCTAAGGTTGGGTCATCCGCTGACCTGCATGCCGGCGCATTGCTTGGAACATGGCTGCTGGTGCAGGGTTCTGTCCATCAGCGGCCTCTGTTGACTTTCCCTGTGGACAGACAAAGAAGCTAGCGTAAATGAATGAAGGCTGCTTCTAAGGGCAGCATCAGCGGAACTTTAAGTATAGCCCCTTTAAGGCTGAGTTCACTTTTGTAGCTATTCAGTTCTCATTTGTAGCTATTATCCTTCTCCCATCTCTGGGATCTGTTCCTATCGATGATAGTTACATGTAAAATTGGATTTTTGAGCCCATTCGAAGATGACATTATGGTTGTCTCAGATTTGCCATTACAGTTCAATTGCTTCCTACCTGCCCATTGGGACAACAGCTATTCTTTCCAAGTCCCCCATACACAAGCATGTTCAAGATAGTCGACCCATGCATGTGCTTTCAGTGGGTGGAGGGGAGAAGGTAGATCTCCCTCAAGATATATGTTGAAGTTCAACATGCTCAATCCTTCTTTCCCCCAAGACCATTTCCTGGGGGGAGAGTAGTTACACCCCCATACACATAAGATCATCGGCTAGTCCTGCTGAAACTCTAACAGCCAGACACTGCGAACACTAAGATGCTGTGAAACCTGCTAAAAGTCAGCATCTTTGAGAAGATCGCCAGTATATCCAGGTTTCATATGTGGATGCATACTGCCGTCTTCTTGTAGACCATCACCCCCCAGAAGACCATTTTTCAATGCAATTTTGAGTTGTCTTCTCAAAAAGGTTTTATTGTATTTGCATCAACATCATAAACCTCTCCGTGGTAATAAGTAGGTGCAGATTGTGCTGTATTACAGTGGCCTGTGTAACCCACCTTTGGGTGTATGGGAGTTCTCATTCTGTCCCACCTTCAATGGGAAATGCAATTCTAAAATAGTAGCTAGAATCAGGTTCTTTTAGTGCTTTATGTAACTGAGCTATGATCCCAAGTAGAAAGTCAGTTCAAGACCCTGAGGATAATGTTAAAGGTCAGTTTATTTGACCACCCTTAAGGGTGCGACTGCACATAGTGGAATTTCCACTGTGGATATTGCTGAAAGGAGCTAAGGTCGAAATATACGCCCTTCCATTCCATTCATCTCTATGGGACTCCAGAGATAGCTGAGCTCTGTACTCGGCCTATAAAGTTGTACAGAGTGGCCGATCACATATGTGACAGTTGCTCCATTCACTTGATGGACTCAGGGACCCCCCATTTGCATATGGACTAAAAGTATTTTTTTGCCAGGATGAAGAAACGGGTCGCTAAGTGATAGGTCTCATTAAACACAGCTGGAAGGCATTGTGCCTGGTGTAACAGGACATTTCCTGGTGACAGATTCCCTTTAAAAAGGTACACGCTGAATATACCCATTGAACAAGATGTGTACAGCATTAATGCTTTAATAACTTTCCACGTGGAACAGCAGTGTCCGTGATGACCGTATGCATGAGCAATAATGTCCTAGCAAAGACATAAACCATGACATAGTAGATTTTTAGAACTAACTGCAGTGCCCATCAATATTCCAGGACCAAATGTAATGATCACTAAAAAGTGACGAGCATTTGCAATAGAGCAAGTCACTATGCCAGGAACTGTCACACCTAGAACATTATGCTGCTCTTCTCCGGTGTTTTATGGGGTTGAGAAGAAATTCTTCACATAAGAGTACTGCATAACTTAAGTCCAAAAATTGCATCCAGGCCTCAGCCATGGATAATGGGTCTATAAAAGTGGTTTAGCTATGCTGTAATGGATCTCCGTGCTGGTCTGCAGAGTAACATATTTTTCTTTGACATTCCTATAACTCTCCTTCTCGCAAGAGGCCTCTCCGGTTACCCCTTTACATTCCCTTTCTGGATCTGCAGCTCACCACTTCCTATTAAAGGAAATTCCATAATGCAATCACTCTTTGGATAACGAGGGCCTTGTTTCCATGCCACTAATTACCACTATCCTCATGTTCTTCATGATGGATGTACTGTACGTCACCTCTGTATATATAACCTACATACAGATATATGGATTGCAGATTCGGAGCTTGGCTCCACTTTTTTTTTCTCCTACTATTGCCAACCTGGACGGGCTAAAAAGTAGAGGAATTTCTCACCAGTGCTTGAAAATATGTAGATCAAAGGTTTATAAAAGTACAAAATCACTTCCCCCTTTTGAAAAATTCCTGAAATGCCACAGGGCTAGCTGAGTCTCTTATCTACCATGACCACAAGGCTGATTTCCTTCTGTAAAGTTCTTGAGAAATGCTGACATTAAAAGTAGAACTCAAATATTTCCTCTGTTGCTAATCCTATTGTAATTCAGTAATACATTTATTGTATTGGAAGATAAAAATATATCACATGGGTTACAAACTTGCTACTTTTTAGCCAGCTGTAAAACAAGGGTAATATTTTCCCATAAAATCTATTTCAGGGAAGTTCTTAAAAAAAAAATATATAATATAATAATATATAGTGTGGAAAAGATGCTACAAAGTAAGAATGCTTTCAAAAATAGAAATGTTAATAGTTTAAATTGCAACGCAAATGAGCAAAAGAGAAATGTAAATCAAATGAGTATTTGGTGTGACTAGTAATGGACAAACATCAGCCGGGTTGATTCGCGAACGCGATCAAATGTTTGCGAACCGCAAGTTAGCGGCGGGTCCCATTAACTTTAATGGCAGGCGAACCTGAAAAACCTTCAGGTCATATTTTCAGCCACTAAATACATACTAGAAGTGCACAAATAGTCCCACAACATGGACAGTGACATACCAGAGGGGGTCAATGACAAAAATTCTTGAAGGGAAATTCTCAAAAATGTACCCTGCTGGAGCCTAGAAAATTTTTCTTTTAGGCCACGGGAGTATGGGCCCTATAAATTAGGCATTCACCTGACATAAAAGAAATTGTAATTATATATGGCTCGAGGTACATTATGCGGTCACTGAATAACAATTTTACTGTAGCCCACTGGAGTACAGGCCCCAAACATTAGGCATTCACCATACAGAAAAGATCAAGTGATTATGTGGCTGGAGGTATATTAGACGGTCAATGGATATCAATTTTACTGCAAGCCAGTGGAGTACAGGCCCCAAACATTAGGCATTCACCGGACAGAAAACATCAAGTGATTATGTGGCTGGAGGTATATTAGACAGTCATTGGATATCAATTTTACTGCAGGCCAGTACAAATACATGTCAAATACATATGTTTAAAAGAACTCAAAATATAAAATTGGATTAAAAACATGGCTAACGAAATCCCCCCTCTTGAATAAACCCCAAATGATAATAGGTGAAATTCTATAACACGTGGTCGTCACAGGTGTTGAATTCCTCCGAGGCCCCAACAATTAGGCATTCACCATACAGAAAAGATCAAGTGATTATGTGGCTGGAGGTATATTAGACGGTCATTGGATATCAATTTTACTGCAGGCCAGTGGAGTACAGGGTCCAAACATTGGGCATTCACCGTACAGAAAAGAACAAGTGATTATGTGGCTGGAGGTACATTAGGCGGTCATTGGATAACAATTTTAATGCAGACAAGTGGAGTACAGGCCCCAAACATTAGGCATTCACTGGACAGAAAACATCAAGTGATTATGTGGCTGGAGGTATATTAGACTGTCATTGGATACCAATTTTACTGCAGGCCAGTGGAGTACAGGCCCCAAACATTAGGCATTTACCGAACAGAAAAGGCCTTTTATGCCGCTGTATTTACATAAGACAGGGACCATTCTTTGTTCTGGGTGGTGGCGGATATGTGTGAGCTGGCAACACCTGTGGTCGTCACAGGTGTAGAATTCCTCCGAAATCCATGTCTCATCCATTTTTAGAAATGTGAGGTAGTCCACACTGTCGTGAGCTAGGCAAGTGCGCTTATCGGTCACGATCCCCCCTGCTGAACGTCCTTTCGGACAGGACACTCGAGGAGGGGCAAGCCAAGAGTTCCATGGCAAATTGTGCCAGTTCTGGCCACAGGTCAAGCCTGCATACCTAGTAGTCCACGGGTTCCTTGCTTCTCAGAGCGTCCAAATCAGCCTTTAACCCGATGTAGTCGGACACCTGTCGGTCTAGGCCTTCCCTGAGGGTGGATCCGGAGGGCCGCTGTCGATCTGTTGTTTGCAAGAATGATCTCATATCCGAAGTGACCAACACATCTTCAAACCGCCCTCTTCTTGCATGCGCGGTAGGATTGGTACCCGCAACTGTTTCTCTCCGGGTGGAAATTCCTCTGCCAGTGCCCGCAGCAGCAGAATGCAGCATCTCTCGAAGCAAGGCCTGGAAATGCTGCATTCTGACAGCCCTCTGTGATGCTGATAACATGTCCGCCATTTTGTGTTTGTACCGGGGGTCTAAGTACGTTGCCACCTAGTACTGGTCCTTACCCTTTATGCTTTTTATACTGGGGTCCCTCTTCAAACACTAGAGCATGAAGGCCCCCATTTGCACTAAATTGGAAGCGGCGGAGCGCCCTGGCTCCTGCTCATCGCCCAGGAGAATGTCGTCCTCGGTCTCCTCCGCCCATCCACGGACAACACCAGGGATCCCCAAAAAGTTTAAAGCCTGCTTTTCTTCGATGGCTTGATCAATAACACGACGCAATGCACGCTCCAGAAAGAAGGTTTAAGGTACAATGTCACTGATGGCGCCCTGGCTGCGACTGACCAGTTTGGTGATCTTATCAAATGGCCGCAGAAGTCTGCATGCGTCGCACATGAGCAGCCACTGGCATGGTGAAAAAAAAACAAGCTCCCCAGAACCTGTCCTGTCGCAGAGTTCATACAGGTAGTCGTTAACGGCACATTTCTGCTGGAACAGCCTATCAAGCATATACAAGGTGGAGTTCCAGTGCGTCGGACAGTCACAAATCAGACGTCTGACGGACAAGTGGTGTCGCCGCTGAACGTCAGCAAGGCGATCCATGGCTCTGTAAGATCTTCTAAAATAGCCAGAGATTTTCCTGGCCTGCCGAAGGTGTCCTGGACCCCGGGGTATTTGGCAACGAATCGCTGCACGACTAAGTTCAGGACGTGTGCCATGCATGGCACGTGTATCATTTTGCCCTGTTTCAGTACGCTCAGCAGATTGGCACCGTTGTCGCACACCACTTTACCAACTGTCAAATTGAGCGGGGTTAGCCACTGATCGACCTGTGACCGCAGTGCTGAAAGGAGTGCAGGACCGGTGTGGCTCTTGGCAACAGCCGCAGCACAGCATGGCAACGTCTCACCTGGAACGTCAGATAGGTTCTGGGGAGCTTGGGGTGTGCAGCGATAGAGGAGGTAGCAGTGGAAAAGGAGGAGTCAGCCGAGGAGGAGATGGAGGATGGAGTAGGAGGAGGAGAAAAAGAGGCAGGCCTGCATGCAATCCGAGGCGGTAACACCAAATCCACACGGGTGCCACGGGTTACATGCTTGACGGCCGTCAGAAGGTTCACCCAGTGGGCAGTAAAAGTTATGTACCTTCCCTGTCCATGTTTGCTAGACCACGTGTCTGTTGTCAGATGTATTTTGGCACCGACACTGTGTGCCAGAGATATATTAACTTGACGCTGAACGTGGCCATATAGTTCAGGGATGCCCTTCTGGGAGAAATATTTCCTTCCGGGGAACTTCCATTGCGGTGTGCCAATGGCCACAAATTTTCTAAAGGCCTCCGAGTCCACCATTTTATATGGCAGTAGTTGGTGGGCTAGCAGTTCCGACAAGACAGCGGTCAGCCGTTGGGCAAGCGGATTATCCAGCATCATCTTTGTTTTTTACGCTCGAACATTTGGGCCACGGAAGCCTGCCTTTTGCCAGATGAACGCGACAACGGCACGGTGGAAGGTGGAGTGAAGGACAAATGGGAGGAGAGAGGAGAGGAGGCAGTACTTGGAGCACCAGGAGTGTGGCTTTGTGGGTTCTGACGGCGTTGCTCCCACTGGGCTCGGTGATGGAAGGCCAGGTGTCTTCTTCAGGCGGTCGTCCCTAAGTGAGTGTTGGGCTTACCGGGACTTATGCGTTGACAGGACAGGCTGCAGATGGCAACACTATTATCAGCAGCTGACACGTTAAAAAAAGTCCACACTGCGGATCCATGTGCCGACGTCCTGGGAGCGCAAGATGTGACTGTGCATGGTGGATGGCTCGCTCCAGATACATTTGCAGTCTGCGTTTTCCCTCCTGTGCACTACAAGTTCTGCCTGCTTCTCTTCCTTCTCCTCCCTATCTGCTGCTCTGTCTCTCCCTCTGAACTCCCCTCCTCTTCCTCTCTTGTGGGCACCCACGTGACGTTCATCGACATGTCATCATCGTCACCTTCAGCACCACTGACATTAGAGATCTCAGAGTAGGCAGCAACAGCGGGGACCACCCTCCTTGGGCCGATCTGGGTACTGTCGTCAGACCGCTGGGTGGCGACCGTTGACACCTCTTTTTCCTCATCCGATGCCAAGAATGGCTGCGCATCGGTAAGGTCTGGGAATAGATGGGAAAATAATTGGGGGTGCATACAGCAGAGAGTGAGGAGGGTGCAAATACAGAGGATGAGGAGGGTGCAGAAGCGGAAGGCTGAGTGAGCCACTCAACCAACTCAGGTACGCCCTTTGAAGTTATCGCTCGCGCCTTCTCCAACTTCCCACTTAGGCTCCGGCCTGGTGCACCTGCCCGACCCCTATCATCCCTGCAAAACGGTCTGCCTCTTCATCTGCCTGTCATTTCCTCTGCCTAAGTCCGTAGAGAAGAGCAGTATTTGTGGAAGAAGGTATATGGCACCCCTCAATCAGTATTTGGCGGAAACAGGTATATAGCACACCTTAATCAATATTTGGCGGAAACAGGTATATGGCACCCCTCAATCAGTTATTTGTGGAAGCAGGTGTATTGCACCCCTCAATCGGTATTTGGTGGAAGAAGGTATATAGCAATAGCACCGCTCAATCAGTATTTAGTGGAAGAAGGTATATGGCACTCCTTAATCAGTATTTGGCGGAAAAAGGTGTATTGCACCCCTCAATCGGTATTTGGTGGAAGAAGGTATATAGCAATAGCACTCCTCAAACAGTATATAGTTGAAGAAGGTATATGGCACCCCTCAATCAGTATTTGGCGGAAACAGCTATATAGCACCCCTCAATCAGTATTTGTCGGAAACAGGTATATGGTTCCCCTCAATCAGTATTTTGCGGAAACGGGTATATAGTACCCCTCAATCAGTATTTGGCGGAAACAGGTATATGGCACCCCCTCAATCAGTATTTTGTGGAAGTAGGTTTATTGCATCCCTCATTCAGTATTTGGTGGAAGAAGATATAAAGCAATAGCACCCCTTAATCAGTATTTAGAGGAAGAAGGTATATGGCACCCCTCAATCAGTATTTGGCGGAAAAAGGTGTATTGCACCCCTCAACCAGTATTTGGTGGAAGAAGGTATATAGCAATAGCATCCCTCAATCAGTATTTAGTGGAAGAAGGTATATGGCACCCCTCAATCAGTATTTGGCGGAAACAGGTATATAGCACCACTCAATCAGTATTTGGCGTAAACAGGTGTATGGCACCCCTCAATCAGTATTTTGCGGAAAACAGGTATATAGCACCCCTCAATCAGAATTTGGCAGAAACAGGTATATGGCACCCCTCAATCACTATTTTGTGGAAGCAGGTGTATCCCAGCCTTCAATCAGTATTTGGTGGAAGATGGTATATGGCACCTCCCAATCAGAATTTGGCGGAAACAGGTATATAGCACCTCTCATTCAGTATTTGGCGGAAACAGGTGGAAGTAGGTGTATTGCACTCCTCAATCAGTATTTGGTGGAAGAAGGCATATAGCAATAGCACTCCTCAATCAGTATTTAGTGGAAGAAGGTATATGACACCCCTCAATCAGTATTTGGCAGAAACAGCTATATAGCACCCCTCAATCAGGATTTGTCGGAAACAGGTATATGGCACCCCTCAATCAGTATTTTGCGGAAACAGGTATATGGCACCCCTCAATCAGTATTTGGCAGAAAAAGGTGTATTGCACCCCTCAATCGGTTTTTGGTGGAAGAAGGTATATAGAAATAGCACTCCTCAAACAGTATTTAGTTGAAGAAGGTATATGGCACCCCTCAATCAGTATTTGGCAGAAACAGCTATATAGCACCCCTCAATAAGTATTTGGCAGAAACAGGTATATGGCACCCCTCAATCAGTATTTTGCGGAAACAGGTATATAGCACCCCTCAATCAGTATTTGGCGGAAACAGGTATATGGCACCCCTCAATCAGTATTTTGTGGAAGTAGGTTTATTGCATCCCTCAATCAGTATTTGGTGGAAGAAGGTATAAAGCAATAGCACCCCTCAATCAGTATTTAGAGGAAGAAGGTATATGGCACCCCTCAATCAGTATTTGGCGGAAAAAGGTGTATTGCACCCCTCAACCAGTATTTGGTGGAAGAAGGTATATAGCAATAGCACCCCTCAATCACTATTTAGTGGAAGAAGGTATATGGCACCCCTCAATCAGTATTTGGCGGAAACAGGTATACAGCACCCCTCAATCAATATTTGGCAGAAACAGGTATATGGCACCCCTCAATCAGTATTTTGTGGAAGCAGGTGTATCGCAGCCCTCAATCAGTATTTTGGTGAAGAAAGTATATAGCAATAGCACCCCTCAATCAGTATTTAGTGGAAGAAGGTATATGGCACCCCTCAATCAGTATTTGGTGGAAGCAGGTGTATCGCAGTCCTCAATCAGTATTTGGTGGAAGAAGGTATATAGCAATAGCACCCCTCAATCAGTATTTTGTGGAAGAAGGTATATGGCACCCCTCAATCAGTATTTGGCGGAAACAGGTATATGGCACCCCTCAATCAATATTTTGTGGAAGCAGGTGTATCGTAGCCCTCAATCAGTATTTGGTGGAAGAAGGTATATAGCAATAGCACCCCTCAATCAGTATTTTGTGGAAGAAGGTATATAGCACCCCTCAATCAGTATTTTGTGTAAACTGGTATATAGCACCCCTCAATGAGTATTTGGCGGAAACAGGTATATGGCACCCCTCAATCAGTATTTTGTGGAAGCAGGTGTATCGCAGTCCTCAATCAGTATTTGGTGGAAGAAGGTATACAGCAATAGCACCCCTCAATCAGTATTTTGTGGAAGAAGGTATATGGCACCTCTCAATCAGTATTTGGCGGAAACAGGTATATAGCACCCCTCAATCAGTATTTGGCGGAAACAGGTGTATGGCACCCCTCAATCAGTATTTTGCAGAAACAGGTATATAGCACCCCTCAATCAGTATTTGGCGGAAACTGGTATATGGCACCCCTCAATCAGTATTTTGTGGAAGCAGGTGTATCGCAGCCTTCAATCAGTATTTGGTGGAAGACGGTATATGGCACCTCTCAAGAAGAATTTGGCGGAAGAAGGTATATAGCAATAGCACCCCTCAATCACTATTTAGTGGAAGAAGGTATATGGCACCCCTCAATCAGTATTTGGCGGAAACAGGTATACAGCACCCCTCAATCAATATTTGGCAGAAACAGGTATATGGCACCCCTCAATCAGTATTTTGTGGAAGCAGGTGTATCGCAGCCCTCAATCAGTATTTTGGTGAAGAAAGTATATAGCAATAGCACCCCTCAATCAGTATTTAGTGGAAGAAGGTATATGGCACCCCTCAATCAGTATTTGGTGGAAGCAGGTGTATCGCAGTCCTCAATCAGTATTTGGTGGAAGAAGGTATATAGCAATAGCACCCCTCAATCAGTATTTTGTGGAAGAAGGTATATGGCACCCCTCAATCAGTATTTGGCGGAAACAGGTATATGGCACCCCTCAATCAGTATTTTGTGGAAGCAGGTGTATCGTAGCCCTCAATCAGTATTTGGTGGAAGAAGGTATATAGCAATAGCACCCCTCAATCAGTATTTTGTGGAAGAAGGTATATAGCACCCCTCAATCAGTATTTTGTGTAAACTGGTATATAGCACCCCTCAATGAGTATTTGGCGGAAACAGGTATATGGCACCCCTCAATCAGTATTTTGTGGAAGCAGGTGTATCGCAGTCCTCAATCAGTATTTGGTGGAAGAAGGTATACAGCAATAGCACCCCTCAATCAGTATTTTGTGGAAGAAGGTATATGGCACCTCTCAATCAGTATTTGGCGGAAACAGGTATATAGCACCCCTCAATCAGTATTTGGCGGAAACAGGTGTATGGCACCCCTCAATCAGTATTTTGCAGAAACAGGTATATAGCACCCCTCAATCAGTATTTGGCGGAAACTGGTATATGGCACCCCTCAATCAGTATTTTGTGGAAGCAGGTGTATCGCAGCCTTCAATCAGTATTTGGTGGAAGACGGTATATGGCACCTCTCAAGAAGAATTTGGCGGAAGAAGGTATATAGCAATAGCACCCCTCAATCACTATTTAGTGGAAGAAGGTATATGGCACCCCTCAATCAGTATTTGGCGGAAACAGGTATACAGCACCCCTCAATCAATATTTGGCAGAAACAGGTATATGGCACCCCTCAATCAGTATTTTGTGGAAGCAGGTGTATCGCAGCCCTCAATCAGTATTTTGGTGAAGAAAGTATATAGCAATAGCACCCCTCAATCAGTATTTAGTGGAAGAAGGTATATGGCACCCCTCAATCAGTATTTGGTGGAAGCAGGTGTATCGCAGTCCTCAATCAGTATTTGGTGGAAGAAGGTATATAGCAATAGCACCCCTCAATCAGTATTTTGTGGAAGAAGGTATATGGCACCCCTCAATCAGTATTTGGCGGAAACAGGTATATGGCACCCCTCAATCAGTATTTTGTGGAAGAAGGTATATAGCAATAGCACCCCTCAATCAGTATTTTGTGGAAGAAGGTATATAGCACCCCTCAATCAGTATTTTGTGTAAACTGGTATATAGCACCCCTCAATGAGTATTTGGCGGAAACAGGTATATGGCACCCCTCAATCAGTATTTTGTGGAAGCAGGTGTATCGCAGTCCTCAATCAGTATTTGGTGGAAGAAGGTATACAGCAATAGCACCCCTCAATCAGTATTTTGTGGAAGAAGGTATATGGCACCTCTCAATCAGTATTTGGCAGAAACAGGTATATAGCACCCCTCAATCAGTATTTGGCGGAAACAGGTGTATGGCACCCCTCAATCAGTATTTTGCAGAAACAGGTATATAGCACCCCTCAATCAGTATTTGGCGGAAACTGGTATATGGCACCCCTCAATCAGTATTTTGTGGAAGCAGGTGTATCGCAGCCTTCAATCAGTATTTGGTGGAAGACGGTATATGGCACCTCTCAAGAAGAATTTGGCGGAAACAGGTATATAGCACCTCTCAATCAGTATTTGGCGGAAACAGGTGGAAGTAGGTGTATTGCACTCCTCAATCAGTATTTGGTGGAAGAAGGCATATAGCAATAGCACTTCTGAATCAGTATTTAGTGGAAGAAGGTATATGACACCCCTCAATCAGTATTTGGGGGAAAATTGTGTATTGCACCTTTCAATCAGTATTTGGTGGAAGAAGGTATATAGCAATAGCACCCCTCAATTACTATTTAGTGGAAGAAGGTATATGGCACCCCTCAATCAGTATTTGGGGGAAAATTGTGTATTGCACCCTTCAATCCGTATTTGGTGGAAGAAGGTATAAAGCAATAGCTCCCCTCAATCAGTATTTAGTGGAAGAAGGTATATGGCACCCCTCAATCAGTATTTGGTGGAAAAAGGTATATAGCACCCCTCAATCATTATTTGAAGGAAACAGGTGTATGGCACCCCTCAATCAGTATTTGGCAGAAACAGGTATATAGCATCCCTCAATCAGTATTTGGCGGAAACAGGTGGAAGTAGGTGTATTGCACCCCTCAATCAGTATTATGTGGAAGAAGGCATATAGCAATAGCACTCCTCAATCAGTATTTAGTGGAAAAGGGTATATGACACCCCTCAATCAGTATTTGGCGGAAAATGGTGCATTGCACCCCTCAATCAGTATTTGGTGGAAGAAGGTATATAGCAATAGCACCCCTCAATCAGTATTTGGCGGAAACAGGAATATAGCACCCCTCGATCAGTATTTAGTGGAAGTAGGTGTATTACACCCCTCAATCAGTATTTAGTGGAAGAAGGTATATGACACCCCTCAATCAGTATTTTGTGGAAGAAGGTATATGGCACCCCTCAATCAGTATTTGGCATGAACAGGTATATAGAACCCCTCAATTAGTATTTGACAGAAATAGGTATATGGCACCCCTCAATCAGTATTTGGTGGAAACAGGTATATAGCACCCCTCAATCAGTATTTGGCGGAAACAGGTATATTGCTATGTCACTTCCAGGATTCAGTGTTCTTATTTACACTGGAGATAATTCTTAAAATGGTTGTTCCATCTCACACATTGGTGACATATCTCTAGCATATGCCACCAATGTCAGATAGGTCCGGGTCCAACTTCTGCAATGGGCCCCAAAGGGAAGGAAAGCGCACTGCGTATGCGTGACAGACTCGGCTATTTCCAGAACTCCGATAGAAGTGAATAGAGACAACCTGTGAGTGCGGCAACCTCGCCATTCACATCTATGCTCTACACCTGTCTGACATTGATGGCATATGCTTGATGCCTTCCTGATGGTATTGCATGATGGATAAGTGTCTGCCTTAGAATTTAGGCTGAAATGTTCAGTCTTGGTTTCATCAGACGAGAGAATCTTGTTTCTCACAGCCTAAGAGTTCTGTAGATGTTTTTTGCAAAAAAAAAAAAAGATAATGTAGCCAATTATTTTGCAAACGCCGGGTGGGCTTTCATGTGTATATTTTAGAGAACATAGGTTTCTTTTTGGGCACTCTGACATAAAGCCCAAATTTATAGAGTGCTGCAGTACTGGTTGTGTTTTGGATGAACACAAGCTGTACTATCTTATTGACTGTCTGCTCCAAATTGCAAGCTGTTAGTTTATCGTGCACGGAAGTACCACACTGATACCAAGTATCAAAGCAGAACTCGTTTATTACAGGAAGTTAAGCAGTTTTTATATCACCAGAGAGGGCGTTCCTCTACTGAGGCTCATGCCATTGTTTCACTGGCTAAAGTACAAAAAGAAGAAAAGAGATAACACTTGGCATCTGCCATTGTGCATTATTTTACAAACTTTGGTATGTAAACTATGTAAACATCTAGGTGCCAGCGCCATATTGTAACGGCATAACATTAATATCATGACATCCTCAACAGTTGACCTTCTGGAAGTTTCTCCCATCTACACACAGGATCTTTGGAGCTCAGCCATAGTGACCATTGGGTTCTTGGTCACCTCTTTTTTCCAAGGCCCTACTCCCCCAATTACTTTGGTGGGGCAGCCAGTTCTAGAAAGTTTGGAAAGTTCTAGTTGTTCCACAATGTGAAGGCCGCTGTGCTCTCTGGAACTTTCAGTGCAGCAGAAATGTTTTGTGCCCTTCTCCAGGTCTGTGTCTCCACGCAATCCTGTCTCTGATCTCCACAGGCAATCCTTTCCTCCTGATGGCTTTGTTTTTTCTTTGGTATGCATTGTCAGCTGTCAGACCTTATATACACAGGGCTGTGTCTTTCCAAATCATGTCCAATCAACTGAATCTACCACAGGTAGACTCCAATCAAGGTGTAGAAACATTTCAAAGATGATCAAGAGAAATGGGAGGCTGCCAAAGCTAAATTCCAAGTGTCATAGCAAAGGGTCTGAATACTTACAGTATGTTCATGCAAAATTTTAGTTTTTCCTTCTTAATAAATTAGAAAATATTATAAAATTCTGTTTTCACTTGGTCATTATAGGATACAGAGTGCAGAATGCACTAGGCCACAGCATATCAAAATGTGAATAAAGTGAAAGGGTCTGAAGACTTTCCAAATGCACTGTATATGTGAGGGACCAATTTCTATATAGGGGAGGAAGGGGCTAACAAAAGCTAATTGCAATTCTTCATGGTAGATGTAGGTGATTGATTGTCACATGTGAGTTGCTACCCATCCACAGAAAGGAAAGAAGGTTTTCCAGATAAGTGAGTAAAAAAAAGGAGTTTTAATTTTGTGGGATAACCACTTAAAAGCCCCCAGTGAAAACATGTCATACCCCATCATACAGTATCCAAAATTAAGCAGCACTACTGTTAGGTCCAAATTGGACAGTCCAAGAAGTGGCGGTGCCAGCAGTTTTAGGCCTTAACCCAACAAGCCCCTGATAATCAAGGATTTGGGAGAAATACTGCAGCACTCGCAGCAATACTTTCAAACTGAAAAAGACTCATTGTAGTCAAAACGTCGCACTCCTGGTGAATGTATTTCTCCCAAATCCCATCATACAGTATGTCATTACCAAACTATTCCAGCTCCACAGTACAGAGGTTCAGGGACATTTTGTGCCTCCGTATATATCCTCCATGAGGCCTAAATGTCATTTACATGTAGTGAGTAATGTTTTTCAGTGCTATCCCCCAAGGGCCCATAACCTTAGAAAACACTGGTTCTTTTATACATATGCTTAGTACATTGCTTTGAAAACAAGTAAAAATGCAGTACAAGATGGGCAGAAGGAGACTGGAGATTCCCAGGGGAAACCATATCAGGGTAAAACATTAGATAAAACCAAATCTGGTAGTTATTAAGCTGATCATTACTCAGATGGTACATCGGCAATCCCGTAATTATACACTATAAAACACTTTGACTTACTTGTTGCATGGAATGTTCTGCCTCCATCTAGAATACAACAGGTTAACAGGCTTTTCACTATTAAAAAAAAAAAAAGCAAAAAAATTCAAACATAAAGTTGCCAAAACAAACAACAGCCTCTGGATAGAAATGCCTGCAATATTTCTACAGTATACACAGCAATTGGGCACACAGAGTAAGGCAGCCAGCCAGAGTTTTGCCTTATGGTGCACGTGAGCAGTCACTTGGGGTATCTATCTTACACGTGTGGCCAGAGTACACAATGTTCTTCTATTAAATTCTGCTCTCTGTAAACTTGTGTGTGTGTATACATATATATATTACACATCTTTGTAGTTTGGCATATCACATCCCCTAATCTTACTCTTCTCCATTCTCCCCCCACCCCCATTATCATTCTTCTGATACCGATCTATCAGTATCCACCACACCCCATGCACTCAGAAGCACTACAGATATCGGCTGGTGACTGGCTCATGCAGCCTTATATCTTCTCCCCTACTGTGTTAAGATGGCCGGACCATTGTACAAAACAAGCACTTGTTACCTTCTGTCACCAATATCCCCTCATAGATTGTAAGCTTTTGCAAGAAAGGGTCCTCATTCCTTTTGTTTTCATTGTTGACTTGCCTTTTGCTGTTATTTATGACTCTGTTTCTACATGAAACCCCTGATTGCAAAGTGCTGCGAGATATGTTGGCGCTATATAAATAAAGATTATTATTATTATACATATGTGTGTGTGTCAACTGTGCGTGGTTTTATATTAAGTGGAAGCATTTAGGTGTCACAGCAACTCAACAAGAAAGTGAGTGCTGAGCCATGTTGTGCATAAAAGTCACCTGACTGCTGACTCCATAAGTTCAGAGTCCAAACCTCTTCTGGCATTAACATCACCTCAAAAACTGTGCGCCGAGAGCTTCATGGCATGAGTTTCCATGGCCGAGCAGATACATGCAAGCCTTACATGACCAAGCACAATGCCAAGCATCAGATGGAGTAGTGTAAAGCACATCACCACTGGACTCTGGAGCAGTGGAAACATGTTCTGTGGAGTTATGAATCACGCTTCTCTATCTGGCAGTCTGATGGACGAGTCTGGGTTTGTTGAATGCCAGGAGAACGTTACCTGCTTGACTGTACTGTGCCAGCTGTAAAGTTTGATGGGGGAGGGATAATGCTATGGGGTTATTTATCAGGGGTTGGCCTAGGCACCTTAGTTCCAGCGAAGGGAAATCAAAATGATTCAGCATACCACAACAGTTTGGACAATCATATTCTTCCACCTTTGGGGAAGGCTTTATTCTGTTCCAGCATGACTGATCCAGGTCATAAACCAAGGTCCATAAAGGTATGGTTGGGGGAGTCTAATGTGGAAAAACTTGACTAGCCCTGATTTCAAACCCATCAAATACCTTTGGCATGAATTAGAATGGAGTTTGTGAGCCAGCATATCTCATTCAACATCAGTGTTGACCTCACAAATGTTCTTCTGGATGAATGGGCAAAATTACCCACAAGACACACTCCAAAATCTTGTAGAAATCCTCCACAGAAGAGTGAAGGCTGTTTGAGCTGCCAAAGAAGGACTACTCCATATTAATGCCCATGGATTTAGAATGGGGTATCACAAAATCTCCTGTAGGTATAATGTACAAGCCTCAAAAAAAGTAAATAACAGCTGCTGTATAGCCTCATTTCTTTTCAATTTTTCTTTTGAAAACAAGATTTAAGGCAAAGGAGTTAACTCTATTACTCTATTAATGATCAGCATAGCATATATGTTCACTTCCATAGGGCAAGGAGGATAAGTGGTTGCCAGATATCACTACTATCACATATCTTCTTGAAGAACAATGCAGTGGCCGTGGTAAACTATCACCAGTTTAATCCCCGTTCATCTTGGCAGTTGATGCTGGAGAACAGTCAGGCTTGCCTATGCACATTTGAGGTGTTGTCCTCAATATTTGCCATGGACTACAGTGCTCTCAGTGGCCGCTCTGTAGATGTTTTCATGTGATCAGTTAACAAGGACTATGTAAAGGGGTATTTATCTGGTACATTAATGGTATAACCACAATAAAGGACAAATGCATTATGGTGTGGGTCCTACCTCTGGATAGAGTGGGAGTCCTGTGGCCACTTTACACAAATTTAAAGCCAAAGTCAGCTCAGCTCCTTTTGTAATTGCCATAAACTTCACATGAGCGTGACCACTTTAAAAGGGTTGTCTACAATTGCACTGTTGATGGCCTATTCTCAGGTTAGGCCATCAGTATCTGATTGGCAGGGGTCCAACACCCTGCACACTCACCAGTCAGTTGTTCTGCAGTAGCTCCGGCACCAGAAGTCAGAGCTCAAACTACACAGTTTCGTTCACTGTTTAGAAAATGGAGCTAGTTACTGCAGCACTGCTCCCACTGAAGTGAATGGGAGCAGTACTGCAGTAACTAGCTCTGTCCAAGGCTTTGTAGTTCTGGTGCCACCTTCCACCTCTGTAACTAACCCGAAACAGCTGATCAGTATGGGTGCTGGGTTTCAGACTCCAGTTAATCAAATATTGATGGCCTATCGTTATGATAAGTCTTTAATAGCAAAATTATGGGCAACCAATTTTTTTAATAATAATTTCCTCTGAACTTTCTTAGTTTTTAGAAAACTTTTATTAGAAATAGAGTGAGGATGTACTAATTCTGCAGTCAGGTAGATTTGCCATTCATGGTTCCAGGAAAGCTTTGACAACCTATATGAGAGCTGCAATGGCGTCCATATTGGCTGTAATCCAGTTTTGTTTGTTTTTTAACAACTAGACACATAAGAAAAAATCACTATACCGGTGACTATTTTTATTTTAGAAGAAAGCTTTCTCTAAGGAATAGTGTGCGGACGTGTGATATCTTCTTGATGAAAGTGACTTGAGTGAACCCATGTCTTGTAGATCCATTCGAGTTGTAGGGTTGTGAAACGTATAAGATTTCCTGTGTGCGTCACATGTTATTTGTGGATTCTACTGAACGTACATTTAGTTGGAATTTCTTTGAGGATAACAATGAGGGGAAGCTTATCACAGCAAGGATGGCTCTGAATATGAAAAGTATCAGCATTCTTCAGTTTGTTGTCCCGAAAGACATGCGATTGTTTGTTTTGTAGAAGTCAATGGCCTCACAGAGTGCCTCCCCCAGAGCAAAATTCCTATGCCAAAGCTCTGCTTTTCAGGTATCCTGTAGAGCTGGACTTTGGTATTCCATTGTTAACAGGGACTTCATAGTCGTTTAGTGGAGGGTTTTGGCTCCTTTCATCCTACTAGGCCATACCCTTCTGCCCAAGCCATGGATTTGATATCCTGCACTCCTAAGGGCTTTTAATTCTAATACAGCTGCCTGTTTGAATAGATGGATTTGTACATTAAAGGAGTTGTCTGACATAATAAAAAATGAACCAATGGCAGGGAGTGTTCTAGCATAACAAAGATTGTATACTTACCGGTTCAGTCTCTCTCCACAGCAGCATCGGCGTTCTAGTCCTTGTTGCCTGGCTTTGTTTACATGACTGCAGCAGTGACATGCCTGTATACTCTTGTGGCCAATCACTGTCCTCAGTGGTCTTGTACTGTAGGAATGGGCGGTAGTGGTCATGTCAGGTTTAAGGGCAAATCTCTGTGCCACCATGTAAACAAAGTCAGGAAATCTTATCAACCTCTATGTATTCTGGGCATGCTGTGTGATCAGTGCAGAGGCCATTGTGCAGGAATGGAGAGGAGGAGACGTGTGACCATCACCTCTTGTGAATGGTGGATTCTGTGTTTTATATAAATATATAATTGTAATACTGTTTGTGATGATAATGAGATGACTACAGAAAAGTGATCACTACAAAACAGTCGGTCTATTATAGAGCTCAGTAGCCAGGGTGATAACTGAAGGATTTCTTTAAATGTTAATAGGTCTGTTTCTATGTTCCTATACACCCCTCTCTCCAAAATGATCAGAAAATAGATTTTAGATATAAATTCCCCTTTGCCGTCCAACCAATTCTGGGCAATTAGTTTTTGTGCCATGTACAACCTCCATGCTACCACTAATTGACCTGGTTTGGTGGTTGCCAGATTCTCTACATATCCCAGCACACATACAAAATGTGATCAACAGCCATTAAGTATAATGAAATGATATTTATTACAGAGTGCCAGGAGCCCTCCAAGGCCGAGCACATCATGTATCTCATATGAGCTCCTTCCTCCCTACATCTGCGGCATTTACAGTCGGGTTCTGTGGTCTATATCAAATAGGAATTTAGGAGATTTATGAATGGAAAATCCTATGTGCCTCGCTGACATTTGCAGAACCCTCTCCAATATCTACCTACATTAGTTCTCCAGCTGATGGAGGTAGATATTGGAGAAGTGACCTAGCTCCACTTCCCACCATTCTTTACTAGGTAGAGGGTAATCTCTCAACACCAAATCCAATATGGAACAAAGAAATAACTCCAGTCCAATTTATCAACAAGACTAAAGATTTTGAGTGATTTGGCATTCAGTACGGTTGTCGTGATCAGCCTGGAAGCTTTGCTCGGTTTCTCTTAAAGTCATTCTATACATGGAGAGTGCCACTCCATTATTCCTGCCATCTGTGTTTCTGGGCATGAGAGATATCATTAGGTTTAGATTTCACAACAATAACCTCTCAATAATAGGTTCTCACCAGCGATTTCCCCACTAGCATGCACGTTCGGCTCAACTAAATAAGCATGTTGGAAATGTTCACATTAGGGTTTAGATCTCTGGGCAATAACTTGGAAACATTTGACATTTCTAGCAGTATTCTTACTTTTGAGAAAATTTTTGACCAACGGCATAATCTGGAAGTCAACTCTCCAAAAGTGACAAAGAAAAATAGTCCGAGGGTTCCTGTTGCCCAGACACCATCTGTAGCCACTTTCGTCCTTGTAGACTATATTATTACAGTTCCATTGTTTAGAAATGATCCCTTGACCTTCATTGTTATTACAGAAGATCCAATAATAGCTGAGCCATATCTTAATAGTAGGTATTACAATCTACTTTGTATGATATGGTGGTACTTCTGGAGTGTTTATCATTATTGGGGTCATTTACAATGCCCATGTAGATATAATACAGTATAGAGAAATAAATGCAGTCTGGTATTGAGGTACTACAGACAGACAATTGGTATGAGGAGGAATCTCAATTACAAGATGGATGGTTACAGACAGGAAATACATGTGAATGGGGCTTCCTGTGCTACTGAGTGCCAGGCCTTTACAATTCACTTGTCCTGAGTTAATGTCTTATGTTGTATATTAGGTCATATTCATGAAATGTCGCCTGTGTCCTGTGTTTTAAAAACTAAAACATGCTAACCTCTTTAAAGGTGTTTTCCAAGAACTTACTGAACTGGAAATGTTATGTGCTGTGGCTGCATACGTCACTGCTGAGCCCATTGACACTTTGGGTTCAGTAGGAATCAGAAATGGAGGAGAAGGGATCTCGGCACTGGAAATGTGCCACTGGTGACAGGTTAAGGGGATTCTGGTCCTGGAGAACCCCTTTAAGCCAGCTTTCAAATATGTCTAAGGATGTGTTAAACCACCTATGACGATTGGAATTATCTGCTAGTAGGAGATCAGTTTCAAATTTACCCACATTTTCAGCTAATTTTTGCTAAATGTGATCAAGCCTAACCAAGAATTTCCAAAATTTCATGATCAATGTAAATTAATCAAACTGCTTATTTTAACATTACAGCTATAAGTCTCACTGCATGAATGGTATATGGAATGGTGCCTTTGATGACCTAGACAGATAATTATTATAATTGTATGTCGGGCCCAATGCTAGCTTGTAACTACCCCATACAATGGCATGTACCTTTTAAACTGGTCATAGAAAGAACTATTTTGGTTAAAAACGAGCCTATTATTATGAAATTCGCCAAGATAGCTCAACCTCTAGTACCAAAACTGGTGTGAATTTTAATAGACCCTCATGAAGGTATGGACGTTACAGTTTAGGCTACTTTCACACTAGCGTTCGGGTGTCCGCTCGTGCGCACCGTTTGAAGGGGCTCACGAGCGGCCCCGAACGCATCCGTCTGGCCCCAATGCATTCTCGGTGGAGGCGGATCCACTGAGAATGCATCCGCCTGCCAGCGTTCACCCTCCGCTCAGTGAGCGGACACCCGAACGCTGCTTGCAGCGTTCGGGTGTCCGCCTGGCCGTGCGGAGGCGAGCGGATCCGTCCAGACTTACAATGTAAGTCAATGGGGACGGATCCGCTTGAAGATGACACAATATGGCTCAATCTTCAAGCGGACCCGTTCCCCATTGACATTCAATGTAAAGTCTGAACGGATCTGCTCAGACAACTTTCACACTTAGAAAATTTTCTAAGTTTTAATGCAGACGCATCCGTTCTGAACGGATGCGAACGTCTGCATTATCGGAGCGGATCCGTCTGATGAAACATCAGATGGATCCGCTCCGAACGCTAGTGTGAAAGTAGATTCCCAGGTTACAGCCCCCAGAGTAGTCACACAGAGACATGTGCTATGCTGAGGTTGTCAGACTGTGGCTCTTATGCAGATGAGCAGATCAGGATAGCCACACTCGCTAGTTGCCATAGCCACTACTCGGGGACAAAAGGTGGTGCTGGACCACAGAGAGGTGGATAACACCTATATTTTTCATGTCCTTTAACAATTGCCAATAGCCCTATAAAATAAATGAATACTTGTCATGGCATTGCAGGGAAATTAACACTCCCCTCCAGGTTCTCATGGCAAATCATAGCAGATTGCTGGGGGTCTCATACATATCATCGAGATTTTAGAATCAAGTCCAGTCTGCTGTCGAAGTTCTACAGACAAACACATTGGTATTGGGGCTGGGGGGGGGGGGGGGGGTCCCAATTACAAGATGGATGGCTACAGACTGGAAATGTATTTGAAATGGGGCTTCCTGTTTTATATGAGTGACAAGGCCTTTACAATGCAGATTTTTCATCTCTTCTGTTTGTTTGACATTGTTTTTGTTTATTTGTGTATGCACGGGGGTGCGGGGGGGGGGGGGGGGTGCAGGGTGTTTCTCACTTCCTGCTATAGGTAGCACACCGCTGGAGTGTCTTCAGGCATTGACACATAGATCTGGGGAACAATTGCATTCATTGTGTTTTCCAGCTTTCTTCTTTTTTGAGCGGGGGGATATTTTGTTGTGTAATCATTCATGGCAGTCTTACATACATTCGGCAATGTTCATGTTACTGTGTGGGGAAAAAACTTGCATGAATGTTAGTGGGTGAATGAATGTTCGTTCCTGATCATCAGCCCATGTAAAGGGTCCTAGCTGGAGAGGATATGCCCCCAAGCCCATCACTTTTGCTATTTTTTCTATTATGACACATTTTCAGTTAAAGGACGTAGACTGGAAGACGTCATCAGCAATGGCAATAACTCTGCCTGTGGAAGTTAGTTCCATTTAATATTGTAAATGCACGTCACATAGGGATAGTGCCAAGTATTTGTGGGCTCTTGGTCAACAGTAGGTCCTGTGACAACCTCAGCTTGCTCTTGAGAACCATATAGCATCCTTACCCAATGTTCCATGGGCCCCCAAACCTAGTGGGCTCTGACATCTGCCAAGGTGTTGACGCCAGCCCTGGAATTGTAGAATACTAGAATCTTACTGATTTTCACTAATAACTGAGAAAAACATGAGACAAATCCTATACTCGTTTCAGTCTTTTTTATATTATTTATTGTCTTTTAGGATCCGAAGGTAAAAAATTATAGTTAAATCTATATCCATAAATCACTGCGAAAGGTGCACCACAATGATATGCAACTGACAACACTGGCTAACCCCTCAAGCTGATGTTAAGAACTGAGACTTTAGCCAATGTATTCCAGTCAGGAACACATCGGAGCCCTTTTGCACCGCCGTCAAGGTATCTCAGCGTGGCACCGGTTCCTACCACTAAGCTACCTACGGAGTGTGAACACGGTCTGAGAGGTGCTAAGATACAACCTACAGCCAAACTCCCACATACCTACATAGTGAAATCACTCAGGCAGTGGGAGAGATGATAAGGCTGTAAGCCCCACCTATAACAGGCCAGGTGACACAGGCTACCAGGTGCAACAGAATGCTACCAACAGTATGCAATGGCACATTCTAAACATATCAAGAAAAATAACTGAAATAAAGTGGCCTAAATGGGAGAAAAATGCTAAAAACAAACAAACACTGTGGCGTGTTTATAACCGGTGGAGAAAATCCTCCACATCCACACATTATCCCATCTTGTGTAGGATGCCATTGTGGTGCATGTGGTCCGCTGCCGGCATCCTCCATTGTATACATTTTTGCTGGGGATTGCCGTTAGCAACGGATCACATGCGGAGGAATTGCTACTCCGGTTATAAACACGCTACAGTGTTTTATGGTTTTTGAGCATTTTCCACCCATTTAGGCCACTTTATTTCAGTTACCGTATTTTTCGCCCTATAAGATGTACCGGCCCATAAGATGCACCTAGGTTTTTGAGGAAGATAAGAAACAAAATATTTTGAACCAAAAGGTGTGCTTTTGGTGGGTTTTGAACTAATGGTGGTCTGTGAATGACACTATAATGGGGGATCGGTGGATGGCACTGTTATGGGGCATCTGTGGATGGCACTGTTATGGGGGCATCTGTGGATGGCACTGTTATGGGGGATTTGTGGATGGCACTGTTATGGGGGCATCTGTGGATGGCACTGTTATGGGGGCATATGTGGATGGCACTGTTATGGGGGCATATGTGAATAGCACTGTTATGGGGGATCATTGTGGGGGCATCTGTGGATTGCACTGTTATGGGGGCATCTGTGGATGGCACTGTTATGGGGGCATATGTGGATTGCACTGTTATGGGGGCATATGTGGATAGCACTGTTATGGGGGATCATTGTGGGGGCATCTGTGGATTGCACTGTTATGGGGGCATCTGTGGATGACACATATATAGCATCTTATCTAATGTGTCATCCACAGATCCCCCATAACAGTGTCCCTGTGTAGTGAATGGGGGCCGGCATCTGGTTCTGTAATGGCAGCGGGGCCCGGTGCAGTCACTGTATTATACTACACCGGGCCCCGCTCACTGTAGTATAATCATATCTAACTTGTGGGTATTGTTAATGTATTCAAATCATCTTAAATCCAGCGCTTGTACTACTTATTACAAACTTCTTGGCAGGCAGGACGCAGGGCGGGCGGGCGCTCGCAGCGCAGCTCACTACGCTCACTGCGCCTGCTTCATTCATAAAGTGGGCGGAGCAGATAGGAATTTAGGAGCTATATAAATGGAAAAGCCTATGTGCCTCGCTGACATTTGCAGAACCCTCTCCAATATCTACCTACATTAGTTCTCCAGCTAATGGAGGTAGATATTGGAGAAGTGACCCAGCTGGACTTTCCACCATTCTTTACTAGGTAATCTCTAAACACCAAATCCAATATGGATCAAAAAAATAACTCCAGTCCAATTTATCAACAAGACTAAAGATTTTGAGTGATTTGGCATTCAGTACGGTTGTCGTGATCAGCCTGGAAGCTTTGCTCGGTTTCTCTTAAAGTAATTCTATACATTGCGGGGGTTCGCTCTGGTAGGCAGGGTAAGCGGACGCAGTACAAAGGCAAAAACCAGTTGGTAAAGCAAAAGTTCAGTGTGCTTTCGCAGTGATTTAAGTATTTTTATATTTGCATCCACACATTATCCCATCTTGTGTAGGATGCCATTGTGGTGCATGTCGTCCGCTGCCGGCATCCTCCATTGTACGCATTTTTGCTGGGGATTGCCGTTACACATTGCTCCCCCGGTTATAAACATGCCACAGTGTTTGGAGTTTTTGAGCATTTCCTCCCATTTAGGCCACTTTATTTCAGCTATTTTTCTAAATCTATATCCAGCTCAATTTCATTCTTGACTGGTCTGGCGAGAGTGTCTGGCAGCCCTTTATCATTAGTGTGAGTCTGTCATCTACAGCAGCTCTACTAAACCAAGCGCATTGGCAAATAGGCTTTGCTCACATGAATTAAAGTGTGTCTTTGTTTTAAATTTCCATGCCTCCGTTGTGCTGAAATAACACTTATAAATAACACAAAAATATGCAGATCAGTAGTTCCATTCACCAAAGGTGTACCCACTACCCCTGGTGCACAAAATATTGCCTCCTTCAGCCACTTCCTCTGAACATTGATTGACAGGGTCAAGCATCAAATACATCATCTTATCTGGCCTTGTCTTCTTGTGCCATGCAATTACGAGTCGGCACATGCACATTAGATTTGTTTTCATGAGCTACTGTTCCATAAAACCCCACTTTGTTGAGTGTATGGCTCATAGCAATCTAATGGATAGATGCTTTCCTCTCCACTGTTGATATCTGGTGCTTCTTAAGTGTTATTGTCGGTGTCTTTGTTGAACCTCTGATTAATGCCCTCATTGCCTGGTTTGTGACCTTCTCTTGTTAGGTTTGTGGCTGTGTCATATTCTTTCCATTTTGTTATAATGATTTAAATTAATTTTTTATATACTGATGACCTATCCTCTGGATAGAAAAAAGAGGTAAAAGACCAGCACTCCCAAGTCGCTCATAGGTGAGGCTTTATTGGTCACTTTTCAAACATTAGTGACGCGTTTCGGCACGTACCGTGCCTTTTTCAAACTGTGAATAAGTGGCAATAACAAACAGAGTAACAAATAAGTTTAAATAGCCCGCCCTGTGTCACGTGGTTCGGACGTCATGTTGTCATGGCAACCGTGTATACACCAAAGGACTCACGGGTTATGCATAATGAAGATCAGCTGTTGCAGATGGTGAGTATCTTATTCGCCGTACTTCCAATGCACTGTGAAGACATATTTAAAAAACACAATGAACATCAATGTATGGTTCACAAGAAGCTATTGGATGCATATTCTCTATTGAGTCCAAGGTCTCAAGGCCATGAATTTCAATCCTATTTCCTCCTCGGCGGGGCAATGGTATTTCCTCTATAATTTGGAATCGCAATTGTGCAATATTATACTTGTGCGCATGAAAGTGGTGTGGAATCGGTAAGAATGTATTTCCTTTTCGTATGGTGAATTTCTGCTTACTAAAGCAATCTTTCATGCGCATCGTTGTTTCTCCCACATAGGCAAGGCCACAGGGGCACTTGAGGATATAAATAATGAACTTGCTGTCACATGTGAAATGGCCGCGTATTGGGATCCGTTCACCTGTATGTGAATGAGACATGTATGCACCCTTTACCACACTAGAACCGTGTATACAGTTGAGGCAGGGAAAGGTGCCTTTCCTAACTGTAGATAGGTGTGTTTGTATGGATGTCGTTTTATTGCTCCCAATGTCTGCCCTTATAATTTTGTCAGGTATATTGCCTGCTCGTTTGTAACAGATAATGGGGGAATATTGAAACTTATCTATTGCTGGGTATGTTTTTATTATGATACCCGAATGTCTGTTTAGCACTGATTTCACCTTGTTAATCCAGGGGTGATACTTTACAATAAAGGGGAGACGTTTGGGCTGTTGTGTCGATCTCTTAGTAGTGGTCTGAGGTGAGTCTATCTTAGCTCGCTGTTCCTGTAACAGATGTGTGGGATATCCCCTCTCCTGAAATTTGGCGGTCATCTCATTCAATCGAACTGTGCGAGTTGTCGGATCACTGACTATTCTATTCACCCTTTTAAACTGGGAATAGGGAAGGGATTTTTTGACCGCAGGTGGGTGATTGCTGTTACAGACCAATAGACTGTTACGGTCAGTGTTCTTCACATGTAGGTCAGTTACACACTTGCCGTCTAACCCTTTAATTACCCAGGTGTCTAAAAACGCTGTGCATCCCAATGTGGCGTGAATTTAAGTTCTGATCGCACATTATTAATGGAGGATGTAAACTCCTCCAGGGTCCGAATTGTTACTCTGTATGTTATTTGCCACTGATTCGCAGTTTGAGAAAGGCACTGTACGTGCCGAAACACGTCACTGATGTTTGAAAAGTGACCAATAAAGCCTCACCTATCAGCAACTTGGGAGTGCTGGTCTTTTACCTCTTTTTGCTTATTAGGGAATCCGACCCTTTGACCGAGCACCCCGATCCATCACGCACAGTGCCGACTGATTTGGACAACTATCCTCTGGATAGATCATCAGTATCTGATTGGTAGGGGTCTGCCACCTGGAACCCCGGCCAATCAGTTGTTTGAGAAGGCACCGGTGCTTGCAGTAGTGCCGCAGCCTTCTTGCAGCTTTCCCCAGGCCATGTGATGTCACGTTCATCAGTAACATGGCCTAGGTGCAGCTCAGCCCCATTGAAGTTCAACCATTTTACAATGTACGGTACTGTGCTTGGTGAGCAGAGAAAAGGCCGCGGTACTACAGCGAGTGCTGGTGCCTTCTCAGACATCTGATCGGCAGAGATCCCAGGTGTGGGACCCACAATGATCAGATACTGATGACCTATCCGGAAGATAGACATTCAAATAGTAGGTGACGGCAGCATCTTTTTCCATAAATTCTTTATTAGTAATCAGTCCATGAAAAATGTACAAAAAAGACCAATAACAGCAGCAACGTTTCGACTACACAGCAGTGGCGTCGCCAGGGGGGGGGCCAGAGGGGGCCACGGCCCCCCCTACATCATGCTGTGCCCCCCCATGTGCCCCCCCAACTAAAATGCCCCCCCCCCCCAAGTGAGCCGCCGCCGCCGGGAACAGGGAACGCTTCCATTGCGCTCATCTCCATTGTAATCTGCCTGACATGCCTGTACCAGCGGAGGTGCAGGGGAGGGAGAGGCGTGTCCCTTCCCCTTCCTCTGATAGGCTGCAGGCACTAGGCCGGCGCAGGAGGAGCGATGACGTCATCGCGCCACCTGAGCCTTACAGCGCGGGACACAGGAAGAGTCTGCATCGCATCGCTGACACTGAGGTAAGTATAAGTGTTTTTTTTTTTACAATAGTGTTACTGGCACATTGGGGGGGCTTATTACAATGGGGGGCTTATTACAATGGGGGGGGCTTATTACAATGGGGGGCTTATTACAATGGGGGGGGACTTAATACTGGCACATGATGGGGGGGACTTAAAACTGGCACATGATGATGGGGGGACTTAATACTGGCACATGATGGGGGGGACTTAATACTGCCACATGATGGGGGGGACTTAATACTGGCACATGATGATGGGGGGGACTTAATACTGGCACATGATGATGGGGGGGACTTAATACTGCCACATGATGGGGGGGACTTAATACTGGCACTTGATGGGGGGGCTTAATACTGGCACATGATGGGGGGGCTTAATACTGGCACGATGGGGGGCTTAATACTGGCACATGATGAGGGGCTTAATACTGGAACATGGGGGGCTTAATACTGGCACATGATGGGGGGGCTTAATACTGGCACGTGATGGGGGGGCTTAATACTGGCATGTAATGGGGGGGCTTATTACTGGCATGTAATGGGGGGCTTATTACTAGCACGTAATGGGGGGGCTTATTACTGGCACGTGATGGGGGCTTATTACTGGCACATTGGGGGGCTTATTACTGGTACGTGATGGGGGGCTTATTACTGGCACATTGGGGGGCTTATTACTGGCACGTGATGGGGAGCTTATTACTGGCACGTGATGGGGGCTTATTACTGGCACGTAATGGGGGGCTTATTACTAGCACGTAATGGGGGGCTTATTACTGGCACGTGATGGGGGGCTTATTACTGGAACATTGGGGGGCTTATTACTGGCACGTGATGGGGGGCTTATTACTGGAACATTGGGGGGCTTATTACTGGCACGTGATGGGGAGCTTATTACTGGCACGTGATGGGGGGCTTATTACTGGCACGTGATGGGGGCTTATTACTGGCACATAATGGGGGGCTTATTACTTGCACGTGATGGGGGGCTTATTACTGGCATGTGATGGGGGGGCTTATTACTAGCACGTAATGGGGGGGCTTATTACTGGCACGTGATGGGGGCTTATTACTGGCACATTGGGGGGCTCTTGTTACTGGCAGTGGCACGTTATTGAGGGCACTTATTGCTGGCACATTATTGGTGGGCACTATAGGGGCATCTACTGAGGGCACAAAGAAGGGGTGTTTTATATGGAGGGCTCTGTAGAGTAGCATTTTATACTGGGACACATTATGGTGGGTACTATGGAGAAGGGGAGACAGGAGTACTATGAAGTCATCTACGGGGGGCACTAAGAAGGGGTATTTTATACTTGCAAATTATGGGGGACACTGAGGGCATCTACTGGGGCACGATATATGGGGCAATTTATACTGGTACATTATGGGGGGCACTAGCAGGAAGGGGGGAGAGGAGCACTATGGAGGCATTTACTGGGGCACTATATAGGGGTATTTTATACTGGTACATTATGGGGGACATTAGCTCAACTGGGGGCATAAGGGGGTATGTTTTGCACATTATAAGGAGAATTATTTCTACTGGGGGGGCTTTATTACTCCCCCATGGTATGACCCCCCTAGTAGCAGCACCAGCCTCTCTCTGCTCTGCGACCCCTCTGCCCCTTCTCCAAATCCTTATTATGAAATCTTTCTCATTAGGATAAAACACAACATCAGCTCCGCCGAGCCCCCGGCCAAAGTGTGGAAGTGGCGTCCGAGATCCCCAAGGGCCAAGCCAAGTAACTGTAAGTGTTCATGTGAAATATGTTTATTTTATTTTATATATATACACTCCTGTGAGAGGCGGGGAGGGAGATCTGTGGATAACACTGTTATGGAGGGGGAAATGGGGATGACACTGTCATGGGGTGGATCTGTGGATGACACATATAGCATAAGATGCTATATACGGAATGTGGCATCCACAGATCCCCCCCATAGCAGTGTCATCCACAGATCCCCCTCTCTATAAAAGTGTCATCCACAGACAGCTGGACTTTTCTTCCCTGTTGCGGTTTTAGGTATTGGGTAAAGTATTGCAGCATTTCTAAGCGTACTTGTGTAAATGTATCGTTGTTATAGCTGCCCCCCCTACTTTTGTCCTGGCCCCCAGTGTGCCCCCCCAAAATTTGAAAGCTAGAGACGCCACTGCTACACAGTAGTCTTTGTCAAGCATGGTATGTAGTGCTCACTCCAGGTCTTTATAGAACTAGAGATAACACCCACAATTTACATAACCAATCACAATGGGTAATTATTATTCACATACACCTAGCTTAAAAAGCTACACCCACTAATGATTATCCTCAATATCCACCTGTGTTTAATCATACCAATGAGAATATCCACCAATGGACACCTCACCTCATGTATCCCGTCACAGCTTGGCGTCTCAGGTTTCTCAATGCTCATGTCTTACATATGACGTGCCCCGCTGTATCTCCGCCCTATCAGATCATGTGATCATGACTACGATCACATGTACACTGTCCAGTTTCCCCTCAGGTCCGACTCGTCAGATGTCCACTACAATATTAGTGCAATCACAAAAGCTGTTGATCCCACGCTCGTCCCCGAAGTCTCTGGGTCATGTGCTTAAATCCCAATCACATAATCGAGTCGCACGCTTACCGTCGGTCAATCAAGCCGGCGTCCAACACCAAAAGCATCACGTTGCCTAGACAACCAATGGTAAAAATGTACTTGTTAATTGTAGGACGTCTGTCAAGTGGAACTGTTCTCAATTTACATTATATCCCCTTTATATATATCTGTAAGGACTTTCAATCATAATAATGAAATTTTAATCCATGGATTGCCAGCTGTTCGGAAGATAGGTCATCAATTAAATCCCAGAAAACCTTTTTATTGTGCTTCATGGGATATTCAAAGTTTGAAATATTTATTTTTCATAACCAAACCCTGATCTATACTTCTCCACAATTTGTCTCTGACTCAGATCCTTACACCTGGCCGTTTTTCACATATACAGTGATGTCTGAAAGTTTGTGAACCCTTCAGAATATTCTATATGTCTGTATAAATTTATGCTAAAAAGATATGATTTTCATACAAGTCCTAAAAGTAGATAAAGATAACCAAATCAAACAAATGAGTCAAAAATATTAGACTTGATCATTTATTTATTGAGGAAAATGAAATTATGTGAACCTTTGCTTTCAGCATCTGGTGTAACTGCAGTTAAACATTTGCGGTAATTGTTGATTAGTCCTGCACATTGGCTTGGAGGAATTTCAGTCCATTCCACCATACAAAACAGCTTTCATTCTATCATGTTTGTTGGTTTCCAGGTGTTTTTCTAAAATGTTTTGTACAGAGTACAGAGGACGTCCAGATCACAAACCTCTCCCGCCATGGAGTTCCAAACTTCCTACTGCTCGTTATCAGTTAGATAACACAGAAGTTATGGCGACCTTGGCAGATAATTATTATATATTATTATAATGATAAGTAAAAGCTAATAACAGCTTGTCCACTGAATCACATTTAAAGGGGTTATTATGACAGGTTTGCAAGTTATCCCTTATCCACAGCGATAGGTAGGGTTCTAGCGCTCAGACCCCAAGCAATCAGCTAGTATAGGGGATAACTTGCAAACTTGGCACAAACACTTTAAAGTTGATATGTGGCTTAGAAAATACATTTTCCAGTACACTATTAGAGCATTGTTGGTTGACAGAGGGAGGAGAGGTCTCTCATTCTACTTCTCTCTGCATGACCAAGTAGATCTGTGAATTAAACAGACAGGCCGCTGTTTTGAATAATCACCATGCAGTTCCTCATTTTACCTGTGGGGGCACTGTAGGGAAATCAAACACTTGCTTCCACATGCCATCGCAAATTATACCTGATCTCTAGCAGCTCCCAGTTTTGGGACATCCTGTGATCAGCGTTTGATTCAGAGATCTTTTTACCAAAAATGGATTGTCAAAGGGAGTTAACCTTGTTAAGCTAGCCATAGAAGTAAGGGTAAAGCTGGATTTACATGGGCCGACTGAGCGGCCGATTGTCAGGAGGGAAGGGTTCCTTCCCGATTACTTGGCTGCTTGTTCAGTGAGGGAGACCACAGTGTTTACATTCAGCGATCTCCTTCACTGTATGAGGGATCGCTATTCTCATACAGATTCATGGTTTTCTGAGCAGCATATTGCTGTTTAGACCACACAACCTGCTCCTGACATGCCTGTTTTAACAGCTTCATGCATTCCTCGTGTAATAACAATTCTGGAGCATCTAGTCTTATGTCTGTATGTTGTGCCATTCCTTTATTATTCCTGCTAGAAGTTATGAATGAATTGTTAGCAGTCTGCAGTAAGGGTACAGAGGGGAGGTAACCAGTTGGACGTGTGTCCCTGCACAGACTCACTCAGTGCTGCTATTTTTGGATTGTGCAGGTACATGCCCCCAACTGGTTATACCCCTCTGTACCTTTACTGCTAGCAATTGATTTATAACTTATAATAGAAATAATAAAGGAATGGCAGAACATACAGACATAAGAACAGATGTTCCAGAATTGTTATTACATGAGGAATGCATGTAGCTATAAAAACAGGCATGTCAGGAGTGGTGACAGGTCCTCTTTAAGACCACATAGTCAGGTCAGGAAGTCCGATCATAAAAGGAGAAAAAGTATAAAGAACAGATATAATTTCTCCTCTTTTTTTAATTCGCCCCTGGTTTTGGCTTCAAAAGGAAACCTGACCATGTGGCCGTACCCTTACTATTTTGATTGTGAGCCTATGTTGTTCAGGTCAGATGAGCAAGACCTGTTAGCTATCCTGACATATGCATTTTAACAAATACATGTATGTCTAACAATTCTGGAGCAGCTTTTCTTAGAACTATAAGTTACACTGTTCCTTTGTTATTCCTCCTAGAAAGGCATTAATATACAGTATAAACAACTAAGTGTTTAAACACTGTCGTTTACAACTTCACAACTGCAGCCAGGAAAGCAAAAAGCAGCAGTGAGGACCGGAGGTCAGCGCAGGAAGAAAACGGGTGAGTATTCACTGCTTTATTATTTACAAGGATTGCCCGAGTTTTTATATAACTCAGACAACCTTTTTGAAGTGGTTTTCCAAGACTTTTAAACTGATGACCTATCCTTTTGTGTATCTGATTTGTGGGGTCCGACACCCGGTACCCCCATAGATTATCTATTTGAGAAGGCACCAGCGCCCTCAGTAGCGCCACAAACTTCTCTCAGCTCACCAAGCATCACGTTCATTGCACACATGGCCTAGGCGCAGCTCAGCCCTATTGAAATGAATGGGGCTGAGCTGCGATACCAAACACACCTGCTATATAATGTACATCGCTGTGCTTGGTGAGCTAAGAGAAGGCCGCAGCCCTACTGTGAGCACCGCTGCCTTCTCAAACAGCTGATCGGTGGGGGTCCCGGGTGTCAGACCCCCACTGATCACATACTGATGATTTATCTAGAGGAGAGGTCATCAGTATAAAAGTCTCAGAAAACCCTAGTAAGCATGCCTGCAATAAACTCATGTCTACCCTAAGATAGTTAAGATCTAATATAAGGTCCGGCTAGATGGACCAGGGGGTCTTTTTCTGCCGTCAATCTTCTATGTTTCTATGTAATGAGACCCAACAGCTCCTCTTTAATTAAATAGTCATAGGAGTATGGACAACCTCCGAGCCGTACATTCAGGGCACCTTTCCGCTTTACAGTCTTATGATCGAAAAATTGTTTAGTGCTTCAGAAGATCTGCATCTTCAGTTATCCATGACTTTACTAGAATTATACACATTGTTGACATCTGCTATAATACTTGGGGCATTTTAGACAATATTTCTGTACATCCATTCCTTGGCAGATCTTATAGTTGGCTGCTATCTTATGGGATGGAGGGGAGGGCTGTCTGTCAGATGTAAGATAAGATAAGGGAGCCACCTGCCCAGAGCCTGGCCATCCTAATGGAAGGTCACCTTCTCATGCTGATGAGAGAGGAAGTGGAGACATGCCTCATGGCTGAGTGATGCATAGCCAGGGTGGAGGTGACAGGATGCTCTACCTATTACGTCCTGCACTCCAGGAAATTAGTCTCCTGCTAATGAATTCTCATTTAACACCCAGATCATGAAGTGTTCACTAGGCTGTGCACAGTGTGTCAGAAGATAAGAAACCCTTGATCAGTGCTGGGCTATTAACCCCTTCTACCCGGGCCAGTTTTCGCCCTTCTGCCCAGGTCATTTTTTGTAATTCTGACATGTGTCAGTTTATGTGGTAATAGCTTTGGAACACTTTTACTTATCCAGGCCATTCTGAGATTGTTTTCTCGTGACACATTGTACTTCATGATAGTCATAAATTTGAGTCAATAAATTTCACCTTTATTTATGAAAAAATCTCAAATTTACCCAAAATTTCGAAAAATTTGCAATTTTCTAAATTTCTATTTCTCTGCTTATTTATTACTTAACATTCCCCATATGTCTACTTTATGTTGGCATCATTTTGTAAATGTCATTTTATTTTTTTAGGACATTAGAAGTCTTAGAATTTTAGAAGCATTTCTTAAAATTTTTAAGAACATTTCCAAAACCCACTTTTTAGGCTACTTTCACACTTGCGGCAGAGTGATCCGGCATGCAGTTCCGTTGCCGGAACTGCCTGCCGGAACCGGCAAAACATATGCCAACTGATGGCATTTGTAAGACTGATCAGGATCCTGATCAGTCTTAAAAATGCCTGATCATTCAGAAAAATGCATTGAAATGCCGGATCCGTCATTTTTTTTTTAACCTTTTTTTCGGTCTGTGCATGCGCAGACCAGAAGGACGGGTTCGGCATTCCGGTATTTTGAATGCCGGATCCGGCACTAATACATTCCTATGGAAAAAAATGCCGGGTCCGGCATTAAGGCAAGTCTTCCGTTTTTTTGGCCGGAGATAAAACCGTAGCATGCTGCAGTTTTATCTTTTGCCTGATCAGTCAAAATGACTGAACGGAAGACATCCTGATGCATCCTGAACAGATTGCTCTCCACTCAGAATGAATGGGGATAAAACTGATCAGTTCATTTCCGGCATTGAGCCCTTTTGACGGAACTCAGTGCCGTAAAAGAAAAAAGCTAGTGTGAAAGTACCCTTAACCACCTCAGCCCCCCTAGCTTAAACACCCTTAATGACCAGACCACTTTTTACACTTCTGCACTACACTACTTTCACCGTTTATTGCTCGGTCATGCAACTTACCACCCAAATGAATTTTACCTCCTTTTCTTCTCACTAATAGAGCTTTCATTTGGTGGTATTTCTTTGCTGCTGACATTTTTACTTTTTTTGTTATTAATCGAAATTTAACGAAATTTTTGCAAAAAAAGGAAATTTTTCACTTTCAGTTGTAATTTTTTTTTTTTAAAAACGACATCTATATATTAATTTTTCTCAAAATGTATTGTTCTACATGTCTTTGATAAAAAAAAAATGTTTGGGTAAAAAAAAAATGGTTTGGGTAAAAGTTATAGCATTTACAAACTATGGTACAAAAATGTGAATTTCCGCTTTTTGAAGCAGCTCTGACTTTCTGAGCACCTGTCATGTTTCCTGAGGTTCTACAATGCCCAGACAGTATAAAAACCCCACAAATAACCCCATTTTGGAAAGTAGACACCCTAAGGTATTCGCTGATGGGCATAGTGAGTTCATTAATGAACTCACTATGCTCATCACGAAATACCTTGGGGTCAAATGCCAACTTTGTATAAAAAAAATTGGAAAAGTTGTCTTTTGCCGAGATATTTCTCTCACCCAGCATGGGTAAATTTAAAATGACACCCCAAAACACATTGCCCAACTTCTCCTGAGTACGGCGATACCACATGTGTGACACTTTTTTGCAGCCTAGGTGGGCAAAGGGGCCCACATTCCAAAGAGCACCTTTTGGATTTCACAGGGCATTTTTTACACATTTTGATTTCAAATTACTTCTCACACATTAGGGCCCCTAAAATGCCAGGGCAGTATAACTACCCCACAAGTGACCCCATTTTGGAAAGAAGACACCCCAAGGTATTTTGTGATGGGCATAGTGAGTTCATGGAAGTTTTTATTTTTTGTCACAAGTTAGTGGAATATGAGACTTTGTAATAAAAAAATAAAAAAAGAATCATCATTTTCCGCTAACTTGTGACAAAAAATTAAAAAAAATAGGAACTCGCCATGCCCCTCACGGAATACCTTGGGGTGTCTTCTTTCCAAAATGGGGTCACTTGTGGGGTAGTTATACTGCCCTGGCATTTTAGGGGCCCTAATGTGTGAGAAGTAGTTTGAAATCAAAATGTGTATAAAATGCCCTGTGAAATTCGAAAGATACTCTTTGAAATGTGGGCCCATTTGCCCACCTAGGCTGCAAAAAAGTGTCACACATCTGGTATCACCGTACTCAGAAGAAGTAGGGCAATGTGTTTTGGGGTGTCTTTTTACATCTACCCATGCTGGGTGAGAGAAATATCTCGGCAAAAGACAACTTTTCCCATTTTTTTATACAAAGTTGGCATTTGACCAAGATATTTATCTCCCCAACTTCTCCTGACTACGGCGATACCACATGTGTGACACTTTTTTGCAGCCTAGATGCGCAAAGGGGCCCAAATTCCTTTTAGGAGGGCATTTTTAGACATTTGGATCCCAGACTTCTTCTCACGCTTTAGGGCCCCTAAAATGCCAGGGCAGTATAAATACCCCACATGTGAAATCATTTTGGAAAGAAGACACCCCAAGGTATTCAATGAGGGGCATGGCGAGTTCATCGAATTTTTTTTTTTTTGGCACAAGTTAGCGGAAATTGATATATTTTTTTTTTTCTCACAAAGTCTCCCTTTCCGTTAACTTGGGACAAAAATTTCAATCTTTCATGGACTCAATATTCCCCTCAGCGAATACCTTGGGGTGTCTTCTTTCCAAAATGGTGTCACGACCCTTGGTCATGGTCGTGACTCCTGTAACCTTGGTCTTGGTGTTGTTGTCAATCACAGATAAGGGCTATAGTATGTTGCCTCACCTGTGGTTGCCGCTGGCAACATTGTGTATGTGGCAGCAGAGCAGCCTGAGCGGTACTAGGCAGCTTGCTGCAGTAGGCATGCGGTTGCACCTGGCAACCTCTCTTTATAGGTGTGCCTTTTATCGGTGTGCACGGGGTGTTATATGTGTTGTGTGCACTTCCCCTTTAAGTTGTTGTTTTCCCATCCCTTCACCGTGTTCTGTTTTGGTGATCCCTCGTCCCTCTCTATGTTCCTATCTCTGGTCGTCTGCTGGCAGCATTCCGTTAGTGTTCCGGCTGTGTGCTGGGTAGGAGTGTCTGTTGGCAGCGACTGTAGTGGGGACGTTAATAGAGAGTGGACGCAGTGTAAGTGCGGTCTCCTCGGGCTGTTTCTTTGCTGGTCTCTGGTTCCTGTGTGTTGTTCCAGAGGCTGGCAGTCAGATCCTGGTTCCTGTGTGTTGTTCCAGGGTCCGGCAGCAGTCCTGGGGATACTCGCAGGTACTGACACTGATTCCCCTTCTCCTATCCCCTTGTTGGGTCCCGCACCAATTTCCTTTTTTTTGGTGGGGGGGCTTTGAGGGGTGGGAGTGTCACGACCCTTGGTCATGGTCGTGACTCCTGTAACCGCATGCAGTTGCCTGCGGTCTTGGTGTTGTTGTCAATCACAGGTGAGGGCTATAGTATGTTGCCTCACCTGTGGTTGCCGCTGGCAACATTGTGTATGTGGCAGCAGAGCAGCCTGAGCGGTGCTAGGCAGCTTGCTGCAGTAGGCATGCGGTTGCACCTGGCAACCTCTCTTTATAGGTGTGCCTTTTATCGGTGTGCACGGGGTGTTATATGTGTTGTGTGCACTTCCCCTTTAAGTTGTTGTTTTCCCTTCCCTGGTGTTGGAAGGGTTAACTTCCTTCCTAGTGTGTGTGTGCACTGGGTGTGTCTGACTGTGGGTGTGACAAATGGGGTCATTTGTGGGGTGTTTGTACTGCCCTGGCATTTGAGGGTCTCTGCAATCATTACATGTATGGCCAGCATTAGGAGTTTCTGCTATTCTCCTTATATTAAACATACGGGTAATGAGATTTTTTTTTTTTCGTTCAGCCTCTGGGCTGAAAGAAAAAATTAACGGCACAGATTTCTTCATTCGCATCGATCAATGTGGATGAAAAAATCTCTGCCAAAAAAAAGGAGGGGAAAGGCGTCTGCCAGGACATAGGAGCTCCGCCCAACATCCAAACCCACTCAGCTCGTATGCCCTGACAAACCCGATTTCTCCATTCACATCAATCGATGTGGATGAATAAATCATTGCCGGGATTTTTATTTTATTTTTTATATACAAAGTGTTTGCCAAAGCATATGAGCACCGCCGCCTCCTCAGCTCATATGCCTCGGCAAACGTATCTTTTCCTGCAGAGGAGAAATCTCGTCTTGCAGCGCCGCATACACCGACTTTTGTGTAATCTGACAGCAGCGCAATGCTTCTGTCAGAATGCACATCAGTGCTGCAGCTAGTCGATCAGTTGGTCCACCTGGAAGGTAAAAAAAACAAAACAAAAAAGAAAAAAACAGGCCGCAACGCAATAAATTTATTAACTTTATAATAACATTTAAACGGAACATATAAACTTTATTTAACTTTTTGAACAGAATGTTAACTTTTTTGCTTACCGGTGATTATTATTTTTTTTTTTTTTTACCTTTATAGGACAAACCTCTCCTTCCCCATGGGACAATGTGCAAAGCTCAAATCGCCCAAAGATGTGGCGAAGTACATTATGCACTTTGTCCCAGGTGAAAGGAGAGGTTTGCAGCAGCTGTGAGTGAAAGGGCCCTAATAGCCCTGTGTGCCTGTCCTGTGAGATGCAATCCCTATGCTAAGTGTACCTGTGTGTGGTACTTCCGGAAACACTCCCCTAAGCATAGGGCAGGGTGGTCAGGGCAGTCAGGACAGAAATAGCGGGTGTCACGCCTTATTCCACTCCTGCTACAGACACGACATCTTTTTCGGGGTGACGGTTGGGTTGAGGTACCAGCAACGACATTGGGGAAATGTCGCTCGTGTAGACGGCTCACTACACTGGTGGTTGGGGCCACGGAACCTCCTGGATACAGGAGGTTCTCAATGATCTCTTCCTGAAATTTGAGGAAGGATCCTGTTCTCCCAGCCTTACTGTAGAGAACAAAACTATTGTACATAGCCAATTGAATCAGTGCGTCGGGAAACTAAATAAGGAGCCAACATCTTGTCATTGAAGTCCACCCCTCCCATGAGCGAATTATAGTCGTGGACTGAGAGGGGCTTTTCAATGACACTGGTTGCCCGTTCTATTTGTATTGTCGTGTCTGCGTGAATCGAGGAGAGCATGTAAACGTCACGCTTGTCTCTCCATTTCACCGCGAGCAGTTCTTCGTTACACAAGGCAGCCCTCTCCCCCCTTGCAAGATGGGTGGTAACGAGCCGTTGGGGGAAGCCCCGGCGACTAGGTTGCACAGTGCCACAGCAGCCAATCTGTTCTAGGAACAAATGCCTGAAGAGGGGCACACTTGTGTAAAAATTGTCCACATAAAGATGGTACCCCTTCCCAAATAAGGGTGACACCAAGTCCCAGACTGTCTTCCCACTGCTCCCCAGGTAGTCAGGGCAACCGACCGGCTCCAGGGTCTGATCTTTACCCTCATAGATCCGAAATTTGTGGGTATAGCCTGTGGCCCTTTCACAGAGCTTATACAATTTGACCCCATACCGGGCGCGCTTGCATGGGATGTATTGTTTGAAGCCAAGGCGCCCGGTAAAATGTATAAGGGACTCGTCTACGCAGATGTTTTGCTCAGGGGTATACAAATCTGCAAATTTGTTGTTGAAGTGGTCTATGAGGGGCCGAATTTTGTGGAGCCGGTCAAAAGCTGGGTGGCCTCTGGGACGAGAGGTGCTGTTGTCGCTATAGTGCAGGAAACGCAGGATGGCCTCAAATCGTGCCCTGGACATGGCAGCAGAGAACATGGGCATGTGATGAATTGGGTTCGTGGACCAATATGACCGCAATTCATGCTTTTTGGTTAGACCCATGTTGAGGAGAAGGCCCGCCGGGTTGGCGGCTATAAATTGAGTGGCATACCGATTTGTTTCTGCCACGACTATGTCCAAGAGCTCCGCAGTCAAGAACAGCTCAAAAAATCCCAATGCCGAACCGATCTGAGCTGTCTCAACACGAACTTCAGACTGGGCGGTGAAAGGGGGAACTACTGGTGCGGGTGAAGTTGGGGACTGCCAATCAGGGTTTGCCAGCACCTCAGGGACTCTAGGGGCTCTACGGGCTTGTCTGTGCGGTGACTGCGATGGGGTAACTATTGCATGTGCCACCGTACCAGCTTCAACTGCCCTTCTGTTGCTCGCCACTTCACCATGTTGTACGGCAGTGCTGGTACTAGGTCCAGGGTGGGCTGCGCTGCTGGTGTATGCCTCACCACGTAATCCGACAGCGCCAGCCCCACTCTGCTGCCCTTGAAGCGGATCCTGCGCAACCTGTGGTGTAGCAACACGGGGCCGGGTACGCCTGGTGCTATCAGGGACCTCAACCTCCTCGTCCGAACTTTGGGTCAGACTGCCACTGCTTTCTACAGGTTCATATTCTGACCCGCTGGATTCGTCAGATGAGGGTTCCTATTCCTCATCCGACTGGGTCAGAATCCTGTAGGCCTCTTCAGAAGAATACCCCTTGTTTGCCATTTGGTCAACTAAATTTAGGGGGTATTCCCTGAGACTACCCAAGAAAAAAAGCAAGCCTGTCTTACAAATGGGAGGCTAGCGAAGTACCGGAGGCCGCTGCGATTGATAAAAAATATCAAAACTGATTTTTTTATCGCCCCAGCGCTTGTAAAGTGATTGTGCAGTGATCAAAAAAAATACTTTTTTTGTCACTGCGGCGGGGCGGGCGTGGGTGGACGCACGTGTGGGAGACCGATCAGGCCTGATCGGGCAAACACTGCGTTTTGGGTGGAGGGCAAACTAAGGTGACACTAATACTATTATAGATCTGACTGTGATCAGTTTTGATCACTTACAGATACTATAAAAGTACAAATGCTGATTAGTGATACGCTAATCAGCGAATCAGTGACTGCGGTGCGGTGGGCTGGTCGCTAAACGATCGCTAACTACCTAACCAAGGGGCCTAAACTATCCTAAAACCTAACAGTCAATACTAGTGAAAAAAAAAGTGACCGTTTACACTGATCACTTTTTTCCCTTTCACTAGGTGATTGACAGGGGCGATCAAGGGGTTAATTGGGGTGATGGGGGGGTGATCTGGGGGCTAAGTGTGCTGTTTGGTGTACTCACTGTGAACTGTGCTCCTCTGCTGGAACCAACCGACCAAAAGGACCAGCAGAGGAGCAGAGAAGCCATTTAACACCTTATATTTATAAATATAAGGTGTTATATGGCTTGTGATTTGTTTTTTTGAAAATCAGCAGCCTGCCGGCGACGATCATTGGCTGGCAGGCTGGTGATGTAATACCCCTCTAACTTTTGCTGGCCGCGATGCACATGCGCGGGCCGGCTTTCAGCGTAATCTCGCGTCTCGCGAGATGACGCGCCGATGCGTGACTCTGCCTGAGACTGCCGCCTCCGGAACGCGATCCTGCGTTAGGCGGTCCAGAGGCGGTTAAGGACCAGTTTAGGTCTGAAGTCACTTTGTGAAGCTTACATAGTGGAAATCCCCAATAAATGACCCCATTGTAGAAAATACACCCCTCAAGTTACTCAAAACTGATTTTACAAACTTTGTTAACCCTTTAGGTGTTCCACAAGAATTAAAGGAAAATGGAGATGAAATTTCTAAATTTCACTTTTTTGGCAGATTTTCCATCTCAATCCATTTTTTCTTTAACACATCGAGGGTTAACAGCCAAACAAAACTCAATATTTATTACCCTGATTCTGCGGTTTACAGAAACATCCCACATGAAGTTGTAAACTGATGTAAGGGCACACGGCAGGGCGCAGAAGAAAAGCAGTGCCATATGGTTTTTGGAAGGCAGATTTTGCTGGACTGGTTTTTAGATGCCATGTCCCATTTGTAGCCCCCTGATGCACCTTTACAGTAGAAACTCCCAAAAAGTAACCCCATTTTGGAAACTAGGGGATAAGGTGCCAGTTTTATTGGTACTATTTTGGGGTACATATGATTTTTAATTGCTCTATATTACGTTTTCTTTGAGGCAAGGTAACCCAAAAATTGCTGTTTTGGCACCGTTTTTATTTTTTACAACATTCATTGACAGGGTAGATCATGTGCTATTTTTATAGAGCAGATTGTTACGGATGCAATGATATCAAATATGTCTACTTTCTTTGTTTGTTTGTTTCAGTTTTACATAATAAAGCATTTTTGAAAAAAAATTATGTTTTTGTGTCTACAATTTCTGAACGCCTTATTTTTTTTATTTTTCTGCCTGTCGTCTTGTGTAGGGGCTCATTTTTTGCAGGAAGAGTTGACGTTTTTATTGGTACTATTTTTGGGTACATATGATTTTTCGATCATTCATTATTGCACTTTATTGGGCAAGGTGACCAAAAAATTGGTTGTTTTGGCACAGTTTTTATTTATTTTTACAGCGTTCACCTGAGGGGTTAGGTCATGTGACATTTTTATAGAGCAGATTGTTATAGACTTGGCAATACCTAATATGTATACTTTTTCTTATTTATTAAAGTTTTACATAATAGCATTTTTAAAACTAAAAAATGTTTTAGTGTCTCTATAGTCTGAGAGCCATAGCTTTTTTTTTTTTTGCTTTTTTCTTATGTAGGGCCCATTTTTTGCGGGATGAGGTGACGGTTTTATTGGTACCATTTTGTGGGGCATATGCCTTTTTGATCGCTTGGTGTTGCACTTTTTGTGAGGTAAGGTGACAAAAATGGCTTTTTTTGACATTTTTTTTTATGGTGTTTATCGGACAGGGTGGATCATGTGATATATTTATAGAGTCGGTCGTTACGAACTTCTTTTGTTACTTTCTATTTTTTATTATAAAATCAGGGGAAAGGGGCGTTTTTTTTCTTTTTTTACTTGAAACTTATTTTTTTTTATTAAAAACACTTTTTTTGCAACTTTATTTCTGTCCCACTCTGCACAGCAACCTTTACACCACCAGATAATCGTTAATGAGCGTTTCTATGATTTTTTGTAAAATCAGAAAAAAAAATTTTTTCACACTTATGCACATACGTGACAGCAACCTGTGAACACCCCTAACAAAGACCTTCCAGAGAACCAGGATATATTTCATATTAGCGATACAACACCTTCTACCAAATAGGGTTCTCTACCCACCGAAAAAGGAGAAACCAGAAGAAAGTTAAAGTAGCCAGCATAGAATGGGGAACACACACTATTATCGATGAAAGATGTCCGTGACAGAGCCTGACAGGCAACAACGAAGAGGTGTGTGTAAGGTGTCCAGCACCTGCACTATCAGATCTAGCTTTCAGCACCTCCCCAGCTATCAGCATCTTTATTCTGAAATGTTACAATAACTTTTTGTTTCTTTCTTAATTGGTCAATTAGCATGTAGGTACTGACACACCTTATGCAATGGCGTACCTGTGACATTAGCGTTGGGTCACACAAAGTAGAGGGTCAGTGACACTGATGATACTTAAGGATTTTCCAACAATGGACATTTGTCACCCTATCCACAGCATAGGTGGTAAGTGTCTGATCGCAGGGGATCCCACCACTAGAACACCCATGCGTCACTAGAACAGTGGTTCTGATCCCACCACTTCACATCATTGCATGACCACAGTCATCAGGCAGCAGTCAAGCATGCACCCTGCCACTCCATTCAAAGTCTATGGGATTGATGGAGACAGCTGAGTACAGCACTCAGCGGTGTCTGTCAGCCCAGTAGACTGGGCCGCATTAGCCTATGACGCCAGAAAGTTGGGTGTCAGTATGCTACTGTGTGTGGCCACAAGTCCTCCTCCTGAATCAAATAAAACCGTAGCACCCGCTGGTCCTCAATCCATGCTGTTTTATTCACCAAAAAGAATTGTGACGTTTCGACCATTGCAATTCTTTTTGGTGAATAAAACAAGCATGGATTGAGGACCAGAAATTGCTACGGTTTTATTTGATTCATTTTGAAGATTGGGGGTACTACGGACTGTTACCCAAAACCGTGAGCACCACACCATAGAAACTGTTGATACAGATTTGTTAGTGCTGCTACTACTTTTTCTTAATTTGCCTGAATCAACCGAATCACCATCCACAGGATAGCTATTCAGTTGTATACTTCCACAGGGCACCATAATAGGCCTCAGGCCCACCTGTGGCCTAATAGACCTGCAGCCTATGAGACGGTAAATCTCATCGAAGACTTGGTACTTGCGGCAGCAACAAATATAAATACTGTAGGTCATCAGTATCAAAATCTCAGAAAACCCCTTTAATCTTCATCTAACATCCTCCTGCACCTAGACATACAGGAAGGTTGTGGGCACACAGTTTGCGCCTGCAACATGGGCAACAGGAGCTGGCTGTAATAAATGCTCAGTCTGTTGTTAATGGCAACTGAGGCATCTAAGTGGTTAACAGAGAAAGGGGCTCCCTCTTTCACTCCATCACACCCTCCCCACAACGCATTCACAGGGTGCCAATAGTGGCTGCTGTGGCAGTTGGAGGCATAACAATGGTCCCAAATAGGCAGTGTGTTAAGTAAGCAATCATATTATCACATGCAAAAGTCCCATTGTGGGACTAATAAATATATTTATTAAAAATTACAAATATTTTTTTATGTAAAAATAAAAAGTAATAAAAAATCGAATTTGTAATGATAAAAGAGGCTTTTTTGTGGGGAAAAAAACACAAAACCAAAATAAACTAATAAAACTGGTGTCACAACATTCATACTATAAAGATATCATGTTATTTTACCCACATCTTGAACACTGTAATAAATACATAAAAAGCAATGCAAAAAATTTAATTTTTTTGTTCATTCTACCTGCATAAATATAATAAACAGAAAACAAAAAGTTGTATATTCCTCAAGATGGTACCAATAAAATTACATCACATAAAAACTAAGCCCTTACTGGACCCAGTATATAAAAAAAAGAAAAGAAATTAATCGCACATCCAGCTGCTATGCTTTGATGTCAGCGTTGGTGGTCGCCGTGCAGTGCCGCGCCAATTTTAGAGTAGGACCCACTCATAGAGGCAACCTTGGCGTGGTGAGTGGGCTTATGCCTTTTGATCAAAATGTACACTAATGCCTAATTTAGCATGTAGCATAGGAGGCGGTACACATGCGCTATTTAGCGCTGTTTTCTGCAAAAGTAGCAGGGATGAGATCAAAGCATAGCAGTGGATGTGCGATTCATTTCTTTTCTCTTTTTTTTTTAAAGACTGTATGTAATTCACTATTTTGACAGGACAGTCCTGTGAACTGTCGCAAAATTAATGGGGCTTATGCAAACCCCACTTAAAAGTGGGTGTTTTGGGGCATTCCCTTTTGTTTATGGGTGTTCCTGTTGGGGTGGAAACCTCTAATTTAACTCTTACAGACTTCTCGATACCTATCGTTCCTACATTTTTCTATTGTCCCAGGGTAACTACTTTGTCTCTATGGCCTTTTAAAGGGTTTCTACCACCAGATTTTGACATATTTAGCTGACTGACACTAGCGATCTGCTAGTGTCTGCAGTACCTAACAGTGCTCTTCTCTGTGAAGGTTCTCATTTATCCAGGTCATGGTATAGCTGTAAAGAATAAATCAAGGCAACTGGACGTACTGTAGATTTCTTGAAAACGTTTCACTCGTTCTTCCAACGAGCTTTCTCAATTCTGATTGACTGTACAAGATTGGTACAAACGAAGTGTGAAGGAGGCCATCTACGTAAAAATGGAGAAGCCAAGCTTGAATAGAGGCGGGGGGGGGGGGGGGGGGAGTTAGACATCTATTGTCTGCCACATACAATGCTGTCTTGACACCTTTTTCTGGGAAGTCTTTATCACCTACTGACTCCAATTAGGATAATGGATTTAACACCTTTGACCCCATGCTGGGTATAATGACCTCTGACCCCATGCTGGGTATAATTACCAGATTCAGTTACATATTTATTCCCAGGGAATTCTTGTACAGTCACTCAGAATTGAGAAAGCTCGTTGGAAGAACGAGTGAAACGTTTTCGAGAAATCTACAGTGAGTCCAGTTGCCTTGATTTATTCTTTACAGATATAACAGTGCTCTTGTATCACCTTTGTCTGCTGGCGTTAAGCTTAAAAACGTACTTTTATTGATATGCAAATGAGCCTCTAGGTGCTATGTGGGCGTCTTTTCAGCACATAGAGGCTCCGTCTACTCACTATTTCTGCCGCCCACCGCATCCCTCCAGCCTGCCCCGCTCCTCTTGATTGACAGCCAACCTCTCTCCATCTCGGACGAATTCCCGCGCCTGCGCCGTGCGCTTCTGTATTCGCAGGCGCATTGACTGTCGGACCGCTCCCTGCACCGGCATCTTCACTGCGCCTGCGCCAATTACGGAGCAGGGAGCGGTCCGACAGTCACTGTGTCTGTGTCGAATACAGAAGCGCACGGCGCAGGCGCGGGAATTCGAGATGGAGCGAGGTTGGCTGTCAATCAAGAGGAGCGGGGCGGGCTGGAGGGACGCGGTGGGCGGCAGAAATAGTGAGCAGACAGAGCCTCTAGGAGCTGAAAAGACGCCCACATAGCACCTTGAGGCTCATTTCCATATCAATAAAAGTACGTTCTTAAGCTTAACGGCAGCAGACAAAGGTGATACAAGAGCACTGTTAGGTACTGCAGACACTAGCAGATCGCTAGTGTCAGTCAGCTAAATATGTCAAAATCTGGTGGTAGAAACCCTTTAATGGCTCTTGCATTTACATAGATGTCCATGTATTACCTGATCCACCATTCATTTTAATGCCTGACAGGTAACTCTACATCTACCCTGCGGCAGCCTCAGCTTCCCCCTAGAAATAAGAGTTGATCACCAGGGGGTTTAACCAGATTTGGAGCACAGCCTTCCTAAGGCAGCCCTTTCAAGTTTATTCTTTGATATATCTGATATGTAAAATAGCTTTGGATGGGATTTGAGGAGAAACATCATAAATTTTAAATATTTTATCTTAATAATGAATGAGTTCAGAAGAAACTTTAATGGTAGATGAGCTGCAGTAAGGCTTCTTTCACACATTAGTGAACCGCAGACGTGTGCTGTCCGTGTTCTCCATGGATCGTTCATGTATCCAATAATTTGAATGTGTTTATTCACACGTCAGTGACTATATGCCCATTGAAGCCTATGGGATCATGAAAACCACTAACAAAACACGGATGAAATCTGTATTCTGTCAGGGATTTTCACAGACCATTGGTAGAATATGCTCTAGAAATTAATTTTCCATCTAGCAGTGAACATGGGATACAGATGACACACAAAGGACAAAAAGCATACACATGGACCAAACACAGATCCTTCACAAACGTCTTCACAGATGAACCACCAACAATCTCGGATCTCAGCAAAAGCACGAGACCTAACCCGCCACGGCCACTATACTTTGACTGGAGCTGTGATTCTAGCTTTGTTGAAAGTTCTAGTTCCGATGTAGGACACAGCTGGATCGGTGTTAGACCCACACCAATCAGAGGTTGATAATCTACAGCAAGGATAGAGCATCAGTATTAAGAGCACAGAAAAACCCTTTAACTGTATTCTTAGGGGGAAAAATGTCACGTAATTGAGAACATTTCTAAGAATAATTTCTTTCCCAAGAGTTTCTCATTGATGAGAATGGTACAGTATGTTCATGTTGTGTGCCAAATTTGCAAATATGCTAATATGCTTTACAAGACCTTTCTATAATGTAGTACTGGTCTGACCTGGCATAGGCTGGCAGTTTTTGTGAATACTTTATCTCAAATAGACTTTATTGATTTGATATAGTCCACACCTCCAAGTGTCGGGAAAGGCATGCAATCAATGGTGATTGGAGTCTATAGAAGCAGGGTGGATGTGCTATATCAACTCCTTTATGTGCTCCAAAAAACACTGCTTGAAACAATTGGGGATGAGCGAATTTTTTAAAAATTCGATTCGGCAGGTTCCCCAATTTTTTGAAAAAATTTGCTTCGACCCAAATTTATTCATGGCGAATCGCGTTAAAAAACAGCTATTTCCTGGCTGCAGGGAGCCTTTATAGGGGTGTACAACACTGTGCCTTGCAGTAACACGCATAGGGAGTCTGCTGTGGTAATGGAACAATACTGTGAGTCAGTATGACATGCAGATGACAGGCGTCGATCTTAGAATCACTGCACACTTCACTTATTTGGGCAGTCACGGGGCCAAAACTGACCAAATAACTCAAGTGTGAACTCAGCCTTACAGGTCGATGTTAGCGTCAAGAAGAAGCGCACTCCTTTTACACCGTTGTCAGCTGATTCCACATAGATGTCTACAGAACCTGTTCTATTAAACGCTTATACATGTAGAGCCCCCCCGACAGAGTGGAGAGGATGTCAGCAGTAAGTTTGTGTTGACATCACTGATTATTTTGCCCTTCCTCTGATCCGTTAGAACAATAACCCCCAAATAAACGGATCCTGTCTGTTGCGCATCCGCCTTCACTCGGTCAGCATTTGGTCAGTAATCCATCAGTATTGCTAATGCCAAAAAAAACAGGAGTCGATCCAAAGCAAAGATGACCGAGTCAACCTTTCAAGAACCGCTCGGTTGCTGGTCAAGACACCACCGCTAGATGACACCAGGAGCTCAGGCCTCTCACTGCGACTTCTGCTGCCATGCCCCCTTACTCTGCTGCCACCTCTGCCTGGCCCAGAAACATTTAGGCCTCTGCCACTCCACTTTGCATGGCCTGGCACTTCTCTGTCTGACATACTGTTAGATCAAATAAATAAATAAATAAAAAGGAAATTAAAACACCCCAAAAAAGTCAGTAATTTTCTCACTTCACAACACAGCAGCTAATAAGCCTTTTTTTGTCAATAATACATTTCCCCACACAACAGCAAATACTTTTTTTGTGCCACCAATACAAGCAAAAAAGGTCTTTAGAACATATAACTGCACCGCTGAACGGCAAATAGGCCCTTATTTTTTTCTTCTTATACACTACACAAAGGCTTTAGAACATGTAACTGCACAGCAGAACAGCAAATAGGCCCTTATTTTTTTCCACTTATACACGACACAAAAGGCTTTAGAACATATAACTGCACAGCAGAACGGCAAATAGGCCCTTATTTTTTTCCACTTATACACGACACAAAAGGCTTTAGAACATATAACTGCACCACTAAACGGCAAATATATTTTTCTTTTTCCACCTATACACTCCACAAAAAGGCTTTAGAACATGTAACTGCACCCCTGAACGGCAAATATATTTTACTTTTGCCACTAATACATGTCAAAAAGGGCTTTAGAACATATAACTACACCGCTGAATGGCAAATACATTTTAATTTTGCCATTATTACCCGACAAAAAGGGCTTTAGAACATATAACTGCACTGCTGAATGGCAAATAGGCCCTTATTTTTTCAAACTTATACACTCCACAAAAGGCTTTAGAACATGTAAATGCACAGCTGAACAGCAAATAGGCCCCTATTTTTTTCCACTTATACACGACTCAAAAGGCTTTAGAACATATAACTGCACAGCTGAACGGCAAATATATTTTTCTTTTTTCCACTTATACACTCCACAAATAGGCTTTAGAAAATATAACTGCACCGCTGAACGGCAAATATATTTTACTTTTGCCACTAATACACGAGAAAAAGTACTTTAGAACATATAACTGCACCGCTGAACGGCAAATATATTTTTATTTTGTCACTATTACCCGACAAAAAGGGCTTTAGAACATATAACTGCACCGCTGAACAGCAAATATATTTTTATTTTGCCACTATTACACAACAAAAAGGGCTTTAGAACATATAACTGCACCACTGACCGGAAAATAGGCCCTTATTTTTTTCCACTTATACATGCCACAAAAGGCTTTAGAACATATAACTGCACCGCTGAACGGAAAATATTTTTTTCTTTTGCCACTAATACACGACAAAAAGGGCTGCAATTTTAGCACTTCACCACACAGCGGCTAAGAAGCCCCTTTTTCCCACTAATACAAGCCAAAAAATGCTTTAGAACATATAACTGCACCGCACAAGGGCAAATAAGACATAGACATATTTCCTTGTAATAAACCCTATTAATGGCTGTATCAAACAGCACTTGCACCCCATCAAGGACGGTTTGCTGGAATTACAGAGCTGTATAACGGCAATTTGGGTCCCCAGTGACTGCAGCAAGGTGTAATAGGATTGTTTCTATTACCTAGGCTGAAACCTCCCGTACTAAACCCTGTTCAACATAAATGCTGTGGAATGATTCCTCCCTATCCTTTCCCTAGACCTTAAATAATCTTTCCCTGAACTTGTAAATTGTTTTTTAGCACAATTATGTTTTTTATAGCACTGTACCTAGCGCCTGCTGACGTCTCTCCCTGCACTAAGTACACTGGAAAATGGCAGAATCCAAGATAGCTGAGGCTATTTATAGGGCTGTGACATCACAGGGCTGGCTGGCTGCTGATTGGCTGCATGCATGGTATTATGGGTGATCCCGCCTTCCCAGAGTTCCTTGCTCCATGTCCTCACACGTGCAGCAGCCATTTTAGGAAAAAATGTGATTCGTTACCACGAAGCGTGAGGAAATTCGGATTCAGTGCGAATGGAATTTTTCCTGAAATTCGGATCTAATTCTACTTTGTTAACTTTGATTCGCTCATCTCTAGAAACAATGTGTGACAAACCTAAGAGATGTCTCCTGAACAGCTATTTACCCTGACTTCACCATTATGACCTGCTCGCATGTATATCACGGCATTCGCAATATTTTGCGAATTTTTTGCTGAAAGTTCGCGATTGCAAAAATCAGCAATGTAATATGCATGTATTGCGCGCGCAATTTCATTACCTATAACAAACAATAACACAAAGAATATATGCCAAAAGCTGGGTATGTGCAAGCCAACAACCTATCCATGAGACAGGTACAGTCAGCATACCTTACCTTAATGGCAGCCTTGTGTACCATGAGGAATTTAATACCAGTTCTCTATCCACACAGACTTGAGAGCCAGTGAGCCTCAAAGTTGCTTGACTTTTGTTGGATGGCTTGGGGGACCTGTGAACCTAGATCATTATCATTAGGATGTTTATGCAAATTAGTTTACATGACAAAACAGTATAGAAAGGTTATTGAATATAAATGTTAGGACAATTAGAAAACTGAAACATTTAATGCAGCCCTCCTAAGCAGTGAGAGAAGAGTTAGCTGGCATCCAAAATAATGATAATGATCTAGGTGCGCAGGTCCCCCAAGCCATCCAACAAAAATCAAGCAACTTTGAGGCTTATTGGCTCTCAAGTCTGTGTGGATATAGAGCTGGTCTTGAAAGTCTCAAAGTGCACAAGGCTGCCATTGTAAGGTATGCTGACTGTACCTGTCTCATGGATAGGTTGTTGGCTTGCACATACCCGGCTTTTGGCATACAGCCTTTGTGTGATTGTCTATTGTATGTTATAGGTAATAATTTATTTTAAAGATAAAGTAATATATCATCTATAAAAAGAAATTATTAATGATAGGTAGGAAAATACTTACCCGGCTTTTGGCATACAGCCTTTGTGTGATTGTCTATTGTATGTTATAGGTAATAATTTATTTAAAAAATAAAGTAATATATCATCTATAAAAATAAATTATTAATGATAGGTAGGAAAATACTTATAATAAAAGTTTATTAATCATAGGTAAAATAATAATATAAAGGTATGGATGATAGATAGCATAATAAGGATAAAGAGAAGCTTATACAATAAGTGAAAAAAGGTTATAGGTTTATCTAGTGATAAAAAAAAAATCTAAAATATTTGTGATTACGAAGATATAGCACTATATTCTAGATCTTCGCGATAAAAATTTGCGATTAAAATATTCGTGCTCAACACTGATCAGAAAGTGATGAGAGAAATATCCAGCTGCCAGACACCTCTCATCCCCTGACATCTACCATGTGGGGGCAATTAAGAGTCCTCAAAAACACTTTATCAACGGCAGCTCCTGCTAAAATTGGCAAGTTTGGAAGATTTTATCTATGTTTTTATATATTTTATTTTTCTCTATGTGTATGTCCAGCTTACAATTTATATAGACAAGAAGAGATCCAGTGGAAATGGCATTGCTCAAAACTGTGTGCTCATACAACAATTGATGTCTTCAATTACAGGGAGTGCAGAACTATTAGGCAAGTTGTATTTTTGAGGATTAATTTTATTATTGAACAACAACCATGTTCTCAATGAACCCAAAAAACTCATTAATATCAAAGCTGAATATTTTTGGAAGTAGTTTTTAGTTTGTTTTTAGTTTTAGCTATTTTAGGGGGATATCTGTTTGTGCAGGTGACTATTACTGTGCATAATTATTAGGCAACTTAACAAAAAACAAATATATACCCATTTCAATTATTTATTTTTACCAGTGAAACCAATATAACATCTCAACATTCACAAATATACATTTCTGACATTCAAAAACAAAACAAAAACAAATCAGTGACCAATATAGCCACCTTTCTTTGCAAGGACACTCAAAAGCCTGCCATCCATGGATTCTGTCAGTGTTTTGATCTGTTCACCATCAACATTGCATGCAGCAGCAACCACAGCCTCCCAGACACTGTTCAGAGAGGTGTACTGTTTTCCCTCCTTGTAAATCTCACATTTGATGATGGACCACAGGTTCTCAATGGGGTTCAGATCAGGTGAACAAGGAGGCCATGTCATTAGATTTTCTTCTTTTATACCCTTTCTTGCCAGCCACGCTGTGGAGTACTTGGACGCGTGTGATGGAGCATTGTCCTGCATGAAAATCATGTTTTTCTTGAAGGATGCAGACTTCTTCCTGTACCACTGCTTGAAGAAGGTGTCTTCCAGAAACTGGCAGTAGGACTGGGAGTTGAGCTTGACTCCATCCTCAACCCGAAAAGGCCCCACAAGCTCATCTTTGATGATACCAGCCCAAACCAGTACACCACCTCCCCCTTGCTGGCGTCTGAGTCGGACTGGAGCTCTCTGCCCTTTACCAATCCAGCCACGGGCCCATCAAGACTCACTCTCATTTCATCAGTCCATAAAACCTTAGAAAAATCAGTCTTGAGATATTTCTTGGCCCAGTCTTGACGTTTCAGCTTGTGTGTCTTGTTCAGTGGTGGTCGTCTTTCAGCCTTTCTTACCTTGGCCATGTCTCTGAGTATTGCACACCTTGTGCTTTTGGGCACTCCAGTGATGTTGCAGCTCTGAAATATGGCCAAACTGGTGGCAAGTGGCATCTTGGCAGCTGCACGCTTGACTTTTCTCAGTTCATGGGCAGTTATTTTGCGCCTTGGTTTTTCCACACGCTTCTTGCGACCCTGTTGACTATTTTGAATGAAACGCTTGATTGTTCGATGATCACGCTTCAGAAGCTTTGCAATTTTAAGAGTGCTGCATCCCTCTGCAAGATATCTCACTATTTTTGACTTTTCTGAGCCTGTCAAGTCCTTCTTTTGACCCATTTTGCCAAAGGAAAGGAAGTTGCCTAATAATTATGCACACCTAATATAGGGTGTTGATGTCATTAGACCACACCCCTTCTCATTACAGAGATGCACATCACCTAATATGCTTAATTGGTAGTAGGCTTTCGAGCCTATACAGCTTGGAGTAAGACAACATGCATAAAGAGGATGATGTGGTCAAAATACTCATTTGCCTAATAATTCTGCACGCAGTGTAGAGGGATCTACAGGGAGCTCAAACCCTTCACCACTACATATAGATCACTATTATTGAGAATTTGACTCAACATTGATTTGAATGGTCCTTTACTGGAGAAATGCTCCAGTAAAAAGCTCCACCCACTACAGAATGGGCAGACCTGTGTTGTTTCGGGCCCCAGAGTAGCTAAGTAGCTAGGAGGGGTGTCGGCTGTCAGACACCCAATCTGATATTGATGACTAAGGCTAGGGATAGGTCATCAACTGTTAAATCCTGGAGAACCCCTTAAAAGGTGACCATGGTGTTTCTCATCTCTAGTCCTCAGGGCCCACCTACTGGTCATGATTTGAGAATATCCCACAGAATGAATACCTGTGGTAAGTCCTGATGCATGGACACTAATTATATCACCTGCTCATTACTAAAGAAATCCTGAAAACATTTCCAGCAGGTGAGCCTGAGGACCGAAGTTGAGGAACACTGCATTAGACAAATGTTGTTTGAATCCAAAAATTACAGCGAGACCAACCATATACGTTAGTGGTATAATGGTGGCAAAGGTGCTTGGCTTTTTGAGTTCTGCTATACTAGCCGGCCTGTTAGATTTTAGTGCTCTTTCATTGCTTTTATGGACCACAATGTGTTTAGTGAGTTTTTTTTTAATTAAAAAGCTAATGGTCATGTGGGGATACACTGCATTAGTAGTGAACCTTTCAGGGTCATTTATATCATAAAGTAGCATCAGACCTAAAATGTCACCTGTAGGCCAGTCAGTCCAACCGTGGTAGGTATGTGAAAGATGTTCAAATGGCCAGAATCTCCCATCTCTCGGACTTGAGAAGTCTACAATTTTTTTTTATAAATATGAACAATAGAATGAGTTTATATTGCAAAGATTTACAAATATCCTAAACCTAGAATTGAGTATGAGAATGGACAAGCACTTTCCAACACTAGCTTTAGAAATTCTGTCCATGAGGTTTTTTATCACATATATTTTTAAAGGGGTTTTCTAGGAATTAAATATTCATGAATTATCCTCAGGATAGGTCATCAATATCTGATTGGTGGAGGTCTGACTCCCAGCAACCCACTGATCAGCTGTTTGAAGGGCCACAGCGCTTTGGTGAGTGCAGCAGCCTTTTAATTTTATACTAATAATAGCGCCATTTGTTGTATAGTGGTTATACTTGGTATTGCAACTCAGTCATAGTCACTTGAATGGAAGTGAGCTGCACAACAGCCATTTGACTGATGGACGTGACTTTACACACCAAGGAAGAGGCCACAGCTCTCACCTGAGAACTGTAACACCTTTCAACAGCTGATTGGCTCGAGTGCTTGGAGTCACATTCAGATATTGATGAATTATCATGAGGATAAGACATTAATACTTAAGTCCCAGAAAGCCCCTTTAACTTTGTAATGGCATTCTACATACAGTCAGGTCCATAAATATTGGGACATTGACACAATTCTAACATTTTTGGCTCTATACACCACCACAATGGATTTGAAATGAAACGAACAAGATGTGCTTTAACTGCAGACTGTCAGCTTTAATTTGAGGGTTTTTACATCCAAATCAGGTGAATGCATATGTGCCTCCCACTTGTTAAGGGACCAAAGGTAATGGGACAGAATAATAATCATAAATCAAACTTTCACTTTTTAATACTTGGTTGCAAATCCTTTGCAGTCAATTACAGACTGAAGTCTGGAACGCATAGACATCACCAGACGCTGGGTTTCATCCCTGGTGATGCTCTGCCAGGCCTCTACTGCAACTGTCTTCAGTTCCTGCTTGTTCTTGGGGCATTTTCCCTTCAGTTTTGTCTTCAGCAAGTGAAATGCATGCTCAATCGGATTCAGGTCAGGTGATTGACTTGGCCATTGCATAACATTCCACTTCTTTCCCTTAAAAAACTCTTTGGTTGCTTTTGCAGTATGCTTTGGGTCATTGTCCATCTGCACTGTGAAGCGCCGTCCAATGAGTTCTGAAGCATTTGGCAGAATATGAGCAGATAATATTGCCCGTAAAACTTCAGAATTCATCCTGCTGCTTTTGTCAGCAGTCACATCATCAATAAATACAAGAGAACCAGTTCCATTGGCAGCCATACATGCCCACGCCATGACACTACCACCACCATGCTTCACTGATGAGGTGGTATGCTTAGGATCATGAGCAGTTCCTTTCCTTCTCCATACTCTTCTCTTCCCATCACTCTGGTACAAGTTGATCTTGGTCTCATCTCTCCATAGGATGTTGTTCCAGAACTGTGAAGGCTTTTTTAGATGTCGTTTGGCAAACTCTAATCTGGCCTTCCTGTTTTTAAGGCTCACCAATGATTTACATCTTGTGGTGAACCCTCTGTATTCACTCTGGTGAAGTCTTCTCTTGATTGTTGACTTTGACACACATACACCTATCTCCTGGAGAGTGTTCCTGATCTGCCCAACTGTTGTGAAGGGTGTTTTCTTCACCAGGGAAAGAATTCTTCGGTCATCCACCACAGTTGTTTTCCGTGGTCTTCTGGGTCTTTAGTGTTGCTGAGCTTACCGGTGCTTTCCTTCTTTTTAAGAATGTTCCAAACAGTTGTTTTGGCCACGCCTAATGTTTTTGCTATCTCTCTGATGGGTTTGTTTTGTTTTTTCAGCCTAATAATGGCTTGCTTCACTGATAGCGACAGCTCTTTGGCTCTCATCTTGAGAGTTGACAGCAACAGATTCCAAATGCAAATAGCACACTTGAAATGAACTCTGGACCTTTTATCTGCTTATTGTAATTGGGATAATGAGGGAATAACACACACCTGGCCATGGAACAGCTGAGAAGCCAATTGTCCCATTACTTTTGGTCCCTTAACAAGTGGGATGCACATATGCAAACTGTTGTAATTCCTACACCATTCGCCTGATTTGGATGTAAATACCCTCAAATTAAAGCTGACAGTCTGCAGTTAAAGCACATCTTGTTCGTTTCATTTCAAATCCATTGTGGTGGTGTATAGAGCCAAAGATGTTAGAATTGTGTCGATGTCCCAATATTTATGGACCTGACTGTATAGCGCATATCTGCATATTTGCCGGGTAGAGGCCCGATCTCCTCTGGATCCTGCTGTAGTCAATGGGGCCGGCCGGCATTGCGGTAACATCCAGCTATGCCGGACCCAGAGAGTTCCAGCAGGCCGTTCTCTGCCGGACCAGCCTGCCGGAGACCTGTAACACTAGTGTGAAAATAGCTTTACTGTACAGATGGCAAATTGATTTCCACCTTAAAACCTTTTTGGAAAAGCAGTCATTGCTTGTCAGACAGAATATAGTGCCAGGCAAGAATTATACAATGGCTTACCCACCTCTTTACTAAGCTTCTTGGAGGTAGGAATTAGTGGGAGTGGAAGAATATTCATGGGTTCCTCATGGTAAATGGTTGAGAATAACTGCTATAGCGGCTCAGATTGGCCTAATGTGAATCTGCACAGGGCTTTTTCTTTCCACTGCAACATGAAAAAGATGATGGGGCTTGGTACAATGGCCATGTTGCCCTTTCTCCTACAAGAAATGGAAAAATGGGACAAACTAGCGCTAGGCACTCTGGTTCTGGGTTTAGGGGGGATAGCACTGACCAGAAAATGGAGAGGGACTCCCTTGTTCATAATCTTAAATTCTGTTCACGTTGGCATTGGAGTCAATTCTGTCAGATTTGAAGGTAAGAATAGCAGAACGGAGTCCATCGAATTTTTGGGAATCCCACGTCCAACTGATCCAGCTTAGGCTGGGTTCATGGCACCGTTTATTTTTTCCTTTCTTCTGATCCATCAGAAGAACAGAGAAATAAAGAAAAAAAAAACGATCCTGTATTTTAAGCATCCATTATGATTAGTTATGCCCATTTTGCATCCATTTTAGCCATTTCCGTCTGAGATCCGTTACTTTAGACAGAAATAAAGTCCTAAATGCAGTTCTGACCGATCAGAAGAATAGAAAACGAAATGGTGATGTGAGCCCGGCCTGAGCTGAAACTACAAGTGCTGTTCTATTAAAGGGTTTGGCCGCTTTATTATTAGTTCCCCAAATGTCTGGAAGCAGCACTATAAGCCACTTAGGCTACTTTCACACTAGCGTCATGGACCTCTGGCAGGCTGTTCCGTCAGGTGAAAAGCCTGTCGGATCCATCCTGCCGCCGGACTGCCGCTCCGTCCCCATTGACTATAATGGGGATGGGGCGGAGTTCCGGCGGAGGCACGGCGAGAGGCTGCCGGAATAAAACTATGACATTTATTCTGGCAGCCTCTCGCCGTGCCTCCACCGGAACTCCGCCCCACCCCCATTATAGTCAATGGGGACGGAGCGGCAGTCCGGGGGCACGCGTTCACTAGCGGCAGGACGGATCCGACAGGCTGTTCACCCGACGGAACAGCCTACCGGATGTCTGTGCCACTAGTGTGAAAGTAGCTTTAGTAATATTGTATAATGTCATTAGGAGATCAGCGCCAATGTCTTTATTTGTATCATACTGCTGCCTTCTTATGTACGGTCTTCTCTATCTGCATGGCGAACATGGCCGTCAGCAGGCTCCATTGAAATAACATTGCGCACTGCACTCTGTGTCCATACGCAGGGTGGCATATTTTGAATGAAGGCATCGGCTCTGATTTCCTAATAGCTTTTCTGTGTATTAGGAAGTGGCTTATAGCGCTGTTTCCAGCACATTTGCAAAACTAACGATAAAGTGGCCAACCCCTTTAAGGCAAAGTATGAGTAAGAAAACCTTAATGCTTTGATATTACAGTGAAGTAAGCAGTTACTTCAGCCCTGAATAACTGATAAGTCTAATGACTTTCTGCGAATACCTTGATAAGCATCGCACTGTAGGTGTATGTGACTGCGCACACATGCATGTGTATGTTTGTATGTATGCGTCCTTCATTACAAACACGGAGAACAGTCTGTTCTTGGCATTTCAGGAATTAGAAAAGGGAGGGGGACAAATCCCTTAGGGGAAACAAGAAACATTGTATATGGAGGAATGTCAGCTACATTGTGGAGAATATCTACAGCATGAAATAATTAAGAGCCCGTACACTTTTCCGGAGATCTGAGCTGGATGTGGGCAGCACCGGGAATATGGACTGTTCCTAATTTATAAATATGGCCTCATGAATGAGCCTGCTAAAGAGTAGACACTATGGTCCCTATTACAGATGAGCGAATTTCCTTAAGTTTGTTTTGGGTCTGATTCTATCAATTCAGCCATCGGATTCAATTTGGTCTTGATAAATTTAGCCTGAATCGGAAGATTGGCCTAAACAGTCATATAAGACTTTCTGGGGTCTCCTAGGACAGTGTCTAACCCCTTTCAAGCTCTTAAACGTCAAGGCACCATTAGTAATGATAACGTAACACTGGTGTACATATAGCTATAGGGAAGAGCATCGCAGCAAACGCCCTTTTTAAAAACAGATATTGCATATCGTATTTTCTATGCTTTTTAAAAGTAAAAAAAAGTTCTAAAAATTATCCCTTTTTGGGTGCCGATGCCTGTCGTTGCTTTAAAGGGGTTGTCTCACTTTAACAAAAAGCATTAAATATGTACAAGAAGTTAAAGGGGTTGTCCGGTTTCAGAGCTGAACCCAGATATACCTCCATTTTCCCCCCGGCAGCGCTAAATCGCGCAGGGCAAAGCCATTTTTTGTAGATCCGGTGACGTACCAGGGCTCTCCTTGGGGCTGCCAGGAAGCCCGGTGACATCACCGGCACTGATGGGTGGGCTTTAGCGCTGCCCTAGCCAGTAAAACGGCTAGGGCAGCGCTAAAGCCCGCACATCAGAGCCAGGGACGTCACCAAACACACTGCTGGGCGGAAGTTTCCACCCGGCAATGTGTTATGATAAACAAAAAAGTCTGTGCCCTGCGCAATCTAGCGCAGGGCAAGGGAGCGCATCGGGGTATGAGATGCTCCAATGCTAGCCTCAGGGGGGCTGCCTGGGTGAAAATAAGGGTATGTCCGGGTTCAGCTCTGAACCCGGACAACCCCTTTAATACAAACCACTTACTAATGTATTATTATTGTCCATGTTGCTTCCTTTGCTGGCTGGATTCATTTTTCCATCACATTATATACTGCTCATTTCCATGGTTATGACCACCCTTTTATCCAGCAGTGCTGGTTGCGCTTGCACACTAGGAAAAAGCACTAGCCTGTGTGCGCTCCTGCGTTCCAGAGAGGCCGGCACTTTTTCCTATAGTGTGCAAGCACAACCACCACTGATGGATTTCAGGGTGGTCGTAACCATGGAAAACAGCAGTGCAGAATGTTATATAAACATTAATCCAGCCAGCAAAGGAAGCAATATGGATAATCACAACACATTAGTAAGTGGCTTGTATATACTTCCTCTACATAATAAATGTTATTTGCTGAAGTGAGACAACCCCTTTAACACAGCTGGAGATATCGGAGAAAGCTATAGCTTGTTTAAAACAATGGTCCAAAATGTATCCATTTTTGGGAAGTAGCAACAGGTTTCATATTATCTTAAATAATTGATGATCATCCTGGAACGTGAAGAAACAATGGCTTTTTATAAACATGGTCAAAAAACTGTCCTTTTTTTGGGGAGAAGTTTCATGATTGTTACACTATGTAGGGTAGGGTACACTAGGGGAAAATAGAAAGTGCCTATCATACGGAACGAATCCCCAAAAAATCAAGGTAGTTGGAAATCACAGTTTTGAGGAAACTTGTACTGAATTTGATTCGTTTAGAATCGCTCAACCCTAGTCTTAATATCACACCAGAAAAGTTCCTAATGAGGACTAGACCTCAAGGACCTCTTCCTTTGTACTTACATAAGTTCGCCTTCAAAGTACCTCATTTAGGACCTGAGTCAATTAGTTGTCCAAAGCCAGTCTGTCTCCGACACATCCATCCATTACAGGGGTGGGGAACCTCCGGCCCGAGGGCCGTATGCGGCCCACGGTATCATTTCATGTGGCCCCCGGCCCCCTGCCAGAACATAATGTGAAAATGCTTATGACCCCTTCCATTATGGAAGCGGTCATTAGCATACGGGAGGCACAGGAAGGTGAGAACAGCACTGCACTGGCTGTCCTCACCTTCCCTGGTCTTCTTTCAGCCCCACACTGTGTCCTGACACATCCAGCGTCAGGACGCAGTGCACGTAGACGTGCACTATGACCTGACGCTGTGCGGTGTGAGGTGACAATATAGTGCGGCAGGAAGAAGAACAGGGAGGGTAAGTGAATCTGCCAAGAGGCAGCGCCGTACGGAGCTGGAGAGGTAAGTTTATTTGTTTATCTTAAATACAGTATCTGATCTGATGTCTGATTGGGGCTGATCTGAGGCTAAAGGAGGGTGGGGAGGGTCTGATGGGGGTCTGATCTGAGGCTTGGGAGGGTCTGATCTGAGGCTGGGGGTGTCTGATCTGAGGCTGGGGTTTGATAGGGGTCTGATCTGAGACTAGGGGGGCTGATGGGGGCTGATCTGAGGCTGGGGAGGGTCTGATGGGGGCTGATCTGAGGCTAGGGAGGGTATTATGAAGGTCTGATCTGAGGCTGGGGGGTCTTATAGGGGCTGATCTGACCCTGGGGGGTCTGATGGGGGCTGATCTGAGGCTGGGCGTCTGATCCGGGTCTGGTCTGAGGCTGGGGGTCTGATGGGAGTCTGATCTGAAGCTAGGAAGGGTCTGATTGGGGTCTAATCTGAGGCTTAGAGGTCTGATGGGAGTCTGATCTGAGGCTGATGTAGGCCTGGGGGGTCTGATAGGAGGCTGATTTCAGGCTGATGGAGGTGGGGGCAGATATTTTGCTGAGAAAGGGACAAAGGCAGGGACCAGGGCTGGGACAAGGCCATTTGGTGCCCAGGGCGAAGATGGCAAACTGCGCCCCCCCCGTTTTTAAGAAAGAATCAATGTTGTTTCAAAACAAGAATATACTTAAAGCAATAGAACAAAGGACTGTGGGACTTTGAAAGTCACAGACACTATAAAGTTCCCCCCCATCATCATGTGCCAGTATAAAGTCCCCCCCATCATCATGTGGCAGTTTTGTAATAAGCCCCCCCAATGTGCCAGTAACACTATTGTAAAAAAAAACAAAAAAAAAACACTTATACTTACCTAAGTGTCAGCGATGCGATGCAGCCTCTTCCTGTGTCCCACGCTGTAATGTAAGGCTCAGGCGGCACGATGACGTCATTGCGCCGGCCTCTGATAGGCTGCCGGCCTAGTGCCTGCAGCCAGGGGCGTACATAAAAATCACTGGGCCCCATAGCAGGAATCTAAATTGGGCCCCCATTCCCCTTTTATAGCCCCTCCCTTTGTTCCATGAACTATTCTTGCTGCTGCGTTTTATAATTTATGCCATCAGGGCCGGAATGGGATTACAAAACAGCCCTGGCACACAAAAGAGGTATAATAGATGCAGATGTATTTTATATACAGCAGTGTACAGTTATGTGAGGTACGCGGTATAATAGATGCAGTGTGTACAGGTATATAGTATATTCCCTAGTGTTCTGATATGTGAGGTACAGGGTATAATAGATGCAGTGTGTACAGGTATATAGTATATTCCCTAGTGTTCTGATATGTGAGGTACAGGGTATAATAGATGCAGTGTGTACAGGTATATAGTATATACAGCAGTGTACTGATATGTGAGGTACGGGGTATAATATATGCAGTGTATACAGTATATACAGTAGTGTAATATGTGAGGTACGAGGTATAATAGATGCAGTGTGTACAGGTATATAGTAAATACAGCAGTGTATTGACACCTCGTACCTCACATATCAGTACACTGCTGTATATACTATATATCTGTACACACTGCATCTATTATACCTCGTACCTCACATATATAGTATATACAGAAGTGTACTGATATCTGTACACACAGCATCTATTATACCTCATACCTCACATATCAGTGCACTGCGGTATATACTATATATCTGTACATATTGCATGTATAATACTGTGTAATATATGCAGTGTGTGTGCATGTATGTGTGTGTATATATATATATATATATATACAGAGCAGTGTATTGATGTGACACATAGAAGGTATAATACTGTAGATGCAGTGTTTATAGAAATATGTGGTCAGTTATGCATTATAGTCACTGTGAGGTACATGAGGTAGTGGTAACTGTCTGAAGTAGTATACATGAGTGAGCAATGAGTAAAAACAGGGCATGGAGGGGGGGGGGGGGTAAATGATAAAAAGTGGAGGACCTCCTCTTACCTCTCCATTCCAGTCTGTATGGATCAATACAGAGCTGCTTGTGAACTTTTAATACTTGCTGTTAGGGGTTGAAGGACCTGTGATGATGTCATCACAGGTCCTGGCAGATGTACCTTTGAAACCTAGGAACTACACCATTTTTGGTGCAGTTCTTTTGCTAGATTCTGCAGGACCTGTGATGTTGAAGATGATGTCATCACAGGTCCTGGCAGATGCACTGTTCTAACCTGGGAACTACACTTTACACTGTGCAGTTCCCTTACAGGACCTGTGATGACATCATCAAAGGTCCTTTAGCTTTAGAAAGGTAAACAGGAGTAATTAGGGGGCGGGGCCTCTCCTCCACTTCGGTGCCTGCCTGCAGCCTATCAGAGGAAAGGGAAGGGACACGCCTCTCCCTCCCCTGCACCTCCGCTGGCACAGACAGTTTACAATGGAGATGAGCGCAATGGAAGCGCTCATCTCCCTGTGCCCGGCGGCGGCTGCTCACTTGGGGGGGGGGGGTCATTTTAGTTGGGGGGGCACATGGGGGGGCACAGCATGATGTAGGGGGGGCCGTGGCCCCCTCTGGCCCCCCCCTGGCGACGCCACTGCTGCTGGCACTTCACCTGCGCCCCCCTCCTGTCCGCAAATGGTAGCGCCCAGGGCACCCGCTCCTTCGGCCCCTGCCTTGTACCGGCCCTGGCAGGGACAGTTGCGAAGAAAGAGGCAGGGAGAGTGAAAGCTGGGTGAACCCCTCTCTGGACCCCCTGGGTTTAGCTTCCTGCCATTAATGTCAAATAAGTAACATTCTGAACTTAAAAATTAGACTGCTATGTGTGGTCAATATGGCGCCTGTATTGTATGTAATATACTGTATATATATAGTGCAGGCGCTATTTTGTGCTGCAAAAATACAGCCCTCTAGATTATTTTAATTGAAGTGCAATTTCTGTAACTTATCCCTAAGTCAATTATATGTTTGACCAAATACAGCAGTAAAAAAATTTTATTGAGAATTTTGTATGGCCCCCGAATGATGTTACAAATATCCAAATGGCCCTTGGCAGCAAAATGGTTCCCCACCGCTGCATTACAAGAACAGGACATTCTTTTAAATAGGCAGAAGGTAATGCTCCATTTCCCCTGTGGTGGTGCTGCAAGGAAATTAAATACTTTCCCCATAGATAAGTGACTGTCATGCTCTAAATGTACTGTACTTTTAGCATTTCTTAGGATACTTTCACATGTGCGTTATTGCTGTCCGGTTTTGAGATCCGGCATGGGATCTCAAAACCACAGCAAAACACATCCGATTCAATAATACAACTGGCTGAATCCGTTAAGAACGGATCCGGTTGTATTATATTGAAAATGAACTGGCACTAAAACCATTGTATGCCAATGGGTGCCGGATCCGGCTTTCTCGTGTCCTCTTGAGCAAGAGATAATCACATTGGGAGAGATGTCAAATATCAAAATGTGGCAGAATTCTAGAGTAACATGCGCCAAAAACACAAAAAATATGCTAATATTATGCAACAAAAGCTGATGCTTTGAACCACATTTAGGCCCTGATGTATCAAGGCGGACACAGCACAGAGCCTGCACTGCCGGAGGAGGCATCTAATTTATAATAATACGCAGGCCTCCTCATAAATGACATGCCTCCTGGGGCAGTCCGTGAGTCAGAGTGAAATCTATGGCAGCTGCAAGCTTATCATTTTCTCTAGTTTCTGACATGAATAATAATGAATGGTCCAAGACCGATGGCCTCACCAACACCCTGACCTGACTTCTCTCCCTTTCTGTAAACCTGGCGAGGGTGCTGTAAAATGGCAGTTGTAAAAAGCGTAGTGGGAATCGTGAATTTTCCATTATGGTTTTAGACGGATCCACAAAAAAAAATTTATGATGTCCGTGTGCATTCCATATTTTTCAGAACGGAACAGCTGGCCCCTAATAGAACAGTCTTATCCTTGTCCGTCAGGACATGTTCTATTTTTTTCCGTAACGGACATATGGAAATGGAATGCGCACGGAGTAACTTCTATTTTTTTTTGCGGACCCATCGAAATAAATGGTTCCGCAAAAAATAAAAACGGAACGGACACGGAAAAAGAAAATACGTTCATGTGCATGAGCCCTTAGACATTTTTCCCGATGTATTAAACAAGGGTGTGGCTTAATTGAAAAAGGGGCGTGGTCAATCAGAAAGGGGGTGTGGCTCAAGACATGACAATGTGCACCAATTGTGCACCAAAATTTTCCCGCACAGTTCTGGTGTAAAGAGGACCTTTCACTACTCCTGACATGCCTATTTTAATAGCTACATGCATTCCCAACATAATAACAAATCTGGAGTATCTAGTCTTATGACTCTATGATGTGCCATTCCTTTATTATTTCTACTAGAAGTTATGAATGAATTGCTAGCAGTCTGCAGTAAGGGTACAGAGGGGAGGTAACCAGTTGGGGGGATGTCCCAACACAGTCTGAAAATGTCAGCACTGATTGGATAGAGTCAGTCTGTGCAGGTACACACCCCCAGCTGGTTACCTCCCCTCTGTACCCTTACTGCAGACTGCTAGCAATTCATTCATAACTTCTAGTAGAAATAATAAAAGAATGGTACAACATAAAGCCATAAGTGTCACGGCACGGTCACAGTGTGGTGCGCCGTGACACGTTGCCGTGCATGCCGTTGCCAGGGGCAACGTGTGGTAATTAGCATGCGTGTGATCTGCTCCTGCTTCCCCTGTTCCTTTCCTGTCTGGTGTGTGAGGGGTTAACCACCTGGCTGGGTGTGGTCACTAGGTGCTTCTTATACCTGTGGCTGGAGGCCAGGAGTCAGTTGTACTCCAGCCTTGGTGTGTGCTGGAGTTATGCTCCTGGTCTGGCTTTGCCATCTTCCAGTGTGAGGGCCGCCTAGTGGGACATACTGTCACGGTGGGGAGTGCGGGAAACTTACCACCGTATAGCATAGGAGAACGGGGAAGCAGATTGGCCTGGACACCAGGAAAAGGGAACAGGTCACCTCCTAATGCCGCCCTAATCCTGGCCCTGACTCCTAACCGTATGAGCAGACCCAGATGGTCATACACAGGAACCTCGGACTCTGAGTTGCCCTAAAGATCCCTGCAAACAGAGAAAGGGCTGAGACGACCTGTTCATCGCAGACATGAATGAACAGTAGTCTCACCAGCCTAGCTGCAAGGAAAGGGACAGGCAGTGCACAGCTACAGAATCGGCAGGTAGGAGCCCAGAAACAACACGCACTTACCTGCTGCAGCAACAACGATAACCGTAACCTCATGCAGACAGGATGCATGGCGCTCCAGTTGTCGTTGTTGCCGCGGCAGGTATGTGCGTGTTGTTTCTGGGCTCTTACCTGCCGATTCTGTAGCTGTGCACTGCCTGTCCATTTCCTTGCAGCTAGGTCAGTGAGACTCCTGTTCATCCGTGTCTGGGGTGAACAGTTCGTCTCACCCCTTTCTCTATTTGCAGGGATCTTCAGGGCGACTCAGGGTCCAAGGTTCCTGTGTATGAGCCCACCTGCTCATACGGTTAGGAGTCAGGGCCAGGATTAGGACGGCATTAGGAGGTGACCTGCTCCCTTTTCCTGTTGTCCAGGCCTAGCTGCTTCCCCGTTCTACTACGCTATGCGGTGGGGAGTTTCCCCCACTCCCCACCGTGACAATAAGAATAGATACTCCAGAATTTTTTATTACATGGGGAATGCATGAAGCTATTAAAAGAGGCATGTCAGGAGTGGTGACAGGTCCTCTTTAATAGGTGATGTGCACTTAGAATAGACAGTCTAGATGTGCACTTAGAATAGACAGTCTAACAGATTTATCATCCAGCAGCAGCCACTTTGATGAATCTGGTGCATTTTTAGACTGGCTAAATTCACAGAATGCCAAGGCTTTACCCTATTTCTCAATTTTTGTGACATTGACCTGCAAAAGGGTGGAGTTTATGCTAATGTAAGTGTTATGAGGGCTTTTACCCAGTAGACCAAAGCGGGGCTTAAAACCTGTGATTTGGGAAATATTGGTAAGTATGAAGTGTGCCAGGTGATATGTATTGGATAGCAGCTCTAATTCACATACCTTCCCATGGATATGAAGTTCTAATCAGGAGAGTTTATGTTCATTTTTCTTAAAAGGTTTGTCCACCTCTAGAACAAATTCCCCCCCCCCCCCTTCTCCATCGGACTTACCTGCTCCTTACCACTTCATTTCGTTTCCTTTCACTTGCAGCACTCCGGTTTATGCATGTCGGCTTCCAGCATGGAAGGGGGTCAACACGTGCTGGTGCAGGCAATGACTCATCCAACTGACACACCGATTGGGGTCACGTCACTGCTGCGGACAGTGATTGGCTACAGCAGCATATGTGACCCTCATCCATGGATGAAATCCATGGATGAATTTGTTTAGCGGGGTCTGGAGAACTATGAAAGGAAGAAGCTAGAACTGAACAGTGGGGAAGCAAGTTTCGGGAGGGGCCCAAAATTTCTTCTAAAAGTTGACAACCCCTTCAAACAGGTGGCTTCTGGGGTGTCTTAACGCAGTGATACCATGACTAATGTAAAAAATAAAAATCAGAGATCGTATAGTCCATGACAATTCCTTTCTAACAAAGCTAGAACCAGCCCTGTACCTCACATGGATCCAGAGATCTCCCCATTTATTGCTCTGCTAGATTTACATCAAGCTAAAAGCTAAAGGGGAGTGTCTTTTATGCTGCAGCTAAGGGGGCGTGTCCATGCTCTCCCTATCACAGCTCAGGAGGCAGTTGAAGGATGAAACTGAGCATGTGCGGCCTTCTCAGTGAGCAGGTCAAAGAATTAAAAAAAAAAACAGCAGGTGGCGCTATACAGATACATTTTATTGAATAGCTCAGTGGCTATGCTAAATTTTTTATTACATGCAATTGCAAAAGTATTCAGATCCAGGTGCTGGTTTGAAAAATGCTGAATATTTTTCATGGGACAACCTCTATAAGGACATTTCTCTAGTGACAAGTGAATGGAGCTTTATAAGTACCCACCATTTGGGATTCATTGATAATTATGGAGTAAGCGTGATATATTACTTGTGCTAACGATTGCTTTGCCACTACCTCACCTTTTTATTTCTTGAATTTTCCCTACTTACTAAAAACATGTTGAAAAAAAAAATAAATAAACTGTATATTTTCCCTCCTCCAGTAAGTCCCTTTACCACTCAACCATTATAAAAAATAGATCCCAAAAGAAAGAAAGACGGTCCAGCTTCACTGAAAAATACTTGAGGCTTTATTTAATCCCGTGCAGATAAAAACCAACATACAGCAATGCAGAAATTTTTTATTTTAGCATGGGGTACATCAGAGATATGACGGCAAATTCGAACTTTCAAACAGTTAGATGTGCACCCGACGTACTGTAAATTACATAAGGAACATGTTATGCAATATACCACATATGTGGTGTTGCAATTAATGTATTGCTGAATGGTATGAGTGGTGTGATTACTTGTAGACAGAATATGCGAGCCCATCCTCATATGTGAACAACATGTACATCTTTTATGCCCACATTTAAAATTACCTATGTGTCTCAGCCAGGTAGGCTGGGACCCAGGTTTATCCTGGTATTTAGAGGGGCTCACCATATTTGCTAAAGTAACAGCACGTCGGGCAACACATCTAACACCGCTTTTTACAACATCACCCCAGACTTGGTCATATTTGAGAAGATGAAGATGTCTTTTCACAATGTTACATATTTGTGAATATTCACAGCTATAACTCGTTATGACCAAGCTTGGGCTTTTTGTTAGGGAAAATTTAATTGTCCCGAGACATAGTGGAAACCATATTCTTTGATCGGTTTAAAAGTCTGCTAGGATAATTCCTGGCTAGGAGACGAGTGGTGACAGTATTCATTTCTTCAATACAGGTTTCACTAGAGGAGCAATTGCGCAAAGCGCGGATATATTCACCCCTAGGGATGTTATGGACAGTGTGTGCAGGATGACAGGATCCCGCATACAGGATGGTGTTTCCTGCGGTTTCCTTTCTGTAAGTGCGACTATGCACACGGCCATCCCCCACGTCCCCCACCAAACACAAATTCAAAAAGGATATTAGGGTCTTATGAGAATTTAGAGAAAAACGTAAATTGCAATTATTAGCATTGAGGAAGGATTCGAATGATGGTACGGCCGCCACATCGCCCGACCAAACAAAGAGCAGGTCATCGATGTAGCGACCGTACCACCGGACGGCTCCACTCCATTGGTTGGAATCAGAGAATAGAAAATGATGTTCCCACCATGCCATATAAATGTTTGCAAGCAATGGTGAGAAACGGGCCCCCATAGAGACTCCTCTGCATTGGAGAAAAAACCTCCCATTAAACATAAAGTAATTGTGCTGCATAAGAAATAATACAACGTTGCAGAGGAAATCTCTAAAGGGTAATGATGAGAAATTGGAATAAAGACTCAAAAACCAACCCATAGAGATATTGGCGAGATCCTGGGGGATGGCCGTGTACAAAGAAGCGACATCAGCCGAAATCCAAGAAAAATCAGAGGACCACTGGAAGGAATGGAAGGCCTGTAAGACTGAAGCAGTGTCCCGCAGAAAACCAGGAATACACACTGTACCAGTGGCTGCAACATGCTGTCCTCCCAGGATGACAGATTCTCTGAAAAAGACCCAATACCCGAAACTATAGGGCGCATAGGGGGAGTGATCCGAAACCGGTCGATTTTCTGAATTGCTGTATGTTGGTTTTTATCTGCACGGGATTAAATAAAGCCTCAAGTATTTTTCAGTGAAGCTGGACCGTCTTTCTCTCTTTTGGGATCTGTTGTGCGCCTAAGGTCCAGGGCGAGGTCCGGGCTCCTGGCTTCCTGTGGATGAGCACGGCATTTTCCAGTGTTGCTCCATTATAAAAAATACTTCCAATTGGAATGATGCCAGGGTGATGGGCCTATTATAACTCATAGAGGTCCTCTGGGCCTTGTTGGTTTTGCTGCTCCTATTATAGAGTACAAAAACTGAAATTTTGAGTGTGAACAAAGTCTTAACTGGGTTTTCAGGTTTTTATCAACATCCTTTAAAATAATTATTTATGATGATAGCTGAAATTTTGTAATGCATGTCTTTACCTCTATTGTTACCTTGTTATTTTCTACTGGTTTCGGCTGTGGTCACATGACCATATCCATCCAGCTCTTAAGGTAAGAAGCTACATGAGCATAACAATTAAAAAAAACATAATAACCCTGGAAAACCCCTTTAAATAGGCCCTGGTCATCTCCCTACTAGACCATGGCAAAACCTTACAACGTGTCTTCCAATAAATAGACTCAAATCTATTACAGGTTTTCTTCCATCTCTAATACTATGCACCAAGTTCTACATCCATCTACTGAATGATAACTGCAAATACAGTTTCTAATGATAAAATCTCTTACTTCCTTAACAAAGTCCAGATCTTTCTTAAACAGGACCCCTGATCATCAAAACAGTTTTCTCGTATGTTCTTCATCTCAGGCATGACTCCAGGACTTGTGTTACACCATTCCCTGGGAATTCTGCTGTATGCTTGCAGAAAAATGTTGAATTTTCAAATCTTTAATCTCCAAATTTGACTCTGCAGTCAGTAATACGGCGGTGGGCACATCATTTACACACTTGGCATTCTCACTGATGGTGTTATTTGCATAGTTCACTAACTTATTGTATCTTATCTTCCATGTCGTTCTGACACTGTACTGTTCTGTGGCCATGCAAATACATAAGTACTGACTAAAATCCAAAATATGAAATAGGTTTTGCATATTCACATTCCTAGCAGGGCAGCTATGTAAGACATTCTTCCTTGAAGTATATCAGTTTGCAGCAAGTATCTACTTCATGACTTCCTGTGTCACGACTGTTGACAAGAGTGGAAAACTCTAGCCGAGCGGGCCATCTTTTCATAATATATTTAGCTTTAGTTTACATTCTTCTCTAGAAATAGCATTAAGGGAATTTTCCAAAATTACAGCTTCATGCAGGCAGAATTTTCACATTTTTGCATACAGAAGAATAACTTGGACATAGGTCCCACTGTGCTTCAATGGAGTAGATTACTTCAAAGTTTTATTTCATGAATAATGTAAAAAAAATGAAAATAAGACGTCATATAGGAAATGACAATCTGTTTCTGACAAAGCTATAAGCAGCCCGGTACCTCACATGGGTCCAGAGATCTCCACATTAATAACTCCAATTGCTGTGCTGATATATTTCAAGCTAACCGCTTATGGGCCGTGTCCTTTCTCCTGCATCTATCTCCGTATCACAGCTCAGAAGGCATGTCCTATTTCAGGAGGTGTGCCCTTTCTGCTGCAGCTCTCTTCCTTTTGTAGCTCAGGGAGCATGTCCTTTCTGCTGCAGTTCTCTCCCTATCACATTTCAGGGGGCTTGTCCTTTCTTCTGCAATTCTCTTCTAATCACAGCTCAGGGGGTGTATCCTCTCTGCTGCAGCTCACTCCCTATAACTGTCACAACTTCTAACAGTATATATGGCTGTTGGCAGAAAATGGGTGGAACTGAGCATGTGCGTCTGTCTCAGTGAGGTGGACAGAGAAAAGGAACAATCAGCAGGTGACGCTACACAGACAGCTTTTATAGCTATACTAAATTAAAGTATTCAAATCTTGGTTCTAGTTTGCAAATTGTAGAATTTTTTTTTTTTTTTGGGGAAACCCCTTTAAATATTTTTTTCTCAATGGACATTAAAAAGTTTTTTTGTGATTTTGATATTGATGACCTATCCTCAGGATAGGTCATCAATATCAGATCAGCGGGGACCTGACAACCACCCGCCACCTCCACCGCTCAGCTGGTTGAAGGGAAGGCCAGGCCCCATGCGAGCTCAGCCTTCCGTTCATTGTTAACTTCTCGCCATCGACATTGCAGTGGTGAGCAGGTGTAACTACAAACCGTGCCCATTCATTTCAATGGAACGGCTCATTCCTACTTAAGTGTATAGGAAGGAGCCATCCCATAGAAGTGAAGCTGTAATTACACCTGCTCACTGCTGCGCTGTCAATGGCCAGCAGGTAAACAATGAAGGGAAAGCTGAGTTCGCACTGAGCCTGGCCTTCTCTTCATAAAGCTGGTCGGCGGGGGGAGCCGGGTGTCAGACCCCCGCTGATCTGATATTGGTGACCTATCCTGAGAATAGATGAAAAAAAGCAAATTGATGGCAGCATCTCCAGAAGTGAAATTTAATTACAGTGGGCCCATAAAAAACATGTGCAAAAATCGCCAAAAAGATGCAACGTTTCGACTAGCTAGTAGTCTTTATCAAGCATACATGTAGAGTGAATCAAGACAATATATATATAATACATAGTGCCGCCTCTGAGCGACATCTACCGATAGTGATCCAACATTATTCAGGCAAACACCTGTTCATTAAAACTCACCAATACGGTGTATCTTTCATGTGTTGAAAAGACCGTTGAAAACTCGGAAAATGCACCGTTGTTCATCCGCGGCCGTGATCCGTGTTTCCTGTCCATTCAAGTCAATGGGTCCGTGAAAAAATACGGATGCACACAAGATTGGCATCCATGTCCGTGGTCCGAGGCCGTAGGCTACTTTCACACAGACGGATCCGCAGATCCGTCTGCATAAAAGCTTTTTCAGAGCTGAGTTTTCACTTTGTGAAAACTCAGATCCGACAGTATATTCTAACACAGAGGCGTTTCCATAGTGATGGGGACGCTTGAAGTTAGAATATACTACGAACTGTGTACATGACTGCCCCCTGCAGCCTGGCAGCACCTGATCTCTTACAGTTGTGGCACCTAAGGGGTTAATTGTGCGGATCACAGCCCCCTGTAAGAGATCGGGTGCTGCCAGGCTGCAGGGGGCAGTCATGTACACAGTTCGTAGTATATTCTAACTTCAAGCGTCCCCATCACTATGGGAACGCCTCTGTGTTAGAATATACTGTCGGATCTGAGTTTTCACAAAGTGAAAACTCAGCTCTGAAAAAGCTTTTATGCAGACGGATCTGCGGATCCGTCTGTGTGAAAGTAGCCTACGGCCACGGACCACGGACACGGATGCCAATCTTGTGTGCATCCGTGTTTTTTCACGGACCCATTGACTTGAATGGACAGGAAACACGGATCATGGCCGCGGATGAACAACGGTGCATTTTCCGAGTTTTCAACGGACCCATTGAAAGTCAATGGGTCTGCAGAAAATCACGGAAAACGGAACAACGGCCACGGATGCACACAACGGTCGTGTGCATGAGGCCTCATACTGACAGCTTTATGTCACTATGATTCTGTGGGAAAAAGGCCATGCAGAGACACATAGCATTATAAATCATGATAATGCCGTGCGCTCCTGCAAGTCCAGAGCGGAGGGTCACACTCGCACACGGAGCGTGATTCCCGCAATGGACTCGCTCGTGTGAAACAGCCCTAATTCTTTCTTTCTTAAAATCAGATCCCTATCACCACCTCTCCTCAGTTTGCCCACTGAATCAATCACTCTAAATCTAAATTGATTGATTGAGTGGCCACTCTCCACAAAATGTTTGGCCACTGGTTTGTCAAGCATTTTTTTCCGAATCGTACTTTTATGCTTATTAATTCTCCCTTATTTCCATGGTTGTCTTTCCAACATACATCAAACTACATAGACACTGTATAATGTAGATTACGTCCTTGGATCCACATGTATAATATCCATTAACCCTGTACATATATCCTGAGTATGGGTGTGAAAAAATCTCCCCTTTGATCATATTATTACAATTGCAGCATCCCAAACAGGGGAAATTTCCCTTTTTTTGAGGAGCAAGATATGTTTGTTTATCTCCTCGTTCATTGCCAATGTCCGTCTTAACGTGTCTGTCTCTCAGGTTACTGTTTCTCCTAAATTACATGAGTGGAGGGACCCCAAATTCACTAATGGAAGATAGGCCTTTCTGTAGAATGTGCCACTCTTTTTTAAGTATCGCCCCTATTCTGCCACTGTGCTGGCCATAAGTGGACACAAATGGGATCCTTGTTATGTCATTCTTCTTGGGGTTTGTCTGTAGAATACTTTCTCTGTCTACCCCCTTTACCCTATCCAAGGATCTATGTAACAATCTACGGGGATGAACAGGTGTTTGTCTGAATAATGTTGGATCACTATTGGTAAATGTTGCTCAGAGGCGGCACTATGTATTATATATATATTGACTTGATTCACTCTACATGTATGCTTGATAAAGACTACTAGCTAGTCGAAACGTTGCACCCTTTTGGCGATATTTGCACATGTTTTTTATGGACCCACTGTGACTAAATTTCACTTCTGAAGATGTTGCCGTCAATTTGCTTTTTTTCATTGATCGGAGGACCAAAGTGGATCTGAGGTCGTGATGTGCTGATGCATTCCAGCTTATGTCTCCACGGTATTGAGTGCTGCTCTGAATATTACTATTACCTTGTTGGATCCAGACGGGCTCCAGGAACCCCATAGCATTGAATTATGGAGGAAAACCCAGGACCGGGTAAGACAGCAGAGACTGCGGGCATGAATATGTGTTTATACACTGAGGATGATATACAGAGATTAATAAATGAAGAGGGAGGAGATGTTTCATTTTTTAGCACACCTTCCAATGATCTGCTAAAGAAAAAACATGAACAGGAGGCTAAAAGACTTATTACCACTGAATTACACTTAAATACCTTGCGGGAGTATTACAAGACAAAGAGGATCCCACATGGGCTGAGATCTCATCTACATCCAAACCTATTCCCAAAAAATAAAGAATTGGTGAACAACAAGTATTCATTTGAAATTATGTTATTGAATATTAAGTTCCTACATAAAGAGGTGGAAGTGATCAAGAATTTGATCGCATCTTTGGAAGTAAAGATACAGGAACTTTTGGGGGCGGACAACTTTGCCAAATATAGAGATAAGATCGCACAACACACTCAGCGACATAAAACTGAGGTGGAAAGAACCAAAAGAGATAAGTGGCACCGGGATCTGGAAGATTACCAGACTGGCAAAATGTATAATTGGCAAAATCCTCATACCCAAGCTAGACCTAGAAAGAAGAGGAATGCCTCCATTAAGTGGGACACAGCTATTTTTCCTCATTTGTGTTTAGGTTCTCTAGGATATATGATGCTGATAACACTCTTTTTTTGATCCACTGGGAACTTTGTTGAAATAAATTATGATATAAAACATCAATGTTATGCTCCTTATTGGGTTGTGTGGCATAGGTAAGGGTATGATTACCATCCATACATTACCTGTAAAATCTATGGCCCTTCTCCATATTGACTCTCTAGTCCATGTCTATTTGTGAACATGTGTCGGACTTCCTTGATGTTAGCAAACAAGGGAAGAGAGAAACCACTTGAAGTCTATGCCACCTTTTCTCTAAGGAGATGATAGTTGGGAGCAAGGCCAAACAAACTCTGGGCCACTTTCAAGGGCAATGTCTGAACCATCTCCAGTTCTGAAGCAGTGAAACCTTCAATCACTGACATCCCTCAACTTTGATGAAAAGTCTATCGACAATAGAAGACCATGAGATTGTTATGGAGTCATGCAACAGCAGGCCTGGACCCAACAAGTTAGTTTAGACATCAAACGGAAGAAAGAAGTTACCAGTTATTTGTTTTTAGAGGACTGAGAATGACTTGTTTGTTCTATGCAACTTCAGATGTTACCCGTCTATTAGTCTAAGAGAGTCACTTGAGTAGTCGTGCATGGAGAATGAGTCTATTTATTTGTTGATTTAGGCTTGCTGCCTCTGGTTATTAACAAAATGCAAAGAGTAGAACTAATGAGCTAAATACAGTTTCTAGAAGGCAGGGGATGGATGGGGCTCTTTAAGGTGGTTATACAGGGTGTCACACGAAAAGGGAGCCCACCTCCAGCGACAAGGTGAATGAGCAAGTGGATAGTTTTTTTAATTAACCACAAGTCACAAAAGATGCTGAAAGTGGTCCCCGTTCAGATCTATGCATCTTTGGGTGCATCGGATGATATCTGATACTGCTTGTGATGTTTTCCTTGAGTTCATCCAGGGGATGTGGATTGTGAGCGTACATTTTCTGTTTAAAATTTCCACACAGATAAAAACTGCATGTGGACAAGTATGGGGAACGTGGTGGCCATAACTCCTTGCTCACAGTTCATCCTCCATAAACATTTCATGAACTTGTGCCAGTGAGTTCTGTGAGGTTGACATGTTGCCCCATCTTGTTGGAAAAAGCAGGGCATTTTTCTTCTGGTGTTAGTTTGTTGAAAAACTGTTAAATTGCTGTATTTACAGTGGATTTGAAGAAAATTAGGCCCACTATTAATGTTCCTGACACTGCACACCAAACGCCAGTTTTCTGGTCGTGAAGTGGTGTTTCGTGAGTCAGATGGGGATTTTCAGTGGACGAGTACCTCGTATTCTGGGAACTTACCTGACCTGATAAGTGAACCCAAGCTTCGTCCGTCATAAAGTACAGCAATGGGTCCACGCAGTTTGATTTGGAGATATTGGAGATGGGCTACTTTTTCGAGGCCCTGTTCATAATAGACGGAAGTGGGTTGATGGTTTGACAGCAGTTGAACGTTCCTTTCACAGCCTTGGTCATACACATTATAGTCCATATTGGCCAGTATAGTTGTTCAATCTGACCATACATGTTCAATGAAACCGGGAGGTGAGTGAAAGATTTTTCCAGGAACATTCTTTCAAGGAAAGATCTTTTGTTCATGAACAATCTTTCTTTGAATGACAGATCTTTCATCCCATGGTCGACTTCTTTTCATACAGTACGATAATGTTTTGCCATTGGATGGCTAAAATGATTGTTTGTTGTCAAATTTCAAACAATGAACATTCGTTTTGGTTGAAGTCATCAGTTTTGATCAATATTAGACTAATGTGTTTCGGTACCTTTACTATAAGGCTCAGTAGACACATCACCCATCCCATGGAAAGCATTTTGCCTGTGCCTTCTGCCAGCTTAAATTTTCTTCATATAGTTAGAATGGCTTAAACTGAAGTTTACTCAAATCTGGAGGTTTAGGTGTAATAAGTTTAATATCTCATGATTTCTGGAGCCCTTTGTTTTAAGGTTTATTTTGGGTGGATCCATCCTGGTGAGTTGCTCTGAGCGCTGCACAACTGACATTGGGTTTTCTGGTTTGCATCAACATCCTTTAAAATAATCATTTATGAAGGGAGCTGTAATTTTGTAAGGAAGCGGGATGGTGACCTCCTAGTAATCCCTAGGCCTTTCCCTAACTCCTGCCAGTATGAGCAGATCCTGATGGTGGAAATGCTCTTACACCGGATACCTATGCCCTTCTAAAACTGACAAGCCCTAGGATAGGTAGCAGGAGATGAGACAGCTGGTTCCTTCCCAGATAAAGAAACCAGCGTCTCCCTGAGGCCTAGAACCAAAACACACCAGAGAACAACAAACTGAGCAGGCAACTTGTACTTAGATTTTAGATGAATGGAGAAGCAGGAGATCCAAGACAAACAAGCTCTAGCAATCCCAAGAGGAAATATCAACAGAGAGACCTGTCAGATAGCCTCACGTGCAGCAAGTCTATCCGATCTTCTCACCTCTGTCACGGGAGGGACCGTGACAGACCATGTCCATGCAGCTCTTTCTTATTTTCTGTGATGTTTTGTCCATGGGCTGCGATAGGGGAGTGTCTATGTAACTAGCTGGTGGGAGGAGCTATAAACTAGCTGGGCATTGTTATTGACAGTGCCGGAGCTGTGGTAGAGGAAAAAGAAGAGCATCATGGGTTTGGTTGGAAACATCAACAGGAGGTTCTACATACAGGATGAAAACAAACCAGAGGGATTTATTGGGGCATCTCTCATGGTGGAGTCACGCCAATACAGTTGCCTATATGGTGCGTTTCATAACAAAACAGAGGGTTTTGCATAGTGAAAGTCTCTGTGCAACTGTGCACTGCTGGAATTCCGTCCGGCCCCATTCACTATTATGGAGACCGGCAGAGATCCGGTCACAACCCAGCAAATATGTAGAGGAGCTGCTGGACATATACCGCTGTACGCACCTCTTTTTATCCAGCCACTCCTTGGCATATTTGTCAGGTTGCAACTGAATCTCCACTAGTGCCCATTATAGTGAATGGGGCCGGGCGGAATTCGGAAGGCGGTTCCTAACTGGAACAGCCTGCCGGATCTGCTTAAACGCAGATGTGCAACAGGCCTTAGTAATTTTCACTGATGATCACTGGTGATAAGAGGCAGACAGAGGAGCTCATGTGGCTATAGTCCAACATGCACAACTGCTTCCTATTGTGCTAATGCATGCAGAAAGTGAGCGGTAGTTATTTGTAATGACTTTTCCCACTACAGTACAGTACGGTATCAACCTACAGAGCCACCATACAATATATGGACAACAGTATTGAGACACCTACACATCACTCATACAGGAGCTTTAATAACATCCCATTCTATATTCATAGACATTAATATGGTGTTGGTCACCCCTTTACAGCTAAAACAGCTTTCATTCTTCTGTGAAGGATTTCTACAAGATTTTGGACTGTGTCTGTGGGGATTTTTGCCCATTCATCCAGAAAAGCATTTGTGAGGACAGATGGTGGTTAAGAAGGCCTTCAAAAAGCATCTTCTGTTCAGTTCCAATGGCTGAAATGTCCAAAGATACCAGGCACAATCCATATCACCTCCTGAAATACACAAACAAGCATTAGGAAATCCTGAATTGTGGAACCTTTGGAGCAGATTTTCTGTGTGGATTGTGGACCTGGCTGAAATATCTACTAACAAACCTTGTACTTTGCTTCTGACTTCACTTTTGCTTACTTGGATTGACAGCTGTGCTGTCTGCTGCCTGCCACTGACCTCTGGCCCGGCCCTGACCTTTTGTCTGATGTCTGCCTGGTGCCTCTTGTGTTGCTGATATTTGTTCTTCTTATGGTTCAGTTTATTTAGAGATACTATGTTTCTGTAAAAGCAACGAAGGGGATGTCTACTCCTATTATTACAATTTTGACTTAATAAAGGAAAATCCTCTGTTCAGGATCCTCATTTCTTCTCCAGAGTGGACAGTAGTTACAAAGAGTCTTTCTCACTCCTGAGGACATGGCATGTCCTGAATTACACAGACAACACATTCATGTGAATGGACACTTTGTAATGCTTCCTGTGGTGGCGCTACAGTGACTTGTAACTGACAGGTTTCGAGCCTGCATTTTTCTTATCCAGCCTTTGGTTGTGATATTTCAGAAGAGTTTTTGGCTCTTACTAAAAAGCGTCACTTTTTTTGTTGCATGTTTTTTCCCCCTATAGAGAAGTCTTTGGGAAACCGCCTGGGAAAACGTAACATCCAGAGATGCCAAGGCTCCAAAAAAAAAACACACCAGGAAACTGTCATAAAATGCTACTACAAAAAACTCAAGGGATCATTTACTAATTGCTCTACACCATTTATTGGCATAAAAAAAGTTGCAAGACCCATTTTTGTGACCATGTGACAATATTTTGTTGCACGGGTGCAGCGGTGCACTTAATTTATGACAAAGCCGATGCCTATGGCAGCGCAGGGGCTCTCAAAGACTGCATATACCAAAAGCCCCAGCTGGGGCAACATGGAGTTAAAACTAATATTAATATTCAATAAAACACATAGGATGCACCAACTATCGTTATAAACATAGCGCACAAAATCATGACATGGTTTAATGTTATTAAAGACCTGAATTTATTCATTCGCAAACTTCGAGGAAACAGTGCCGGGAATTGGGTATTCCACTAGATATTTTGTCGGATGTACGCCTTCTGTATGATCTTGAGAGTGAAACTGATCATCCGTTTTCTAATCTGAAACCTAAAAGTAACAAGATGCCTCCTCCTACAGGAGAAATATCATGTACTGATGTATTCCTCGACCTAGTAACTACACAGATCGAGGAACTTGCATTTGTCACTCAGCAGTCCAATTGTGATCATAGCATGACCACCACAATTTCTAACCTCGAGCGAGATCATTCTGTGGTTATTAAACCATCTGATAAAGGTGGCAACACGATGGTCATGGATAATGACCATTATAGGACTATGTGTGAGTCTCTGTTAAAGGATCGTGACACATATGAGATTTTGGCACACGACCCAATGGCTAGTTTCAAACAAGAATTAAAGAGTATTTTGGATGATGCTAAACAACAGCAGTTGATCACACAGGATGAATATAATGTTTTTGTTACCCCCTTTCCCACAGATGTCCACCTTTTACTGTCTACCAAAACTGCATAAGGGGGTTTCGCCACTGAAGGGTCGTCCCATCATGTCTGGAGTGGGCAATCTGTGTCAAAATTTGGGCGTTTATATCGACCAAATATTAGCTACCTTTGTGACTACTTTGCCATCTTATACCCGTGACACAACAGAACTATTGAAGCGCTTGGAGGGAGTTCAGGTTGTTGCTGATAGTTTGCTCGCCAGCATCGATGTGGAGGCCCTGGATTCCAGCATCCTGCATAATCTCGGGATTCAAACTGTTGATTATTTTTTTACAGACTCGGGGGTGTCAGTACCGTGCCCACAGCTTTTTTGTCCTTCGCAATCTGGAATTTACTTTAACCAAAAATGTCTTTTTTTAACAACAGGCTTTACCACCAGCTCAGGGGCACCGCGATGGGGAGTCCGTGTGCCCCATCGTATGCAAATCTGTTCCTGGGCTGGTGGGAAGCAACAATGGTCTTTACTGAAGAATGCACTGCACTTGTTGACTCAATAGGGCTGTGGGCACGGTACATTGATGATATTTTCATCATCTGGAATGGATCTAGGGAGGCTTTTGAATAATTTGTGAGGGATCTTAACGTTAATCAGGTATGCTTACAGTTTACCTGTGAATCAGATAAGGTGTCCTTACCCTTTCTTGATGTCGGCATTACCAAAAATGGGAGAGGTGAACTGGATACATCAGTGTACAGGAAACCGAACTCCACTAATTCCCTTATGAGGTGGGAGAGTGGGCATCCACTTCCACTCAGAAGAGGAATTCCCAAGAGGCAATACCTCCATCTTTGGAGGAATTTCTGCACCAAAAAGGAATTCCTTTCTCAGGCTGCAGACTTACATCAAAGATTCCAACCACGTGGTTATCCTAACAAAATCCTGAGATCAGCATTTAGGTCGGCCCTACAAGAGGAAAGATCTGCCCTCCTGACACCGAAGCCAATGGGTGATCAGGCGAATAAACGTATCCGCCTTATCACCACATATAATGGAGCTGCAAAACAAATACGAGATATTGTAGAAAGAAATTGTCAAATTCTTACTATGGACCCTGACTTGAGGGAGGTGGTGGGGGATCGCCCGCAAATTACTTATCGCCGTGGCAGGAGTTTACAGGACAGGCTAGTGCACAGCCAATTTACACCCCTTGTTTCATCGGGCTGCTCGTGGCTTCAGAGCAGGACCAATGGATGCTATAGGTGTAGCGGCTACATAGCCTGTAAACATATTCAGATTGGCAAGACTTTCAAAAGTAATGTCACTTAAAGGGAATATGTTATTCGTGAGTTTATCAACTAGAAAAACACGTGGGGTCATTTACCGACTCACGTGTGAATGCGGCAAAGAATACATTGGCAAGACTATTCGGGCATTTCGGAGGAGGGTGGGCGAACATCTTAATGACATTGCCAACATGAAGGACACACCTGTCTCTCCTTTATGGACCTTGACAAAATTAACCCACCCTTGAGAGGAGGCGATTGGGACAAGAACATTTTACAGAGGGAGGCCCGCTGAATCTACTACCTGAGAACCATAGCTCCACACGGATTAAATGAACAGCTAAATTTTAGCTGCTTTATTTAACACACTTGATACTGGTCTCCAAATATGGTTTTTGTGTCCCTATTTGTTTACTTTTTATTTTTGATTTATTTTTCAGTTTTAAAGGGCATAACGGATTTCTTTTGATTGGGCGTTTTTGTGATCTTAGCCCATGGAACTTTTCACTTTGTCCCATCCTTGGATCCAATCCCTCTCTCGGTCTATCTCCTTTAACCCCTTTATCTCTTTTGGGCTTACTTATATCCACAGTCCGCGGCCTGCTTTACTACCTTTATTTTAGATCTTCTCCTATTGTATTCCCCCCTCCCCCCACTTATAGTATTTTCTGTCTGTAAGTAGTCCACTATTTTTTTTATATCTTTCGGTCTGTACAGTAATTACACCTGTATCTTGCCACAAATGTTCCTATTCTCTTTATCTTTTGAATACCAGGGGGAAGACTGCATTGCCGCTCATGACCCCGCCACTCTCCACTGTGTTGGGTCCGCCCCACGTGATCCGGCGCTGCGCTCCATCGGACACGGCACTGCGCTTCACTGGCCAGGCGTTGTTCACGTGTCCTGGATCATGTGACCGGGGTAGGCGGTCCCCGGGTATAGGCACACATGGCGCAGCCTTTAAAACATGGCCCTTGATGCCCGTTTGCTGGACTATAAACTGGAGGCAAACTGGAGGCCAGTGGGGGCCTTCTTGATTCTGGTGGTAGCCATTTATCCGCTGATGGGCGCACAAGTAACAAGGGAAACTTTTAGCCCTTCATCTTTTCTTGTGGTCCACTGACTGTAAGGTAGGCTCTGCTGCAATGTATATATATATTTCTTTTTTGTATATTGATGTACTTTTCTTTTCATACAACTTTTTTTTTTTTTTTTTTGTAGGATTCATTTTTTGTAAAAATCCTTCTGGAATATTTCCCCTGATGAATTACCAAATGAAACGTGACACGTCGGGAACTATCTCATAGGGTTTACTAGGGATTCCGCCCGGGTTAGGGTTAGGTACCCGGACGGGGTCGCCCCTTTTGGGGCAGGTGCTCTGTATAGACAGGTAGGGCTGGCTTAGATCCCTCTCTTCATTTAGGGTTCTATAGGGACAGCCGTTCCTGCTGAAAGTCTATACATAAGAACCCATTGTCATCTTATCTATGAGTGATGTCAAGATCTTACAGCCATCTGAGCATATATGGCATAGCTCAGGTTCGAATGGTTGCCTAATTGGTCCTGCTTGAATTGCGACAGAATTGGTAAGAACGTTCCAATTCTTATATGATATCTCTAATATATTTATGGAGGGGCCACAGGATCCAATTTATTACCATTCGGGGACCCATGTCATGATTTTGTGCGCTATGTTAATAACGGTAATTGGTTCTTCCTATGCATTTTATTGAATATTATTAAAAGCTAAGTTTTAACTCCCTGTTGCCCCAGCTGTGGTCTTTGGAATATGTAGTTGCTATTTCTTAGGAGAATGTATTATTTTTTTTTTTGAGGCTATACTAACCGAGTTAGTAGTGTTTATTTTGTGCTATCAAAGACTGGCATTAAAAGCTGGTCTTTGATAAATGACCCACACAGTGTTTGCAGGACATTTTATAATATTCTATAGGTCAACATATAACATATGTCTGCGGCATGTTTTTTCCCCCTAAAAAATGGAGACAAAAATATGGCTTTTTAGAAGAAAAAAAAACTACATGTGCAACTACACTAACGGCACTACATAAAGCATGTCATATTTGAATGGGTTTTGATGAATATGTCTTCAGCGCACATTATGAAGGTCGTACATTTACCCTCCCAGTTTCCTGCACACCTGCCTCCTGTTAATTCCACCTCTTTTGTTCTTTCATTCATTCCTCCCCCTTTCTTCTAACCTGACCATCTGCTTCCTAAACAGCCAGCTGGGATCCTTAGGTGTCTCCAGTCTCTTTGTCACCATAGCACAATGAATGGCCCACACAATACGGTGATAGATGAACTGGCTGCTTTACATTCCACACTTTGCATATTCTTCAGTGACACAGAGGTGCCATACCCAAGAAAGGACGATCAATGGTCTGATACCAGAAATTGTATTATACATCACAATATACCACTGCACAACACATCTACACTAAATGCAGTACTATGAATTGTAAGGGCCTGTTCACATGGTGGTTTATGCAGTTCACGCAGCTGGATATTAAGAACTGCGACCTCCAACAAGAAGGTATAGGTCCATTTTTGGCGCGGTGTCCAGACTGATGCCACTTGAAGTTGCGGCAAGTGTCCATGGAGCTAAGCCACAAGCGGGTCTCCGATATCCAAAGTGGCAGAAACTGTTATACGTAGTCTGTCACCAGGAAAACCAGGCACAATAGGGGTCATTTACAAACAATGACGGTTTAGGCCGGTCTTTGATCCCCCCCCCATGCTACCGAAGGATAAACCTAATTTATAACAAGGCATGAGCCTCATCATAAATTAGGAGCACCTTCGGCAGTCCCTGCGTCTGGTGTAAAAAGTACCCCAGGCCCTGAAGGAGTATTTTTTTACCAACATTTACGCGTGTTTCCAGGGGTAAATGTTAGTACATTTTTTGGAGCTGATGTCCCGGCCCTGACCCGGGCCCACTCCCAACAGGCGAGGATAATATAAAAAAGTCTGTGCAATAAAATATTGTCAATTACTCCCAATGTCTTGCAGGGTTAGCTAGCCCAATGTAATACCTTTCACATAGTGATCTGTTAATCAATATTCAATTAAGCCGTTAAGTGCACCGAGGGCAGGCTCACACCACTCTGTGCACCCTTGCTCCTCCCCTCGGCCAGCTCCTCCCTCTACTTTATAATTGACAGGGCAAGGTTCGTACATAGTCAACGTGCCTGTCCCTGTCAATCAGGAAAGAGAGTGTTAGGGCTCATTCAGATGGCCGTATGCTGTCCTCAAAAATGCGGATCTGTTTTTTGCAGACAGTTCAACATGTCCGCAAAAACGGATTGGATTCCGAATTTTTGCTGACCCACAGACTTCAATGGGGCCACGTCCTGATTTTCAATGATAAGTATAGGACATGTTTTATTTATTTTGCGGAGCCATAGAACAGAAGAAAAGGGCCCCATAGATGTGAATAGGTCTGCATCTAATCCGCAAAAAAAGGATCCACATTTTTGCGGACAGCATACGGCCGTCTGAATGAGCTCTTAGGCAGGGCTTGCCGGGAAGGAGACTGCCCTCATGGGACTTCCAACTAGGGCTGCAGTAAACGATTATTTCAGTAATCTAATATTCTATTGATTATTTTTTATGATTAATCGAGTAATGTAATAAGAAAAAATGAATTAATAGACTGTTTTCCTTTATAAAAACTCATCAGACCCCTTGCCATCAGTCCCCAACACCCTTCGTTCCCCCCTGTGTGATCAGCCCAAGTGCATCAGTTCACCCAGTGCCATCAGCTAAACTATCCCCCCTTGCCATCAGCTCCCCCCCACCCCAGTGCCTTCAGCTCCACTCCCCTAGTGCCATCAGCCTCTCCATGCCATCCATTGCCATGTCTCCCACTCCCCCGGTGCCTACAGATCAGCCCCTCCATGTCCCCCAGTGCCATCAGATCAGCCCCTCCATGTCCCCCAGTGCCATCAGATCAGCCCCTGCATGTCCCCCAGTGCCATCAGATGAGCCCCTCCATGTCCCCCACTCCCCCAGTGCCATCAGATGAGCCCCTCCATGTCCCCCAGTGCCATCAGATCAGCCCCTCCATGCCCCCCACTCCCCCAGTGCCATCAGATGAGCCCCTCCATGTCCCCCAGTGCCATCAGATCAGCCCCTCCATGTCCCCCAGTGCCATCAGATCAGCCCCTCCATGTCCCCCAGTGCCATCAGATCAGCCCCTCCATGTCCCCCAGTGCTATCAGATCAGCCCCTCCATGTCCCCCAGTGCCATCAGATCAGCCCCTCCATGTCCCCAACTGCCATCAGTCAGCCCCTCCATGTCATCCATTGCCGGCTGTCCCCCTTCAGTGCCATGTCCCCAGCGCCAGTGAAATAAAATACTTACCTTTCCTGTAGGGGCTTCTTCCTCTTCTTCTCCGCGCGCTGCACTGGATCCTGACGTCACACAGCATCGGGTTATAGTGCGCGCTTACGTGCACTATGACCTGACGATGTGTCAGGATCCAGTGCAGCGCGTTACGGGCCGGCGGGTGACCACGGAGCGGTAAGTAATAGCAAGCGCTTCACTCCCGCTCCGTGGTCACATGACACAAATAAATCCTCGATGAAAAAAATTTGCATCAATTATTTTTTTGTGTCGAATTGCTCGATTCAATCGAGTAATCATTTCAGCCCTACTTCCAACTTAATTTGCGTAATGGGTAAAAGTTAATTTTCTCAAAAATATAAATGCTGTGAACAGAGAAAAAGAAATAAGTACACATGTTGCTGAACTCCCTATCAAACTCTAATGGGGCTAAAGCTGGCCATACACATTAGATTTATGTTGGTGGTTTCGCCAGCCATCTATAATGTATGGGGCCTCCCGATTCTCCTCCAACAGCTTTGACTTTCAACTGTCTGATCGTTTTGTTCTCAGAAGATAAGCCGCTGCTGGGCATAATTTTTCTCTCCTCTCCCCATTTACTACATATGCATGTCCAGCCAAGCCAAGCATGTGCAGAGAGCCACCATGGGAGCCGGTGCAGAGGATGGCAGTGGTAGTGGCCCTGATGTAGTGTTGTTGTAGTGTCACAGTGTACAAGAGGATAAGTGTCTGATCAGTAGGGGTCCGAAAACTAGGACACAAACGGAATGCACACGTTGTCATTTTGGGGTTTTTCACGGCCTCATTGAAGTAAGTGGTTCTGCATACGGTTCGCAAAAAAACGGTACAGACATGAAACCAAAATAAGTTTGTGTGCATGAGCCCTAAAGAAGACATAATGTAAAAGGCTGAAATGCACCGGCACGGTAGCTACGGTACTTTAGAACTTTTTAAATCCTGGCATAAACACTTGTGGTGTAGTATAACACTGTCTGCCTCTGCATTGTTACGGCCTTGGTTAACCCCAATTTTGTGTCCATCTTGCACAAAAAAAAACATGAAAGTCAATGAAGGGACTTAAAGGGATTGTCCAGAAGTTTAATATTGATTAATATTGATATCTGATCGATGAAGATCCAGCTCCAAGCCCCCTCGACTATCAGCTGTTTGAAGAGGAGTGCTGCGACCTCTTCCTTGGCCAATGACGTCACGTTCATCAGTCACATGGCCTGGGCGTAGCTCTGTCTCATTCAGGTGGATGGTCCTGGGCTGCAATACCAAGCTATACAATGTACTGTGCTGTACTGGGCACTGTGCTCAGCTGATCGGTGGCGGTGCCAGGTGTCAAAGCCCCTCTGATCAGCTATTGATGACCTATCCTGAGGATAGGTCATTCATCAATATTAAACTCCTGGAAAACCCCTTTAAATTTGACCACAACCATCAAAGCACAGTTAAGAGTGAGCATGGTTAAGTGCCATGAACTGTACATCTGCTCTAGGGATGACATAAAGAACATAAAGCAGAGTATGACACAATGCATGACCTATTCCTCACTTCCACTTGCCTCCATTCTTCCTCTAGGCTATGGGATACTGAGTGTTAGACACTGTGTCAGGTATGAGGGGAAAAAATCATTTTGGAGCCACCAAGAGAGCAGATGTTGTTTGACTGTTGCCTGGAGTCAGTAACGAATGCTTACTCATATGTAAAATATTCATACTCTGAGAGGCTGTCAATCAGATGAATATATACAGTATATCTATATAAGATATAAACTTGTTTGAAGGTTTCATGTCTATCATGTCAATAAAATTGATGGTCAAGTCATTGTTGTGAGTGGTGGAAAGTGAAAATAAAGACTTAGATTTATGAAGACTGGTGATTCTCATGCCAGTCTTCATCTGCTTAGAAGTAGCATGAGATGTGCCAAAATTAGTAAGAAACATACATCTCTTAGGGTATGTTCAGCCTCCATTACAGAGTTTGTCAAAAAAGTTTGAAAAAAAAAAAGAATGAAAACCAAATGGATCCTGTTATTTCCGTTCTTCTGCTCCTATAATGGAAAATAATAGTGGTGATGTGAATAACTTTGGTGCATCTTGGCAGATCCATGTGCCAGAATCTAAATTCTTTACCAGCTAGGAGCTAGATTTCAGGTGTAACTTGCATCAGAAAACTGGGGTAAGTTATCTTAAATGTGTTGGGACGTATAGGCCCTGCCCCCTCCTGTCCAGTGGGAAGCGACCTAAAATGGAAAAAGTCACCGTTTTTTTTGTTCAAAATGGAGCTTGCTTAAAATTTGCAATTCTTTGGCACCTCTTTTCTGTTGCAGGGGGGCTTCATAAGTCCCCCATAGTATGTCTTATGAAATGTTACGTTTTTATACACAGAGGTAGTCGGGACATTAGAGAAACAAGGTGACATCCGGTACTTTTATTGCAACAAAGATGTGGTCCTCAAACTAAGTCTCTACCCCAACACAAGAAGAAGTGTCTATCACTTGTCCGCTGCTCAGAGACTGCTGTAAGAACATTGCTCAGTTTAGTAAATGTCACTGTCAGCTGCCCACCAATTTATTTTCCATGTACTATGTGCAAACTGCAAATACATTTCTAAATAAATTATAGAACATGCTCTGCCCACTTTGTAAAAAGCTGTGAGAGTGTCGCAAAAAAAAAAAATTTGTGCTACATGCACCCAATTTAGTGACTTGTTTACACCAAAAAACCTGGCATAAAACGTTGATACATGACCCCCATTATGCCTCTGACATGGACAAACCTAGCTCCAAAATTCAGTCCCTGTAGCTATCCTGACACCTAATTTTTTTGGGCCAGCACCTCTCATGAGAACACAATCCAACCCCCAGCTGTGACATCATCACCCTTGATGTCAGCAACAAATCTAGGGGTACAGAAGGTGATGTCATTTTTACAAAATCACGGCAAAAAATATGACCTTGAAGCGTGATTGCAGTTGTGGTTCCCCAGACCTCAGCATACTACAATTTATATTGTTATGTATTATGTATTTTATTGTTTGCTTGTGGCTCTAGTTCCAGGCGAAGAATGGTTGGCAAAGGTTGGAAAGGAACAGGGCTAGCCACCCTGTCCCTCCCCCCCCTTCCTTAATTGGAGTTGGCTGAACCTGCTCCCTGCCAAGAGGAGAGGAAGCTAACTGCAGAGCTCCTGCTCCGGTTACAAATTCTCCAGAGAGAACTACTCCAATTTCCTTCAAGTAAAGCCTTGAGACTCCAGACATCACTGAAGACACTGCTGCGAGGTGTGGTATTACAGCCAAGCCACTCATCACCAAAGGACCACCAGACCAGTTACACCTAAGTGCTGAATTGCCACCAACCAACCTGCCTCCATATCCTTATTGGTGCCAGAGAAGAAATGCACTCAAAGCCTCTACTACTGTATGTATTTAAAGTTCTACATTGCACTTAGTAAAAAAGACTTAGTTACGTTTAACTCTGGTCTCCTTCTTCACTAATATATTTCCACTGCACCGATCCCCAGAGAGCGACAACCTGAGGAAGTACACCATGACACGGCACTTCATCAGGGCCACTACCACTCCTATCCTTTACACCGGCTCCTCAGGGAGTTGCTGATAAATGTCAGTGCACTGCATATCTTGCAACCCAGAGAAAGACAATCTGCTTTTTTAAGGTGTATTCTAGCATGCCAAATTATTAGCATACAGAAAAACTGTGTTTTATCTTTAACTGCAAATTACCATGGTTCTGTGTGGCCGCATGACTTGTGCAGGTGGAACAAGAACTTGCTTTACCTGTACAAGACAGGCAGCCAGTATCATTGCCATATAATGCATGACTGATAGTGATGAAATCCTTTCACTGAAGAATCACAAACAATCCAGTCTCCTATGATGGATGTTGAAGTACTTAAATACACAGCATTGGACTGAACATCTGTGGACCTTTTAGTGGAAATTATCCTGAGGGCCCATCCTCATAAACTGCAAAGGGCCCATGTGCAACAACAAAAAAAAAAGGGTGTGTGAAGAATATGGATTCCCTTCATCCATATTCTTCAGTGTGGGCCCCTTTTATGTTAGTTTTTTATTTAAGACGTTCATATTAGAGCTCCTTTCTAGCAAATGGTTTAATGATGTATCAACTGGTGTACCACCAGTAGGAGCTATGAGAATAGTTAACTGAGCTTTGCATGTAATGGAGTAGACCTTCAGATGCGTTGAGGTTTCTTGATAAGATAGCGGTGGCCCCTATTTCAGATGCATAGACTGCATCTATGGTATGTCCACCCTTGATCATGTTCCAAGATCAGCTCTAAGGCTAGTGATACACGACAATGCTGGTTGCTGAGGTGATCTCATAGAAATGAAAGGGTTTTCTGCGACTCGCAATGTTAGATTGGATTTTTTGCGACTCGCAATGCATTTCCATTAATTTATATAGGATCACTGTTACTCTGCAATCCCGGCCGCAACGAGTGTCGCCGTGTAGCCCAAGCCTAAATGGAGTTATCTTCTGCTATAACTTTGGGGCCATTTTTTATCAAGGGTTCTCTACTGTGTCAGAGCTTGGGCCCACCGGAGGATTCTCTGATACTCTGGTGGGACAATCTGACTCTATGAGGGAACGGGCTCTGTAACAGGAAATTTCTGTGGGTGTAACTCCAGTGATGCCAATATTTGATGATTTACTCATCTCTAGTGGGCATGTTAAGCCAGCAATACACGTAAAATAATTTTTGTGAGATCCTATTGATACCAACAGGATTACTGATAATCTATTACATAAACCCGATGTTCCCTCATGTCTACTGTTGGGAAAAATAAGGATCAGTTATGTTAGATTTTAACATTCTTTATGCTTTGTTCCCCCAAAGCTGAAAGTTTTCGGCAGCTGCTTCTCCCTTTCTCCCAACGTGAATAAATATGTGCATAATGTGAGGGTCCGATCATTCACAAGGTGATTTACTGTACTGTATCTGTAACAAAAGGTAATTGCAAGACTTACTTTGTTCTCTAGTATAACTAACTCAATTATTTAGAAAGGTATTACTGCATAATGAAGCATAACAATTCGAGGTTTACTGAGGAATTCTTTAAATGGCAGGTGTGTCTGTCATTACTGCAGGTGGACATCATGATAGTAGACTATTCCACCTGTCTTCTAAATAGTCTCTCCTTAAGGGTACGGCCACATGTACAGGTTTTTTTATGCAGTTTTTTTCTATGGCCAAACCAGGAATTGATTTAAAAAATAAAGTGAAGTGGTATCTGTCATTAATACTTACTCTCATTTTGTAATCTACTCCTGATTTTGACACATTTGGCCATACCCTCAAACCTATACTCTAATGTTGGGTGTGGTACTGAAGAAGGCAGGGATTCATTTAGAAGATTTGTATTGTGAAACTAAATGTTTTATGGTCCTGACATAGCCTTGTCTTCTACAGCTTGTCTTCCAGTCAAGACTCTAATAGATATGAATGCTACAACTACAGTTAAAAGCCTTGAAAGATCTCCTTTTTAGCCCTTATGCTAGTGTTGAGCGAATCAAAGTATCAGAAGTGGACTTTGATCCAAATTTTAGGAAAAAATGTAATTCGTCACGAAGCCAAATGTCCTCGTGCTTCGTAGTAACAAATCAATTTTCCCTGAAATGGAATTTAAAAAAAAATTATACTGGCCTCAACCATTTGAGCGTAAAGAGTCCTCCACGGCCATCTTGATTGAAGATCCCGCGTGGGAGGACTCAAGATGACTGTGCGGCCTCTTCGGGCTCAAATGGATAAGGTGAGTATTATTTTTTTTTCGCCAAAGAAGCTAAATCGAAGTTTTCTAAACTTCACTCATCTCTACCTTATGCACATGTCACTGCCAGTTCTGTGAGAAGGTGTGTTAGACGTTCTTCTCTACCTCTTGCATAAGGTTCTTTGTTTTGGTTTCACTTTGTCATCTCCTTTCCTTCTCCCAGCTGTCACCTATTTACTCTAATTGTCTCCCTTTATATTCCCTCCCATACTGCCTCACTTTGCGGTTTATACTTCTTCCTGGATGAGTTGTTCACTGCTGGAGGTTGCTACTGCTGATTCCTCAGATAAGTCCTTTTCCTTTATTTGTGTTTCCTTGCTGGCTTGATTCTAGGTGACCCTGACTCCGTCCGTATTAAGTGCAGGGAGCCGGTGGTTGTGTCACCTCACTATTATAAGGTTTTCAGGTGTCACACAGTATAAGGTACGTGGCCATGCAATCGTCTACCATAAAGACCTTTGCATGGGCATAGCAGTCAGGGAGAGCTCTAGGGGTTTTATAGGGCTCACCCATATGCTCCTTAGTTTGTGATCAAGCCAGTCGGATGTTTATTTATAAGTTCCAGCTTTCTGCAACACCATCCGTGACAGCACATGGCTGTCTTTATGGCAGAAAGCACCATCACGATCATACCAGGGCTTGGACCTTTAGATGTGAAGATAAAGTGACAACTGCTGGAGGAGTGTATTCCCAGGAAGCAGTGCCCTAAACATTTGCTGCAAGGAGAATTAGTGCTTTTTGTGACATTACTGGATGAGTCATCTACCTTCTCATATTGATTGCCATCCTTCTGTGTATACACACCAATACAGGAAGATGTGTCAGTCATCCTGTGTGAGCAGGATGAATGGCACTCCTGCTGTCTTTCCCAGGAGTCCTGTCAGGATTTGCGCTGCTTTCTACGCAAAAATCTTCTCCAACTAATAAAATCCTATATCTCACAGAGCTCAGTGTAATGTTGGTGTCCCGTGTCAACCACTGTCCTGCTTCACCGTGTGGGCATGGATACTGCTCCACTTACCCTGCTGATGCCAATGCTTCTGTTCCAGTGGACCAGACCTGCTGGCCCTCCTCTGCCCTCCAACAGCAGGCCTGGCTGCTGGAATCCCTTGTGCTGTGTTCTGCTGCACATGCGAGCTCCTCGGCTCTTAAAGGTCCAGCCATTGGATGCCAACCCTAGGGTACTTAAGGCACCGTCCCCTGTGGGAAAATGCCTGAGCAATAGGTAAATCTAGCTTGCTAGTTCCTGCGTAGATGTGCTGTTCTGTTTGACTACTTTTTTACCAACTTCTTTACAATCCCTGACATTTATTCTCCACTCCTTGACCCAATCTGTGCCTGATTCTCATATTGATGCTTTGCTGCCTGCCCTGACCTTTGTTTCACTGATTCACAGGTTCTCTGCCTGTCCTGACCCTGGCCTGTTACTGGCTATGAGTTTTGCCTGTCCCTTTGGTGCTACGCACCAGTGTCTTTTGACCCCTTTGGGGTAGCAGCCAGACGCACGGAGACTACTCCAAGAGGTAGAGGACTGGTGCATTTCCTGCAGCGAAGTCCAGATTCCCTGTGTAGGGGTTGAAGGGTGAAAAGCAGGGAACTGCCAGGATAACACCTTTAGGTGTCAAATTCGTTTGACACAATGGTTCCACAAACTGCTGTAAAGTCCAGCTTCTCTGTCTATTATATCCTGCATTTAGATAGGGCAGCAGAAATGACCTGTTTCTAGCAGAGTACCAGTAGTTAGAAGAAGGAGTTCCACAGGTGAAATGTCTGACTCTTTCTCTGAGGATGACAGTTTTCAATGTCAATAGTTTTTCAACTTGTTACACCTATGTATAAAACATTGGGGCATTTGCTTTTTCATTATTCTAGTCCCTTTTTTTAATAAAAGGGATGACCTAACCTAATAAAGACTCCCTAAACTCCTTCTAAAGTACTACATATTACGTTGCTTCGCTAAACTACATTCTCAAGATTGTGCACATATTGGGTTTTCTTCACCCCCTTCCCTTACAGAAATCCTAATATTAATATTATTATTATTTATTATTAAAGCGCCATTCATTCCATAGCGCTGCACATATGTAAAGCGGTGCACATACATAATACAGACAATTGCACTAAGCATAAACGAGACTAGTTACAAACTGGTACAGAAGGAGAGAGGGCCCTGCCCGTGAGGGCTTACAATCTACATGATATTCCTCTCACATGATGACTTGTACATAGATCTGATAATTGCTGTCTGACAGCACCCAGCAGGTGTCTACAGAATTCCCAATGCTCTTCGTGCCTCCTATCTTATCACTGGATCAAGTTTGTTCACATTCTGGAAGCTCTATATTGGCTTGTGTAATGTGAGGGTAACACTAGAGGTAATTATAACCATAGGATTCTATGCATTTCCTTATCCACGAATCTCGTTATCAATTCTCCCCTCTAATACCGTATTCAGTGATCACTGGATTATGTTAACACTCAGATTTTCCCAGTAAAATAGGATTAACTTTATCCCAGATTTGTTAAGACTTCACATTTTGCACTAACATCTTTACATTAGAAAAGGCAATTAGAGACCAACAAGCAACATATTTTGCATTTTACATCCCCCCAAACTGGCTGAACAGCCCACCCCAATTAGCTGCATTCCTAACGTCTCCTTCTGATTGCACAAATTAGCTGATTACACACATTTACATGATGCATGTTATCCTATCACACCTTATTACAGGGCAGCAAAGTAGGTAATTACAGGACGAGATATGGCCAAAGCTGTTTTACAATAGATTACTATTTCTGTTATGTAAGACAAAAGTGAATTTTTGGTTTCCAGGACAGTGCATGACGGGTGACATTCCTCGTAATAATTTATTGCATTTCAATTAAAGTTCCTGCTCTACCTCTAATTATTGGGTTGAGAATGGTGAATTTCTACTTCATTATATTGAAACTTGCTATTTTCACTGACCGCTTGTTACAGCACATTGGTGTACAGTGGCGCTGTACAATCTCCAAGTTGTACAGAACCATAATATTGTACATAAAGTCCTCTATGGGGCACTCACCGCATCCATATTCATGTTGAGTTTGATAAAAACAATTTTTGACAAATTCTGGTTGAATCCAACAATAAGAAAATAGGAAATACACGATGGAGTTGACCTACAAAATCCCTTCTAGGTAAGGATAACTCTAGTCACCAGGCTCACTGCTAGGCGGAAGCCTCCGCCCAGCTTTACCCACGGAGAACCCGGTACTTCACCAGATATCCAGAAAAAGCCTTTGCCCTGCGCAATTCAGCGCAGAGCAAGGGAGAGCATCAGAGCATGAAATGCTCAAAAGCTCATGTCAGAGGGGCTGCCTGGGTGAAAATGGGGATATGTCTGGGTTCAGCTCTGAACCTGGACAACCCTTTAAGCCTGTATTACACAGGCCTACTAAGCAACCGATTGTCTGTAGGCAATGGTTCCCTCCTAGCAATCGCCTGCTAGCTAGTGGAGGAGACCGCTGCTATTTCATGCATCGATCTCCTCCGCAGCATGGAAAGGAGCGATGGTTATGCCATCGCTCGTCCCCATGCTGTATAGTGGTTTGCCGGCGGCAGAATGTAATTAGACACCACAATCTGCCACCTGCAAACAATGAATTTTAAGCGTGCTTCAAAATCACAATTGCCTGATGTGTGTGCGTTCATCGGGCAATCGGCAGCAGTATTACACTGCAACATGATTGCTAACGAGCGTTCGCACAAATGTTCATTACTAGCGATTAACTGCTGAACAATCGTTAGGTGTAATACAGCCTTTAGAGTTCCCACAGCTCTTAAGTACAGAGCCACAGGGACACCTGCTGTGTGTATGAACCCTAGATGGATAGCTATCTGTCATGATAGAAAAATGTTCTAGTTTCATAGTTATTGCAACAAAAGTGGTGATCAGAATGGAAAACCACATTATGGAGAGTGGTCAGGCTGGCTTTAAAGGGCATCTGTCAGCAGATATGTAACTGGCTGACCTGTTGCATGTGCACTTGGCAGCTGAAGGCAACTGTGTTGGTTCCATGGAAAAAGACACAAATGCAATGGCACTCTGCAACCAGCATTCTGCCCTGCCTCTATGCTGGATGAGGCATTGGTGTACATTTTGGCCAAAGCGTAATAAGCCACTCACCATGTCAAGGTCGCCTCTATGGAGTGGTCCCTAACACTAGTTCCTACCTGTTTGTGGGCCATGACAGCCACACAAAGTCCAGGGAATGCAGGTGCAGCATGCACGCCAAGCACACTCTGCTTTTAACCCCATCCGGTGCCATTACAGCTTTCATCGGATCCAGGGATGCAAGTACCAACATGCATGCTGAGCCCACTATATACTTCTCCTGGAGCCAAATGGCTACTCAGACTCAGTTTTATACTGACTTTAAAACTAGCCTCCAGGACAGATTGACTGGTCAGGTGTGCATGACTGCATGGAGATCGCCACGCCTCCAATATATACTACAAAGAAAAAATGTGGGGGATTCAATCAGCACAACCCTATATGCAGGTGCACATCGCTATGGCGAAATACATATACAAAGAAAAGACACAAATGCAATAGCACTCTGCAACCAGCATTCTGCCCTGCCTCTATGCTGGATGAGGCATTGGTGTACATTTTGGCCAAAGCGTAATAAGCCACTCACCACGTCAAGGTCGCCTCTATGGAGTGGTCCCTAACATGTAGGAACAGGTTTGTGTGGCTGTCATGGCCCACAAACAGGTAGGAACTAGTGTTAGGGACCACTCCATAGAGGCGACCTTGACGTGGTGAGTGGCTTATTACGCTTTGGCCAAAATGTACACTAATGCCTCATCCAGCATAGAGGGAGGGCAGAATGCTGGTTGCAGAGTGCTATTGCATTTGTGTCTTTTTCTTTGTATATGTATTTCGCCATAGCGATGTGCACCTTCATATAGGGTTGTGCTGATTGAATCCCCCACATTTTTTCTTTGTGTTGGTTCCATGTTCATATGTGCCCGCATTGCTGAGAAATATGATGCAAATAATATATGCAAATGGCCCTCTAGGAGCAACAGGGGCGTTGCCGTTACACCTAGAGGTTCTGCTGCACTCTCTGCACTTTAACAGGTCCAGGTGTGATCACATTTACACTGTCTGTCCCTGTCAAAGTGCAGAGGGCACAGCAGTTGCAGAGATAGCTGAGCCTCTAGGTGTAACAGCAACGCCCCCGTTGCTCCTAGAGGCTCATTTGCATATAATAAAATATCATATTTCTAAGCAATGCGGGCACATATGAACATGGTACCAACACAGATGCCTTCAGCCGCCAAGTGCACATGTAACAGGTCAGCCAGTGTCATAGGTACAAATCTGCTGACAGAAGCCCTTTAAAGCCCGACTACTCTCCATAATGTGGTGGGATGTCTTATGGTGAATCCTAGTAATGATTCATATTTAGGCTCCATTCAGACATCCGTATGAATGGTCCGGATCCGTTCCGCAATTATACGGAACGTGTGCGGACCCATTTATTTTCAATGGGGCCGGAAAAGATGCGGACAGCACACAGTGTGCTGTCCGCATCCGCACTTCCGTTCCGCGAACCCGAACTTCTGGCCAGCGGCACCGCAAAAAAATAGAACATGTCCTATTCTTGTCCGCAGGCACGGACAAGAAAAGGTGGAACGCACATGGCCAGTGTCCGTGTTTTGTGGATCCGCAATTTGCGTACCGCAAAACACTTGCGGACGTGTGAATGGACCCTTAATCATATTTGCCATGTCTCCGAGAGGCCCCTGGAAAAAGGGGTGTCCTTCCGGACTCCTGGAAGAGTTGACCAATCTCCCAGCTGTTGCAGAAACCTCCTGGCACCTCCTAGAAAGCAGAACTACGTGCTGCATCATCAGACTCAACCCCGGTGTCTAAACACACATTGATGGGGTAGTGCTGTGTCGCCAAAAGTGGATGTGGTCTACTAATATGAGCCAATGTCTGAAAAAAGTCATCATCCTGAGGGCTTATTCACACGAACGTGCCTTATTTTGCAGTCCGCAAATTGCGGATCCGCAAAACACGGATGCCACCAATTTGTGGAACGGAATGGACTTCCCTTTATTTTTTTTTTACTCAGTGTAATTTTTTATTGAGAGTACAGCATTGGAATCCTAAACATATCAGTATACATCGGCATGTACATGTTTACATAATACAATATATTGCAATTTTGTTTTCCTGCTACACACTCAAACATTTTTTCCTTTTATTTGTCATGTTTGGAGAACATACTTTACACTGGATCTAATATTAATGGACGGCCCTTTATAGAAATGCCTATAAATGAATAGGACCAGACTCAATTTTTGCGGGGACACAGAACAGAGCAACGGATGCGGACAGCACACAGAGTGCGGCACCCGAGCCACACAAAAAATGCTGCTCGGATGCGGAACCAAACCACGGTCATGTGAATGATCCCTAATTCATATCCATACTTTCCCCCGTGACACCACATTATAGAAGTTGGCAAGTATGTATTTAATGCACCCTATACTAGAAAAGTCCCCCCTAGTCCAAAACAAACCTCACAAGTTGGAATAACACCAGTAAAATTGAAAAAAATACCATACCCAAAAACTCCCAGAAAACAAAGTGCAGTCTGCAGGTTAAAATGTGTGAAAATATGGCCTTGGTAGCTAGTTGCCATAGGGAGTGGCTTAAGGCAGTATTACACTGGCCGATTATTAGGCCGATAATCGCTAATGAGCCATGATCTTGCAGTGTAATACTGCTGCCGATTGCCCGATGAATTGGGCAATTCTGATTTCTAAGCATTCTTAAAAATCAGCACTTGCCAGCAGCAGATCGCTGCAGGGCCGATCCTACACGGGGTGCAGTGGGTGCCCCGCACCCCAGCGCTGTCACCCGAAAGGCGCCGAGCGAGCCGCCAGGTTTTTTTTTTTTTTGACTTTTTTTTTATTTTATTTTATAATGCCCGCAGTGGCGTAGCTATAGGGGTCGCAGCGGTCGCAATTGCGACCGGGCCCCTGAGTCAGGGGTGCCCACAGGGCCCCCTCAAGCCAGGAGAACGCAGCCGCAGCTGAATAACTAAGATACGATTTACAGGGGGCGGAGCGGAGGCCGAGAGGAGAGGCCCTGTGTGACGCGCACTGTGCAGGGCAGCTGGGCAGGCGAAGTGAGGAGGAGGGGCCGGGGGAGCGGCTTCAATTGAGGTGCGACGCAGGACTTAGTCACGTACCTCACTGTGACCTCCTGCGTCGGATCTCGCGAGATGACGCGGCGCGGGAAGGCACAGTGAGTGAGGCATGATGACCGCCTGTACCAGGATGCCACAAGCTGTGAAGGAGAGAGAGGTAAGTATTAATTATTATTATTTTTTTATGTACCCTACGTTCTACCCTTATTGCAGAGGCACTGGGGGCACGAGAGGAGGACCACTGACAGTACTCAGTCAGTGGACATCATAGTATTAATAAGAGTGGAGACTGGAGAGACTACCATTATATTAATAATAAAGAGGGGGCTATTATATTAACAACGAGGGGGACATTATATTATTAATAAAGAGGGGGTCATTACATTAATAACAAAGAGGGGGCCATTATATTAATAAAGAGGGGGTCACTACATTAATAACAAAGAGGGGGTCATTATATTAATAAAGAGGGGGCCATTATATTAATAACAAAGAGGGGGCCAATACATTATTATTATTATAATGGCCCCCTATTTATTATTAATATAATGTCCCCCTCTTTATTATTAATATAATGGCCCCCTCTTTATTATTAATGTAATGCCCCCTCTTTATTATTAATGTAATGGCCCCCTCTTTATTATTAATGTAATGGCCCCCTCTTTATTATTAATGTAATGGCCCCCTCTTTATTATTAATGTAATGGCCCCCTCTTTATTATTAATGTAATGGCCCCCTCTTTATTATTAATGTAATGGCCCCCTCTTTGTTATTAAAGAGGGGCCATTATATTAATAATAAAGAGGGGGCCATTACATTAATGATGAAGAGGGGGCCATTATAATATACAGGGGGAATAATATTATGGGGAATGGGGGACTATCTGTCTGGCTCTAGCACAGTATTGGGGGGCAGCAGGATGAGTTGTTGAGACACCAGGAAGGAGAGGATGAGAGTAAAGTGAGGAACCTAAAAAATAATCTGTGAAACTCTGCAGAGACGAGAAGAGGCTGAAAGAAGGTGTCATGGCGGTCTTATCTCTGGATGAAGACGTCGAGGAAAGTCTACATCACAGGAGACGTCACTGGATGTAACAGGTATGGTGCGGTATTATACTGTAATAATAATGTCCATGCACATATCTGTTTCTCGGTAGGGTAAGGGGTATATAGAATTTGACCCACACTGCCGCATCCGGCCCCAGACTTCAGGTAAGGCCTCATGCACACGAACGTTTTTTTTCACGGTCCGCAAAAACAGGGTCCGTAGGTCCGTGATCCGTGACCGTTTTTTCGTCCGTGGGTCTTCCTTGATTTTTGGCGGATCCACGGACATGAAAAAAATGTCATTTTGGTGTCCGCCTGGCCGTGCGGAGCCAAACGGATCCGTCCTGAATTACAATGCAAGTCAATGGGGACGGATCCGTTTGACGTTGACACAATATGGTGCCATTTCAAACGGATCCGTCCCCATTGACTTTCAATGTAAAGTCCGGAGTCCCTTTTATACCATCAGATCGGAGTTTTCTCCAATCCGATGGTATATTTTAACTTGAAGCGTCCCCATCACCATGGGAACGCCTCTATGTTAGAATATACTGTCGGATATGAGTTAGATCGTGAAACCTCATTTCCGACAGTATATTCTAACACAGAGGCGTTCCCATGGTGATGGGGACGCTTCTAGTTAGAATATACTACAAACTGTGTACATGACTGCCCCCTGCTGCCTAGCAGCATCCGATCTCTTACAGGGGGCCGTGATCAGCACAATTAACCCCTCAGGTGCCGCACCTGAAGGGGTTAATTGTACTATCATATCCCCCTGTAAGAGATCAGGGCTGCCAGGCAGCAGGGGGCAGACCCCCCCCCCCCCTCCCCAGTTTGAATATCATTGGTGGCCAGTGCGCCCCCCCCCCTTCCTCCATTGTAATAAATCGTTGGTGGCACAGTGTGCGCCCCCCCCCTTCCTCCCTCTATTGTAATAATTCGTTGGTGGCACAGTGTGCCCCCCCCCCGCCTCCCCCCCCTTCCTCCCTCTATTGTAATAATTCGTTGGTGGCACAGTGTGCGCCCCCCCCTTCCTCCCTCTATTGTAATAATTCGTTGGTGGCACAGTGTGCCCCCCCCCGCCTCCCCCCCCTTCCTCCCTCTATTGTAATAATTCGTTGGTGGCACAGTGTGCGCCCCCCCCCCCCTTCCTCCCTCTATTGTAATAAATCGTTGGTGGCAATCATTGGCCCCCCTCCCTCTATAGCATTTTCAACATTGGTGGCCAGTGTGCGGCCTCCCATCTTGCGCCCCCCCCCCCCCGATCATTGGTGGCAGCGGGTTACTAGCAATAGTACAAGATTCATACTTACCTGGGAGCTGTGATGTTCGTGTCCGGCCGGGAGCTCCTCCTACTGGTAAGTGACGGTTCATTTAGCAATGCGCTGCACAGACCTGTCACTGTCACTTACCAGTAGGTGGAGCTCCCGGCCGGACACGAACATCGCAGCAGCAGGTAAGTATTAATCTTCTACTATTGTACTATTGCTAAGTAACCATGGCAACGAGGACTGTAGTAGCGTCCTGGTTGCCATGGTTACCGATCGGAGCCCCAGCGAATAAACTGGGACTCCGATCGGAACTCCGCTGCCACCAATGATGATGGGGGGGAGGGGGGGGGGGAGATGGGAGGCTGCACACTGGCCACCAACGTTGTTAATGCTATAGAGGGGGGGGGGGGCAATGGGGGGCGCACACTGTGCCACCAACGATTTATTACAATAGAGGGAGGAAGGGGGGGGGCGCACACTGTGCCACCAACGAATTATTACAATAGAGGGAGGGGGGGGGGGGCCGCACTGGCCCCCAATGATATTCAAACTGGGGTGGGGGGGGGGAGGGTCTGCCCCCTGCTGCCTGGCAGCCCTGATCTCTTACAGGGGGATATGATAGTACAATTAACCCTTTCAGGTGCCGCACCTGAAGGGGTTAATTGTGCTGATCACGGCCCCCTGTAAGAGATCGGGTGCTGCCAGGCAGCAGGGGGCAGTCTTGTACACAGTTTGTAGTGTATTCTAACTAGAAGCGTCCCCATCACCATGGGAACGCTTCTGTGTTAGAATATACTGTCGGTTCTGAGTTTTCACGAAGTGAAAACTCAGCTTTGAAAAAGCTTTTATGCAGACGGATCTTCGGATCCGTCTGTATAAAAACTAAACTACGGCCACGGATCACGGACACGGATGCCAATCTTGTGTGCATCCGTGTTCTTTCACGGACCCATTGACTTGAATGGGTCCGTGAACCGTTGGCCGTGAAAAAAATAGGACAGGTCATATTTTTTTCACGGCCAGGAAACACGGATCACGGATGCGGCTGCAAAACGGTGCATTTTCCGATTTTTCCACGGACCCATTGAAAGTCAATGGGTCCGCGAAAAAAAACGGAAAACGGCACAACGGCCACGGGTGCACACAACGGTCGTGTGCATGAGGCCTAACACTGTGTTCTGAATTCTGGGGCCTAACTAAGGGGTATCAGGGGACATTATTATACAGGGGTAATATAACTTATATTACCCCTGTATAGTGTACCCTGATACCCCTTAGTTATATTACCCCCTGTATAATTTACCTGATACCCCTCAGTTATATTACCCCTGTATAATGTCCCCCATAACAGTGTGTGTTATCCACAGATCTCCCATAACAATGTGTCATCCACAGATCCCCCAAATTATTTTAAAAACCTGCTGTTTCTCTAGATGACCTTATGTTTATGGTAGTGGTAATAGAGTCTCAATGGTCTATAAAAGCAGCTACACTATTTTTACAGACCTTTGAGACTCTATTAACACTACTATTAACTATTAACATAAGGTCATCTAGACTAGAAAAAGCAGGTTTTTAAAATTCTTATTTTTCCCATTTAGGTGTTAGAGCAATCTAATTAAAGTTATGTTTTAACACCTAAAGAGAAAGAAAAAATAAATAAAAACCTACGGTTTCTCTAGATGACCTTATGTTGATAGTAGTGTTAATAGAGCTTCAATGCTTTGTAAAAATAGTGTAGCTGCTTTTATAGACCCTTGAGACTCTATTACCACTACATTGTAAAGGGGAGGAGTTAGTAAGATAACCACGCCCATGTGGGGGGCGCCAGAAATATTTCTGCACCCAGGCGCCTGTGACCCTAGGATCGGCCCTGGATCGCTGCATGTAATAGCAGTGGTCTCCTCTGACAATCGCTTCCTCAATCGGCCTGTGGTATATTGGCTTAAGAACCAGTGTAGATGAGTTGAAGCTTAGACAGAGAACAGTGAGGAAGCAAAGGTAAGCCAGCTTGAGACAGAGCCTAACCACCTGCCTCTGAGGAAGCAAATGAGGATTTATTCTGGAGGTAAATCAGTCTGTACAAGGAATGCATATTGATCTATTTGAGGGACAGATGTTGGCCTGTCATAAAGGGGGGGGGGGGGGGGTACACCCCTTGGCTGAACTGGGAAGAGAGCACTGCCTATTTGTAGAGTGACTCTACAGGCCTGTCTACCAGCTTTGCAGCCTCTAGAACTGTAAGAACTGTGAAAATTGCAACATGTGTAAGATCTGCTGGTCCATGCATGCTAAACACTGTGGGGGTCGATTACTAACTGATATACACCATTTTTCTGGCGAAGGTGATTTGCGTGGCAATCTTCGACTCTTCTCCGCTCCTCTCACGGCAGGTCTAAAAAAGAGCGCGTTGCGTGGGTGTGGAAGGAGACGGGCCATGCCCATCTGATTTATCGTTTTCTGCGCCTGTTTTAGGTGTAGAAAATGTTCTAAATCTAATCTGCTATCGTAGATTTAGACCGGCGCTGGATTCGCCTTAGTTATGTAGAGGCCTGCGCCTCTACATAAATTTGGCGGATCCACCACCAGCGCAGTGGTTATTAAGACCAGTGTTTTAGACTTAATAAATGACCCCCTGTGTCTCTTGTATTTGAACTTTATGTCCGGTAAAGAACAGTTTTTTGTTTCACAAAATCGGCCTCATCATTCATGGGGACCCTGCCTTGCACCGGAACACCCACCAACATCAAGGGCATCTGAACCACCACCAGGCAGGAGACTCCTCAAAACAAGGGTCTGCCCCGAGGGAACTAGGGTGCACCAGCCCAGGGAATGCCAGGGAGGACCGTAGCCACCACATGACTACACCAACCATTGAGCTTCTACTACCAGTCCAGTCCTCTCGCATCCTATCCGGGCCTGCTGCAAAAGTGCAATAAACAAAAGCACAGGGGGACAGTTACTAAGCAGAGTAGACCAGAACTGTGTAGCACAAACCAATCGGCCACCACCTACTCTGACAGGTAACATAGTAACATAAGGCCGAAAAAATACATTTCTCCATCCAGTTCGGCCTGTTATCCTTTGGAAAAGGCAATGAAAAAAGGGTGGTATTAATATAAATCATAAAATGTACTAGATTTATTAAAGACCTATACCATTATTGGCATAGATTTTTTATGTCAGTGTGCCCTAGGTGTGAGGAGTCTAATTGTGCCACATTTATCATACCGCTAGCACCATATCATATCTGCTCAGCTACTGCCATATGGTACCTACGCGAGTCAATGCACCAAGGGGAGAATACCTCCGTAATACATCGTGCATTTCCTCCCGTTATGTAAAATCAGAAACAAATGGAAGTACGGGGTGAGACCATAGCAGGTTATGCCTCCATATTTGGGATCTCTTTGATACAAATCCAGATTCCAGTAGACAACCATGTGTACGAGGCCTGAGCAAAAATCATCCTGAGAACCAACAATGAGTTGAATATGGAACAGTCAGGATATGGCGGTGCATCACGTATTCCGTTTCCTATGACGGCCTGGTGACACTACATCTTCATACCTAGATTGATTGTGGAGATGTCCAGTCACCATCCTCCTGCCTTCCAAAAAATAAAAATAAATAAAAGGTGCAAAGTGACTTTGTTTTAGTACAACAGGACCTGATTGTTACAGGCTGCTGATTCCCAATTAGCATGGAATGCTCATTGACTTTTCAGCTTGAATTGCAAGCTTCACTGCCCAGCATTCCTCTCTCCCACTGTGCTTTTATTGCCTTTTCTAGCAATCATTCAATACATTACTGTACCACGTGGCTTTGAAGGTGATGCTCGCGTAGAGGAGATTAATGACTAACTCCTCAGTAATGTAGACAAGTGGACCCTGTATTAATGGGGAAGATATCAAACCAGCAAAAAGACCTCAAAGTAAATGAAAACGCAGAAGAAATGGCCGGATTGGTATTACGTGGGCTTTTATTTCATCCTCTATTCCGCGTTGACATTTTTTTTACGTATTACCGCTGTATATATTATTTTATTGTTTTGTGTCGCTAGCAAAGATATACTTAATATCCTTCATAGTTAGAGGGAACTTTTGTAAAAAAAATATATATATATATATATATATAGCAGAAAAAAACACTGTCAGCACCACCCTGGATAGTATGGAAAAATAGACGGGTGCAATGTCCAAGTACGGTAAAAAGGTGCTTACCCACTTTAGAAGACAAAAAATCGGACTGCACTCCAAGCATTTCTTCAAAGAAGTTAGTTTTTATTCACCCATAAGGTGGCAAAGCGACGTTTCGGCTCAAGCATGAGCCTTTCTCAAGGCTTGAGAAAGGCTCATGCTTGAGCCGAAACGTCGCTTTGCCACCTTATGGGTGAATAAAAACTAACTTCTTTGAAGAAATGCTTGGAGTGCAGTCTGATTTTTTGTCTTCTATATATATATATATATATATATATATACAAAAATTATAAAAAATAATTCTTCATTAGGAAGAGCTTGCAAGTGAGGCACAGGATCTCCACAGCTGTGTAGGGACCAGTGGTGTCACATGGGACGCTGCAGATGG